>NC_057348.1:21340000-22610714 GCF_016509475.1 Prionailurus bengalensis
CCCAAAAGAGTAGTCTGGATGCTGGGCCTTAATCACAGCTCTCATCTCACTGCTGAACAGGATGTAGCCACTCATGTTGATTTTCCGTTTGGAGCCTTCCTTCTTTGCACTGCCTTTGGCAGACTTTGGGGTAGACTGTAAGACAGAAAGCTCTTATAGTGCATCAGAACACTGCATCTGGTCAACTGCTCAAGGTTTCTGGAAGCCAGGAACATGTGATTCAATAGTTATTATTATTTTGCAGACACGTTTAGTTTATAGCTGGTCATTTTCTTGGTCAAAACAGTTCTTCCTTGCCTCTTACCATTTAAGAAATAAATGAAAGTTTCTCTGAATTCCATGACTGTAATCTGTAATGGTGACCTCACAATTATGTCTTGGGAAAATTCTGAATGAGAAAAAAAATACCACCAGGGATCACTTTGACCCAGATAAGGGCCTGAAGGAGGAGAGACAAGAAAGATATGGGCAGGAAAGGCTAAAGTCACAGGGCGATGCTGCTCCTCACTGCTCACCTTCAACACAGGTAGGCAGAGCTTTCTAACTTAACATGCCATTAAAAATAGCTATCTATGCAAAGTTTAAAACGGTATGAAATTTAAAATTCTTTGTGGCATCAAGAAAGAAAAAAAATTTGTTCCTTCCTGCATAATTCTAGGTTGAAGCTCACATATGTGAGGGCTGGGTATCTCCTTCCTTCGGCTTGAGTGTGCTATGAACCAAAGCTGAGAGAAAGACAAGTAACAGGAACTTGTCACCATCACCTGTGGGGGTGTGTAGGGCATGAGATCCAGCTCACTGGCCAGTGGGGTCTGAAGCTGAGGCAGAGAAGGAGGTTCAATGACCTCACTATCTTCTTCCCCCATCTCTTCAATATCATCATCTCCACCTTCTAACTCAGCAAATTTAGCTTCTAGCAACTGGATCTTCTTTTCCAACAGAGGTGAGGGCTCCTTCTGAGGAACTATTGGTTTTCTAAAAGCAGTGAAATTAAAAAAAAAGAAAACAATCACCAAATACCACTCCAGGATTGGTCAGAAAGCAATGCTCTGCCTTAATATTTAGAAAAGACTTCCTGCAATCTGCAATGTATGTTCTAAGTCAGCAAAGGAAAGAATTTAAATGGGTATTTATAAAGTCACCCCTATTTATAGACGTTTGTTTTTCAAAGAATTCTGCTGAAAATCCACCCAAAATCCACAAAACTGGATCCAAAGTTGAGATCTAGTTGCCTATATAATACAGTGAAGAGAATTTTCATACTGTGGAACTAGGCAAGATCTCCTAATAGATAGGCTATAAACCAGAACGAAGGATTTCTGCTTCCAAATTACAATTACTGGAGTCTATGCCAAGGGCAGTTATTACATCTCGACAATGAGGATTTTCCTTTAATTTTTAGCTGAATTAATATTTTCTATTTGAAATGTACACAGCTCTAGTTTAAGAATAAGAAAAACAAACAAAAAACCATCATGGGCTATACTATTTGGGTATCAATTTTCCTATCGGGAGTTGAAGTTTTTCAAGCTTTACCTGAAGTAATAAATTTCATCATCTACCACTTTAGCAGACAGCGAAAACCTCTTCAGTCCTTTGAATTTCTTCATCTGCTTGTCACTCTCGTTGTAGCGGCTCTCACAAAGCAGAATGTCATTTTCTGGTATTTCAGTTGGTCTGCAGGAGAGGAAGTCCTTGAATGACAACACAGCGCACTTTCCTGAAAGGCAAATTGGAGGGAAATTAAAGGAGTAAATTGTGGTCATAGCTAACAATCATTTTAAAATTTTGTTATTTTTGAATGTATGTTCGCATGACTCAAAAGTCAGAAGATTTAAAAGGTGTACACAGGCATAAAAATAGACACGCAGATCAACAGAATAGAGTTACAAGTCTAGAAACAAACCTACACAGTTGGGTTTTTACAAGCAACTGATTTTTTTTTTTAATGCTTATTTTTGAGAGAGAGAGGTGGGGAGGGGGAGTGCACGAGTTATGAGCAGAAAAGGGGGAGAGAGAGAGGGAGACAGAGGATCCAAAGCAGGCTCTGCCCTGTCAGCTCAGGGCCTGATGTGGAGCTTGAGCTCACAAACCATGAAAGATCATGACCTAAGCTGAAGTTGGATGCTTAACCGACTGAGACACCTAGGCACCGCCTACAAGAAACTGATTTTTTACAAGGGCGCCAAGACAATTTTTTTTTTGTTTCTAACGTTTGTTTAGTTTTGAGAGGCTGCAGGCCCTAGGCTCTGATCTGTCAGCAGAGCCCGATGCGGGGCTCAAACCCATGAACCATGAGATCATGACCTGAGCCGAAGTTGGATGCTTAACTGACTGAGGCGCCCAGGTACCCCAAGGGTGCCAAGACAATTTGATGGGGAGAAAAGAGTCATGTTAACACTGGCACAAGTGAATTTCTACATGCAGAAGAGTCGACTCTGAACCTTACCTCACACCATATGCAAAATGTAACTTCAAAATGGATCAAAGACCCAAACATAAGAGCTCCAACTATAAAACTCTTAGAAGAAAATATAGGTGTAAATCTTTATGACCTTCTATTAGGCAGATGTGACATCAAAATCACAAGCAAGCAAAGAAAATAAACCGGACTTCATCGAAATGAAAACCTTTTGTGCTTCAGAGCCCACTATCAAGAAAGTGAAAAGGCAACCCACAGAAGAAAATATGTGTAAATCGTGTCTCTGGTGTAAGTCTAATACCCAGAACATACGAAGAACTCCTACAGCTCAACAATAACCAGACAAATAACCTAATTAAAAAACAGGCAAAGGATCTGAACAGACATTTCCCCATAAACCCACAAAAAAATGAAAATAACAAGCGTGGGCAAGGATGTGGAGAAATTGGAATCCTTACGCATTGCTGATGGGACTGTAAACGGCTACAACTTCTGTGGAAAACTGCATGGCAGTTTCTCAAAAAGTTAAACAGGGCTGCTGTATGATCCAGCAATTCTACTTCTAGGTAAATACCCAAAAGAACTGAAAGCAAGAACTCAATTAGATACTCATACACCAATGTTCACAGCAGCATTATTCACAACAGCCAAAAGGTAGAAACTACCCAAATGTCCATCTACAGATGAGTGAATAAACAAAATGTTATGTATACATCAATGGAATATTATTCAGCCATAAAAGGGAATAAAATTCTGATAATGCTGCACCATGGATGAACCTTGAAACATAATACTAAGCAAAAAAAGCCAGACACAAAAAGGCAAACAGCACATCATTTCACTATAGACAAAATAGACAAAAATCATAGAGACAGAAAGTAGAACAGATATTACCAAGGACTGGGAGCAGTGAGTAGTTACAGCTTGTCGGGTAGCAAGTTTCTACTTGGGAAGGTGACAAGTTCTAGAAATGAATAGTGACGGTTGCACAATATTGTCATGGGACTTAAGGTCAATGAATTGTACACTTAGAAATGATTAAAAAACTCCATTTTATGTTATGTATTTTACAATTAAAAAATGGTAGCATATCACTTACATTATTTTACAACTAAATTTTGTTGTAAAATAATGTATCTTGAGTATCACTGCTGGTGTTAACATATTTATTGAACTAATTCCCTTTTGATGGACATTTAGGCTATTTCCAATTTTTTGCTCTCCCACTGAAACAAATAATGCTGATATAAATAATTTAACACATATATCAATTTGTACATGTGTGAGTATATCTGAGGTACAAACTTCTAAAAGTATACAACCTGGGTCAAAGGTATGGGCACTGTAATTTTTACAGGTATAATCAAATTACCTTCCATAAAAGTTGTGCTAATTCATAAACCCACCACAAAGTAGGTAAATGCCACTTCCCTATGTTCTTGTCAACTAGTTAATACTGGAAATTTTGACAATCTGGTAGGTAATTAAAATAAAGAAAAAGAACATCTGGGTACGTTTATTTCTCTAATGGCTGAGGTTGGGCATATTTTCATTTAAGAAACACTGTAACTTCTGTCTATTCTTATCCTTTGCCCATTTTTCTGTTCAGTGTTGATGTTTTCTATTTTTTATTTTTATTTTGACAAAAAGAGTGGGCATGAGCGGGGGGAGAAGGACGGGGGGTGGGGGGGAGAGGGAGGGAGGGAGGGAGGGAGGGAGAGAGAGAGAGAGAGAGAGAGAGAGATTGACTGACTGATTCCCAAGCAGGCTCCATGCTCAGTGCAGATCTTAATGCAGGGCTCGATCCTATGACCCTGGGATCATGACCTGAGCTGAAAAGCTGAAATCAAGAGTTGGATGCTCGAGAGACTGAGCCACCCAGGTGCCCCATGTTGATTTTTTTCTAAAGGTTTTATACAAGTTCTTCATATGTGAAGGAAATTTGATCTTTATGTATTACATACATTGCAAGTATTTTCCTAAAAGTTGTCATTTATCTTTGTTTCTGCCTGTTTTGGTTATGCGAACATTTTCAACTTTTACATAGTCCAATTTATCCCTGTTTTTCTGTATGGGTTCTAGGTTTATGCCAAAGGTTATCAAAATTTCTTTCCCATCATTTCTTTTGGTATCTTTGCTGTTTCACTTTATGTTCATTTAAACCTGTAATTCATCTGGAAATTTATTCTGCAGTTGATGTGAGGGATGAATACAAGTTTATTTTTTCCAAATGTCTATGCTCTTTCCAAATACCACTTAACAGAAAAATCCATCTTTTCCCCCTTACCTGGGATGTCACCTTTATCATAAGTTAATTTATATTTGATTCTACTGCTAAACTTTCTATTCTGTTCAAAGAATCTGTGTATTTATATCATATAAATAATTTTAATATTTTAATATCTGATCAGGACAGACCCTCACCCCCTATTATACTTTTCATATTTTCCTGATTTTTGCTTCTATTTGAGATTTTTTTTTTAAGTTTATTTATTTTGGGGGTGGGGCAGAGAGAGAAAGAATTCCAAGCATGCTTTGCACCATCAGTGTGGAGCCGGAAATAGGGCTTGACCGGAGCCAAAATCAAGAGTCAATGCTTAACCAACTGAGCCACCCAGGCACCCCATTATTTTAAACATCAGTTTATTTAAGTCCCAAATTCCTCACAAGAAAATTCCCATTGGTACATATACTGGAACCACATTAAAGATTAACTTAGTGAGAATGAACATCTCTATGATGTTGAGACTTCTCATTCAATTACACGGTATGCTTTTCAATTTGTTCAAGCACTCCCTTTTAAATGCATTAAAAGCAGCATTTAAAAACTTTCTTTATACAGGGGCGCCTGGGTGGCGCAGTCGGTTAAGCGTCCAACTTCAGCCAGGTCACGATCTCGCGGTCCTTGAGTTCGAGCCCCGCGTCCAGCTCTGGGCTGATGGCTCAGAGCCTGGAGCCTGTTTCCGATTCTGTGTCTCCCTCTCTCTCTCTCTGCCCCTCCCCCGTTCATGCTCTGTCTCTCTCTGTCCCAAAAATAAATAAACGTTGAAAAAAAATTTTTTTAAACTTTCTTTATACAGATGTGGCATGTATCTTGTTAAATTTATCCCGTGTTTTATCTTTTTATTATTATTCAATCTCTTAAGGCAGTTGCTTTGTTATCCATGTTATACTCAATCTTACCTTCCTTCTCTTTTAATTTTTTTAAACTATTTTTTTTTCAAATGTTTATTTATTTTTGAGACAGAGAGAGATGGAGCATGAGTTGGGGAGGGGCAGAGAGAGAGGGAGACACAGAATCCGAAGCAGGCTCCAGGCTCTGAGCTGTCAGCACAGAGCCGGAGGCGGGGCTCGAACCCACAGACCGTGAGATCATGACCTGAGCTGAAGTCGGACGCCTAACCAACTGAGCCGCCCAGGTGCCCCTAATTTAATATTTTTATGTTTATTTTTGAGAGAGAGAAAGACAGAGCATGAGCAGGGGAGGGGAGGAGAAAGACACAGATCCAAAGCAGGCTCCAGGCTCTGAGCTGTCAGTACAGATCCTGACGCAGGGTTCAAACTCATGGACTGTGAGATCATGACCTGAGCTGAAGTCAGACACTTAACCAAATGAGCCACCCAGGTACACCACATTTTTTCTTCTTCTAAACGTTAATTTATTTTGAACGAGAGAGTGTGAAGGGGAGGGCAGAGAGAGACGGAGAGAGAGAGAATCCCAAGCAGGTTCTAGACTGTCAGTGCAGAGCCCCATGTGGGGCTCGATCTCACAACGGTGAGATCATGACCTGAACAGAAATCAAGAGTCAGATGCTTAACCAACTGAGCCACCTGTGAACCCCCCATCTTCTCCTATTATGGAGTAATTCCTAGTTGATCCTCCTGAATTATCACCTCACTGTAGATTTTGTTTCTTACTTTTAACTGTGCTGGCTAGTACCTCCACAACACAGTTAAATAACAATGATAAGAACACCCTGATTTTGCTCTTGACTTTAACAGGAGTGTTCATAGATAATAACTTATTAAACATTTACATGCAAAATAGCTAAAACATGGAAAAACAGGTCAGAAACATTTTAGAAGCTGAAAATAGCTATAATTATTATCACTGCCTCTGACTTACAGCACTTGACTTACACAATCCAAAGCCTTTTCAATTCAGAGGAGGCATAGTTACCATTTTCCATATTTCACAGAAGGAAAAAGAGAGATTTGGAAAAGGTAAGAATTGTGCTCATAGCTAAAGAGTAAAATTGACTGGTAGCCCTGGAATGGATGTGGTCTCTCTGTGCCCTGACCTGGGCTTCCTCCCAGGCCTTCAGAAGACATGGAAAAGATAAAAGCTTAGAAAGCTTCATTAAAAAAAAAATTTTTTTAATGTTTTATTTTATATTTCAGAGAGAGAGAGAGAGAAAGAGAATGAGCAAGGGAGGGACAGAGAGACATGGAGACACAGAATCCAAAGCAGGCTCCAGGCTCCAAGCTGCCAGCACAGAGCCCAATGGGGCTCAAACTACTGAACCGCGAGATCATGACCTGAGCCGAAGTCGGACTCTCAACCGACTGAGCCACCCAGGTGCCCCAGGAAGCTTCATTTAACAAAGCATACAAAACTGATAAAAACCTGCTGGATTCTGACTGGAACTACAATGAATTAGATAGATCGATATGGGAGAAAATGACTTCTTTTAATACTGAACTTTTGGAGCGCCCAGGGTGGCTCAGTGGGTTAAGCGTTTGACTTCGGCTCAGGTCATGATACCACGGTTTGTGAGTTCAAGCCCTGTGTCGGGCTCTGTGCTGAAAGCTTGGAGCCTGGAGCCTGCTTTGGATTCTGTGTCTCCCCCGTCTCTGCTCCTTCCCTGTTCATGCCTGGTCTCTTTCAAAAATAAATAAACATTATAAAAATAATTTATAATACTGAACTTACAGCTATACACATGATGAATCACTTCATTAATTTAGGTCTTTTTTGATTTCATTCAATCATTTCCTCAGAGGGTTTTGTGTGTGTGTGTGTGTGTGTGTGTGTGTGTGTGTGTGTGTGTGTAGAAGTCTTATACATCTTTTTTTAAAATTTTTTCTTTTTTTTAATGTTTATTTTTGAGAGTGAGAGAGCACAAATGGGAGAGGGGCAGAAAGAGAGGGAGACTATATCCATAGTCTTATACAACTTTTTAAAATATTTATTCCTAGGTATGTAACATAAATGGTGTATTTTTAAACTTCAACTTTCTGTTCATTGGCCACAAATAAAAGTATAGATAATCTTGGTATTTTCATTTATTAATTCTAAATGTTTGAGAGAGAGAGACTGCACATGAGTGGGAGAGGGGCAGAAAGGGAGAGAGAGAGAACCCGAAGCAGATCATGACCTGAGCCAAAACCAAGAGTCGGATGTTTAATCAACTGAGCCACCCAGGCACCTCTCATTAATTAATTCTAATAGTTTATCCAAATACCCTTTCAATTTTCTATGTACCTAATAATCTCTTTGCAAAACCTAATTCTTTTAATTTTTCCTTTCTAATTTTTAAAAACCTTTTAATTTTCTTACCTTAGTAAGAACAGTTTTTCAGTTAATGCAGCATTAAAAAAACCTACTATGAAGAAAACAGAACTGGCAAATAAATTAGGAATTGACATGTTTCAGAAACCCAGGTTCCTGGAAATTTTATGATCCAAGTGCCTAGGCTGGAGGCACTTTCTGTCAGGTGTGGCCATGTTCATTCCTAAAAGCAACTTCTCTGTGGCTGTCTGATTACTATTTAAGTTACTGAAGGCAATGAACAAAAAGCATTAGTTAGCAAAACAGTACTGTCTCCTGAGTGAAATATGCCCATCAGGTCTACATTACAGAAGATGAGAAATGCACAAGCCGGGCTGAAATCCCATTTTGTGACCACTAGATCCATTTCCTTTTGGGGAATGCATCATCTCAAGATGAAGTAACCATACATCTCACTGTTTTCCTGGTATCCTGCCTAATAATACTAGCACCTCTTTTCACTCTCAAAAGCGTTCCAAACACCAGTACAGAAGTAGAAGTGAAGAGACCCAGGTTTTAGTTTTGGCCATGTATTGGACAGTAACTTCAATTTTCTGAGAATGACAGCATCTTTAGTACGGGGTCATGGTGAGAAATAAGTGAGAGCCTGGATATGTGGTTTATAAACTACAGAGTGCAACAAATTCTACTAAGCGTCTATAAAAAGGAATTACTCCAAATGATGTTTGGCTGTTTTCCAGAGTTCTAATAATGTCGATTCTGACAGCTTTTCTGGGCTTTTCTCCATGTTTCTGTGAGGGAATGGCCCTCAAATCTTCCTACTTCACTATTTTCACTGACATCATTTGGAAAACTATTCCAAAAGATGGAGAGTAGCTGGTTTGTAAGTAAGCTGTAGTATTAACTCTGGGCCGGAAGAAATGCAATAGCTGAAAATAATGACAGTATATGATGCACAGAACTACGTTTGAGCAGCAGAGTGCGTGTGAACACTCAGGATGACTGAACGGAAACCTCAGCACGAGCCCTGCACATTTCTGGATCAGGGAGAGTAACATTGCTAGGGTTAAGAGTCCAAGAGACTAGAAGTCTTTCAACTCCTTCCCCCGAATCCTACCTTATTCTTACACATTCCCCATCCTGCAGCTGCAGGGACTCCTCCAGTGCATATGCTGGCCCACATAGCTGCTCTGCTCACACCCAGACAGGACTTCCCATCTGCTCCAAACTCCATCTGAGCACTATCTAGTAGACCTACTGTGAGTGTGCACCCAGGCACTTCAGGAGGCTCATTCTCTACCACACCCTCCTGGTGTGCCCCAGCCACCTGGCTTTCTTACTGTTATCTCAACCATACCCAGCTACTTTGCCTTAAGGGCTTTGCATTTCATGTTTGCTGTGCCTAAAATGAGTAAAATATCAGACACAGGCACACTTCAGAGATATTGCAGGTTCAGCTCCAGATCACCTCAATAAAGCAAATATAATAAAGTGATTGAAATGATTTTCTGGTTTCCATTAAAAGTAATGTTTACATTATACTGTAGTCTATTAGGTGTGCAATAGTATTGAGTCTAAAAAAACAATATATATACTGTAATTAAAAACCACTTTATTGCCACAAAATGCTAACCATCATCTGAGCTTTCAGTGAGTTTTAATCTTTTTTTTTTTTTTTAAGTAAACTCTACGCCCAACATGGGGCTCAAACTCATGACCCCGAGATCAAAAATCACATGCTCTACCGACTGAGCCAGCCAGGTGTCCCCATCTTTTTGGGGATAGAGGGTCTTGCCTTAATGTTGATGGTTGCTGATTGCTCAGGATGGTGTTTGCTAAAGGCTGGGGTAGCGGTGGCAATTTCTTAAAATATGACAACAGTGAAGTTTGCAACATCAGCGGACTCTTCCTTTCACAAATGATTTCTCAGTAGCACGTGATGTTATTTGATAGCGTTTGACCCATAAACCTCTTTCAAAATTGGGAGTTAATCCTCTCAAATCCTGCTGATGCATTATCAACTAAGTTTATGTGATATTCACAATCTTTTGTTGTCATTTCAACAACCTTCATAGCATCTTCACCAGGAGATTTTGCCTCAAGAAACCACATTCTTTGCTCCTCCATAACAAGCAATTCTTCGTCCATTAAAGTTTTATCATAAGATTGTAGCATCTCAAATATAATAGCAATCAAGTTTGAAATATTGTGAGAGTTACCAAAATGTGACACAGGAACATGAAATGAGCAAATGCTGCTGGGAAAATGGCGCCAACAGACTTGCTCCACACAGGGTTGCTGCAAACCTTCAATCTGTAACAAACCTAGCATCTGGGAAGGGCAATAAAGCAAAGCGCACTGAAACGAAGCATGCCTGTATTTGGGTGGTTTTCTCCCTGACTGCCTTCAGGGCTCTATTCACGTCACCCATCAGAAATGCTTTTGGTGACCACATTACCTACAAGACCTCCCCTCAACATTTTGCTCTATCCTCTTCCTCTGCCTTATTCTCATTCAGAGCTCTAATTACTACCTGATGTTCTAGAGATTTAATTTTAATTTACTTACTGACTCTGGTCTGTTTACTGCTGTATATCTAGCACCTAGACCAGTGCCTAACACAGGAGGAGTATTCAGTCAACTGTAGCAGAATCAATGTGATTAAATGAAAAGGCAGAAATACGTACCCAGAATACATGTCATGGGGCAGGTTTCTTCCAGATTACTCAGAAACACTTCTTTTTTGTAGAACATTTTTGTGGGCTCATGTTCTGTCTCTTCTGGGTGAATGAAGATAGGGCCGTAAAAATATGCAGCTCCATCTCGGACCCATACCTTTTCAATTCTTGGGGGAAAAATGGAGAAATTCCATTAAAATGAATTGACAGGTTTCATTCTGGAAGGATTAATCTACCAAAAATTCTGCTAGCCAAAAACCTAATGATATTTACTATTTAAAAAAAATAAAAATTTGAGAGAGAATGAGCGTGAGTCAGGGAGGGGCAGGGGAAGAGGGAGAGAGAATCTTAAGCAGGCTCCACACCCAGTACGGAGCCTGACATGGGGTCCATCTCACGACTGTGAGATCATGACCTAAGCTGAAATTAAGAGTGGGATGCTTAACCCACTGAGCCACCCAGGCGCCTCAATGATATTTACTATTTTAGAGAAGTTTCACTGACTATTTTGATAAAAAGACAATTTCCTTGATGTTTCGTCCTTTTTGAGCACAGGAGAAGATACTCAGAAAGACAAACAAACATTTGGCTACTTATCTAAGGGGAAAACAATTTTAACACAATACTAAGGCATATCTCCCAGGTGTTTTCCCTGAGATGCTCATGGTGAAACAAAACTAAGCATCTGTCATTGGACTTGTCAGCCAAATACACACACAAACCATCGATATTTGGGGTCAGCTCACATGAATGGCAGATATTCCTGTAAGGCAATGGTTGGTTCATGACTTTTGAGTGCCAAGATATAAGAGCCCTTCACCCCTTGAGAATCTGACCAAAGCCAGATACTATCTCCCTAGAAAAAAATAAAAATTCACATGTGACTGCTATGTGCCAGGTACTGTATCATTCCTCACAACCACCCCACCAGCTTGGTATTATGGTCTCCAATGTCTTGTGGTTCCTAACAAGAAGCAGTATCCTCATCTCAGTTACTGGTAACTCCACCTTCCAGTTCCTCAAGACAAGAGACAGAAGTCACCCTTGACTCTTTTCTCTCTCTCAGACCCCACATCCCATTTATCAGAAATCCTATTAACTCAACCTTTTAAAACAGGGTCTGACTACTGGTCTGAGCCATCATCGTTTGCTGCCTGGATTACTGCAACAGCCAGCCTTCTAGCAGATCTCCTTGCTTCTCTTTGATCCTTTTAAGTCTATTCTCAACAACCAGTAGGCAGAGCAATCTTGCTAAGAACTAATTCAGCTGTCACACTGATGCTTAAAAGAATCCAATGGTACTCTTTTTAATTCAGTAAAAGCCCAAGTGCCTACATCAGTCTCTGAGGTCCACAAGGGTTGCATTGTATGCCGTGGCCTTCATCTCCTATCTAACTCAATGCACTGCTTACTCCCCCTGTAACAAACTCTCCTGATTTGACAGGCCAGGAACGCTTCTCTCTCAGGTCTTTATCTTGGCTGTTCTCACTTCCCGGAAAGCTTTCCCCCCGGATATTCACATTACTCACTCAGTTTCTTCGTTGACTCAACTATTAACTCTCAGTGAGGCCTATATACATCACCCTACTTAAACTTTTGCACCTCCTCACTGTGACCACGGCATTCCTGAGTGTTCTCATACTCTTATTTTTTCATGACTTAATGTACCTTACACTTTACTTATTCATGATTACTGTTTGTCTTCCCACTGGAACAAAGATCCCGGGCACTAAGAATGTTTGTTTTATTCACTAATGTAGCTTCAGAGCCTGGCAAATAGGTTTGTAATAAATGATTACTGAATGAGGAAAAAATGGAATGAGGAAACTGAAGCTCAGGGAAGTAAATCATTTGCCTAAGGACATGAAGCTAGCAGGGCTGGACTTACACCAGGATCTCTTGGAACCAACTACTACTCTTAACCACTATCCTCTACTGCCCGATTCTGTACCTGACTCCGTCACTGCTATTTTATGCCATGCAAACACTCTTCCATCCATTTACTTGTTCAACCAATATCTGAGCCCTTACTATGTTTCATGAACTGTATGCTTGAAGCAGGGAAGACAAAGGTGAGCTTAAAGACAGGGACCCTACTGTCAGGGCATTTGCAGTCTGGTATGGAAACCTGACAGTAAAATAACATGACAAGTGCTCTGAGAATACAAGGACACCTAATCCAGTCTGGAGGGTACAGGAGAAGCTTCCTTAAGGAAGTGTCATCTTAAATTGAAGCTAAAGGGAGTTCATCATGTGAGGTGGGCAGGGAGATTTCTGGGTTGAGAATTGAGTAAATGGTAAGAGAAGAAAAAAAAAGCTCACAAGAGGAATTTAAAGAAGCATGGCTAGAGACAAAACAGGGCAAGGGTGTGCAAGGAAGCTGGGGAAGTTAACAGGATTGCAGGGTGTGTGTGGGGGGGGGGTTGATGATGACTTGTGTCTTCATCCTAAAGAGTGATGAATTTCCACTTGCTCCAAATCTCTCCGACCCAACTACATCTTCGCTGCTTCAGTAACACTCACCTGCCCACACGTGGGCGCACCAGGCCATGGGACTTGATGAAGACACAGTCACCAACCTTCAGCCACATGTCATTGTAACGGAGCTGCTCAAAGTAGTGGCAACCTGGCTCACCGTTTGACATTTCCACAGGGACATCTTCTTTCTCCTGTGGTAAAGGAAACTGGTTGAAGAGAGGCAGCTCACAATCAAGGAGTAGACAGAGAAGGTAAGAAAGGAAAGTTGACTTTCCATCATATTAACTTAGAAGACAAAAATAAGCATAAATAGAAGTTTTGATGAAGACCAGAAACCAAAAGATTAGGGCACTGAAACCAAACTAAGTCTTCTCAAATAATGCATTTATTTTAAATTTCTAGTTAAGTTTCACAAAATGTTACTCCAAGATGCTTTTATTCCCCTAGTCCAGTGCAAAAAGAGCACCGGAGAGGACTTAGCAGCATTCAGGAGCAGCCTCACTCATGCGTTGCCATGGAGGATAAGGAGCAAATACTGCATAAGCTTCCTCTTCACCACATTTACTGAGCTCTCAATGTCTTAGCATTAACAGCTGATAGATTTAAAATGATCATTTTGCTTTATTCTAGCATGCAAAGGAATAGTATAGCCTCTGTGATACAAACACATACTCTCAATTTTTTAATAAATTACAAGGTCTGTCACCTACTGGCTACTGTGACATTAGGCAAATTACTTGACCTCTTAGGCCTTAGTTTCCTCAGCTGGAAAATGAAGACAGTGTGCCTATTACATGGGATTGTTAGGAAGCTTTAAGGATATTCTCCCCATTAACTACACAGAGCAATGCCTGACTTATGAAAAGCGCTTTAACAAACATTATTATTGTTTTATAGTGTTGGCAGAAAAGGGGAAAAAAAGAAAAACAAGTTCTGATCTGATGCAGATAGTGGGCACAGCACGAGGTGTTGTAAACATATTAATTTCAAAACATATAAAAGCTCTTCGAGGAAACCCCAGAACCCCCAAGTTTTCTACTGCACCTCCCCGAGAGTATCTGAAACTTCAAACAAAAATCTCTCTTTCAGAAGGTCCAAACGGTTTGCTTCTTTCTTCACAACTATAAATGTGCAATCTAAATGCTCCTCCTGGAAAACCCTTAAGAATGAGACGTGCTGGATGAGGGACACCTGCAGGAAAGGGAGCTATAAAGTGACCCCTGAGAGTAAGAATAACTTTTTCTTTCAGGTATGGTCTGTTCTGAAGTTCTTTTCTTTTCTTTTTTTTTTTTGTAAAGTCATCTTCCCGCCCAATGTGGGGCTTGACCTCACAATCCCAAGACTGAGAGCTGCATGCTCTACCTGCTGAAGGTATTCTTTTAAAAAGTTCCAGGAATGACCTGTTTTGGCCAGGCAGCATTAAAATAGATAGGAGACAAGAACAGGAAAAAAAAAAAAAAATGTGTGCACAGAGAGGACCCTGGGGACTTATGAATTCTAAGAAAAAATTGCTAACTTGGACGTAAATTTAAAAATTAATTAATTTAAAAAAAAAAGAAAAAGAAGAAATCTATGTTATTCCCACACTGGCTTCCTTTGGTATTTATTCTTTCATAATTAACGTCTCTACAATTCCCAGACATACTGGTAAAGTGTAAAAAATATCATGTTCCTTCCCAGGCTCCCTTTCTCTTGTAAAACTGTTAGGACACTGAAATGGACTCAAAGAATTCAATATTTTCCAGTTTTTATGTTAACAATATAAAAGTTTTATCTTTCTTGATTATATAAAAGAAGTACATTCATTGGCAACAAGTCAACATTACAGCATGTAAAACTTAAAAACAATCTTCTGTGATCCAACTCCAGAGATAAGCACCTAGTTTAGCACACAGCAGTGTTACATGCTGTTTTCATTTTCTCATTCATGTATGTAAATATACATTTTTCTTTGTTTTGAATAATGATGGAACTGCATCCCTTTCTGCTGCCTGTTAATCATGAACATCCTCCTACCATAGGACTTGGAAAATTTTCCACGTGACATATTATAAACCTACTTCACTGCTTTCACTGGCCGTACAGCTGGCATGCTATGGATGTATGACAACTTACTCAATTCCTATTCATGGCATTTGAGTTTGGCCAAGGGTTTTGCTTTACAGGTAACACTGATGTCACTCCTTGTAGACAACCCTTTGGTGCGCCTGAGTACTGAGTTGGAACACATTCCCTGGCATCAAACTGTAGGGTCAAAGGGAATGCCATGGATGGGAGAGAAGTGTGCTGCCCACACCCACATCAGGTGTGCCCAGTATTAGCAGTCTTTAGAACTCCTGCCAATCTGCCAGGCATTTAAAAACATTTTACCTTTTTGGCTGTCTTCCCTCTTACAAATCATCTATTTGGTCCTTTGCCTATTTTTCTAGTGTAGCTTTTTCCCTAGGTTTCCAAGAGCTCATTGTGTTAAAAATGGCAGTCCTTAGACTCTTTTATTAAACTAATGGATATTTTCCATTGTACACTGATAAAATGCGCCCCCCCCTTTTATGGATACTGGATTTTATATCATGTATAGAATGGACCCATTCCAAGCTTATAAATACATACATATGTACATAAAAGAATATAGGTAAATAATAGTAAATATGCTTATGTTAGCAACTAGTACTCTGTTTTTTTGTTTTTTTATCTTTGTGGAATATCAAGAGAGAATTCAGGTGGGTTTTTTCCTTTCTTCTTCTTTTTCTTTTATTTTCAAATGGCTACCAGTTTTTCCAGTATCATTTGATTCCATCCTCTCCTGCTGATTTAAAATCCTACCTTTATATTCTAGATTTTAGTTGTGAAAAGCCTATTCCTTCCACTGACTGGTCCTGAGCTACTATCCCAATTTTTTTAAAATGTTGTTTTATAAAATACAATAATATTTAGCAGGGCAAAGCACTTTGATTACTTTTCTCCCTTCTTTTCCTGGTAACTAACATGTTTACCCCTTCATTAAGAATGCCAGCATAATTCTGTCAGGTTCCAAAAACAAGTCTTTCATGTCCATAGACTGTTTCTCTTCCCATAGGTTCCATATATTCCTTTTAAGGTTATTTCTTTTTTGTTGTTGTTTGTTTGTCTGTTTGTCTAGAGAGAGAGAGAGAGACAGAGAGACAGAGTGGAGCGGGGAGGGGCAGAGAGAGAATCCCAAGCAGGCTTCCCACTGTCAGCACAGAGCCTGATATGGGGCTTGAACTCACAAACCGTGAGATCATGACCTGAGCCGAAATCAAGAGTCAGACACCCAACTGAGCCACCCAGCAGCGCCCCCAAGATTATTTCTTAATGTATCTTGTTGTTAAGATGAATCAGATATTTTCTTCTACATGACTTTCCTAACAGCTGCTAAAGTGTATTCAACATTTTTATCTTACTTTCAAAAGTCTTGTGAATTACTGTTTTGTTTATATAAGAAAGCTATTGACTTGTATATGGACTTTGAAATTCCTATTTGTTGAATTCTTGGTTTTCAAAACTTTAATTTCTCCCCCATTATCTGTAAAAAAAAGTTTTGCCTCTTTATTGTCAATATTTTTACTATTTTGTTTGTCTTCATTGGCTACTTTCAGAAAAATAAAGATAATAGTAGAGCAAGCACGTTTAGGTGTGAGAAACAAATATAATTTTAAAAAATCACTTTGAGGAAATATCCATCTAGAGACTTAAATAAATGAAGACAGTTACTGTACTTTATCAAATAATTTCTCCTTAGATCTATTAATGCAATGAAATGTTTTACTGAATTTTCCTAATTTTGACCAATCCTTGCATTTGTAGAATGAACTTCCACCTACTTGGTCATATTGTTCTTAAATAACTAATTTGATTTCATTTATAAAAATATATTTTCTCCGAGTATTTTTTTTTTTCAACGTTTGTTTATTTTTGGGACAGAGAGAGACAGAGCATGAACGGGGGAGGGGCAGAGAGAGAGGGAGACACAGAATCGGAAACAGGCTCCAGGCTCTGAGCCATCAGCCCAGAGCCTGACGCGGGGCTCGAACTCACGGACCTCGAGATCGTGACCTGGCTGAAGTTGGACGGACACTTAACCGACTGTGCCACCCAGGTGCCCTCTCTGAGTATTTTTTGCATTAATATTCGTAAGTTAGACTGAACTATAGCTTTTCCAGTTTTATTTTGTCAGGCTTTGAAATCAAGATTATTCTGGTTTTGTAAAATAACTGGGAAGTTTTATTTTCTATGCTCTGAAAGAATTTAAACCATAGTATAATTATAGGTCTCTTAAAGGGTTAAAAGAACTCACCTACAGAATTATCTGATCTGAGTACTCTGTGATTAGCTCTCAAGACATTAAAAAAAATTTCTTCTTGTTGTTGTCCACTTACGTGTTACACCTCTTCTTGATGCCACTTTAGTGATTTATATTGTCCTAGGAAATTATTCATTTTATTCAGGATTTCAATTTATTAACAAAATTTACAAGTCTTTAAATTTCTTCCACATTTATATGTCTGAGCTTAATTCTCTTCTTTTTTTTATTAGGAGAGTTGGTCATTTATTTCACTGGACTTGTCAAATGATTAGCACTTGGATTCACTTCTTTCCTTATTATTTGAGAGAGGGAGGGAGAGGGAGAGAGGACGTGAACGCATGCATGCACGTAAGCCAGCAGGAGACAGGGGAAAAGGAGGAGAAACCGAATCTCAAGCAGGCTCCGTGCTTAGTGTGGAGCCTGACACGGGGCTCAATCCCATGACCCTGAGACCACGACACGAGCTGAAATCAAGTCAATCGACTGAGCCACCCAGGCGCTCCTATTTAATTTTTTTTAAAGTAGGCTGCATGCCCAACGGGGGACTTAAACTAATGACCCTGAGATCAAGAGTCTCATGCTCTACTCACTGAACCAGTAGGTGCCCCTGGATTTACTTTTCAGTTCTACTGTTGTTTTCTAAGTATTAATTTCTGTCTCTTTTATAGTTCCCTTCTTTCTGTTTATGTAAGGTTTTATGTTGTTGCTCTTTTTCTAATTCTGATTTTGAATGCTTTATTCATTTATTTTCTGGAATAGGTATTTTGAAGTGTAAAATTCTTTTCTGTGTGGCTTTTAGCTACATACCTTTTCCAAGTTAAAACTGTCTTCAGTTCGACTATCCTCTGAGTTGTCTGTGTTCTTCTCATCATCCCCTTTATCTGCATTTGCAAATACAGAGGCCACTCGGACCACAGGCAAGGGCACATCCCGAGGGACAAACCTCACTGAACTGATAGGCATGGTCCACAGTTTAATTTTCTTAAAAGATTTGGTTTTGGCAGAATACCGTGATTCACAGACAAAAACATCCTCATCTCGAAAGTTTTCTGGGCATAATTTAAAGTATTCCTGGGAGATATAATAAAATTAATAAGTTAGGTGAATATTCTGAAAACCAGTCAACCATAAAAACCAAAACCACACATCAATCAAGCAAACAAACAAAAGCTAAACTGTTAAGACTTTTTGACAGTTAACCACAAATAGTAAATGGCTAGAGATGTAGGAGCAATTTCTTGCTACAAAATAGCCTTATTAAATACACACCCTTTAGCTTATTTAAAAAAACTTTTTTGTAACGTTTACTTTATTTTTGACAGAGAGAGACAGAGCATGGGTGGGGGAGGGGCAGAGAAAGAGGGAGACACAGAATCCAAAGCAGGCTCCAGGCTCTGAGCTGTCAGCACAGAGCGCGACTTGGGGCTCGAACTCACAGACCATGAGATCATGACCTGAGCCCAAGTCGGACGCTCAACCGACTGAGCCACCCAGGTGCCCCCACACCCTTTAGCTTATTTAGCTTACCAACAGCCCTTTTGAAAATATATTAACATTTCATAATACAGCTATAACGTTCTTGAAAGCTTTGGGGCAGGGGTCAATGTGCCTGTATCAGATAGATACACAAAAAGTATACTTTATTACCTAAAAGAGCATACTGACAGTTTTCAGAAAATTATCTTTCAGAAAATGTCATCCTCAAAAATTAACCTCGCAGTATAAAAAAGCTTTAAGCTAACTGCATTCAACTATATGATGTAGGCAGCAAATGGTCTTCCATCATCATGATCAGATTAATTTCTTCCCAAATCTTTTACACACAGCCATACAGATACAGTTAAAAAAAAAAAAAAATCAAACGGTTTAAAACAGAGCTTCTAATTTGTAAATACTGATTTTTCCGTGTTCGTAAATTTTATTTTCATGGAATGATTTGTATTTTGGGAACTAATGAGTTTCTTACCTTGACAAACATGACCACACATTTTCCTAGAATTTTACTAACAGGAACTTTATTGTAATAGTCACTCTTAAAAACTTCTTTTTCTAGAAATTTTCGTGTAGCCAGATGGAATGTTTCATTTGGCCGATAAAACCAACAGCCATACAACCATTTTTCACCTCAAAAACAAAAAGGGAGGGAGGGAGGGAGGGAGGGAGAGAGAGAGAGAGAGAGAGAGAGAGAGAGAGAGAGAGACAGAGACAGACAGAATTACCATTAACAGAAATCACACATTCTTTGCAAAACGAGCAAATTCCCCATCTATTCTCTTATGGCCCGAACCCAACGATGTGCTTTTTAAGCCACAGGTCCTTAAAATAATTATCTTAGAAGAAATGATACTTGAAAATAATGAAGTATAAGAAGGCCTAAAAAATGCTACTCTCCCTCTCACATGAATAGATAGGTAATATACCGGATGAGGAGGGTGATGAGAGCTGCTCCACTCTGCCGGGGCCAGGACACGGCCAGGGATGCATGCTTAAGAAAGATACCGCATACTAAAGGACGCAGTTAGCCCTCAGGGCAAGGGATGCAAAGCTGAGGGAACTGGATTGCCTGGATCACATTTCTGCCTGCTTCCGGCTTCATTAACTCCTAAGGTAAAGGAAACTGTTCTAGGACACCTTTTTTAAATCAAATTCTAAGCCAAGGCACATGTCTCTCTATAATTTATTCTTCACTTGTGATTTATACCAGACTGGTTTTGCCAGAAGCAAAATGTGAGCCTTTAGTTCCTGTGAGTCTCTGCCATCCTCCAGAGTTTGGCTGACTGGTTTTAATAAACGCCAGTGGAGCAAATGAATCTCAGCTTCCCTTCAAGAAGATGCATTTCTTTTGACTCAATTGTACCACTCACTGGCCCAAGAGTGCTAGATCCCATGTTTTCATATAGTGGGTGCTTACTTATATTTACTGATACACTATAGAACAACTATTGTCTGAGTGACAGTTTTCTTCCTTGAGACCCAAGGAGGAGTAAAATAGTTACATGTCACCAATCTGTCCTTTGATTTAAAACGAACTTACCAGCAGAATCTTCCCACAGTCTCTCAATACAGACTATGTGTGGCTGCAGGCTGGCCTCCGCGGGCTCCACGTAGACGTAATCTCCAACATGGTACATGCTGTTCTTAAAGCTGCAGTCCTGGCTGTATGTGCGGTGTAAGCCTGAGAGGCCTGCAGTGCCTGAGGAGTCTTCACTCTTTTCAGCTTCTTAGGTGAAAAAGAAAAAAAGGTTCCCATTCAAAGCATGTTGGAATCAGACATAGGATTCAAACAACACATACTACTACATTTCATTCTTTTCTAGACCTTCACGGTCTAGTGCCTTTTTGAATTATAACCGTCATTAATTTAAGTAAATCCATAAATAAAGGATCTACAGAATAAAAATAACCACCTTAATAATAAACGCTCAAGACAGTCATTCTGGATAATAATGAAAGGTATAAAGAAGAAAACAGGTAACCTGTAAATCATGTAATCCTGGAAATAATCTCATATATACTTCCTCTTTATCTTAATGCCTCTGAAAAAATTTTCCCTAAGTTAATATATGGGTATGTCACAATTAATGGAATCTTAGAACTGGGAAAATACGAACATGCATATTATGCAATATAATGTGAACTATACATGTCTACACTAAAGACAGAACTGTGCAGTTCCCCTGAGAGTAATGCTTTTCAATAGGACTTATTTTTGTTAAATAATACTTTTTAATGGCTCCCATACAAGCCATCATTTACAAATACCACAGGGTTTTTGTTTTTTAAGATAAAACTGTGCCCACATCTTTGATTACTTCTTTATGGTAATTTTCTATAAATAGGACAGCTAGAAAAAAGCATTTTAAATGTTTTTAAAATGCCTATTCCAAACCAACCCCCCAAATTCTGTACCAATTTAAGTCCCTCACTGTGTGGCTACAGGGTCTGTTTCTCCATTCTCACGCTCCAACATTTCTAATTTTTTAAAAGTTTTGCCAATATTGGTGGAAAATGTCATCTAGTATTCGATTAGTCAAATGAATCCCTGTAACATATACAAGAAATTCACAAGGTACTTGAGATTATACACCAACAAGAACATGGTCAACTGTATGGAAAAGGACAGAGAGAGTACAAAACCCCCAAATTCTAGAGACAGGAAACAGGATGATAAAACAACTCAGCTGAAAATATGAAAAAGAATGATTTAGAGGGCAGAGTCCTGAGCCATAAAGGACTATTTCTAGGCCTTGAAACTTAATGGTTCTGCCTCGCTGGATTTCAAGATTGCTTGGAATTGAAGGCCCTTTCCCTTCCATTTCTCCCTTTCTCAATGGGAATGTCTCTTAATTATTATTCTACACATGTCCCATCAATGTATTGTAGGAGCAAAGGACTTGTTTTTGGTTTCATAGGTCCACAGAGGGAGAGGAACTGTGTCCCAGGATGGGTCACACCCAGAGCCTCACCTATATACACCAACTTAAATGATTTAATTAAAAAAAATTTTTTTTTAACATTTATTTATTTTTGAGACAGAGAGAGACAGAGCATGAACAGGGGAGGGGCAGAGAGAGAGGGAGACACAGAATCTGAAACAGGCTCCAGGCTCTGAGCTGTCAGCACAGAGCCCAACGTGGGGCTCGAACTCACGGACCGTGAGATCATGACCCAAGCCGAAGTCGGATGCTTAACTGACCAAGCCACCCAGGCGCCCCTTAAATGATTTAAATAATAAGATTGGAGGCTTTTGAGCTCATAAAGCTGATAATATTTAGATAAGATTTTGATACCCGCCAGCAGGGTGTTATTGTAACAAATAACTAAAAAATATGAAGCGACTTTGGAATTGGGCAGTAACAGAAACTGGGAGAATTTTGAGCAGAGCAAAGGCCTCAGTTGCCTTGCATAGACTATGGTAGAGAAACGGACATTAAAGACTTGGCAGTAGAAGGCTCAGGTGGAAATGAAAATGTTACTGGAAAGGGGGTCCTTGTTACACAGTGGCAGAAAGCTTAGCAGAACTATGTCTGCAATTACTTGGATTCTGGCCTCCTGGGCTGATCTTTGGTTATCTTTCTCCTTCTTTGTTCATTTGTTGTTGTTCTACTACCTCTTGAGATTTCTTCCACTTCATCTTCTAATCCTTCTCTAAATGATTCCTTTCTGCTATCATTAAAAATATATATACTTATTTATGTATGTACGTATTTCTTTATTTTTAGGAGAGTGCAAGCAGGTGAGGGGCAGTGAGGGGGACAGAGGACCTGAAGCAGGCTCTGTGCTGACAGCAGTGAGCCTGATGTGGGGCTGGAACTCACGAACTGCAAGATCATCACCTGAGGCGAAGTCAGACGTTCAACTGACTGAACCACCTGGGGGGCTCCTCATTAAAAAAATTTTTAAACGAATCAATTTGACATATATCAATGTGTAAATTTAAGCTGTACAACCAGTTACTTCAATACACTTATATATTGTTGCCACTACAGTGACACTTACCACATTACTTAATCATAGTACAGTACTATTGGCTATATTCACTTTACTGTGCATTAGCTCTCCATGGCTATTTACCACTCCTTACAAGGTTGTACCCTTAAACACCCTCACTCTTATCGCCTCACCCCACTCTATTGTTTTTATTTAAAGGGGACCTTATTTATTTATTTATTTATTTATTTATTTATTTTTTGAAAAATTTTTTTCAACGTTTATTTATTTTTGGGACAGAGAGAGACAGAGCATGAACGGGGGAGGGGCAGAGAGAGAGGGAGACACAGAATCGGAAACAGGCTCCAGGCTCTGAGCCATCAGCCCAGAGCCTGACGCGGGGCTCGAACTCACGGAGCACGAGATCGTGACCTGGCTGAAGTCGGACGCTTAACCGACTGCGCCACCCAGGCGCCCCTAAAGGGGACCTTATTTAAAAAAAATTTTTTTAAGTTTATTTATTTTTGAGAGAGAGAGAGAGAGAGAGAGAGAGAGAGAGAGAATGCAAGCAGGGGAGGGACAAAGAGAGGAAGAGAGAGAGCATCCAAAACAGGCTCTGCACTGTCAGTACAGAGTCTGATGTGGGGCTCGAACCCAAGAACCATGAGATCATGACATGAGCTGAACTCAAGAGCCAGATGCTCAACCAACTGAGCCATCCAGGTGCCCCTCTGCTATCATTTTTTAAAAACAGTTTCATTGAGGGCGCCTGTGGCTCAGTCAGTTAAGCATCCGACTCTTGGTTTCAGTTCAGGTCATGATCTCAGGGCTTCTTCGTGAGTCTGAGCTCCGTATCAGGCTCTGTGCTGGCAGTGTGGAGTCTGCTTGGGATTCTTTCTCTCTGCCCCTTCACCACTTGTGCTGTCTCTGTCTCTCTCAAAAGTAAATAAACTTAAAAAAAAAAAAGTTTCATTGAGATATAATTTACACAACATACACATACAATTCCCCTACTTCAAGTGTGTAATTCAGTTTCTTGGTATGTTACTAATTTAAAAAAGTGTGATAATATACCACATAAAATTTGCCATTTTTTGACCATTCTTAAGCACGTATTTCAGTGGCATTAATTACATTCACAATGTTGTGCAGTCAGAACCACTTCCTATTTACAAAACTTTTCATTTCAAACAGAAACTGTAACATTAAGCACATTTCTCATCCCCACCAGACCCTGGTAACCTCTATACTACTTTGTCTCTAAGAATTTGCTACTCTAGGTACCTTATGTAAGTGGAATCATACACTATTTGTCCTTTCATGTCTGGCCTATTTCAGTTAGCATAATGTTTTCAAGGTTCATCCGTGTTGTAGCATGTCGTTATCACCATTTCATTACATTTTATGGGGGAATAACACTATTGTATGTATATGTACCACATTCATCCGTTGTTAATGGACACTTGGGTTGTATCTGCCTTTTGCCTCTTGTGAATAATGCTGTTCCGGATATTGGTATACAATTATGTGCAGGAGTCCCTGCTTCCAGTTCTTTGGGTATACACCAGGAGTGGAACTAATGGATCACATGGTAATTCAATGATTACCTTTGTAAGGAATTGCCAAACTGTTTTGCCATAATGGCGGCACCATTTTACATTCCCACCATCAATGTATAAGGGCGCCAATTTCTCCACATCCTCAACAACACTTGCTGGTTGTTGTTTGTTTGTTTGCTTTTTATAACAGCCATCCTAAAAAGAAGTGGTATCTCAATGCAGGTTTGATTTGCATTCTCCTAATGATTAGTGATATTGAACATTCTTCGTGTGATTACGGCCATCTGTACAATTTCTTTGGAGATGGCAGGTCTATTTCCATACTTTGCCCAGTTTTGAATTGTTTTGTTACAGAATTTACATATCCTGGACATCAGACTCTTATCAGATGTATGATTTGTGAGTATTTTCTCTCATTCTGTTGGTTTGCCGTATTTTCAATTTCCAAGAAATTTTCTGTTCTGTGACTATTCGTTTTTATGGCCTCCTGTTTTTATTTTATGGATGCAGTAGCTTGTCATCTCTCTGAAGGTCTAAATCTTTATCAGTTTTAATGTTTATATATTATTTATTTATTATTATTATTTTTAATATTTATTTATTTTTGAAAGAGATAGGGAGAGCACAAGCAGGGGAGAGGCAGAGAGGATCTGAAGCAGGCTCTGCACTGACAGCTGAGAGCCCATGTGGGGCTCAAACTCATGAACCCCGAGATCATGACCCGACCTGAAGTCGGATGCTCAACTGACAGAGCCACCCAGGTGCCCCTAAATGTTTATTTTTGAGAGAGAGAGGGAGAGCATGAGCGGGGGAGGGCAGAGAGAGATGGGTACAGAGGATCTGAAGCAGGATCTGAGCTGACAGCTGACAGCAGACAGCCGGGCATGGGGCTCACACAAACTGTGAGATCATGACCTGAGCCGATGTGGGATGCTCAACCAACTGAGCCACCCAGGCACCCGTTTTTGTTTTGTTTTTAAATTTTTTCTCCATCTGCCTTGTTTTTTTCCAAGGCCCTTTTTCTCTTTTTGTTTTGTTCTCTATCTTACATCTTAGAGGTTTGCCTTAAATATTTGATCCTATTTAAATTAAGTACCTGCTCCTATTTAAAAGCAAAATACTAAAAAAAAATGACTAGAAGCTCTTTATGTACATAATTTTGCCCCACTGCCTGATCCATTTCTCAAGAGAAAAATCTCCTGTCTCAAAACTAGAAGCCTGACTGCCAGCATTCTTGGAGCAAAAGAGTTACAAGGGGTCTCACTACTTAGTATAAATCCTCTTATGACCCCCCTCTTCAGAACTGTACCTCTAACCTTTCAGTATGCTGCTGTCTCTCAGACTAGACTCTTGAAGGCAAACAGTCACAGGAAAGGTTGCGAAGTGATCTGGTGGTTGAACTCAAATTTAGAGTTAACTAATCCTCCTGTTTTCAGCACCTCCATTTGTAGAAGTACCTGGTGCTCTAATCCCTGCACCATTCTAGACAGGAATTGGCCTACTTAAGGTCTTCATCTGATGCCAGCACTGAAGCCAGTGTTAGCAACCTACTCGTACATTTTCTAGCTCCTAAATTCCCATTGCCACCATCTCCTTTTCAATGGTTTCCCTTCTTTTTTTTTTTTGAGGGAGGGGAATGCTTTACATTTATGTCTTTTGTTTTGCTTTAAAATCCATTTTCCATCATTTTAGAGGTGTTTTGGGATGTACCAGTAGTAGGCATCTGTACAACCTGCCACATTTAGGTGACAAGTCCTTCATATTGTTTTACTTTTGCTTACTTACCTTTGAGTACTTAGTTCTGGTAGTTAATACAAAAACACAGCTGTTGCTAATTTTGTATCACCAGATAAAGTGTCAACAAAACTTAAAAAAAAAAAAATCTCAAGTATAAGAAATTTTGTCAGTAGAAACAATGTGAATCGTCCTAAATGTCATACCCATTACAGCACTGGCATTTTCTGTTTTCTCTTTCACTGATTTCCATTTTGATCTTTAGTATTTTTTTTTTTTTAACGTTTATTTATTTTTGAGACAGAGAGAGACAAAGCATGAACAGGGGAGGGTCAGAGAGAGGGAGACACAGAATCTGAAACAGGCTCCAGGCTCTGAGCTGCCAGCACAGAGCCCGACGCGGGGCTCGAACTCACGGACCGCGAGATCATGACCTGAGCCGAAGTCGGCCGCTTAACCGACTGAGCCACCCAGGCGCCCCTGATCTTTAGTATTTCTACTTCAAGTGTGATTGGCTTTTCTTTTGCTAACTTCTTGAGGTGCAAACGTAGACTTATTTTAGCTCTTTATTTCTTTCCTGGTATATGTATCTAAAGCTATAAGTTTCCTTTCACAAACTCCTTTAGCTATATCCCATAAATTTTAATATACTGTGTTTTCATTTGGGTTCAGTTCAAGATTTTCCTAATTGTCCTTGCAATATCTTCTATGATCCACGGATTATTTAGAAGTGTACTGCTTCATTTTCAAATATTTGGGGATTTTCCAGCTTTCTTTCTGTTGCTGATTTCTAGTCTAATCCCATTGTATTCAGAAAACTGGGTATGATTTCAATCCTTTTAAATCTTCTGAAACTTGTTTCATGACCTATGGTCCATCCGAGATAATGTTCCATGTGTGCTTGATAAGAATGTGCATTTTGCAGTCCTTGGGTGCAGTGTTTCACATCTCAGTCAGGTCAAGCTGGTTGACAGGCCATCTTAGTCAGCTCAGGCTGCTATAAAAAACCTACCACAGCCAGGGTGGCTTAAACAGCATTGATTTCTCATAGTTCTGGGGGGTAAGAAATCCAAGATCAAGGTGCCAGCAGACGTAGTTTCTGGTGAGAAGTCCACTTTCTGGTTCATGGACAGTTGTCTTCTTGCTCTTCATCCCCTTATAATGGTAATGAGCCCATTGTGGTGGCTCCGCCTCTATGACCACATTCAATTACCTCCTAAAGGCCTGACCTCCAAATACATCACACTGGAGATGAGGCTACGATATATGAATTTTGGGGAGACAAACTTTCAGTCCATATTCAAGTCTTCTGTACTTTTTGCTAGTTGGTCTATCAATTACTGAGAAAAGAGTATTGATTTTTGGTGTACTTGGTATATCATTGCTGAGAAAGGAGTATTGAGACTTAATTGCTAAACAATTTCTCTTTTCCATTATGGTCAGTTTTGCTTTATGTATTTCCAGGCTCCATTGTTAGGTGTATATACATTTATAAATATTATATGTTCCAATGTCCCCACCCTTTTAATATTATGAGATATCCCTCTTTGTCTTCAGCAATATTTCTTCTCTTAAAGTCTATCTGAGGGATGCCTGGGTGGCTCAGTCAGTTAAGCATCCGACTCTTGGCTTCACCTCAGGGCATGATCTCAGAGTTCATGAGTTCGAACCCTGGGTCGGGCTCTGTGCTGCCTGTGCAGAGCCTTCTTGGGATTGTCTCTCTCTCCCTCTTTCTCTGCTCGTTCTCTGTTAGTGCTTGCTCTCTTTCAAAATAAATAAATAAACTTTAAAAAAAAAGCCTATTGATGTTAATATAGCCTTTCCAACTCACTACAGTTACTATCTGCACGGTGTATCTTTCCCCCTCCTTCTCCTTTCAACCTATTTGTGTTTTCGAATCTAAAATGAGTTTCTTACACACAGCACAGAGTTGGATCTCTTAAAATTCAGTCTGTATTTTGATTGGAGTGCTTAGTCTATTCGCAACATGTAATATAATTATTGCTATGAATGAATTCACATCTACCATTTGCTACTTTTTTTTTTTTTTTTTTTTTTTACGTCTTAGGTTTTTTGTTCCTCTTTTCCTTCCTTACTGCCTTCTTTTAAGCAAGTGTTTCTCGTGTACCATTTTAATTCTACGTTGGATTTTTATTGCTATTTGTTTTTAGTGGCATTATGGTATGCATCTTTCACTTATCACCATCTACTTCAGGTTAATACTGACTTGATTTTGTTAAATAGTGCAACTTTGCTCCAAAATAGCTCCATTCCTTTGTGCTACTACTGTTCACATACATTACTTCTATAAATGCTGTAAACCTAAAATTGATGATGTAATTATTTCTTTAAACAATCTAATGTTTTCTAAAGAAATTAAGAGAAGAGAAAAAATATATAGTGTTTTATATTTACCCACATATTTACCATTTCCACTACTCTTCAGTCCTTCTTATGGATTTGAGTCAACCATCTGGTGGTGTTTTCTTTTGGCCTGAAGCTCTTCCTTTAGGATTTCTTATAGGGAAGATCTGGCAGCAGTGAATTCTGTTTCTGTTTATCTAGGAATGTCTTATTTCAGCTTCATTTTTGAAAGATGGTGTCACTGGATATACAATTGTTGGTTCAGTTTTTGTCCCTTTCAGCACTTTGAATATCGTGTCACTGCTTTCTGGTTTCCATGATTTCTTATGAACCATTATCATATTTCTATTTTCTTGGACCTGAGAAGTTTTGCTACTTTCACAGTTCTCTCTTTCAGTAGTTTATGGTGTACCTAGATGTGGTCTCTCTGTGTTCTCTTAGTGCTCTTAGAGCTGTAGGTTAATGTTCTCCATCAAATTTGAAGTTTTCAGCCATTATGTCTTCAAGTATTCCCTCCCGCTTTCTTTCTCTTCCGTCGAGACTCCCAATATAAGTATACTAGAATACATGGCATGAGGGTTTGCTCCTAAGTCTGCTTAGCCATGGGTCAGCCAATGATTTAGGTGAAGACTGTCCTCAAACACTTAAAACTTTTAAGGATTCACCTTCCAATGACTGATGTGCATGTGGCTTGGGGGTTCCACTCAAAGCTGTAACCAATGTCCAAGGACCGCTTGCATTTTGCTTGCAAAATGGTTCTCCTAGCTCCTTTGCACAGGCATGGTTTCCCAGTCAGCCAAGAACATGGTGAGAGCTAGCTCACTCCTCTATGGCTGACTTCCAGGACAGTCCTCACCCTCAACTGTAATGTTGGCCCGTTTATCTCTGCATCGACCACTTTTAGCTGGCAAAGATATCCCCTGCCCATACACTCTCGCCATCCTGAATCAGTACATCTCCTCTGGCAGAAAAGTTGCTGGGTCTTGCAGATAGCCTTATGCTGGTAAATTATTCTCACCAACCAGGTTCCCTTCTCGTCTTTGCATATGCCACTGCTTATGAGAATTTGCTTCAAATCAACTTTGTTTTCTGGCCTGAGGAAAAAAAAGCCCTAAGGAGCAGATGTGATGTTGAAACTAATGTAACTCTCAGAAAATCACATAGTCTAGGTATCTATGTGAACTCAAAATTTACAAGATATGCACCTGAAACTAATGTAACGTTGTGTGTCAACTATGCTCAAAAAAAAAAAAAAAAAAAGCTATCTCATGAAAATAAATAAAAATGATAAAAACTTTACAAGAAATGATCAAATTTTTTTCATTACAATAATGCTTATTATTCTAAGTAAAAAAGCTATTTTACCAGGTTTAATATAAATCATTTTTCTTAAACAGAAGCTATTTGCTGCATTTCAGGTAAATTCATTTTGTAGTTTTCAAACATAATGACTTATATTCAACTTCCTTTCTTTTAGCCATGTAAGGATTAAGCACCTTGGTTCCTGACACACCTCTTTATGAGACCTTATATCATCTTCTGAAATCATGTAAATAGATGGTAAAAGCAAACAGTCTCTTCTTTCCTGAAGAAATGTGATTTTTTTTTTTTTTAAACATTATCTTCTCCCTGACGACCCGGTTAAGGTAGTAACAGCACGGGAACCATTTAAAGATTTACAGCAACTAAGGAAGCCTTAGGACACTACTGAGAGCAGCATTATTTAAAAAGCTACAGAGCGGGGGCACCTGGGTGGCTCAGTTGGTTAAGTGTCCAACTTTGGCTCAGGTCATGATCTCACGGTTCATGGGTTCGAGCCCCGCTACGGGCTCTGTGTGGACAGCTTGGGGCCAGGAGCCTGCTTCTGATGCTGTGTCTTTCTCTCTCTCTCTCTCTCTCTGCCCCTCCCCCACTCATGCCTTGTCTCTCAAAAATGAATAAACGTTTAAAAAAAAGAAAAGAAAAGAAAAGAAAAGCTACAGAGTGAAGTTGGGGGCATGGAGTTTTGGACCTGACCTAAGTTGGTCCATGTCTGGTACACCTTACAAAAGAACACCAGAAATGACTTACACAAAATTCCCTGCATCCTTTTTTCTTTTGCAAGCCCACTTATGGGCAACAAATAAATAATAAAATAAAATAAAATAAAATAAAATAAAATAAAATAAAATAAAATAAAATAAAGTAAAATAAAAGTGTACATGTGTGTATGTATGTGTTTTGAGTGGAGGACACTGATTATACAGTGTCCACCTAGGTGGGGAAATCAAATTCAGGAAAAGTTTTATGAACTTTTGCTCTAGGTAAGGTAGTTATTACTTTAGATTTGAAAAGTGGAAAAAAAAAAAGTTCTTTATAAGGAATGGTCTTGCCCTATGTTGGATCAATAACACCCAGTCCTGTCAGACACAAATGGACCATGAGGTGGAAGTTCCATTTGTGTCTCACCAGGTGTGGCTTGGCCACACATACACATGTGCACAGTAACACAGGCCAGTCCCGCCAGACAGACTTGGGCAGTTCAGACACAGCTGTGGGTGAGTGAGGTCCTCTCTCCAACACGATGGCTTCCAGGAATTAAGAACACATCTTTGAGTACCTTCAAATGCCAATGGGCAATCTGAATCTGGTACTTGCTCCTCTTTAAGGAGCACAGTTTGAAAATTATTTGCAATTGAAGGAGAAAAACTTGTAATGAAAGATACCTCTATGAAAATGGCTTCAAAATGTGAAAAAAATCTAGCAACCACATCTTCCAAGAAATCCACGAACAGTCCAACTGTATTTTATAAACAGGCAAGCAAGCAAATAAACAAACCAGCACGTGAAAGAAAACTAGTTAATCTGGGAAACGTTCCACAGAGAAACATTAATCCCTTCAAACCTTATTTGAGCCATTCTAAGCAACCTCACGTATGCTGTTAAATCTATTTTCTGCTTCACTGAAATATGACATAATATTCTTGAGGTGGCCCTATTTTTGGTCCACCAAAGTAGTCCAGGACCCGGAGGTTGGTTATATTCAACTTAGCAAAAAACCAATGATGGTTGCAAGGCCAGGTTTTCAAACCAGGGTGTCGGATGAACAGTGAACCCTTGGCAAAGACCATTTCCATTTCATTTGCCTCGGTAATAATTCCTGACACTATTGTGTGAGCACAGAAGGGACTCTGGGGATCAAATCCATGCTTCCTGTAGAAGTTAGTGTGTGCCAGACATGGTGAATGTAGCATATGGATTCTTCTGCAGGTTGCCCACCAACTGTGGTAGTAGGTTCAGGTGGAAGTAGGGCATACTGCTGCCCAGTCACAGATGTGCGTCCAGAAGTAGGCCATGCATGCCACGGCCTCGCGGGGAGGGGGAAGGCAGGCAGCGGCGGCACAGCGCGGTGCCCCAGCCCTGCACCAGCCCCGTGCCAGTGCTGCGGCCAGCACAACTATTAGCGCCAGCTCCAGCAGGGTGAGGAGCAGCGCGCATGCGTGGCTTGGTGGGCCATGGTGGTGACTCCAGTGAGAGCCCAGAAATGGTCAAATTCTTTTTTTTTGTTTTAATTTTTTATTACGTTTCTTTATTTTTGAGAGGCAGAGAGAAACAGAGCACCAGTGGGGGAGGGGCAGAGAGAGAGAGGGAGACACAGAATCCGAAGCCGGCTCCAGGCTCCCAGCTGTTGGCACAGAGCCCGAGGCAGGGCTTGAACCCACGAACCGTGAGATCATGACCTGAGCTGAAGTCGGACCCTCAACCGACTGAGCCACCCAGGCGCCCCTAGAAATGGTCAAATTTCTAACCAGAGTTCTCACTGTCAAAATATTTCTAAATTCTAGCAAGTGACTCCAAGTAACATTTTTGGGTTGATAAATGAAATAAAAATTTCCTCCTAGTACTGTGGTTCAACCAAAGTATCATCTACTAATCTGGCCTGAGTCTGCGGGAGGAAAGTCAGTCTACTAAATGACAGGGTAGAGCCTTGATGCACTCACTGCTGACAATGCTTTCTAGCTCCAGATGGGCTCCTTAGGTTTTATCTCCTCACAATACTAGACTGTTGAGCTCCCACACTTGTGAACGAACGGACTCCGTTCCTGAAATACTAGGATAACAGCTGTGCCACATGAAACTTCCCATTTAACGGTCTGATGACCAAACTGATGATGATAAAATCATTTCTATCAATACATCATTTTGAAAGAGTCAACATTTACACACACAGGATTCATGCCCACAGCTCCCAGTGCGAACCACAACTAGAACACAGTATAACGTTTCCTCATATTTAACAAGATGAAAAGAAACCAACCTCTTTTTTCTTCTTCTCTCTTTAATTTGTCTTCCTCGATTTCTTTTGGCAATTTTTCCTTTTTCTCTTTCTCCACGTCGTTATGCAAGTGCTTCGTGGTGTAGCTGAGCGCTGGTGATAGGAGGATCTCCCCATTTTTGCAGAGCTCATCACGGATTTTAATAAAAAACTGCTGCAGTTCCACCGCATCCTCATATATTTCAGAGTCTGTCCTATAAGGGGATCAAGAGTATCCACTGACATACAAGCTGCTTCCTTTACACACCTCAATTACATGTTTAGTTACCAATAATGTTACAGGACATAAGGGTACTTCTGTACAGTAGGGCATCTCCTTGAAAAGTTTTACAACAGAATCTGAAGTGTTGTTTGACCTCGAGGAGGAGTTCCATGGCCACCAGTCTGCTTTTCCTTACGGTTTACTCCTTGTACAGCACATATAAAAGAAAAGGCCTCATACGGTTTTTGGGGAGAAATGTGGTGCAAATATCAACTGATTTTGGCAACAGAAGGGGGCAGCCAGAATCAAGGACTACACCGAGCTTCCCCACCGTGTACAGCACTTGTATCTAATCCTTGGATTAATTTTTACTTTCTCTTAATTGAGGGACCAACACATTATATAAAGTGTTAACAGAAGACTTAGGCAGTGTCGGCTTTCTTCTTTTTGAATCTGTATCATCCTTGCCTAAGCTGGGAGGCCTCAGCAAAAATTTGACCCTAAACTGCAAAGTCATGAGGGCATTCACCCTACAACGGCGACAGGCCTCAAAGTCTGTGTTCATGTTAGTTTCCCCAGCAGTAACTACACAATGGTGGGGAATCAGCAGAGACAACATAGTGAAAAAGAGAAAAATAATTATCTGTCATACTAAAAGCTTTTTAAAGACTCTTTCTTCATTTACAGAATGAGAGACCTGGGCAAAATCAACTTCAGAATTCAGACTGGAAGAACTTTTATTACTATCTCTATTCCACTGTGGTCTGAGGATCGCTTAAACATAATTTTATTAACTAAGAATTAACATAATCCTATTAACTAAGAATCCCAGGGGCTGAAAAATCATTCACAAAGGAAACCACAGAGTCTCAGCAGCATCTACAGAGACATTCTCGTCAGAGGAGTGTGGCAGGTGTAGCAAGCCCAGTGAGCCGCCTGTTGCCACTGACCACTAGAGCATCACGTTTTAGTAAAGCCTCCAGAATGCTTCTCCTCATCAACAAAAGTGAACTGGCAAACAATCTAAAAACACTGCCAACAATACCCTAAATGCATGTTTCTGGAAAGGTTTTAAAAATCCTTTCAAATTACAGAAATGCTAACACTTGTAGGAAACCAATACAAAAAGTGGTCAAAGGAAGAAATTCCTATGATATCTCGATGCCTGTTTTCTGAAGATATCTGAAGACTGTTCACTTGACATTGAAATTCATTTTATAATAGCTTACAATTTTAAGTATAAAATTAAAGTGAAAATCCATTTTTGGTAATCCCTGTTAAACTGAAAGGGGAGATTCCTAACTCCATCATGTCATGTTGTCTAGTAAGGAAAGTTCTGTACATAGCCATTAGACATCTGACAGATCTTTCCTGTTTTATTTATTTATTTATTTATTTATTTATTTATTTATTTATTTATTTATTTTTCAACGTTTTTTATTTATTTTTGGGACAGAGAGAGACAGAGCATGAACGGGGGAGGGGCAGAGAGAGAGGGAGACACAGAATCGGGAACAGGCTCCAGGATCCGAGCCATCAGCCCAGAGCCTGACGCGGGGCTCGAACTCATGGACCGCGAGATTGTGACCTGGCTGAAGTCGGACGCTTAACCGACTGCGCCACCCAGGCGCCCCTCCTGTTTTATTTAAACAAAGTTAATATGAACAATTAATTTATTAATCTAAGAGGCTCGGTATTCCCTGTATGCACAAGAACAAAAACTCAAGCTGGCAAAACAAAGAGCTCTTATTCCCTTACTAGTATATAATCTTTATTTGTAACGTAGACATTCAGTAGAATGAAATAATTAAGAGTTTAGGAAGCTCTTACTGCTTCCATTGTCCTGGTCGTCCCAAGTCTCTGTAAGGTAGTCAGAGAACTTAATTCAGGAATACTGCCAGCATATTAGGAAAGCCAGCAGCTAACTGGCATGAGTCAGCGCTGTGCTGTTACAGAGTATTGCTGATGGACAAACCACTGTCCTGAGTGAACTTTTCTACACCTCACTTTTCAGACTCCTTCTGTTTCAGGATGTAAAGTCCTAGTTGATACTGGCTGGTAGTGGTAGGTAGGGGTGAGTGTAAAGAAGCATGAACACTGCTGGATATCAACATGGAAATCTAGTGCATATGGACTTGATTAAATTCATGAAATTATGTTTCTGAGAGGTCTTTTTTTCTTAATGTTTTTATTTTTGATAAATAGTGTGCATGGAGAAGGGGCAGAGAGAGAGGGAGACAGAGGATCTGAAGTGGACTCTGGGCTGACAGCAGAGAGCCCAACATGGGGCTCGAACTCACGAACTGTGAGATCATGACCTGAACTGAAGTCGGACGCTTAACCAACTAAGCTACCCAAGCACCCCTAAGATGTCTATCTTCATTACTGGCAAAGTAGATAAAATGATGGTTTATCATTCAACTAAACTGATGCATCCTCAGCAGCATGGGGTTACCCTTAAGTACTATAAACAGTCATAAGATGACCTTCATTCACAAAGATAAAAATGGCTTCCCATAAAAATGGTTTTGCAAAGCTCTGGGCCAAAGAGTGAAACTCCTCATTATATCATATAAATAAATGCACCCTAGACTCTACCTCCCAGGCCTCAAAAGCAAATTATCAATCATGTCAGTAATGGGAGAATGAAAAGAGCTCATTTCCTAGAGATACAAATCTGTTTATTTCTTGAAATCGTCACGTCATCTATATAAGATACACAAAGTTGTTAATGATTTAAGAGACAAATGCACTTTTAGAAGACTCACAGAACTAACCCCAAGATGTAATGGGGATGGGGCAGGGGTGGAGGAGAGGGGTGACTTTAGATTTAAGAACTATTTAAAAAAACTGAGAACAAAAATGAAGTCTAAGCTCCATGAAAGCAGGATTTGTCTGTTTTGTCCATTGGTATATCCTATGTATCTAGAACAGACTTATAACTAGTAGCCACTCAATTAACATTTGTTGAATAAATGAAAATAATGAATTAAATTCTGACTGCAAGATGTCTCCCCATCTTTCTCTTCACTTGTATCTCCAATGTTGAACAATAAGGACCATTTCCTACATGTGTCATCACTCAAGGGCCTCTCCAATCTGACCTCCACTTCACCCATCTCTTGAACATATTAGTTTCCTAACCCTATGCCTTTCCTCAGGCCACTTGCCTTATCTGCATCCCACCCATTCCCCCATTCTTCCCTGATGCCTCATGTCTTTTTTAGAACTCCAGTGCAGAGTTTCTACTCCACTGTCTTTACTACCTATCAAGTTGTTATATGTTGTCTCATGCCTGGAATTATTCTTCCCCAAGCACAGGACCGATCCCAACTGTCAGGCTTCAAGCTCTTAGAGCACAGAGCACAAGCCTTATCATCCATGGCTGGGCTCCATGTCTGGTGTCTTGGTGACTGGCTCTGTGGTGGGGAATAAGATGAACCACTTACAAGTTGTGTGACTTTAGGCAACTTCTATAAGTTTAGGTACCACTTCTTCATATGCAAAGTGGGAAGATTATCATCTAGAATGGCTACAAGGGTTAGAGACTATCTACATAAAGTGTTCAGCACGCTTCTTTATAAAGAGCAGGTGCTTAATGGGAAGAGCATACCTTATTACTAATTTTTCTTTCAAAATCCAGAGCAAATGCAGGCTTCACCAGATTCCCCAGCTAGAATTACCTCACACCCAATGCCTAAAAGTCTCCTTTCAGCATGGTACACTATAAGCTCCAGAAAGGTTTGTATCTTTAGCTTTTTATATTTCCCCAAGTGACTCTAAGAGCAACCAGAAGACATGCCATAACCACTGAACTGAAATTGTTTTAATAATCGATTTATACCAGTGTTATGTGACAAAGATATATTGTAGATCAAAATTAAAAGGGAATTCAAATTTGATGGAAAGTTAAACTTGATTGCTTCTTTCAGTGCTTCTAATGCTACAAAAGGCACTTAGAAGTGAGAAATCTGAGATTAAAAAAAAAAAGAAGCCACCCTTTTAGGAAATGGTGATCAAATTTAAATCAGTCTAACCTCAGATCAAGAACTTAGGGCTATCTGCATTTATTTATTATTATTATTATTATTATTATTATTATTATTTTTTTTTTTGGGACAGAGAGAGACAGAGCATGAACGGGGGAGGGGCAGAGAGAGAGGGAGACACAGACTCGGAAACAGGCTCCAGGCTCCGAGCCATCAGCCCAGAGCCTGACGCGGGGCTCGAACTCACGGACCGTGAGATCGTGACCTGGCTGAAGCCGGACGCTTAACCGACTGCGCCACCCAGGCGCCCCAATCTGCATTTATTTAAAGCATGCTCGGATTGAACTCAAAGTTTAAAAGAAAATCACAATACGATTTCAATTTATAAACATTTTATCCTTTCGAAACGTGTTCTGTGAAAGGCTATATTTTAAGAGTTTATGCTTTTCAACAGAATCTTCAACTCCGTCCTCTACTCTTTCTCAAAGGTCCTGACCTAGATGATTTAGCAGCGTGACTTCTCTACCCTGTAGCATACACTTGCTCTCTACAAGTTGTAGCAAATTAGAATTCAAAACAGCACCCCACCAACTGGAATCATGTACCTAAGCTGAAATAGTATATCAAAGCAGAATTTTCTTCTGTTTTGTATTTAAATATCACACCTTCTCAAAAAGAAATAGCTTTGAAAACCTACCGATTCATCCTTCTTGCCCTTTCCAAGACTTCAAACATATGCTCTTGAAATAAATCAAGCCGCCGGTAGCGATTATTTTCAACATTCTTTCTAATTATGTCAAAAGTAAGAGGAGGTTTGTTTGGAAAGTTGGGATCCACAGCAGGAATTTCTGCTAAGGAATCACTGTAGCATCTTCCCTCATCATCCTGATGACTCATGACTGACACAAAAAGATTGTGGATAAGCTCTTGAATCAGCAAGGTCACATTTGGGACATGAGAGTCCTCATCTCCCTCCAGGTCTCTCCGAGTTTCAAGCAGGACTTTGTGCAGGACAAGAGCATCTTTGTAGATCAAAGACTCAGGCTCATTGTATGTACACGCATTGTTAAACATCATGACGAAGTCCTCAACCATGGAGTCTATATCTTGGTATTTATTGGCCATCATGTGACTTCGAATTTTTTCCATGTCCATGGGCTTTTTAATGGTCAGGTAGTAGTCAGGCAGCTCAGATCTAGAGGGAAGCCTCAGAAATATGGCACTGAGGCGGCGACCCCTCTTATCAGTATAGTTCTTTACAGCTTCATAGACTTCATTTAGTTTCTGCTGCATTGGAGTCATGTATTTTGATTTTTTAGGAGAAATTCCACTCTTCCTACCTAAAGGAAGGGATTTAATGTTAAATGGGTAAAATGAAATAAATGAACCCAAATTTGTATACAGTTGGTAAAGCATAACCGTAACAAAGGGACTACTCCAAACGATTCGTAAAACACAGTTTAATGTATATCCTAGGGACAACAAAAAAACTGGAAAAAATTTAAACTGTTTTCAGTAATCATTTTTTAGTGAGAGAGTAAGCATTACCATGTTGAGATAGTTGTGAATAAGGTAGAATAAAGCAAATGAATAGCTATGTGGCATTCTAATTCCATCACCTGTAGTACCCTTGAGAACTGAGATTTTTATCACAGTAGGAAAAAAGATAGTGATGTTAAAACAGAGAACACTGCATAAAAACCTTACAGCCATAAAGCTCAGTTAAGAGCATCAGTATGAACTTATGATGTATTTTATCTTTATTTTTATTAAAAAAAATTTTTTTTAACATTTATTCACCTTTGAGAGACAGAGAGAGACAGAGCATGAGCGGGAAAGGGGCAGAGAGAGGGAGACACAGAATCTGAAGTAGGCTCCAGGCTCCAAGCTGTCAGCACAGAGCGCGACGTGCGGCTCAAACTCACGAACTGTGAGATCATGACCTGAGCTGAAGTCGGACGCTCAACCGACTGAGCCACCCAGGCGCCCCTTGATGTATTTTATCTTTAAATATAAAACAAACACACACAAAATTTCTTATCTCTGTCCACTGAAAATCTTAGAAACAATGACCAATCCAGTATCAGTATAATCCCATGGGGTTTTGACTATAATTTTGAAATAGGGATTTCAAATACTGACACCAGTAACTCTTTAGCAACTGGCAGATGCACCGTTGGCATAAGATGAACCTTGTGTATCTTGAAACATGAGATAGTAAAGAATCTATCAATGCCTCCTTACTATGGTCATGTCAAAAGAACACGGCAGCCAGCCTGGGACAACAGGAGCATCAATAAAGGCAACTGCAATGTGTTAAAACCCAGCAACATGTCTAAATGTAGTAGTTCTTAATGATATATAAAACTGAACAAATGAGCTGGGTAAATGTTGGAGGATGTTGGTAAATCAATGCATTATTCTCAAAACTAGTAAGCCAAGGGGGGAGGGGGGCACCTTTTATCCTTTCAAAACAAAAAACCAAACCAAACAAACCAAAACAAGATGAACAAAAAACTACCACTGGGTAACCAAATTCTGGATGAGGCATAGTTTCTCTATACAGAAGTATTCCAGTTGGTAAATGAGCAAGGAATGATAAAATCACACTATTGCTATTTTATACCTCTTTAATGAATTAAGGTAGTCAGCATCAATAGCTGTTAACACATGGGAGAAACAACCAGCTGTTACAGGGTCACCCAATGAAAGCCCATATACCACCTCTGAAGTTGGTTTCTGTACCAAAAGGAGGGGACGAAGATCAAATCTAATTTAAAACTGATCAAGCCTCTTGCTCCAATTGCCAATTTAAAGGAAATGCCAAGCACACTAAAACATGTTAAACTATAGCAAAGGAACGCAATTAGCAAAACCCAGACTATGGGAAGCTACAGTAAAATCCCAGTTTCTTCAACAAATAAACTGCAAGGCAAGAAAAAAAAGAAAGAAGAGAGGAAAATTTATGGATTAGAATTATCAATCAAATGCAGTATATGGACCTTATTTAGATTCTACCTCAACCAGACACTGCTTCAACCTGTGATGTAATGTATGTATAGAAAACCTATTACGAAGCATCCTTGCTGAACTGAAACTTAATCTAATCAAGCCTCCAGAGTAAATGTTTTTAAGAAATGAGAGGAATAAAGAGGAAAAAGTTAGCTGATATCACAAAGAAGTGAACTGATTAATCCAGAACATGAAAGTGTACAAGAAAGTGATCTAGGAGGGCACCTGGGTGGCTCAGGTGGTTAAGCATCCGACTTCAGCTCAGGTCATGATCTCATGGTGGGTTCGAGCCCTGTGTTGGGCTCTGTGCTGACAGTTCAGAGCCTGGAGCCTGCTTCGGGTTCTGTGTCTCTCACTCTCTCTGCTCCTCCCCCACTCATGCTCGGTCTCTCTCTTCCTCTCTCTCTCTCTCTCTCAAAAATAAATAAAAACATTAAAAAGATTAAAAAAAAGTGGTCTGGTTTTTGAAGAGTCAATGGCTTGACCATAAAAAAAAAAAAGGGAGGGGTTTGCTCTAGGTTAGGCCAGAGGGCATAATGATTAAATAGAACATAAAGAACTTAATTAAGTCCTGATTTGAAGAAACCAACTGTAAGAATACATTTTGAGACAATCAGTAAAATTTGGAAATTTTTCAGGTATTAGGTGAAACCAAGAAATGGTTTTGTTAGTTGCAATGATTTTATGGATATTTAAGAAAATACCTGCAAATATTAGAGGTACGTACTGAATTATGTAAAAATGAAGTGACATGCCTGAATTTCCTTTAAAATAATTTAGAACAAAAAACACAGAGAGAACAGTGGATATAGGAGATAAGTAAGGCACAACCTTGATAAATGCTGACTAACAGTACTACTCTTCATATCTGCAGATGTTTGAAATTTTTCATAATACAAAACAGAAATGAAAAGGAAATCAACATTAAAATTTCTTTTCCCTGAGCTTTAAAAAATATATGTATATTTAGTTACTGCTGAATTATCTACCGTTTCCTAACTCAACTTATGGAATTATTTTGATTTTTTAAAAACCCTTCTTAAAAATTTTATTTATTTATTTATTTGGGTTATTTGTTTATTTATTTATTTAGAGGGGGGAGGGGCAGAAAGAGAGGGAGAGAGATAATCCCAAGCAGACTCTGCTCTGTCAGCGTAGAGCCCAATATGACGCTTGATCCGAGCTGTGAAATCACGACCTGAGCCAAAATCAAGAGTTAGACACTTAATTGACTGAGCCACCCAGGTGCCCCTTAAATTAATTTTTAAAAGTAATCTCTATACCCAATCTGGGGCTTGAACACATGCCCCCAAGATCAAGAGTTGCATGCTCCACTGAGCTAGTCAGATGCTCCCTAGAATGAATTCTATTTTTATAAGGCACTGTGTCCCTAAAAAGTAAAACAAAGGTTTTCATTTCTGCAAAACTTCTGCATGCTTTTACAATCCCATAAAAAGATAAATCCCTTAACATGAAGGAATCACCACTTAGCATTAAGTCATACTCAAAACTACTATAATACTTCATTTATAGTAATTTCATATAAAAAAGCAAGGTCTGTTTGTTTTTCCCCTTTCAGCAAATATACTTCCAAAGAATATTTGACACCACCATTATCATAGGCTTGGTATTTATTTTACTTACATACTGTAAATAAGGCAGAAACCTCTTGTTTAGCCCAATGCTATTAACTGCTTTTCTGCCCTCAGTTTTTTTGTTTTGCTTTGAATTTCTTTAACATTTATTTAACTTTGGGGGAGAGAGAGAGAGAGAGAGAGAGAGAGAGAGAGAGAGAGAGAGAGACAGCGAGCGAGCACGGGGAAGGGGCAGAGAGAGAGGGAGACACAGAATCTGAAGCAGGCTCCAGGTTCTGAGCTGTCAGCACAGAGACCGATGCGGGGCTCAAACTCATGGACAGTGAGATCATGACCTGAGTGGAAGTCAGATGCTTAACCGACTGAGCCACCCAGGAGCCCCTCCTTCCCTCACAGTTTTAATAAAATCACCATCCACAAACCAACTCAAAAGACAAGTGCAGTGGCTGAGCATCTAATACTTTAAATTCTATGTAGGATCTGCTGCTGGGATTCACTTTTAATTCCAGTAATCAGCAAACAAGCAAACATATAAAATACCAAATCTGCCACTACACTCTTGCAGGCATAATATGTGGGAAAAGTATCTATTCTTACCATTTAAATTTTACAAAGTGTCCACGGCATTTAAGAAAGTTAACAAAACCTCTGACATTATATACTATTCCCCACATGCTTTTCACATTTTAACTACTTAAAATATAGAAGAGAGTACTTGAGGGGAAGAGAAAAAACTCCATGCTGGAAGTGTCAGTCCAAACATATTCACCAATAAATTAAGTATTATCTCAGTGAATCAGTACTATCCTTGACAGACTAAACTGAAAAACAAAGTGTGAGGCTGCCTTACTCAGCTTGAGTTTGGGAGAAGCCACGTCATCATCATCAGGCAGTGGGCCCAGCTCTTTCCTTTTATCCTTGAGTAACTTTTCCAGGATGTGTGCATCGTTGTACACCTATATTCCATAAATATATTTAAAATTATTTTCTAAAAAATGTTCTATTGAAGTATAACATGCATCTATAAAGAAGTTTTAAAGACACAGGTGAGCATAGATAAGAACTAAAGAAATAAAGCTTGAGATCACTACAGAGTAACAAAATCGCATCTTTGAGGGGTGGGCCTCAGCCTCAAATGGTTTGTTGTTTAAGCTTTCCAGGTGATTCTAATGTGCAGACATGCATGCTACAGTTTCAGAACTATTGCAGTAGAATCACTGCAAGTTTTTACAGAACTTCTGAAACATATTTACGTGTGTTGCTTTTTTCATAAATCTCTCTCCCACTGGACCCTCAAGGTAGCTGACTTAGCTCAATGGGAATTAAAACTGAAAAATATCCGATAGTCAGTAATAGCTCAAATATTGTTAAATGGCATTTAATATCAGTCTGAATTCACAATGTAGACTCTGATCTGTGAAAAGCAACAATCCCTGCTTGGGACTGCTCTCTGAAGACTGAGCCAAGGGTGGTAATATGTAGCCAAGAACAAGGTTATTCACCTAATGGCCACACCCCAACAGCTATATCCCCCTGACTCTCTCCACAGAGGCTCCCCTGACCGCCACCACAGCAGAGGGGCTGAAGGAATAAATGCTCTCTCTTTTTTGGCTACTTTTCTTAAGGGTGGCTTTTTTCTCAATCAGTAGCAGACAAGTGGCAAATTCGCCAATGATACTAAGGAGAGTGTAAACCTCTATGATAGGGGGTTTGATCACAAGTACCCTCAATGCCTAGTTTATTTTGTAAGAGCAAAAGAAAAGAAATACATGATTTTAAAGTTATTTTATTTCTGGGAGATTTAATGTAGACAAAGGAAATTCGAAAAGTATATGCACTCTCACCCATGTTCAGTGCATTATTTACCATAACCAAGGTATGGAAGCAAACTAAGTGTCCATCAATAGATGAATGGATAAAGAAAACACACGTGCGTGCGCACGCATGCACGGGGAGGGAGAGGGAGAGGGAGTGGGGGAGAGTATTATTCAGCCATAAAAAAAAAAATGAAATCTTGTCCTTTGTGACAATGTGGATGAACTCTGATGGCATTATGCTAGTTGAAATAAGTCAGACAGAGAAAGACAAACACCATATCATCTCACATATGTGTAGATTCTAAACAAACAAACAAACAAACAAACAAACAAACCAAAAACCCAAGCTCATACAGAACAGATTAGTGGTTCGCAGAGAGAGGGGATGGGGATAGGTGGAATGGGTGAAGGGGGTCAAAAGCACAAACTTCTAGTTAGAAAATAAGATATAGTGTACAGCATGGTGACTAGTTATTAAAACTGTAGTGCATATCTGAAAGCTGCTAAGAGAGTAGATCTAAAAGTTTTCACCACAAGAAAAAAAATTTTGTAACTATGCATGATTGCAGATGTTAATGAGGTTTACTATAATCACATGGCAATATATACAAATACAAAAGCATTATGTTGCACACTTGAAACTAATATAATGGTATAGGTCAATTCAATTTCAACAAAAAATAAAGAATATAAAATAAAAAAACAAAAGAACATATCGTAGTTATACTGATAAAGAACTGAAAATCAAGATGCTTCATAACAAAATCAATGATTTAGAGGTACATTTATGAATATATCTTAATTCTTATATGACCATACCATTTTGTGGACTCTCCCTGGAGAAGTATGTTATTGAGGGTAGTAATAATGAGGAAAGATTTTAATGTCACTGGTTTTCATTTGAATGCTTATTTGAACACCAGGCACCATGCTACATGCTCTGTGTATATTCTCTCATTTAAATCCTATGATAACCCTGTTGGAAGTACTATTATTATCTCCACTGCACAGATGAGGAAAATGAAGCTCAGAGAAGATAAGTTACTTACATGGGCTTTGGAAGAGCAGAATTCAAATTTGGGATGTCAAACTACATAGTATAAACTTTTAACCTATACAGTGTAGTGTCTCCCATTTTAAACAATTAAGAAAAGACAAAGTATTAAGCTACTCATTGAGAAGAGTAACCTGAGTGAGGCTTCTAGATCTGGTCTCTCAAGATGCATTACTCTACCAGCACCCAAAAGAAAACGTGCCTCCTGCAGGATTCCTACACATTTTTTACCTGGGAGCCCTCCTCGTTGTAATGCCTGGCATTCCGGAACATCAGCTTCATGTCTTCTATCATTCCCTCTTCCCCTGCGTATTTGTCATTGCGGATGTTATGTTCAATTATTTTCAAGTCCATTGGCTCCAATATGATTTTATAATAATCAGGATAGTCCTTTTTGGATGGTTTAACCATAAATAGATCACAAAGTCTTCTGCCTGAACCTGGCTCACGAGCTTCAAGAACAACATTGAATAAGATTTTCATTCGCTGCTTTCTTATGTTCTTTTTACTGTTGAGGCAGGAGGTAGAAAAGGGGAGAAATGAGAAGAGGTTCAGTTTTCTTTATACAGGGATGAACATGAAATGAAACAAACTAAACTTGTGGGAAGGTGCTTTATAATGATCCTAATTTACTGATTACATATGCCACAAACACAGTAAACATGCTGGAAACTATAAGCAAATATTAGGAGAATTTCCAAATAGTTAAAATTAAAACAGTGACTCTAGTAGGAGCAGCCAATGAACACCAGACAAACCTGTTTAAAATATTTATGAAATGCAATGCTTAAAAAAAAGCCTTCTCTAACATCCAAAGAAAATGAAACTCTATTATCAGTTGAAATATACTTTTTGTTTTTAAGAACACAGCAAAAGTGGAATAAAACTACTGATTCCCTGCTGTTACTAACAGTCACACTTCAAAACACCAAAACCAGGGGAGCCTGGGTGGCTCAGTCGGTTGAGTGACCAACTTTGGCTCAGGTCATGATCTCACGGTTTGTGAGTTCGAGCCCTGTGTTGGGTTCTTGTGCTGACAGCTCAGAGCCTGGAGCCTGCTTCCGATTCTGTGTCTCCCTCGCTCTCTGCCCCTCCCCTACTCATGCTCTGTCTCTGTCTCAGAAATAAACAAACATTAAAAAAAAAAAATTTTTTTTTTAAAAACACCAAAACCAAACACACCCACAGAAAATATCCCATCTCTTAAGACAACCACTCTGAGTACCTGCATATCCTGATTACCAGAAAACAAAGGGAGGCTACCTGCAAGACTAGAGTCTCTACAATGCATACAGGTCTCTCCTGCATTTATCCTGTCTAGGTCAGTCCCTGCTCCCTCCAGCTCTGTCAGCATTACTCCAAAATCCCAATCTAGCCTAAGGAATAAATGCTCAGTGGTTCACCTGAGCTCTTGAGAAAATTTTCATCTTGAATGTGAGTCCTTGTCTTGTTCTCCAAATTCTCCCTGTGAGATGTGAAACTAAGCCACAAATATGTGTAGTGTGGAACAAAGTCAAGGGGCCACAGGTTAGAACCTGAGTTAAAAAGGAGCCCAAGAGAAGAGATAGTCTGTCTCTTAACTGTTGAGGAAACTGGCTCAGAGAGGCTAAATGACTTGCCCAAGGCGAGTGGTCCAGTGAATTATTAGAAGAGATGATTTTCCAGCATGATTTCCGGCCCACTATGTGTATGTTTTCAGGACACTGATAAATTCTACCAAAGCTCAAACCAGCAGTCTCAAGATGAATACTCAGGTAGATAATAAAATGAAATGATTTATGACTTAATTTCTATTCAACAAATGCTTATAAGGTGGTATAATGTAGTACTTAGAGGTAAATATTTTTTATCTGTTTCCTGTCTTATAAATGGAAGGAAGTGCATTTCTGAAGAAAACTATGTGGCCAAATGGGTCTCCTGGTTCAGTGACTCACTCTACTGTGTCACAATGAGGCCAAAGGCCAGATATTTTCTCTCCCAAGTTCAAAATATGTTTTTTAAAAAAGAAACAAAACCTAATACAGAATAATTAATAGACAAGAAAAGAAATATCCACCTTTAAGTCAAGCTTTTAAAATGTGTCAGAAATGAGGGGCGCCTGGGTAGCTCAGTCACCTTGGTTTGGCTCAGGTCATGTTCTCTTACAGTTTCGTGGATTCAAGCCCTGCATTGGGCTCTGCGCTGGCAGCATGGAGCCTGCTTGGGATTCTCTCTCTCTTTCTCTCTCTCTCTGCCCCACCCCCACTCATGCTGTCTCTGTCTCTCTCAAAATAAATAAACTTAAATGTGTCAGAAATGGGAAAATAAAAATAAATAATAAAATGTCAAAAATGCCTATCTTCCAAGCATCATGGAGCTAAGACAGTGTGGAAGTGGTTAGTTAGGAAGGGAAAAAGAACCTGTTTCCTTTGCCTTCACTCAGACTGCTCATTTCCCTTGGGTAATCCTGAATGGCCCCGGGACCATTTCTGCTGTTTTCCCCTCTTAGTACTTTTGTGTCTCTGCATCAGGTAAATGATTGTTAGATATGTTAGAAGTTTCATCCAGTGGGAATTATTTCCTTGAAGAGACATGTGGGGAGAGCCAAGAGTCCTCTTAGTCCAGGACTCTAGCAAGTGGATAATGGAAAGGGAACTTGGGACAGAGCTCCAAAACCACAGAGCTCCACATCTGGGCAGAGATTAGAACACAGATGACAGAAGCCTCTTAAGAAAAATTTCAGAATCTCAATTTGATACCCAGGAAATCTATGTTAGAACTACTAAAGATACTTATGGTTTCTTTGGGTCTCACTTGTGTGTAGAGGGGTAGAACTTCAAAATGAAGACTCAGAAATCCCATTTTGGTTTTTCTGTTTGTTTTCCAGAATTGATTGTTTTCTTTCTTTTTTTAAAAAATATAATTTATTATCAACTTGGCTAACACACAGTGTATACAGTGTGCTGTTGGTTTTGGGGGTAGATTCCCATGGTTCATCGCTTACATACAACACCCAGTGCTCATCCCAGCAAGTGCCTTCCTCAATGCCCATCACCCATTTTCCCCTCTCCCCAACTCCCATCATCCATCCCTCAGTCTGTTCTCTGTATTTCAGAGTCTCTTATGGTTTGCTTCCCTCCCTTTCTGCTTGTAACTATTTTTTCCATTCCCCTCCCCCACGGTCTTCTGTTAAGTTTCTCAAGATCCACATGAGTGAAAACATACGGTATCTTTCTCTGACTGACTTAATTCACTTAGCGTGATACTTTCAGTTCCATCCACAGAAATCCCATTTTGAACCCAAGCTTAAAAAATCTCTTCAATCATCAACTCAAAATGAAATCACTCCTCATTCCAGGAATACCATACATAACAATTCAAAGTGCCTTACTTAGTCCAGGTAAGCTCTCTTCCCTTCCTAGTTCTAGTACACTACTCCCAATTACCACTGGACTTTTCTATATGAAGCTACAAATACTCTGACAGTGGATCTAGGGCAGAATTTCATGAGCTTTTTGAAGAGGAGGGAAAGCTTTTAACTGGATTTTAGAAAAAGGGTCAACAAAGTAAAAGATGGGCGAGTGGGATAACTCTGACACTAGGCAGCCTTATATGGGACATATCCAAAATATGAAATCTGGGGCACCTGGGTAGCTCAGCTGGTTAGGCATCTCACTTCGACTCAGGTCATGATCTCACGGTTCATGAGTTGGAGACCTGCTTCGGGCTCTGTGCTGACAGCTCAGTGCCTGGAGCCTGCTTCGGATTCTGTGCCCCCCCCCCCCCGCCCCTCCCCTGCTTGTGTTCTCTCTCAAAAAAAACTCAAAAAACCAAACATGTAAAAAAATATATAATTCAAAATGGGAAATCTGAGTTTATTTAAGACAGTGCTCTAATAATTGAAATGTACTGTTTTAGGACTTTTATTACCAATAGTATCTTTTTCCCATTTGTATCATTCACTCTTTAAGAGAGTGATGTGTAACTGGTTTCTATCCTCAAAGGCAAACAAAACTTTTGTTATCAGGGCCACTTATAACCTTGTCTGAACAAACTCAGTTTTGTTACTTTGCTGACATTTTCCTGGATCCTTATATTGCCTTTGTGACTGAGAACTACTGGTTCATTAGTTTTAATCTGGCTGCCAGAAAAAACTCAAGAGCTAAATTTCATTCTCTCTATAGCAACTGTTTTAGCTTGGGTGGCTGGTGTATTTACTTTATCTCTTTCCAATATGGATGCTGAACTTTATTATATCCATGACTCTTGGAAGTAACTTCAAGTACTTTCTGAAAGCAGTAAACTCTACATTACAAAAAACAGATACCATATTCCCCTAACTGGTACTTTCTGTTCAGTTTCTTTCTTTCTTTCTTTCTTTCTTTCTTTCTTTCTTTCTTTCTTTCTTTCTTTCTTTCTTTCTTTCTTTCTTTCTGTTCAGTTTCTTTCTTTCTTTCTTTCTTTCTTTCTTTCTTTCTTTCTGTTCAGTTTCTTTCTTTCTTTCTTTCTTTCTTTCTTTCTTTCTTTCTTTCTTTCTGTTCAGTTTCTTTCTTTCTTTCTTTCTTTCTTTCTTTCTTTCTTTCTTTCTTCCTTCCTTCCTTCCTTCCTTCCTTCCTTCCTTCCTTTTTTTTTTTTAGCGTTTATTTATTTTTGAGAGATGGAAAGATGAATGCAAGCAGGGATGGCGGAGGGAGAGGAGGAGACACAGAATCTGAAGCAGGCTCCAGGCTCTGAGCTGTCAGCACAGAGCCCGATGCAGGGCTTGACCTTACCAACTGCGAGATCATGACCTGAGCTGAAGTCAGACGCTCAACAGACTGAGCCACCTAGCTGCCCTTCTGTTCACTGTTTTCAATGTTACTTTGTTTTTCAGATTCTTCTTAGAACGCTTCCATGCGTCTTACCTGTCCTCCTCTCTCAGACCACCAACTGTAAATAGTTTGTTTACTCCTCCCCATCTTGGGAAAGGCACATAAATCTCGGACCTTGTAACTGGCATACTCATTCTTCTTTTTTTAATCAGCACCTTTAAACATACTAAAGTAAACTATACCTCAAGGGAGTTCAAATCCAGGGCTGTTTATCATTGTGCACTTAACAGGTGCCACACTGAAGGGGATGCCAATTCAGATAACAGACACTGTTGTAATAAATATGCAGTTCTAAAATTTTATAAGGGATGGGCCATAAAGGGGTCTGTGCTAACAAAATCATTCTATTATAGCAATTTTCTAACAAATGAAAGTGTCTTGAGAAATGGGTGCTTTTTCTAATTTGCACAAAGATTAGAAGCTAGAAAAGGCTCTGTTCTGAATCTGATTTTCCAGGGCTACCACTACCACATCCTCCTGACTCCCAGCCAGTCTCAAACACTGTAATCACTGTCACTTTTTGCTTCTCTTAGTTTATCACCAAGTTTTAGAGGGCCTCCACAGCCCTTCTGGGTCTGATCTTGCCTTTCAATTTTTCATGCCACAGTGTTAGTCCTCACCCTCATACTCTGAGGCTGACCACTTTCTCAAATGTCCTTAACAATTACTCTTCCTCTGAAACTGTTATTTTTTATATGTATTCATATTTGCATATAAACACAAAATTCCCATTTATAGTTACAGTTAACACTTCTTCCATGTGCCAAGCACTGTGCTAATGAGCACTACATGTGCAATCTCATTTAATCCTCAAACTCTAAGAACCGGGGGTACACTTACAATCCCAACTTTGCCGATGGAAAACTGGAGGATTAAAGAAATCAAGCAAATACCTAATGTCATAAAGTGACCAATGAGAACTGAGACCAGGCTGCTTTTATGATGTGGCTCCCAGGGCACCTGGGTGGCTCAGTTGGTTAGGCGACCGACTTCGGCTCAGGTCACGATCTTGCAGTCTGTGAGTTTGAGCCCTGTGTTGGGCTCTGTGCTGACAGCTCAGAGCCTGGAGCCTGCTTCAGATTCTGTGTCTGCCTCTCTTTCTCCCCCTCCCCCCTGCTCACACTCTATGTCTCTCTGTCTCTCAATAATAAATAAATGTTAAAACAAAGAAAAATGTATGATGTTGCTCCCTTTCCTAAAAGTCAGCACTTACCAAGAGCCTCTCTACCCTCATAGGCGTCCAGGTCTACCAGCATTTAACAACCTGGTCCTAGAGTTTCAGTGGTGTCTGCTGTTAAGCTAAGTAAACCCAAAGGTTCTCTCCTTTACAAGGCTCGCTACATTCACTGCATCTTTAAGCCTTTAAGGAATAAAACCTTTTAATAAGTAAAACCTTTTAATAAATAACAAACCTTTTCTAATGAGTTTCCCAGACTACACATTGGACTAAACACAAAATGAAATCTACCGAGTCTTAATGTCATAGGAACTACTCCCAGGAAATAATCAGAGTTACAATCAGAGTACTAACTGCATCGAGGCCCAGTTCTAAGGGCTTCAAACACATTAACCACTCAGGTCCTCACAACAATCTTATGTAGGTATAGTTATCAATTCCCTTTTCAGATGAGGAAATTGAGGCGAGGTTCAGATCACAAAGCTAATTAGAATAACTAGGATTTGAACTTGGGCAGTTAAGTTCTAGAGCTCGGGAGTATGATACTACTTCATGATGTCCCACGTTTCTATTTCTACTACTACCCAGAGCTAGCGGCATACACTATGAACGATATAAAAGAAATACAACCCGTGGTCTTTTCCTTAAATTTGTGATCTAAGAAACCTTTTCTTAAGCACGATAGGGAAATCATATTTCCTGGAGCTATCTGGGCAATCATGCATGTAGTTCTATAGTACTACACAACAGTGTACCTTGTGCAATTATTTTCTTACATTGCTTCCACATAATTTCATTTGTTTTCAACCTGCCTCTTCTGGCCAGTAAGTTCCCGGCAGGTAGAGATGATGCCTAACCATTTTCCTTTATGGCCTGTAAGAGCAGAGTCTGGTGTTCTGCAAGCAATTGACACTCCATGAATGCCAGAAGGCTAAGGTAAAAATAAAAGCACCACACAATGATCACTGAGACTATAACATGGCAACTTGCAGGCTGTTTTCAAAATCATAAGTGACATGCAAAAGAATGGATGCTATCAAAGAAACAAAACATGGGCAAGATCAGAGACTGAGGAGATGTATTCATGCTCGAGAAGCACTAACCCAACGCACAGGCGCCAATACAGGCTGACATCACTTGGAATGTCAACATTGATTTTGATCCTTCCACCACCCCTCAATCTGTAAAAGACATCCTGAAAGGGAATCAGCATCCACCAGCCTCTGGACCCTGGCGATGCCACCGTATTCCCGGCCTCAGCCTTCTGCTGCACAAGCAAAACCACAACAACTGGTGAGGGGGCTTGCTGCCCCTGGCAAAGCTGGCAACAAATTAAGGCTTCTGAACTACCTAGGCTAACTAATTCTGAATTGATTTTACCAACTATACTTCCAAACAATACTGCTTGCTTTATTCATAAAATAAACTGGCTCAAAAATAAACTGTCATTTCACATGCTTAAGTCTTCACTTTTCACCTTCTGACCATGCTACAGAAGTTATACTTTTAAAAATATGTTTATGCATAAAAAAGGACTGCACACCTGGAGAGCCTCCTGAGACCCAACATCTCACTGTCAAGAGTGTTCCTGGGAAAGCAGAAACAAACATTACATGTGAAGAGAAACAAAACAAGCAACATCGGAGGATCATGTATAAACCAAATAAGGTTGCGAAAAAAGAAGATTCTTCAATCCAAAGGATAAAAGATATTAAGAATACTTGGAATATTTTAACCTGGAAGACAGCAGGTAGATTTTTGGGCAAAGGGGTGGGGAGGAAGAATGCACTCCCAGAATGAAGAAAACATACATTAATTGTTCTCATACTCTGTGATATTAAAAAAAAAAAAAGGCAAAGATCGAGTCATACACAATATTCAGGAGTCATCAAGTCGAATGGTACTTGGAAAACCTGGCCCTGACTTCTGTGGACGAGCTGAACTTAACCTATTAGGCAGCTATGTTTGCCTGAATTCTGGAAAAAGTCTATTTCTCATCAGCAAAACCTCTTAACATAACTAGCTACCTTCTAAAGGCTCATTATTTTTCTTCCTTTGCCACACAGTTCAGAGTATAGGACTTGCTTCTCTCAACTTCTCAATGGCTGCTCATGCCTAGATTTCAAAACCAGGTATGTTCTTTTACTGCCTGAGCTTTGATTTATGTTTGCTCTTGTGTTTTTCACCTCATTATTCAAAACACTTCCTAGGAAACCTGCTCATGGAGACTTTTTGTCTGAAGTGGGATTTTTATGATTTCAACAACATAATTCTTAGTTTTGTTTTTAATGGGAGGTTTTAGAGTAATAACTTTCTTTTGATGTACTTGGGTTGTCCCACAAACTACAAGTGACAGAGAGAGATAGGTACTTTTAAGTTTCTGGCCTGGGCTAAGGCTTCTTCGGAACTGCTTTTTTAACACTCAACTAGTTTAAGATCTCTCTTTTCATTCAGTGTTGGCACTAACTGTACCATCACTTTTGCCTCCATTACCTTCTTTTGCCTTAGAAGTTTTTATCTTTGATGGGTGACTGATCTGGAAAACACAGGTGATGCTGTAGTAGAGTTATATAATTATACTCAAAGATGTTCTTGATTTGATGTCTCTGATCTGGTTTCACATTTTTCCTCCGTTGTCCCTGGTATAACAAGGAATTAAGAACTTGGAAGGATGAAATTCACAGGCCAGCAATGGAGGAGACTCACATCTCAGGGCACACCAATCAATTTAATTCCCATGGCATAGCACAGCAGTTATTTTCAAAGCTAAAACATTTTTCCCAAATGCTATTTATAAGAGGAAAAGACAGGACAGCTTCTCTTTTGTAAGCCACTTCTTTAATCCTCTGATCTTAGTGGATCTATTAGTGCATGAACAGAACAGTGTCAACAGTTACTAGTAACTTCTTTATTCAACTTTGAACCTGTCCCCGCTATTAGTGATTAGCTTATTTCTTGTTTAAGGTGTCCTCCCTGGAGTGACTGCTGCTACAGAGATGGTGAAACAGTTAAGGCTGAGGGAGAATATGGTGTTCCACAAAGATCAAGCCAGAGAAACTCTGTGTGGGAGGCGTAGATAGAAGAGATGTTCTTGTATGACTTTTTATGGAGTCCAGCTTCAGAATCTCACAGTGAGGTGCCCTTCCATACAACCCGTGAGAGAAAGGAAGGGTTAGGGAAGTTCAGAGAGAGATTAGAAAGAGGAGAAAAGCAAACATCTGGCTTAGCATTGTATGATCTACAAGAAGTTATGACTTGGTAGTTTACAATCTGACATCCTTAAAATGGCAAATAAAGATCAGATTCATAAGGAAAAACAAGGATGTAAGAGTATCAGTGACTTACTTCACTGCAGTGATAGTACTGAATGTTTTGCAATTCACCATGTAGAAATTACCTAAATCACATTTAAGTGGCACTCCTGAAATGCCACATTAAACAAAATAACCCGGACAGCAAAAAGAGGAACACGTTCTTCCAAGCTACGTAAGTAGTCACCATTTTTCATCTTGATCATCTAACACCAGTACGGTACTTGCACCAACAACAGTGCTAATCATACAATTTACAAATGAATTCTAACAGAAGATGTGTTATTAGATAATTAAAGCTTGTAAGAAAATTCATACCTGATCGCTTAAAAACACATTTTTCTGCATTTCTCAAAAACAAAATAATAGAAACAGAGGTGTCTCCAGCTGTGAGAAGAGTGTGTACCTTTTTCTTTTCGCACTACCAGCGTCAGAAGTGGCCGAAGAGATCATGCTGTCTCCATCCTCAATGTCGTCCCTCCTGGCAAGCTCCTTTTTCTTTGCCTGAAACAGAGCAGATCCCAGGAGTCAAGCTCACGTGCTGAACACTCCCAGAATATATGATTATTAATAAGCTAGACATAGCAGATTCTTTTAGAAAAACACAACCGCATGGAGGATGCACAAAATTAGAGTCCGTAAAGATTTTCAATAACCCAATCAACAAAAGCCTGCTTGACAGAAAAGCAGGTTAAAAAAACAGATCCAGAGGGTTGAGGAATCAACAATAACTAAAATGCAAGACTACAAAGGGCACAGACATTAAAAGCACTGAAGCAAGTTGTAGGGGCATCCGGCCCCAGGGGTCATTTTAAGTAAAGCCAATTCAAAGACGGTCTCTGGTACCCTTCACTTCTTAAGCAATGGTGTGGCTAAGAAGAAAGTTTAATGTGAGAGGTGAAAGAAGATCTACTTTTCAACACATGCATTTTTAAAGACCTTCTGCCAAACAGCTGAAAGTCCAACCACCGCACTTAGAGAAGATATAGAGAGTACTGAAAGAAAATACTTGAAATCCACAGCACTCATGCTAGTACTGACTATACAAAATGAAGATTCTATAGGTGGTCTAAAATTGCTTTTGTTGCTTCCTTGCTCTGAGATTCTCTTTCCAGAAAGAGTCTACCCAAAACCAACAGACACACTTTGTATTTCGTATCTATTCCTTTATCTTTCAAAACCCATAAGGGACCCATGACTCCAGATGCCCATCAGAAAGGATCTGATAAATTCATGGACACTGTACAATGATGAATTAGCTCTAAGGTGTCCTTTCTCCTAGGACTAATCCCACCTTAGCAAAATCTAGGACAAAATAAATAAAATCTAAATAACAGAATATTGTCTGTGATTGGAAGGAAACTTCCTGAGGACTGTAAAATCACTCCCCAGGCACAAATCCCCGCTCCTTCCACTCACAAAGGCAACTAAGTCTAAACTATTCTTTTACTCTACATGGTCCTGACAACTCTAAAAAAGTACCCAGCAGGACTTGTGGCTGAAATAAATGATGTGTCAATGCTGGGAGAAATCACACCTCTTAAAAGCACAGCCTCGTACTCTGTGAAATCACCTCAGTCACACACGCTGCAGCTAAGCAAACCCAAGGCATCATACCTGCATGACTTGCTGCAATCTTAGGACCCGCTTGTAGATGGCTGAGTTGGGAACATTATAGCGCTTGGCATTTTCAAACATTAAATTCAGATCACACTCCAAATGATCTAAAGTTTCATATTCTTGGTTCTTGAGCTTTGTTCTGTGAAAGACAAACACATAGCTACACTTTGCCTTTACAAAAACGATGGAACATCCTTACTGAAAGTCTTAACAAGCAGTGACTGGCCTCTTCACTGGTGACGCTGATTAGAGGCCTGGTAGGGGCACTTTCAATACAGGAGGCAAAAGCACCATTGTAGTTAGCACAACAGTCTACCTGAAAATCCAGAAGAACGAAACACTAGAAGAAGTAATAAGAGGACCTAGGTGTAAAGGTGGTCAATTACAAAGCAAATATACTAGCAAAAATCCTAATGGAAAACCCATAGTGGCTAATATTCAAACCCCAAGAAGAGAAAAAAAATCAAGGAGGTTTTAAGCTACCTTAATGAAGAACCATGGTGATCTAGCCACTTCTGAAAATAAAAGTCCGTTCCCATTCATAAGGGTGAAAGAAAAGAGAAAGTAGTGGCAACACCATGAAAGAGCAACTCAGGGGATACATGTATGTACAACGAAGATATCTTAAGATGGTAAATGAGACGCACACACGTCAGAGTCCATTCACTACCACCCTTCCAATACAAACATTTGTAACTCATTATGATGGCTTAAAATTGACGTTTTTACTTATTTTACTTAAAAGTCTTAAGAATTTTTTTTTTTTAGTTTTTTTTTAATGTTTATTTATTTTTGAGAGAGAGAGCATGCAAGCAGGGGAGGGGCAGAGTGAGAGGGAGACACAGAATCTGAAGCAGGCTCCAGGTTCCGAGCTGTCAGCACAGAGCCCAATGCGGGGCTTGAACTCACAAGCTATGACACATCATGACTGGAGTCGAAGTCGCTCAACCGAGCCACCCAGGCACCCCAAAAGCCTTAAGAATTCTGATATGTCTCTCAGACACTATGGCTATTGCTAATACCAACTCTCATAAAGTCCCTTATACATTTTATATGAAGTTAAGAGCCAGTTTGCCCTAACTATATGCACTTAGGATAGACTTTGAAATCTTCTGATGGAAGCACCCCCAAACTATGTGCAGATTCCATGTGGGCTTAAAAAGACACGAGTGTTAGAGGACATCTCTGGGATGAAGCAAACAACAACGATGCAGAAACTCAGTTCTCAGTACCAACTTATGTAGCTAGCACCCAGAACTTAAATTACAGCCTCAGACATCATTATTCAGGCCAACTCCAGGGGTAATGTGCTGAGTATTCTCAATACCCACGAAGAACAGACATGGAATTCAAACTTGTAAGTGACAATCTACAGTAAATCTTCAGATATTCATCAGACTGATGTTAATCAAGCATAGTAGGGGTGGGATGGGCCGAATGGGAAATAAAAGATGGGGCTGACAAGCCTCAGCACAGTGAAAGGTGGCATATGGAGCCACACTGTCTAGTTCCTGACCACTCTTCCATTTCTGTTGCTTTTGATGACACTCAACTATCATACTTCTGCCAACAAATCTTCCTAGGACTAGGCTATATAATAGAGTAGCCACTAGCCACGTGTAGCTATTTAAATCAAAATAAAATTTAAAATCTAGTTCCTTAGTTGCACCTGCCACATATCAAGTGCTCCATAGTCACGTGTGACTAGTGGCTGCCATAATGGACAGGGCAGAGAAAATAGCATTTCCACCATCACAGAAAGTTCTAGTCGGCAGTACTGCTGTCAATTTCCCTGTTGCTCCTATGGAGAGACAACGGAAGGTGGTCCAGCTCCTGTCAGGCACCACTGGCCTGTGGGTCCTTAGAAAGGAGGTAGATGAGTCACCCTAAAAGCTGACCGTGCAGAATTCTACTGTGCTCCCAGCTAGTTCTCAGCCACTTCTCCATTCCTCACACTACCCTACCTGTGTGCCAGACAACTGTCAAAAAGTAAATTTAAAAAGGGGGAAGGCACAGAATTATTGACTTAACAAAGCAAGGTTTATACTAGAAAATTTTAACCAGAAGAAGGTTGTAGGCAGGTGATTGAGTTGGCTTGAAATAGGTCTTCTTTTGAATTAATTAATTAGACTGAACAACAACAAAGACTGAGGGAGAAAAGAAACTAAGGACAAAAATTGCTGAGTTAAAAGAGAACCTCTCAACATCTAGAAGACTGTCACTACCTTTTCCAAGATAAAGAGTATAAAAGACAATTTCCAAATGATTTTCTTCATGAATGGCAGCTTTAATTTCAATATTATTTTAAGAGGGCAAAATAAACTGATTTTCTATTATCCTACCTGTGTACAAAACCTCCCAAGTTTGGATTAAGTAAAAACACCATAAATTTTACTGATCAAATGATGAACATGGAAATTACAAATGCAAAACCAGGAAACACCTGTTGCTAGCCAAACTTATTTTCTAGGATTCAGCAAGTATAAGAATTTTAATTTCTATTATTTGGAAAGTGAGTTACCTGCCCTGGTAAATATCAGCTTAGTGTGATTTTACCCAATTATTTTTGTGTTGTTACCTCTATTTAGGTATACTGTAAAACCTAACCCACACTGTGAGAGTTACAATATTACTTATTTCCTATTATTTTTAATAATGTGGTGGTTTCAGTATTCTGTCTGGCTGATTTCCCAATGATTCTTTATTTGTTTGTTTATTTAAAAGTAGTCTCCATGCCCAATGTGGGGCTAGAACTCACAACCCTGAGATCAAGAGTTACCATGCTCTACCAACTGAGCCAGCCAGTCATCCCTCAATGGTAATTTTCTTTTTTTTTAAGTTTATTTTTGAGAGAGTGAGAGAGAGAATGCACACAAGCAGGGGAGGGGCAGAGAGAGAGGAAGAGAGAGGATCCCAAGCAGGCTCTGCACTATCAGCACAGAGCCCCACAAGGGGCCTGAACCCACAAACTGTGAGATCATGACCTGAGCCAAAATCAAGAGTTGGATGCTTAACCAACTGAGCCACCTAGGCTCTTCTGATTATTTTATCATTTTCTATACAGAAAAGGGAAACCAAGATGGGCCATCTTTCAGGTATTGTTTCAAATAATGAATTCTCTAAGAGCTAACTATACTTATTCTGGGGGCTCAACTATAGATACAAAATTTAAATACAGTTAAACTGTTATAATTAAAATATCACTGAGAGGTATAAGCAGAAAGATTTTTGTGTTTTGCTCAGTTGTAAGAAAATGGACAGTTAAATTCTGAGCTATATGACTTTTGAGTTGCCTAGCTGGAATAACTTTGGTTCACTTGCCTTGACTCTACTGTAGTACAAAGAATACCATTTGAATGTAATCAAATTTATTTCTCACCCTTCACATAGGAGTAATATTCAAGTATACTCTAGACATGCAAACATTTTTACCTTTAATATCCTTATCCATTTTAGGAAGGAGACAGATATGCAGGGCTCAACCATAAAAAAATGGATTTCTACTGAATAATGTAGAAGACATCTTACCTGATCTGTTGTAGGGATATGGGCATTTTAATTTGCTGATAATAATCAGGGTATTTTTTCTTTGAAGGCAAATGAAAAAAAGGTTCAGCTATAAGCTGCCCTTGGTTATTCCGACAGCTCCTAACTGTGTCATAAAGCTGATAAAAAGGATTTGAAACATCCATAAATGAAGTAATGCTCTCTGCTTCCGACTCTCCTTCTTCATAACGTGCAGCTAAATAAAAGACAAAAAAGGTATTTATTTATAAGGGGAAGAGAGAACCAACCTTTAAAGCTTCTAACCACCTTCCAGCTTAAACTTATATATGTTTGAGAATACTTACATTAAAAGAATAGTTTCCAGGCCTCATTAAAGATGCTGTTAGTAATGCTTAATTTTATGTGTAGAGAAATGTTACACAGAAGCAGAATAAAATGTTACATAGAATATGTTATACTGTTTTTTAAAAGTTACAAAATAGTTTCTTTAAAAAATTTTTTTTAATGTTTATTTATTTTGGAGAATGACAGAGATAGAGCATGAGTGGGGGAGAGTCGGAAAGAGAGGGAGACACAGAGTCCGAATCAGGCTCCAGGCTCTGAGCTGTCAGCACAGAGCCCAACGCGGGGCCCAAACTCACAAACGGTGAGATCATGACCTGAGCCAAAGTCAGATGCCCAAACGACAGAGCCACCCAGGTGCCCCAAAATAGTTTCTCTTTTTTAAATGTGACTCCTTTAGAGACTCCTTGCTGTATGTGTCTGGCCAAGAAAAGCAGCAACCAGCCATACACAGATCTCAGAACTAAAGCAACAGCATGCAGTTTATGGTCATAGAAATGTATACTGATGTTGGGTTGATATTGGTAGATCTGGTTTTGCTTTAACTCTGTGTGATTTTGCCCCACTGATCTATAGCATCCCTTAAGAATGAGGTCTTCCCTTATTGAGGGAAGTTTCAGATAGAAGCTTATCATAAAAACACCAAAACAAACAACATATAGTCATTTTTATAGAAAAACAAAATATATTCTTCATTTCCCTAAATTCTATAACAGTATATAAGGACCATAATTTAAGTTTTCTTAATCAAAATCACTACTGTTCCCAGGTGAGAATGACAATCATTTATTAAGTACTCAGTTACAGTGTTAAGAGATGGGTACACTACCAGTCTCAGGGGATTTGAGAGAGGATCTGGACCTAGTCATGGAGACAGAAGCAAAGAGAGGATCTGAAACTAGTTTTTTCTGACCCTACTACTGCTGACTTTCTCTGTAGAGAGCTTGCACATATGTAGTTGATTTATATACCTAGATATGTTTTGCTGCTACTTCAACCCTATCTTTAAAAAACATTTTCTGGGGCGCCTGGGTGGCTCAGTCGGTTGAGCGTCCGACTTCAGCTCAGGTCATGATCTCATAGTCCGTGAGTTCGAGCCCCATGTTGGGCTCTGTGTGGACAGCTCAGAGCCTGGGGCCTGCTTCAGATTCTGTGTCTCCCTCTCTCTCTGCCCCTAACCCACTCGCATTCTGTCTCCGTCTCTCTCAAAAATAAACATTAAGAAAAAAAAAATTACATTTTCTTTTTGTGGTTGATTCCAGAAATTAAATAAATTTTTAGATAACGATCTTATATCTAGCACCTTATTATTCTTATTAATTCCAATAATTTATCTGTATAGTCTTTTCAGTAGAAAACTCAAAAAACAATCTTTCAACTGCAATTTTTATAAATCCTTCTTCTTTTCTGATTCTTACTCCTTCATTGTTGTCTGGCCTCTGATCAAAAGAGGTAACGACATTCTTACTTACAGTAAAGGGAATGCTGTAAGTATTTCCCTTGTGCTCTTTTTACCTTTTCTAATACTGCAGTGACCTAGCATTCCTGGAGCAAAACCAACTGTGTCATCATGTATTATCTTTTACAAATACTGCTAGATACAGTGTGTTTCTTTTTGTTTAGTTTGGATATCTAGGTTCTATCGGATTTAAAAAATAAACTGGAGAGCTCCTTTTTGGAGCTCCTTTTCTATTCTATGCAGGAGTTTGTATATAATTCTGTTCCTTGAATGTCTGGCCTGGTGTTTTTATGGGAAAAGATTTATAATAATTTAAAAAAAAATTTTTTTTTTAACATTTATTTATTTTTGAGACAGAGAGAGACAGCATGAACGGGGGAGGGGCAGAGAGAGAGGGAGACACAGAATCAGAAGCAGGCTCCAGGCTCTGAGCCATCAGCCCAGAGCCCGACGCGGGGCTCGAACTCACGGACCGCGAAATTGTGACCTGAGCCGAAGTTGGATGCTTAACCGACTGAGCCACCCAGGCGCCCCTATAATAATTTTTTTAATGCTGATACAACTAATAAGCCTTTTTCTTCTTGAATCTGTTTTAGGTTTGTTTGTTTACTTATTTATTTATTTAATTTATGGGGGAGCGCAAGTGGGGGAGGGGTAGAGAGATGGGCACAGAGGATCTGAAGCGGGCTCCACGTTGACACAGACAGCAGTGAGCCTGATGTGGGGCTCGAACTCATGAACTGCGAGACCGTGACCTGTGCCGAAGTCGGACACTCAACTGACTAAAACACCCAGGTGCCCCAGGTATTTATCACTTTCTAGGAGTTTGCCCATTTCATCTAAATGTTCAAATTTGTTTGCATAAAGCAGTTCATACATTCTTTCTAATCTGTATGCTCCCTGTTTCCCCTAGTATTTTTTATTTGTTCCTTCGGTTTCTTTCTTGATATTCTCACCACAGATTTGCCTATTTTATTAACAGTTGTAACAGAAAAACTTTGACTTCACTGATCTTCTCTACTATAGGTTTCCTTTCAAACAAATTCGTTTCTGCTCTTAGCTTTCTTACCTTTTTTTCTATGTCTCTGCTTTTATTCTCTTATTATTTACTTATGTTGGGTGCTTAGTTCATTGACTTTCAGTTGCTTTTCTAAACAGAAGCAATCAGCCCTGTAAGTTTCCCTCCAAAATAGCCCTTTAGTGTATCCCTACTGTTTTGACATATATTATGTTCATTATTGCTATTGTTCAATTTCAGGTAATTAAATTTCTATTATAATTTTTCTTTTTTAAAAAGAGAAACCCAAACATTTGGAATTTTTTCTCTTTCCTAAGTGTTTGGTTTTTTAAATTTTATCTTTTCAAGATTGGGTGCTTATGATAGGTGCATTATGGTCAGAAATTTGGTCTGTAAAATACCCAACTTTCAAATTGGTTGAAATTTGTTTCATGGCTAAGTACATGGGCAATTTTTATGACTGTTCTATGTGAATCTGAGAAGAACATGTATTCTCTAACTGCAGAACATTTGCCTGTTTATATTGATCTTGTTGTCTTAGGCTGCTCTGATTGTAATTTATGTCTATCTTTAATCAGAAGCTCCTGCCAAGAAGAAACTATAGCTTACTAAAAATGTAAGGCAGTGGCCTAGAAATCTAAGATGGCGTGAATGTCTCTCTCGGGTTTCCTGATGGCATCACTAGTACTCACTATTTATCATTTATAGGCTTGAAACCGGGATGTGCTAAGGCTAGCAAACCAACTGTTTGGCAAAAGTATTTACTTATTAGATACAAGCTATAACATAAAATAAACAAGCTTTTGATAAGTTTGCCAACCAAAGAGCGGAATCAAAATGCAACAAAATAGCATGTACTCCAAAACTGACAAACTCCCAGACAGACCAAAGTTACTGTAACTTTCCTTCACCAGAAGGATCAGCTGAGAAGGCATTAACTTGTCAAGACCTAATACCTACCAGCTAAAGCATCCTCCTCACTTTCTGAGCCATACTGAAGTGCCATGGTAATTGCTGACAAACGACCCCCTTGGACTGTTCTTTTATTTCTACAAAGAAAAACAAGCAATCAGAAGACAGGAAAAAATGTTATAATAATTTGGTTACCTTACAGGAAATAGGAACTATTAACAAAGCAGTCACATTAAAAAAAAAAACAACAAAAGAATTTCTATTCAACTGTGTGCTCAATTTATCTTTATACTTTTTATATTCCCCATAATCAATCTAAGCCAAGAAGACCAATTTTTCTCTCTCAGGGTGGTAGAAAGCCTAAAGTAGGCTACTTGCAATTGTGTGTTACTTAAATGTAGCACTACTCTTTATTTTATGAAAAATACAGATTCATTCATAATTACTGGTTAATTCTCTTCTAAGATGCTCATATTCTACAGTGAAAAGAAATCTTACTTTTGATACCAAATCTTTTAGTATTTTACCACACATTTGTTTTATTGTAAATATTAAACACTACCAGACAAACAACTTATGCCTATGCATTTTTCAGAGGTGAGATCAGGCCAACTATAGCACTTAACTTTTAAAAAGGCATTTGATAACAATTCTCATAATAACCCAATTATACCCAAAAGAAGTATTTCAAGATAGCCATCAGGCAAACACTAATATGCCTCGCCTCAAAAACATGGTCAGTTCTCAGATTAAACACACTCACTCTCTCACCGGTAATACTTGCTAGTGGGATTTCTCTCTTCACTAAGGCTGCCTTTACTGTGTGAAGGACCTGTCAGCCTGGCTGTGGCCAAATTTGATGGAGTCCTATCACAGATAAGATAAAAAACCTTAGAAAATTGACAGCTGAAATCAGAATGCTGGGTAGACAAAAAGGAAACAAGCATTTTTTGGTTTGTTTCTAAATAGAAATGTTCAAGTATTTCTGAGCCTCCACAGCAGGCTTTGTTCCAAAGCCTGAAGACTGCAGAAGAGAATGGACCAGGGCTGGTCCTAGAGAGCTCAAGGTCCCTGCAGTGACAGAGGATCTGGTAATGAAACAAATGTCAGGGTCAGGAGAAAGCTTTGAAAGCAGCCACTCCAGCTTCCATTTCCAGTAGGAAGAAATGGAATCCAAGAAATAAGACTTGTTCAAAGTCCTGGAAGAGCCAGGATGATACTTTAGATCTCCTGACACCTAGCTATATGCTCTCACTGCTGATATAAATATATACTATTATGTGTTACATACAAATACCATATTACACATGCACTTATCATATATAATGTGTTATATACATATTATATATAGTATATATAAAAACAAATATATACATACATAGTAATAAAAGTAGACAGTGATGTTAAGCCTCAAAAATTGTTTCTTTTTAAATAAAGTCTTTCAGCTGCAACGAAGGGGCTGGGTAAGAGTTAATCTCTCTTCTCTTCAGAATTACATTACTAACTGTAAACATAATCTTCGAATGCAACATACATTTTGTTTTACACTGCACTGATTCCACTAGCTGGAAAATTTGGCACATAATAAAGGCACAAGGATTTTAAACATTTTAAAAACATACCTCATTCGAAGGCTTGACTTAGCCATTTCATGATGTTCAATTTCTGCCTTTTTCATATAAAATATTTTTTTTATAGAATTTGCATCCTGTCAACATAAAATTATTTGGTTTAGAAAAAAAGGACAGTTTAAAATGCCATCAAAGAGCACTTTCTACGGCACTCTTCCATTTGGAGTAGACTTCCATTTAATGCCCATAAAGTTGCATCCTCTAACCTTTCCATAACTTTCAAAAACACAGTCATAAATCTATAGAAGTTAAAAAGCCTCCTACCTCTTTCACAATTAGTCAAGTAATGCACAAAAATCTAACAGTGAACAAGGAAAAATGAGTGAAAATGAACAACTCTACCTATGTCCACTGACCTAAAAATTGATATACTTCTAAGATTAAAGACTACACACACAAATTTAGGATGAATGTACTTACTGAAATCAATAGCATACAACAGATCAAATCTAGTTTCCCTTTTCTCTAAAATTTATTTAAGGGAAAATAATCAGACCAAAAAGTACAATCTTAACTGCATCAACAAACTATTGGTACTATACTATTAAAGTGTCCTATTAAGGACTAAAAATTTAAGAACTTCATTGTTCGTTTCTCTGATTTTTCACTTGAAGTTTCTTAAAAGATGAAAGTTTACTAAAAGATGAAAGATAAATGAACTACCAAAAGCAACTATATATGAATCAGTATTCTGGAAGTCAATGATTTTATTCTCAAAAGGTTTTCTGAGAATCCTTTGCTAAATTCCCAATGACATATGATTAATTCAAGGCATTTCTAAAGCAACTGTGTTACAGGACTACAAAATTTCTAGGAACGACTCACATCACAAAGCAGTGAAGTAGTCATTTTACATTGTATATTATACTATAGAAGTCACTTTCTATATTAATGAGGTTTAAAAGGAGACATTAAATCAATGTTTAAAGTGGCTCAGAAATGAACCTTACCTCTGGCATAAAGAGATATATAAATGAATGGAAGAGTACTGAGCTTCCAGAAATAAACCCATGCACTGATAGTCAACCTCTAGCCAACACAACTCAATGGGGAAAGAATAGCCTTTTCAATATAAAGTGGTGGGACAAATGAGTATCTCATGGGGAAGAATCAATGTAGATCCCCTACCTCACACCTACCTCAGGTATACACAAATTAATTCAAAATGGATACATTTAGATCTAAGAGCTGAATCTATAAAGTTCCTAGAAGAGAACAAAGGTGAAATCTTTGTGGCTTTGGATTAAGTAATATATGACACTGAAAATTATGAGCAACCAACAGAAATACAAACTGCACTAAATAACATTAAAAACTCTGTGTCAAAGGACACTATCACGAAGGTGAAAACAATCCATAGAATGGGAGAAAATATTTGTAAATCATATATCTACTCTAATGTCCAGACTATGTAAAGAAATCTAACAATTCAACAATAAAAAGACAAGTGACCCAATAAAAAAATGGGCTAAGGATCTGAACAGAAATTTTTTCAAAGAAGATATATGAATGGCTGATATGCACATAAAAAGATGTTCAACATCACTAATCATCAGGGAAATGCTAATCAAAACTCAATGAGATACTACTTCACACCCATGAGGATGGCTATCATAAAAACAAAAACAAAAATGACAAGGAAATGTTAGTGAGAAGGTGGAGAAATTTCAACTGCACATTGCTAGTGGGAATGTAAAATGGTGTATCTACTTTGGAAAACAATGTGGTGGTTCCTCAAAAAGTTAAATATATAGTTAACCATGTGAACCGGCAATTCCATTCCTAGGTATGTACCTAAGGAAAATGAAGATATTATGTCTACATAAAAGCTTACACAGCATTATTTATAATAGCCAAAATGTGGAAACAACCAAATGTCTAGCAACTGACAAGTGGGTAAACAATAAGCAGTATATAAATGTAACAGACGAGAACAAAGTACTGACACCTACTGCAGCATGAGCTCCTTGAGAGCACTGTAAAAGCACTGCGCTCAGGGCAAGAGGCCAGACACACAGGACCACATGCTGTATGACTCCACTGATATGAAATGTCTAGAACAGGCAAGCAAATTCACAGAGACAGAGAGTGGACTGAGCTCCTAGGGCTGAGAGACGGGGTGGGTGGGAGGAATGGAGGGACTGCTACCCGATTGTGGTGATGGCTGCACAACTCTGTGAACACACTAAAAACCATTAAATTAACCTGGAGTGAAATGTATGGTATGTGAATTTTAACTCAATAAAGTCATTATATAAAAACTGTTGGCTAGGGCGCCTGGGTGGCTCAGTCAATTAAGTGTCCGACTTTGGCTCAGGTCATGATCTCATGGTTCATGAGTTCAAGTCCCGCATCGGACTCTGTGCTGACAGCTCAGAGCCTGGAGCCTGCTTCAGATTCTGTGTCTCCCTCTCTGCCCCTCCCCCTCTCACACTCTTTCTCTCTCAAAATAAATAAACATTAAAAAATTAAAAAACAAACAAACAAACAAAAAACTGTTGGCTCTACATTAAGGTATCACTCTTAGCAATGAAAACAACAAAACACTAACCTTGAATACTTGAGAACCAGGCTCATTATAAGTTTTGGCATTTTTTGCTAGGAGATCTATATCTTTGGCCATTGCATGAATGCTCTTGTAGCTTCCATTCTAGAGTAAACAACAAAATACAACAGTTCCTCTTATTGAGAGTTAATCTGTATGACCTTTAAAAAAAAAGAACTCCACATATTTTTATTTTTATTATTATTTTTTAATGTTTATTTATTTTTGAGAGCAAGAGAGACAGAGCATGAGTGGAAGAAGGGCAGAGAGAGAGGGAGATATAGAATCCGAAGCAGGCTCCAGGCTCGGAGCTGTCAGCACAGAGCTTGATGCGGGGCTCAAACTCACAGACTGAGAGATCATGACCTGAGCCAAAGTCAGCCACTTAACCGACTGAGCCACCCAGGCGCCCCCTAACTCCATACATTTTTAAATTCTCACCATATTCAAAGACTTCATTGGAAAATACACGTGAACAATATATAAAGTCATTCTCTCTTTTATAAACTATTACAATTGTCCATTTACACACAAGTTTTTGAGATAGGTAACAAAACTAGAGCTATGTTAAGAGTCATAAAAACATAACTTTTAAAAGATCAAATAAGACAAAAGTCATTTAATTTAGCAAACACGTAGTGCTTACTATGTGTTAAGCACTGTTCTAAGTGCTTTATGAATACTAATCCATTAAGGTGGACTTGAGAGTGTGAAGTAAAACTCCTCTAGTTTTACAGACTACTTCAGATGAAATAGTCTAGCACAGAGGTTAACATTTTGTGAGTACCTACTATGCACTAGGCTCCATGTTAGAGTTGTTACATCTTAAAGCTCACTCAAGTCCAAATAACCCAGGGACACTTAGAACTGCCTTCAATTTACAAAGAAAAGGAAGAAGGGAGACAATCTAGGCTAAAGGTACACATGACTAATGAGAAAGACACAGAAATGAACAAACACATTCTAGAAAGACTGAGAAAACCGAACTAAGTAGAGTGGAAGGTTGGGGAGGGCAGAACCACAGCACAGGCTGCAAAGGTGAGGATAAATAAGGCAGAATCCAGGCAGCCAAAGGAGAGTAGCTGGTTATTTGCCATGTGAGAATACCCAACATCTGAGCATCCTTTTTTTTTTTTTTTTTTAAGATTTTATTTTTAAGTTATCTCTACACCCAACATGGGGCTCAAACTCACAACCCCAAGATCAAGAGTCGCACGCTCTACTGAAGGAGCTGGCCAGGAGCCCCTGAGCACCCTACCCTCTTTATTTGGAGAAAATCCCAGCATAGGCGGTAGGGAGGGACCTGTCCTACACAACAGGGGGTAGAAGTAAGCAGATGGTAGCACTGCCAGCAGCCTGGCACCCAGGCAAGGGGAGATCACTCATGCTTGAGTCTTGAGGCACTAGAGTGAGGGCAAAGGAATAGAGAAAATGAATTCCTAGCCCCCATGAAGGGCAAGTAAAGCAGAGTGGAGCAGCGAGCAACCAGGGCCCACAGTGGTGAATGACATTAGGAACAGCAATGGCACCACAAAGACACCGTGCGTTGACCTCAGCTGTACCACAATGTCCCTGAGTTCCTCCCACTTCTCTAAGGCTACTTCTCCTGCCTACCTTCCTAACAATTCCATGAGCTACCCAGTATCCTTTCAATGGATACCACTTCTACTGGAGTTATTCAGAGTTGGTTACTATTGCACCAGTACAAGAAACTGGGACTCGCTGCAAAAGGCACTAGAAAACAAGTGACAAGGCTCTGGGCTGTGGAATCAAAAAGAAAAGAAAGAGGAAGGAAACTAGGGTCAGGAAGCAACATGCAGAAAGGACTAGAGAGTCTTTCATCAGAGAGGTAAGAAAGACCATTACAGTAATTTGGACATAAATGGATGAGATCTTGATTAGGGTGATGGCAAAAGGAGGTGCTTCTATGGGTTTTCTAGAAGGAAGAACAGACAAGATAAGAAGTGAGGTCTTGGAGAGAAGACTGGGGCTAGGGCAGGGGTTTCCAAAGATCTGATTTGAACTTCAGGATTATAAAAACATCTTCCCCTCAGATAGACGTTAGGAACTGCAGAAATTTATGTTCCAGGAGACTAAGTCATTACCAGCAGCAGCTAGGGAGCTGCCTTAAAAACCAGGTGATACATTAGGGAATCTGTATTTTAACATTCTGTGAAAATGTATTACAGTACCAGTAATTACTACACTGTTATTCTTTACTGCTCTCCTAGAACTTGATTTAAAAAAAAATTTTTTTTAATGTTTATTTATTTTTGAGAGCACGCAAGCGAGAGAGCCCAGCAGGGGAGGATCAGAGAAAGAGGGAGACACAGAATCCGAAGCAGGCTCCAGGCTCTGAGCTGTCAGCCCAGAGCCCAACGTGGGGCTTGAACTCCCAAACTGCAAGATCATGACCTAAGCCGAAGTCGGACGCTTAACCAACTGAGCCACCTAGGCACCCCAAACTCTCCTAGAACTTTAAAGCCAATGAAGTTTCTCCCTTCTGGCAAACCACTTGCTTTCAGTCTCCTTTCTCAACGAGACTATGCAACACATTAAAATTTCCTTTTTGTTTTATCTACCAGGAGCCCCAAACCTTCCTTACTCTGGGAGGATCAGTAACTCACACAGTCCAAGGCCACATCCCATAGGTGCTCTGTGAGATGCTTCACACGCATGATCATTGCCCCCTCCAACTCTGCAAAGTGGGAACACTACACTCAGTGCACAACAGAGGAAAGCAGGAAAGTCGCCTGACTGAAGCAACACAGCTAGTAAGGAACAGAGCTAGGAAATTAACCCACGTCAGCACAACTCTAAAGACCAGATTTTTTGTAAAATTTAGCTCTTTCTCCCTACACCTTCCTTAACCTCTGATCATCAAGTTTTAAATTTCAGTCACTGATTCACTCAATAAATATCAAGAGGCAGGAATAGTGCAGGGGTTAAGAGCACAGACTCTGGAGGCAGAATGTCTGGATTCAAATCCTAACCCTTCTCCTTATTAGCTGATGACTTACGCAAGTGACTTATCACCTCTGTGCTTCAGTTTTCTCATCTGTGAAACAGGAATAATAATAGAATCCACCTCACGGAGTGGCTATAAAAATTAATCAGCTAATGCATATAAAGCACTTAGAACAGAGCAGACACCTACCAATGCCAGGTGAGTGTTCTGCTGCTATTGCTGGAGATACAGGGAGGAAGGCACTCGAAGAGAATGAAGTCTCTGTTTTCACTGACCTTACACTCTAAAATATGTTGCAGGTAACTTATTCTGAGATATCCTAAAACTATTTGGAAGCAGGTAAGAATAAACAACAAAGCTTTAATGCCAATGTATCTTTCACAACCAGAAACGTCTATGCCCAATGCTTTTTAATTACTGTCCTAATTATTGTCTTTTTAAAATATTGTCCTATTGTTACCATGCCAATGAAAATTCTGCTTTCCTCCCTATACAAAAAATGCTAAAGAGATACCATGCTGCCTTTTCCAAAGCTATAATCAACTAATCCATTTACATTATATGCTAAAAATCCCTTACAGAGACATCTGCTTCTCCATTTTCTAAAAGCCTCTAAAAGAGACCACAAGCCAATCTTCCCTAAACTACATATAGTTACATATGGTAATCTGCATACCTGTATCCTCTGGGCAATGGTCTTGAGATCTATAGGCTCCTTAATTATTGCATAATAATCTGGATATTGCTGGAAGACAAAAACCCAGGCAGGCTAAATAAATGAGAAGTATCCAACTAATAAGAAAACAAAGAAGTGCACTGACAACGTATTGATCAACTGAACAGCTCTGTGAAGTGCAAGGTTACTGACAAAGCTGTACAGCATACTGTTTGTTATGTTTGAAGCAGACAGAATTTGATTTTAACCAGCTTCATGAAATACACAAGAGCATGCTGCAGGAGTTTATAGTTAGCATTTGGTAATTATCATTATCCAACTAACACACCATAATTTAATGTTTTAAAAAATTCTAAATTCACAGAATCACACAGTTTTAAATTTAAGGTTCTAACGTATCTATTCCTGGCAATGAAGTAGAGGAATGTTTCTGAATGTTCTCATAAACTCTTAAAACTGCAATCTAAATCACACAATATTATCCTATTTCATATAAAATTGTGAACGGTCTACAAAGACATAAGGGTGCATGCTTGTTAGCTTCAGGTTTAAAGCTTTCACTTATTTTGGCCAAATTAATTTTCTACAAAATAAAACACATTTTAAGTAAAACTACATTAAAGAAACAGAGTAAAATCATAAGCACTTTCTGCTTTCTCAGCAAAGATTACGTCAACACAAGAAGTTAAGCGTGTTAGAGCAATGTCCCTGAAGCATCTCACAAAGCCCACAGTGTGTTCACTGCCTTGAGCCTTTCCTACATCTTTAGTTCCTTAGAGGAAACAACTGAAGTTGACCAAAAGTCAAAAGTTGGTAGGTGAGAGAAGTGTCAGGGAAGGTGAGGCTGTGCTCTTCATGCTCTTCTGACCTGTTCAAATCCTTGCAGCCCGTACAATAACAAAAAGCCAAGAGGTTACAGCCTTCACTCAGTTGCTGGGCTGAGGGCATGATCTCAGGGATGCTTCCTCTCATCTGAGTCCTCAGCGTATCCCTTCTTTTTTAACCCCTACTGTGTGTGGGGGGGGGGGGAGGGGTTGTTTTGGGGGGTTTTTTGGCTTGATCCAACCCCTTTTCTGCCCCCCTCTTAACCAATGCTACTTCTGAGAAACAGTTCGGAAGACAAATTATGACAAGGTCACCCAGGCTGGAATAGCATGTAATCCCAGCTGTTGGGCCCACAATAGTCAGAACGTCCTCTCCCACTTAGCTAGTCCAGCCTAGGAAGGACTCATAAAGGAAAGGTAAACACTGCTCCACCCTCCCAGCCTCAGTCCTTACTGTCTTTGAAACTGTCACTCTCTGAGGGGCCAATGGGAACCTGCTTTTTCCAACCAACTCGTGCTGCATGGTGTCCCTGGAAGCCATCCCGGAATGGGGGAACAGAATATCAATGTTTTAGTGCTCCAAGTCACCTTTGGTGGCTTGACTACTAGTGATGATCTCCTGCTACTCAGGAGTAGATCTTGAGTAAATGCTATACTCTTTTCTCATAATTTTATTGTGATTAAAGACACAAAAGATTTACCATTTAACCTTCTAAGTGTGTGGTTCGGTGGCATTAAGTACATTCACGTTATTGTGCAATCATCGCCATCGTTCACCTCCCAAACTTTTCATCTTCCCAAACTGAAACTCCATACCCACTGAAGAGCAGCTCCCCCCTTTCCCTTCCTGTCAGCCCCTAGAAACCACAATTCTACTTTCTCTCTCTATGAATTTGACTACTCCAAATACTTCCTACAAGAGGAGTCATGCAATATTGGTCCTTTTGTGACTCTCTTCTTTCACTTACTATAATGTGTTCCGGGTTCATTCTTACTGTAGTGTGTGTCAGAATTTCACTCTTTCTTAAACGCTGAATAACGCTCCATTGTGTGTATATGCCACATTTCATTTATCTATTCATCTGTCAAAGGACATATGGTTTGCTCCCATGTTTCAGCTACTGTGAATAATGCTGCTATGAACATGGCTGTACAAATACCTCTTTGAGATCTTGCTTTCAGTTCCTTTGGGTATGCACCCAAAGTGGAATTGTGGGATCATGTGGTAATTCTATGTTTAATTATTTGAGAAATCATCATACTGTTTTCCTTTTTTTAAAATTTAAAACATTTGAAAAAAAAATTTAAACATATGACCAATATCATCATTATGTTTTTGTAATCAGATCCACACTTAGGATAGATAGCAGTAGTCATATATGCTTTCTTTCTTTTTTTTTTTTTTTAACTTTTTTTTAAAGTCTATACCCAACATGGGGCTTGAACACATAACCCTGAGATCAAGAATCACATGTTCTACCGACTGAGCCACCCAACTGCCTCTAGGCTTTATTTCTATGTGAGAACTGTCTTACAACTAGTCAAGACACACCTTTAAATAACCAGTCTTGCCGGTGACTGATGGGGAAAGCTGCAAGCCACTTATCAGTCAATAAGCACTTCTTACACACCTAGGACATGCTGGGTTCCAGCTACATGGCAGGGACACAAAACAAAATATGATAGAATCTTTGTTCTTCAATTCAAGAACCAGGGAAGAAGGTAGATAAATAGTAAATGATCACAAAGGAGTTATGTGCTACAGTGGAGTACCTCTGAAAGTATATTCTTGTCTAGAAATACAAGAATGCTGAGGCCATGGAAATTTTTGTAGTTCCACAGGTAAAGTGGAATTTTAGCTATGTTCATTGCCTTTTAGGTATGAAGCCACAACAGGCCCTGCCACTTTTAAAGGGTCTCACTAGTCTAGAAAGTTCCTCCTCTTTGGGGTAGAAGAGTATTAGTCAGTCTCTCTCTTCTCCATCACCAGGAGATCCAGAGAAATAAAAGAGGAAGAACTCATTTAGCTTCCTCTCATTCTGTCCCTGAGCAAAGAGAATGTTTCGTCTCTGTTATAAATAAAAGGTTTAGTTTAGGTACTTACTTTGTTATTTAAGAATTACCAATCTTGGAAACAACCCAAATGTCAATTGACAGATGAACGGATAAACAAAATGTGGTATATGCATATGGTAATATATTATTTAATGTTTATTTTAGAGAGAGAGAGAGAGAGACAGTGACAGAGAGTAGAGGAGGGACAGAGAGAGGGAGACACAGAACCCAAAGCAGGCTCCAGGCTCTGAGCTGTCAGCACAAAGCCTGACACAGGGCTCTAACCCACGAACTGCGAGATCATGACCTGGGCTGAAGTGGGACACGTAACCGACTGAGCAACCTAGGCACCCCCAGTGGAGTATTATTTAGCCTTAAAAAGGAAGGAAATTCTTCATGGATTCTATGAATGAACACTGGGAAGGAAATTCCATGGATGAACCCTGGAATACATAATGCTAAATGAAATAAGCCAGATATAAAAGGAGAGATATTGTATGAGTCTTCTTATTATCAGGTGCTTAGAGTGGTCAAATTCATAGAGAGAGAACAGAGAATGGTAGTTGCCAGGGCTGGGGGATGGGAGGACATGGGGAGTTACTACTGAATGGATACGGAATTTCAGTTAAGGCAATAGACGTACAATATGAATGTACTTGACATCACTGAACCACACACTTAAAGTGGTTAAATGGTAAATCATGTGTATTTTATGACCATGAAAAACAAAAAACAAACAGTAAGAATTACCAATCAAAAACAAATATTTTAAAAAAACTACAACCTTTAGGCAAGTAAAATTATAGAACATGTCTTATGTGGTTGCTATTGAGGCCACAAGGAGGATCTCTCAGCAGCCTCCAATGCCTTCCGTTAACTTACCTTATTTGCTAAGAACTAAGTACAAAACCAAAAACAAAACAAAAATAAAAACACTTTAATTGATTCCCCTGTCTTTAATTGTATCACTTACCACTTTAGAAGGCAGTTTCTGAAAAAGCTCACTAATGAGACGTCCTGATGGATTTGTGGCTACAACTATGGCTTCAAGAAGCTGCTCCAGGATCTCCTTCAAGTAACTTGGAGAAGACTGGGAGGAGGGGGTTAGCAGGAAGGAGAGAAAGGAGAAAGACTGTGAGAAAAATCCAAAAATAAATGCCAATATTAAACAGCTTCTAAATTTTAAAGCTAATTGAAAAAAACAACTTCTAAACAGTACTTATTTTATTTTATTTTTTTTAGTTTTTTTTTAACGTTTATTTATTTTTGAGACAGAGAGAGACAGAGCATGAACGGGGGAGGGTCAGAGAGAGGGAGACACAGAATCTGAAACAGGCTCCAGGCTCTGAGCTGTCAACACAGAGCCCGACGCGGGGCTCGAACTCACGGACCGCGAGATCGTGACCTGAGCAGAAGTCGGCCGCTTAACCGACTGAGCCACCCAGGCGCCCCTAAACAGTACTTATTTTAAATGTAAGTTTCAAGAATACCACAAAAGTGCTCTGATGTTGGACCCCCAGAATGATCTATGTGAAACTAATGAGGCTCCTTGTATTAGTTCAGTAACTAAATCTCTTAGATCAGGTCCTTTTACCAAACTCTAATTGTGCCATATGTGTGAAATGATGGAAATACATACCTTTTTAGGGTCTGAGCAACTGAGACAGAGAAAACATGCTCGGTAATACCTGACCATCTCTATATCTGCTGTTCATATCTACTGAAGTGTTGATAATCTGGTACAACGACATACGTTTTTTTACCCATGGGGTGCATGGCCAGATCTAACAATAGAATTCAAGCTATCTCAAAAGTGAAGGACTGGGGCACCTGGGTCAGTTAAGTGTCTGAGTTCGACTCAGGTCATGATCTTGCACTCCGTGAGTTCGAGCCCCGTGTCGGGCTCTGTGCTGACAGCTCAGAGCCTGGAGCCTGCTTCGGATTCTGTGTCTCCTTCTCTCTCTGCCCCTCTAGCTCTCGTGCTGTTGCTCTCTCTCTCTCTCTCTCTCAGAAATAAATAAACATTAAAAAAATTTTAAAAAGTAAGGACTATTATTAAGTCAACTAAAGTATCTCATTTCTGCTCTGCAGACTGGCCGACTTACTCTTCCTGCCTTAGCCATCATTTCAACATGGGAAAGTTTATGCCCCAAAGAGTACGTGGCAGGGAAGGGTCTGAGTCTGAAGCTGGTTTTTATTGTGAGCAATGGCATGTGTCAGTCAAGAGTTATACTAAATGTACTTCATGTCCAAACCATGTTTTGTACATATAAAAGAAAGATTAATGGTATTTCTGGTTTAAATCATAAAAGCACTGTTATTTGTGTCCTCATCCATCCAACATGTCTTTTTTATTTAGTATAGTCTCAATTTTAAGGTCCAACATTAACTCCACAGAGAGCAATAACATCTCTTGGGCCTTGTGCATCGTATCTGGAAATAGCAGACACATAACAAACATTTAACATATAAAAAACATGTGATTAGCTGTGAGTCCCTAACCATATAAGCTTAGAGAACCACCAGAACACCAATGATAGCAGACTAAAAATAACCCATGTTTAAGTCATTTTCTTCCTGGCTGAAACACAGCACCACAGAGTTAGCTTCAAAGAGAGGAGAGTTCTATTCTGCAGCCAAGATTCCTCTCCTTCCAACCCAACTAGCTACTTTGGAAACATGCATTGCACGTGACAAAGGGAGTGGGGTGTGCAAATGCATTCATAAACCTATTTCCACAACTGGGAAAACTCCAAGGAAATAATTCTGAATTTAAAAATAAAAGCTTGAAAATTCCCTCTCTCTCCACAAGAGCTTAGAATAAGGAAGAAGCTTGGGAGGTATAAATATGAATGTGCAAGATCCTCCCAATTTCTCACCAAAAGAAACATAGGCAAGTCCTAAATGTAGGCAATTTCATTTTTTGACTAGAACATTGGAGGCCTACAAGACTCAGCCCTCTGTAGGTAATGTTATACCCGAGAAAGCAGGGGGTAAGTTGCTGTTCCTATATATATATATATATATTTTTTTTTTTTTTTCAACGTTTATTTATTTTTGGGACAGGGAGAGACAGAGCATGAACGGGGGAGGGGCAGAGAGAGAGGGAGACACAGAATCGGAAACAGGCTCCAGGCTCTGAGCCATCAGCCCAGAGCCCGACACGGGGCTCGAACTCATGGACCGCGAGATCGTGACCTGGCTGAAGTCGGACGCTTAACCGACTGCGCCACCCAGGCGCCCTGCTGTTCCTATATTAATATCAGAGAGTAAAATTCCAGGGAATCCCTAGTTAACTGCCTTCTACCTATTTTATTTTAATTTTTTTTAAACGTTTATTTATTTTTGAGGCAGAGAGAGACAGAGCATGAACAGGGGAGGGTCAGAGAGAGAGAGGGAGACACAGAATCGGAAACAGGCTCCAGGCTCTGAGCTCTCAGCACAGAGCCCGACTCGGGGCTTGAACTCACGAACCACGAGATCATGACCTGAGCCGAAGTCGGGCGCTTAACCAGCTGAGCCACCCAGGTGCCCCGCCTTCTCCCTATTTTAATCATTTAACTGCGAGAAAGAAATTGACAAAGTGCCTAGGAAGTACATTTTGAGACTCTAAGTAGTTACATTTTTGAGAAATTCACCCTACCACTTCTTTTTTCTGTGTTGAGAGTTTCACCAAAAGGCCTATTTAGATTAATTTAGGGAAGAAAGGGGAAGGCTCTGCTTTAGGTATCTCACTATTTAGCTACAGATGACATGTCCTTCCTTTTACTATCCTTTTTCCTTTTTTAAACATGTGTGTTCACTCATCAAGTATTTAACAGTACCTACATGCCACACACAGTCTAGATGCCAGGAACAGGTGAATAAGGCAGTATCTTTTGTGGAGCTATCATTCTCCTTGGTAGAAGACAGAAAGTAAACATGTAAACAAATAAACAAGCTATTTCACATACATTGATACAAACTAAAGACCACAGAACAGAGTGATGTGATGATGGGAAAGGAGGGATGTAAGGCAAACAATTTAGATAGAGGGTCAAGAAAGTCCTCTCCTAGCTGACGTTGTTTTAATGGATGTTACAATCATGAAAAAAAAGGGAAGCCTGGGTGGCTCAGTCAGTTGAACGTCCGACTCCTGATCTCAGCTCAGGTCATATCTCACAATTTGTGAGTTCGAGTCCCATGTTGGGCTCCTCGCTGACAGTGCAGAGCCTGCTTGGGATTCTCTCTTTCGCTCTCTCTCTGTCCCTCCCCACCCCCCCAAAAAAGAAAAAAGAACCATGAAAAAGAGCAAGTCACAGAAAGAGCCAAAGGAAGCACGTTCTAGGCAGAAGAGCAACTGCAAAATTCCAGAGGCAGGAGCATACCCTGGCATGTTCTAGGAACAGCACCAGTCTAATCTACAAAAATATCCCTAAGGTGATTCTCCTGATTCTGCAACTTTTAATCACAACACTGCCCACCCTTATAAGATACCTCAATCTAGCAATACTGAACAATCCTTGATAATATGAAGGTTCTCCTTAAAACTGGGCAGGAAATATGCATTAATGTAAGAGCAACTCATGAACATAACCACTCATGGCATACACTGTCCAGGATGTCCTAGTATCCCTTGCAATTGCAGTGGGGCTCTCTGGCTGTATGCCCCTTTGCCCTCCTAGTTACCAACACAATTCCACAGGAAGCCCAGCTGCCCAAGCAGCACAGAAGAAATCACAGGCAGGGCCCTTGTCTACCTCCCAGTGGTCCATCTCACCCACTCCAGCTGCACACTTACTCCTTCAGTCACTGTGCCTTGATTGTCTTGCCCATCGTCATCATCATCTTCATCATCTGCTTCTCCTTTCTGAACAAACTCATTTCTTGTTCGAAGGTACAAATCCCAGAGTTTGCAAGCAGCTTTATATTCAGGAGAATCTGGCTGTACATTAACAAAGAGAAGAGAAAAAAATAGCACTTTAGTTATTTTATTGTAAGTCAATGACTATTTTTAAAGTATCCTAATCCAGAAGAGACTAGTATTCTAAGACATAACTTTGAAACTTAATTATAAATTTAGAAATCCTTGTGATAAAAGATACACGGGCCTTAATTCCTCCTTGGAACTAAGTGTATGTTTTAAAGGCATTCTAGAATCATATTATTTTATTGATTTATAACCTACTACCTCATTACAGAAAGACTTGAGGGATAATACAGATGATTTGCTAAATTAAGACAAATTATTAGTGATACACTATGAAAAACACTTTTAAATTTTATTAAATTTTTTTTCATGTTTGTTTATTTTGAGAGAGAGAGCACAAGCAGGGGAGGGGCAGAGAGAGAGAGGGAGACAGAGAATCCCAAGCATGGGGCTTGATCTCACAAACCATGAGATCATGACCTGAGCTGAAATCAAGAGCTAGATGCTCAACCGAGTCACCCAGGAGCCCCAAGAAAGACAAATTAAAAAATAAGACCCAATTTAAGGGATATAAGTAAAAAGGATAGAAGCTAATGATTTTTCTAATACTACTTCTATTTTTTAAAACTATTTACTATTTTATTTGAAGATTTATTTTCCTGAATAGGGATGAACTCAAACTGAAACTTTCCAGTAAAAGCAATGCTGGATGCAATCTTAAAATCAATCAGTCAAATAAACAAAACTTCCAAAATGCATCCATGTGCTGCCAATAAGGAGTAAGCTATGTTCAAAAAAGCAAGAGTAGAGGGGCGCCTGGGTGGCTTAGTCGGTTAAGTGTCAGACTTCAGCTCAGGTCATGATCTCACAATTTGTGGGTTCAAGCCCCGCATCGGGCTCCGTGCTGACAGCTCGGAGCCTGGAGCCTGGAGCCTGCTTCCGATTCTGTGTCTCCCTCTCTCTCTGCCCCTGGCCTGCTCACACTCTGTCTCCCTCTCTCTCAAAAATAAATAAACATTGGGGCGCCTGGGTGGCGCAGTCGGTTGAGCGTCCGACTTCAGCCAGGTCACGATCTCGCGGTCCAGGAGTTCGAGCCCCGCGTCGGGCTCTGGGCTGATGGCTCAGAGCCTGGAGCCTGTTTCCAATTCTGTGTCTCCCTCTCTCTCTGCCCCTCCCCCGTTCATACTCTGTCTCTCTCTGTCCCAAAAATAAATAAACGTTGAAAAAAAAAATAAATAAACATTAAAAAAATTTTTTTTAAAGCAATAGTAGAATAAAAGCAGGAACTCAGATGAATAAGCAGAACACAGAAGCCAATGTTCACCTGATATTTTTTATTTTGTTTTGTGTTTTTTTTTCTTTTTTTCTTTTTGTATTTTAGAGAGAAAGAGAGAATCTCAAGTAGGCTCCGTGCTCAGTGTGGAGCTCAACACAGGGCTTGATCCCATAACTCTGGGATCATGATCTGAGCCGAAATCAAGAGCCAAAATCAAGACTCAACCAACTAAGCCACCCAGGTGCCCCTCACCTGAGGACATCTGTAAGACAAGATAAAGCTAAGCTTTAGTTTTCAAGGCTCCCTGAGGCTACAAGAACAAGAGATATAGGTCAAGGCCCACCAAAAGCTGGGATTCCAAAGGCCACAGTTGCTGTGTAAGTGGGAATTCAAAACAATTCAGCCTCCACCTCAGCCTCCACACAGCTCAACCTGTTCCTATCTCAAACCATGGCACTGCAGGGAAAAGGAGAGGTACGGGAATGCTCTGCTCTGAGAACTCTTCATTAGCTAGCCCTAACAGAGACAGGCCAGTGCCTGGGATAAGCAACACGCTTCCCTGAATGAACTCAACTTCAATATAAGCCTCAAAGGATCTCTAGAGATTAAGTTCCAAGAAATATGAGCTCAAGGTTAAAATCCATGAAACACACAAGAGTGATGTCAGCAGAAATGACCACAAAATCAGACATGCAAGTATTTCAGATACTGGAACTATCTGCCACAGAATTAAAAATAAGTAGCTTGAACACGCTTAAAGAACCAAGGGGGTAGAAAATATAAGTACAGAAGACCCTGAAAAAGAAACTATTTCCAAAATATGAAAAATATAAAATTAAAATGCAAGAACTGAATAGATTAGTTTAAGAGCAGATTACAAAGTAAACTGGCAGAACTAAAGAAATTACCTAAAAAGTAACATAGGAGGGGCACCTGGGTGGCTCAGTCAGTTAAGCATCCGACTTCAGCGCAGGTCATGATCTTACAGTTTGTGGGTTTGAGTCCCGTGTCAGGCTTTGTGCTGACAGCTCAGAGCCTGGAGCCTGCTTTGGATTCTGTGTCTCTCTCTCTCTCTCTCTGCCCCTCCCCTTCAAAAATAAATGTTTAAAAAAAAAAAAAAAAAGCAACACAGGCACTATAAAGGGAACTATGAACTGTTAGGAGAGACAGAGACCTGAGGGAGGTCTAACAGAACTCCAATCAGAGTTCCATCAGGGGAGAGAGAGAGAGGAGTGGGGCAGGGGCAGTATACAAAGACATAACAGCTGCAAACTTGTCACAGTTGATGAAAAACACCAACTCCAAAGATTTAGGAAGCCCTACAACTTCCAAATTATACAAAGAAAAAGACATTCATATCTAGACATATCACCATGAAACTATAGAACACAAAAGACACAAGGAAGATACCAAAGACAGCCAGAAAGAAAAGATAGCTAACCTTTAAAGGAACTAAAATTATACTGACAGAGAACTTCCTGATGGCAATAAAAGAATAAAGAATAGGAGCACCTGGCTGGCTGAGTAGGAAAAGCATGTAACTCTTGATCTCGGGGTGATGAGTTCAAGCCCCACGTTGGATGTAGAGATTACATAAGATAAATAAATAGACTTAAGAGGCGCCTGCGTGGCTCAGTCGGTTAAGCATCTGACTTCGGCTTAGGTCATGATCTCACAGCTTGTGAGTTTGGGCCCTGTGTCGGGCTCTGTGCTGACGGTTTGGAGCCTAGAGCCTGCTTCAGATTTTGCGTCTCCCTCTCTCTGACCTTCCCCCACTCATGCTCGCTCGTTCTCTCTCTCTCTCAAAAATAAACACTAAAATAACTTTTTTAAAAAGAATAAAGAGTATAATGCAAATAAAAACAAATACCATATATAAAACAACATTACTTTATGGGATTAAAAATCTGTCACAACAGCGGCACCTGGCTGGCTCAGTTGGTGGAGCATGGGACTCCTGATCTCGGAGTTGTGGGTTTTAGCCCCACGTTTGGTACAAAGATTACTTAAAAATAAAATCTTAAAAAAAACCCTGCCACAACAGAACTAAAATACAAAACATCAGTAGCATAAATAGGGAGATCTGAGTTGAGTTATGCTAAAGTCTTTGTGTTGTTTAGAGGGAGGTTTAAGATGCTGATTAACTTTTGACTTTGATAAGTTAATTATGCATATTAAAACTTCTTAAGAATAGATTATCAACAGATCTTAGAATCCCCAAATCACAAGAAAAGAAAAGGGAATAATAACAAAATGAAACCAAAAGGCAGAAAGAAAAACAAAATAAAAAAAAATTTACAAAATGAAATAGAAAGTAGAAATTTAGATGACAGGAATACATCCAAACATAATGCTAATTACTAAAACTGTAAAGACATGAAATGTTCCAGTTAAAAGGCAAAGATTATCACCTGTATTAATAGAAATTCATGTATATGCTGTTTACAAGTGATATATCAGCATGAAAAGGTTGAAGGAAAAGAAGGCAAAAAAATAAACTAGGTAAACATAAAAATAAAAGCTGACATAACTACACTAATATCATATAAAACAGACTTCAACAAAAGACATTAGTAATGATACAACAGAACCCCCCCAAAACTTTAATTTGCTAGGACAATATAACAATTTTAAACTTGTATACTCATATTTGCATATTAAAACTTAAATAATACACAAAAATACATAAAGCAGGAGGGCCAGGGTGGCTCAGTCAGTTAAGCATCTGACTCTTGACTTTGGCTGAGGTCATGATCTCATGGTTCCAGAGTTCGAGCCCCCTCATCAAACTCTGCTGATAGTGCAGAGCCTGCTTGGGATTCTCTGTTTCCCTCTCTCTCTGTCCCTCCCCTGCTTGCTCTCTCTTGAAGTAAATAAAAAAGATTCTCTCTCTCTCTCCTGCCCCTCTCCCCTACTTTGCATGAGTGCTCTCTCTTAAAAAAAAAAAAAACAACTAAGAAAGCAAGCAAAAAAAAAAGGTGGTATAGCGATATAATAGCATATTATATAGTCATAAGAAGGAATGAAATACTGGGGCACCTGGGTGGCTTACTCAGTCAGTTGAGCCTCTGACTTTGGCTCAGGTCATATCTCGTGGTTCCTGAGTTCAAGCCCCACATCGAGCTCGCTGCTGTCAGCACAGAGCCTCCTTTGCGTCCTCTGTCCCCCACCTCTATCTGCCCCTCCCCGACTTGTGCTCTCTCTCAAAAACAAATAAAACGCTAAAAAGAAAAGTTGGGAATGCAAGCTGGTGCAGCCACTCTGGAAAACAGTATGGAGGTTCCTCAAAAAACTAAAATTAGAACTACCCTATGACCCAGCAATGGCACTACTAGGCATTTATCTAAGGGATACAGGTGTGCTGTTTCAAAGGGACACACGCACCCCTATGTTTATAGCAGCACTATCAACAATAGCCAAAGTATGGAAAGAGCCCAAATGTCCCTTGATGGATGAATGGATAAAGAAGATGTGGTATGTATACACACACACACACACACACACACACACACACACACAAATGGAGTATTACTCAGCAGTCAAAAAGAATGAAATCTTGCCATTTGCAACTACATGGATGGAACTGGAGGGTATTATGCTAAGTGAAATTAGTCAGAGAAAGACAAAAATCATATGACTTCACTCATATGAGGACTTTAAGAGACAAAACAGATGAACATAAGGGAAGGGAAACAAAAATAATATAAAAACAAGGAGGGGGACAAAACAGAAGAGACTCTTAAATATGGAGAACAAACTGAAGGTTACTGGAGGAGTTGTGGGAGGGGGGATGGGCTAAATGGGTAAGGGGCACTAAGGAATCTACTCCTGAAATCATTGTTGCACTATATGCTAACTAATTTGGATGTAAATTAAAAAAAATAAAAAATAAAACAAGTTAAAGTAAAAATAAACAAATAAATAAATAATTAAAAAAAGAAAAAGAAATGAAAAGTAAAGAAAGAAGTACTAATATGTGTTACAGCATGGATGAACTTTGAAGACACCTCCGTGAAAGCAGCTAGTAACCTAAGGCCATACAGTATTCGATTCCATTTACATGCAGTGTGCTGAACAGGAAAATCCACAAGGAAAGAAAGTAGATTAGTGGTTGCCAGAGGCAGGGAGGAAGGGAAATGGAGAACACCTGTTAATGGTATGGTTTTCATCTTGGAGTAGTGAAAATATTCTGGAGGTAGATAATGGTGATCTTTGCACAACTTTGTGAGTATACTAACCCTCCCAGAATTCTACACTTTTTTAAAAAGTGTGAACTGTATCTCAATTAAAGAAAAAAAAAAACATATATATACACACTACACAATATTAAGAATAAATCTAATAACATTTTGCAGAATCTTTATGAAGCTTTACTAAGATAAATTAAAGAAGACTTAAATAAATGAAGACATATCAAATTCAAAGACTGGAAAAGTCAGTATCACAATTATGTCAATTCCCCAAAATATGATCTAAGGAGTCAATGCAATCCAATAAAACTTCCAACAATTTTTTTGTGCTTGACCTAACACACTAATAATATATACATGTATGAGAAAAGGGCTGAGAAGGGGCGCCTGGGTGGCTCAGTCGGTTAAGCATCCGACTTTGGCTCAGGTCATGATCTCGCGGTCCGTGAGTTCGAGCCCCGCGTTGGGCTCTGTGCTGACAGCTCAGAGCCTGGAGCTTGTTTTGGATTCTGTGTCTCCCTCTCTCTCTGACCCTCCCCCGTTCATGCTCTGTCTCTCCCTGTCTCAAAAATAAACAAAAACGTTAAAAAAAAAAAAAAAAAAAAGGGCTGAGAATAATCAAGAATGATCAATAACCAGTGCTTTCCTTACCTAATAAGGAATTATAAAGGCATAATAATTAAGGCAAGAATGTAATAGCCCAGTAATAGATAAACTTGCCAGAACAAAAAGAACAAAATAAAAGGCCAGAAAGGGACCCATGAGTACATGGAAATGGTGTCAGCACTGACAGAGCAAACAAATATGGAGAGGTTGCCACTTCAAGGTGCTGCTTATCCCTGTTAGGAAAAAAATAGGTCCTTACCTCACAGAAGACACCAAAAGCCAATGTGAGCTGCCTTAAAGGCTTACATGCGAAAAACAAACAAACTTTTAGGAGAAAATATACAAGAACTTTTTTTGTTTGTTTGTTTCAAGGTTTTAGTTGAGTTCTAGTTAGTTAACATATACTGTAATATTTAAGAGAAGAATATCTTTGGGCGCCTGGGTGGCTTAGTCGTTAAGCATCTGACTTTGGCTCAGCTCATTATCCTACAGTTTGTGAATTAGAGTCCCACATTGGGTGAGCTCGTGCCCCACTTCAGGTGAGCTCATGCTCCACTTAGGGTAAAACACGAGCGGCTGGTGAGCTCCGCTTCTCTCGCTCTCTCTGCCCCTTGCTCACTTGTGCCCTCTCTCTTTCAAAAAAAAAAAAAAAAAAAAGAGAGAGAGAGAGAAAGAGAAGATTATCTCTATAATCTTTGAATAAGAGGGATTTTTGAAATAAGACACAAATAACAAACTACGAAGACTAATAAGTTTGGTTATATTAACATAAAAATATTCTGTTCAAGACATCACAAAGAATGAAAATAGCTACATAGCGGGAAAAGATACTTGCAACAAATACAACAAAAGAGGACTAGTCTCTACAGTATATAAAAAATTTCTAAAAACATGAAAATGACAACTCCAGAGAAAAACGGGCAAAAGATTTGAACAGACTCAAAAGTAACAAAAATGGTTCATGTTATATGAATCTTCAGTCTATTTTATTTTCTTTAACATGTTTATTTTTGAGAGAGCACGAGTAGGGGAGGAGCAGAGAGAGGTGGGGACAGAAGATCCAAAGTGGGCTCTGCACTGACAGCAGTAAGACCAATGTATGGGGCTTGAACTCAGGAATTGTGAGATCATGACCTAAAATGAAGTCAGATGCCCAACCAACTGAGCCATGCAGGTGCCCCCAGTCTCTTTAGCAGTAAGAGAAACACAAACTCAAACCACTCAATGAGTAAACACTACTTACCTACCAGACTGATAAATATTAAAAAAGCCAAATTATTATCAAATAGGATACCTTCCAAATTTGATGGTTTCTTACCTTATAATAGGCCTTTGCATTGTTAAAAAGGAGCTGGAAGTCAGCAGTCAGCAGATTAACATCATCATACTCTTCCATTTTTAACTTTTGTTGGATTTTCATCAAATCAATGGGCTGAGAAACCACTTCATAATAGTCTGGCTGATTTCTGTTATAATTTTTTTAAAAAAGGTATTAGTCCAAAGCCTATGAAAAGTTATATTTCAAAACTATTTTTTGTCCAACATTCCAAGTGACAGAACATATTAGACTTATTCCCATTATTAGAACTAAAAGGGAGTAACAAAAGGTGCATATGCAAGGCCTTTTTTAAGTATATGTTAGTGACATAAAAACCTAACTTAACGCTTGTGATGATCATTTATATGCTAAATATTTAAGATTTAGGGCACTAACACTAAAACTATATGTATCTTCTGCAAATGAAAATAACTTACCTTTCATGTTCAATAGTGGCTGAAAACAGATTCAGGTTTCAAAACTCTTTAAAACTTATTTTCTGTATGACCTTCACTATCCTCCCTTCCAAGAGATAATTACCATCCTGGATTTTGTATTTACCATTCCTATGTGTTTTTCTTTTTTTAATAGTTTGGTCATGTTTATTTGTTCTTACGCCCTTTCATCTTTGGTAAGCTCTTTGTGCAAGGACCACATCTTTCTTCTTTGTAAGTTTAGTAATTGATATCAGAGAAGTTTACATATAACAGGCACTTGATAGTACTTGGCAGAAAAAGCTCTGTGGTCACCAAGCAAAGGTCATACAGGAAATTTCAAAAGTAGTGTTTAAGTTTTTTTTTTTTTTTAATTTATATTGAGAGAGAGAGAGAGAAAGAATGTGAGCGCACACACGTGTGCCGGGGAGGAAACGAGAGAGAGGACAGAGAACCCCAAGCAGGATGTCAATGCGGAGACTGATGTGGGGGCTTGATCTCAGGAACTATGAGATCATGATCTGAACAGAGACCAAAAGTCAGACACTCAATAGACTGAGCTACCCCGACGTTTTCATGTTTTTTTTTTTTTTAATGTTTATTTATTTTGAGAGAAAGAGAGCATGAGTGGGGGAGGGGCAGAGAGCGAGAGGAAGGAAGAGAATCCCAAGCAGGCTCCATACCGTCAGAGCAGAGACTGACACAAGGGTCAAACTCATGAACTGTGAGACCAAAACCTGAGCTGAAATTAAGAGTCAGATGCTTAAGTGACTCAGCCACCCAGGTGTCCCTCAAAGGCAGTTCTAATGATAATGTCTTAGGTTGGGTTTTGGGTTCATGGATGTTTATTCTTCTTCTTTCTGGCTTTTTTTCAAACGAAATTTCATGAGACAAGTATATAAGTGACTTTTTCTCTCAATTCTCCTTCAGGGGTAGGTAGTTAACTCCATTCTAGATGTATAAGAAACCTGTTATTACATACAAAGAATGTCATGGTCATTAAGGCTTTACTCTCTCTTGGGACTGTGATTGACATATTATAGCCATATATGTAGGATATATTTAATTTTTAAAATCATTTTATTCTGACATAAAAATTGCAGTAATAGTACAAAGCGTGTTTCTCCGAACCACTAGAAAGCTGCTCAGATGAGGTCTTATCACCCCTAAGTAGTTTAGTATTTCCTACAAACAAGAACCACTGCTCAACCAACAAAATCAGAAAACTGACTTTGATAGTATCACTATCTAATCCTCAGACCCCATTCATGTTCTGCAACTGTTCCAAAATTGTCTTTTGTAGTAAAAGGATCAAGTCCAGAATCGCATGTTGCATTTAGTTCTATTTCTTTAGTCTCCTTCATTCTGAAACAGTTCCTCAGTCTTTCCTCAACTTTCAGGATCTTCATACTTTTGAAGATTACGGGCCATTTATTTTATAGGGTGTCCCTCAATTTGAGTTTGTCTGTTTTCCCAATGAATAAACGCAGGTTACGCTTCTTTGGCAGGACTATGACAGACATGATATTGTGTTCGTCACACCTGATAAAATATTAGGTGGCACACAATTTCAACTTGTCTCAGTACTTAGGCAAGGCTGAATTTGGTCACTTGATTTTAGTGATGTCCACCAAGCTTCTCAATTGCTCCCTGTATTTTATAGAGCAGTACCTCCTGACTATATTAAGTCCATTCCTAATCAATTTACTCATTTATTTATATCCATATGGATTCCTGGATTCCTATTTGGAAGTCATTAAAATCCATTAACTATTCTGATGTTCAATCTGTTCAAGGTTGGGCCAGTTGGAATCCTTTCAAGATGGTTTCTATTCTCTATGTCCTTTTGACACCCATCACCCTTTGAACATCTGCTTACTTTCTGGCTGCCTAAGATATTACAGGCTCATCTTGTACTTTCCCTGCCATTAAAATCAGCCATTTCCCCAAAGAACTACTGGTGTGTTGCTGCTCCCAGGCTGTCTCAATGGACAAAGGTGCGGATAGACATAAGCTCACTTATACCTAAATTTCTATTACCAACATATGTCGGAAACCATGAATTCACACCAACGTTTCCAATTCCAATCCTACAACAGAGTTCATTCTAGTTTCCTTGCCATATTTGTACTCCCTTTCTCAGATAATGAGAAGCCTGGGTCATATTATTCACAATGTATCTACTACAATGATTCATCTCCTGTATGTAACCAATCTCCTCTTGCTGCTGTCTACCCGGACCCCACAAGGCTTCTCCTCACCTCACTAAGGCTATAGCCCCCTGCCTGGGCTAGGTCACAACCCCAGCAGATGCCCTCCCGGCCCCATCCATGATAGGCCACTACCACCACCACTCTCCCAACATGGACATCCTCCCCTCTCCACTCAGGCCTCCAGACCCTGTGCCAGGAAGTCCTTCCACATGACCCCCCACTTTCCCATGCTCAAGCTGACACTCCATGACGTGATACTGCTACTGTGCAAATCCTCTCCCCAACACCCCAACACCTGTCTTCCCTGTAGATGTTAAGCTTGCTCAGTCTCACCTAATGGCTTCTGGATTAAGTTCTTCAGGAAGAGAAATGAGGAGGAAGAACAAACTGAATTTTTTAAAACTTTTACCAATTATTTATGATTTTAGTGAACTATAAAATTAAGTATGAGGGAAATAAAAGGAGTACTCATTCTGCTATTCAGACAAAGTATAAGAACATAAAGGTCTTAGCAAGTAACAACAAAGGACCACCTAGGCCTAATATCGATGTCATCAGTGGCATCAAGGGACTTTCCTAGGGTGAGCGTTAGGGCTTTGTTAACCTGACGTTCACAATGGCTCTCTCCACCTGGACCTGATGGGCCATAGTCCACTGCTCCTTGCTGAGGCTGGACCTCAGCAGCCTTTCAGGCTTGGGAGATTATCTGTAGACAACTGAGCACCCAATGAGTACATGTGCCTAGAAAGAACACTCTCTCCCAGAAGCTCTGTGAAAGGGCTCCTCACAAACATTTTCAGACTTACCAGACAAAACAGAAATCAGGATCCCCAGATTTCACTATGTGATAAGGTTAAAACAAGGTCCTCATCTTTTGAAAACGAAATAGTTCTACTAATTTTTCCCACTTAAATCAACATACTGAAAAGAATAAAATAATAAAAATTGTCCCTATTCATCTAGAGGTAAAAGCACAATCAGTATTCTTTCAGACTTCCAGGCACACACATACACAAACAGCACTGTGCAATACATACATGTTCTTGCATAGCAGCTTTTCTCTTTCAACAATAGGCGAGGGCACCCTGCTATGATATGGCAGCAGAACAGTCAAACCATAAGTGACATTTTTAACCAGAAAAGTGAAAAATACCAGGCTTGACAGGCGGAGCCTACTGGCTATCCCCAAATTCATTTTCCCTTATCCTCAGGATGGCAGCACTCTGAGCTGCTGTGTGGGTACTAAAGAGCATATTCCCCAGCCTTGCTGCACCCAAGTTCTGACCAATACAAGAGCCAAGGTGTACGATACCCTTAACAGACTTTCTTTTTCCTATGGGCTGAAAGACAGCTGTGCTGGTGAGCCATCTCAGGCTATACAGCTAAGAGCGATACCCCAACGACAGCAAAAGAAAGACAGTTCCTAGACCCTGAGAACTTTACAGAACAGAACTTTTATATGAGAAAAAGCAGTTTTTCTTGTTTCGGCCATTGTTAATTTGGGTATCTTAGCACAAGTAGCTTAATATACTAATCAAAACAAAGTCTCAAAAAGAGATTCACAATTGTGTAGCTCTGAGCATTACTGCTCCCCACAAACTCTTAAGAAAACATACCCATTCCAAAGAAGGTAGAGCTGTCCTCTGGTACAGCACTGGGGGAAGGCAATCAGTGCTCACAGGGTGCCACATCTTGGGAAGCTAGAAGACAGTGCTCTAGCACCTAAAGTCTGTATCCTCCACCCCTCAGGACTCACTAACCTGCTGGGGGTGGAAGGCAGCAGATGGGCAGTCCTTTTCAATGAGGGGCTTGTGTGCTCCAGTACGATGCTGTTCCTCTATACAACATACTGGTTAAGAGCACTGGCTCTAGAATCAGAAAGACTGGAGTCTGTACCCTGGTTATCTTTAGTAGTTCTGAGAACTCGTCAAGTTCTCACCTATAAACCATGATAATAATATTTTACAAGTTTGAACAATATGAAGAAAGTACTTGGCAATATATCTAACATATAGTACGAAATAAATATGGGCTTTTATTATATGCTAAGTAACTTTTAAAAGATGACTATGATAAACCAAATGAAATCTGGAGAGTTACCTCATTTTAAAAAGAACCCTTCTTTTTTAGCCATGACTAATTTACATTCTTTAATTCAGGATGTTGTGCTGTGTTCTTAATGGCTCTGCTCTCTGAGGTGAAAAGTTTGCCTTCAACTTCAGCTTGCTGGTTACCCACTTTGGCATTAACAACCACGAATGAACCTAAATCTTTAGTTAACTCAATGTACTAGTTTTCTAGACCTGCTGTAAAAAGCTACTACAAACTTAATGGCTTAAAACAACACAAATTTATTATTTTACAGAAGTCCAAAAAGGGTCTTGCAGGGCTAAAAATCAAGATGTTGGTGTTCCTCCTGGAGGTTCTAGGGAAGAATCCATTTCCTCACCTTTTCTAGCTTCTAGAGGCTGCCTGAATTCATTGGCTTGTGGCCCTCTTCCTCCATCTTCAAAAGTCAGGAGTGTAGCATCTTCAAATCTCTCTCTGACTCTGACTCTTCTGTCTCCCTCCTCTCTGTTTAAGGACTCTTGTGATTACACTGAACCCATCTAGATAATCCAGGATAATCTCTCCAAGTCAGAGTCAGTTGGTTAACAATTTAATTTCTTTCTAGCATGTAATCTAACATATTTATAGGTTCTAGGGATTGAAACATGGACATATCTGGGGACCATCATTCTGTCTACCACACTTCTGTATGTTTTCAGAACAAATAACTTCAACTTCCTGAGTTAGAAGGGAATAGTGATGTTATCTTGACAGCAAGAGAAGGAGGAAGTTCTAGTCAGGGAGAACATAGCTTCTAAAGGGAGGTGTGTGCAATGTGCATACTGGGCCAGCAATTTTTTTTTGTTTGTTTCACTGGACTACAGAAGTCAAGCCCAAGAGTATGGGGACAAAGCAAAAAAAGCAAGATGAAAACAATGACTGTGCACTCTCTGTATACTTTGAAAAATTTACTTCTTTTAATGATAACAGCTATAACTTTAATGTTACCTTAAATGCCATAAATAAATTTTAAAAATACGCTTCACTCTCAAGAACTAGAGAAAGAACATAAGCCCCAAACCAGCAGGAGGAAGGAAATGATATATAGAGATAAAAGAAAACAAAAAATAGAAAAACATAAAAATCAATTAAAGCTAAGAGTCAGTTTCTTGAAAGGATCAATATAATGGACAAACCCTTATCCAGATGAACTAAGAAAAAGAGAAGACTTAAAAAAAATCAGAAATGCCATTAAAACCAATGCCACAGAAATAAAAAGGATTATAAAAGAATACTATGAATAACTGTATGCCAATAAAATGGATAACTTAGAAGAAAGGGATAAATTCCTAGGAACATAAAACCTACCAAGACTGGATATGAAGAAACAGAAAACCTGAATAGACCTGTAACTATTATGAAAATTGAACCAGTAACGAAAAATCTTCCGGCAAAACCACTGGGTATTTACCCAAAAAATACAAAAACGGTAATTCAATGGGATACATACACTTCTACGTTTACTGCAGCATTATTTTATAATAGCCAAATATGGAAGTAACCCAAGTGTCCACTGATAGATGAATGGATAAAGAAGACATGGTATATATGTACAATGGAATATTATTCAGCCATAAGAAAGAAATCTTGCCTGTTGTAACAACGCGGATAGAGCAGGAGACTACAATGCTAAGTGAAATTAAGTTAGAGAAAGACAAATACCATATGATTTCAGTCATATGTGGAATTCAAGAGGTAAAACAAGCAAAGGAAAAAAAAGAGGCAAACCAAGAAAGAGACTCTTAACAAACTGAAGAACTGAAGGTTACCAGAATAGAGGTGTGTGGCTGGGGGTGGGAATACTAGGTGATGGGGATTAAAGAGTACACTTATCGTGATGAACACTGAGTAATGTACAGAACTGTTTAACCACTATATCGCACACCTGAAACTAATATTACACTGTATGCTAACTATACTGGAATTTAAAATTTTAATTAAAAAAAAAACAAAAAACTCCCAGAAAAGTCCTGGACCTAATGGCTTTATTGGTGAATTCTACCAAACATTTAAAGAACATTAATCCTTCTCAAACTTTTCCCAAAAAATTGGAGGAAAAATTTACTTATTTTGTGAGGCCAGCAATACCCTCATACCAAAGCCAGCAGACACTATAAGGAAAGTATAGACCAATGTCCCTTATGAACACTGATAAAAATTCCTCAACAAAATACTAGCAAAATGAAGTCAGCAGCATATTAAAAGGATAATACACCATAAACAAGTGGGATTTATTCCTGGAATTCAAGGATGATTCAACCTATGAAAATTGATAAAAGTAACTCATCACAGTAACAAATGAAGGAAAATAACCTCATGATCATCTCAATTGATGCAAAAAAAGAATCTGACAAAATTCATGATAAAAACTCTCAACAAATTAGGTATAGATGGAAAGTACCACAACATAATTAAGGCCATATATGAAAAGCACACAACTGCCATCATACTCAAAATCATGAAAGACTGAAAGCTTTTCCTCTAAGTTGAGGAAAAAAAACAAGGATGTTTGCTCTCACCACTTCTTTTCAGCACATTACTGGAAGTCCTAACCAAAACAATTAGGCAACAAAAAGAAAAGCCCTCCTAATTGAAGAGGAAGAAGTAAAATTATCTCTGTTCACAGGTAACATGATCTCACATGCAAAAAACTTAAAGATTAAAAAAAACAAAAAAGAATAAGTGAATTTGCAGTTTCATTATACAAAATTACCACATGCAAAAATCCATTGCATTTCTACACACTAAGACTGAACAATCCAAAAAAGGAAATTAGGAAAACAATTCAACTTTAATACCATCAAAACAAAAAACAAAACAAAAAAACTTATGAATAAACCTAACCAACAAGTTGAAAAACTTGTACACTGAAAACTACACATTTCTGTAAGAAATTAAAGACATAAATAAATGGAAAGATATCCCATGTTCATGGATTAGTAAACTTAAGTACTGTTAAAATACCAATACTACCCAAAGCTATCTACAAATTCAATGCAATGCCTATCAAAATCCCCACAGCATTTTTTACAGAAACAGAAAAATCCATCCTGAAATTCACATGGTATCTCAAAGAGCCCCAAACAGCCAAAACTATCCTGAAAAGGAAGAACAAAGTTGGAAGACTGTATTAGGGTTTTTCAAAGAAACAAAACCAACAGGAGATACACACACACACACACACACACACACACACACACACACACACGTATGTTATAGGAATTGGCTCATGAGATCATAGAGGCCAAGAAGCCCAGGATCTGCCATCTGCCAGTCAGAGAACCAGAAAAGTCAGTGGTATGTATAATTCAGTATGAGTCTGAAGGCCCAAGAACCAGGAGCTCTGAGATCTAAAGGCAGGAGGAGATGGATGTCTCAGCTCAGAGAGCACTAATTCATCCTTCCTTCCCTCTTTTGTTCTATTCAAGGCCTCAGGGCATTGGATGATACCCAACTGCGCAGGTTAAGGCCATCTTCTTTACTCAGTCTACCTATTCAGATGCTAACCTCTTCCAGAGACATCCCTATAGACGCACACAGAAATGCTTCCCCAGCTATGTGGCCATGCCTTAGCCCAGCCAAGCTGACACATAGAATTAACCATCACAATGACTCATACTTTTGATTTCAAAACTTACTACAAAACTACAAGTGTAGCAAGGATATGGAGAAATTGGAACCTTTGTACATCGTTAGTGGGAATGTAAAATGGGACAGTGATGTGGAAAACAGTATGGTAGTTGCTCAAAAAATTAAAAATAGAATTACTATAAGATCCAGAGATGCCACTTCTGGGTATATATCCAAAAGAACTGAAAGCAGCATCAGGGTATTTACACACCCATGTTCACTGCAGCATTATTCACAATAGCCAAGAGGTGAAAGCAACCCAAGTGTTTATCAATGGATAAATGGACAAACAAAAGACAGTATATCCATACAATGGAGTATTATTCTGCCTTTAAAAAGAAGAAAATCCTATCACATGCTACAACAGGGATGACCATTAAAAACATTATACTAAGTTAAAGAAGCCAGTCACAAAAGACAAATATTGTATGATTGCACTTACATAAAATCCCTAACATAGTTAAATTTAGAAAAACAAAGTGTAATGGTGGCTGTCAGGGGCTGGGGGCAGGAGGAGAGGCATTGGGAGTTCTCTAATGGGTACAGAGTTTGAATTTTGCATTATGAAAAAGTTTTGTAGATCTGTTGTACACCCATGTGAATAAAAAACACTCAATGAACTGCTGCTGTCCACTTAAAAATGTAAAATGCATAAATTTTACGTTGTGTATTTTACAATAAATTTCTTTTTAAATATGCTTCACTGCATCTTGACAACTAAAACTAAAATGGGGACTCCAGTTATCATTTAAGCCATTCCTTCTAAAAAAAACTCAACTACCAAACACCATAAACATGGACCCAGGACCAAATCCCTCCCATTCACCTTCCAACTCACCTTCGCTTTGGTGCCCTAATGAAGAGCTCACAGAGTAGCCTGCCCTGCTCATCCTTATAGTCTCGAATGGTGTTGTAGAGTTCATGGCACACAGCAATCTACACATATGAAAAGATGAAAAAAATCACCAGAAATGTGAAAACAGAGCCAGTGTAGGTATAAAGACTATCCTTAATAAAAAGAGACCCCTAAAAGGCAAGCAGAGAAAATGGACAAATCCTCAAGTTCCCACATAGGATCCCAGGTCTGAAATGTGCTGACATGACAGTATCTCCTTATTTAAAATAATTTAACTTTGGCACCTGGGTGGTTCAGTCAGTTGAGCATCCAACTTCAGCTCAGGTCATGATCTTACAGTTCGTAAGTTCAAGCCCCACATCAGGCTCACTGCTATCATCCCAGAACCTGCTTCAGATCCTCTATCCCTGTCTCTCTGCCCTTCTCCCCCCTCTCAAAAATTGAAAAAAAACATTTAAAAATTTTTTAATAATTTAACTTCATGGGGTGCCTGGGTGGCTCAGTCGGTTGAGCGTCCAACTCTTGATGTTGGCTCAGGTCATGATCCCACAGTGGTAGGACTGAGCCCCGTATTGGGCTCCACACTGAGCATGGAACCTGCTTGGGATTCTCTCTCTCACTCTCTCTGCCTCTCCCCCCCGCTCTCAAAATAAATAAACATTTTTAAAAATAAAATAACTTATTAAACATTTTGGTATCTTTCATCAGATTTATGCTATTGGTGATTATTCTTTTAAGCTAAATCAGTTTATATCACTTTCTTGCTTAAAATCATCCAAAAGAGGGGCTTCTTACTAATCAGAGAATAAAATCTAAATTCGTAATAATGACCACAGAGTAGGTAAGGTAACTACATACTGTGGCTGGGCAGACTCTGCCAGTCTCCTTCTCCCTCTTGACTATTGTTCTGTAATCACAACACAACAAACCCATTCCTGACCTAGTTCTTCTGCATTGGGTCCCTCCTCCCTGGAACACCCTTCCCCAGTATTCTGTGGGGCCAGTGCCTTCCAATCGCAAAGAAATGCCTCAAGGTTTGGACCCAAGAAGCCCAAATCAGCCAAACTCTTCTTCTTAACACTTAATATTAGTTGGGGGTATTTTATTATCTATTTGTTCATCTGTTTACATTCTCCTTCTGCTGCACTAGAATCTAAGCTCCATGTGAAAACTGGCTTGTCCTACACATGGCTATATCCCAACCATCAGAATAGTGAGTGCCTAGCACATGACAAGCACAAAGTTATTTGAATGAACATATAATGCAAATACCAACATTTTAAAATTTTTTGTCAAAAGGTACAAACTTCTGGTTATTATAAATAAGTACCAGGAATATAAAGTACAACACGGTAACTATAGTTAATACTCCTATACTGTATATTTTAAAGTTGCCACAAGAGTAGACCCTAAGAGTTCTCATCACAAGGAAAAAAACCATTTTTTTGGTCATCTATATGATATGATAGACGTTAAACTAACTGTGGCAATCATTTCACAAAATATATGTCAAATCGTTATACTGTACACCCTGAACGTACACGGTGCTATCTGTCAATTACATCTCAATAAAATTACAAAACAAATTTGTACATATTTCTATTTCATTGTCTGCCATTGTCTGCCATTGTCTGCCTGTTGAATTGCTAACCCATTTGGTTACTTTTAATTAGAATTAAGGTAAGTGCTTCAGCAGATTACACTCTTAGAAAAACATGTTTTCATCAAAACAGGAATCACTTTATGCAAATTTCCCATTCTAAATGTATTCAGAGAAATTACTTTTCTTGAGAGCTCCTGAATACTAATTTTTTAAGTGCATTATTGAATTATACCTGACATACAATATCATATGTACAACAATGATTCAATAAACCTACACATTATTCACTGCTCATTACAGTAAGTGTAGTTACTATCTGTCACCACATAATGTTATTACAACACTGCTGACTGTATGCTCTGTGCTGTGCTTTTCATCTCTGTGACTTTTTTTATTCTGTAACTGGAAGTTTATACCTCTTAATCCCCTTAAATAGGATAACCTATTTTACCCACCCACACCCACCCACCATTATTTCTTAACACTGAATTATACTATTACTGTTAAGACTGTTAGCTACATTAGGAAAGAGATTAGGAATATCTAGCCAGAGGAGAAAGAAGTGGTGAGGCCTGGATCTTAACTGCTTATCCTTAAAGGAAGAGCAGGAAAAGCAGGCAGAAGCTGTGGTGCCAGTTACTCACAGGATCTACAGTTGGAAGATTGGAAAGTCTCCTCCTTTTCCTGCTTGGGCCTGGTGTGGATACAGAATGGTGCCCGTCATCAAAGTCCCCGCTGACACTACTAGAAGGGGAGGTAGCTCGTCTTCTCTTGGAACCCATGGAATCCAACTTCTTCTATAAGAAATAATCAGCCATGTTCTTATACTTAAATTTAGACACTGCCACCAAGCCCTCAGCTAGCCACCTGCTACCAAGATTCGGGTTCACTTAGGAGGATATTTTAACTCTTGTAAAGAAACTTAACTGTCACGTTTTTTCAGGGGAAATTCTGGACCTTGTTGGCTTTAGCCCCTTCACTTACCAGAATGCTACACTTTCAATTCAGATAGGACAAATTCAACAAAAGTAGATCCATTTATGTATCACCAATTTTGAATGACCCAATCACGTCTGGCTCCAAATTTACTCATCACTGGATTTTAAAAACCTGCATGTAGTGCAGTGCGGAGGTACTGATCCCTCAAGCCCCTGAAGCAGCCAGGCAGGTCATGGGGACAGAAACCCCAAGGCAATCACCTCTGGAGTCAGCAGCTTCATCTGTTTTCCCCAGTGTGTCTTACAACTATGATCATTTTCCAGGTGGGCCACGATATGGAAAAAATAGAAATCAGTGCTTGAGGAAAATGAGCAGTGGCAGTGTAGAGGGCAGAGGACAATGAATCTTCTAGCATTTTAGATGAACTCTAAGAATAATGCACTGAAAATGAATTTTCTCCACTCATTAAAGAAGGCCACAACACATATTCCTGGAAAACACTTAATGTGACTTACCACACCTATGTCAAAGTAAAACTGCTTTGAAACTTTTCTGTCAATCAGACTGATCTCCTTTTCAGTCAGTCATATGAGGTATTCTATGCTTATGAATCTTGAAATCATAGCTTTAAGTTTCAACAGATAATTTGCAACAGGACCTCAGAAGTGAACTTTTAGGTCCTACTTGGCCTTTCAGAAGCACATAAATATTTGCTCTTGGGTTTAGGTAGGCTGTCTAGTAACTAATATTAACACGACTTTACTAATGTACACATTTGATGGTAACACAAAAAATGCAACCGTTAAAATGATCTGCTACAGCTACAGGGAAAAGGTATATGCCTGAGAAGGTTCTATAATGCTTGTACAATTTAACAATAGTATGAGATAGTATACTATGATTTCAAAGATCTTTCTCTAAAGCTAAAAGAAAAACCTGATCCCAGTTTCACTCATCAACATTCAACTTCAGTAAACTAAGACACAATCAGCTGAAAGAATGGGTTGCCAGTAGGTATGGAGAAAAAATTGGGCATCTTCAGGGAACAGAAAGGAGGGGCAAAACCAACCAAAAAAAAAAAAAAATTCTGATTACCAACTAAGAAGCAAGAGGAGTCCCCTACGTCTTCCTCTGAAATACAGTCCACATGGTATTTAAAAACAGCCTACCATGACGATATTCCCTCCTCTAGGCTTTGGTTTGTTACGAGGTATATTAGTTTGCAATTGGCTACAAGTGGCTAAAAGGTTCAACGGGCTTATGCCAAGGACAGCCAAGTTTTGTTGATTTTCTTTTATTTATAATAGGCTGATCAACTGGCCTCAATTCATTAAGATGAAGAAACTAAGGACCAAACCTAATTAAACAAGCTATGACAAGGACACAAGTGAATTTGATGAAAACAAGGAGGGACTCTTTATGGAAAGGATAACAAAATTCAAGAAAAGTGGAAGGCAAAAGGCAGGGAAGGACAGAAAAGAGAAAAGGTGTAGATGATCAGTAATTTACCAGCTTTACCAGAGCACAACCAGCGCCTCGAAAAGCCAGTCTCCTCATTATGTCTGAAGGCCAAGTGAAGCCAGTGGGAGAAGGCAGGGCTTTAGAAGTGCTGATTCAGTGTTAATATATTCAAAACTGAAAGAGAAGAACAAAGCAGAGAAAGGGGAAATAAAAAAAAAAAAAAAGGTCAGAAGGAATAAAAATGAGTACGAATAGATAGAAAACATTCAAGTAGAACTGCTAAAGAAAGATAAGAGAACTGGAACACATAGGCATATCAGTTCTCTTGAGCCAAACTGCTGCAAAGGCTCAGGCACTAACAGTACCTGACACTTCTTTCCATTTTAAAACCAAATGCTTTTCATATACTTAAAGAAGGCTCACTGAGATTCCACTTTACTCACATGGAATGACTGTCAATTCCAGGAATGAAGCATGCCTGCCCAAATGCCCCCTAGTCAATAAGAGCAGAGTTCAATCACAGAGCTGGAATGGAGAGTGAACACATGTGGAAGGCTCACATGTGACCCCAAGTGTTGGCAAGCTGGAACAAACCAAGAATGGCCCATGTGAGCAGAGTCTGGAAAACTCCTCCCCCCCTAAAAAAAAAAAAAATTCAGAGAAAGACATTTCTTTCCAAAAGTCCTATCAGCATTGGAAAGACACCACACACAAGTTTAGAAAGATTAAAAACAAAACCTTCAATCATTTTGGCACGTCAAAATTATCTTCATAAATAATCCAGTGAAAAGCAAATGACCAAAAAAAAGTAAATCATTGGTGTGTATACCAGTTTAGACCACACAATATCCAAAACTCCTTAAACCATTCATTTTTTCTGGTAAAACAAGAAAAAGATGCAACTTAAGGGTAATTTTCAATTATTTTCTTATTCAACGGACACATTTTTAAACGTAGTTTGGAAGTTGGCAAGAGAGGCAATGTGACTTGGCAGGTGGGAGAGGTAACAGGACTTGAACTCAGAAGACTACAATGTGAGTTTCAAGTCCACCACCTTAAATTATCTGTTTGATGTTGCTTGAGTCACAACCTCTCAGATCTGGTTCTTCACTTCTAAAAATGAGAGCAGTCAGGTGTACATATCTCCTTTAGATTATTGGGACTGTGAAATGTACATGAAATCACTTTGAAACTTCAAAGCACAACAAAGAAGTTTCAACTGTAGGATTACATACTCCCTGGGAACAGGAAGAACATTTTATTCATCTTTGTAGCACTGGCTTATAAAATAGTATCTGGCATAGCGTGAAAGATCAATTCATCTTTTTAATAAATGTGTTAAAAGTATACATAAGTGGGACATTTAGAAAAGTTTGTGCAATTTAAAAAGATTGTGAGCATCCCTTCAGCAATTCTTTTCCCATAAAGAGGAAAGACATCATGAAGCTCGGTTAGAAATTTTAAAATGGCACTGATTACAGTCACATGTCCAAAAGTCTGACAACCAATAAATTACAGTGAACACTAAAGGATAACTTTATAACGTGCAACTGGGAAAATACTTACTCATTATAACCATATGGTGTATTCTGACAGTTTATAAACTTTTAGTACTCTCCTTTATTTCTCATGATACTCAGTATTGTAATGCATGATTAAAATAAAAATCTTGGAAAACAGGATTCAAAGGGGGAAAAAAAACCTTACAATCCTTTCTAGAAAAAACCATCCTTAACACTGGCATTCACAGTTTTCTGTATTTATTCTATGCTTTATTTACCTTTTTTAACAAAAGTGTTAAACCATATATAGTATTTTGCAACTTGTGTTTTAACTTGGGATTCTTCCGAGTCAACATTCTTCCACGTAATGTTTGATGGCTTGATAATAGCCTATCATATACACATATACCACAATTTACTAATCTTGGAGTTTGGGACAGAATATTAATATTTGAGGTATTTTGTAGACCCCCAAATCAAAGAAAACAATCAAGGCCCTTCCACTTATCCACACACATATTTGTTAGTTTTAATTGGAAGTATTTCTTCAAAAGATACTTTCTAATCTTCCTTTGAATCTTAAAATACTACAATACGTTAGCAAGTAATAAAGCAAAACCATACTACTCTTAATGGGGAAAAAATCACCTCAAAATCATTTTTGAGGAGTCCTAGTTCTTTGGAAAATAAGTTGATAAGAATGTTTTATTCCAACATGTTTCTCTAACTATAGCAATAATTTCTGTATCTGTTTATAATACCATGTATTTGTCATTTTTCAGTATTTCTTCTACATTTTGCCAATCTTTCTTCATTAAATCACCAAACCTCCCCTATCACAACAAAACTACGCTTCTCTTACAGTAAAATATTTTAAGAGGTGGACAATTAAAAACCAGGAAACGTTCAGTTTTAAAAGCTTGATTTTTTGTGGTGTTGCATATAAATAAGATACTTAAATATCTAGCCTTTACTATAAATACAAGTCCCACTGATAGAACATTCAGTCTTAACACAGTCATCTGTAAAACGAAAAAAAAAAAAATCACTAGTTGAGTTTGCGTCCGAACCGACAAGAAACAACAAAAAAAGGAGGCCCTGACCTGCGGAAGAAATGAAAGACTTTCCGGACCTGTCACTGGTACGGGGACTAAGGGAAACGTTGACAGCTTTGAAGCTGCCCGCGACGAGCGCTCGGCCAGCGGCTGGGGCGGGAAAGAAGCGGAGTTTCCGGGCCGCGGCGCGCCTTTGTCCCGGCCGGCAGGTGCGGCAAGGCGGCCGGGCCGTCCCGACGCCCGCCGCCGAGCCCCGCCCCGCGCGCCTGGCTCGACCGGCGCGTCCCCACGGCTGGGGCGGGGCCTCCGCTGCTGCTCCCGCCCGCCGGGGCCCACACAAAGGCCCGGCAGCCGGCCGAGTGGGAGCGGCCCCACCCGCCCCGGGCCCGGCCTTACCCAGCCGCTTCGCCGTCTGCAGCCCCGGCCGCGGTCGCCGACCGCCACGCCCCGCCCCGTGGCCGCCACGGCTGCTGCTATTGCTCCTCCGGCTGCGGCCGCTGCCGTCGCTCCAGCACCCGCCGCCCTCACCACCCTCACCCCTCCCGGTGCCGCCGCAAAACCAGTCCCGCGGCCGCCAAGCGAACCCGGCTCCGCACGACACTGCGTGCGCGCGCACGCGGGCGGACGGCGGCGCTGTTTACGGCGGTAGCGTCAGTGCGTGTTGCTCGCGCTTGTCCGCAGTTCACACGTGGCTGTGTCGGAGGCGCGTTGTAGCTTCTGCCGCTGCTGCCTTTCCCACTACCAGGATGAAGCGACCGAGTGAGTGGGGTCGGGAAGCGGGTATGGAGGGGCATCTGTCTCTGTTGGCCGATGCACCACCAGGGCGCTCTTCTGCGGGAATGGGAGAGCCTGCGGGTAGGCCGTCGCGCTGGTCCCTGGTAGTAGAACCAAGAGCGGGAAGGCCCCACGTTAACCGTGGGCCTGTTCTTTTGTACGAAACGAAGACAAAAGTGGAGATTAGGCAAGGAAACTGAGTCTGAACCATGTTTCGGGCCCGGCGTTTTCCCTTCCATGACCACGTTCAGTCCGGCCCTGGTGAGGTCCGAGAGCCGCCTCTGAAACCCACTGTTTGCTCCTAACTTGTAATTCATGGTGTTTGACCAGAAGTGGCTGCTGTTTGGGGTCTCATGTGCTCCTGTGCGCAACCCGTCTATATGAGAAGAGTGGGAGCAAGGAAGCTGGGCTCTGCTCCGGACCTGTTGAGTCTACTTCTCTGGGATTTTAGAGTGGTGTATGTTTATTATCTGCCACATATGATACTTAAATTAAGTTTGAGAGTTAATTAACTACTTAATAGGAAAAGGGATATGATTCTAGAGCACAGTCACTAAAAACGAAACAAATTGATCATTTGTGTCTAATCCTTTTGTGACCGGTGTCTTTGTAGAGTTAAAGAAAGCAAGTAAACGCATGACCTGCCATAAGCGGTATAAAATCCAAAAAAAGGTAAGTCCAGTGCTTAGGAGAACTGTATTAAATATAATCCTAACGTGATTTCTGCTCCACCTCTCCTCCACTAGGAGGTCTGGATTAATAGGATTTCACCTCATGAAACTGAAGTTAAATAGACTGTCCATGGGTACAAGTTCTTAGGCATCAGGAATATGGCTGTGGGAAAGTGCAGTAATTTGGTGATAAGAAAGTCTGTAAACTCTGATCAGTATGTTAACCCTTGCAGAGAATCTTTTGGTGACATTTTTTTTTTTTTGCTACAGCTTTTCTAGGTTATTTTACAGGCATAACTAACTTTAGCCAGATTGGCTAGTAAATTTCATAAACTAATAAAAATTTTTATTATGATAGGTTCGAGAGCACCATCGAAAATTGAGGAAGGAGGCCAAAAAACAGGGTCGCAAAAAGCCTAGAAAAGACCCAGGAGTTCCAAACAGTGCTCCCTTTAAAGAGGCTCTTCTTCGGGAAGCTGAGCTAAGAAAACAGCGAGTAAGATATGTTAGCTGAAACTTTGAACAAGTGATGTGTGGGTATGTGTATTTTTTGAAAGTAAAGTAATGCCAAGTTGCTTTGGCTCACCCTTTTCTCTTATGACTTGGATACAGCTTGAAGAACTAAAACAGCAGCAGAAACTCGATAGGCAGAAAGAACAGGAAAAGAAAAGGAAACTTGAAACTAACCCTGGTGTTAAGGCATCTAACTTGGAACCTGTGAACGAGGTATGATCAAGTGTCTTTGTGAATGAGAGTTTTATTGTAGAAGCAAAAGTACAGACTTAGGGCAGGGGCTGTTGTACCTCCTGGGCAGAAAAAGACCATTCTCACTCTTGTTTTACCTATAGAAATAACAATTGCAGTGCTCCTAATTAGCCATGGAAAGTGGAGAAGGACGTTACAACTGAACTGCTAATTTTGTGTTTTTCCTTTGTTTTTTTATCTTGTAGGAATTTGGGCAGCGTAAAGCTAAGAACAAAGCCAAGGCAGGCAAACAGAATCCAAAGAAGTTGTATTGTCAGGAACTTAAAAAGGTATTTTAGTCTAGGCTAGTGTGTAAAAATGATAATGAGGTTGGAAAAGACTAGAGTCATTCTTTTTTCCTGTTACCAACCCTGAAAAGGTGGAAGTGGAATTGACTTGAGCTAGAAAAATTTTTCAGAAAGTTGGCTTATCCTATTTGTTTATTGTGGCTTATTCTATTTAGAGCCTTTTCTGTTTAGTTAAAGGAAATATTCTTGTGTTTTAAATTTTTTGCACAGGAACAGTTTCCTATGAGCATGGTTTACAAAAGTGGTACTTTGTGTTAAAGTAACATGATGATATAGAACATTATAAAATAGAGTAAAACATGGGGTGCTTAGGTGACTCATTCAGTTAAGCATCCATGGTTGTTTCAGCTCAGGTCATGATCTCATGGTTCGTGCGATCGAGTCCCACATCCATGCTGTTAGCATGGAGCCTGCTTAGGATTTTCTCTCTCCCTCTCTCTCTGCCCCTCCCCCAACATGTGGGCACTTGCACTCTCAAAAATAAAACTTAATAGAGAAAAATACATTATAGCAAGCAGTGTGGAAAAAGTCTCTAAAATACTCTTGTTGGAAGTATTGTGTGACCTCCTAAGTGAAGGAGGTCAAGGGAGTGTCTTGGCATAGCTGCTCCCCAGAACTCCCATCCCCAATGCCCGTTTTCCTAAGCTCACTCCCCTCTGTAAATAGAACATGACTGTTGCTCAGCAGTCTTGGCAGGGCCATAGGGGCCTATCAAACTACATAATTCACTATGGGAGGGTAATAAGTTCAAGACAGTGGGGTATTTCCACTTTGATGAGAGACCAGAGGCTGCCAAGCAAACTTGTGTTTCACTTTCCTATGAGAAATGATATGTGAACATCCTTCATGCCAAAGTGAAGACAAAAGATCCAACTTCGAGTTGCAAAGTGGAAAACGCCAGTATACTTGTATGGAGGGTGTTGCCAGAGTAAGGGATGCTCCTCTGATAGTTTCTGCTTTGACAGGTGATTGAAGCCTCAGATGTTGTGCTGGAGGTGTTGGATGCCAGAGATCCTCTTGGTTGCAGGTGTCCCCAGGTAGAAGAGGCCATTGTCCAGGGTGGACAGAAAAAGCTGGTACTTGTATTAAACAAATCAGGTGAGCAAAAGGGATGTTTTATGTTCCATATGCACTAGTGAGGTATGAGGAAAACATGTGAGCAGTCTGATTTTTACTGAAGACTGTTAAGATCCAACTCTGATCTCAGTAAAGCCAGTGCATATGGTCTTGTTGCCAAAGACAGTGCTGGGCAATGGGGTGGAGGTATTTTCTGTAAGAGATCAATTGGTTTCAACTTTCTTTTTGACATTCATTACTTAGCACTTTGTCTTATTCAAGAGTGTAAGCTTCTGTACATAGCTTACTGTGCAGTATATTTCACATAGGAAGAGATGGCAGTATGACAGTGTTTATGTGAAGTGCAGGTACGTACGGGTTTGAGCATCAGGGCCAGGAAAACCCAGAACAGAGACTTGGGAAGCAGAAAGTAATATTGGGATCCACAGTTACTGCTGGGGCCAGTAAACATGGTTGATATGTGAGAGTAAATTTTGGAAACATAGCCCTAGAGTTGTAGGGTAATGATCTACAGGTTGACTTAATTCTGAAAGGGTGAGTAGTACAGAGGAGAATTGAAGAAATACAGAGGTATAGATACCAAAATCTGTTGAGATAAGGGCAACATAGTGGGGAGCTTACCCTCTCCCCATCTTCCACTTAAATCTTTTGAAAAAACTGAAGAGACAAACCAGAGTGAAATCCAGTTTATCAGATAGTGCATGTTCCTATCAACAAAATTACCAAATTGAGAGTATGTGTCTTATTCCTAATTCCTATTAGATTTGGTACCAAAGGAGAATTTGGAAAACTGGCTAAATTATTTGAAGAAGGAATTACCAACAGTGGTGTTCAGAGCCTCAACAAATCTGAAGGACAAGGGCAAGATAATCAAGGTACTCTTCACTGTTAGTGGTGGGAAGTATGGTTCTTTCAGATTTTGGATGGCTGAAATATGATGAGTGTACAAAATCTTGATTAAAAAATGAGAACTCATAAGATCCAACTCTGATTTCATCCAGAGATAATCTGAAAGATAATAGTGTGATTTTAATAGCTGGGTTCTGGAACCAGATTGCTTGGGTTTTATCTGGTGAGTTATCAGAAGTAAACTTAACTTGGAATTTTATTTAGCATTTGAAGTTAAAGAAGAGAGCTCCATTCAAAAATGAAGTCTGTGTTGGGAAAGAAGGCCTTTGGAAGCTTCTTAGAAGTTTTCAGGAGACTTACGGCAAAGCCATTCGGGTTGGAGTAATTGGTGAGTTTCAGTTCAACACATCTTATGTATTATCTCTTAAGTGCCAAGAATTTTTCCATGTTAACTGTGTGGGGTTGGTGCTTAATAAAGGGCTTGTTCAAACATTAGCTTCTTGCCCATTTCAGATACACACAAAGAAACGTTAATTGCTGCCTATTTCAGTCTTTTGCCAGATGTGCACTGTAGGAAGTTGGCTTCTGAAAGCTCCCTAGTTTATTTGAATTAATCCTCCTACCCTTGATTTCTTGTGCAAGAAATGAAGATGCTAAGATTCGTCTTAGTGTTGAAATGAAGACACTCAGATCCAACTCTGATCTTGCTCTAAACATCAGGCAAACCTAAAATAAGGCAGTGGAAATTTGGTAATTACCAATTACATAATGCCTTTTGTTCTGTGGATTTCCCATTTGTAGGTTTCCCAAATGTGGGGAAAAGCAGCATCATCAACAGCTTGAAACAAGAACGGATATGTAATGTTGGTGTATCCATGGGGCTGACAAGGTAAAAGTGAGTTCTTACATAATTATAATATTTTATCATAGATGAGTCAATATTTTGTTTTCAATAGCTTAAGGAAGACCATTCTTTCTTTAGAGGTGTCCGTGAAAGGAACAGGGTTAGGTTAGTGCTAGGTTTAGGGAAGAATGGATTCGAGTGGAATAGCTCACATCTAGTTTGAAAGACAACCAAATAGATTGAGGGGAGGGGAAATCTTTATGGCAGAGGAAACAGCATGCATTTAGGCCAACATATAGGCTATAACGTAGTGTTTCTTTTTAGAAGTAGATGGAGCACCGTTAGGGTTTCAGATAAAACACGAAGCAAATGATGATAAACTGGATCTGACAGACTGTGTGCTGAGTTTGTTCAATCCAACCCTGAGCTTCGTGTTGTCTCTCATCCTTCAGGTAAACCAGTGCTCCCATCAGTTACCATCCCTCTTGTTCTAGGTGCATGCAGGTTGTCACCTTGGACAAACAGATCACAGTCATAGACAGTCCAAGCTGCATCGTGTCTCCGCTTAACTCTGCCAGCACACTTGCTCTGAGGAGTCCAGCGAGTATTGAAATGGTGAAACCAGTAGAGGCCGCTAGCGCCATCTTGTCCCAGGCTGATGCTCGACAGGTATAAGAACCTCTTCCCTTGAGCTCCATTTTCTCTTTCATCATAAGCATTTAAGTGGGAGATTTTTCAAGGCTTTTTACACTGTATCAGATGAATGACATTTTCAGTTTTCTTTTTTTTTTTTTTAAGGTAGTACTGAAATTTACTGTCCCAGACTTTAAGAATCATCTGGAATTTTTTACATTGCTTGCTCAGAGAAGAGGACTGCACCAAAAAGGTGGAAGCCCAAATGTAGAAGGTGCAGCCAAACTGATGTGGTCTGAGTGGACAGGGTAAGACTCCTTTCTCTTGGCATTTTGAGGACCACATGAATGAAGACCACTGGTTTTTGACAAATCTTGTTTTTAATACTAGTGCCTCCTTAGGTTACTATTGCCATCCCCCTACATCCTGGACTCCCTCTCCACATTTTAATGAGGGCATCATGACAGACATGAAACAGGGCTTTAATCTGGAAGAACTGGAAAAGAACAATGCACACAGCATACACAGTAAGCAAGGCTTGTGTTTGCTCTCTTCATTGGCTGACAGGGCAGTAAAAGGTCTCTGGTTACATGGGCTATGTTCCTTCCCTAGGCATCAGGGGCCCTCGTTCAGCCAGGAGCATCCTTTTCCAGTCTTCAGGTCTAACAAATGGAATAATAGAAGAAAAGGACATTCCTGAAGAACTGCCAAGACAGAAACAGCAGGAGGAGGAGGAGGACCACAACGACCTTGACAGTGACCAGGAAAGTGTTGATGAAGAAGCTGATGTAAGTATGTTGCACACAAGTTGCTTGAGTGCATTTTTTATCATTAATAATGTTTAACAAGTGGGAAAGGGATGAAAGTAGAAATTAAACAGTTCATGATAGACTACAAAAAAAAAAACAAACCAAGAAAAAAACCTAAGATTTAGTATTTAAGGTTTGCAATCATTAGTCTTAATTTTGTGTGTCTCGTTACAAGTACCTTCAGAGTCTTTCCAGATGTGCAGTTAGTTACATTGAGCAGACAAGGGTTACTAATCTTGCACTGTTTCTTTGTCCCACAGGAAGAGAGCTTAGCCATGGTCCCGGCAGAAGAGACGTGGGCACTGCCTGAGGAGTCTCAAGCAGGTGGGTTGGTGGAGGGATTTACCAATGACAAAGCGGCATGGTATGGAATTTTAACCTTAACTTTTCTTTTCTCCAATATAGATGAGTCAGCACAATCTTACATCTCAGATAAAATGACTGAAGAGGAAGATGATGCTTATGACTTCAGTACAGACTATGTGTAACAACCTTGTCTTTTTAGAAGGTGTTTGTTGGGTTTTGTGGTTTGGTTTGTTTTTTTTTTTTTTTTTTTTTACATTTTGAGCAGACTGCTGAGCTGTTCTATTGTGTGTGATGTATAGTTTGTTGCTGTATGCCATGAGCTGTGTAAATTTTGTAAATATATATCATGGTACACTCATTCTTTAAAAATGAGGCAATTATAAAGTGTCTGAATTCTATAGCAGCACCGCTCTCTTAACAACTGGGTAGAAGTATACTTAATCACCTGGAAGCAAACCATCAGACACCTATTGAAAAATGTAGGTTTCACTTTATTAACAGATCAGACCACAGGTTAATATTACAAAATTAAAACCAAGCAGTAGTGTTGAACTAGCCGTACCATCCCTGTCAGTCTTTCAGTATGGCAGTAAGCAAACATTTGGTAAGGCAGATGGAGACATTTATAGCCTATCTGGGAAGCTGACTGCTAAACAGGGTAGTTCATCCTCTTTACCCAGCTGAAATGTCCCTCTTTCCATGGGTTGCTGCAGATAGGCATTGAAGCCTTGCAACTGTTAATTCCCACACATACTGTCTTCCAGGATTTCCTGAGAAATGGTTATAGCATAAATTATGTTTTATTTTGTATTTGAGATCTCCATATGTCTTCGGATCAGGCTGAATTTGCCTGTGGGGTCTGGAATATACCATTTTTCCCAGACATCAGAATAGGAAGCAGTTCTTCCCCATGGCTTAAAGTGACCATTCCAATGAAGTAACTTGGCAGCCTTTACAAACTGGGGTGAATATCGTTTTCCAGCACTGGAACCTTACATTGAGAAAAAAAGAGCCAAATGATTGTACCTAGTACTAGTCAGAAATAAGAATGCTACATCAAACTCCAGAAAACTTAAAGGGAACTGGATATATCCCATCCCTGAGGAAAGACACTTAAATTCTTTATTAGTTAGGCCTTTGGTTAATTTTTTCAACTTACCAAGGTGGCGGACATTCCACATGGGGTCAATTGTAGAGTGCTGTTGATAAAATACGATCAACAGAGGTGGTGTTGTGGTGCTGCCAGCCAGTGTTCTGCTGTACAGTCCCTCTCTTGGGGGGACAAATGACAAATGTAAACTGTTAGTCGAGAATCCTTAAAAATTCCTCTTAAACAAGACCACCCAGGTTGAAATAAGCATCTTTACAGCATGGTCAGCTATATATACTTACTCTACATTGAGTTTCATCCATTTTTCCAGCTGGTTGGTTATATTCTGTCTTTTCCATTCTGTCAAGTTTGCAACAAAAACTCCAGGATTAAATGAGCAGGTGCTGGCTTTCATGGAAAGTTTACGAATTCTTTCTTTTTTATAGTCAAGATAGCCAATGTAATTATACTAAAACACAAATGGGATATATAGTAGGTTTATTGCTTCAAACAGAATAGATGTAACTGATAGCCAGTTAAAAAAAAAAAAAACCTGCTTATTAAACCACTCAGATTATTAGCAAAGGGGCTCTGTGTAAAGCAATGAAAAGTGACATTTGGGGGATGCCTGGGTGGCTTGGTCAGTTAAGCATCCAACTCTTGATATTGGTTCAGGTCATACGGAGCCTGCTTGGGATGCTCTCTCTCTCTCTCTCCCTGCCCTTCCTGCACACATGTGCCCATGCTCTCTCTTCCCCCTCTCCAATAAACATTTTTAACAAAACAGTGACATTTTGGATTCCAAATTAACAATAGGAACCTAGAATAAACATACTAAGCCAGATGTTCAAGGAGAAACAGGTTGTTAAAATCATGAACCAATCCACAGAAAAGCGGCCTTGAATTTGGGGATGAACTGGGGAATGGAAAATGTAGCAAAAGTAAAGGGCCCCTTGATTTTGCTGCCTCTCCCCATTACCCTGCAGTATAGAGAGTGGCATGTCTATGTAAGATCTTGAATAAGTACTTTACCTGGTTCCCTGCTCCACGGATGACAACTTTGGTAGAGGCTGAGTCACAATCTTCTGAAAATGCAGCTGCATGCCCTGGCTTCAGTGGTGTATTGTAAAGGGTAAGAATATCCCCTGAAACAGACAAGGTATAAGATTTAGATTTACTTTTTTTTTTCTTTTAAGATTTACACTTTGAGTTGCCTCAAGATGCCCATTCCTCCCACTTAGGATGACCTTTTATAAGATACCATAAATAAAACAATTGCTACCACCCACACTCTGGATAGAGAACAGCACTAATGGTGTCAGTCTTTGGTACCTTGCACAATTACATCATCATCCATATATATGGCCTTCTTTGCACTGGGAACCAGAATTGGCAAGTAGAACCTTGCAAAGGTTAACTGGGAAAGAAAAAAGAAAGAGCCATTGGCACAGGATTCATCAGTGACTATGCCTTTATTAGAAACTCCCAGAGTGCTCTCAGTACCCATGCAGGAGAAGACAGCTAAAGGTCTCTCAGAACTCAACCTTGATCCCCAGGGAACCATACCCAGTTACCCAAGTATTCCAGTCACTTCCTAACACAGTGGACTCCTGAAGAACTTGGGGTTTAGGGGCACTGGCCCCCTGCACAAAAATCCACATACAACTTTTGACTCTCCCAAAACTTAATAGCCTACTGTTGACCTTACCTATAACAGTCCATACATCTGGTATACATACTATATGCTGTATTAGAATAACGTAAGCTAGGGAAAAATGTTAAAATCGTAAGAACGTTTATAGTACTGTATCGAAAAAAAACCTGCATATAGGTGGACACATGCAGTTCAAACCTGTGTTCGAGTCCACCAAACTCCAAGTACAAACAAGGATGTATGGAACTCACTGGTTTTATGGATTCCCCCTGGTCAGGATCCTCCTTGACTTTCCCTTCCAAAAGTTTAGTGTCAAAATCCACAATTTTGTACCTGATGCTTTTCAAGGTACTGCTGCTGAGCCAGGACCTGATGAAAATAAAGCACCAAATTTGTTTTATATAACCGTGTCCTTGGGGCGCCTGGGTGGCTCAGTCGGTTAAGCATCCAACTTTGGCTCAGGTCATGATCTTGCGGTTGATGGGTTCAAGCCCCACATTGGGCTCCGTGCTCACAGCTCGGAGCCTGGCGCCTGCTTTGGATTCTGCGTGTGTGTGTCTCTCTCTCTGCCCCTCCCCTACTTGCACTCTCTCTCTCAAAAATAGATAAACATTAAAGAAAAACTTTTAAATAACCATGTCCCCAGGAACTCCTGGGTGGCTCAGTCAGTTAAGTGTCCAACTTCAGCTCAGGTCACAATCTCACGTCATGGTTCGTTAGGTGTGCTAAGAGCTCAGAGCTTGGAGCCCACTTCAGATTCTGTGTCTCCCTCACTTTCTGCCCCTCCCGCACATGTGTGCACGCGTGCTCTTTCAAAAATAAACAAAAAAATTTTTTAAATAAGTAACTATGTCCCCAAACTACAGCCTTCTCTGTCTTCCAATGAGGGCATAATGTAGTTTAAGAGAAACCCTGGGGACCATATAGATGTCTTCAAGCCTCTTCTACGAGCCTTGGTTTCCTCATCTAAGTGAAGGTATGCCCATCAAACTCCCTGCCTGAACCAAGATTCTGTGGTGATGGAGAGTGCTCCCACCAGGCTCACATTCAGGGTCAGTGCTGGAGAGAAACCAGTTGAGAACATCCCATCATCACACGGACCAATCAACTCTTGTTTCTCCAAATACGTGGTGAAGAAAATAAGTCAAAATATGATGGCAGTGAAAGCTAATTGTTGACAAAACTGGTAGCCTGTTCTTTTAGACTCATTAATTCACTGTAATGACTAAGTAATTCCTCCACCAGTGTCTAAGGTACTATCTCTAAGAAAGTCTGTGTTCTGTAAATGACTGCACATTTTTCCTGTAGTCTCTGCTAGTGCGTTATTTCTACATTATTTTAGATGGTTTTGGAGTTTTTATTTACTTTTTTAAAGTTTATTTTTGAGACCGAGAGAGACAGAGCATGAGCAAGGGAGGGGCAGAGAGAGGGAGACCCAAAATCTAAAGCAGGCTCCAGGCTCTGAGCTGTTAGCACAGAGCCGGAGGCAGGGCTTGAACCCACGAGCCACGAGATTGTGACCTGAGCCAAAGTCAGACGCTCAACAAACTGAGCCACCCAAGCGCCCCTTGGAGTCCTTAAAATATAGGAAAAATAACAACTTTCACAAACTAAACAGGAACCATGGAGAAAGTCACAAGGACAGAAATGTTTTAGAACAGTGACAACTGTTAGCCTATTAAATAAGATGTTTCTTGGAATATCATAAATCTGAATTCAGAGCATTTTCAAGATCTGGATGACTTTATCAGATTAGGATTCTTTGATTAATCACAATTACAGTAAGGAACGTTTACTGACTATTATGTTCTTAATGTTTTTTTATATATTCTCATTTTCAACACAATAATCCTCTAAGTTGGACATTTTCACCCCATACTTAGAGATGAGGAAATGGGCTCCCAGGGGTTAAGTAATTCTCCCCAATCACTGGGCCAGGATCCGGATTCTCGTCTATATGCTCACTTCACCACACCACCTTGCCATCGTTCCCCCAGACCATCCCACTCTAGAACTAACTACTCAGGGTGTGTCCATGAGATAAGGAACTTGTAACAGAATGTAAATCAACATATTGCTCCTTCACTGAGAAATTATTACTAAAAAAAACCCTTGATTTAATAATGTGTGTGTGACTAAATTAATTTACATCTTGGTACAAATTCCTTATATTCTTTCTCCTACCACAGGGATGTGTTTATGATACAATCACATGGAAAAACCTCTCATGTGCAGTTTTTATGTGGTATGATCTCAATTGTATAGAAGAAGTATACACATATGGAAAAAAACATTCCTGGATTGGCAGCTGGCCTGTTCTAGAGCATCCTCTAGAAGCAGAATCATCAGGCAAGCAGAGCTCACCGGAGATGGTCTGCTGTACCATTGAGTGTAACAATGTAAAACATCACATTGGAGCGAGTGTTGTGCTGAATGCTGTTTATGGCTGCAATGGCCCCCCCGAGCCTATCTTCAGATGCAGCGATGACCACAGGAATCTCCTCTTGTCTCCCGTCTACAGCTTGTCGGGGAACATTTGGGACAAAGTCTATGGGCTGAAACCCCACAATTCCTGAATCTGCAAAGAACACACACAAGGAAAGTATTGTGATACAAAACCTCATAAGCTCTTGATTTAGGGCCCAAGACATGATAAGAGGTAAGGTGAGGATTATACTTACTTCATTCTCCCCCCATTACAACATGAGGCATATAGCCCAGAAGCTCTGTGTTTTCCTATGTGTGACAAGGCTTTTGGAAAAGTAGAAACATTAAAAAAAATATTGGTGGACTGAATTCTGATACATTACTGGTGGGAATACAATAGAATCTTTCCAGAATGGCTTTTTAGCAATTTGTATCAAGAACCTTAAACAGGTACATGATCTCTGACCCAGTAATTCCCCTTGCCTCTCTTAAGTACAAATCTGAGAGGTAATCCAAAGTCACAAGTGTGTTTATAATTGTGAAAACCTAGAAACCGACTAAACCATTTTTTTTCAAACCATGAACTATGTCCCATAAATAGGCATGAAATCAATTTAGTGGGTCACAATCAGAATTTGAGTAGAAAAGCAATTCCTGAATTGGAACAGAGCACCAAATCAGAAAAGTATCAGACCACACACCACACACAGCAATTCTAAGTACTGTTTTGTAAACGTTCCTTTTTGCCTTTTACAATATATATTCATTCATTTACATTCATTGGACGCTGAGCATCTAATATGTGCTAGGCATTGGGGTCATAGCCATAAGTAAAACACAAGTCTCTACCACCATGAAGGGTAGATGGACAATAAGCAAATACACATGTATATTTGGGTGCTATCTATAACATGTTTCTTATTGTGGGGATGCCATCAAAAAAAGGCTGAGTCACATTGTTCCAAGACTATTTTTCCTGTGGAAAACAAACTATGTGGCATTAAAATTATATATGAAGAATATCTACCATCATGGTGACTTGCTTCAGATATAATCACATGGAAAAAAAAAGGTCATTGCAGTTCATATATTACATAATCTCATGACAGAAAAAATACATACACAGAAAAAAAAAGGCAGGAAGGTACTAAGCCAAAATTTTAGTAATAGCTGTATCTAGGCAATGAAATAATTTTCAATGAAAATTTATTGAGCACCTCCTGTGTACTAGCCATCATCCAACTACATAGGAGATAAAGCAGTGAACAAAGTATTCTCGTGGAGCCTGAATGCTGTTTTCCTTTTTCTAAATGTTCCCACCAAGAGCACACATTATGCATACATTATACATATCATACTTACTTGCTTAATGTATGTTGTATGTACATATGTAAATACATACTGTTATTTCAGAGCACTCTGTGAAGGTCAGGCAAAAACTATTCATCTTTTCTTGTTCTGGTCAACTAGGGTGGGTAGCAACCGCAAAATGATTTTTGACAAACATCCTGAAACCTCCCAATATTGCAGTAGAGCAATGGAATTATGCAATAAAGTGATTTTTTACATCAGTTAATAAGGCTTTCTGGTTTTGTTTTACTACTATGGTCCCAGTACTACTGTTCCACACGTTAAAGGAAAGAACAGATGAAGGAAAGGAGCCCAATGACACCAGTAAACAGGGCAGGCATCAAGTAGAAGCTTCACATACCTGTCCCCACCTTCTGAAGCCCTCCCCTGCTGCAAGGAGCAGACAGTTCCCCTAAGGCCTCTACTTTGGTGAAAAGGGGTCTGCGGTAAGATCAAACCCTTAGCAAATCTCCACAACAGGGAGGTGGGGGTGGGGCTATAAGAACACAAGGAGCACCACTACCTTTTCCTAGCAGCTTTTGTAAGGACAAGAAGAAAACTTTATCTTCCTTTAGCCTAGTGTTATAACTTTTAGGATGTGGGACACAGGGAACCCTGGGTCCTCAACAAATGCCAAAACATTAGTAAGGGTTCCCATACCTGAAACCTCATTCCTTAGCAAACTGCTCAGGCCGAGAAAGTTATGGTGCAAAACCAGTAGGAAGAGAACAACAACCAGGACCAGGACGATGATGTTTACTGAAACAAAGAGGAAAAGCCTGCATTACATCTCTTTACCTTTTGAGCAGCTATAAAAACAAGAAAATTTGTAGAAAGAGCATACCTTTACGGAATGACATCTTTCTCTTCTGTCTTATATAAATATTAGTTTTTAACCCTACAAAACAAAAACAAGCCCCCAAAGTCAACAGGTACATGAGAATGGCCATCGAAATGCCTCAGCATTTTATTTAGGTAGAAACAAGAAATGCATACAAGTATTTTCTGCCAGAAGCTCATTCTGAATTAATAGTCTCCAAGAACCCAGTTTGGGATCTGAATTTTATATAGTTGTCATGATAATAAAATACTTGCAAATAACCTGGGAGAAATAGATAGCCTTCTATGTTAAATGTCACCAGATGAAAAGCAAAATAAATTCTACCAAGAGGACTACTTGAGGTCTAACCACTATGGAAATGTTCTCCAGGTGAAATTTCTAGTTAAATTAGACATGGACTCTGTTGTCTATAGTCTGAGGTCGGCCTCACTGGCACAAAACGTCCCTGTTCTGAGTTGTATCCCATTCAGCTTTAACTGGAATTAAAGAGAAAAAATTTTCCAACTTCATTTAAAACAAAATTTCATTTAAAGAGAAATTCATTTAAAGAAACATAATTACAAAAATGCACAAAACCCAATTTTGCCGTCAAAATTTGAGACTGCTGTTCTCAAAAATTAAAAATCCCCTAAAAGAAAAATGAGCTTCTTTCCAGGGTTTCATTTCTGTTGGTTAACTACTCATCTCTTCCTAAAGTGGTGTCCAATACTGTCACTCTGCCTGTGGCTTGTGCTCCTCAGCTCATCTGATGCCTTCACTTAAAAAAAGATTAATAGCCTGGCTGGCTCTGTCAGAAGAGCATGGGGTTGTGAGTTCAAGCCCTGCAATGAGTGTAAAGATTAGTTAAAAAATAAATAAAAAAGAAAACTGTAAAATAATAATAATGATCATTCAATGAAAATGAGATTGTGTGTGGAACAGAATTAAATGATGAGATTTCTACAACAATCTCTGGGTAACGTTTCCTTATAAAAACAGGTTTATGCAACCAGGGTATTATAATCCTACCTTTGAGACATTTACCATTTTCTACTTCATCTTCCCCCTTGGAAGCATCTAACATTTACATAAGGCTACTAACTTCACAACGCACCCTGAATTATAGCATATTTCTACATCAAAGTAGTGGTGCCTGGGTGGCTCAATTGGTTAAGCATCTGACTTCAGCTCAGGTCATGATCTTACAGCTCATGGGGGTTCAAGCCCCATGTCGGGCTCTGTGCTGACAGCTCAGAGCCTGGATCCTGCTTTGGATTCTGTGTCTCCCTCTCTCTCTGCCCCTCCTCCACTTGCACTCTGTCTCTTAAAAATGAATAAACATTAAAAAAAATTTTTTTTAATACAAAAAATTTAAATAATTAAATAAAAGTAAGTTTGAATTAATTTCATCTTAAGTGTGTGCCTATCAGGCACTTGATTTCTCAAGACCTTTGAAAAAAAAGAGAAAAAAAAGAAATCTATTGAAGGGTTGTTTTAAGAACTGAGAATCACAGATTAGACTACAAACTGGGGAGAAAATAATTCAGACTCCCAAAGAACAATCTAAAATACATACACACTCTCTCCCTCTCTCCCATTTCTTTCTAGAGCAGTATATATAAAGTACATTATACCAGTGAACTTCTCTAAAGAATGCACGTCATTATATACACTGTGTGCTTTTCACATGGTGGGCTGAGCCTTACCTACAGAAACTGGTTGACCAGGAGCCTGCAGACAAAACTCTAACATCTGCCTGCTTGGAGCCAATTTCCACCACAAGTAAAGAGAACTATCTCACTCGAATAAATCTCATTTAACTTAATGATACAAGGGACAGTGTTTTAGCTCAACAACGTCCAGTAAGTTACTTACAGAGAGTATGTGGATTGAGAGGTAATTAGCTAGACACAAGAAAATCACAATCCTGACAGGTACTTGATGTACTTAAATAAACTACCATGGCAGAAACCATTTGCTTCTAAAACTTCCACAGTTATTTCTCTGCAAAATGCCAATTATTATGCAGTATGTCTGATCCATATTTTCTTTCCTATTGCTACTCCTTGTAATGAAACTCACTGATGTGGTTAGAAAGAATTCTCAAAACCTCATGTAGACCCTGGATGTGTAATAGTGGCTATGTTTTTGTAACAGTACACAGCTAAGAACAATTTGATCAGCAATATTCAATTTTTCACTAGGGTAGTTAATATTTTGTTTAGAAATTACAAAACCTTCACATTCCCAAATCACTCACAAAACACACACACACAACCAGGACAGGTGTATCCAAAAAATATGGCTGAAGAAACCTTAGAAAGAATACCATTTTTTTTTTAACTTGCTAGTTACCGGCATTAGCACCCATTCTCGGCAGATGTACCCACCTTTTCTGCTCTCCCTCTTGTTAATATGTAGTCCCAAGAAAGGTCATTCCACTTACGCTCTGTAAGCTAATCTCTACTTGTTTCCTTGGCGCAACATCGGCAAACTCACTCTCTGCTGGATCACACCCATCAGCATATTATCATGCTCTTGTATCTTATCAGTTAATTAATTAAAAAAAAAAAAAAAGACACCACTCCCCTCACCCAGTTGATCCACGGACCCATTTTTCTGTTCCCCTCACTCTAAATGCTTGAAAAAATTTTACCTCTAGCTCTACTTCCTCATCCTCTTCTTTTAGCCTCCTCCAGGCCAGACTTCTGTCCCTACTGTTCCATTCAAACTCATCTTGTTGAGGTCACCAAAGCCCAAGGTCATTTTTTAAAATGTTTATTTTGAGAGAGAGAAAGAGAGAGAGGGAGGGGCAGAAAGAGAGAGAAAATCCCAAGCAAACTCCACATCCAGCGAGGAGCCCAATACGGAACTCAATCTCACAACTGTATCTCAGGCCAAGGTCATCTTTCTATCCTGTTATCCATCCCCTCAGAGGCCATCAGGAAAGTTCAGCACATCCCCTCCTCAATTATGAAATCCTCTCATTTATTTTTTTTTTAATGTTTATTTTTGAGAGATAGAGCATGAGCAGGGGAGGGGCAGAGAGGGAGGGAGACACAGAATCTGCAGCAGGGTACAGGCTCTGAGCTGTCAGCACAGAGCCCAATACAGGGGCTCGAACTCAGGAATGGTGAGATCATGACCAGAGCCCAAGTTGCACACTTAACCAACTGAGCTACCCAGGTGCCCTTCATTTCTTTGTTTCTTTATATCTGTCTTCTGGGCCTAGAATGTGAGCCCTAATGAGAACAGAGACCCCAATGAAACAAAGTGTTTACTGATGCATCCTCACCATCAAAAACCTCCACTGGTAGTGGGCAGGTGATATTTGTTGAATGATCTTGTAAATAGGAGCATTGGTGGTTCTCAGCTCAGAAAGGGAACACAATCTTTGATAATGGTCATGAAAACACATTTCAACATAAGGAACGACATGGATTCCAGCAGATATCTCTCTCAAATGGAACCTCACAAGCAATTTCCTTTTTTCATATCTTCATAGCTCAAATACCGTAATGCCTTTATAGCAACTGACACGTTGTAAAGTGCATTTAAAAAGGAGTAAAACAGGGGTGCCTGGTTGGCTCAGTTGCAGGAGCAAGCGACTCTTGACACCAGGCTGTCAGTCTGAGCCCCATTTTGGGTGTAGAGATTTCCTAAATAAATAAAATTTTTAAAAAGGAAGGGGGAGGGTGTAGCAGAGGGATATGTCAATTTCTACATACAACAGAAAGTCTATTAAGTCTCTGCCAGGCTGAAAAGTGGAAAAGCACTAAAGATATACATCCACTTTCTCCTACCTCTTCATCTGGCTAACTCCTACTTGGCTTTCAGGACTCGAGGGAGCCTCTCCTCCCCTCCCCCTGCCCCCTTCAAGATGCAGCTGCCCTGAGCTCCCTCATCTCCTGGCCCTCCCTATCCAAGAATAAAGCTGGCTGTCATTTATTTCTAGGGTTACACCATTGTCTCCCTTGACACACTATGGGCTCTAGGAAGGTAAGGACCTGAGGTTGGTCACAGCCGTATCCTAGGCCCACTGCGTGGCAGAGAAAAAGGTACGGCGAAATGTGCTGAATGTATGAATGTGGGCGGCAGCCTGCCCGGGGAAAGCTGAGCATCCCACTGTCTGTGACCCTGACACGCAACACAGCATAGAGGCCAGAGAGCCACCTAGGATTCACAGGCCCAGGTTCCCCAGAGAGGTTTCTCTCCCAAGCGTGGGCACCCCATCTCGCTCAGGGGGTAACAAGGGAGGGCCTAAGTTTTTGAGATAGACACCAGCTTTGAAAGAGAGGCAAAGCGAACCCTTGGCCCCTATAGGGAGGGGCCGGTGCAGCCGGCGAGCTTGTTGGACGGCCAACCTGGGAGACTCTCCGAATGGAGGCCATCTCTCCATTTCGGTGCAAGGGACGGCGGAGGAGGGGGGGGATCCCCTCTTTGAGAGTATGCCCTTTCTATTGGGCGATGTGGCCTGGGGTACTGCCCTCTAAATTCTAGGGGTCAATATGGCCCCCTTACGCTTAGGGGTGCTAAGGGCGGTGTGACGCTCCGTAGGACCTCCCCACCCTCCAGGCCCAGAGACCCCAGGTTAGGGCCGGGGTAAGCAGCTCATCTCGGACGCTCCCCGCGGCCGCCCTTACCTGCAGCCAGAGGAGGAGGAGCCACCGTCCGGGCCCCGGCCCGCCCCGCCAGCTCAGCGCCCGCGCGGCAGGCCCGGGGGCCCAGTCCGCCGCCGGGCCGCCCGCCTCCCCTGCACTCCGGACCAAGCCCGCCCGCCTGCTAGCTCCGCGGCCGCGGCGCAGCCCCGACACCTGAAACCCGCCCGCCGCTCCGACCGCGGAATCGTGGCGCCGAACAGGCGCGCCGGGCAGCCCCACCGCCCGGGTCCTCGCAGAGAAAAGCCGGTCGCCATGGAGACAGCGCGCGCTGGCGACCGTTAGGCCGCGGGGGCGCTGGGGAGGACAGTTTGGAGGGCCGGGGCCGCGGCTTCCGCCATTACACTACTGACGGCTAACCCCTCCCGGACGCGCGATGCCTCTGCTCGACCGCCACCGTCGCCACCTCAGCCCTCGCGGGCAGTGCGCCGGGCTACAGCCGGCTCCGAAAGCGCAGGTCGCCTAGCGATGGTGCAGGGCGGAGCCTCGGGCCGTTCGGGTCTGTGGGAGACATCCGCTTCCGGGGCCGCGGCCCTCTTATTGCCCGGCTCTGCGGGCCCGCGGTCCTGCACTTGGAATCCGACCCCGGCGCCTACGATCCCTGAGTCGCACCTGCCTTCGCTCTGCTGCCAGCTTTCTCAGCTAGTCATGCTGGAGCATCTGAGCTCGCTGCCCACGCAAATGGTGAGGGCTCGACCCCAAGACCCCCCCCCCCCCCCCCCCGCACGCTTCTCTGGAGCTGGCAGCTCCGGCGGCCCTTGTCTCTTCCCTGAATTGTGCTTCCCGGGTCCCCATCTCTCTTCGACCGCGAGGAGCCCCCTGCCCATGCGCCGTTAGGTTGCTTCAGGTCTCCGGAAAACCTAGAATCTCATTTCTTGTCCGGTCCTTGGGGAGGCCCCTGATGCCGAGGTTGCCCGGTGCCAAAGCTGTGAGGCCAGGGCAGGAACCACCTCTTCGGTGGTGGAACCAATTCCTGCTTTGCTCTCCTTCGCTTCTAGGATTACAAGGGGCAGAAGCTAGCTGAACAGATGTTTCAGGGAATTATTCTTTTTTCTGCAGTAAGTATTGTTTTTGCATAGTATTCTTTTTCTTCTCCCCCTCCCCCCCCCCCCGAGCTTGATTGTATTTAATGTACTTCGTTTGTCTCCAGATAGTTGGATTTATCTACGGGTACGTGGCTGAACAGTTCGGGTGGACTGTGTACATAGTTATGGCCGGATTTGCTTTTTCGTGTTTGGTAAGAAGATTGTGGGTATTTGGATGTTAGTGGCAAGTTAAGTTTTCTAAATTGGGTTGGTTTGGTTGGAGCTGGTAGTGAGAACCAGCAGCAGCTTTTCAAAACCTCTTCTTTTTGCCATCAGTGTTTCACCTTGCTATCTATCATTGGAAAAGTAGAATACCAAAGAAGTGGCAGATAAAGTAAGCTGCATAAGAGGATACAGTTCATTTCTTAACAGCAGCTGCTCCAAGCGGTAATCTTAAGGTCAAAACTAGCAGGAATTTCTTAGGGTCTTCACAATGTGCTCTCCTCACTTTTTAGCTCCTAAAGCCTTATGTGTAAATGGTGAGGCTTGTTTGCAATTCTTAAAAATCTGGGTGGATGAGTTTTCACTGGAATGTCAGTTTTGCTGTTGTTTTTTACCTCTAGAAGCATAGAGGACTTATTTGGGAATATTACACGTAATGCTCTTTTAAACTTTTGATGTTTAATATTGACGGATTTCCTCTGTTCTGGCTCCAGTTGACACTTCCTCCATGGCCTATTTATCGCCGGCATCCCCTCAAGTGGTTACCTGTTCAAGATTCAGGCTCCGAAGACAAGAAACCAGGGGAAAGAAAAGTTAAGAGGCATGCTAAAAATAATTAGGGTTTTCATGATTCAGCTTTACTGTTGCACCTGCTTTCGTTTTGTATGAGATGAGCTAAATCGTTTTCGTATCCAAAACATGAGTTGAAACCCATCGCTGCTCCTCCAGCACAGCTGTGTATACATTTTGTTGTCTTTATATTTCATTTCTAACTCCGTTGGCTTTTGACTTACAATTATTTTAGACCTTCTCTTCATAATCTTTATCTGAAATGAGAGCAGAAAACACAAGTATGCAAAGTTTCTTTCAGGTCTACAAAAATAATGAATAAATGCCTCATAAAAGTACAATTTGACTGTCAGAGTTTTATAATTCATTATGAGTGGTTAAATCGTTTTAAGGTTTTCAGTTAAAACTCAACACCAGTCTATGTCTAAAGAGTCTTTTGTCCATTGTTGTGCAAGCGAACCTACCAGTAAATGCCAGAGTTAGAAGTTTGTGGTTCTGAAAACATCACTGAGCACCATTTCTATTTTCTGTAGCTGTAAGTTCCTAATACATGTCTTTCTTGACAACAGTAAGTGCCTATGAAAAAATTTAGTGTAAATTTGTGGGATGGTCATAGTTTGGTACCACTAAAATAAGGGTATTGTTAAGCAGAAAAATTTCAATCCATCCTTTAGTTGAGGTGGAGCAAAGTGGAAACCTATAAAAACTAAATTCTTTTTAAATTTAACAGAGGACTTAACAGAAAAATATTCTAAAGGTTTTGAGTACAGAATGGAAGTGGGAGAGTTATTGTAGGTAATATTCTATTTCTCAGTACCAGGATACAGGACTTGATAAATACGTGTTTAAAAAATGAGAACAATGACCTTAATAAACAAAAGTCAGGAAAGCTTAAAGAAAAAAAAAAAGAGAAAATTAAGATCACATAAATAAGACTAAGCATATAAATAAGAGTAATGAATGTGATTTAAAAGTTAGGAGCTCCCAAATAGTGTTAAAAATCAAGTTACCTTGGGGTGCCTGGGTGAACGACTCTTGGTTTCAGCTCAGCTCATGATCTCACAGTTCATGGGTTTGAGCCCCAAGTTGGGCTGGCTCCGTGCTGACAGCATGGAGCCTGCTTGGGATTCTCTGCCCCTCCCGCATGCATAGGCTCTCTCCATCTCAAAATAAATAAACTTAAAAAAAATGAAGTTACCTCCTATTTTCCAGATGACACCCAAAGGTTGAAAACAGGGAAAAGGATATCTTAGGTGGATGCAAGCAGAAAGGAGAGGTAATTAGAAAGTCATACTTAACATCAGAAATGCGGCATGGGGGGACATCTGGAGCTGCCAAAATGTGCTGTTCTGAATCATTATACATTAAATAAGACATGAAATGTATAAAGAAAGAATTTTACATACGTAAGAGTTTGGCAACGCTACCACTGGGTAGGAGACCAATACTACCTTTCAGATTTTGGTCGATAAGTGGGCATATATTGAAAGGGAAGACTTTTGCACTTGTTCTCTATACTTGGAACATTTCCCCTCAGATTCACAGGACTTGTTCTTTACTTTCATTCAAGTCTCTACTCGGATGGGACTATAAAGAAACATCTCCTACTGCCCTGTCAAAATAAAGTGGTATGCCCCATCCTCTATGCACTGATATATCTCACATTACATATTTTTCATTGTTGCCACCCCCCCCTCCACAGAATGTAAGCTCCATGGGAGGGAACAGGGATCTTGTTTGCTCACTGCTGTTTGCCCAGTACTTCTAAGAGTTGGGGACACATTGTAGGTGCTCAGTAAATAGTTAATGAATGATTCAGAGGTGCATTGCCATTAGTCACCTGGTCTACTTAAGTTTAATTAAAACTAAAATTAAAAATGGAGTCCTTCAAACTAGCTACATTTCAAGAGCTCAAAAGCCATATATGACCAGTGGCTCCCTTATCACAGAATACAGATACAGAACATTTCCATCATCACAAAACTACTGATCAGGTCTTCTACAGGTTTGAATAATAAAGGCAAGTGATTGTGTTTGTGCATAACAATCTTTACTAAATGCCCATTGGACTGTTTCCTCTACTGGCTCATCTACTGAGCCACAAGGAAGAACAATCCCAAGAAGTAAAAGTTAACACAGGTCATATTCAGTAACCACACTGCAATGACTCCCGCCCCCCCAGACAGAGAGCACGTGAGTGAGCACCAGCAGGGAAGGGGCAGCAGGAGAGGGAAGGAGAGAATCGTAAGCAGGCTCTACGCTCCGTGCAGAGCCCGATGTGGGGTTCGGTCTCACTACTGACTGAGATCATGAGTTGGACACTTAACCGACTGAGACACCCAGGTGCCCCGATTTTTTTTGGTTTTCTAAATACATGTATCCCCTACTTTCCAAAAGCTCGTTTCACGCCACTTCACTTTTCTTAAAGTCTTAACGTTACTACAGCAATGGCTTTTTTCATAAAAGCAAAAATCCTCTTCAGATTTCTTTCAGCAAAAACAGGTACTACTGTAGGTCTTAAGTGTGAAGAACTTTCAGAGAGTGGGAGATACTCTGTTTTTCACCATTTCAGCTTACCAAAGTTTTCATAGGACTGCTTTTTGGGGGTAATGAGAAAATATGTATATGGAAATTAAGGAATATTTCTTAAGGAGAAAACAATTACTGGCTATTTACAAACTGTCAAAAGTATATCAAAGTCTGAAATATGGTCAAAGGTATAATGAGAAGAAAATTCATACTGTTAAAGGTGTTTTATATTTAAGAAAGATAAAAAATGATTAAGCACTCAAAAACCAGAGAGTAAGCAAAAGATACTGGGATGAAAACCAAAATGAATGTTTAGACAAAACTATACAGAATGGGAATAAGAACATATGGGGGAGAATTTTTTAATTCTAAGAAAATATGTACATTATACAAATTAGAAAACTTAACTAAAACTGATGTCTCTCAAGAAAGATGTATTCATAAAACATGCAAGAAACAGTGAATAGTTCAGAAAGACCCACCCACAGTTTGCCAAGGATTTGCCTCAGACTGGGACTGGGATGAGATGGTTTTACTGTTGAGTTCTAACAAACCCTTCAAAGTGAAAATAAGAGATCTCAGAAACCAGGCTATGAGCACCTTAAGGACAGGGAGTAAGTGTTTTCCTCACCACCATATCCCCAGCTCCTGCCAGAGCACCTGACACAGTAAAAACTAAAAATCTGTTAAGTGGCTAGAAAGGGAACATTTCATTAGAGTATTTTATGTGTGTGTAATTTTCAAAGAAGGTAAGATAACACTTTATATTATAAAAAGTGAAAACGTTTCCGGAACAGCATTCATTTTTAAAGTCCCTTGAATACAAAAGTGAAAATTTACTAATCAAGATTTTTATTTTATAAAAACAACTTATTTCCCACATGGGAATTACTCCTCATTAAACAACTAATAAAATATGTGATATACAGTCATACATGTACAACATGGGAAGACAACCAATAATTTGACAGACAAAAAGACAAACTTCAGGAGGTAAGTATGTCCAACATAACTAAAAGGAGCTGGACTTCACTTACAAATTGCTTAACTGGAAAAGGAATTCGTGTTTTAGAAATGTTTTCACTGATGAAAAGTTACTCTAAAAAAAGCCAGCAGAAACATGGATTTACAAAGCCAAATTATTTCTTAGTTTCAATTCTTGCATATCCTAAATGAGGTTCATATTAAATGAAAATAAAAGGTTTATTAAACATCCATCAATATATAAAAAAGGAACTGCTCAATTACTAGATACTACATATTCTTTGTATCTACTCCCAGAATCATGAATTGATTTTCTTAAAAAAATAATTTTTCAACTACTACCTAAGGTTATTAACAATGACAACTTGCATCACTAGACATATGTCACTTATTTATCCTATTACTTTTATCACTATAGTGCAATATAAAACTTCCAATCCAATATTTTATGGCCCTTACGTATCAAACTAATTAGTACCTTAGAAAAATAAAATTCTAAATATAAAGTTGGTGGTTTAAGGCTCAGTAAACAGTAACCAAACAAAAGTCTTATAACAGATTTTCCTCATCAAGAGTAAGATTAGCCACAGATTTTTTTCCTTTGTTTTGTGACATTGCTTCATTTTACTCTGTTCCATCCCATTTTTTCCCCAGTTAAAAAAAAAGATATAAGGATGTTGAATGGCCTCCAGCCATTATTATGGGTTTGTTTCTGTTTAAGCCAAAAACCTTTGAAAATAGGTCTTTAGTTCTGGCAGATTAGAATAAATTATCAAAAATTCACATTTTCTTCAAAAAATTTCAACTGGCGAGCTTTCACACTGTAAGTTGTGTATTTTTCACCCATGTGCTCCTGCAAACGTACCTAGTGGAGAAACAAAAAGAAAATCAGTATGTAGGAGAAAAAAATATTTTTTGCAATTTTAGAAGAAAGGCTTTTCAAGAAAAAAGAGAAGGGCTTTTCTTTAAAAAAAAATTTTTTTTTAATGTTTATTTTTGTCAGCACAGAGCCTGACACGGGGCTCAAACCCACAAACCTTGAGGTCATGACCCAAGCCGAAGTCGGACGCTTAACCGACTGAGCCACCCAGGCGCCCCTTAATGTTCATTTTTGAGAGAGAGAGAGCGTGAGTGGTGGAGGGGGAGAGAGAGGGAGACACAGAATCAGAAGCTGGCTCCAGGCTCCAAGCTGTCAGCACAGAGCCCAACACGGGCCTTGAACTCACAAACTGAGATTGTGACCTGAGCTGAAGTCAGCGGCCCAACCAACCAAGCCACCCAGATGTCCCAAGAAGGACTTTTCTAAGCATGATACCAGAGGTGGAAACCACATGGGAAAATGCTATCATTTAAAAAACATTTGTAACTTCAAGATGTCAAAAAATTGTCATGAGATGTTAAAGAACAAACAATACACTGGGGAAAATTTGCAAATACATGCCAAAGAATTAATACCATTAATATAATATAGAGCCCTTGGGGGTGTCTAGGTGGCTCAGTCCGTTAAGCATCTGACTCTTGGTTTCACCTTAGCTCATGATCTCATAGTTTGTGGGATTGAGCCCTGTGTTGAGCTCTGCATTGACAGTGTGGAGCCTACTTGGAATTCTCTCTCTCCCTCTCTCTCTGTCCCTCTCCCCCACTCTCTCTCAAGAAATCAAACTTTAAACAGCATAGAGTTTCCCTATTTAAAAAAAAAAAATAGAGCTCTTAGAACCAGTAAAACACGTAATATTAGAACATTAGAATTAGTAAAACAACAAAATCAATCCCATAGATAATTCAGCAAAGGCATTTACAAATTAATACAAATAGCCAATTAAAACAGAAATTTCAATCTAATAATAAAAAAATACATACAATGTGACACTCAATATATGCCTGGAATTAAAATAACACCTAACAATATGTTAAACAGATGTCACACACCTCCTATCCAGTGCACAGAGAAGGACACAATATCACTTTTGTGGTATTCCTGCCAAAAATACAGAATCTGAATCTATTTAACAGGAAACACATCAAATCCAAACGGAGGGTCATTTTATAAAACATGGCCGATACTCTTCAAAAATGTCCTAACTGTCCCAGATTAGATGAGACATAACAAATAACAATCCCAATTGGTTCCACATCTGGCATGATGGCTTGAGGAGCTCTGAAGACCCCCTCCTCACTGAAACTGGTGAAAATTATTTTCTAAACTAACCATTTAAAGTCTCTGGAAGCGGTCCTGAGGGCATACAGCAAATAAAGACACTTTTTTTTTTTTTTTTCTCAAGAAAATCTACTAAAACCCATTAAGAACAGTGAGAGCGGGTGGCATCTAAGCTAAGATCAAAGGCCTCCCTCCCCAGTCCCAGCTGAGTGAGACAAAAACTCTACACCAAACTGTAGCCAACAACACAGGGTTCCCTTTCCATCAGCTCCTAGTCCAAAGGCAATCTTCTTGGGAGGGGCAGGACATCATATCTCATCCTGCGCCCCCACATCTGTGGTTAAGGATACATTTTGAGAGAGTGCAGCCAAGATGTGGGAATTTCCTTTTTATACCAGGTTAGACTTGTAGGATGGAGGCTGTACCTTGGGAGCAAGGCCAATGAAAATACTGGGGCCCCAATCACCTTTGCCCCAGACCATAAAGTGAAAATCCCATGCTCAGGTGAAGCATGCCAAGAAGACCAGCCCTCCCCGCCACTGAGCTTCTAAAGTAGGGGTATCACTCATAGACAAGTATGCTATTGTCTTTGCTCCCAGCTGTGTTCAGAGATTTTTCCTGGGGTGAGAAGACCTAAAACAGCACCAAAACTTTTCCTTAATGGACTGACCTCATTTAGAACAGAGTGGAAAAACTCAAGCCTACAAGTGCTCTCAAAAACTGGAAGTAGTGGTGAATGGCAACTAGGAGGAGACTGGTAGAGTCACTGGGTATATAGGCTAAACTGTGGGCAGCCTACTTTGATGGAGACAACTGTGAAGCTGGGAGGAACCCTCCCCCACCCCCACCCCGCCCCCCACCCTGGGGTCAAAACAAATTTCAAACACTGACCCTGGGAACTATCCCTTCAAAGAATCCCAAATTTTACTGGATCAGTTTGTGGAGCAATGTGTGCCCCAGGACATTGTTGGAAACCGGAGAGCCATCAATTAGCAACTAAAAAACCTTAACACCTAAGGGAAGGACAAGGGAGAGTCAAAAGAGTTCTGCAAAACCCACCATCGTCCCAAGGTGGCTGTGGATACAACCAAGGCCTTGCCAGCTGAGAGGCAACATCAGATTTACATTGTGGAGACATGAAGAAGGGATAAAATAGACTTTACTAAAAAATTCAGCCAATCATTAAAGAAGCAAATAATAATAGCAACTCTCCTCCCTGGGGAGGCCAGTGCCCACACTTGTACAATATACTTTCTGAAATGTCCAGTTTTCAATAGACAGTTATAAGACACATACACTGGGGGAAAAAAGAAGGCAAGAGAGGCACTACCTGGGAGAATAACCAGATACTAGAGTTAACAAGCAAAGATATCATCAGAAACATGTTCACAGAACTAAAGAAAACTATGATTAAAGTAGTTGTAAGAAGAGCTAAGTGGAAATTCTGGAATGGAAAAGTATAATGACAAATGAAAAACTCAAGAGGGGCTCAACAGTTTATTTGAACTGGCAGAAAGAAAAGTAAGCAGGCTGGAGATAGATCAATATATAATTGATAATCAATATATAATATCAATATATAATTCACATTATAGATTGATAGATCAATATATAATTCTTTGATTATATAATCAAAGAACAGGGAGAAAAGAAAATGAAGTGAATATCACTTCAGAGGAAAGTGGGACTTCACTCAACACACCAACACATGTATAATAGGACCACCAGAAGGAGAAGAGCGAGAAAGGAGCAGAAAAATTACTTAAAGAAATAATGGCTGAGCAATCCCTATCAAAATAACACCAGCAATCTTCACAGAGCTAGAACAAACAATCCTAAAACTTGTATGGAACCAGAAAAGACCCCAAATAGCCAAAGCCAAATCTTGAAAAAGAAAACCAAAGCTGCAGGCATGACAATCCCGTACTTCAAGCTGTATTACAAAGCTGTAATCATCAAAACACAGTATGGTACTGGCACAAAAACAGACACTCAGATCAATGGGACAGAATAGAGTGTGGTAGGGTCCCTTCCCTCAGGAAAGAAAAAAACCTCAAGGTAACCTGGCTATATGCGTATGTGACAACATCCCTCACAATCTTGTAACATGAGACCACTTAATCAGACTACATGTTTGTGTGTTACCATATATGGGAGACAAGGAAGCAAAAAATATATAAAAACCCACAGCATGTGGCATTCAGGGCTCAGTTCTTTGGGAACTCAACTGAGTGGTGCTGGCAGGAATAAAGTTGCTTCCTGGAAAGAAAAGCCTTGGTGTCACGACTCTGTGCGAGAATCCTGCTACATTACTTGGGGGCTTGTCCAGCATTCAGAGACAGTTCATTTCCTCCTCCTTTGCCACCAGGGATATGAACCTCAGAATGCCGGGAGAGGCAGCCTTGCCTGGTGCCAGCAGACCGCTTGATCTGCAGGAGACTAGCCCTCCCAGCATGCCGGGGCGAGGACCCCGTGTGCCCCAATGGAACTTGTGAGGCCCAGACACCAGCTCAGGGAGTGCCACCCGGCAGACTGGTAAGAACCTGGGTTCGTTTTGGCACACCTGCCCCCAAGGGGCAGAGGGGAGCCTGATCACCTCCCAGAGTTGCCCTAGTAGTTCCACAAGGGGTGAGGAACGAAGCTGCAACTCTAAGGCACTGGGTAGCAGATTGTGGAGTCGCCGTGTGACTGTGTGTGGGGACTTGTCTCTCATTCATTTCCTGGGTTAATGACTATGATAATTAGAGCCAACTGTCTCTGGTTATTCTACCTCAGAACAGGGACTTTCAGGAATATTCCCAAGCAGCTGCCGAAACTCCTTTTGTTTCAGGGAAATTCCCTGTCTTCTCCAGACTGACACGGACTGCCCAATTCCACTGGTGGAAAACAAAACAAAACAAAACAAAACAAAACAAAACAAAACAAAACAAAACAAACCTGGAGTCTGCTCCTCTGTCTGAGCTGACAAGAGTTAAAACTGGGAATTCTCTTTCTCTGCCTTTTGCTGGCACCTCTCTTCTTCTGCCTTCCCTCCCCCGCCTTCTTTTCTGTACCACTTTGGGGGTGGCCGGCATAACTGGCTCCTCAATGCCTCAGGCACCATCGGCTCCTCCTCCCACCCTAGAGGTTGTGGAGTGAAGACCACCCACTTCAGATTTCCCCACTGGTGCTCCAGATACAAATAGACAAGGGGGAACAAATTGATTAACTTTTAAATGGACACAGATGGAACACATTTGGTATTTAAATGGATTTAAGTTTTTTGGTTTAAAATAGACATGTCTTTAGAGTTATCAGCATTAAACATATAAAACTGTTTTCTAAAGGTCAAATAAGCTCTTTTATCTCTGTTGCAATTTGTCAGCAAAAAGGTGACTTAAAATGATGGTTAATTTTGTCTGTCTCAAAGCTTTCACGGGTAATTGTTAAGATAGCTTTCAAAGTCTTTGGTAACCTAAAACGTTAAAGTTTGGCTTGCATGATAAATTGAGATTGAATTCATTGGATATCTAAAGAGATAAGAGGCTAAAGCACTAATTACTAGATGTAGGTTTGTGCTTCTGACTTGTTGCAGAGAAACTCCGGACATTTGGATCTATGGGAAAACATGCTTTATCCTTAATGGATTCATAATTTTGCCATCTAAAAACATTCAGATATAACATAAAGTTCACAATTGGTTACTACTTAGTTTTCACTGGAGACTAAGGTTTCTAAGAGGTAAAATTCTACTAAATGTAGTTAAAACTAATAAAAATAAGACAAGCAACTCTGTATGTAGAAAAGTAGGAGATATGAAAGAAAGATGTAAGAAATGGAAATATATTTTTGTTGAAGGTAAAAGAAAGTAATTTTGTTCTAAATGGGACTGGTTATTTGGAGGAAAATGGCTTGGACAAAATCTAAATGTAAAGAAAAGTTGCAGAAAGTTCATGAAGGAAAATCTTTAAAAAGAAATTTTATGTGTGGTCAGGATGGACTAAGGTTAAAATAAATGGATTTTAAAAGTACATTGGGTTAAGATTAAATTCCTCCTCTTTTGACCCAAAGGCCGAGAAAATGATAGCAATACCCTTGGTGCCAGCCTCCAAATCCTCCACATTTCTGTTGTTCCTGTTCAGCAGAGGACTGGATGCCTCTGCCGTATGAGGGATGGGTGATGAAGGGCTTTTACTAAGGTATGTGGGAGCCATTTTACTGCACTTAGCCCACTGTATGCCAAAAATGGATATCCACATGGCTGAAACATATTTATGTGAACATTGTTGAAAAAGGGGAATAGACCTTGACTTTGGCCCTTTAACCCCCTCCCTCAATGGCCAATGATCAATATGGAAGTTACTGTTGGGCCAAAATAAAATGAGTGCATCCTACAACAACCAGGAAAGTCTTGCTTGGTCACAGTCCATACCCCAAGGTCCTGCAGGCAGGAATTGGAGGGGTAAGAAAAAAACAGGAAAGACCAGGTCAGCTCTTGGAGGTGGGGTCAAGCCTGGGTAACAATGACTATTAGCACCTCATGAGACTGGCAGGGCTTTTGGCTGCCAGCAGCAGAGCCAGTCAAAATGCAGGGACAGGAGATGAGGTTTCTCCTGGCCAGCTATAGGAAACTGAGATAAAGGACAACTTTCTTCCTTTTTCCTATAGATGGTTAATTCCCCAACCAAGGCCATTACTCCTTTGGAATGCATTATGATTCATTTTCTTTTGCACAAAGGTTTGGCCCCAATACAAATTGGAAGAGGGAACCTGGCCCCCAAAGGGAAATATCAATGACAATACTATCCTACAATTGGACTTGTTTTGCAAATGTGAAGGGAAATGGGGAGAATTCCCCTAAGTTCATTGTTTTTGGGCCTTAAGAAAAAAAATCGAGATATGTGTAAGCAATGTAAGGTGGATCCTAATTTAATGGCAACCCTTTCTGAAGTCCAGCAATCAGTGGGGGGAAGTAATTAAGGGCCCCTTACCTGTATCTAAAACAGACCTAGAGAAGGAGGAAGGGAGTTCTTTCACCTCAACCTCCTTCTCCTTGGGTCCTCAATCTATTAAATACACACACACACACACACACACACACACATACACACACACACACAATTCTGCTCGGTGCTACTCACCTTATCCAGGCCCTCCTCACAGGCATGTTTGCCTTACAAGAAGCTAGAATGCCAGAAGAAGAAACCTTTATATTACAAGATTTAAGACAGATAAAAGGAGATCTAGGTAAATTTTCTGATCAGATAAGTATATAAGGGCTTTTCAGAACATTATGTATGTTTTTGAGTTGAACTGGAAAGATGTAATGCTTTTGTTAAATCAGACTCTTAGTGACAGATTTTTTGAAAAAAAACTAAGGAAATCTAAGATTTAGCCCTTAAATTATGCTAAATTAGCCACTATTTTACAAACACAAAATGAGAGCCCAATGGCATTCCTGGAGAGGTTGAGGAAGGCTCTCACTAAATATATGGCTATCTCCCCTGACACCCCTAAGGCTGAGATGGTTTGAAAGGACAAATTTGTCACTCAATCAGCCCTAGATATTCAGAGAAAATGCAAAAATTGGCTGTTGGCCTTGAAGGGACCCTGGAGGAACTCTTACAAGTTGCCAATTGAGTATATTACAACCAAAATTAACAAAATAAAACAAAACACACACACACACACAAAAAAAAAACAAAACAGAAAAGGAGGCTTAAAAAAAAAAATCTGAGGCCTTAGTTGTGGCCTTCCGTACTACGTCAGACCAGACTTCCCGAGGTCCTGGCACCAAGTGCCATTTATATGGCCATTCAGAGCACTAAAATGATGAGAATGTCCTCAGAGGGGACAACCAAAATGAAAACCCCATAAGCCATGCCCCTTCTGTGGAGACAATCACTGGAGATCTGAAGGCCCTCGGGAACCTCTATCTGTGAGGGCTCAGATAACCAATGTCCCTGGAAGGGACTAACTGGAGTCTGGGGCTCTTCATGGTGGCTCCCCTAAACAAACTGTCTATCAGAAACCCAGAGCCTCGGGTAACTCAGGTAAATACAGAAAGAAAACTGGTTGATTTCCTTCTTAACACCAGAGCTACCTTTTCTGACCTCCTTTCCACTCCAGGCCAACTATCCAAACGCAGCATGACAATTAGAGGTATCTCCGGAAAACTGCTAACTAAATTTTTCTCTCAGCCCCTGGGATGTATGTGGGGAAACCTAATTTTTTTTCTCATTCTTTCCTGATAATGCCAGAGAGTTTTACTCCCTTGCTAGAAAGGGACATTATAACTAAAATAGAGACTATGGTGCTACCAACTAAAGGACAGGTAAACAATTATGTGAGTTGTTGGAAATTACTGGATATGGTAGACTGTAGATACCAGGGTTCAGAAAAATAGTTTGCCTACTATATCAATTATTAAAGGAGACTCCCAAAAAAATAAATAAACTGGGGTCTGACTCCTAGATACCGTCTCCAGCCCTTGGTTACAACAGAGCAAAGCAATTACTATTACCAAGCTCACAGAAATAAAAGATCATTAAAACACAGGATCAGGCCTTTCATTTAGGGAGGGGCAAAACTTATCAAATGACCCAAAGGATGTTTACTGGGAAAAAAATTTGTCAAAGAGAGTTCTGAAAGTAGTATCAGCCTGTGAAGTATGTCTTAAAAACAATCCTTTCAACCACAAACTTGCTCTCCCAGGCAATCAAGGAACTGGAGGCTATCCAGGAAAGACTAACAATTAGGTTTCACTCATATGCCAAGGTCAAAGGAATTCCAACATCTGTGGGTATGGATTGATACTTTCACTAATTGAGTAAAGGCCTTCTTCTGCAAGACAAAAAAGGCACAAAAAGCAATAAAAGTTTTGCTTTATAAAATACCCACTTTTGGCTTACCTAAAATTTTGCAAATTAATAATGGTAAATGGCTGCTTTGACTCTTTCTCTAGTAGAACTCCTGGCTCTTAACAAAGTTTTATACCTCAGGGCGCCTGGGTGGCTCAGTCTGTTGAGCGTCTGGCTTCGGCTCAGGTCGTGATCTCACAGTCTGTGAGTTCGAGCCCCGCGTCGGGCTCTGTGCTGACAGCTCAGAGCCTGGAGCCTGCTTCAGATTCTGTGTCTCCCTCCCTCTGCCCCTCCCCCACTCATGCTCTGTCTCTGTCTGTCTCAGAAATAAATATACATTAAAAAAAAAAAGTTTTATACCTCAAAATAAATCAGACCGTCTGCTTATACTCAGCAAAACTCTAAATAACACCTCACAAGTAGTAGATGATTTAAAAAAATTTTTTTAATTAAATTAGGGCCAAACTCTTGGAAATAGAGCCACCATTGATTACTTATTACTCCTGCTCTTCCATCACCTGGGTCATGAGAGATTCCCTGACATATGTTGTTTACAAAGTCAGAGTCTCTCCTAGGTTGTTTGACAGGTTTGGAAACTGTAGACATTATCTTAAGATGCCACCTTGTTGGTCAGTATAATCTTTACTTTGTGTTCTTCTCTTTGTGTCCGCTAATAATTATGCCACCTCATGCCTGCCAGCCTTCCTGTAGAACCATACTGTGGGCTACTTGACCGACCCTGGGGTAGACTCTAACTGCTGTACCCCCACACTGTCTCTTATCAGCTTAAAAAAGCTAGAACGGTCATCGTCCCTGTTTCCTAACAGCAGGTACAGGCCCTATTCTGGGGGAGAAATAAATAGGGAAAGGGTTAACATTAGGCAGGGAGAGATAGGGAAACTTCAGAAAGCAGACTATAGCTGCAAGTGGGAGGCTAAAGAAGTAGATGGGGTTCTCCCTTTATAAAATCCTTTTTGGGTGCCTTCCCCCCATTATCAAGGGCATAAGGGGGGATCTAAATGAGATAGGCAATCTAACTCTAAGACAACAGATGCAGGCCCTTGGCTTTACCCTAACCACCTTACACCACTGGGTCAGGGAGTAATTCCCTGTGAATCTGACCACAGATGCTCACCCCTTTAAACGAGGAGATGCAATATAGATAAAGGAGTGGAATGTCCAGCCCCTAAAACCCCTCTGCAGGGGCTCGTTCACTGTCGTTTTGTCCACCCCTACTGCAGTAAAGGTAGCTGAAGTGGGTCCTTGGATTCACCACAAGCAGAATGAAGCCAGCATCTCAAAACTGGGAGTGCGTTCCTAATCCACCAATGCTATGCAAGCTGACCATATGAAAAAAGCAATCCGCAATTCCAGAGGCTCCAAGAGACTACAACCCTGCTTTAGTCACTTCAGAAGCTGACTAATGTAGGCACGGCAGAAGCTTGAGGAATCGATGGTCCGATGAAACAAAAGACTGTCCTTATTTTCTATGTTTCCGTACTGTGATGCACTGTCATGCCTTGTTTCTCACTATTATTGTGATTCTTGCTCTACTCTTTGCCATAGGATTGTCCAAGGCCACCCCAGCCAGCTGGAAATGTGAGAGGTTTCTGTTAATACTCACCTTCCTTTTGTGGATAGGATACTTCATTGGTACCAACATGGGGAAACAATGGCCATAAGAGACTAAAAAATTAGATTCCCACAAACTTTATAGTAAAACAACATACCCCAGTCCTACTACCAGGGTTTGGCTCTCAAAAGCTCAATTACTGGGAAAAACTATCTTGCCTAGTGTGGAAAAAGTTCATCATCGTCTCTGTTAAAAACTTAACATGCCTAGACCAAAGATTTTATAACTCAACTGCCCAGAAAACCCAATGGTGGGGGACCCCAGATCACCTTGAGCCAGATCAGATCCCCACCCCTTGTTTAACTTCTCTCACCTCTGATAGGTCTGAGACAATATCAACGCAGCCATCAAATGGCAGGCCCCAGGTGGACTATACTAGATATGTAGAAAGACAGCCTATATAGTACTTCCCTCAGTCTGGTCAGGGTCATATGTGCTGAAAACTATTCCTCCATCTTTCTTCCTGTTTCCACTTGACAGAGAGAAACATTTGAGAGTTCAAATGTATAGGGACAGGAGACTCAAAGGAAGAAGCGTGCCTTACAAACTGGCAATTAGAAAGATGATAAATGGCCTCCCAAGGGTATAATCCATTATTATAGCCCTGCCACCTGGCCAGAAGATGGGTCTTAGGGCTACCACACTCCCATTTACATGCAAATAAACCACATAATGAGACTATAAGCAGTTATAAAAATTATAACCAATAAAACTGCCAGAGCTCTTAACCTACTAGCCAAGGAACAAACCAAAATGTGCCATGCTGTCTATCAAAATCGCTTGGGCTTAGATTACCTACTTATTTCTGAGGGAAAAGTTTGTAAAAAGTTTAACCTAAGCAACTGCTGCCTACAGATAGATAATGAGAAAAAAAGTCATAGAAGAGATCACAAGTCAAATAAAAAGGACTGCTCATGTCCCTGTCCAGACCTGTAACAGTTAAAACCCCGGGGAGTTATTTGGAGGATGGTTTTCAACTTTCAGGGGATTCAAAAGTCTCATAAAAATTATCCTCCTAGTTCTGGGAGGTTGCTTAATCCTCCTACCTTGCTTGGGTCCCCTGGTCTGCCTCCAGTCTCACTGAGGCCATTAATTAAAAAAAAAAAAAAAAAGGATGGCCACTCATATAATGATGTTATAAAAATACAAACCTCTAAATCAAGATGATGTTCTTTGACCCAAAATAGAGGGGTCCGAGCATCAAAGTGGGGAAGGTGGTAGGGTCCCCTCCCTAAGGAAAAAAATCTCAAGGCAACCTGGCTATACGGCCTGTATGACAACATCCCTCATGACCTTGTAACATGAGACCACTTAATCAGACTACATGTTTGTGTGTTACCATATATGGGAGGCAAAGAAGTAAAAAATATATAAAAAAGTATGCCAGGTGGCATTCAGGGCTCAGTTCTTTGGGTACGAACCCAACTGAGCAGTACCAACAGGAATAAAGTTGCTTCTTGGAAAGAAAAGCCTCAGTGTCATGATTCTCTGTGTGAGAATCCTGCTACAAGAGAAACCAGAAATGGACCCACAAACATATGGCCAACTAAATCTTTGACAAAGCAGGAAAGAATATCCAATGGAATAAAGACAGTCTCTTCAGCAAATGGTGCTGGGAAAACTGGACAGCGACATGCAGAAAAATGAACTTGGACCACTTTCTTACACCACGAGAAAAATAAACTCCAAATGGATGAAAGACCTAAATGTAAGACAGGAAGACATCAAAATCCTCAAGGAGAAAGCAGGCAAAAACCTCCTTGACCTCAACTACAGCAACTTCTTACTCAACACATCTCTGGAGGCAAGTGAAACAAAAGCAAAAATGACCTATTGGGACCTCATCAAGATAAAAAGCTTCTGCACAGTGAAGGAAACAATCTGCAAAATTAAAAGGCAACTGACGGAATGGGAGAAGATATTTGCAAAGGACATATCAGATAAAGGGTTAGTATCCAAAATCTATAAAGAACTTACCAAACTCAACACCCAAAAAACAAATAATCCATTGAAGAAATGGGCAAAAGACATGAATAAACACTTCTCCAAAGAAGACATCCAGATGGCCAACTGACACATGAAAAAATGCTCAACATCACTCATCATCAGGGAAATACAAATCAAAATCACAATGAGATACCACCTCACACCTGTCAGAATGGTTAACATTAACAACTCAGGCAACAACAGATGTTGGCGAGGATGCGGAGAAAGAGGATCTCTTTTGCACTGCTGGTGGGAATGCAAACTGGTGCAGCCACTCTGGAAAACAGTATGGAGGTTCCTCAAAAAATTAAAACTAGAACTACCCTATGACCCAGCAATTGCATTACTACGTATTCATCCAGGGGGACACATGCAACCAATGTTTATAGCGGCACTATCAACAATAGCCAAAGTATGAAAAGAGCCCAAATGTCCATCAATGGATGAATGGATAAAGAAGATGTGGTATATACATACACAATGGAGTATTACTCAGCAATCAAAAAGAATGAAATCTTACCATTTGCAACTACATGGATGGAACTGGAGGGTATTATGCTAAGTGAAATCAGAGAAAGACAAAAGTCATATGATGTCACTCATATGAGGACTTTAAGAGACAAAACAGATGAACATAAGGGAAGGGAAACAAAACTAATATAAAAACAGGGAGGGGGACAAAGCATAAGAGACTCACAAATATGGAGAACAAACAGAGGGTTACTGGAGGGTGTGTGGGAGGGGGGATGGGCTAAATGGGTAAGGGGAACTAAGGAATCTACTCCTGAAATCATTGTTGCACTATATGCTAACTAATTTGGATGTAAATTAAAAATACATATATACAAAAATAAAAAAAGAATGAAATCTTGCCATTTGCAACTACGTGGATGGAACCAGAGGGTATTATGCTAAGTGAAATTAGTCAGTCAGAGAAAGACAAGTATCATATAACTTCACTCATATGAGGAATTTAAGGTACGAACAGATGAAAACAAGGGAAGAGAAGCAAAAAATAATATAAAAACAGGGAGGGGGACAAAACATAAGAGACTCTTAAATATAGAGAACAGAGGGTTGCTGGAGCAGTTGTGGGAGGGGGGATGGGCTAAATGGGTAAGGGGCATTAAGGAATCTACTCCTGAAATCATGGTTGCACTATATGCTAACTTGGATATAAATTTAAACAAACAAACAAATAAATAATAAAATATGTCTAAAAAAAAAGGAAATAATGGCTGAAAACTTCCAAATGTATTGAAAAACACTGATCTACACATCCAGGAATCTCCATGAACTCCAAGCAGGATCAACTCAAAGAGATCTACACACAGACACGTTAAAGCAAAAGTGCTAAAAGCCAAAGACAAGGAAACAATCATGAAAGTGGCAAGAGGAAAACTGTATCACTTATAAAGGAACTGAAATAACATTAACAGCTAACATAAACAACAGAGACCAAGGGGCAGTGGAATACTATATTCAAAGTGTTCAAAGAAAAAAAATTGTCAAGCAAGAAGAATCCCATAGCCAGTAAAGCTGTCTTTCAAAAATAAAAGGTGAAGTAAAGACATTCCCTGGTGAAGAATTTGTGGTTAGCAGACCACTTTACAAGAACTACTAAAGGCAGGGTTGCCTGGGTGGCTCACTTGGTTAGGCATCCAACTTCAGCTCAGTCATGATCTCATGGTTCATGGGTTCAAGCCCTGCGTCAGGCTCTGGCTGACAGCTCGGAGCCTGGAGCCTGCTTCGGATTCTGTGTCTCCCTCTCTCTCTGCCCCGCCCCCTCTTGCTCTGTCTCTGTCTCTCATAAATGAATAAACATTAAAAAACTTAAAAAAAAAAAAAAGAAAGAACTACTACTAAAGGTAGTTTATCAAGCTGAAATCAAAAAGACCCTAGACAACAATTTTAATTTACATGGAAACATAAAAGCACTACTTTGAGGGGAGGTTATGGAGAGGATGTGACCTCTGGTTCACTTGTGAACCTAATCCTGGCAACTAGAGGTTCCCATCCTCTCCTGTCCTTGGAATGTACATCCCATTTGCCTTCCCTACTCCCAAAGGCTGCCCAAGGGCATAGCCTTGAGATAGTGATGTGGTGTTGAGACCATCTGGACAGTATATGTGATTGAACTCAGTTAATATAACATATATATATATATATATATATATATATATATATATATATATATATATATGAACTTCTGAGATTTGGCAGGTAGGTGTGGAGATCTACTCATCCTGTGGCTGCCCAAGACAAGCCTCATATGTAAGTTCCCTTCCTTTTTAAAACTGCCACCTACCAATGTGGAGTGTTTGCCTCTTCCTTCCCCCTCTCTCTGCCCTCCTCCTACCAGGGGCCAATTTCAGATGACACCTCAGAGTAATTATGAAAATAAAACCTAATATATATGCATATTGTTTTTCCTTTCTTCTCGGAACTGATTTTAAAATAATTATACAATACAGGGTGCCTGGTTGGCTCAGTCGGTTAAGCGTCAGACTTTGGCTCAGGTCATGATCTTGCAGTTTGGGAGTTCCAGCCCAGCATCAGGCTCTATGCTGACAACTCAGAGCCTGAAACGTGCTTTGGATTCTGTGTCTCCCTCTCTCTCTGCCCCTCCTCCACTCACACTCTGTGTTTCTCTCAAAAATAAAAAAAACTAAAAATTTTTTAAAAAGTAATTACACGATATGTATGAAAGCGGGCAGAGGAGAAAGCACCAGGACTTCTTCTCCTCAAATGGACAAAAACTTCCCTGACAAAATGCCTGATTTAACTATATTGGACCTCTGCAGTCTATTAAAGACTTGTAACTTCCAGGGGAAGGCTGGTAAATTGTGGTTAATTTCAGTCAATTTCAGTTCCTAGCACCCCCAAGCCTGGTAGCAGGCAGCTGGGTTGGCAGATGTTCCTGGAGCAGTCTGCACACAGCTTGTGGAGCCAGGGTAGGCAATAAGAACTTGTCCTCCAAGTCCTGGGGGTCTGTGTACTGACAGATGATTGCTTCTTCTGCTCACAGAGTTGCAAACACAGAAGCAGGCAACCATTGTTGCAGCCCTCAGTGACAGTTACAAACCTCTCCCCCTCCAGCTGATGCAACTTTCAGGGGATTTGAAGAGACAGATATATATGTATAGTGGGAGTCCCAGAAGGGGAAGAAAGACAAAGAGAGATTTGAAGAAATAATAGCCAAGATGTATGAAGTTTTAACAAAGACATGAATATAAACATCCGAAAGTTCAATGAACTCTAGGATGAAACAAACAGTTCTTACCCAGACACATTATAATCAAACTGTTGAAAGCTGAAGAGAAAGGGAGAATCTTGAAAGCAGCAATAAAGGAGCAACTTATCACATACAAGGGATCTCCAATATGATATCAGATTTCTCATCAGAAGCTTTGGAGGGCGGTGTTTTCAAAGTGAAACAACAACACAACACAAAAACCCAACTGTCAACCAAGAATCTTTTATCTGGCAAAAATGTCCTTTAAAAGTGAGGGAGAAAAAAACAGTGCCATTTGCAACAACATCAATGAAACTTGAAGGCATTATTCTAAGTGAAATAAGTCAAACAGAGAAATACAAAAACTGTATGATCTCACTTATATGCAGAATCTTAAAAAAATGAACTCTCTAGGGGGCTCCTGGGTGGCTCCATTGAGTGTCCGACTTCAGCTCAGGTCATGATCTCATAGTTTGAGTTCAAGCCCCGCACCAGGCTCTGTGTTGACAGCTCTGAGACTGGAGCCTGCTTCAGATTGTGTCTCCCCTTCTCTCTGCCCCTCTCCCGCTCGCACTCTGTCTCTCTCAAAAATAAACGTTAAAAAAAATTTTTTTTTAATGAACTCTCTCTCTCTCAAATAAGCAACAAAAAAATTAAGAATACCAATTACTCACTAAGTCTTTCAAAAAACAGAAGGTGAGGGAACACTCCCCAACTCATTCTATGAAGCCATTATTACCCCGATAACACAACCAAAGACATCACAGAAAACTAAAGACCAATATCTGGTAAGAATATGACAAAAGAATCTTCAACAAAATACTAGAAACATGACTCCAGTAACATAGAAGTAGTAGTATGACCAAATGAGGTTTATCTCAGGAATGCAAGGATGGTTTAACATCCCCAAATCAATAATGTTACACACCCTATCAACAGAATTAAAAACAAAAACCATATGATCATTGAAATAAAAAGCATCTGACAAACCTAATACCTTTTCATGATTAAAAAAAAAAACAAAACACTCAACAAACCAGGAAAAGAAAGAACCTTCTTCAAGCTGATAAGCGGTATCTATAAAAACACACAGTCAACTAATGGTGAAAGACTGGATGCTTTCCCTCCTAGATCAGAAACAAGTCAAGGACCTCCACTTGTACCACTTCTACTCAATACTGTACTGGAGGTTTTAGCCAGGGCAATGAGGCAAGAAAAAGAAGTAAAAGACATCCAGACTATAAAGTAAAACTAACTCTATTCACAGATGATGTGATATTATATAGAGAAGATTCCAAGGAGTGCACAAAAAAAAAAAAAAAAAAAGAGTATTAAACCCAATAAACAAGTTAAGCAAGGTTGCAGGACACAAGGTCAAGATTTCCAAAATCAAATTTATTTCTGTGCATTTGCAGTAAACAATCCCAAATAAATATAAGAAAATTCCATTAAGATCAAAAAGAATAAAATACTCAGAAATAAATTTAATGAGAGGTATAAAACTTATGCTCTGAAAACTATAAAACATTGTTTAAAGAAATTTAGATCTAAAATTTAATAAACATAAAATCACCTCATGTTTATGAACTGGAAGTCTTAACTCTGTTAAGATGGTAATACTCTATATAAACTAATCTGCAGGTTCAATGCAATCCCTATAAGAATCCCAGCTGGCTTCTTTGAAGAAATTGACAAGCAAATTCTAACATTCATAGAATTATAAGGGACCCAGAATAGCCAGAACAATTTTGTTTTTTGTTTTTTTCAATATATGAAATTTATTGTCAAATTGGTTTCCATACAACACCCAGTGCTCATCCCAAAAGGTGCCCTCCTCAATACCCAATACCCACCTCCCCTCCCTCCCACCCCCCATCAACCCTCAGTTTGTTCTCAGTTTCTAAGAGTCTCTTATGCTTTGGCTCTCTCCCACTCTAACCTCTTTTTTTTTTCCTTCCCCTCCCCCATGGGTTTCTGTTAAGTTTCTCAGGATCCACATAAGAGTGAACACATATGGTGTCTGTCTTTCTCTGTATGGCTTATTTCACTTAGCATAACACTCTCCAGTTCCATCCACGTTGCTACAAAGGGCCATATTTCATTCTTTCTCATTGCCACGTAGTACGCCATTTTGTATATAAACCATAATTTCTTTATCCATTCATCAGTTGATGGACATTTAGGCTCTTTCCATAATTTGGCTATTGTTGAGAGTGCTGCTATAAACATTGGGGTACAAGTGCCCCTATGCATCAGTACTCCTGTACCCCTTGAGTGAATTCCTAGCAGTGCTATCTCTGGGTCATGGGGTAGGTCTATTTTTAATTTTTTGAGGAACCTCCACACTGTTTTTCAGAGTGGCTGTACCAGTTTGCATTCCCACCAACAGTGCAGGAAGGTTCCCATTTCTCCACATCCTCTCTAGGATCTATAGTCTCCTGATTTGTTCATTTTGGCCACTCTGACTTAGCCAGAACAATTTTGAAAAATAACCAAGTTGGAGGATTCATCTATCTTGATTTCAAAACTTACTACAAATCAACAGTTAACAAGACTGTATGGTACTGGCATAAGGGCAGACACAGATTAAAGGAGCAGAATTGAGAGTCTAAAAATAAGCCCAAGTGTATATGGTCAACTTGTTTCTTTTTTGACCAGGGGGCAGAACAGTCTTTCCAAGAAATGGAGGTCAGACAACAAGATAGCCACATACATAAGAATGAAGATGGACCTTTACTGCATACAATATACAAAAATTAACTCAAAATACATCAAAGACCTAAATACACAGATTAAAACTATAAACCTTTTAGAAGAAAACATAGAGGTAAACCTACATGATCTTGGATTTGGCAAAGGATTCTTTGATGACACCAAAAACACAAGTAGCAAAAGAAAAATAGGGGTGCCTGGGTGGCTCAGTCGGTTGAGTATCCAGCTTCAGCTCAGGTCATGATCTCACGGTTTGTGAGTTTGAGCCCCACGTTGGGCTCTGTGCTGACAGCTCAGAGCCCGGAGTCTGTTTCAGATTCCGTGTCTCCCTCTCTCTCTGCCCCTTCCCTGTTCACGTACTGTCTCTCTCCATCTCTCAAGAATAAATAAACATTAAGAAATAAAAGTAAAAATAAATTGGACTTCATCAAAAATGAAAATTTTTGTGCTTCAAAGAACACTATCAAGAAAGTAAAAAGACATTCTCCCATTCCCACAGAATGGGAAAAATATACACAGATCATGTATTTGATAATATGACTTGTATCTAGAATATATAGAGAATTCCTATAACTCATTAATTAAAACACAAATAACTCAATTTAAAAATAGGCAAAGAACCTAAGTAGACATACCTCCAAAGAAAATATACAAATGCAAAGTAATATATGAAAAGATGCTCAACATCAGTTGCAATCTAGGAAATGCAAAACCAAACCACAATAAATACTACTTCACACCTGCTAGGATGGCTATAAACCAAAGGTCAGATAATAACAAGTGTTGACTAAGATGGGGAGAAATCAGAACCCTCTTACACTGGTGGTAGAAATATAAAATGATGCAGTTGCTTTAGAAAGCAGTCTGGAATTGGGGCGCGTGGGTGGCTCAGTTAAGCATTCGACTTCAGCTCAGGTCATGATCTCACGGTCCATGTGTTCGAGCCCCGCATCAGGCTTTGTGATGACAGCTCAGAGCCTGGAGCCTGCTTCGAATTCTGTGTCTCTGTCTTTCTCCGCCCCTCCCCTGCTCATGCTCTCTCTCTCTCTCAAAAATAAATAAGCATTAAAAACAAACAAAAAACACAGTCTGGAAGTTCCTCAAACATTTAAATGAAGAGTTACCATGTGACCCAGCAATTCCACTCCTAATTATACATCCAAGGGAACTGAATCCACACTGAAGCCTGCACACCAATGTTTATATTAGATTTAGTCACAATAGGCAAAAGGTGGAAACAATCCAAATGTCCAACAACTTATAAAAAAAATTAAACAAAATGTAGCATATCCACACAACAGAACACTATTCAGTTGGAATGAGGTACTGATAAATGTTCCTGTACACATGAACCTTGAAGACATTACGCTAAGTGAAAAAAGTCACAAAAAACTATATATTTTATATGATTCTATTAAATGAAATGTCCAGAAAGGCAAATCTATACAGAGAGAAGGCAGATTTAGGGGTTCCTTAGGATTGGAAGGAAGAGAAGATAGAGGGTCAATAGCTAAAAGTACAAGGTTTCTTTTTAAGGAGACAAAAATATTTAAAATTGTAGTGATATATGTATTTGTGAATATATTAAAAACCACTGAAGTGCACATTGAAAAAAAATTTTAACATTTACTTATTTTTGACAGAGAGAGAGAGAGAGAGAGAGAGAGAGAGAGAATGAAAGCAGGGAAGGGGCAGGGAGAGAGGGGGAGAGAGGATCTGAAGCAGGCTCTGCACTGACAGCAGAGAGCCCAGTGTGGGGCTCAAACTCATGAACTGTGCGATCATAACCTGAGCCAAAGTCTGACGCTTAACCAACTGAGCTACCCAGGTGCCCCTGAAGTATATACTTTAGTGGGTGAATTGCATGGTATGTGAATTATATCTTAATAAAGCTATTAAAAAAAGTAATCCTTTATTTAATCACAATTGAGTTGAATCAACTGAATCCTAGAACAGAATGATTTTTTTTCTTTTGCTATAAAGGATATCAATGTGACAACTCATGACATTTAAATAACGTCTGTAGATTAGATAATGGTATTATATCAGTGTTAATTTTCTGAATCTGATCACTGTGCTGTGGTTATATAAGGACATATTCTTGTTCCTAGGAAATAAAATGAAGAATTCAGGGGTGGAGGGACATCATGTCCACAACATTCTCACAAATGGACAGAAAAATAATTATACATATGGAGAAAAAGAATAATGAAGCAAAAGTGGTAGAATAGTAATATTAGGGAATATATGAGTATTCAGGAATTCTTTATACTATTTTTGCAACTGTTAGTCTAAAATTATTTTAAAATAAAAAATTAAAACAACACAACAAAGTCATCTAGTATTAAATTGCTGGAGAAGTGACATTCAGTGGCTGTCCAGAGCAATGGCCCAGTTTGTTCATAACCCGGCAGACAAGGCTCCAGTGCTGCTGTGACTTACTCGAAGCACTGATTGGCCACATTTTGGCACTATGCTGAGGTTGAGCTAGTTCCTCCCACCAGTCTTTGCTGAGATCCCTACTGCTATTCAGAGCTTGAAAAAAAGTCAAGAGTGCTAAACTGACAGCTTCCAACAGCTCACAGTCAAGGAAGCTCTGCTGAATAGACTAGAGTGGTAGCCACTGAGGTGTGGATGTGTTGTGTTGTTTTTAATTTATTTAAATCCAGTTAGTTAACATATAGGGTAATAATGATTTCAGGAATAGAATTTAGTGATTCATCACATATAACACCCAGTGCTCATCCCAACAAGTGCCCTCTTAATGCCCATCACCCATTTAGCCCATCCTCCGCAATACCCCACCAGCAACCCTTACTTTGTTCTCTATATTTGAGTCTTTTATGGTATGCCTCCCTCTCTGTTTTTATATTATTTATGCTTCCCTTCCCCTATGTTCATCTGTTTTGTTTCTTAAATTCCACATGAGTGAAATGATATATTCCTTTCTCTGACTTACTTTGTTTAGCATAATACACTTTAGTTCCATCCACATTGTTGCAAATGGCAAGATTTCATTCTTTTTGATCACCAAGTAATATTCCATTGTATATACCACATCTTCTTTATCCATTCATCAGTTGGCGGACATTTGGGCTCTTTCCACACTTTGGCTATTGTCGATAGCACTGCTATAAATATTGGGGTGCGTGTGCCCCTCTGAATCAGCATTTTGTATCCTTTGGATAAATACCTAGCAGTGCAATTGCTGAGTTTAGGGTTGTTCTATTTTTAATTTTTTGAGGAACATCCATACTGTTTTCCAGAGTGGTTGTACCACTCTGCATTCCCACCAGCAGTGCCAAAGGGTTCCTCTTTCTCCACATCCTCACCAATATCTTCACCAATATCTTGTTGTCTGAGTTGTTAATGTTAGCCACTCTGACCAGTGTGAGGTGGTATCTCATTGTAGTTTTGATTTGTATCTCCCTGATGATGAATGATATTGAGCATCTTTTCATGTGTCTGTTAGCCATCTGGATGTCTTCTTTGGAAAAAAGTCTATTTGTGTCTTTTGTTCATTTCTTCACTGGATTATCTTGTTCTTGGATGTTGAGTTTAAGATTTTGGATACTAACCCTTTATTTGATATGTCATTTGCAAATTTCTTCTCCCATTCTGGTGGGTGCCTTTTAGTTTTGCCGATTGTTTCCTTCGCCGTGCAGCTTTTTATCTTGATAAGGTCCCAATAGTTGATTTTTGCTTGTTTCCCTTGCCTCCAGGGACATGTCAAGTAAGAAGCTGCTACAGCCAAGGTCAAAGAAGTTGTTGCCTGTTTTCTCCTCTAGGATTTTGATAGCTTCCTGTCTTACGTTTAGGTCTTTCATCCATTTTCAGTTTATTTTTGTGTATGGTGTAAGAACAAGGACCAGGTTCATTCTTCTGCTAAGTCATTGTCCAGTTTTCCCAACACCATTTGCTAAAGAGACTGTCTTTTTTCCACTGGATATTCTTTACTGCTTTGTCCAAGATTAGTTGGCCATACAATCGTGGGTCCATTTCTGGGTTCTCTATTCTGTTCCCATTGACCTGTGTGTCTGTTTTTGTGCCAGTACCACACTGTCTTGATGATTACAGCTTTGCAATACAGCTTGAAGTCCGGAATTGTGATGCCTCCAGCTTTGGTTTTCCTTTTCAACATTACATTGGCTATTCAGAGTCTTTCCTGGTTCCATGCAAATTTTAGAATTGTTTGTTCTAGCTCTGTGAAGAATGCTGGTGTTATTTTGATAGGGATTGTGGTGTGGATGTGGCTTTATGTCAATGAGATCATAGGTAAGCACGGCATCGTTGGCTATAATGTTTGAAGACCAATCTTTAAAAAAATTTTTTTTTTGACGTTTATTTATTTTTGAGACAGAGCATGAACGGGGGAGGGTCAGAGAGAGAGAGACACAGAATCCGAAGCAGGCTCCAGGCTCTGAGCTGTCAGCACAGAGCCCAACGCGGGGCTCGAACTCACGGACCACGAGATCATGACCTCAGCCGAAGTCGGCTGCCCAACCGCCTGAGCCACCCAGGCACCTCATGAAGACCAATCTTTAACATCTGTTTATATTTGGTTTATTATTTGAGTGTTCTTGGACCATGTGTGTTCAGACTAGTGTCTGGATAAAATAAGATAATGCATCAAAAACAATATAAATAAATTGGTGGAGAAGCAACTGTATTTCTAGGAATTTAAGGCTTTATTGTCATTGCTATTATTATCACCAAACAACTAGAAATACAAATATTTAAAAATAAAGCTAGTCAAAAGAATGTTTGTTCAGGCACTTCTACTACTCTGAAAATTTTCTGTTTTTTAATTTTTTTAACATTTATTTATTTCTGAAAGACAGAGCATGTGTAGGGGAGAGGCAGAGAGGGAGACACAGAATCTGAAGCAGGCTCCAGGCTCCAAGCTGTCAGCACAGAGCCCAACACGGGGCTTGAACTCATGGACAGCGAGATCATGACCTGAGCCGAAGTCAGACGCTTAACCAACTAAGCCACCCAGGTGCCCCTACTCTGAAAGTTTTCTTATGCAGGTGTGATGTAATGCAGTTGACTCACTGGAGAATAACCTACATGACCCAAAGTGAGTGTCATCTCAATCAGGAAATAGCCCTGTGACAGTAGGAAAAGAGCAAAGGCCTCAAAAGCACAGGATCGATCAAGTGATTGTTACCACAAGAAGCTGACTATGCTTCTAAGCTCAGTTGTACCATTATGTAAAAATTACATGTTACAAAACTGTGTACAGTATAATTCTATTTGGGCTTTAAAACAAAACAAAAAAAGCCTATGATACATATATGAATGTGATGGATGTGTATATACACAGAAAACTACAGACAAATGCATAGAGGATAAAAGGCAGTATAGAAACAGTGGGGGTAGAGAACCTAAGGAGGCTTCATGCTGTTAGCGCAGACCAGAGCCCGATGTGGAGCTCAATCACATAAACCGCGAGATTACCTGAGCCGAAATCAAGTTTCAGATGCTTAACTGACTGAGCCACCCAGATGCCCCAAAACTAGAATTTATTTAGAGCAAGATCTTATATCATTCTAATAAAAATCCCAGCTAGGGATTCCTACCCGCTAGGATGGCTGTAATCAAAATGATGACACTAACAAGAGTTGACAAGAATGTGGAGAAATTAGAACCCTCATACGTTGCTGGTAGGAACGTAAAATGGTGCAGCTGCTTTGGAAAAGAGTCTGGCAGTTCTTCAAAACGTTAAACGCAGACTTTCCATATGATTTAGCAATTTCCACTCCTAGATGCATACCCAAGAAAAATGAAAACCTATGTCCACACAAAAACTTGTACACAAATGTTCACAGCAGCATTACTCATAATAGCCAAAAAGTGGAAACCTAAGTGTCCATCAGCTGATGAACAGATAATCAAAATGTGGGATAGCTACAGAATGGAATAAATAGCATTTGACCATATAAAACAATGAAGTATCTGATATATGCTACAACATGGATGAATCTTGAAAACATTATGCTGAGAGAAACCAATCACAAAAGACCACATGTTGTGTATGATTCCATTTAAATGAAATGTCCAGAACAGGCAAATCTACAGACGCAGAAATATCAGTGGCTGCTTAGGGGTGGAGGGCTTGGGGACAATGGAGGGTGACAATACAGGCTCTCTTTTGGAGGTATTAAATGTTCTAACATCAGCTGTGGTAATGGCTGTACAATTCTGTGAACATACTAAAAACCACTGAATTGTATGCTTTAAAATTTTTTTTTTTTTTCAACGTTTATTTATTTTTGGGACAGAAAGAGACAGAGCATGAACGGGGGAGGGGCAGAGAGAGAGGGAGACACAGAATCGGAAACAGGCTCCAGGCTCTGAGCCATCAGCCCAGAGCCTGACGCGGGGCTCGAACTCACGGACCGCGAGATCGTGACCTGGCTGAAGTCGGACGCTTAACCGACTGCGCCACCCAGGCGCCCCTGAATTGTATGCTTTAAATGCGTGAAATGGATAATTTCAAAAGTCTGTTAAAAAGAATTCCATCGCACAAGCAGTTGACACATTAGGCTGATGGGACACTCACCTCTCTCTCCACTTCATCCTCCTCTTCCAAAAGATCATACACCTGCTCCAAAAGTTGAATCCCCAGGCCCTGGATTACATCAGCTCTCAAGACTTCAACTATTCTTCTGATCTTTTCAGAACCTGGCATGATAGCTAAAAAGAAATAACAAAGATAGGGAAAAATAAACACTTCACTGCAACAAGAACATGTTTTTGTAAAAATCTTGTCATGTTAAGATTTTTTTCACTTTGACAAGAGCTTGGTTTAAGCACTTCATGTATTTTTAATGACTACAAATGTATACATGAACTTACACTTCATGTCTCGTTACCAACCTCTTAAACCTAAATCCACAGCTATCTAATTTGAAGAAAAGCCACATGAAAAACCCAAACATGCATTTTATTTATATTTATTTTTTAAAAACAATTTGCATGCAACTTTTCAGGAACACAACTATTGCATAAAACAAGATATGCCTTTTATGGAGTTATTGAAAGAAAATAATTTTAAAAAAAAAGCAAAAACATTTTGGGAGCATTAGCTTCTTGGTGTGACACATTTCTCCAATAAACATGCTTTCCAGTTTGCTGTAAAAGAATAAACTGATCACCAGAGGGTAGCTCTTTAAAATGGAGTTCCTCAGCTTCTTCTGCAACTTTCCCATGAAGTATCAGCGTATCTCGATACTTCCGATGAAGTTTAAATTCTGACACTGGATCTGGAACGAGGAGATCTTCACAGCTCTCCTTAGGGTCTAATTTTAGGGTCTGAGTCATCAGTTGGACCAAGTCACTCATTTCATTTGTATGACCTTTCCTGGGGGGAGGTGGGGGGAGAAAATAAGTCCCCTTGTGATTTCATTGGCTTTATGAGAATTTTTCATCAAAAAATTAGATGCAAAACAACCTTCAGGAATTTCTTCTAAATAGGCAAGTAAGCTCTTATAGACAGACCCTTCTGTAAATAATAAGTATAAACCCAACAAAATTAAAACTCAAGTATGTGAAGACAATGGAGCATATACAAAACCTGTATGCAGGTTCTGTAGGGGCGTCAACACCTTTTAGCCTAAGGGCCATAGGCAGCTAAAGTACAAAAGAAAACCCACAGTCTTTCTGGCCTGCAGAGACAAAGGACAAAGTTCAATCATAGCCACTAGAGAGTGAAATTTTAGAAAGGAAAGAGCCAGAAAGAAGCTCCAGGTTCTATGTATAAATTCTGCCCAACTAGGGGCGCCTGGGTGGCGCAGTCGGTTAAGCGTCCGACTTCAGCCAGGTCACGATCTCACGGTCCGTGGGTTCGAGCCCCGCGTCGGGCTCTGGGCTGATGGCTCAGAGCCTGGAGCCTGCTTCCGATTCTGTGTCTCCCTCTCTCTCTCTGCCCCTCCCCCGTTCATGCTCTGTCTCGCTCTGTCCCAAAAATAAATAAAAAACGTTGAAAAAAAAAAAAAAATTCTGCCCAACTATTTGCAAGTAACTTAATTACAGCCATGTATAAAGTTCAAGAATATCAAGCAATACAAAAATACCAGCTCCCAATGAGATAAAATTGACAATGTCTGACATCCAGCCAAAAGTATCAAACATGCAAAGAAGCAGGAAAATAGCACACCTTTATTAAGAGAAAAAAATCAGTTAATAGAAACAGACCCAAAAGTGACACAAGTGATAGAATTAGTTGATAAGGACACTTAAGTGGTTATTATAAATATATTCCGTATGTCCAAGGTAGAGGAAAGCATTAACATCTTAAGGAGAGGCACGGAAGATATAAAAAGACCCAAATAGAACTCCTAGAAATTAAAAGTACACTATGTTAAATACATGAGATAAGATTAGCAAACTAGATGCTGTAGAAGAAAACACTAGTGAACTCAAAGATATGGCAGTAGAATCTATGAAAAATGAAACAGAAAAAAGTCTAAAACACATGAACGCCATCAGTGAGCTGTGGGACAACTTTAAACAATCTAATATATAGGTAATTAAAATCCTCAAGAAGGCAAAAAGGGATCCAAAAAAATTTTGAAGAAGTAACAGCCAAAATTTTCACGGATCTGATGAAAATTATAAACCCATAGATCTTGAAAGACATTCTAGAAGAATTCTGAATGAAATCAGATGTGTTCATTAGAAGAGATTATTTTTAGCTCTAACATGTACCAAAACCCATTTATAATGTTATCGATGACAGCACTGCAGGTCTGAACACTATGACAAACGTATATTTAGGATTAATTCAAACAGAAATTGCTTATGAAAGAAGACAGAAAAATAAGAACATACCGTTCTTTGGAATCCCCATCTGATTTGTCAGTTGAACTTGTAGAAGAACTTAATTCATCCTCAGAGAGACAGTGGATGACTTTCTTTTCCTATTAATGTTTGGAAAAACACAATTCCACATGACAACACAACCAGAATGTAATGCATGCAACACTCTCAGATGCAATGTCTACATACAACACACACCTACATCCAATTTAACCGGACAATCTAATGATATAAAAATTGAAGTTACTTTCCCCAAATGATGTCCTAGTTCACCTATAAAGTACACAAGTGAACCGTGAAGAACCTTAAGGGGAAATTTTACAAGGCCCTGGAAAGTCTCAGCTATGAATAAATTTTCTTTCCAGAGGCGAGTGGACAAACAGTTCTGGTACTCCAACTCCCACGCAGAGGGCTGGTGCTCTAAAGAATTTTAAACTAGAAAAAATGCCACATAAATAAAAGAAACCTCAGTTTATATCGGAGACTCTTTGCTAAAATACTTTAAAGGAGTACTTGACTTAATTACACACAAACCTTAAAACTTTAGACAATGGAGAAGACTGTCTTAATTAGTGAAACAATTTATTCATAGAATATTGTTAAAGAAACAAATCTTCCTTACTTTCAAGAGCAAGAAGTTTCTGTTTTTAAAAATAATTATATGCTCCTAGAAATAATGTCAGAAAGTGCAGTACAGAAAAATGGATCATTTTTCCTAAGGTATCAATACACAAAAAAGTGAAAATGGGTTGGAAACCTGCAATTACCCATTTAGCCACTAGGTGCTGCCCCTACATCATCCCTAGGCGAGAAGGTAATGAACTCTGACACAAACAGGAAACTGAGCAAAGATAATAAGCAAGTGAGACTAAAATTTGGCCAGGTAGGTGGGTATATTGGTTACAAAGCAGAATAAGCAAAAGGTTGCCTAATGGAAGCTGTTTAAAGTCTTGTTTTAAATACTACCTAAAGAAAGATAGCAACTAACCTACCAACTGCTTATAAGAGCATCTGTAAAACTCATTCCCTTAATGGTGCAAAAATAACCTTCTTAATTATTATTCACCAGTTCTTTTCCTTATCAAAAGTGAAAAGGTGGGGTGCTTGGGTGGCTCAGTCAGTTAAGCATTAGACTCTTGATTTCAGCTCAGGTCACGATCTCACAGTTGGGAGATCAAGCCCTGTGTTGGGCTCCACGTCCATGCTTAAAATTCTCTCTTCCTCTGCCTCTCCCTTGTGAGCACTTTCTCTCTCTCTCTCTCTCTCTCTCTCTCTCAAAAAAAAAAAAAAAAAAAAAAAAAAGTGAAAAGGCAGAACTTAAGTCAGTTCTGTCCCAGAAATAAATGGAGCTGGCAGTTATGAGGCTTACTGTATTAGGCTTGCCAGATGATATAGACACGTCCCCCCTTTCCATAGGACTATGTAATATACCTGAGCCGCACAGCAGTCAGAAGACAACCATCGGCCAGGGGTGGGCTGGCCTTCCTCTGGTGGTTTCCCTGGTCCTGATGCACTCAGAGAAGCTCTCCTCACTGAAGGGCCTGAAAAAGTGACCACCCCAGCAGTTGTTTGTAGTGGGCTGGCCCCAAAAGAAGTGGGCTTTACACAGGATATGAAAGATACCCCAGCAAGTGCCAGCCCAGAAGTACCTCAGACAGCATATTCATCATCACTCTGGTCCCTGACACCTCAGCTCAAACCTCAGCTCTAGGTCTACCGGTGCTGTGACCCTGGGCAAGCTATTTAAGCCCTCCAAGCCTCAGTTTCCTCAGCTGCAAAATGGAGATAATGCTGCCTGCCTTTGACAGCTACTGTAAACATGAGATGAGACAATGCTCTTAAAACGCTTACCATAATGCTTGAGACATAGTCAGCATTCAATAAATGGAAACTGCTAGTACTGTTTTTAGATGATAGCGATAAGAATGATCACAGCCCTCAGCCCAGGGAAGCACCATTCTCCCAGCTTCCTCTCTCTGTTCCTGAGAAGACACCACTCTTTGACCAGCAGAATCTGAACATGGAAACAAACTGAACACTCACTCCATTTCCTGTCTGAAATCTCCCAGGAGTTAATGCCACTCAAACCCCTCTTGCTCTCTTTTTAATATCCTTTTCCTCTGATAATACAAGTTCCAGACCCAACAGCCGCATATGCTGATTTTTTAAAAGATTTACCAAGAAATTTTAAAAATTCTCCCAAATCTGTTTCCCAGATGGATCACTGATGCTGAAAATACTTCACATCTCACAATCAGAACCAATGCTACATCCATAAGCCATACCAACAACCTCCAATAGATGAAGGAAAGAGAAAACTTTACCTGAGGGGAACACCTCTTCCTGTGACTGCTTTAGTCGCCTCCTCTCTCTTGCTGATAATGGTCGATCCTTTTAAAGAAAGTCCGTTACTTTCATTCCTTCTCACTATTTTTAGAACACCTGGAATGCGTGACATTATCATCCAGCACTACAGGACAGGCCTTCCACAGGCCTTTAAAGGAACGTGTTTGAAACCAGTCACATCCTGGTTACAACTACTAGCTAGAATGATCAGAACACTCATTTCTGGGAAGTACTCATTTTTGGAAGGGTAAACGGAAAATTTTGCATTTCCTACATTCAGGATCTACTTTGGTCTCCTTAATTAAGTGGAAGCAACCATCCCTGGAACTATAGAATCTGTCCATTTCAATGAAAGCTTCTGCTGAGAATCACAAATTTGTCCCCTCCATTGTTTGGCAAAAGGCAGGGCTAAGATGTTTCAACAGAAAACTTCACAATATATATAGGATTTTTACAACCAAAAAGTTTTATAAGAAGGTTGAAACAAATCCAATATACACTCCAACAAACCTTGGATGATGGCACCTCCCTGCTGCTCGAACAGCTCACAGTAGACCCAATGACCACTTTACTTTGATTTTCAGCATCTTTTTGTGATAATGTGATATCCGTTTTTCCAATAGTGGGAAGAGAAGGCAAAAGTCGAGGAGGAGCCTCTTGGAACTTAAATAATTAAAAAGGGGAGGTGGGAATTATCAGTTTCATATACAACCACTTCCAAAGTTCCCCTACCAGTAAGTCTCCTATGTATTTGGCAGTGATTTGCTCTCAAGAAATTCAAAACATTGCATTTTATTGGAAAGAAACTCTGCCAAAAGTGAATTACCATCTGAGAAGCTTATAGACAGGGTGCTTGTGAAAGAAATGAGGTGTAGACATGATTCTATGCAGAAGATAAGGGAGAAACTATTCATCAGGATAACACAGGAGGGATCAGAGAAATACTCTTGTTAGCCTGTTCCTTTAACTCTCAAGAGGATTTGTCCATTTTTGATGGAAAAGATAAGATCTTTACTCTGTTTCCAACTCACTGACATTTGAAAACTAATATTTAGCATCTTGCCATTGCTACCCCTCTCCATATGTTCCCTGCATTTCTTATGTGTCTTTTTGGCAACTGTTAGTCATTCTAAATAAAGTCTATTTCCCAAGCAACAGCACAGTGACTTACTTCAAAGAGATCTCCGCTGACCTGTGTCCTTTCCCCACTGTGTTCAGGGTGTTCTCTTTTCTTCTGTCGTCGTTGTCGAGAGAGGGAAGGCTCAGACCTGGAGCTGTGTGGCTGTAAACCTGGGTTGGTCCTGCCTGGTTTTTCTAGAACACACTCACCAGCAACTTGATCCTTAAGAATAATGAAATTAAACAAACAAAAAAGAAAACAGAATAATGAGATAGTCTTGAACTTCCAAGTGACCAAACTATATTAAAATTATAAATGGAAATGAGGAGTGTCTTTATCAAAATGAATGCTCATTTGCAGTGTGGACAGGCAAAGACAAAATGCTGACATTGGTTATCCACATTTTCTGGCTTTTTTTCCTCTTTTTCCAAATAAAAGTAAGTAATTATTTTAATTACATTACTCAGATTGTTATTAACCCAAACTACTGACGTTCGATTCATGTTTTAAAAAAATACTTCTTTTCATAACTTTTAATAGGATTTGTATTCGGAAAACTAGGAAACATTTTAAATGAAATCCAATTTAATATATACATACTTCCCAAGTAAATATCAGTTATTTGGATACACCCTAAAAAGCACCAAGAAAACAGCACTGGGTTTGGAGTCAAATGGAATCCTATCTGAGAAACTTAATACTCCTGAACCTCAGTTTCCTCCTCGATAAAGCGGTATAATACCTCACTCACACTGCCTGACTGAAGCAGGTTGGAGGAGATGGTGCATTCAAGTACTTAGGACTCTGTCTAGCACATACTAGATGCTCAAAAAACAGGAGCTATTCCTAGCAGTAGTGATAAGGTAAATTACCTTCTAAGTTATAAAGATCACAAAGGACTTAGTATTTTATTAGGATAGCTGGTTTTAGAAACAAATGCATACAAATTATTAAAACAAAATAGATTTTTACATTTCTTTTTTCTCCATTTTTTTTTTTTTTAAGAGAGAGACAGGGAGAGTATGCACAAGCAGGGAAGAGAAGCAGAGAGAGAGAGAGAGAGAGAGAGAGAGAGAGAGGGAGAGAGAATCCTCAAATCCCCAGCAGGCTCCATGCTGAGTGTGGAGCCCAAAGCAGGGCTCAGTCCCACAACCTTGGGATCATGACCCCAACCGAAATCAAGAATCAGATGCTCAACCAACTGAACCACCCAGGTGCCCTTTATGTTTACTTCTTAAACAATTTTTAACTATCAGAACATCTGACAGATGGACACTGGTAATTGAATCTCATTCAAGCAGCACATTTTTATCAAGAGCCCCTGTGTGGTACATTGTAGAAAGAAAAACAAAAAATGCAATGTTAATACAAGGTGAGGTTGCTTTTTAAAAAATGTTTTTATGTTTATTTATTTATTTTTTGAGAGACAGAGAGAGTATGTAAGCAGGGGAAGGCAGAGAGAGAGAGAGAGAGAGAGAGAGAGAGAGAATCCCAAGCAGGCTCCATGCTGTCAGCACTGAGCCCAACATGGGGCTTGAACTCACAAACCATGAGATCATGACCTGAGCCAAAATCAAGAGGCAGACACTTAACCAAGTCCTGCCACCCAGGAGTCCTGCCCTGAGGTTGCTTTCTAAGAGTCATTATCATCTACCATTTAGGTTCTCTGCCAAACACAAACTAACAACTCCTGTAAGAAAATAATTTGTAAATTTATTATTTCGAGTCCATGTAACATTATACAAAAAAATATAGCAAATGATTACATGTTTACAATATTATACAATAAGCTGGCTGAACAAGGAGACCCTGATAATAAATAGTGATATAATTCTGGACAGTGAAATAAATTTTTCTCTGCTGATAAGTATAGGATGTTCAAATAAAGTTTATACAGATACAAGAATGACAGAACAAATGACTTAAGCAATTCATTTCTCAATGAAATCCAATTGGTCCTAAAAAACTTCTACCTTTATCAATAAAAACAGTAACAACAACAACAACAACAACAAAAAAGAGGAAATGCTAGACATCAAGTTCTATCAGAGAAACAAAAAACCCGTGTGATATATTATATGTAAAAAAAAGATAGTGATCAGGAACAAGACAAAGATGTCCACCTTCACTGCTTCTACTCAATACCATACTGGAGGTTCTAGCCAGGGCAATTAGGCAAGAAAAAGAAATAAAGGCAACCACATCTGAAAAGAAGAAATAAAACCATCTCCATTTGCAGATAATATGATATTGTATTCAGAAAATCCTACAGTTCATTATAAAAAAATTATTAAAGGGGGTCTGGGTGGCTCAGTCCGTTAAGCATCCAACTCTTGATTTTGGCTCAGGTCATAATCTCACGGTTTGTGAGATCAAGCCCGGTATCGGGCTCTATGCTGGCGGCACAGAGCCTGCTTAGGATTCTCTCTCCCTCTCTCTCTGCCCCTCACCTGCTTGCACTCTCTCTCAAAATAAACATTAAAAAAATTATTAGAACCAATAGAGAATAGATGAGTTCAAGGTTGTAGGACATAGGGCCGATATGCAAAAATCAACTGTATTTCTATACACAAGCAAAGAACACTATGAAGATAAAATTAAGACCACTCCATTTATAGTAGTATCAAAAGGAATAAAATATTTAAAAATGAATTTAATAAAAGAAGTGCAAGGCTTGAACACTAAACAGCAAAAAGTCTGTTAAAGACCTAAATAAATAGAAAGACATCTCATATTAATGGACTGTAAGACTTAAATATTAAGATAGCAATACTCTGGAAATGATCTACAGATTCAATGCCTATTGAAATCTCAGCCCATTTTGCAGAAATTAACAAGCTGGTCTTAAAATGGAAATGCAAAGGACCCCAAATAGCCAAAACAATACTAAGAAATAATAAAGTTGGGGGTGACTGGGTGGCCCAGTTAAGTGACTGACTTCAGCTCAGGTCACGGTCTCATGGTTCATGAGTTTGAGCCCTGTATTGGGTTATCTGCTCTCAGCACATAGCCTGCTTTGGATCCTCTGTCTCCCTCTGTCTCTGTCCCTCTCCTGCATATGTGCACACATGTGTGCACACTCTCTTTCCCGAAAATAAACATTTAAAAAAGAAAGTTGAAAGACTTCAACTTCTCTACAATAATTAAGACTGTGTTACTGACAGGGGGCAGACATACAGATCAACAGAACAGAACTAAGAGTCTAGAAATAAGCCATTACATTTATAGTCTATTGATTTTCAACAAGAATGCCCAGACAATTCAATGGAGAAAGAACAATCTTTTAATGAATGGTGCTAAGACAAGCTGACGTTCATACGAAAGTATGAAGCTGGACCCCTTCTTCACACCATACACAAAAATTTAACTCAAATGGGTCACAGACTTAAATGTAAGAGCTAAAACTATACACTCTTAGAAGAAAACATAGGGATAGGTATCCATAACACCAAAAGCACAAGTGACAAAAGAAAAAATAGACAAAACCGGACTGTATCAAAATTACAAACTCTTGTGCTTCAAAGGATACCATCGAGAAAATGAAGAGAACTCACAGAAAGGGAAATAATATCTTCAAATCTTATACCTGGTAAGGGACTGACATCTAGAATAAAGAACTCTTACAATTCAACAATAAAAAGATAAATAAACCAATTAAAAAGTGGGCAAAGCATCTGAAACAGTACTTCTCCAAAGTAGGTATACAGAAGGCCAATAAGCACATGAAAAGATGCTGAACACAGTCATTAGGGAGATGCAAATCAAAACCACTGTAAGATACCACTTCACACTCACTAAGATAAGCTAGGAAAAAAATAAAACAAAACAGAAAATAGCAAGTATTGGTGAGGATGTGGAGAAACTGCAACTCTTGTATATTGTTGGGAAGTAAAATGATGCAGTTGCTTTGGAAAACAGTTTTAGAGTTCCTCAAAAAGTTAAACATAGAATTAGCATACGTAAGACCCTGCAATTCCACTCTTAGATACATACCCAAGAGAACTGAAAACGTACATCCACACAAAAACTTATGTGTAAGAATGCTCATAACAGAATCACCCATAGTAACCAAAAACTGAAAACAACCCAAATGTTCATCAACTGATGAATGAACAAATAAAACATGGTATATACATACAGTGAATTTATTTGGCAATTTAAAAAGGAATGAAATACTGGTATATGCTGCAACATGAAGAAATCTTGAAAACATTATGCTAAGTAAAAGAAGCCAGACACAAAAGTCCCTAAATTTATGATCCTATTTCTAGGCCTACCTCATTTCATTATACTCCACTTAATTGCGCTTCACAGATACTGTATTTTTTACAAACGGAAAGTCTGTGGTAGCTCTGCAATGACCAAGTCTATCGGCACCATTCTTTCCAACGGCATTTTCTTGCTTTATGACTCTGTCACGTTTTGGTAATTCTCACAATATTTCAAATGTTCAATAGTATAATAGTTGTTATGGTGATCTGTGATGTTACTATTGTAGTTGTTTTGGTGCACCACAAATTGTGCCCATAAAAGATGGAGAACTTAACTGATAAATGCGTGTGTTATGATTGCTCCACCTACTGGCCATTCCCCCACCTCTCTCCATCTTCTTGGGACTTCTAACTCCCTGAGACATAACAATATGAAAATTAGGCCAATTACTAACACTACGATGGCTTCTAAGTGTTCAAGGAAAAGGAAGCGTCAACCAATGTATCAAAAACTTCACTGCTGTCTTATTTAAAGAAATTGCCACAGTCACCCTAACCCTTCAGCACCTACGGCATTGGTCAGCACTCATCAACATTGAGGTAGGACCCTCCACCAGCAAAAAGATTACGATTTCCTGAAAGCTCAGATGATGGTTAGACTATAATGTAAACATAACTCTTACATGCACCAGGAAACCAAAAATTTCATGTGACACCGGTACTGCAATGTTCGCTTTATTGCAATGATCTGTAATTGAACCCGCAATATCTCTGAAGTATGCCTGTACATGAAATGCTCAGAATAAGCAAATCCATACAAATAATGGTTGCACGGGCTAGAGAGTGACTATTAGTGGGTATAGGGTTTATTTTTGAGGCTATAAAAATGTTCTGGGGCAGCTGGGTGGCTGAGACCATTAAGCCTCTGACTCTTGATTTCGGCTCAGGTCACAATCTCATGGTGGTGGGATTAAGCCCCTAGTTGGGCTCCATGCTGAGTGTGGGGCCTGCTTGGGACTCTCTCTCTCCCTCTGCCCCTCCTCCCCTGCTTCTGCTTGCATGCATGCTCTCGGTCTCTCAAAAAAGAAAATAAACATTACAAAAAATGTTTGGGAATAAGACAGTATGATTGTATAACTCTATAAACAGACTAAAAATCATTGAATTAGTACTGTGAAATTAGAAAAAAATGAAAGAAGTATACCTGAATATAATTTGAGAGCCAAGCAGAACACATAATTTTATCTACAAAGTACTAAGAATCCCAGTGTCCAAACAAAGAAAGCTTAAGACTTCTGTCTAATGACTTTAAGTGACAAAAGCATTACACGTGGGCTTTTCCACAAAAATAAAATTTTATTAGAAACATTTGAATATAAATGTATAAAATAGTTTTATATATCTATATAAAAATGATATCAAATATATTTAGCATATTATAAAAACAGTTAATATACAACTTAAATATATTTTTAGAATATTTTACATATAAAAACGTAAAGTTCACCAAATGTTCTGGCTTTCTCTCTAATCCTCAGCTATTGCCATGCTTCATTTAACTCGGGCTTCTTTCCAAATTCAAGTAAAAGTTAACCTTTAAATTTACTCAGAACAGTCTCTTAGTATCAAAATCCTTTTGCTCATTTGCTTTTCTCCTTCTTTTCTTTCCCCTTTGGTTCCAATACATATATATATTTTTTTATTCTTAAGAAATGAGATCAATCACTAACTTTTCAAGAGCAAGAAGAAATGTGATGTTACCTACTTGTTGGAACTACCCATCCATGTGGAGGCCTACGGAAGAGTGACAAAAAAATGGGACAAAACATACAAGTACCCTGCTTCCACCAAATACCCTATGCCAGGGCACAGAAGGGATCTAAGAAGCCCTGGGTCCTATCCTTTAGTTTGTGTAATGTTTATTTAAAAAGAAATTTTTTTTAATGTTTATTTATTTTTGAAGGAGAGAGAGACAGAGAGTGAGCAGGGGAGGGGCAGAGAGAGAGGGAGACACAGAATCCAGAGCAGGCTCCAGGCTCTGAGCTGTCAGCATAGAGCCCAAAATGGGGCTCAAACTCACGAGCCACAAGATCATGACCTGAGCCAAAGTCAGATGCTTAACCGACTGAGCCACCCAAGCACCCCAGTTTGTGGCATGTTTAAACTGGTACACAGAGTAACTAACTTTCCCAAAACACCAACTAGAACAGGACAAACAACACGAGCCACACCTTCATAACTGCACTTTCCAGTCATCTCTCTGAAACCAACACCTCATGCGTATCACTCACCTGGTCTTTTGGCTTTTGGTCTGTGTTTAGGGGTTGCAGAGGATTCAGTCGGTCATTCCTTCCCCCAGCGACATCACCAGAGGACCATGTGGGAATCAGGTTTCTGGGGTGAGTGCTGGGCTTCGTGCCATCCTGCAGCTTCTCCTTCACTTGAGAAATACCACATTTACCTTCTAGCTCATTCTCCCGAACTAAGCCATCTTTCAGTGAGTCCCTCCTTTCTGAAGGTAGGATGTCAATATTCACTCTACTGATCGTGGCTAGTGATTCTGCAGTATTGCTCACGTCCAGCTTGGAGGTGTGGACTTTCAGACTTGCTGGTGACTTCAAGGGGCCAGTGACCATGGGTTTCTCCTGGGACAAATATTTGTCTTCACCCTGAGTGAAAATAGGCTTCTCATTTATTACAGCACTCCTCACACCCCATAAAATTAACTCAAAAGGAATGGCAGGTTCCTCAGAATTAAACATAGAATCATCACACAACCTGGGAATCTCACTCCTAGGTAAATATCTCGAAGAACTGAAAAGTAAGACTCAAACAGGTTATTTGCTCACCAGTGTTTAGAGCAGCGTTATTCACACTGGCCTAAAAGTGGAAACAACCTCAATGTCCATTAGCAGATGAATAAACAAAATATAATATACACATACAATGGAATATTATAAAGCCATTAAAAGGAGTGAAGTACTGACACATGCTATGACATGGGTGAACCTTGAAAACATGCTGAATGAAATAAGCAAGACACAAAAGGGCAATTATTGTATGATTAACTTATGTAGAACAGGTAAACTCCTAGAGACGGAAAGTAGATTAGAGGTTACCAGGGCCTGGGAACGGGAGGAATGGGAGACTATTGCTTAATGAGCACAGAGTTTGCTTGGAGCAATGAAAGGTTTTTGGAAGATAGTGGTGATGGTTGCACAACACTGTGAGTGTAGTTAAGGCCACTAAATTGTATGCTTAAAAATGGTTCAAAATGTCAAATTCTATGTCATAGATATTTCACAATAAAAGAAAATTTAAAAATTTAAAAATGAATCAGCAACCTAGATAACAGAGCTAAAATTATAAAACTCCTAGAAAAAAACATAGCCATATGTCATCATGAACTTGGATTTGGCACAGGATTCTTAGATAGGACACCAAAAGTACAAGCAACATAAGAAAAAAAAAAAGATAAATTGGCTTTCATCAACATTAAAAACTTTTGTGTATAACTGGACATTATCAAGAAAGTAAAAAGCCAGGGCACCTGGGTGGCTCAGTCTGTTAAGCATCTGACTCTGGATTTTGGCTCAGGTCATGATCTCACAGTTTGTGAGTTCGAGCTCCGTGTCTGGCTCTACACTGCCAGTGTGGAGCCTGCTTGGAATTCTCCCCTCCCCTCCCCTCCCTTTTCTCTCTCTCCCCCATCTCTGCCCCTCCCCTGCTCATGTTCACTCTATCTCTCTTTCAAAACAAATAAATAAACTTAAAAAAAAAAAAAAGTAAAAAAGCCAAACTATATAGCATGGGAAGAAATATTCGTAAATCATATCTCTGATAAGGAGCTAGTGTCCAGAAAATAGAAAGAACTCTTAGACCTCAACAACAAAACTACAAAAAACTCAATTAAAAAACGGGCAAAGGGCTTAACAGACATTTCTTGAGGGAACAAATACAAATGGTCAAGAAGCTTATGGGAAGGGACTCTATGTCATTGGTCATCAGGGAAATGCAAACCCAGACTACACTCAGCATTTCACATCCACTAGGATGGCTAGAATGAGAAAAGTAGAAAGTCACAGGAGCTGCTGAGGTTGTGGAGAAACCAGAACTCTTGTGGACTGCTGGTAGGAAAGTAAAATGGTGCAACCACTTTGGAGAACGGCATTGTAGTACCTCAGAAAGTAAACACAGAATTACCATATGACCCAGCAATTTCATTCCTACGTATATACGCAAAAGAACTGAGAACAGAGACTCAAAGACTTGTACCCAAATGTTCATACCAATAGCCAAAAGGTGGAAACAATTCAATACCCACCAGTGAATGACTGGATAAGCAAACTGTGGTGCACACATATAACGGAGTATCACTCAGACATAAAAACTGATGAAGTGCTGACACATGCTACCTCAAAAACATCATGCTGAGTGAAAGAAGCCAGACGCGAAAAGTCACTTATTATATGGTTCCATTTATATGAAATACTTGGAGTAGGCAAATCCATAGAGACAGAAAACACATTGGTGGTTTCCAGGGACTGGATGGAACAGGGAATGAGGATGATTACTTAATGGTCTGGGGTTTCCTTCTGGGGTGATATGAAATGTTTTGGAACTAGATAGAGATGGGGGTTGCACAACATTGTGAATGTACTAAATGCAATTAATGACTTACTTTAAAATGGTTAACTTGATGTTATGTAACTTGCTTTGAATACCTACTATTTTAATAGTTGCTAAAATACATACCCTTTAAAACGAAACATACCATTACATATGTCTTGGAGCCCTCAGAAGAGTGAGGCTGGAGGGGAAAGACTTTATGATTTGATTCAGCCTTTCCAGAAACCACTGCAGCAACAGGTTTCGATTTAGAGTCACCATTTTTAATATTATTTTTGGAGGTCTTTCTTTATGAGGAAGGAAAGAAAAAAATTATCATCAGTACAGTGAAGATTAAAGGTTTTTACATATATGGAGAAATGTGTGTATGTATTATAAGAACCATAGAACTACTCCATTTAGAGAGAATAGTCTTCCAAAAACCAGGCAGCAGCATTCTGCAAAACACCTGACCGGTACTTTTGTTTTTAATGTTTATTTATTTATTTTGAGAGACAGAGAGAGAGACAGAGAGAGAGAGAGACAGAGAGAGAGAGAGGGAGGGAGGGAGACTGTGAGCAGGGGAGGGGCAGAGAGAGAGAGAGAGAGAGAGAGAGAATCCTAAGCAAGCTCCGTGCTGCCAGCATACAGCCTGATGCAGGGGCTCAATCTCATGAAACATGAGGTCATGACCTGAGCCAAAATCCAGAGTTGGATGCTTAACCAGACTGAGCCACCCAGGCACCCTTGACCAGTACTCTTCAAAAACAATCAAGGTCATGAAAAACAAAGAAAGTGAGAAACTGTCACAGACACAAGATGACTAAGGAGACAGGAGGACTAAATGTAGTATGATATCCTGGATTGGATCCTGGCAGAAAAAGGACATTAGTAGAAAAACTAGCGAAAGCCAAATAAAGTCTGGAGTTCAGTCAACAGTAAGGCACTGATGCCATTTATGGTATGTCAATGTTTACAACAGGAGAAACTGGGTGACGGGTATACATAAACTCTCTGTGCTCTCTCTGCAACTTGTCTGTAAATACAAGACTATTCCAAAATAAAAAATCTATGAGAAATTACCTTATGTACAGAAGAACCGGCATAATTTTCAAGTTTCATATGTTTGTGATTAAATCACAACTGCTTTGCCAAGTTTCAGAGTATGCTCAGCCTGGACTTGCAGAATAAAAGTGTAGAGGATTAATATCCCCAACTCTTTTAGTGTGACATTTCTACAACTGAGCTAACTAATAACCCTTTGGAGAATTCAATGGGAGGGTGAGACCAGTGCTGTGGAAGGCCAAAGGTCTGTTTGATGCCAAATTATAGACAATGTAAATAAAAAGATGGTCTTTCTTTATCCCCTGGGGCCTCTCTAGTATTGCTCTCAAATCTAACATGTCACAAGACACAGATCACGAAGCTCTTGTCCAGCCCTAACTCTTAGATCCTGAAACAGCTGTTTAGTGAAGGTAACACCTGCCAAAGAAACTTTTCTCTTGAGAAATTTATATGAGTGAAGAGGGAAACTTACAAAAGCTCTCAAATTTGAGTGCTCATTCTTAAACATGACTATTATCTTACATGGCACATAATGTAAGAGGCTTCTTAGACAATCTCACTTTCATATGGTTTCTAAAATATATATTCTTTTGAAAGAATTGTAATTGATAGGTCTTGGAATCCTCTGAGGAATTTAAAGTCATTCTCTAAATGGTTCCTTATATTTCTGATTTTAGCAATTAAGTAAACCTCAACACATGCCATAATCACACAATTTTCCTTCATGTTTAAAAACAAAAAATCACCGGGGCACCTGGGTGGCTCAGCCCATGAAGCATCTGACTCTTGATTTCGGCTCAGGTCATGATCTCGAGGTTTGTGAGTTCAAGCCCCTCGTCAGGCTCTCTGCTGACAGTACAGATTCTCTCTCCCCCTCTCTCTCTGCCCTCACCGGCTCGTTCACATGCACTCTCTCACTCTCACTCTCTCAAAATAAATAAATAAACTTAAGAAAATAATAAATAAAAATTTAAAAATCACCATAAATTCTAACATACGAAAATTATACAAGCTACCTTCTTTTACTCCGTCTATCTAGCCACCTATTTGCAAGGGAAGTATCTTACGCCTTTGTGGCCTCCAAAAACAAAGAGATTTGGCGCTTTATGTAAGGCTGCCTCAGGATGCTCCTCACAGAGGGTCTTTCTTCAGGCCTTTTGCTCAGCATTGTTCTTATTAGTTCTGCTAGTTCTGGACTATAGTCTTTCGGCATCGGTGGCAGCTACAAAGAGAAATGATATCACAATTACTACTACGATCTTGTGAAGCAAAGTCTGAAAGAAAAGGTAGAGGTTTCCCAATATTATTGGAAAAAATTACCCACAGGAGCATCCGACTTCAGCTCAAGTCACGAACTCACGGTTTGTGAGTTCGAGCCCCACATACAGCTCTCTGCTGTCAGCACAGAGCCACTTTGGATTCTCTGTCCCCACTTTCTCTCTGCCCCTCCCCTACTCATTCATTTTTTTTCTCTCTCTCTCTCTCAAAACTAAACATTAAAAATAAATAAATAAAAATAAAAGTACCTGTGTGTGTATGTGCACGCCTAATAAAGACATGTATGTTTTCATATAGACAGGAAAATGCTAGGAAGGCTTCACACACAAGTGTTAGTAATGGTTATCTCCAGAGGATAGATGAGAATTGAAATAAATAAATATTTATTTAAATATAAAAATATTTAAAATTATTTAAAATTATTAATTAAATAAATAATTAAATTATTATTCAAAATTTAAAATTACAATTATTAAAATCGTGTGTTTTCAATATTTAAAATCATTTAAAATTATTTATTAAAATTATTTAAATTATTATTTAAATATTTTTAAATAATATTTAAAATTATTATTTAATAATAAAATTATTTAAAATTATTTAAATTAAAATATTTAAAATTATAAATAAAATTATAATTTTATTTATAAAATAAAATTATTTATTATTTATTAATTTAAATAAATTAAAATTATTTATTTATTCAATATTTAAAATTATTTAATTGGCATAATATTAAAATCAGTGAGTGGGTTATAGCTTTAAAACTTAAGGGTGGGTACAGATGCCTCACACTAGAGAGGACAACCAGACTTACAGAACTAACATAGAAAGTTGGCCACTCTGGTGTCTATGTTACACACATTGCTTTCTGCAGTTCTTAACTGCTTACTTGTGATTGCGATAATCATCAAAGGAGCAACATGTTCAATGAGTAGACTCACTTTATTTTTATTTATTATTATTTTACATTGTTGCAAAGTGTCCTTCAACCACCAGCTACTGAGCAAGCTGGGAATAGAATGGGTACTTCTTGCCCAGAGTAGACTCATTTTAGGTGGGACTCATTTAACCCAAACTACTTATAAGATGCTACCAATATTCCCTCAGGGCACCTGCACATTTTGTGGTTATAAGGTAGAGGTTTTCAAAAAGCCAACTCTTCAGAACAATTAAGCCACCTTCACAAATTAATATTAAAAAATATTAATCCCCTCTGTTTCTTTTTTTTAAATATATATATTTTAGAGAGAGAGAGAGAGAGACAAAGTGTGAGTGGGGAAGGGGCAGACAGAGAGGGCAACAAAGAAGCCAAAGCAGGCTCCAGGCCCTGATCTGTCAGCACAGAGCCCAATGTGGGGCTTGAACTCATGAGCCATACGATCATGACCTGAGTCGAAGTCGGACACTCAACTGACTGAGCCACCCAGGCGCCCCTAATCCTGTCTGTTTCTAGTTCAACCTTCCCCATAGAAGGGACCTACCATTCTTACCTATCCAACTGACATCAATGATTACTCATTTTTGCCAATAGCTACTTACAAAGGTGCATTAAAGTAACTTTGCTCCAAATATTAAAACAATTAGTTCCAGAATATTCTTTACCTTTCCTTCAATAATCCGATAAACTAAAGAATTCATGTCTTTTGCATTGAAAGCATGCTTCAGGGTGGCCATTTCATAAACACAGCATCCCAGAGCCCAAACATCAGACTAGAAAAGAAAAACAGTAAACAGTTAAATGTCAGAATGCCTTACTTACATTTTACCTCTTAAAAAAACAAAAACAAAACCAGACATTTTCCTTGAGCCAATTCACAGATAATTCTTCTATCTGATGAGTTCTGAAGTTACGAATACTGTCCTAGAGACAAGGTGAACTGGCATATGCAGCCCAATCCTACCTTATAGTTGTAGGGTTTGTTCGAAAACAGTTCAGGGCTCATGTAATAAGGTGTGCCGATAAGAGTGCTGGCCATGTCACAGTGGTTCTCTAACACCCGGGCAATTCCCAAATCACCCACTTTGATGATGTTTGTTCTTGTCAGGAAGACATTTTGAGTTTTCAGATCTCGGTGAAGGATGTGTTTTTCATGTAAATACTGAGGACAGAAATAAAACTTCATTAAATATTAATATGCTGACCTACTTACTTATTCCTGTCTTCTTACATACCAGCAACAATTGCATGAGTTAAATAATCTCAGTTATCTACATAACAAAACACTATTGTTTTACAAAATCTCTAAACAAAAAGTCTGATTCACAACTTTCCAAAGCAAGGAATTAAGTTCCATGCATAGTGTGCCCAATAATCTTCAAAATTGTTCCCGGTGCCTTGACAATGTTACCATTTAGCATTAAATGGTTCCAGTTAAAATACACTTACAAATTCCCACTGAAGGTAGAAAGACAACTTGTACAGAGTCAGATACACATTCCCTCACACTCATGAAATCTTCAGCTTAATAACATTTTCAAATATAACCAGATAACTCTTATTTAGAGAGAGTACCTTAGAATTTAAACAAGGTCAATCATTTCTGGACAAGTCTGCTCAGCTCCAGAGTAGTATTTCATAAACAGTCTCACTTTTGACTATGCATATATTCAAACACAAACATATCTTGCATTTCTACTCACTCTGCCACAGCAGGGTTAAAGCCCAAATCCCCACAGTTTCGGCATATTAATTAACCCAACCACCTTGCGGTATGACATAGCTGACCAGCTGGTAACAGAAACGGTCATTCTTTGCTCTTTGTCGACTCGGGGCCCTTAAAATTGATTTTGCTATAAATATTAAGTGAATAGAGAACTGGCATCCCCCGCAAACCAAAATCCATGTCTACCTCAACATAGACATCATTTATTCAGAAACACTCGAATGCTATGGTGAGAGGGACTGGGTCCACCTCATAAATGGATTTTTTTTTTTTTTTAAATTTTTTTTTTCAACGTTTATTTATTTTTGGGACAGAGAGAGACAGAGCATGAACGGGGGAGGGGCAGAGAGAGAGGGAGACACAGAATCGGAAACAGGCTCCAGGCTCTGAGCCATCAGCCCAGAGCCTGACGCGGGGCTCGAACTCACAGACCGCGAGATCGTGACCTGGCTGAAGTCAGACGCCTAACTGACTGCGCCACCCAGGCACCCCTGGATTTTTTTTTTTAAATACATTTTTTTTTTTCATGAAGCATTTTCCTAAAATCCACCTGCCCTCCGCCTGTCACCTTGGAGCAAATGGAATGCTGGGAGTCTGGACAGTACCTGCAGAGCCATGGCGATCTGAACAAACCACTCCACCACCTGACTCTCAGGCAGAAGCCGCCCCTTCTGTTCTTTGAGCTTTCGGTACAGATCACCTCCTTCGCAGAAGCCCATGACGATGTACAGCAGACCGTCCCCTCCCTCCCATGACTCCTTGTAGGTGACAATGTTAGGGTGCTTCAACTGAGACAGGAGCTGAGCTTCCTGTTCAGCAGCGCGCCGCTCTCGGCTAGAGGCGTTTCGGAGGTTCAGCTTTTTGATGACATACTACAGAGAAAACATATGATTTTACAGTGTGCATATAAGCATACAGTTTTATAGGTTTAAGAGTATTTAAGGGTTCTCCTGAATGTCCTCAAAACCAACCTCCCGGAGCCTATCAGATAACCTATTCATTTTGTTATTCACAAAGCGCAAAATTGGGAAAAAGATTTGCTATCACTTACTAATACTTTCAACAGGTTGGACTTATAGCAGACTGGAGGGTCACAAAAAATTTATACTTCCCATCTGCATTTTATAATTTCATTAATGGATAAAAGAGGAGTCCATGTGAACATACAACTGGATCAATCGTAAAATCCGTGAGATTCCTTAACCTCTAAGTTTCCCCTACAAAAGTATATAATATATGGCTTGAAAATACAGCTGCAGACAGAATGGGTCCACAGATTGCATTAGATAATCAAAGGGATCCATGGCCTAATAAGGTTAAAAATCACTGATTCTCAACATTAAAAATTATTCCCATCAAAAAAAAAAAAAATCAGGATCCTCTGACACCTAATACATTGCCCTTGACCAACTCATTATTCAACAAACACATATATAAATGTGCTTTGTAAAACATTAACTGCTGCTCACATGTGAGGGGCTATTATTACAACCAATACCCCATTCTCCACTCAAAAAAAAATCCAATGACCTCCCCCACCTCCCCGATTTCTGAACAAATCTCTTATGCCTGAACTTGTGTTCCAGGCAGAGCTACCAGCACCTGACACCAGGCAGAATAGTCTAGAGGGCCTTATACTTGAAGGGACATCTCCTTTCAGCTTGCCTGGGGCACTGTCCCTATCCTGGTGTCATTATTAATAGCACCTCCCTTTAGTTTCAGAACTGTCCCAGTTTGTATGATACATTATATGGTCACCCTACTTATAAACCACTTTAAAGAACTGGCTCATTATCCTGAGGGTCAGGGGATAAAGTGCTTTAAAGAAAGGAGTGGCAACATTAGTGTTAAGTTTTAGAAGGATCACGGAGATGGCAATGAAAATGATGGGTTCAAGAGTAAGCCATGTGGCAGGGAGGACCAGTGGAGGCCATGGCCACAACTCAGCTAAAGATAATGATGTCCTGGAATGGGGGAGGTGGGGGGTACCACTGGATAGAGAACAGGCCTGCTGGCTTAGTGGGCAGGTGAATGGTGGCGGTGGTGTGTGTCAAGAATGACTTCCGGGTATGGCCAGCTTGGGCAACTGGATGGCAAGTGGTACTACTCACTAAAATGGGGACCGTGAAAGGTTTGGCGGGAAAGTGATGAACTGAGTTTTAAGCGAGTCCAGTAGTCTCCAGGTCAGATGTATGGGGCCCTTCGTCCAAAGAGTAATCCTTGCCAGGCGCTGTATGAGATTCTAGGAATGAATGATCTCACGGAATTGTCAGAGTGGAGAGGGTGTGTAGATCAAGCACAACAATTAACACTATAAAGAACTACAGGCAGTTTGGGGCGCATATGACAGTACGGCCTGGCCTACTCTTGGTGGTATGGGGAGGTTTCGCTTAAGAAGGGACATCCCAAGTGAGTCTCCTTTAGACCTCTCCGCGCCTAGCCTTTGAACAGCGGCCTCGGCATACCGCTGCCTGCCCTCCACCCCTGCCGGGCCCCAACCCCGCCGACCTGCCTGCCGTCCCGCCGGTGCCTCACGAGCGTCACCTCCCCGTAGCTGCCCCTGCCCACGACCCGCAGGTAGCAGTAGGCGGCCAGGGGCATGTTCCCGGCGCCGGCCCAAAGCTGGGATGCGGCGGCAGCGGCGGCCAGGGTAGCGGGCCGCGGCGGGAGACCCCGCTCATGCCCGAGATGCCGCGGTACTGGAGGCTGCGGAGACTGCCGGGCCCCGATGCGAGTACGGAAGCCGGGCCCACAGCGACGCCGCTGCCATAGCGATCCCAGCCAACGCAGCACCGCGCACGCTCCGGCGGCCCGGAAACATCCACCACAGAGCCGAAGCGCCAGGCAGCCAGAGCGGTTCCGCTATCCGGGAGGACCGCCATAGAGCCCAGGCTCAGGACGGCCAGAGCGACTCCTCTGGTCCTTGCGCGCGGACCTTGTGCTTCGGTTCCACCGCCGGGAACTTCCGGGTGCGAGCAACAATAAAAGCAGGGAAGTTTCTACCTACGTGATCTAAGTGCTTTGAAAGTATTGGTCCTTCTTTCTACAAATAATTTATCGACCGCCTACCGTGTGCCAGGCCGACAAAGTCCCTGCCCTCCTGAGATTCCCATTCTAATCGAGGATGACAGACTAGATTCTACAACTAACATTTGTTACGTTTGCTTTATCACACAATGGTTCAGGTATGCATCTAGCCATACATCTTATTTTTATGCATTTCAAAAGAAATTGAGGAGACCAGTACATTTCCCCCTAAACACTTAAGCTTGTACATTAAGAAATGCAAAGAACTCTCATAACCATCCAAGCCACTGCACTGTGATTTGGCCAAATTCTGGCATGGTTTTTTTTTTTTTTTTTTTTTTTTTTTTTAATTTTTTTTTCAACGTTTATTTATTTTTGGGACAGAGAGAGACAGAGCATGAACGGGGGAGGGGCAGAGAGAGAGGGAGACACAGAGTCGGAAACAGGCTCCAGGCTCTGAGCCATCAGCCCAGAGCCCGACGCGGGGCTCGAACTCACAGACCGCGAGATCGTGACCTGGCTGAAGTCGGACGCTTAACCGACTGCGCCACCCAGGCGCCCCTCTGGCATGGTTTTTAACAGCTTGAGGTAGTGTCTGTAGGAGGACCCTCCTTAAAAGGCCCGTGTGTGAAAGTTCAAAGCTGCCAAAAGAATTTATCTTTTGACCCAGCGGACACCTCCCTTCCCTTTCCTAGAGCATTTACCTAAAAGAGTTTACAATTGTGAATCTTTCCTATGTCCCTGTTAGATAGACACATGGGTATCTCCCGCAACCAAGAGCACCTTTCTCAAGGACCTATACTCCACCCCTTTGAAGTGTAAGGTTTGCCTACATCCAAGAACCAGTTTTTGCCCAGTTGGAGGCAATATCGCCCCTGTTGAGAATGGGTAATGTTAACAGAAATTCAACCCAGCAAATTTGAAGATCGAATTGACTCTATTAAGCAATTCGTGAATCAGGCAGCATCCTATATGGCAAGTAGAGAGATGCTCTAAGGAGTTGTTCAAAAGGGAAGGTTTTTACTCAAACTAAGGCAGCGCAAGGAAGTTATCTGAAAGAAAGGATTGTTTCAGGTCAGGACATAATTTTTTGTGAGGAAGGGAGTGGTGGGGTTTTTAATTATACAGATTATCTCACTTAGTGCTGATCAGGAAATTTCAGATTGACGGATAGAAGGTCACATTCTTGGGTTTGGTTGAAACTGTAATTAATTCTCGGTTTGCTCTTGGGGGCAGTGGAAGGGGCAAATGACTCCATCTGAGGCTTGTTGTCTCTTTTTTAATAATACTATTACCCCCAGAAAGTTAATTTATTATTTTCCCCAGTTAATCCCCACTTCCCCATTAGAGCCAAGTACATTAGCTCCTTTAATCCTTATATCAACCCTATGAGGCTGATACTTTTATCATCTTCATTTTACAGTTAAGGAAATTGAATCTCTGGGAAATTAAGAAACTCATGCTAATGGAGAGAATAAAATGGAGTCAGCATTGCTAAGAGGATTATTTAAAATTGGGGCACCTGGCTGGCTCAGTTGGAAGAGCATGCAGCTGTTCATCTTGGGGTCATAGGTTGGTGCCCCACACTGGGTGTAGATATTACTTAAATAAATTTTTAAAAAATAACTTAAACATTTTTTTAATAAATAAATAAATAAATAAATAAATAAATAAATAAAGGAACCAGGAGGAAATAAAAAAGGAACCAGGAATTAAAAAAATGGAACCAGGAGGATGTTGAGGATGTGGAGCCTATACATGTCTTCTGTCTCAAATTCTTGGAATTTTTGCTGAATTCAGCTAAAAGCCAAGGCAGCTGCTACATGTGAAAATGGATATAAATGGACTTTCTGCCTAACACTAGCCCTAGCAAGCAATCACATATATGTTACTGTAACTATAGCTATACGCGTACAAGTTACATTTTGTTAAAAACAACTATGTATGTAAATCCTCTCTTCCTTCTTTAAAAACTCTTAATTCCTTTGTCTCTCCAGAGCATGCTTTCAATTTCAATCGAATCTCTGTCTCCTGGATTGCAATCCGTACAACCCCAAATAAACACACATATTTTATTTTGTAGCTTGCAACTTTCTCTTTCATTGGTCTATACTCACAACAACAGGCTGATGGCTTGCTCGCTCCTAAAATGCCTGTAGTTACTTGGTCACACCTGCCCTTGAGAAAGCTTCCTGAAAAATGCCTCGGATTCCCTAGATGCCTTTCTTAGTCTTCTTCCATCCATCTTCCCCTTTGCCCCTCTGGTGAATCCTCTCCTTTCTTGGTTTCTAGAACTTTCCTGGTTCTCCTGTCTACTCTTGTTCTCTTTTGACTTCTCATGATCCCCTCAGGTTTGAGGCTCCCCCAGGGTTCTCTACTCTTCTCTCTGCCTTTTACCTTCTCCAACTTGCTCTTCATCAAATCTATCATTCACTCTACAGACATTTAGTATGAGCCTTCATGGTGCAAGACTAGTGCCCTGCCCTGGAGGCACGAAGGGAACAAGACAGACAAAGCCCTGCCCCTGTGGGACTTAGGGTTGAAGAGAGAGATACTTGCCAACTGAGGTCAGTGCCATACTGAAAGGTCACCAGGCCCAGGCTGCCCATCCAGGGGAGGTTGTCCTAAGCAATCATTGCTTGAACTGAAGTTTGAAGGAAAAAAATTTTCAGGCAAAGGGAGCGCCATATGCTAAGGTCCAGTGGACTTATTTTGTGACTTCACCTCCTTGCTGCAGTGGGAACTCTCTGAGCATTGGGCCAGCCCTGCCTGCTTCGAGACTCCAAACCCAGCAGTTGGCGTGGGGACGGCACACAGTAGATATGAGTGGATGAAATGGGGGCTGATGAATGAACAAGTGAAAAAGCACCTGCCTACACAGTCTGGGAAAAAGTCTCTATGATTGAAGCTGAAAGACCCTGGGGGCCCATGGCTGGGTGAGATGGAGGGGTCAGCAGGGGCCAGGCCACTCAGGACACAGAAGTGTATACGATGAGGACAGGTCTCAAGCAGATCCACATTTTTAAATGATGACTCTACTTGCTGCCAGAGAGTAGACTGTAGGAGTAGAGTGGAAATGGGGGGGGGGGGGCAGCCATGTAGGTGAGAGATGAGGGTGGCTTGGACTCGGTGGTGACTGGGGACTTAGAAGTAAATGGTTTAGAAAGATAGAGAGTCTGAGGTGAGGATGAGGGGTGGGGAGTCTAGGGAAGGAAGCCAGCCAGAATACCACCCAGCTCTCTGGCTTGGATGCCTGGATGGATGGCGGTGGCCTTCACTGGGGTGGACAACAAGAGAGGAAGACCAGGCTTGGTGGTGGAATACAGGAGGGGGAAAGAAAGTCATGAGTTCAGTTGGGATATATCAGGTGGAGGGGCTCTGAGCAAATCAGGCAGGCAGTTGGCTGTGTGGGTGGAGCTCAGAGCAGGTCTGAGGTGTCCTGTGTCCTATGTGTCATCCCTTTGCACCAGCAGCACAAACCCCCTCTCAAGCCCCCAGGCTCAATCCTCAGCAACCTCACCTGCTTTCCGTCCACCCATCTCCCACCTCCCACATCCACAGGGTGAGTCAACCTATCCTCTTCTTCTGTAACATGGGGAGAATCACAGCATCCATCATCCTCGGTACATGAGATAGGACACAAATGCTGAGAAGCGGGCCAGGTGCTAGTCGCTGTTCTCCTTCCCTTCTGGCCACATAAATGTATTTCTCAAACCTTCTAGGGACCAAGCTTGGTGCTGGTCATCTCCCAACAGTCCAGTCTTGATCTCACCACACCCCTGTGTAGAATATCTGTGGGGTTTTCCAAAAAGACTAGCCACTTCCAGGCCAGGCTGGTCCCAAACCACTTCTCAGCCTCCTTCCCTGCCCTCTTCATCAGGTCCTGCTTCCATCGGGTAGACAACTGCACCTCTCCCAAGCACGCGTCACACCTACCCATCTACTTTCCCTCCCTCTCTTTTCTCCTTCCCCTGCCCAAGAGCTGCCCTGCTTCCCAGGCACCTCCTCTAGGAGCCTTCCCCGAAGCCTATGGGAGTGAGCTGCACCACTTCCAGATCACTCCAGCCCCTTCGTGCTCCTCTTAGGTTCTGACACTCGCTGGGCTTCCTTTGAGTCATCAGGCTCCTTTTCCCAACACATCAGCTCACTGAACACCTCGAGGCACTTGAGTTCATCACTGTGGCGTGCTGGTGCCTGGCACCGTGCCCAACCCACCGTGGGGCTCGTTTGATACAGGTGCAGGAAGTCAACACAGCCTCCAATGCAGTTTCATGTTGATCCACCTCATCTCCCACAAAGGCCAGAAAACAGGCCAGAAGGTCATTCTGGCCTGGGGATGATAAGCCTTTTCCCAGAATATGCTCTATGAGACAAAGTCCGAGACAAGCAAACAGAGATCAAAGTGGCCTCTGGGCCCCCTCACCTTATCAGGGTCATAGCAGCCAGCACATCCCACCCAGGGCCATGGAGTGGATTGACCGGGGCCACATCTACCTTGCGTGCTGTGGCTTGTGGGAGACACCGAGGGTTTGGGCATAAAAATTAAGAAATTGAAGGTCCAGGGGCGCCTGGGTGGGTCAGTCAGTTGAACGTCTGGCTTGGGCTCAGGTCATGATCTCACAGTTCGTGGGTTCGAGCCCCACATCGGGCTCTGTGCTGACAGCTCAGAGCCTGGAGCCTATTTCAAATTCTGTGTCTCCCTCTCTCTCTCTGCTCCTCCCCTGCTGCTCGTGCTCTGTCTCTCTCTCTCTCTCTCTCTCAAAAATAAATAAGCAGTAAAAAAAAAAAAAAAAAAAAAAAAAAGAAAGAAATTGAAGGTCCAAAGCTGTCCCTGGGGTTTTCAACTCTACTTCTCCTTTCTTCCTAATAATGCAGAGGGCATTTCTGTCATTATGTGATAGTCTCGGGCTTTGGAGTCTGAAAGATCTGGGTTTGAATACCTGTCTGTCGCCTGCTGCAGGACCAATGTCCCGGGGGCAGGGCCACCATGAGGATAAAATAAGAGGATAAAAGGCTCAGATCAAAAGGCATACTCAGTCCTCCATCATGAACACATAGTATTTACCTTCATCTCCCCTCACCTGCCAGGGGGAGGAACGGTGAGGCTTCCTTCTGCTCCTCTTTCCAAATCTGGACGAGAAGGTCCAGAGGAATGAAGCAACTGTCCTAAAGCATGGGCCCCCCACTACACATCCCCAGGACTGCCCAGCTTGCCTCTGGCAGGACGGACGCTAGGGTTGGTGCTGTTGGAGATGTGGGCGTGGGCAGACAGCATCTACACTGTACCATCTGCCACCCGGGCCAGAGTGTGACTGTGCAAAGTTTGTTTAGTTAAAGAATTTTGAAAGTAACCCTTAACACAGTTCAGAAGTCCACTTTTAACTGTGGCTTCTTGATGCGGGTCGCCATGTGGCTGGTGTCGCCTGAGCCAGACCCAGGATGAGATGAGCGCGCAGGGTCTTTGCCACTCGTGGCAGCAGAGCGCAGCTCTGTAGGAAGGACATGGTCTGAGTCTGGTCGGGAGTTCACGCGGCCGGGGATCCCCCCAAGGAGAAAGACTTCACTGCCAAATGTTGATCCCTCCAAGTTATAATATTTGCCTTCGCCTTGTCTAATGTTTAATCCATGTTTATCCGGCACCTTATTGATTAACGGTCTGAGGGAAGTGACAGGGCAGCAGGAACCTTGAGACCATGGACGGCACCATGGGGCTGCGGGTGCTGCTGTGCGTGTGCCTGGCCTCGCTCCTCATCCTGCAGGCCATGCCCACTCAGGCTTCACCCCCAGGCAGGCCCAAAGTCAGCAAGGTATGTGGGTAAACCCTCAGGCCAGAAACAGGCCGCTGGGCCAGAGTGGGCCCGGGAGGGACACAAGACCCTTACCCCGGGGGCCAGGGCCACCCCACCCACCTCCACCACCCCTGACTGGAGAGGTGATGTCCCAGCAGCTAAGGGGAGGTGAGGCCAAGGAGCGGAGGACACAAGTAGTGCCCCGCTCCCACCCCTTCGCAGATAGGCTATGGTCCCCCGCACATTCCCACTCACACTTGTCCCGGTTTTGTTTTACAGAAGCAACAGACTGTGGACACAGTGAGTGAGAGTCCCTGCAAAGGGGTCTGTGGTGGGGCCATACCGCAGCCTGTTTTCCCTCGTGCTTCAGGGGGCACCCTGGGCAGAGGGACTCCATTTCCCAGAAATGGGGCCTTTCACGCCCCACTGCGGGGTCTCTGGCAGAGAGGACAGAAGGGTCTTCCCAGGAGATCTGGTCTGTTCTCTGGGCACCCGGCGCCTGTGCTGGGTGTCGAGCCCCCGCACAACATGGGAGGCCTCTCACTGGCTCAGGGCCCCCACCCCCCATCACAGCCACAGCCCCTCACATCTCACTCTAGAGTGTCGACGGCGTGACCATCCGGAGTTTGAAAGTCAACTGCAAAGTCACCTCTCGCTTCGCCCACTACGTTATCACCAGCCAAGTGGTCAACAATGCCGATGAAGCCAAGGAAGTGGCCTTTGATGTGGAAATCCCCAAGACGGCCTTCATCAGTGACTTTGCCATGTGCGTGCCCTGGCTGACTCCCACACCCGAGCTGTCCATTCAACAGCCCCAGCCCCAAACCATGGCTCAGGGTGGCCAGATGGTGCAGACCATCTCCTCTGTCCCAAAGGGCCACAGGCCAGCTCCGGCACTGAGGGGATGAGCAATCCCCTTTAGGTCTGTTCTGGGCTCCCATCTTGGAGGGCGACGTGGAGCCTCTGACGGTATGTCTTCAGCATAGGGCCCAGGGAGCAAAAGCAGGCACCCGAGGCTTCCTGTTGGATTCTGTCGCTGTGGCTGTTCACCTCACTGCCGTGGGGCCTCTGAACAACTCTGCAGGCAGTGGGAGGAGGCAGAAGATGCCTCCCATGACAGGGCCTTCTCAGGGTCTAGGCCAGGAGCACCTCCAAGCTGCAGGACTGAGTGGGTGGGGGCGGGGGCACCCCCCCCTGAGGGCTTCTTCCTCTCTACAGCACAGCAGATGGAAAAGCATTCATTGGGGACATAAAGGACAAAGTGACTGCGTGGAAGCAGTACCGGAAAGCGGCCGTCTCAGGAGAGAATGCCGGCCTTGTCAGGTGAGTGTGGCCTTGCTGCCCCAGCCTCTGGTGCTGTCCTCCCCAGCCTTGGGCGAGAGCAGCCCCAGGCTGACGGGAAGTGAGCAAACTGCCCAAACCTAGATGCTGGCACAGGTGCACTGGACAAGGCTGGCGTTGACCCGCCCACCTTCCCAGACCAGCCTCTGAGAGAAGGGGCCCTGTCCTTGAGCCCTGACCCTGGCCAGCCAGCTAAGACAAGGGTGAAGGGCAAGGAAACCTGGGAGCAGCATGAATGTAAGAGAAGTTGATTCTAGGGCCATGCTTTAGGTGACAAGAACCCACATGTCACTCACCATTTGTCTGTGTGTCGTGGCTGCTGGTGGTATGTGCAGGGCCTCGGGGAGAACGATGGAACAATTCACCATCCACCTCACCATCGGTCCCCGGAGCAAGGCCACCTTCCGGCTGACCTACGAGGAGGTGCTGAAGCGAAGACTTACACAGTACAACATTGACATCAAAGTCAAGCCCAAGCAGCTGGTGCACCATTTTGAGGTAGATTGCGGGTGGCTGTATGCAGGGGAGCCATATCTGGGGCAGGGCTCCCGACTCTCTGTCACCATGGCTCTGAGGACTGGCTCCGGGCCCACCATGTGCCATCCCAGGCCTGAGCACACAGGAAAGGGACTGACTCCTTGGGCGGGTTCTAGTGGGTTCTTCATGGTCAGGGAGCTACCTGAACCCTCCAGTCTCCTCTTCCTCTCTGAGCCTCAGCTTGCTCATCTGTTAAATGGGGCTTCCTGTGTGTCCCAGAGTTGCCACAAGGATCACGACAGATATTAAATATCCAGGTCGTCGGTAGGCTAGGAAGTCCCGGGAAGACCGAGGGGCTGTGACTGTCACTGGCACCTCAGTGGCGGCCGAGTTGAGGGACCCAGGCATGCACACCTTCATTTGGCCAATATTTCTGGAGTGCGTACAACATGCCAGGCCCTGTGCTGAGGGCTGGGTGGGTGTGGCACACAGTAGGTGGCCAGGACACAAGTTGGCTCTTGGCTGAGACTTGATGGTGGCCTGAATGGGAGCCTGGCTGCTTCAATGATGCAGATCGACGTGGACATCTTTGAGCCCCAGGGGATCAGCAAGCTGGATGCCCAGGCGTCCTTCCTCCCCAAGGAACTGGCAAGCCAACTCATCGAGAAATCCTTCTCGGGAAAAAAGGTGTGTGGGCTGGCTGGGGGTGGTGGTGGGCCCCCGGGACTTCTCAGCCTGGTCCAACCCCTCACGAAGTGTCCAGGCTTGGCCCGGGAACCAGGCAGGGGCTGCAAGCCACCCTAGGGGTGAGGAAGGTAGGTGTTATGTGGTTGGTATCCCAGAGAACTCGGCACTCCTGGTTCTCAGAGCGACTTAGCCAAATCCTGATGCTGAGGCTGGGGAAGGCATCCCCTCAGCAGGGGCAAGCCCCTGGTTGCATGGTCTGGGGTGAGCTGCTGACTTGCTTGAGCCTCGGTTTCCCCTTTGCCCGTGTCGCATGCATGGGTAAAGCATTCAGGGAAGCACAGGGCACATGAGGAAATCCCAGATGTTGTTGTAGTTAGGGGTCCAAGCTCCAGGCCTCTAGGAAACAGAACTAATTTGGGAAGGCCTTTGGGCTACCCCGCCACTTACCCCTTCCCATTTGCAGGAATCCCCAAAGTCTCCTGCTTGCCCCTTCCCAGGTCCTGGAGGGGTGTGGCATCTGGGTGGGTGACACCCAGCCTTCTAACTTGCCCTCAACTGGAGCCAGGAACAAGCCCTTTAGTCCCCGCCTACCTTTGGTAGTGACCCCACAATAATTCACATAAAGGGAATGTTTCTTACGGTTTTGGAGGGGTTCTTTTTTAAACAAAATATGATACCCCAGAGTGTTACCCAACATGCTTGCTTTTAGTAGGAGACCAAGAAGTGGGTCTGTGTCTTCCTAACAATCCATTTCAAGTTTTGTGGGGGCTTTTTGATAAGTATATCTTACTTCTATAACAAACAAACAAAAAGTAAAAATTAAAAAGTATTTTAAGAAAAAGTGGAAAGTTACAAAAGTATAGAAAAGTATTGAGTGAAAACCATCCCTAATTTCCCTAAGCACCAACACAAAGTCAAACCAGAACTTAGCCTCTGCCCTGTGTCCTTCCTCCCAGCTTCTGCTCTTTGTCTACCTGGTGGTGGGGGGGTGTGTGGTCCTGTTTTCCAGCACAGTATTATAGTCTTGCTTTTGTACTCCACAGTTTGCTTTAACTAATGTCTCTCTACTGCTATTATCTTGTACCCAAAGTGGTGATGCTTATTGTAGAAAAGCCCAATGATTCAGAAGCGTATAAGCAAAGAAACAAATCTTCTCTCCTACCACCTTATAGGTGTGTGCTCCCAGCAGCTGGGTGGAGGGTCCACCAGATTCATTTCTATGTCCATGCAACACACACACACACACACACACACACACCCCTTATGTTGCGTTTGCGAACACCCTGGCGACTGCTGCACAAGCCAGTAATGCCTCACACCCTCTGTGGTTCCAGGGTCATGTGCTTTTCCGCCCTACTGTGGGTCAGCAGCAATCCTGCCCCACGTGCTCTACATCCTTGATGAATGGAGACTTCAAGGTGACCTATGATGTCAATCGAGACAAACTCTGTGACCTCCTGGTGAGCCTGAAGCTTCTGGCCTGAGACTCAGAGGGCAGGCACGGATGCTCGTGACAGGGGCCTCACTTGTTCCTTTGTGTTGTAGGTTGCCAATAACCACTTTGCCCACTTCTTTGCCCCCCAAAACCTGACGAACCTGAACAAGAACTTGGTTTTTGTGATTGACATTAGCACCTCTATGGAAGGCCAGAAAGTGAAGCAGGTAAACTGTGGCTTTAAACAGTTCACCCAGCAGAGGCTTCTTCAGCCTTGGCACGCACCCCATGGCGTTGTTGCCGGGGTCTGGGTTTGGGATTCCTGCTCCCAGTCGGAGGTGGGCGATCTGACAGGAAATCCCCCCCCTCACCGCCCACTCCCCCCCCCCCCCCGGGGCGGGCTCTGGCATCAGCCACTTCCTTGCTGTGCAACTGTGGCAAGTGCATTCACTTCTCCTCAGTAACAAAACGAGAATGATAGCAATGCCCACGAGGTCATGAATCCGGCCATGGGGGCGCTTGGAAGATGATAGCTGTCTGCTGAATGTGCCAGGGACAAGCATGGCTGTCCATGACGAGGAGTCTCGCAGCAGGGCACAGCCCACTGAGTGCCCCGACCATGGTGCAGTGAGACCATGGCTGAGTGTCAGAAACTGAGCCCCCTGTGGTCCTCTTTCTTGATCCTGCCCCGTTCGAGCTCCTGGTCCTTTCCTCTTCCCATGCTACGTCCCTTGTCTTCTCCATCCCCTCATCCACCCCCAGGGGTCCATAGGACACTCGTCTTCCGGTGCCACCTGGTTGGCCTGTCCATCCCTCCCACTTGTCCGCTGTGTACCTCTGCCCTGTGGATCTCTCAAAGGGGCATCTGGAGTTGACAGGAGGCACTCTCTAGGGGCCATGTCCCTCTGATGACTGTCCTGTCCTTCCAGACCAAGGAGGCACTCCTTAAAATCCTGGGGGACATGCGGCCAGGGGACTATTTCGACCTGGTCCTCTTTGGGTCTGAAGTGCAGTCATGGAGGGGCTCGTTGGTGCCAGCATCTGCCGCCAATGTGCGAGCGGCTCAAGACTTTGTGCGGCGCTTCCACCTGGCTGGGGGTAAGGGCAGGGGTCTTGGGCCACCTTGGTGTCACTTCTGTCCCCTTGGAATGAGGTCATACACTGGCCTACTTTCCTTCCTTTGCAGCCACAAACCTGAATGGAGGTTTGCTCCGGGGAATTGAGATCTTGAACCAAGCTCATGGGAGCGTCCCAGAACTCAGCAACCATGCCTCAGTTCTCATCATGTTGACAGATGGGGAGCCCACAGAGGGTAAGCACCTCAAGGGCTGTGTTGGGAGGCGGCGATCTCTTTGCGACTGAAGGCGTTCAAACTGAGCTTGGAAACCCAACCACTGGAGGTGCTATTGGGGGGCAGAAAGGCTCCAGGGAAAATCAAGCCCTGGTCTAAAGACAGAGTTCAGACTGTAATGTCTGCAGGAGAGAGAAGGCATACTTCTATGCTGAGCTGGGAAACTGGGGAAGTACCTACATGACCTAAGTTTGCACAGACCCCAGGACGATAAGCAGGATTCCTAGGTTGAATTTAACGAACTATGTATTCAGCACCAACTGTGTGCCAAGCATAGCGCTAGGGACCAAGAAGAAATACCAAGAGAACAAGATTTGTCTCTGTGCTTAAGGAGCACAGGGTTCACTCGGGGAGGCTGACCCAGGAACAGAAGCTGTGCTGAGGGCCCTGAAAGAACAGGGTGCCAGGAGGCTGCAGGACTGCAGATAAGGGGCATCTGGCCCAGGCAGGGTCCCAGAAAGCCTTCTGGAGGAGGTGACCCATGAGCTTGGGCTGGAAGGAGGAGAGGAGGAGCAGGAAGGGATCCCTGGCAGAGGGAGAAGCTTGAGGGAAAAAAAAAAAAGTTTGTGCGATGGCGGGGCCTGCCTAAGAACAACATGTGCAGAATAGGTGAAACTAGGTTTGGGAAGTTCAATGTGGTCTCAAGGGCCATGGGCAATGACCCATGGGAGGGTTTAGAGCAGAATCTGGTCTGCTTATGATAGGTCCATATAGTTGGGCAAGTCTTTGAGAGGCTGTTAGGATCTGTTATAGTCGTTGGGAGCCAGTGGGAGACATTGCCTCAAGAGGCTGGTGGGGACTGGAGATGGGTGGGGGGGAGTCTGAGATAGGAGGCTTGGCCCCCAGGGAGTGTGCCCCAAAGGTCCATTGTGCCCTACATGCCTGTGTTTGGTATCCTGTCACTGCCTGGGTGTGTGGCTGCAGGGGTGACAGACCGTTCCCAAATCCTCAAGAACGTCCGCAACACCATCGGGGGCAGGTTCCCACTCTACAACTTGGGCTTTGGCCACAACGTGGACTGGAACTTCCTGGAGGTCATGTCCATGGAGAACAACGGACGGGCTCAGAGAATTTACGAGGACCATGACGCCACCCAGCAGCTGCAGGTCTCCTCCTACCCCCTCTGCCCCCCAACATACCACCAATGGAATGCCATGGGGGAGCCCGGTCTTAGCAGTCTTTCACCCATCCATCCAGAGAAGCAGACAAAATTCTGGAATGTGGTTAGAATCAGCTGCATGACCTCAAACCAGTTACTTAACCCGTATGAACCTGCAATTCCATCTATAAAATGGGGGTCCCAACACTCTACTTTGTGAGTGAGTCTCCCCATTGGGTGCCCCAGGTGACCCACCAGCTCTGAGGCTGTGCTCCCCCGCCCCACCCCTGCAGGGTTTCTACGACCAGGTAGCGAACCCCCTACTGGTGGATGTGGAGTTGCTCTATCCCCAGGACACCGTCTCAGCTCTGACCCAGCACCGCCATAAACAGTACTACGAAGGCTCAGAGATCATGGTGGCTGGGCGCATCGCTGACCACAAATCGAGCAGTTTCAAAGCTGATGTGCTGGCCCGTGGGGTAAACACTGGGGCTGCGGAGGGTGGAGAGGTCAGGCAGCACCCAGAGGCTCCAAATCCACACTCATTCTCCACCCGTCCCCGCTGTCCCCAGGCTTCTCTTTCCCCAGAGCAGTGCCCCCACCTCTGCACCATGCCACACATACCCCAGGCCAGAACATTCCTCCACACAGGCATCCAGGGGATGGGCTGGGATGGAACCGACATAGCCATGATTATTTGTAGTCCCTTGGCCCAAAACGGATCACCTGTTATTCCTTACATCGTTCTCCGCAAAGGCATGAGAGAGCAAGAGGCCAGCCTCTTCCGTTTCACTTGACAATCTTTTCCTGAACACCCAGATTGGCGCCACGGTGCAAGTGCATGTGTGCGTGTGCATGCTGTGGGGGTCACAGGTGTGTGAGACATGGACCCTGTCCTGCTGGGGGTGGCTTCAAGCCCTGCTGTGTGGTCAAGCGTTCAGAACGGGGTCTTTGGGTGAGGAAAGCTGTGCCGGACCCTGGCTCCGCCCTGACCGGCTGGGTGACCTTGAGCAAATGGGTCCAGCTCTCCAGGCCTCAGTTTCTTTTTCTGTACCGTGGGGTGATACTGCCCTGGAGAGTTGTGTGGATTAAGTGAAATAATCTATGTAATATGCTTGCGCGGTGCCTGGGGCACGGGATTCCCTCAGGAAGTGAAGTCACACTATCGTAGCTGGGGACAGAACAGCATTTGCAGGTGGGGCCGCGGTGGGCATTTGAAGGAGGGGACATGGTGGAAACGGCTAGATGGTGGAAGTAGCTGGATGCTTGCTGGCACGTCCCAGAGAGAGTAACTTCAGGAGGCCAGGGTCTGGTCCTCCCATTCCTGGGGTCCTCAGGGCCGAGGCCCCCCTGGCTCACTGACGGTGCTCAGCAAGCGTGTGCGGGATGAAGGGATGAGTGAGCGTTAGGACCGCAGCTCAGGGAAGGGCAGTGCTGAGAAAGAATCGCAGAGCCCGGATGTGGGGGGGGTCCCGAGGGGGGGGGGGTCCCGGGCCCTCCGCCACCAGCCAGCGGTTGTGCCCTTCGCGGCGCCCCGCCCCTCTCCCCGTGACCACCCTCAGGAGGGCCAAGAATTCAAGGCGACCTGCCTGGTGGATGAAGAGGAGATGAAGAAGCTGCTCCAGGAGCGGGGCCACGTGCTGGAGAACCACGTTGAACGGCTCTGGGCCTACCTCACCATCCAGGAGCTGCTGGCCAAGCGGTACGACCCCTGCGGCGGGGGTGGACACCAGGGCCTCTGGAACAGTGAGGTGAACGGAGAAGGGGTGCTTCTGGGCCTTCGAGGTTGGGAGCGGGTCAGGCTGACTGGCGTTCGGCTTCGCTCACTGAGTTCGTACCAACCAGTCAGTCGACAGCATGGGCGGGACCCGGTTTGCCTCCGCTGAGCTGCCGGGCAGGGGGAGGCTGCCCTTTACTGAGGGGGCCGCTGCGTCCAGACACGCTTGGGCAATCCTCACAGCCTGCGGGGGAATTTCCTCATTATTCCCATTTCGCAGAGGAGCGAGCGGAGGCTCAGAGAAGTTAGACTGCTCCCCAGAATCTCCCCGCTGTTAAATTCTCTGCGTATTTCTGAGGCGCGTCCCCCAATCCTGCCGAATCGCCAGGTTTTCCAGGTGGGAGGGCTTTAAATCACGAGGCCCTTGAAGGCGGCCACGGAACAGGGGCACTGCAGGTGCCTGATTCGTGTTTGCTGAATGAGTGAGTGAGTGACCAAATGAGCAAAAGGGCCGGGGAGTTCAAGTCTGTTGTCATCCAGGCCGTGGGGCTTGGAGCCGGTGTGTGTCTTGTAGGATGAAGTTGGAGGGGAAGGAGAAGGCCACCGCGACGGCCAAGGCCCTGCAGATGTCGCTGGCCTACCAGTTTGTGACCCCACTGACCTCCATGACCATCAGAGGCATGACGGACGAGGATGGCCTGGAGCCCATCATTGACAAGCCCCCCGAGGGTAGGGGCGCTGCAAAGGGGGAGGCTGCGGGTCTGCGGAGGCTTCTGAGGGCCAAAAACTTCCTGGGTTTTGATTCTCTTCCCTTTCTCTCCCTTCCAGATTCTCTGCCCTTGGGTGAGTTTTTCAATCACGTTGGTTTCCAGGAGGGGCTCCTGGGGTCAGGCAAGCAGCTGGTGCCCCAGCCCCCAGGGGCGTATCCCCCTGGTCCGCATCCTCCAGCCTTTCACCACAAACCAGCAGTTGCCCCCTGCATGCCTGGGGAGCCCTTGTGCAGTCTCCTCCATCCGGGCCTCCATGTGAGCCTGTGTCTGCCCAGCGGCCAGGGTGGGGGTGCCCAGGGAGGCCTTCGAGCCCAGGCCTGCCTGGCCTTTGGGCCCCGGATGCCCTTGGGGAACGAGGCGTGTACCTTTCAGGTAGGGCGCTGAGGGTGATGCTGTCCTCTCTCGCTGTCCTCCACAGAGATGCTGGGACACAGAAAGAGTAAGTGGCGGCATCCCCCGGACACACATCTCTACCTCTCTCCTCCTTGTGCCATTGTCCCTCAGGCGGTACGTTCAGTCCTGAGCGAAGCTCCTATTTGCCTGAGGAGGAAACGACAGCCGGTCTGAGGCTTCCTCACTGACTCTCCCTGGGATCCTCAGAACTGCCTCCTGACTGTCCCTGGCCTCCCCTTATGCCAGCAGCTCCATCGGGCCCCCATGGAAGGAGGCAGACCGGGGGCCAGCACACCAGGAGGCATCAGGGGCTCGGGGTCGCTCCTGTGGCTTCAGGCCGGCCACCTGGGTGGAGGGGTCTGGGGAAAGGAGCCAGCATCCCCACGGAAGCGGGGTGCCGTCCTCCTAACTGCCATTCATTCCCCGCCAGCGTTCATGCTGTCGGCCTTGCACCCTTCCCCGACTCAATCCAGCTCCAACATCCAGCAGTTGCCAAACCGAGTGACTGGCGGTGAGTCCTGGGGAGGGGCTGGGGGACACCCCTGCCTTGCTCCTGGCCGGCCCTAGCCCACCTTCCAGATGCCCAATCTAACAGACTCCATGCTATGCCCCCAGTGGACACTGACCCCCACTTCCTCATCCACGTGCCCCAGAAGGAGGATACCCTGTGCTTCAATATCGATGAGGAGCCCGGTGTGGTCCTGAGCCTGGTGCAGGACCCTGACACAGGTATGGGTGACTTCACTGATTCTGCCAGACAGCGTGGGGCCTGGACTCCTCGGCCCTCAGTGTACAGCTGCAGACAGGACAGTGGCAGTGGCCGCCACTTCCCACAGCCCGTGCCCCAGCATCATCTGGCGGGACTCAACCTGCCTCCTTCCCTCCCATCCACCTGCCCTAGATGGCACCTGCTTCGTGGACATGTGACCGGTGGGGGCACACAGGACCCTATGCTTAGAAGGGTCCACGCTTGATTTAATACTCTGCTGTAACTGTTTTGAAATTCTTAATGCTTTTTGAACAAAGGGCCCTTCACTTCCATTTTGTACCAAGTTCTGCAAGTTACATAGTGATCCTGCCCTGCGTTCAGCCTCTGAGGGGGCCTCTGAGTCCATCCTCCGGCAGTGCTCTGGGGTGGGAATGACTCCCTGTCTCTTGGCCACTCTCTCTCCCTCCCTCCCAGGCCATCTGCAAGGGTTCATTGAGTACCTCCTGGGGGCCATGGGTGTAGTAAGTCCCTACTCTTGTGGAGTTTAGGGAAGGGAGACAAACAGGCAAGCAAATTCTCTGATGACAGCCTCAGAGCATGAGGCATGATGTGGTGGTAGTGAGGATGATGAGGGGGCTTTGGGGCTCCTCGGGTCATAGGAGGCCTCTGTGACTTGCTTCTGTGTCAGGGGTTAGAGCCACAGAGAAGGAGCAGGTCCGAGTCCTGCAAGGCGTCTTTCATGGCCCGGATGTGAGGGCTCAGTGACAGGTAGTGTGTGTGTGGGGGGGGGGGCGCAGAGTGGTGCTGTGTGGCCTCCACCAATCCTGAAAACCCCTCAGGAGGTGAGCCCCTCAAAGCTGGTGTGGGATGGGTGGGGTGTGGGTGTCTCCCGGGGGGAGGTGCGGCATGAGCACAGGCAGGCTGGCGGGGGTCTGGCGAGAGCAGACCCCTCCCTGACCCAGACGGCCCCTCACCCCGCTGCAGGCTTCTCAGTGAATGGGCAGCTCATTGGCAACAAGGCCAGGAGCCCCGGGCAGCATGAGGGCACGTACTTCGGGCGGCTGGGGATCGCCAACCCCGCAACGGACTTTCATCTGGAAGTGACTCCCCAGAACATTACGCTGAACCCCGGCTTGGGCGGCCCCGTGTTCTCCTGGGGAGACCAGGCTTCACTGCGGCAGCATGAGTAACCAGGCTGGGGCCGGGGGCTGGGTGGGGAGGCAAGGGCAAGGGTGGTTAGGGACAGGCATGAAGCCCCAGAGCCAGCTCAGCTGCCTGAGCTTGCCGGGCCCTGGTCACCTGCGCCATGGCAGTGAATGACATCCATGTGGCTTCCCTGGGAGCTGGGCAGACATGTGGGACCCTGAGGGCCACCCCACCCATTTCCCTCGGTTCCCAGATACGTGCTCCAGGCCCGGCTGCCTGCGGGTCTGGGCTCCCAGGCTCCCTCACCCTACGGTCCATCCCATCTCCACCAAGCAAAGCCGACTCACCTCCCCGGCCCAGGGCAAAGGCTACCCATTCCCTGAAACTCCAGAGTGCTCTTTCAGCACCTGTGTTAGCACGCCTTGCCTTGTGTTTGTTCCTTCCTTCACTCATTCACTCAGCAAACTCTGCTGAGCATCAGAGCCTGATGCCAGGCAGAGAGCTATAGAAAGAGGTGGGCAGAGTCCAGGTGGAGGACACAGATGATGAGTGGTAGTCAAAGAACACAGACTTTGATATTGGACAGGCTGGAGTTTAAGTCCTGGCTTTACCGCTTTCCAGCTGTGTGACCTTGGGCAAGTTACTTAACCTCTTTGAGCCTCACAGGATCACAGTGAGAACTGAATGATGCAGTTTGTAGGGAGGGCTTGGCACAGGGTCTAGCACACTGTAGGGGCCCCATACACAATAGCAACTGTGAGAAGGTAACACCCACCATCTGGGAGTGAGGGTGAGGAGCTCATGAGAGCTGGGTCCAAGAGGACAAGGGTGACCGAATGGAGAAAGGTGTAATGTGGCTGCATCTGCCCTCATGGCCACCTGGCCCTGCAGGGTGGTAGTGACCATCAACAGGAAGAGGAACCTGGTGGTGTCTGTGGAGGACGGGGGCACTTTTGAGGTCGTCTTGCACCGGGTGTGGAAGGGGAGTGCCATTCACCAGGACTTCCTGGGCTTCTACGTGCTGGACAGTCACCGGATGTCGGCACGGACACACGGGCTGCTGGGTACGACCTGCTAGCCAGGCAGAGCTGTGGGGTGTGCTGTTGAAGCCAGCGGGCTCGCCATGGGTCAGACTTGCCTCTGGGCACCGAACACACTTCCCTCCAACTTGGCCATCAAGACTCAAAGGTCCAAAGAGGGCTTGTCCTGGGGAAGGTCTTGTCCCTCAGAAAGGTGATCACACACAAGGTGAAACTCAGGCTTAAGTGGACCTGGGGGCGAGCAGGAGACGTCCGACTAGCAGGAGGGTCCAAACAGACCGGGCTCCCCAAGACCTCCTGGGTGTGATGGGTCACTGGCCACACCGCTTCCCCTGGTGGCCTTCCTGCAGACCCTGCTCTCTGTGGGCACCTCCCTCTCAACCCTCTCTCTCCAGCCACGTTCCTTCGGAGTTGGTCTAAAAGAGGCAGGAGGTACAACCACCTGCCAGTAGGTGCTTCTCTGGAGCAGGTGAACTAAAGGAGGCTTTCGATGCCAAAATGTATCAGAAATAGTCATGCCCTTAAGAAAAAACACCCAGGCGACCCTAACCCTCCAGTGAGCACCTGCTGAGTGCAAGGCCCCTCAATGGTCACTGCTGCTTCCAATGTACCTTTCCAGGACAATTCTTCCACCCCTTTGATTTTGAAGTGTCTGACCCCCACCCGGGCTCCGACCCCACAAAGACAGATGCCACAATGGTGGTGAAGAGCCGGCAGCTGACCGTCACCAGGTGGGTGGGTGGCTCTCCCAGCATCTCTGCCCTTGGCATTCCTGTGGTGGGTCAGGGCCTTCCTCGTGGTGTCACACAGATGGAGTGGGCTTCCTGGAGGGGGTGCAGCCCTGCTGAGTCCAAAAGGTAACCCCAGCTGATTTGTATCTCCCCAGGGGCTTGCAAAAAGACTACAGCAAGGACCCCCGGCATGGGGCTGAGGTGACCTGCTGGTTCGTCCACAACAATGGGGCTGGGCTGATCGATGGCGTTCACACTGACTATATTGTCCCTGACATCTTCTGAGCCCCCAGCCAACACACCTGTCCTTCCTTGGGCTCACGGCAGAGGAGCACAGCATCCTGACCCACTGCCCAGGACACATCTTGCTGTCCAAGCTGATCCACTGTGTCAAAGCACCCGTGACTTCCATTAAAGAGAAGCTATGTCCAGTCCAGGCCGGATGCTTTCTGGGAGGGAGGGCGATGGGGAGGCAATCCAAGATGCTGCCGCCAGGAAGGACTCAGGGGTCATAGCAGACCTGGAGGCCGGGAGGAAACCCATGCCAACTTTGCCCCCACCCCACCTTGTTTGCTGCAGCTGCCAGACCCTATGCTCTCTGAGCATCTGGAGTGTCCCCTGCACACAGCTATCCCTACAGGTCCAAGGCCCAAAGGACACTGTGGCAGCCTATATAGGCACTGTTCTAAGTGCCTTCATTGAATTAACTAAATGTATGCTCCCAACAGTCTTAGGGGGGATACCGTTTTACCCATTTATAGCTGAGGAAACTGAGGTTAGGTAACTTGTCCCAAGTCACTCATGAATGGCCCAACTGGGATTTGAATCCATACTGTCTGGTGTCAGCATCTGTGTGCTTAAGCACCCCCCTGTGAATACTCCTGTCAGGCTGGGCAGCTGATGGCCGCAGCCCACTGAGATTGGGTTCTAGATATTCCAGAGCATCGCTTAAAATGAACATAAGAAAGGCACAAACCATATATGGACTTGGGGTCCCTAGGTAGTCCTGCCGAGAGCTGGATGCTGCACCCCTGGGCACAGGGCCTCCCCCTCAGCTCGACTCTGCACCTGTGGCTTTGCAACGCCTTACACTGGGGATAGTTCCCAAAGGCAGGGATAGCCAGTCCCCAGAAGCTGTGATTCCAGGGAGCCAGTGACGGCAGCCCGCTGGCTCCTCATGCTGACACCTGGAATGATCTTTTCAGGGCTCCTTCCCTTGGCTTCACCTTGGGGCCCAGTTAAAGTTCAATGTCACAGGGTGCAAGGAGATGAGCCTATACTATACCTTGGGGAGCTTCTGGCCCTCTGGGTGATGGGCGTTTCTTTTCCAAAGATTTCTACTTTTTCTCTGCTGGCTTCTGTCCAGTTCCCACTGCAGTGGAGGCCCTTGAAGACCCAGAGCAATAACACAAATCTGGGGGTGCCTGGGTGGCTCAGTTGGTTAAGCATCTGGCTTCAGCTCAGATCATGGTCTCACAGCTTGTGGGTTCCAGCCCCATGTTGGGCTCTGTGCTGACAGTTTGGAGCCTGGAGCCTGCCTCGGATTCTGTGTCTCCCTCTCTCTGCCCCTCCTCTGCTCACGAGCTGTCGCTTTCTCCTTCAAAAACAAATAGACATTAAAAAAATGGTTTTAAAGTAACACAGATGCTGAGATCCAGGGCTGCCCCAGGCCCAGAGAACATAGAGCCCTCTTTCAGTGGCAGGTAGTAGGGGGTGGGGGCGGGTGGCCAACAGAGTTTCAGGGACCAACTGCCATCTGCAGCATCCTGGGCTTCTCAAGGGAGAGCCATGGGCTCCCAGATGACTGGCCGCCCGAAGCAAGGCTCTCCTGTGGAGTGGAAAAGGGGGAGCCCAAAGATCTCTTAGATTCCGTCTAATTCTCAAGTCTGCATGGTGACTCTGGGTCCCTCCAAGACCCCAGCTGTCCCTCTGGTGCCTGTTGAGCAGCTTCCGAAGTCCTACTTCGAGTTGTCCCTCCCACAAAAGTCTAAGTAACTGGGGAGGAGGTGGTACCTAGAGGAAAGGCTGGGGAGGCTCCACAGGCAGCTGCGGGGCCACAAGGAGCCACCGGACACTGCTGTGAGGACAACAGTTCTGCCACAGCCCCCATCGCCTGGCAGTCAGCGACCATGGGCGCTGAGAATGACCACATGGACGAGATGTCCTGGGAGCCAGGAACCTTGGGGCCAGGCTGCAGCGCAGCTCTGAGAGGGGTCTTGGCTCTGCTCCTGGGGGTCAGCACTGAGCTCGGCACCAGCCGGCAGCGGGGGTGTGTAAGGATTCCAGAAGCCTGGGGAGCACAAGCACCCCAGCTGGCCTCCTCCACAGGTGGTGACCCTCTCAGTGGCTGCTTCATCTGGTCCAACATCATCTTGCTGACTTGGCAACTGTCATTGCTTCTGTGGCTCATGCCACTTCCAGCCACTAGTCCAATTTTTCCTCATGGCTTCTGCTGCCTCATGGAGTCTTCTTTCTGCCTTCTCGCCCTTTCTCTGCTCCTGGCAGTCAACTCTCTCTGTATAACTCACAGTTGGGTGTGGAGCTTTCATCCAAGGCCATGGTATGTCATAAATTAGCTGCTTGTGCCCAGGCAGCCTCGTCAACACCATTCAGTGGTGGCCCCGTGGGAGAGTCACGGGGTCACTTTGCTCAGAAGAGTATGTGTATGGCAGGCACATGGTGGCCACTCTGGAAGGTCTGGGAGCTGGCAGTGTCTTGGCATGACCCAGGGTGGGCCTGGGCTCTTCCTCTGAGGGTCCCATTGTCCTGGAGACCAGAGCTCCAGCCTCACTGGAGACTCTTAGGGGAATGATTCTCCAGGAGGCGAGGGCAGCTGAGTCCCTGGCCATCCCCCAGGAACACAGGGATGAATGTGACATGGCCTGGCCCTCCAGGAGCTCGGACTCTAGAGTCTAGAGGACTCTAGGGTGATTAGACCCAAACATACAAGCCTCAACAAAAGGTGAAATGGAGCAGACCCTCAGGGGCTGGGAGCCTGGAGCAGAGCTGTGTGGGGTCAGCTAGGGGACAAAACAGGAAGGCTTCTGGGACGGGACATCAGGCTGGCAGGGCGAGAGGTGCAAGTGCAGAGATGGGGAGGGCATGCCAGTGGGAAGAGAGTAAGTTTGGAAAAGCAAGTTGGAGCTAGATCACAGCGAGCGCTGGCGCACAGGCCTGGGGTTTGTCCTTTCCCTGGGGCCGTGAGAACCCAAGAAGGGTAATGAACAAGGTGTTTGGCCATGGAGGTCTGAGCCTCACTGTGGCCGGCCTGGCTTTGCACCCTGGCTGCCTGGAGAAGGCTGGGAGGCTTCTGTCCAGGAGGTCAGACTCAAGGCCATGTCAGTGGTGCAGGTAATGGACAACAGGCAGCAGTGCTGAGATGCCATTGGCTATCTTTTTTTTGTCTTTCCAAGATTTTATTTAAATTCAAGTTAGTTAACATGCAGTGTAGCATTGGTTTCAGGAGTAGAATTAAGTGATTCATCACTTACACATAACACCCAGTGCTCACCCCAGCAAGTGCTCTCCTTAATGCCCATCACCCATCTAGCCCGTCCCCCCACCCACCTCCGGCCCACAACCCTCAGTTTGTTCTCTGTAGTTAAGGGTCTCTTATGGTTTGCCTCCCTCTCCGTTTTTATCTTATAAAATTTTTCCTTCCCTCTTCCCCTATGGTCATCTGTTGTGTTTCTTAAATTCCACATATGAGTGAAATCATACAATATTTGTCTTTCTCTAATACATTCTAGTTCCATCCACGTTGTTGCAAATGGCAAGATTTCATTCTTTTTGATGGCTGACTAACTAATGTTGCCATTGACTTTCGTTGTGACTCCACACCATCACCCCTACTTGGGGAGCCCCGGGCCCATGTGCCAACACACAGCTTGTGTTTTTGCCAGGAGCCTCCATGTCCCAACACTGTTGACAGTCCCCGTGGCCCCCTTGGTACAGGCAGATCTAGGGCCTCTTACTCCACCCACGCCCCAGGTTCCCAGAGGAGGCCCCCCTCCCGCTCCTCCCATCCTACACTGCAGGTCACTGACCCCACTTGGAAAACACCAGCCTCACCATATAAGGAGCTCAGGCCAGGCCTGCGTGCTCAGCGATGGCATCTGCTTGGTGGCCCTGCCTCATCTTGGCCCTGCTCTCTGGCTTGGCGGCCTCTGGCTTCCCAAGGAGCCCCTCCCGGCCACTAGGGGTAAGTCTGCCCCCTCTTCACCATCTGGGCTTGTCACATGGGCAGAGGCAACAGGATAGATGGTCCTCTATGTGGGGCAAGGAGGAGGCAGAAGGCTAGGCAGTGAGCTACAGAGGACAGAGCTAGGTGTTGGGCTCTTAAATCTCCCTGGGCCTCTGTTTCCCCACCTGTTAAATGGGCGATGCACCAGGAACCGCTCAGCTCACTGAGGGGCTGTGCAGGTCCATATCTGAGACAAGGGCAGAGGACTCCAGAAAGGGCTGAGCTGAGCCTTGTGGGGTACAACCCTAGTGGGGGTGCTCTCAGGGGAGGCCTCAGGGGCTTTGGGCCCAGAGCAAGGCAGAGTGGTCAGGGTATGTGAGGCAGGGAGAGAGCTGGTTTAGTTCTCCCAGCCCTGTTCCTCTGTGAAACCTGGAGACCTTCCCTCTCTGAACCTCAGTTTCCATAATCTACTCAGAGCCCTTCCTACTCTGAAGTAGCTCTGGGTAGGCCCTATGTCCAGAGGCCCCTCAAGGGGGGTGTGTGTGTGTGGGGTCACTGCTGAACCCTGGCCTCAGCCCAGAGCCTGCTCCCAGGCCATGGTGGCCTTGGCCTTGGCTTGATCCCTGTGTTTGTCTTTGTTTTTGCAGAAACGGAGCCTCCCGGAAGGGGTGAGAACTTTCACCAGGGATGGGGTGGGGTGAGTCAGGGCAGGATGGAGCTGGCTGCCCAATAGCAGAAGGGGTGGGCCATAATGGCAGGTCCCTGACACTGGACAAACAGCCCACAGCCCCCTGCCCTGTCAAGACCCCCATGCGACTCAAAACCCCTGGGAGAGAGTGTCACAGAACCGTGCTCTCGGATCTCTCTGGATACGGCGCAGGACCACTCTTACACCAGCCCCTCCTTCCACAAACACTTACCCAGCACTCACTGGTACCAGGGCCTGTGCACAGGGCTGGGGACACACATCCTCATGAAGCATCTTTATATCCTGCCAGATGTCTCCCTCGGCCTTCCCTCAGTCCACCGTCTGCATTGGAGAGAAGGTGCTGGGGGCATGAAGGTCGTCCCCACACACTCCCCGTATCTGGGGACAGAACTGGGCAATTACCAAAGGAGAGGAGGAGGGCGGGGTGTGTGCAACTGTGATTTCTTTCCAAGTGGAGGTGAGCGGGAGGAGCTAGGGTGATCTAGGGCCAGAGACTTGGTGTGGCTGGAGCACAGATGATCAGAGAGGCAGGACCTGCCTGGGGGACCTCAGAGCCATGGGGAAAACCGTCCTGAGGGTGATGGGGAGCAGCAGATTTAGGTTTTTATAAGATCTCCCCACTACAGCTGGCTACATGTTATGTAAACAGACCCAGGGTTAAGGATGTGGAACAGGGCCCTTTCCCTCTCCCCCTTTCCCCTCCCCCTCCGCTTGGCACCAACACAGGCAATACCACCCGGTATGAAGTTCCTTATCATGGTGCAAAACCCCTCCCCCAGGGGCTTCTTGGTGCTGAGCTCTAAGGTGGGCTGAGCTAGGGGCCTGTGAGGCCAGTGAACAGGGAGAGGCAAAGGTTGAATCAGACAAGCATCCCGCCCAACAAGGAGCCCCTCGTCTCTGAGGGGGAGACAGGTGCTCAGAAAGGCCAGAGAATTCCAGAACCGGGGTAGACAACTGAACATGAAGATGGAAGATGCCGCCCAGGCTCCAGACACGGTGACTGGGAAACTGGAGGGACCACGTACCAGGCAGGGGCTCTGGGCTGTGCGGACAGAGCCTGGAAGGGGAGCAGCCAGGTTGAAGGTCTGGTTTCCCAGAAGCAGATCACCACCCACTCCTGCAGGTCGTCAACGGCATCGAGGTCTACAGCACCAAGATCAGCTGCAAGGTCACTTCCCGCTTTGCTCACAATGTTGTCACCACGAGGGCTGTCAACCGTGCAGACACTGCCAAGGAGGTGTCCTTTGACGTGGAGCTGCCCAAGACGGCCTTCATCACCAACTTCACCTTGTGGGTGTCACCACGGCTACTGGCTCCGGCGGGGGAGGGGAGTCTGGCTCAGCTTGAGCCCCCAACTCTCCTTTCTTACAGGACCATCGATGGTGTTACCTACCCTGGGAATGTCAAGGAGAAGGAAGTCGCCAAGAAGCAGTATGAAAAGGCTGTGTCCCAGGGCAAGACAGCCGGCTTGGTCAAGTAAGTATGGACCCCCTAGGACTTAGGGAAGAACGTCTGGGCTACAAGGGCTCTCAGAGATGCAGACAACAACAGCAACGGCCATTATTATTATTAGTTATTATTTCATTATTATAGCAAAAGTTGCCCGTAATTTTCACATTACCCCACTTTGAAGTGGAGGTAAGCAAGGCTCAGAGAGGGTAGGGTTTCTCCTGAGGGGCTGAGATTGAAACCGAGGGCCCGAGGGCCCGAGAAGGTCTGCAGGGCAGCCATTGTCTGGCACCCGCATTCAGGGCCTCAGGGAGGAAGCTGGAGAAATTCACAGTCTCGGTCAACGTGGCAGCGGGCAGCAAAGTCACGTTTGAGCTAACCTATGAGGAGCTGCTGAAGAGGCACAAAGGCAAATACGAGATGTACCTTAAGGTCCAGCCCAAGCAACTGGTCAAGCACTTTGAGGTAATCAACCACCCCTGCAGCCCCTGCTGAACCTGCAAGGGTGCGGGTGCAGGGAAGGGCCCTGGGGCAGTGCCCAGAGAAGGGTCAAGAATGCAGAAGTCAGCCCCACCATGGCTGAGGAGCATAGGAGCTGAAAGCCAAAGGGAAATGCTTTAGTGGTAGCATGGAGGCCAATATGGCGGGTGATGGAAGAGCCCTGGGGTCATGGACCCGCCCACAGCTCTTGAAGCCATTTTCTTGGTGGGAGACACCAGGCTTAGTCATCATGAGTTGTCTGGAAGTTGTCCCTGTGCCCTCACCCACCATCTCAGTCCCCTTGGCCTTGTCCTGGAGTTCGGCCTCTGCACTGTCACTGAGTGACCCCTCCTTACTCTTGCCTTTTCCAGATCGAGGCAGACATCTTCGAGCCCCAGGGCATCAGCACGTTGGATGCTGAGGCCTCATTTATCACCAATGACCTCCTGGGCAGCGCCCTCACCAAGTCCTTCTCAGGGAGGAAGGTGGTATAGATGCCTCTCAGGCCTGGGAGGGGGGCAGGGGCAGGAACCCTGAAACCAACAGGACAAGTGTGAACCCTGGGGCTTGGCTGAGGCAAGTGTGTGTGTGAGAGGGGAAGGGGGAAATATCCACAGCCATTTCCTTTCTCCTGGGGCACCCCAGTCAGGAGTGAGGCTGCTGGAGGCAGGGGCTGCCAGCTGTCGATGATCTGCCAGAGGAACTGGGGTCTCATCTGTACTGCGGGGACAGAGTGACCATTTATAAGGCCAGATCCTGTTCTGCCTTGGGAAGTGGACAGGGCAGGTGACTGTCCATTTTACAGATAAGGACACTAGGCCAGGGGGAGTCATTTAGGTCCACTGATGCCACACTGAAGGGTGACAGACGAAAGGGATTCTCTTGGTGTAGGTGGTTGGCTCCAGTTCCCGAGGCCCCAGCTATCCCAGGGGCCTTGTTTGTTGTGGGCAGTGAATGAATAAAGTTTACATGAATAGCAAACCTTAGTCATTCGGGACTTCCAAGTCAAAGCCAGAGGAGCACAGCTCAGAGGGCTGTTGCAAGGCTGTGCTTTTGCCTTGGGCCCCCGCCCTCTCCCTGCCCCCTTCTTTCCCATCCCCCTCTGCTTGCCACCAATACACGCAATACCACCCAACACAAAGTTCCTTCTCATGGTGCAAAACCCCTCCCTGAGTGGCTTCTCGGTGCTGAGCCCCAAAGTAGGCTGAGGCAAGGAGCCTGTGGGGCCCAGCGAACCGGGACAGGCAAAGGCTGAACCAGACAAGGAGCCCCTGGTCTCTGAGGGGGAGAGAGGTGCTCAGAAAGGCCAGAGCTTGCCAGATGGTGGCAGGACTGCCCAGGCGCCTATCTGCGGGCTCCTCCTGTGGGGGCTTGGCCTCACTCCCCAGGAGAGAGCACAGTCGACAGGCCCTGGCCACGCTGAGCGAGGCCCTCCATCACCTCTCCCAGGGCCGTGTGTCCTTCAAGCCCAGCATGGACCAACAGCGTTCGTGCCCAACCTGTACAGACTCCCTCCTCAACGGAGATTTCATCATCACCTACGACGTGAACAGAGAGTCTCCAGCCAACGTACAGGTACCTGCCAACTGGCTTTGCCGGGCTGGTTGATTCTCCATCACCCTGATAGGGTGAGAACAGGTACGGGAGGGGCTGCAGTTGCCTCTCGTCCCCAGACCCTGGTCCTCAGCCCAAGGCCAAATTTCCTGCACAGCCTGGGTATGGAGGTTAGTCCAGAGCCTTTGTGTGGCACCTCACAGTGGGTGGGAAAGAATGGCTTTTTCTGGAGCTGGGAAATGTCTGGCTTCTATTTGCAAGAGTTGCTAAAAGCACTTGCCTGCAGTCTCTCTCTCTCCCCTTTCCAGATAGTCAATGGCTACTTTGTGCACTTCTTTGCACCTCAAGGCCTTCCCGTGGTGCCTAAAAATGTGGTCTTCGTGATTGACGTCAGTGGCTCCATGCACGGTCGGAAAATGGAGCAGGTGCGCTTCTCACTGCGACTGGGGGTGACATGTGGCAGGGAGACACATTTATTTGTAAGTGGACAAAGCTGATATTCCCAGTGAAAGAGGAAGAAGGGAGACAGGATCAAAAAAAAAAAAAAAAAGCATCTGCCCCCTTTTGCTGCAGAGTGCAGGCCCCAGTGCCAGCCACGCGGGGAGACAGCTGGCCGTCTGCTGCTCGTTCCCAGCTTCTTGTCTGCGTGCCCTTCTCTTTCCCAGACAAAGGATGCTCTCCTCAAGATCCTGGAGGATGTGAAAGAAGATGACTACCTGAATTTCATCCTCTTCAGTGGGGATGTGACCACCTGGAAAGACACCCTAGTTCAAGCCACTCCTGAGAACATCGAGGAGGCCAGGACATTTGTGAAGAACATTGATGATCAAGGAAGTATGAGCAGAGGGAAGAACAGACACATCCTGTCACTCCCCTTGGCCCGAGCAGTCTGCCTCTCCTGTGCCTTGGGACAGAGCCTCTGCTGGTCTAGGCCCTGCAGACCTCAGCTGGGGGTAGAGGTGGGATAGGGGGCGGTTCAGGGTTCTTATTGGGGTGTCTTCTTTGCAGTCTAGGGGAGCCCACTCTTCCTTTCTCTAATCCTTGATCCTGGAGCCCCACTGGTCCCGGCAAGATAACGCCACAGAGAACCCTTATCCTGGGCCACTCCTTAGGGAAAATGACAAACGACGCCGACACTGCTCCCCTCTCCTCCCAGTGAGCATGCCTGGCAGCCCCTCTGATAGGTTTCCAAACTGCTTTTACAATCACCTTCTGGCAGCCCCGACAGGCTGGTCCTTTGGTCCCCAATGAAAGAGTAAGTCATTCATTCATCACTCGCCGATTCACTCGGTCAATACCTACTGAGTACCAGGGCGCGTTGGCTAACAGGGTCCTTGGGCCCAAGAGCAGGGCCTGCTACCCTCTCCTCCTCCACCCCGGTACTGAGAACACCCTCCCACGGTTCTGTCTGTCTGTGTGCCAGTGACCAACATCAACGATGGGCTGCTGAGGGGCATCAGCATGCTGAACAAGGCCCGGGAAGAACACAGTGTCCCAGAGAGGAGCACCTCCATCGTCATCATGCTGACTGACGGGGACCCCAATGTCGGTGAGGCAGGCGGGTGTGGCTCTGAACCAAAGCCAGCGTGCTGTAGCCAGTGAGCTGCAAGATTTTGGGCGGCTCTCCCCAGGGTCCCTCGTGGTCTGTGAGTCCTGCAAGGGCACCACGTCTCCCCCTGCCAAAGACCGCCCCATCCCCGCCCCCCCCCCCCCCCCACCAGCTCTGCTGATGCAGGTGTCAGACAGCTCCAGACAGAGCTGATCCAGCTGGTTGCTGGGGCTGGGGCTGGGGCTGGGGTGTGAACACCCCTTTCTCCTGCAGGTGAAAGCAGACCTGAAAAAATCCAAGAGAATGTACGCAACGCCATTGGGGGCAAGTTCCCCTTGTATAACCTGGGTTTTGGCAACAATCTGAACTATAACTTCCTGGAGAGCATGGCTCTGGAGAACCATGGGCTGGCCCGACGCATTTATGAGGATTCCGATGCCAACTTGCAGTTGCAGGTATGCCTTGTCTTGCATACCTCCAGGAATGAGGAGCTCATTACTTCCTCAGACAGCTGTTCCACCGAATGACAATTTCACTCTCTAGGAAGAGCCTCTTGGGCTGACATCTACCTCTAGCTCCCTCTTATCCATCAGTGGTGGTTGATTTTGTCCTCAGGCTACACACAACAGACTTGCTTCCTCCACACGATTGCTAGATCAAATACAGGGCACCTGGCCAAATATAAACAATTTTTTAGTGTAAGCACGAGCCCAAATATTGCAGAGCACTCTGTGTTAGTTTGCCAGGACTGCTCTAACAAAGTACCACATGCTGGGGGTGGAGTGGGGGGCAGGCAGTGGGCTTCAACAACAGAAATTGTTGCCTCACGGTTCTGGGGGCCAGAAGCCCAATCAACGCCATCTGCTGGGCCGTTTCCTTCTGAGGGCTGTGGGGGAAGGGTCTGTTCCGGGCCTCTCTCCTTGGCCTGTGGATGGCCACCTTCTCCCTGTCTCTTCCCATCATCTTCCCTGTGTGCCTGTCTGTCTCTGGGTCCAAATTGCCCTCTTTTCATAAGGACACCAGATATACTGTTTGGGACCCACCCCAGAGGCCTCATTTTAACTTGATCACCTCTGTAACCACCCTCATCCCCAAAACAGACATGTCTTGAGAGAGTGGGGGTAAGGACTTTAACATGTATTTTGGGGGCACACAATTCATCCCATAACAGACAAACTTAGACTAAAAATTAGTGTGCTATTTACCTGACGTTCAAATTCAACTGCATGTCCTGTACTTACATTTGAGAACTTCAGCAGCCCCATTCCTCCCCAGTGCAGGAGACAGTGCCTGAACCGGTGCAGAGGAACCCCCACCCCGTGCCTCCGTGCCTCTGCCTTCTCCCTCTTGATCTCTGTGCTCCTGCGCCTTGTCACCTCCTCTGGTCGGCCTCTCCTCCTTTCCTTTTCTCTTTCTTGCTTTCATTCCAGCAAACATTTCTCGAGCACTTTCTATTTCCCCGGAACTCTGTCCTTACCTTTCTATTCTTCCCAGGCTCTACCTGAAGGGGGGAGGGTAGGGAAGGCTCCCACGAACTGAAGGACACGATCAGGGCCACGAGGAAGTGAAGATCAGGACCTAAGATCGGCACAGCCTGGAGGACTCAATGCCTAGGGAGGCACCAGTGGGCACCTGCCCACCCTGTCCTCTCCAGATCTGCCCTGTGGCCTGAGATGACCAGGTCCCCCTTTTGGACTCCAGGGCTTCTATGAGGAGGTGGCCAACCCGCTGCTGACAGGCGTGGAGGTAGAGTACCCCGAGAACGCCATCCAGGACCTCACCCAGAGCGCTTACCAGCACTTCTACGATGGCTCTGAGATTGTGGTGGCTGGGCGCCTGCTGGACGAGGACATGAACAACTTTAAGGCGGATGTAAAGGGCCACGGGGTGAGCTGAGCCAGGGCCGGAAGGTGTGCTGTGGATGGGGGGATCGACACCCATGGGGCTTGGCCCCCTGCCTGAGGGTCCAGCGGTGGCGACCTCAAGCTGGGTCCAGGCCTCCTGCCCTCCAGCCTCTGGCCTCCTCTCACCCCCACCTCAGGCCATCAATGATCTGACCTTCACAGAGGAGGTGGACATGAAGGAGATGGAAAAGGCCCTGAAGGAGCAGGATTACATTTTTGGGAACTACATAGAGCGGCTCTGGGCCTACCTCACCATTGAGCAGCTGCTGGAGAAACGGTGATCCTAGCGACCCCTCACACAGCCAGGCCCCACACCTGGGCCTCCCACACTGCCCGACCACTTACCTGCGCTTGCCCCTGTGCTGGCTTCACTCTGGGGGAGCCCAAGAGAAGGAAGACTCAGCCACACCCCAGGACGTGCCCTGCCACACGCCCTGCCAGCTGCCTTCCCCTCTTCTCAGCTCAGCCCCAAAGAATGTTTTCCCCGGGGGCAGAGCCCAGCCTGACATCGGGGGCTCAAGCAGCATCCTGGGAGCACCTCAGGGACAGGGGCGGGCCTTGGCACCCTGTACCCCACACCCCGCATGGGCCCACAATGCGGTGAGGCTGAGCACAACTGAAGGCTTGGGTCCTTGCCCGCAGCCCCCAGAAGGCAGAGCTTGGGCCTATTTGAGAGTGCCACGTCAGCCTTCCCTGAGGTGGGATACACCTCCAACGCCCCTGGTGCAGGGTCTGGCACATGCTGAGTGCTCAGGGCATGGCCATTATCATGAGTGATTGTTGGGATGCCATTTCGAGCCCCTTGTATCTTATAGTGGGGAAACTGAGGCCCAGCCTCAGACACAGCCTGTCCATCTGTCCCAGGGAGCTGGTGAACCATTCTTTTCTGAGAGCTAGTGGGTTCTACCCTGGGGAAAGGCGTTCCCAGGCTGCCTCTGGGGCTCTAGGCCTGGTTCTGGGAGTCACAGCAGAGGAGGCCAAGCAGGGAAAGGCTCTTTGACTGACACTCCCACCCTTCCCCACAGCAAGAATGCCCATGGTGAGGAGAAGGAGAACCTCACAGCCCAGGCCCTGGACCTGTCCCTCAAGTACCACTTTGTGACTCCACTGACCTCCATGGTGGTGACCAAGCCTGAGGACAATGAGGACCAGACAGCCATCGCTGACAAGCCCGGAGAAGGTGGGCATGGAGAGTGGAGGCCGGACTTCGAAGGCCTTCCAGGCCACTGGGGCCTTGGGTGCCCCGAAGAGGAGTGAGCCAGGCTGGTGAGACCCAGACTTGCTGAAGAGGGGCAGGTCCAGGGGGCATAGAGGGAGATCCGGCCAAGGGCTGGGGAGGGTGTTGTGGAGCGGGTGAATCCATCAGCATGGACAGTGGGTAGGGGGTGAATAGGAGCCTCTGGGGTCTCTAAAGGGTTGTGAGTCATGGGACACCTCACCCAGGGTCACTTCAAGGAAAGGGACTTGGCTGCAGCATGGAAGGGCTCAGTCAGACAGGGAGAAGCACTTCCAGCTTGAAAGTTAGTCCCAGAGCATGTGCCTGGGAATTGTGAGAGGAAAAGGCCTTGAGGCCTTGGACCAGGCCTGCTCAACCAGACTCTAAGAGGGGACTCCTAAGTGCTCCTGTACTTGGGCGTGGGGAGCAGAGAGGTGGCATGGGGCGGCACAGGAGGCAAAGAGCTGGTCCGGGCCAGGCCTTTGGCCTCTAGGAGCCCCTGGCTCCAGGAGACACACAGTGGTGGGGGGTCCGTTGTTGGCTGGGAGGCCCACAGCCTGGAGGTGGGACAGGCAGCCAGTTGATGGCATTGATGCCGACACCAGGAGTCTGTGGCTCCTAACGCATTTCTCCTCCTCCTCCCACACAGGGCCTGCAGATACGGAAGGTGAGCTTCAGCCAGCAGTTGGGCAGGTGTCCCAGGAGGGGGACAAGAGAGAACCAAGGAGGCTTCCAAGTGCCCAGCCCAGGGAGGGGCCCTTAGGACATCTGCGATCAGGTCCCAGCTCTGCCACCAACTCACGAGCCACCTTGGTCCAGGCTCTGCCCTCTCTGAGCCTCATCAGGTCCTTGTCAGTTGTCTGGAGGTGGCTTCCCCTTACTAATGAGGGACAATCAGTATGAGAGCATTCTGTGACCTGCAAAAATTAGCAAATTCACACATCGGACACTGACATGCCATTAATCCCGCAGCAACCCTCTAAAGGAGTCCTCTCATGGTTCCCATTTTATAGTGAGGAAACTGAGGCATGGAGAGGCTGTCTATTTGTTCGAGGACTTAGTCAGCAAGTGGCCAAGCTGGGACTTCAGCCTGGGCAGCCTGGCACCTGTGCCCACTCTGGGATTCATAGCGCTCTGTGTGTCTCTCATTATCAAATTGCATCCTTGCCCCCAGTAAGCCCAGGACCACCAGGCAGGGGCTCCCACCCCCTCCCAGCCTGCCCCACCTCCACCGATAGGCGGTTCCATCCTAGCAGCACATCTGGACCAGGTCATTGTTCTTCCCTCAGCACAGCCCTGTCAGATGCAGTCACTGGTGTGCACGCGTGTGTGCATGAGTACGTCGGGAGGGGGGTTACTACCAAGGACAACAGACAGTTTTGATCTTCACCCCACCCCAACTGGGGAGTGGGAGTTCGGGGTGTGGGATGGTGTCTGCTGTGAACACTATTCATGACAGGGAGGCAGACGATCTCATGGTGTACATATTAGCCACATCACAGCGCCATGACCCCGGCATAAAAATGACATCCATATTACCACCAGCCCTAGAAAGGAACTCCCTGGGCACGCTCCCGTTTCTGAAGCCTACATGAGGAGTCACATCCCAACCCTCTTGTCTACCTGGGTTGGGGCTCTACTGGAGACTGGTAGCCCCAAGCCAGGTAGAAGGCATGGGATTGGGGGAGAGGGAGCCCTCAGACCCAGCTCACGACTGCCCGGTTGCTTCCTTTTTCAGTGGCCCGCTCCATGGCTTACCTGAGTGAGTATATGGCAGCAGCCGCAGCCCCCCTACCCCACAGGGCATCTCCCCAGAGACTGGCCCCATGCCACATTCTCCCCCAGAGTCCTTCCTGAACCCGCTCTCTGGAACAGGAAGATGGTTGGGATCCCGAGGAAATGGGAGGCGGTTTGAGAGTATGGGGAAGAGGGAACGGGAGGCGCACGAACCAGAATCTGGATGTGGGTCCTGGCGCCTCCCCAGGCCTGCTTGTTTAGCTCAGCCTCTCCCCCCACTGTGTCCACAGCCAGCTACCAGCCTCCTCAAACGCCCTACTACTACGGTGAGTTCCCCCGACTCCTCCTGACGTGAGAGCCGGGCCCCAGAGCCCAGAGCCTCCTACCTGTTAGGAGTCTATCCACAGGGGCCGAGGGGTGAGGGGAGGGCGCCCCGGAACAGTAAGTGAGAGGTCCCGGGAGCCAGCCCTTTCTCTGATGTGCCCTCAGTGGATGGGGACCCCCACTTCATCATCCAAGTCCCGCAGAGAGACGACGCCATCTGCTTCAACGTCGATGAAGACCCAGGCACAGTGCTGCGCCTCATTCAGGACCCCATCACAGGTGGGGGCTGCGGGCAGGAGCCGGGGCCAGGCCCTCACTCTGTCCATAATGCACCATCTTTATGTGCAGCTTACACCTTGTGGGGCCACAGGCTCACCAAGCCCCCGGGACCCAGTGGTGTTGGAGAGACGGTTAGGGGTGAGGGGGCCCAGGCGAAGCCTGTGTCTGGGAAATAGTTTTGCTCTGAACACCACTCCCTGGCCCAGGCAGGGGGCAGGTCTGCAACATGGGTCCTCAGCTGCCAGAGGGACCCAGGAGTGTCTAGGAACAGGGAGGGTTGGCTCTGAAGTCCTGGTCTCGTCTTGGGGATCCCACGCCGTGTGGGATCCCTTAGCAGGTCTGGCTGGAGGAGAAGGTGCACCCTAAAAACCAGCCTGGACTCAGAAAGGTCTCAGTGGCCCCTCACTACCCCATCCCTCTGGCAGGCCTCACAGTTAACGGGCAGATCATCGGCGAGAAGGGAGGCAACTCCGACTCCAAGACCAGAAAGACTTACTTTGGCAAGCTGGGCATTGCCAGTGCTCACATGGACTTCCGGATGGAGGTGACACCGGAGAAGATCATCCTGTGGAGTGGAGCTGCACAGAGCACCTTCAGCTGGCTGGACACGGTCACAGTCACACAGGACGGGTACAGCCCCGCTCCTGGGTCTCAGAGGTCTAAGGAGCCTCTCTGAGGGATGTGGACAAATCCCAGAATGGAAGACCCACGGGGGTTACAGGAGAGACTGGTGGCCTCAGAGTTCAGCCCTTTTGCCCAAGGAAGGGTGACCACGATGGCCCCAGCCAGAATTGGTAGCTGGACACTTTACAGGACTGATCTTTATTTATTTATTTATTTACCTTGAAAGAGAGAGAGAGAGAGGTGAGGCACAGAGAGAGGGAATTCCAAGCAGGCTCTACACTGTCAGCATAAAGCCTGACTCTGAGCTGGATCTCACAAACCGTGAGATCATGACCTGAGCCGAAATCAAGAGTCAGACGTTTAACCGCTTGAGCCAGCCAGGAGCCCCCGCAGGACTGATCTTGAGGGAAGGGCTGTGTGGACGTAAGCATTAGGGGGACCTGCAATCTAGTAACACACTAACCCTCAGTTTCACCTTCTCTAGCTGAACTTGTTAGCTCTCCAACTGCTCAGCCTCTCCTAGGTCTTCAAGTCACCCAGAGCCCAGTGGATAGGGCAGGGGCATTACTCCCAGTAAAGCTCAGAGAGGGGTGGAACCTACCCTGGGTCACACAGGAAGCCAGTGGCTGAGCTGAGGATTGATCCCATGTCTCCAGACTCCCAGGACAGCCCTGTCTTCTGCTTACGGAGGAACGAGGATCCACTCTGTAGAGGGCATAGTCAACACGCATGAGGCATCTTCTCTCCACAGTCAACACACATGAGGCCTCTGAGATCGTTTCCAGAGTCTATGTGCTCTTGGGTGTCATGTATGGAGAAGGCCCTATCGAGATACCCTTGATTCAGATGCCCAGTACGATGGTCACCACTGGGCCCCGCTTGCTGACTTCCTTCCTCTTCTCTCCTAGGCTGTCTGTGACAATCAACAGGAAAAAGAACATGGTGGTCTCCTTTGGAGACGGGGTTACTTTTGTGGTCGTCCTGCACCAGGTGTGGAAGAAGCATCCCGTCCACCAAGACTTTCTGGGCTTCTATGTGGTGGACAGTCACCGGATGTCAGCACAAACACATGGGCTGCTGGGTATGGAATGTTTAAGCTTCAGATTGTTCAGGAGACACGGTAGAGGGGAAAAGCCACATGAAAGACTGTCCTCGTCACCCTGGACGAGCACACAACACCCAGTCAGCCTTTGCGTCAACCCTGCAAGACTAGAGGCTGTCTTACCTATGGTGATGGTGGAGGCTGACAGTGTGCAGGGGCTGACAGTGTGAATGTTTCTGTTCCCAGGACAATTCTTCCATCCCTTTGACTTTAAAGTGTCCGACATCCACCCAGGCTCTGACCCCACAAAGCCAGATGCCACAATGGTGGTGAAGAACCATCGGCTGACAGTCACCAGGTGACAGAACTCTAATATCCTCGCCCTGCCCAGTAATAAGACAGGAGGAGAGAGCCCTCTCCCAGACACGTTGGCCTGGCAGGCTCTTGTCTCCTGTGGGGTACCTACCCTAGTTTCCCTCTGGGGTCCTGACCTCTCCCACCCCCCACTCTAGGCCCCTCCTAATCAGGAAAAGGCCAAACTTGGCCCCCTAGAGGGAGTTAATCATTTGATCTCTTTCTTGACCAAAGGGTTCCTGGACTCACAATTGGCAACTTCACACCCTTCTCCAGCCTTAGGACCTTGAGTGTAGCAGCCGTCTTGCCTGCCCTGTGTATATCACAGTGTGTCTTTCCTTTTTCCCAGGGGATCCCAGAAAGACTACAGGAAGGATGCCAGTGTCGGCACCAAGGTTGCCTGCTGGTTTGTCCACAACAACGGGCAAGGGCTGATTGACGGTGTCCACAGCGACTACATTGTCCCCAACCTGTTCTGAGTAGACATGCCAGCTCCTGCTGAGACAGCTGGCCCAGCTCACCTGGCCTCTGGAACAGGGACACAGCCCAGGGTCTAAGGGAGGGTTGTGACAATAAAGCCCGAGGGGACACTGCCACCAGCCATGTCTGCATGCCTCTGTAAGCCCCTGTTCAGGGATCAGGCAGTTGGGCCCCGAGGTAGCTCAAAGGAGGGGCTGGCTGCTAGGAAGGCAATTCCCTGGGGCTCTCTCCTGGTGTGAGTGAAAGACCGGGTTGGTTGGGGATAGCGCTTTTGGGAGCCAAGTGTATGATGGTTTGGGAAGAAAAAAAACAAACAAGAATTGACTCTAGTGTGAAGGGGCTGAGAAGTCAAGAAGGGTTGAGTGCATTTCAGAGTCCAGGAGGGTAATGAGAAAAGTCAGGGCTCATGGCTCAGCAGCCCCCATCAGGACCCACAGGCCTGAAGATCTTTCTATGACGCAGAAGCAGAGTGCTCCAGAGCGGACATAGCGTGCAGCTCATTATGGATGTCCTTCCTCCCTCCATCTTCCCATTATCTAGATGTCCACCCCCACCCACCCACCCATCCTCTAGCCATCCAGCCATCTATCCATTCAGCAGATAAATCCAACATTCTGGGCCAGAGTCTGGGGCACACAGCTTCGTGCCCATTTCCTTTTCGTGTGGGTGCCCCAAGCCTGTGGCAGCTAGGCTGGAAATCCCTAAGATCCTCCAATCACAGCTCATGGTGACCACCCACTCTGCCCCCACAGTAAGTCCTGGGTGGGGTCAGAGGTCGGGGATCAGATAGAGATTCCCAGAGGAGGGGCTCTGAGGGCCCTCAGCCTGGACAACCCTCTCTCACCCAGACAACTGCAACACCCCTTCTCGGGTCTCCCTGCTTCCACAGAAAGACTGTGTAGAGCAGAACCAACCATCACTCCCTGTCTAAGACCCTATTAATAACACCTCCCACCCGCTGATCTTGGGAGAAAGGCCAATGTCCTACCTATGGCCTGTCCAACCTCACCAACCCCACACACCAGGTGTCTCGCCTCACTTTCAGGGTTCCACACATAGACTGCTTCCAGTTCTGCGAACCTAACCCTTCATGTTCCAGATCCTTTGCCTCTGCACTTCTCACTGCCTGAGGGGCTACGGGCCTGCTGGGCAGAGGGTACCCATTGCTGGAAGCAGTGGGCAGCTTTGCTTGATGGCAGAGAAGGGAACACAACCTCCTGGACGAGGTTTGAGTTGGACTGGGAATGGCCACAAATGCCAGTGCGGGTGAGGGTGGGATCTGGTGATGGGTCACCAGGAAGTTCTCCCACCCCCCACTCCAGGGTCCCATCTGCTTGAGTCAGAACAGGGTTTCGCAGGGTCTGGAGGCCTGGCGGAGGGTACTGGGGAGGCCAGTCCAGGAGAAAACCTAAGCGGCCAGGCCCTGCTACCTACTGGGTCCCGGGTTGACTGAGGAACCATGTAACTTTAAACCAGTTTTCACATCTGTAAAATGGGGAGAAAGATCCTGCCAGATGGTGTAGACACATCATCATTACGGTTTCTGGCCCTCCTGAGGTGCCTGTCTTTGTCCTTAGCCTCCAGCTAGTCTCCTGGCCCAGCGAGTTGGGAGAAAGTCAGGAGGAGGTCCCCAGCCCAAATTTTGCCCCTTCCCTCCAACAGTCAGGGAGACCCTCCATGCAGGTAAAAGCCAGGGGGACTCTGTTCGCTCCCCAGTCCTAGATCATCCTGGCTACACCTGTCTCTGCTTACCCCCAGCTTTCGAGATAGGAGCCATGCTTCATGGCAGGGGGCACTCAGCCAGTGATGGCCTGGTCCTGCGTCTCTACTTCAGCATCCGCTTCCGTCTCACCCCATGGCACTGCACCTTCCCTGACTTGGTGCACAGTGTCCTCGCTCTAGGCCTGGTGTCCTTGCCCTCCTTTTTCACTGGGCTAACTTCTCTTTATTCTTCAAAATCCAACCCCAACCATGCCACTTCTAGGAACCCTTCCCTGACATTCCCCGGGCTCTTGGTGGCACCTGGTTGTTCTCTGGGTGGTAGCTGTTACACGAGGCAATGTGTCTCCTTGGTATCCAATGGACCTGCAGCACTCAGCCCCCGGCCTGGCCCAAGTGAGTGCTGGAAAGCACTCGGTGAACAAAACAACGAAGGGCACGGAACTCCTTTCACCTGTTCACAGAGAACACCTCTGCAAGTACGGCTGGGCCAGAAAGTCACCCATGACCCCTCTGCTGCTGTACTAATTCCACAGCCCAGCCCAGCTGCTGGGGTCCCGGAGGGGTGAGTCGGGGTGGGCACTCATCTCGCATCCCGGTATGTCAGAGCTCTGGTCTGAGCCCCTCAGAGCAACCTTCACAAGGTGACTCAGCCTTGACCCCCACCTGCCCACCAGGCTCAATGGAGACGCAGCAGCTGAGCAGGGGTGTTCCTGTGAATTTGGCAAACCCGCTGCTGGAACCCCCTCCCACTGGCCTCTTCCCTGATCCTTCTAGAAAGACTCACTCTGCAAACAACCTGTAAAGCTCTAGAGCTGAGAACAGAATGCTTTCCCTGGTGATCTAGTTTGCTTCCTCTCAGCAAGCAAATGAGCTCATTTATTGCTTTCCCCTGGCTGCCAGGAAGCTCTGCACAAAGCTTTGTGCCGCTCTAGTTTGCCTTACCCTGGTGCCTGTGATCTAACTCTTCCCCTGCTTGTTTCTTTTATTCTATTCTCATGGTTTTGCTTTTGTTCTCTTCATGGTTTTTATTTGTAAGCCAAAGACATGTGTCATTTTTTAAGAAGTAGGTGGAGTAACTCTAGATGTTTAGGTGTGCTTCGCCTATGCAGGGGATTGAGTGTAATCTTGGGGGTGCCCACCCCCCGGAACATGGATGGGACAGCAGACCCAGGGCCTGGAGCCCAGGCCTGGAGCACCCTCATGAGACTCAAGGCTCCTGGGGACAGACGCTTGCGTCCTCCGTGGGCCAGGGACCTCATCTCTGCCTCCCCCATCTCCAGTGCTGGCCTCTTGACCCGGTGGCGAGCGGACATCCTGAGCACAGGTGCGAAAACCAAACCGTGTCATGCAAATCCCATCACCAAGGGGCCCAAGAGCTTGCTGAGAAGTTGGAGAGTTGGCCTGTAAAGAACTTCTACCCAGTTTGTGCCCACCCAGGGCCAGTTGTGTTTCTAATAAGAACTTCTACCCAGTTCACTCTTTTTCTTCTTTTTGTTTTTGTTTTTAGTCAAAACTGGGTTTCACAGACTCAGTGACCATTAAGCAGACTGAACCTTTGCTCCCAGAGAATGTTCTCCTGCCCTAGACCCCCAGCTGGGGGCTGCAGCAACATTTTAAATGGGTGGTTTAATCTCTTTAAATCTTAGTTTCTCTGCTTGTAAAATGAAGAGGTTGGACTGAAAGGTCTTCATGGGCCTTACTGGCCACAGGCCTTCGAGGGGCTCACAGTGGAAGGTTCTAATGGGATTCTGAGGCCCTGGGATGTAGCCAGATGCAACCACAGATGTCCATTCCCTGGGCTCACAGCACCTTTATTTGGAATGAGTGGGAACATCCCTCCCCATCGCAGTCCGGGCCCCACGGGCGGTCTTCTGGCCACAGGGTGGCAGCTCTCTGCACACAGTGGGGTGGCCTGGGGTGTGGGCACAACCCCTCCCACATAACTACAGCTCCACGGACCAGCAGGAAATCTCTGTTCCTGGGGAACCCTCTTGGTAATCCAGCTTGAGCAATCTGTGATGGATACGTGGACAGACAGAAAGAGTCAGCAAATCTCAGGTGTGGTGGGAAGAGAGGGAGATGGCTGGGGTTAGGAGTGTGGAGGGTAGAGAGGCTGGGAGCCTTAGAATTTCCTCCAGCACAGGACGACAAGGCCTGGTCACCCAAGTGGACCCAGCTGTGTGTGGTCTTCAGGGCCCAGGGCTCTGAGAGTTTGGGAGGAATTTCCTACTGTCCCCGACTCACCCTAGTGATCTCTGGGCTGGGGTGTTTTTTGCAGGTTTGAGCTGACTGTCCTCTGTGAGGTCACTGAGAGCTAGGTCAGAGATATCTAAAGTATCAACCTTTGCCCTCACTGTCTCTAGGTTCCAGGCAAGGACAGAGGAGTAGGGCCACCCGCCAAGCCCAGTTCCCAGGCTCTAGGCCTCCACACCCGGCCAGGCTCAGTGGCCTGCTTGCGCAGTCACCTGGTGGCAGAGTAGTCACGGCCCTGAACGCTCAGTGTTCGCCTGCTGTCATCTGCCGCTGCTGGGGGCCCCCAGAGCACGCCCTGGTAGAACTGGCCTGAGATACAAAGGGCGGGTCAGCAAGGAAAAAAGATGGAGGTTGGGAGACACATAGAGGTGAAGGGCACTGCCAGTTTGCAGGCAGAGGTGGCTTCTGAGGGTGCCCTGAGCCGTGGGCAACGTACCAAGGGTCCCGCCAACGTGGCTAGAGAAGCGGTCGGTGTCCCGCAGAAGGAGCCGGAGTCCCTCCCCAGGACCGTCCCAGGGGAGCAGGCCGATGGTCACTTTGTCTGGGCTGCTGAGCAGCAGGAGCCCCGCCTTGTCCATGGTCATGTTGAGGCTGTGGGGAAACCCCCGCAACCTGAGCAATCGAGGGGGGAGTGGCCTTGGGCGGGATGTCCCTTAAATGTTCTGGGCTTCGCTTTCCTCACTGGTAAACTGGGACCGTCTTAGCGGTATCTGGTGTATTATTTATAAGATAAACCAGATTCCTTTCCCTCTCTGGTTTTCTTAGATTAGTTTCTCATAAATTAGTTTTATATGATTTAGGCAATTGTCTGATACATTCATTCTATCCCCTTCGTTTTTATGGCTAGTGCCACTTCCTTCTGATGATTAGTGTTACTTATGTCTAGAAGAGCAAGCCCTTTTCATCCTATCCTGTCCTTTTCTACTTAAGATAAGCTTTGAATGTCAGGCTCCTTAAAGAATGTTGAATAAGACCCTGCTGTTAACTCTGAGGTTATTTGAAATGGAACTGCCCTAAATTTACACTGTCCTTGATTCAATGTACAAGATGTGGTCTGTTTTCCCTTAGGTGTTATCTTCTGCAGCTCATGAAAGTATTTGGATTTTCTCTCACTGCAGGTGTTAGGAATTCTTCATTCTACCTTCTAGTGTGCACGTCCAGGGCACAGAAACTCTTGTCATTCTTTGTGCATTTATCAGATAATAGGAGACTTTAAGATCTCTTATGAAATTGATGGTTTTCGGATAAGCCCCTCAGATTTTCTAGGCACCCACTCATTTGTCAAGTGGAAACCGGTCTCTACAGTGTGGCGCAGTGAGAGGGCAGAGGACACGACTCTCCGTGCTCGGTATAGGCTGGGGTGTTGTGTACTGCTCAAAGAGGGCCAGGGTCCTTGGCCCCACTCCCAGGCCCCTGGTAGCCTCCAGAGCTGGCAAGCTGCCTCTGGAAAGCTCTGTGGTGGGGCAGCCTCACCCAGAAGAGGTGGCCGTCCACCTCTACGCTAAGGATGACATTCGTAACCTCCCCCAGGGAACGGTGCTCTCCAGCTTCTCATTATTGTCGTCATTACCTCACCACACAGACAGCATGGCCCTCCCCTGTACCCAGTGGGCACCATACTGTCCAATGGGCACAGTACTCCTGGATCCCATCCCCTCATTGGACCTTCTCCTCAGCCCTCTGACTCAGGGCTGGGTGATTGTCTCTAGTTACGAGTGAGGAAACAGAGGAGCTAAGCAGCCTGCCCAGGGTCACACAGGACTGGCAGTAGAGCTAGCTCCAAGCCACACTGTGCCCCACGTCGGGTAGTGACCCGGGTGAGGTGTGAGGGCAGCTGGGTCCCAGCACAACCCCTCTGTGACCTCCAGAATGGGAGGGTATAGTGCAGGGCTCTCTGCGGGGGCAGCCCACCGCAGGAGACGCATGCTCCGCCACCCCATGGGCCCAGATCACCTAGCAGCAGTCACCGGCCAACTAATGTGGCCAGAGAAGTACCCAGCGGGGGCATACCCAGGTGTCACCGAGAACAGCGTCTCTTTCCACTTATAGGCAGAGTTTCTTCGATTTCGAGTCACTACCACGTGCTCAGGGGAGGCGCGGACCTGCAGCTGGGGGTTCTTGAAGGTCACCTCGATCCATGAGAACTGGGCCTTTTCTGTCTCATACTGGCCAGTCACCTCAACCCCTAAGAGGGCCGGGAGCACAGAGGTCAAGGCCGTGGCCCCAGCTGGGCACTGGCCTGGATGACAGGTCCACCCAAACCCCTTCTCACCGGCTCACCTTCTCAGTCTCCTTTTCCCAACACTTCCTCCCACAACCTCTCCCTCATCCCCTGGTTTCATGTGGCTTTGGAAGGGCCCCCGAATCCTTAGCGATGGCCACCTTCAGACGAGCCCTTTGAGAGGGCAGATCCTGTCTGAAATCAGGGAATATTCATAAAGCCCCCATAGTGTGGCTGGCCTGACGAGGTGCTGTGGCCAAGAGCGAGATGGAAAACGAGTGATGCCCAGCCTCTGGGAGCAAGCAGACCACGGCCTGGTGAGATGAGCGGTAGACTGGGTGGATGTGGGAGGAATGGGGGAGCCGCAGAGGCTCATTGGCTCTGGGTGGCTCTGCAGGTGTGTGTGAGCATCCCCGGGTGCTGTGTATCCTCACATCTGACCTGACACTCGGTTCAACCAGTAGGACCCTTCTGGGGTTGGGAGTGCAGGCCTGGTCAGCACACCTACCCCTTCCTCCCATTTACCTGCTCCATACCCTCCAGAGTCCTATCAGTACCTTCCAGGCCTCCGCTGCTGCTTTCCCCTTCCTCTGCCCAGTGGGCCCCCACTCGTCTGCCAAGGCCCAATCATTCCTGTATGACCCCGTGCAGCCTCCCCTGGCCCTCGGACAGCTCTTGTCTCCTCCTCTGGGCTCACTTCCGTGTCGCTCTGGGCATTGACTATAGGCCTCTGAGCTTATGTGTGCCCAAGTCTGTCTCGCCACCCCTGAAGTATGGCAGTGCCTGGGGACAAGTCCACATCTGGTCTCCCTGGAGTGCCCAGGCCACCCGGACCTGCATATGTGATGTTCAGGGGAAAGTCTGTGGGGTGGCCGTGTAAGTGCAAGTGTCAGTGCTCAGAGGCAGGCCACACTGTGATCTTGGGACAGGCCCACATGGGGTAAGGTGTGTCTCCATGGGCTGTGTCCCATCATTGTCTCTGGGGTGGTTAAGTTGGGAGTGAGTGGTGTCTGGGTCTCTCTGGGTGGATGATTGGGTGTGCACCTCTCACCTTGGTCAGGGTCTGAGAGCAGGTTCATTGGTCCCTGAGAGTGCTTGATGTCCACACAGAGAGGATTCACACTCTGTCCGGGCAGTGTCAGGATGACAGGAGGTGCCTGGATGGGGGCTGGGACAGCAGGTGGAGTTCCTAGAGCAGGTAGAGTGGGCTGGGAGGTAAGGGCAGGGAGGGGGCCTGAGGGAGGCTGGCAACCTACCTGGGGGTGAGTCTGTCTTGGCTGGTTCTGAAAGAAGAAAAAGTCTGGATTTAGACAGCCCCTTCCTGGGGAGTGGGGGAAGAGGTGAGAGATGGAGAAGCAGATGCCCGTGGCCAGGGCTCCCTCTCAACTTCAACACTGGGAAACCCACGTGATGTGTCTGCAGAGCTCCCCGAGGGTTTCCTCTCCTGGTGTCTATGTGTCATAGTGTCAGAAGGTATTGCAGGAACTCTGGCCTTGATTCTCAAATCCACTTCATCAGGAGTGGAGGGGGCTGATGGTGCCAAAGCAGGCATTAGTGCAGGGGCAGCCAGAAACAGAAAGGAAGAAGGTAGTCAGGATTGAGAGTAATCTTCACATCCTCCAGCCATCGTTGCCACCTGCCACCCCCCCGGCCCCACAACCCCTGCCATACATACATCCAACTTGGAAGAGCCTTTGTAACGAGACTTTCAAACAGGAGAGCACACTATTAGGGAAAATGCGGAGGACATGGGGTCTAGCCTGACTCTGCCGTTTCTGAATCCAGATTTGGGATTGGAAATAGCTCAAGGGACCACTGTTAGCTTTGGAAATAGAGGAAGCCTTCCCTTTCTAGAAGGTTCCATCCTGAGCCAGCCTCCAGAGTGTAATGAATCTGATCCAGTGAAAATAAAGGACACATTACTTCAGGGCACCTGGGTGGCTCAGTCAGTTAAGCATCTGACTTTGGCTTAGGTCATGGTCTCACAGTTCGTGGGTTTGAGCCCCGTGTCAGGCTCTGTGCTGGTGCTTTACCTCTCCAACTCTACAGGCAGGTTTAATGATCATCTTAAGGAAACTAGACTCTCAGAGGGTCAGAAAGTGGCTTACCTAACAACATGTCTGGTAGCAGCAAGTCCCTAACCCCATGGTAGGTTAGATGATGAGATGGAGAATGAACAGGTCCTTGTGGTCCGATTCTCCCTGGGTTACCAGGCGCCTTCCCAGAAGGTCCAGCTTTGGAAAAGTTGACACACACACAGTCTTCTCTAAAGTGGTGTTGTGGTCCCCCCCCAGCCTGGGCTCTGGGATCCACCCCGGGAGAGGGATGTGGAGAGGGCGGATGGCTCCCTTCCTTGCACTCATCACTCTGGGAGCCTCTCCTCCCATGGCCAGAAGAAATTCAAAGTGGGAACAAAGGGCCCTTCTTGAACCCCTCCGCCCCAGCCCCCACCCCCAGTCCCCAATTCAAATTACTTGGTCCTCTATAGCCGCTTCTTTCGGTAAGGAAGGAGTCTGCATAGCTGCTCCCTAATCAGACATAAATGGACGTGAGTCCCAGCCCCGCCAGCCAGCCAGGTGAGCCAAGAAAGTCACTCCCCCAACAACCAGGGCAGAGCCCAGTCTGTGGCCAGGTGACGATTCTGTCAATCTCCCACCCCTCTCCCCTCTCGTCCTTTGTCACCTGTTAATCTAGACCTTCTGTCTCCCATGGTATCAAATCTGGAGAGAGGAAGACCTGGAAATCAGAGGGACCTGGGTTTGCTTGTTAGATGTACCTTTCTGGGGCCTGCAGTTGAACAGGGATTGTATCCCTAGTGCCCAGGGCAGGCCCCAAATGGCAGCCAGTATCTGAATGAACGAAGTGACTAAATGCACCCATTTGCTTAGGCAGACGACACCCCCTGCTGGCAGTGGGGTTGGGCTGGAGAGGCCCTGGCCAGCAACCTCGTGGGGCTGGTGCCTTAGGTCCTGTGTCAGCCAACTGTCCCCCAGCCCAGCCTTTGAGGCTCTTACCTAAGTGGAAGTGCTTGCGTTTGTTTTCTGGATAAAACAAAAAGAGAAAGAAAGAAATACACTGTTAGAGTGATTTCAATAAATCTGACATGCTTGTATTTAACCTTGCTTTCCAACCCCAGCACTAAACAGGTGCAGTGAACTCTGGGGTCAGGAGACCTGGCCTCAGCTTTCACATCAATGAAATGGGAGGAGTCTCCCGGGGCTCCTGGGAGATTAGGGGTGGCAGGGTCGGGGTCTTGGTTGGGATGCAGAGGAAAGGCTGCGGAGGGTGCTGGGTCAAAACTGTGCTGCCAAGGAGGCCGGGGTCCTGCTCTCACACCCACCGGTTTCCACGGGCTTCTCTGCAACTTCAGATCGTTCTTCGCCTTCGGGTTTGGTGACCACCATGGACGTGAGGGGTGTGACAAAGCTGTACTGCAGCGACAAGTTCAGAGCTCGGGTCTCAAGGGCCTGCTTCTCAGCATCAGATGCCAAAATCCTGCAGGTTGAGGACATCACAGGTTCAGCAGGTCCCTGGATGCCTTTTCAGAATCTCCCTCCCTTCCAGACCCTTCTGGGAGGGTTCCACTGGGAGAGTCTGGAGCTCACACGTGGTGCCACAACCCCCTCTCTCTGGACTTGGGAGACACCCTGTGCCCGCTGCTCCCCACCCACCCACCCCCCCCGTCCCCACCGCCATGGGAAGCTTGTGAAGGTGCTCAGGCTATGTGTAGCTGTCCTGGTGGGCCCTCAAAGGTGTGGGCTACCTACATTTTCTCTAGCAGTTGCTGGATGGTCAGGTATGCCCAGAGTCTCTCCATGAAGCTGTGGAAGATGTACTTGGGGCTCTGGAACTCTTCCTCCTTCTCCGCCACTCTAATTTCCGTTTGGAAGGTGATGTTCTGCATGTGCTAGAAAGAGGGGCCCAGCCGGGGCAGGAGCTGTGAGGGCCTTGGTCTTCCAAGTGCTCCCACATGAAACCTGCTTAGAGCTGGGGCAGCTCCCATGCATCGGCTGCAAGGACTGCACTACCTTTGAGTAGAGTGGGGCGTGGGGAGGGAGTTTGGGGAATGAGAGTCTTGGTCACAGAGCCTCCCAAGATGAGAAGGAGGTGGAGATAAAAGGTAGCAAACCGCCCAAGTGCAACATGGCAGACACAGAGCTGGGAGCTCAGGTCAGACGGATCCTTCCAGAGAAAGGGAAATGAGAATGGGATGTGACGCCCAGGACAGTGTAGAAACAGCAGTAGGAAGGAAGTCCAAGTGTGGTGTGTGGACAGAAAGGGTCCCCACATGCATTCCACACTCACCCCAAAGATGGAGACTCTGGGGACAAAGAGGGAAGAGCTTTCCCCAGCAGTCAGTGGCAGGGTTGAAAAGAGAACTCCGGTGTCATGGCCCTGATAGGGCTTGGGGTCCCATCCACCCGCAACCAGCTATCCTGGCCCATGCTGATGCCCTCTGCTGGGGCTGGGCACTGTGGGATGGAGGCAGCAAGGCATATGCCGAGCTCCGAGTGACTGCTGCATCCTTCCCCAGGGAGGGGGGCTTCTGGTCTGGGGCTGCCCTGCCCACAGCCTGGGAAGTGGCGGGAGGTGGGGGGACAGAGGAAACCCCACCTTTCTTGCCATTGCTCCCCACTGCAGTCGAAGACCTTCTCAGTGTGGATCAGATCCCGCTACCCCTGCTGGAACTACCTCCTCTGTCTCTCACCCAGAGCCAGGCCTCCCCACACTGTCACATGCAGGCCACCTGCACGAATTTTGTCCTATCCACACATAGAGCTATTTGCTTGATGGTTTTGCTTAAATGAACTTTAAATAGACTAATACTATTTATTTGGCCCTGTCCCAAGCAATAATACCTGTGAAATCTTAGGTCTGGGGTTCAAGTTCTATTTTTCAGGAGACACATTAAAATAAATACACAACTACTAAAACAAACATGTTTGTGAACTACCCTGAGTCACCTTGGGTCTTACACTTTGGGAACGCCTGGCCTTTAGGTTCATATTAGCAGCTAACATGAATGAAATATTTACACTGGGGCCAGACTGTAATCCCCACAGCAGTCTTACAAGGTGGGTAGGGTGACCTATTCTGATTTCTACACAGGAGGAAACTGAGGCACAGTGAGGTTAAGTGATTTGTCCCAGGACTCACCTCTGGGAGGTGGCAGAGCTGGGTCTGAACCCAGGCAGGCTGGCCATAGATCACACACTGCCCATCCCACTACTCGGCCACTTCCTCTGAGGTGAGGCCCGGGACCCCCCATTCTCTTCTGACTCACCTACCTGCTGTTCTTCCCACACATGCTGCCTGCTTGCCATGCAAGCCTAGAATGTTCCTCCATCATTCCACCGTCTGGCCTGTACCATCGTCTACTCATCCTTCAGTCTCAGCTGGGCCTCCTTCAGGCATCCCTCCCTGATTCCCAGATCAGGTTTGGGTTCCCAGGGCTGCTCCCCTGAGTTCCCGGGTTTGTTGTGTCAGGGACATCCCAGCCCGAAGCTCCTTGCTGGTGTGAGGATTTACACGCACTGTCACTGCCGGGAGGACAGCGTCCCCAGGGCCTAGAGAAGGACCTGGCACAGAGCAGGTGCTGTTTCTCTCTGTGGAATGACAGGGCCTCCTGTGGCACAGAGGCAGGGGAAGACTGGGCAGAGACGGCACCACGTGGGGAGCCAGGCTCTTGACCTGGCTGCAGAGGGGCTCCAGGCAAGTTGCCTGCCCTGCCTGGATCTCAGCCTGCTCATCTGTGAAATGGGAGCAGCCCTCTCTGCCCCACTGCGACCTCAGAGGGCAGTGTGAGGACAGGAGGGAATGCCAGGCCTCTGGTTCTCTCAGGAACAGCAGCAGCACAGACGGACTGCTGAGTGTCATCTCTAAGTGGGAGACAGCACTTCGTGACTTGCTCTCTCAACTGCTGGAGCCCTGTGGGGCTGGGGTGTGAATGAAGCCCTTCTGACTCCCTGCTCCAGCGGCCTTTCCCCTGAAGAATGGCCAGCCACACTCACCAGATGCCCTCTGACTTTGGCTGAGAGCACATCAGGGCTCTGGTCCTGGAGCTTCCCAGCGACCACAATCTCGGAGCCTTTGAAGAGCAGCCGGAAGTTGTCCTGCGAAACCTCCTCCACAGCGTTGCTTGGGTACTCAAAGGTCACTGCTGTCAGCAGTGGGTTGGCCACTTCCTGGTAGAAATCCTGCAAGGTGGGGGGTGTCACGAGTGCGGGGCTGGGGTCTGCCTGCCTCTCTGTGCCATCCCTCACTCAGGGGCCACCGGGGACACTCTGGCACCTGGAGCTGCAGGGCAGAGTCTGAGTCCTCATAGATGCGCCGAGCCAGGCCGCCGTTGTCCAGTGCCATCTTCTCCAGGAAGGCATAGCTGACATCGAAGCCAAAGCCCAGGCAGAAGAGGCTGTACTGGCCAGCTATGGCTTCCTGCACGTTCTTCTGGATCCTCGCAGGGTTGGTCTCTCCTGGGCCCAGCAGTTTGGGAAGGGGGTGGGGGGCATGAGAAAACAGCGATTTGTTCAATGGATACTTCTGGACTCTAGAGACCCCCCCCCCTCCCTGCCTCGGGTTCCACAGCAAGCCAGGGGAAGGCCTCAGCAGATCCCTCTGGGCCGTGTGCCTTGGAGTTGCTGGTGGTGCCCTCACCCACAGTGGGGTCACCATCGGTGAGCAGGATGATGAGGGAGACACTGCCCGCGGGCAGCAGCTCCTGCTGGTTGGCGTTACTCAGCAGCTGCACGGCCATCAGCATTGCGTCATTGATGTTGGTCCCTGGGGGGCACACACTCAGGATGGCTTCCAGCCCAGTGCCTCAGGCTGGGCTTGGTTCCCCAGAAGCCCCCACACCATAGCAGGGCTACAGAGGCACTCACCGCCTTGGGCCTGGATGCCAGCCACATATCTCCTGGCCTGGTTCACGTCCTCGGCTGAGGCTGGCACCAGCAATGGCTTCCACTGGGTTGCATCCCCGCTGAAGCTGATAAGGTTGAACTGGTCTCTGGGGCTGAGGTCATCCAGGATCTTGATTAAGGCTTCCCGGGTCTGAGCAGGAGGATCGGAGACAAGGTGGGTGTCTCAGTGGAGCCTCCCTGGGGCTGGCATCCTGTGTACTTGGGCTGGCATCCCCGGACTTGCATGGTGACTGCTCTAGAGCCAGGACCTGCCGATACTCTGACCAATCTCAACCCCTGGGTACCCCATACCCAGGAAGATGGAGGAGGGAGAATCTGCCTACTGGGCCAGAGGTGATGGCGTGAGGCATGTGTGAGTTTCCAGAGTTGTGGTCTTAACCTGTGGGACCCACCTGTTGGATCTTCCTGCCCAACATGGAGCCGCTCTTGTCAATGACAAAGATCACATTCTTGGGTATTGTGGGTAGGCCCTCGGGGGCAAAGTAGTGTACAAAGTAGCCATTTTCAATCTGTGATCAGAGTGAAACAAACCCAGGTAATAAGAGCTGCAGCCCTGCCCTGCCCCCAACCAGCCTTCTCAGCTTAATACTTGGGTTCCTCTCTTCACGCAGCCCCATCTGTCTCTGTCCCACTGCTAACTTCCTCAAATCCTCACCATCCTCTAGGGCTCAGTCCAGCCCCTCTCTTGCCTTCCCTGCTCACGTATGGCCTACTAGAACTCTACCCCCACTTTACCTCCTATTTGTTTTAGTATTTGAGGCAATTTATCCTAAAAGATTTAGACATAATAAACCTGAGACCCATTAAAAGAGTAAGGACTTGAAAAACAAGGTCCATAGTGGGGCACCTGGGTGGCTCAGTGGGTTGAGCTTCTGACTTCAGTTCAGGTCGTGACTCACGGTGTGTGAGTTTGAGCCCCACGTCATCGGGCTCTGTGCTGACAACTCAGAGCCTGGAGCCTTCTTTGGATTGTGTATCTCCCTCTCTCTCTGCCCCTCCCCCACCCACACTCTGTCTCTCTCAAAAAAAAAAGTTAAAAAAAGTTTTAAAAAACAAGGTCCATCAAAAGAGTAAAGGGAAAGCACAATGAAGCCAGAAACTTGCATGAAAGAAGCTACTGCCATTGGACATCAAACTGAACTGTGAGCCTCCTGCCAGCCAAGGCAATAAGGGAAATCCTGCAAGGCATCTCTTTAGCAGAGATGAAACTTCTGTGCCTCCAAAAGAAAATTGTTTCAGGGAAACATAACAAAATTGCTTGTTTTTGGTCTGTGCTGCCACTGGTTCACACTGATGAGTAGGGGCAGTTACTTTGCCTTTCCTTCTAGAACATGTAAGCTCAAGCCCTTGAGTATGGATGGATTTTCTGGTTGCCCCTATTTTCGCCTGGAGCCCACATACCTGAATGGAGCCCCCGGAGAGGGTCCGGTTCACATCGTAGCGGATGATGAAGTTGCCATTCAGGACTGTGTCCTCCTGCCCTGGTGACTTTTGCTGGGAGAGTGTGGGCTTGAATCGGATGTGAGCCTGGGAAAGGACAGGCTGGGGTTGAAAAGAGCCCCATGGCCACACCCACCCCATCTGAAGCAAGAATTCCAGGATATGGCCTTGGGCCACAGTCCAGGGAATGTTCCCTGAGGCTGAGCTGTTGGAGAGAATGACTCCCCATAGGGGAGTGGGGGAGTGAACCTCTGCTCTTAGAGCTGCACCAGCAGGGGCCCGGCTCAGGATATGCATGATCGAGCTGGCGGCCCCTTTCCATCCATGGGGCCCTCACTTAGGTTCCTCCCCACAGCCTTCTCCCCACCAGGGCGAAAGTGGTCTCCATACCAGCACCTACCACCCTTCTCTGGGCCTTGTCCTCCACCTCTGCCAAGTGGCAGCATGGACACAGACCTCAGAAGTCCCTCCAGCACAGAGATTCTGCCCAGTTGTCCCGCTCTCCGGACAGACTCATAAGGCTGGCCGGACAACAGGCCCCTTGGTACCCTTGCCTGCTGACAATGGCAGGCCCACCTTGGTCTTGTTCCGTGAGATGGTGAGGGCATCTGCCAGTTCGTTGGTCATGAAGGTGCTCTCTGTCTCCAGAAAGCTGATGCCCTGAGGCTCAAAGATGTGAATGTCCATCTGGAGGCAAGAAGCGGGTCACTGGGTTGGCAGGGAGCTGGGGCTGGGCCTCCGGGGAGGCAGAGGGGGAAGGAGGGGCTGCCCTCAGCAGAGCAGGTGTGTTCCTGGAGACCTCCCGGGAAAAGGCGGTGCCAGTACCTGCAGATGCTTGACCAGCTGCTGGGGCTGGACTTTCAGCAGCAGCTCATACACTTCCAGACGCCGTTTGAGCAGCTCCTCATACACTAGCTCGAAAGTGACCTTGGCAGAGGGAGCCACATTGACTGACACCTGGAACTGCTCCATCTTTCTTCCGGTGGCCCTGGGGGAGAGGGATGTCAGGTTTGTCCCTCCAGGCCGGGCGGGGTTATGGCCACTGGAGGCTGGAGAGGGTCTGAAGGGCTGGAGGCAGGGCAGCCTCTGCCCCCACCCCCCTGGGGTCCCTTTCCACCACCGTCTTTGGCTCACTTGATGAGGCCAGCACTCTCTCCCCTGGCCACGGCTGTGCTGTACTGCTCCTGGGCTGCAGCCTTCTCCTTGATGTTCCCGGGGTAAGTCACACCGTCGATGATCCTGTGGCAGGAGGGGAAGATTTGTGGAGGTCCTGATAGGGGCAGCCCACTCCAATCCCACTTCCTCTAGGGAGCCTCCCTTGACTCGGTGTGCCTCTTAACAAAGTGACTCCTGTCTCTGCCTGAGGCCATCCCTGTTTATTATGTACTTACTGTATACAAGTCTGTGCAGGACCCCAGGTGGGGAGGAGAGCTCTGCATGCTATGCCACGCCTCCATCTACCCTGAGGCGTGCACAGTGTTGGCAAACATGTGTTTACCGAACACACAGGGGAAGGAGGCTGCAGAGGAGGCAGGACTGAGCTAAGTCCCAGCCTCTCTTCACCCTTGCAGTCCGGCCCCACATCCCAGCTTTCCCTCTCATCTCACAGCCTGCTCCCAGAAGAACTTTGGCCCCACCAGTGAGCTTTCTGGGGTGCCCCTGTGCCCAGCCCTGCGTGCACCTGTGCGGGGAAGACTGGGAAGGAGAGAGATGCCGGGCTCCCAGGTCAGTGGGAAATGCAGCACTGAAAGCCTCTGGCCCCTCCCCCTGCCAGCACAGGGCAGGGGGCTCTTCAGGGAGGTTGGCCTCTGGGGAAGCAGGTGTTGGACAACGGGTGGACTGGACTCCCAGGGGTGTGGGTCCCACAATCCTATTTTTGGGGACTAGAAAGAGCTACCAGGGCTTCTCCTCTGGAATGAAAATGACTACTCCAGATCCTCCTTGGGAGGCGAGCAGGGATGTGTCAGGCAAACACAGCCCTGCTCCACCTGGGGGTGGCATGAAAGGGTGTGCAGGGGTCGGCGGGGGTAGCCAGGGCATTAGGACCCAGTGTTCCTCCTCCCCAACTTCCTGACATTCCTGGTCATAATTTAACCCTGGGCTAGGGATGGGGCTGCAGAGTGGGCCGCAGGGCTCCTCCTCCTGGACGCCCAGCTGGGGCGCCAAGGCCAGCAGGCTGCCAGGCTCCGGGCCCTTCACATGCGCTGAGAGCCCCGGGCTGGCGCCGCTCCCTGGGCCCAGATTGTGTTGATGCAGGGCATAGGGAAGCAGGGGGCAGGGTGCCCTGCTCCCCAAGCTGGCTGGGGGCCGCCTGCAGAGCACACACTGCACACAGTGCTCACACAGCACAGGCCCCCGCTCCAGGTTTAGGAGAAGCACTGGCCAAGAAAGAAGAAGGAGCCGAGCACAGGGATCCAGCCCCCACTAGAGTTTTTCAGAGGTCTTAGGGTAGTTTGGGGACCCCGGCTGAGCCCGCTCTCTGTCCCACCCAGCACCCTCCCTGAGTTGCTGGGATCAGCCTCTTTCTGGCCTGCCCTCAATCACTGCCTCTCTGGTGGGGACAAGGACAGATAGAGAGGGTTCTCATGTATTGGACAAACATTGCAAAACATTCAGGAAGGGTGAGGAGGACAAGGTGAGGATCAGCACTGAGCCACAGAGTCCACAGAAATCCCAGGGGTCTCCCAATTCTTGGCCTCTGGCCCAGAGCAGAAACACCCTCTGCAGTATCCCAGGTGGGAGGGAGGGGACTAGCCTGGCTTGGAACTTCCTATGACAAAGAGATCCCCCTCCTCAAGGCATTGCTCCATTGTGGGGCAGTCCCAGAGTTAGGAAGTCTTCTGTATTCTGAGCTGGACTCTGCCTTTGGGTGACTCCCTCCTGCCTGGGCCTGGGCCTCAGGATGCCCCAACTCTGTACTCCTCAGAGGCAAAGAAACCAAGATGCTGTGGTTTTCCACCTGTCAACTGGGCAGTATTTGGGGATGGTGCACAGAGGGATGGACGGTGGGGTGGATGGAAGGAGGGAGGGGTGGAGGGAGGGAGGTGTGGAGGGCGGAGGCATGGAACACTTCTGAGAATGTACTGAAGTTCGTGGGTCAAGTCCCTGGTTCCCTGTATTGCCTACAGGCCGAGCACACACACCTAAGGCACACCTCACATCAGGAAGAGAGTCGCTCTTCTTGACTGGGTGCCATCGGGGAAGCTGGTGTCATGGTGTTGGGTTGGGGAGGGAGACGAGGAGGAGGGCAGGAAGGTACCTACATGGAGAAGTTGGTGATGAAGGCTCTCTTGGGCAGCTCCACCTGGAAGGTGGCCTCCTGTACAACATTGGCCTTGTTGACCACCCTGCTGGTGACGACTGTGTGGGCAAATCTGGATGAGACCCTGGAGTCCACGGTGAGGCTGTAGATGTCAATGTCATTCTGGACCAATGAAGGAGGAGGAATGGGATTGTCTCAATGCCAGTCCAGCTGGAGGCAGCACTCTTTAAAAAGAGTCCCAGACCAAGCCCTGGCCCCCATCCCCGACTGAGCCACTGACCAGGCCTCTAGCCAAACCCCATGATACATTCCACATGTGAACACCAGTCTCACATAAGAGGCAGCTATGTGCTTCGTTCCCCACCCTTCAGGGCCACGATGGTGGAGCTTGCGGCCCAGTGCGTCTGGGAAGCAACTCTCACTTACTCCTCAGGCAGGGGACCCTAGATGGGTCAGAAAGCTTCACATTTGATCTTAGCTCTGCCCACTGAAAGGGTAATGAACAAGTCCTGTGATTTCTGGTGACCTCAGCCTCGTGGAAACTGGGAAAAACAGCTCTTGCCTGTCTCCCACCAGGTGCTCACAGGAGCTAGGAGAACTTGGAGGTGATGAGGACCTAGTCTCTAATTGCTGGGAGCCTTCCTCTTTGCCCCCTTGACCCTGCAGCTGTGGACCCTCCTCAGACATATGCTCTCCTCCAGATCTGTGGTCCCCAGGGAAGGACATGTGCACACCAGCTGCCTGCACATGGTATGTTCCGCTGTGCATGCAGCTTAGCACAGAGACAGGTGACTGGCCCGGCGGCTTATGTATACACGGGAGTGTCTGCTGGGTGGCAGGCACTGTACTAAGTTCTTTATAAATGTTACAGGTTTGAATAGCTTTTCTTTTTAGTGTTTTATAGATGAGGAAACAGACACAGAGTACATAACTCCTGGGGCACCTGGGTGGCTCAATCGGGTAAGCTTCTGACTCTTGATTTCGGCTCAGGTCATCATCTTGCAGTTTGTGAGTTCGAGCCCTGCATTGGGCTCTCTGCTGTTGGCGTAGAGCCTGCTTCGGATCCTCTGTCCCTCTCTCTCTCTGCCCCTACCCTGCTTGCATGTCTCTCTCTCTCTTTCAAAATAAATAAACAAACTTTAAATAAATAACTCCTTCACGGCCACTCAGCCAGGGAGAGGTAGACTTGGGCTCATGAAACCCATTTTTTAAAAAGTTTACTTACTTATTTTGAGAGAGAGAAAAAGTGCAAGTGGGGGAGGGTCAGAGAGAGAGGAGAGAGCAAGAATCCCAAGCAAGCTCCACACCAAAAGCGCAGAGCCCGATGCGGGGGTCAAACCCATGAACTGTGAGATCGTGACCTAAGCCGAAGCTGGATATTCAACTGCCCAACCAACTGAGCCACCCAGGTGCCCCTCGTGAAGCCCGTTCCTACCCCTTTCCCCACGCCCCCCACTGCCAGCCTCTAGCAGCAACTTATTGGGCTGCATTTTCTCCCCGTAAAATGGGACTAGATCTCCCTACTGTTAAGTAAGAGAGGAACCATACAGCCCGGGCTAGTGCCTGGTGGATGGTCAGCACCAACTCTTTGCACACACACTGATCCACGCTCCCTTGTCCACATAATGCTTGCACGTGCAGAGGCTCTCACCATTGCTAATCAGCTCACACCATTCACACTCAGGCCCCCACGGACACCCACTACCTTTTGGGGGGTGGAGGTGTGAAGGACAGCCAGCAGCGAGAGCAGGACCGTCGCGATGCCACAGGCGCGGCCAGGGGCTGAAGTCTTCATTTTGGCTCCCGTGCCTGGCAGGTTGCTTCTGAACTCGAGAGGAAGTGGGGAATGAATTAATAACATGCTTGCTGTCCCGCCCCTGTGGGGGCAGGTTCTGGGAAATTGGGATCTACAAGCCAAAAACTGCAGTTGCCTCAGATAAGTAAACTGTGAATATCCTGTGGACCTTGGCTGGGGACAGGAACATGTACCGAGGAAGAGCAAGCTCAGGTGGGAGTTGGGTACGGCACCCCTTCTGAAAGGTCCACAGTCACCCCAGGCCACTACCACCCCCCATACCAGCCATTGCACCAGCCAGCTCCCTAGGTCTGGGAGATACACCAGTGAACCAGCCTGCTCTCCAGAAGCCCAGTCTGGGGGGAAATAGGGATGGCCGAGAACAGGAGGGCTAGGGGGTGGCTTCCAGGAGGCAGGGGGACCGGAGGCCAGCTTGATGTGACGGGGCAGTGAGGGCCCTAATGGCTCTGAGGAGCCACTGGAGTGTCTGAGTGGGGCAAGATATGCTGGGGCCAAGGCAGGATGGAGACACTTCATTTCTGGGGTGAGAGGGGCTGCGTCCAGGGGTCCCCTTCTCTCTCCTTGGGTCCCTGGCTGCTGTCAGCCCCCATTAACCTAGCTAGGGCTCTTGGCTCAACTCCAGCAAGGCCGCCAGAACAAGACCCACACTTTGGCAATACAAACTAAGAACCATAAAGATGCCTGTACCTTGTGGCCCGGAAGTCTCCTTCCGGGTAATTTATTGATAGGAAATCGTGCAACACAAGTCCTGAAGGGGGTGATTCATTGTGGTGGTGTGTGCACTCAGATAGCCTGTGGAGGTCGGTCGTGCCAAGGGAGCCCATGATTCACGGCTTGCGTGAGAAAGCGCAGGACACCCAGCCATCAGCACACCAAGGCAGTGCCACTGTCCTGAGCCCAGACCCGTAGGAATGCACCCGAGGGCCTGGGGTAGGATTACCAGTAGCTTTTTTCAATTTTTCTTTAATAAACTTGAAATGCTGTTTTTATAACAAATAGCAATAAAATGAATAAATATTAAGGGATCCGGACGCAGCTGGTGCTCGCGTCCCTGGCGGCTCTGGGGCAGCCCAGCTCCCGAGTCTGGCCATAGATAAGGTAAAGTTGCTTCAGGAAAGTGTGGCCAGGTGCCAAGCCCTGGGTTGAGGAAGGAGGGTGACTTGGTGACACTTGTCAGTGGGGGTGGGGAGGGAGGGGAGTAGCCATTTCGGGGGCCCACACAAGGTTCTGAGGCAGTGACCAGCCCCCAAGGTCCCCTCTATCAGTGGCAGGAGCATCCAGGACTCTGGAGCTGTGTCTCTGGCTGCAAGTCAATGTTCCCCTCCAGAAAGCATCTCTGTGCGCATCTATACTGCTTGCCCTTTGGCTCTGAATATGGTTGGGATCATCCAGGGCTTCACACCCGGTCAGCAATCTGAGCAAAGAGCCCCCCCCCGCCCCCCCGCCGAGGAGCACAGTGAGCAGGCCCAGGCCCTGCCCCACAGAAGGGCCACTCGGGGCACAGAGCACGGGCCCAGCCTGAAGACAGCTATATAAGGACGCCATGCTGGCTGAGAACTTGGGGAAGGCTCCAAGCAGCCACCCCACGTGCCCAGGGGACAGGCAGACTTCCGTGCAGGCAGCAGGCAGGACTGCCTATGGCTTTGCCGTCACAGGGGACAGACTTCTGCAGTCCGCTGGATCTGACAGTTCCACGCACACAGGGGACACTGAAGCCTGAGGACGGAAGAACTGCTCATGAGCCAAGGACCTGGAGTTCTCACAATGCAGGTGGAGCGGTGGGAGTGGCGAGGGGGAGGCTCACCCCGAGTCTGAGAAAGGAGCAGCTCAGTAAGCAGACTACCACTGGCCTGAAAGGGGCCTCGACCTGGTTTTGTCTTTAAGGGGTGTGAGCTGGCAAGGAGGTGGTACAAATAAGGGCCCCAGAGGAAAGGAGTTTTGAGGTGAGCTGGTCCTGCAGAGCCTTGGGGTCCTTGGAAGCATCTCAACATCTTCTGTGGAAGGCAGGGGGAGGGGTGAGCCTCGGGCCCCCACCTGCTTCACTCTGAGCAGTGTTACTGTGGCCTGTTTTATGCAACAGGCTCCAGCTCTAGTCCCTTTTCAGATGGGAGGGAAAACTGAGACTCAGAAAGGCAGAGACTGGTCTGAAGCCACACAGCTCAGCGCCAGTTCACCACGTCCAAGACTTTCTGGCATGTGGCAGTGGCTGTCATGGCACCTGCCTTATCCTCTGGGACCTCCCAAAAGCCCACAAAGGGTATAGAACATGCCCCACCCCCTACCCCACCTGCCCCTCCCCTACACTGAGCGGCTATGGCTGGTGACCAACTAACACCCTCCAAATGCCGGAGTCACTTGGGCATCCTCTTTATTGTTCCCCAGGTGCCGGTGCAGACTCCCTGGGCTGAGTGACCAGGGCTCTGAGGGACAGGCGGCAGTCCCAGAGGCAGCAGGTGAGAAGGTGCATTCTGGCATAAAAAAAGTTTTTGGGAAAGGCTCCTGCATCTAGGAGTTGGCAGTGGCGAGAGGAATGGTGTGCACTTCTTAGCCAAAGACACTCTTGGCAGGTCCAGCTTTGGGCTTCTCAAAGACGGTCTCGGTGCCGGTCCGGGTGCCACTGAACACCGACGGGGCGGTGGAACCAGCTAGTTCTGTGGGCAGGATGGGAAGGTGTGGGCAGGGGCATTTGTGGGGAGCGCCCCCCTGCTCAGGAGCTCTGGACTCAGGAAAGGATGCTGGGACCCCTCCTCCCATCCCCCCTCCCACTGACACCTCCCCCCTCCACCCCCACTGCCCAGGAGGATACTCACCACACTCCCGCATGACCTGGTAGGTCTTGGACTTGATCTCCTGGTTCTTGGCCAGGTTCCCACGGGCCCCCTTCAGATCTTCCTCCTTCACGGGGGGGCGCTTCTTCTTGATGGGGGCCTCCTGAGCACCAGCCTTGGAGAGCCCAGAACCTCATCTTACAACCCGAGGCCTCAAGGGTGAAAGCCCTTTCCTACCTCACTGCCTTGGCCCTGAGACCCCTCTTCTCTGGTCACTGAACTCAAGCCGATTTAAGGCTGCACTCCTCTTCCAGGAAGCTCTCCCAACCGTGCTCCACCCCCACCTCCACGTCTCTCTCTACCTCCCCCACAGACCAGGAGCATGGGGACCATGGCTACTGTGGCCTGACACTGCCTGCCTGGCCAGGCTCAGGCCTGGGAACGAAGGGCAAAGGGGAAAGGGGCTGGTTTTGAGTGGAGTTTCCTTGGGTAAATTCCAAGATCTGCTCATTGGGTGGCAAGGGCCCCTCAGGGATTGTCTGTCTCCCCCAAACTGCCGGCATTTGCCTCGTGCGTTTTGGGGTGGGAATCTGGTGGAAGAATCAGATGCCCGTGAAGTCGGTCCGAAGTCAGCACCCACCCATGGAGCAGGTAGCAAGGAGAACCTCCACTTAGCATGCCTTAGCACTGACCTACAAGTCCATCCCTCTCCAGACTGGGGATATTCAGACTCAGTGCTTATCCTACCATTCAACCCCAGGCGCCCAGGAGTCTGAGGCCTCATTCCTTCTTAAGCCCTGGGGACAGGTGCAGGGAATTCCTGGTCCCTGAGTCTGGGCTGGGATTCTGCGGCAACACAGTACACCCCCTGCACCGAGATATATCCTGCTGGGGAGATGCCTGGGGGAAGTTATGCACCCACAGATCCCGCCTGGCGTGCACACACACACACACACACACGGCTACAAACGAGTCCTATGGTCAACTTCTTCACACACAAAGGCAGACACAAATTGAAGTATCATACATGTTGTCTCTACCCTCCTGACAAGCCACAGAACACCCAAGATAAATGGGGGTTTGCCGGCAAGCTGGGGCCCAGCGCTGCCCCTCCTGAGTCCCGGCCTCCCAGGGGCTCACAGAGCTTCTCGTTACGCCTGCAGTTCAGCTCAGGACACAACTGTCAGAGGTGACAGTGTCCAGCTGTCCATCCCCACCCCCCCGGCACCAACCCAGCCTGTGCCGGGTCCTCCTACCTGGGACATGGTGGGCGTTGTGCGAGAGCTGCTGCAAAGGCTCCCCTCTGGCAGGCAGAAGCCGGTGGAAGAGATCGGGGCAGCGCCAGCCCTCTGGGGCTTATATAGTCCACTTGCCTGTCCCGGAAAGCCACTCCCCTCCTCGATGGGCTTCCCGATGATTCAGGTCCGCACAGCCTGCAGCTTCAGAGTTTATTCTTAGAGATGATAGGGGCTCGCTGAGCACTGCTGCCTGGGGGGCCACAGCCCTGGTGGAAAAGGACAGCTGGGGAGACCCGGGGCCCTCGAGAACAGGTGCTCTTATGGAGGCGGGAGGTGCCAGGCCTGGCAGTGCACAATGAGGATTTATGAGCGTGGGTCCTGGAATGTGTGTGGCAGCCTGAGCTGTCCACCTGGGAGAGTCCATCCCAATGGGGTGGGTGTCCCTGAGGGAAGGGAGGGCCCTGGGCTAGGCTGGACCGCTCTGAGCTTATTTTTCCCTCTCTTTTACCCTTCTATGGATTCCAGAGGAAAGAGACTTTCCATCCTGCATGGCAGCAGAGCAGAAGCTTCCTGTGTGTGACACTTGGGAGCACTTGCTCACAGTGAGCACAGCCCCCCATGGTTCACAGGTGAGCAGCTGAGGCTGTGAGAAGCTCGGGGAGCTGCTTCATCTGTGTTTTTGCCCTCTGCCTGGCTCCTAGTGCAAGGGTAGCAAAGGGACAAAAGGCGAGAGGTAAAGTGCCCAGAAAGGACCAGAAGAAAACCTGCTTTGTGGTAAGGGCACTGGTGAGTGTAGGCAGGGAAGGGCACAGAGCCTCTGACTGGGTGAGGTCACCCAAAGGTGCCTGGCCTGACATTTAGGTTGCTGAAAGCAGGTGGGCGAGATCCAAGCCCATTCCAGGCACTGAGCTGTGGAGAGAGGGACAGGCCCAAGGTCTCTCCTGAAGGCCATTTAGCTTTCTGCTAGCTCCTAATAGCCCATCCCTGAAGGGGAGACCCTCGGGGCGCAAGGCAGAACTCTCCACCTGAGATGGGTCTGGGGAGGGGATGTGGGTGGGAGGTTGGCCACATTCCAGCTCCTGGTCAGTGTGTGGTGGGGATTATTTTTATCCTTGGAGGCTCCATGCAGACAGAACCCTACCAGGCCCTGACACTTGGTTATCCCGAATACCACTCCACTGCTGTCATGCCTTCAATCTCCCCCTCCAAGTCCCAGGAGGGCAATGAGAGGACGGCCAGGCTCCATCTGAGACCAGCGCTCAGGGGCACGGACCCAGGACTGCAAACGGGGCCGAAAGGCACCGAGGGTGGGCCCAGCCTGGGAAGGGTGCTTTGGCATTGCCCCCAATCCCACCACCCCAGCTGGCTCTGCCCAGAGAGGCACCTGCCTCCCAGCCCCGTGGCCTTGCTCCTCACCCCTCAACTTCCCAGTACTGCTTGCTCCTCAGGGGGAGGTAAAGCAGCTTTTACTCGCCTTAACAGGTAAGTGGAAAAGGCAAGAGTACTTTTAGCTTGTTCCCTTGGCAGATTCTGGCTCCGGTGTGTGTCACTAGGTGATGTAGGTTCATTCACACTTGGCTTCCTGGGGGAGAATCTTCTAACTCACTGGGGAAATCTTCTTGACCCCATTAAGCTGTTTCAACTCCAAAGAACACACAACCAACAGCCACAAGTGATGGGTTTTTTTAAAAAAAATGTATTAAGATGTGAAACTTTATTGTAAACCATTGTACAATGTTAAGTACATCATCTTCCCTTTCATTTCAAAAATGGGTTTCTGTGAGTCATCACTGATTAAACACCCCCACCAGAAGGGCAGTGGAAATAGGCCATGGTTTGCTCACATTGGTCTGAGTTCTAAGAAACATCATGAAAAGAGAAATCAAATGAAACCAACCCACCCACCCAGCCAGGAGCTCAAGGAGCTGACAGCCATTGGACCAGAAGTCCCTCACCAAGAGCAAAGCCCTTCAGAGCTGCCAGTGCCGCACAGGGCAAAGCAGAGAGCTCTCCACTCCTGGCTGGAAGTGTGTGCAACATCTCAACGCCAACCCTACACCCTACAAGGTGGCTGCTTTGGCCAATGAGAAGTTCCTAGAGCCGTCTACGTTGGCCTGGCTGTGAAAAGGCCAGTGAGTTGTTGTCTGGAGGCCAGAGTGGGCTCCTGGACAGCTGACAGATGGGGCCTCTGTGCTGCAGGCCACAGGACTACACTGCCTAGGATTTGAGCCTTATCTTTTCCCTTTAAAGGCATGATAGGACAATACTCGCCTAGGACTCCCTGTTGCCAGGAAGGGGCATGAGTTAAAGCTTGAGGCAGGAGGCCACCAGCATACCTGTGGGTTAACTAATGGGCCATGGGCCCTTATCTTGAAGGTCTTCTGAGCAGACCAAGAAGCCACTGCCGCCCAGGATCTCACCAACATCCCCCTTTGCCACTGTCCACATGCCACTGACAACAAAAGGAAATAAGGCCAACAATGATTCCTTCCATTGAGATGTGACAGTTTTACCTCATCAGGTTATTTCCATCAGTTACAAGAAACTTGTTCATGACCTTGACTTATAAGCTTTCATCATGCATGGCTTGGCCAAGGTCCACGCTTGGACAGATCAGATGGATAGCACACAATGTCCAGTTGGTGTCTCATGGTTTCTCAAGCACAGTGACACTTGCCATGTGGCTGGGTAAAGAGCTGTACCTCGTAAGGCACCTTGGGGCAGGTGGAGAGGAGACTCATCCCAGGGAGGGAGGGAGGACAGCTCAGGGGAAGTTCTGACCATGGCCCTCTGCATCTGGTCTCTCCTGGGACAGTGTACCACAGAAAAACCCCCAGTGACTGCAGGAAACACTCCAGGGAATACAAACTCTGTGTGTGTGTGTGTGTGTGTGTGTGTGTGTGTGTCTGTGTGTTATACACCCATGCACACACACACACAGGAAGATAAGGCCAAACAGGAAAGGCCACACTGTCCAGTCCCACACACCACAAGGCCCTCTATGATTAGACACTCATCCCCTAGTCAGCCAGCTCTATGACTGCGGCTCAGAGACTAAAGCCCTTATTGAAAATCAGGATACAGGGAAAAACCACCACTCACTCTCCACCACTTTGTCCCCCAAACCCCACTGCCCAGCAGGCACTGGGAAGGGCCTTCGGAAGAGCAGATTGTCGAGGCTTACATAACCCCTACTTTCCATCTTTCATGGACTATGTCTCTCCACTCGCGGTGCCTGGAGCTTAAGGCTGAAAGCACATCTCTGATTCTGAGCTCAGTAAGGTGCAGGAAACAGCGATGGGCACAGGTTGTTCAGACAAAATGAAACAGGAGGGAAAAGTACAGGGAGCCAGCAATGCCACGAGGGGCTGATGTGCAGCAGGCACAGCGTTAGTTCTGGTCTTCCCCAGCACCGATTCTCCAGGGCAGACACCTCACCGTGGCCAGGGACGGGAGGGGGTTAACAGCCTAAATGAGGGCAGAAGCGGACACAGCCTCTAGTCTTGCACGCAATCTTGCCTCCTGCGGCAGATGCCCACTTTTGCAGAGTCGCTGCTCACGGCAGTGACAGGTCCCAGTTCCTCTCAGCCCTCTGGGTCCAGACTCCTACAGGAAGAAGGGCTGAGAAGCCCACTCCCCCTGCCCTGCCCATGGGTGGGATGTGAAAGGTGAGGCAGGCCCAGGGCTTAACAGTTTGGCTCCCACGCTACAATTCAGACCCAATCTACGTAAGGGCAGCACTTTTGTATGTAGGTCTAAAAGGAAGGTTCTGGACCAGGTGGCCTCTCTGCACCTGTCTCACTTCCAGCTCCCACCTTAGTGGTGTAGTTATCTATTCCTTAACTTCTGTGGCTGCCTCTGGGCTGCGACAAAACCCTGGCTGCTCCACCGTGCTGCTTCCACAGCAGGGCAAGTGCCCAGGCCAACCCATTCCACTGTGGTCAGCAGACTCCTAAAGCTACGGGGGCCTGTGGCCATGCTGAGGAGTGGGGCCGCTCCCCAGGGAGGGCACATGGGCTTAGAAGCACCTCGCCTACCTGTGGAGGCAGATGGTAAGCTCTTGCACCTCAACCTGCCCCGTCCCCAGCTGCCCTGTATCTTTGAAGGACGTGAGAAACAGGATCACTGGGCAGGCAGGGGTTCCTCAGACTATTGTGCAAAACAAGGGGATGCAGTAAGACAACAGGCAGAGGGCAGCCTGAGAGGAAGTTCCTGGGGCTGGTCCAGCAGCTGGTTCTGAAGGCTGCACCAGTGGGAGGCAAGGAGGCCCAGACTGAATTTTAAACTACAGATTTGGAGGCTCTGAAGAGAGACAGGGAACACACAGGGCTGGCCTCGAGGTCTCAGCTTCTCTGGACACAGACCTCTTAGGCTCCTTTCTTGGTCACATTTAACTAAAACCTCTACCTGCCAGCAGAAAAACCAAGCCACTGGACAGAGCACTTCCTGTCCCACACGCACCGGGGCCCTAGATCGACCTTCAGACCAGCTGCCTCCCAGTCAGGCCTGCCCTACACAGACTCACTGGGTTTGTTCCTTTCAGATAAGGCTTCATCTCCCTTCCTGCTGAGACCATTTACCTCATCTTATCGCAGATTGCCTACAAATATTCCAAATTAACAAAACTCTTGACTTTTTCTTCCCACCAGTTCACATCTCATGGAAGGCAAACAAACCCATTTCTTTGGGGATTAAAAAGAGTTTTTAAATACAATAGTATGAAAATATAACTTAAAAATATAAAAGTCAACAGCGTACGGAAGACTTAAAAAATCTATGTTTTGCCCATTAGTCCCATAGGAAATAAACACATACTCAAAAAACATTAACACTGTGACAGCTCATAAAACCGGCTTTAGAAATCAGTAGTTACAAAGCCATTTCGAGTAAGAAAGCATTGCGGTTCCAACTTGGTCAATGAGTGACTTTTAGCCCCAAACGTGTTATGTGTCCACGCGCCCAGAGCCTTGCGGAAAGGTTCTGCCCACAGCCTGTGTGTGTGCGTGTTTCCCTCCTCGATGCCACCCAGCCAGACACAGGACGGGGCTTCTGGGTCCCTCACAACACCGTCTGGGACAACGACAGACAGACAAAATGCCTCGCTTGCATATTTGGTCAGTGTTTGTAGTGCAACTGAGTGGGAGCCTCCGGCTGCCGCAAACCCCTCGGCGCCGGCCCGTCCTCCCTCTGTCGAGTCACAGTAGTCTGGGAGCGGGCGGAGACGGCAAGAGGGGCGGAGGTAGAAGAGGAAGGGCAGGGAGGAGGGAAGGAAGGACCCGGCAGCCGGCTGGGCCCCCAAACCTGACCCCAGCGCAGGAGTGTGTCACACGGGCAGCCCGAAGCGGTGCTTCTTCTTCTTCGCGGGCTTCAGGGGGGTCAGTCTGCGCAGGTCTTCCTCTACGTCAGACTCCTCCATCTCGTCATCGGCCGAGATCAGGATCTGAGGCGGGGGGCGGGGGAGGCACGGTCTGCGTCACCACCAGCGGTGCCTTCTTCCTCTGCCCTCCCTCCACCCAGCACCAGGGTGCCTACCCCTGTAGGAGGCCTCTGGTCTCGTGTTTCTTGAGGAAAGGGTGATGGGAGGCCCCTTTACAGAGTGAGACCACCCCAGACTTCACTTACTCTCAGGATATTCACGGGCTACTGAAACCAGCATCGAGTTGACATACCCGCCTCTCTGGGGTGCTCCCCACTTCTCCATCCAACCTCCGGCTGGAACGGAACCCCAGTCAGAGCAAACTCAGCAAGGACCCACAACCTAAGGTCATCCTGGCAAAAAAGCCCAATCTTGACCAGGGGCATCACAGGTCTTTGAAGTTGCCTTCAATACAGCAAAAACAAACAAAAGGGTCCCCTTTCTCAAGAGGAAAAGAAAACATCTGTGGAGCACATACGAGGCAGGTGGGTTTCAGAGCAGCTGCTTTAAGCCAAATTTGTAACTTGTGAAGACAAAAGGAGCCCTTCACTCTTCTGAATCCCTGGAATGACTCGGCCACGGAGCAAGGGCATCCAGGGCAAACTCACTCACTGCCAACCTGCCACACCACTTGCCTGGCTCCGCAGACCTCTGGGCACCACAGAAGGACAGGGACAGTTGCAGCTGTACAGGGGACCATGAGCTCATGCTCTCCTGGGGGCAGGATGGGGACATCACCTCTTCCTGGACGACTCCCTTGGTGGCTCCCAGATTAAACCTTCTCTCTGGCTCCCAACTGCCTGTACATGTGCGCCCCAATCACAAAGCACCTTGCCTGTCTCACCGAGACCTTTGCCTATACCTCATTTCTTGTCATCCCATCCTACCCTGAGGAACACAGGCCACTCTGGCCATGATGGATTTCACATTGCCCAGATGCCACACCACATGAGCACGACTGCTCATGAGTCATTGCTTCTGCCTGTAGTGCTGTTTGTCATTCACCCAATGTTCACTAGGCTCTTACAACACGACAGGCCCCGGGTCAGATCCTAGGCACCCCTAGAGAAGACATGGGCTTACCCTCTGTCCTGCTCTTCTACCCAGCTTCCAAAACTCCCTCCAGGATGCCCCCAGGAGTTAAACAGACTGTTCCAGGGTCCTCACAGGGCTTTTGTTAACACCTCAATCTCAAAACGATCAGTCTTACAGAGAGCTCTTCAGGCACGTTCACCTCATGCAGTCTGAAGGTCTCTCAGGGAAGATGTCACCTCAGCCATTTCTGTAGCCCCACCCTGGGGGCTGACAAGGCCCTTTCAGGAGGCAGCCTTGGCCTCACCCTGCAGCACACAGAAGTGCAGGCTGCCCAGGGAGTGTAACTTTGCCTCCATGCTCCTAGTTATGACCACCAGTCTCCTCCAAGTCCAAACCCTTGAACGTAGGAAACCTGAAAATATGGGAAGGTGAGGTTCCCTGGGAAGGTCTGGCTACCTCTACGTTTTAGACTTTTCTAGTGGGCTCAGCCAACACTTCCGCTGCTCTGTAGTGGTGGGCAGGGATTCAAACACCTGAATGCTTAAAGGTCAATGATCAGGCTCAGGAGCATCTGTGCCAGCTTCCCTGGAAGGAAAAGCAGGGAAAGGCAGCCCCTCCCTTCCCTGTCTTCCTCCATTGGTGGAGGGATTGGGGAGGGACTGTCGGAGCCCCCACCACACTGGGTGCTCCACCTTCCTGCCCTGGGAAGGCCAGGGGCTGCAGGGATGGGTCCCTGCCAGATGGAGCTGTCAGCCTCTTCTCCCTCCCCGTGGCTAGTGCTGAGAGGACCAGATGCAAACAGAGACCAGAGACCTCCCTGGGTCGGGTGGTAGCACGGGGGCTCAGCCCTACCTCAGACTCTGACTCCTCATGGGATGCAGCCCTTCGGTAGCGGACCTTACTCCCATTCCTCGAGTCCTGGTTGGCTCCCCTTTCTTCTAGTTTAGCTTTCGTCCTCCCCTTTCTCATGAGGAAATTGTCCACTACCCAGAACATCAAAGCCTGTGGGGAGGGAACCTGAGCGTTACTCCGGGATAAGCCATTTGTGAAAGCAGAGCAGACCCCATTGGCATGCCTCCTACCCGCTCCAGATTACGTCCAGGACAAGGGGAAGGAAACCCTCATCCAGTCCCCCTGCTCTCTTTCACAAGCTTTCAAAGAGACACCCACTCTCCACTTCCTTTGTTTCTACTTTCTTATCAGAGAACCGGCAAGAAAGCCCTGGCCCTCTTCAGCCCGAGTGGTGGTGACTGATGGGGACAGCCTGCCTTGAGCCTTTGCCTTAGCCACTAACAAGGTCTCTGGGCTCCTGGTTGGGGCTCCTTCCACGGGCTGAGTGGCTGGCCTGCATCGTCGGCCACGTCTGTCAGCCCCAGGTGCCTGTAGCATTTCTTCTCACTGTTTCCTAATTCTAGCCAGTGTGCTTGTGAGTTTCTCTTGGAGCTCTGTGTAAACGACAGGGATAGAAGCCTGGCATCCTGATCTAGAAATCCTTGTCATGCATGTGGTGGGCCTCGGTGGTGGGAGGTCCCCTGGCAGGGAGGGCAAGACAGTTCCCGGGACGCTCCATCTTGCACAGGGGGCCTGGAGCATGGGGTGTGCCTGTTGAGAAAGCAATCCTGCCATCTTCACGTCTGGAGTGGGGGTGGGGAGAGGGCAAATGCTCACACAGAGGGACGTGGGGGCCAAAAGGGGCTTTCTCTGTCAGACTCTGAACTGTGAATGGGACACTGGAAGGCAGAAAGCACGTGGGGGTAGGAAAATGCAACATGGCACTGACATTGACAAAGAAGGGGACGATCAGCATGACGATGGCCAGTTTCAGGTCTGGGTTTTCAATGGGATTCAACAGGGCCACCTGTAAAGAGAAGCAGACTCCGTGAGGTAGGGAGACACGACAGGGAAGGCACCTGAGGGTGGGGGTGGCTGCAGGGGTCAATCCATGAGGCCCTGAGCAGGGCGGCATAGCTTAGACCACAGTCCCCCAAACTCTGATGGGTAGAGCACCTCACGCCCAGGGCTGCACAGGCCGTCCCGAAGTGTGACTGCTAACAAGGCAGGCCAGGGAAAGCACTTGGAGCAGTTAGGGCTTTCACAGCTTGCCCAGGGCTGTGGACTCAGGAAATGTAGTGGGCTTACAACCACACACCAGGAGGCATGGAGGGTGGGGAGGCTTTGGGGAGATAGAGGGAGCGAGGTCAGTGGATGCTCATTACAGACACTAGCAATGAGGTGCCAGGCCACTTTCTTACAGAAGTCCTGCACCCCAACCACCTCCCGAAGGACAACAGCTCTGAAAAGCCTTGGTTTATTTTCTTAAAAAATAAAAAGCAGATACAAATAAAACCAAAGGAAAGCCAAGTTCTGAGCTACTTGTTTCCGAAGGCTCTTTGGCTGGTTTCATGTGGCCACATGGAGGAAATGGGCACTGGGGCCAGAGGGCAAAGCCAAGGGAACCCTGGGAACAACATGCAACCAGGAGCTTCCTGTGCCACCAAAGGGCTCAATTAAACCACTGGCAAAGACGGGTGCGTGAGGACATGTGCAGATGTAGAGAACACCCTCCTGAGGGTTGCAGTCATGAGGCCTAAAGACCGCATCAGCCAGTAAGCAATCCGAGGGCAGGGACTCTTACTTCCATTACGTATCCCAAAGCTTAACCTAGAGCAGACGTTTGCGTGATCCAAAGAGATGGAGGCTAAGTGGAAAAACAAGCTCCTGCTCTCGACAGGAGGCCCTATCACGTGGAATCCAGGCTGCATTCATGCAGGCAAGAAAGAAGGAAACAACAAATTTGGTTTTCTAATAAGGTTGGGAATGTGTGGGAGGTAGGGGAAAAAGTACCACCTTCCTTGGTGTCCCAAGGAGCTGGTAGAGAAGGGACAAGAGGCAAACCTTTTTCCACTGAAGTATGAGGAGGACGATGAAGACGACAGACTTCTCAAAAATCATGATCACGATGTAAAGAGCACACTGCCCAACCCAGGCTCCACACTGCAGAGGGTCTCCTGTGGGGACAGTGGGTGTGCAGTCATGTGGGGCCCGGACACCACACCTCTGTCCCGTACCCACCGCTCCTGTGAGCCCTCACGCCTCCAGCTCACACCAGAATGCTGGCTCTAAAGCCACTTAATGAGCCCTGAAAGCACCAAGAATCACTTCAGCGCAAGTAGACAAATGTGAGTGTTTTAGACAAAATCAGAGAATTCCTAATTTGGAGATACCAGCGTGGCATTTCTTTCAAGAGATTCTAAGATATAATTAAAAAAACTAAAGTTAGTAAGTGCTCCCTGCTGGGGCTCGGAGAGCTGGCTCTTTTTGTCCACTGGCAGAGCTGTGTGAAGCAAGACTGCTATTATTATCCGTTGTTGATTTTTCCAGTGACTGTGGTGCCACCCATCCTTTCCTCCATCTGTGGGCTGGCTGATGTTTGTGACTGCGATGGCAGCAGATAACCTCTTTGCTCATCTGCTACCCCCACCTACCCTCCCCAGCTGTCCCTGCCGCCCTCAGCCCTGAAGGCAGAATTCGGACTGGAGGCATTCTGATTCTGTCTACACAGGGCAGCCCAAGACAGCTTTGGCTGGGGACAAAGAAGAAAAGTGGGCAGCCCTCACAGCAAGGGGGCAGCAGTGAGGGGCCGTGCCTTGGGGCTGTGCCAAGGGTCCATCTGTGATCCCATCAGTCACCGTGTTTGAGAAATGGAGAAATCCCAACAGTCCAAGCTGGGGTACACGCAGGCCCTGGAGGGCCTCCAGAATGTTTCAACAGGGACTAGAAGGAAGCGTGGAGGACCAGTCCCAGGGAAGGATCTGTATCCTCAGGGACAGGCAGAACCCACAGGATGGGCCTCCCAGGGAGCCACACATGCCTCCCCAAAGTGGGAGACGCAGGGAGAGTGCGGTGGGGTCCCCCGGGGCCGGCTCTAGGAGCTCTGCTGCACTTGTATGACCACCGCTGACCAGAAGAGCAGGGTAGATGGTAGCTTTTCAGGGGAGGCAAAGGCCCTAATATAGGCAGTGAGAAGAGAACGTGACCCAGAGAGAAGGCACTAGCTTCTCGCTGGAGTCTATGGTTTCCGTAGCCATCCCTGTCACAGGCCCCAGCCCTGCCAGAGCCTGCCAGTGGAAGAGCAAGTGAATGCCTTCACGCAGCTGTAATGGACACAACATCAGGCCATTCCCTTTTCTGGAAAGCCTCGGGAGAAGGGTACAGAAGGCATGCAGAAGAGCCAAAGGGCCTTCCTTTGAGCTCGTTCTGTCTACTTTCACTTTTGGGATTAGACGCAGCTGAGCCAAGAAACCACTTCAGAAGCACAATCCCTCCTAGCCAGACTTTTAATGGAGTTCTGTAATCCCCTCAGTAAACTACGTGACCTTACTGAGAAAAGTTCTCAGAAACAACCAATCAAAATATTTGTTAAAAATCATTAAGATTGGAGACAGAGCACTAGCAGGCAGTATCTCTGAATGGGGACTGGCGTGTTTAAAGTCAACAGAACAAGGGGCCACACTTAATGTCAAGAGAAAACCCACTTGCTCTGTGTGTCTGCTCCCTCTGCCCTTCAGTTTGAGGTGACTGACAAAGGGGGACGTGTTTTCCTCCCTCCCCTCGTGTTGCCCCTCAAAGCTTAGCTGCAGCTGCGGCTTGTTTCATTTACACGCTTTAATAAAAAGCATGGTGGAAAAAAATGTAAAAAAACCTGTGCAAACCTGCTCCCACACGTCCCTTCCTCTGCTGTGTCCGGACCACATGCAGCCCCAGCTGGAATGGGCACATGTGCGGTTTGTTTTTCAGATTTGTTTCATTTGAGAGCCTTTCAGACGTTCCCCACTGTCTCATCGTTTAAAAACAGACACGTCAGGCATTCTCAATGTGTCCTGCTTTTTACCACACTGGACAGCCTCAGGTTCACACATGGGTGTTTTTTTATTGAATAAGTTCCTCAGGATAAATTGCAGGAATAGGGGACAAACGGACAGAACGTGTTTGTCTCTCAAGGCTTCAGGAAGGGGCCATTAGGACAGGGGCAGGCAGCAAAACCCACAAACCACTGGTGCCCTGGGGCAGAGACCCCACTTTCAGGGCTTCCGCTTGGGGAGAAGCTGCCTGGTCATCTGACTGTAAGCACACCTGTCACCTAGATCTCGTCTCACCCCTCAGGGCCGCGTGGCTGATTCCTCAAGTCCCAGGTGCTTGTCAGCAAGTTCACCCTCTCCTCTAGGGACAAAGGAAACACCTAGAAAACAAGCCCTTCTTCTTCGCTTAGCTGAGAAGAGAGCTCTGGGGCTTACATGGAACCATGGCCTCAAGCAGTGGGCTGGTCAACAGGTGCGGGAGACAGAATAACGGTCCCACAGAGAGACCACATCCTAGTCCCAGGAACCTGTGCGTGTGTCAGGTAACCTGGCAGAGGGGAGGGAGGTCGCTAACCAGCCGATTCTAAGAAAGGGAGAGCATCCTGTAGTATCCAGGTGGGCCCAGAGTGCTCACAAGGGCACTTCAAGCTGGAAGGAGGTGCTGGAAGGTCAGCGTGATACCGCGTGAAAGGACCGGTTGCGGGCCCCTCAGAGGGAGGAAGGGGCCACGACCAGGCAGTGCAGGCAGCCTCTAGGAGCGGGAAAAGGCAAGGACATGGGTGCCCCCCTAGAGACTCCAGAAGGAACCAGTCCTGCCGACACCTTGACTTTAGCCCAGGGAGGCGCACGTGGGATGTCTGAATTACGACTGTAAGGCAAGAAATCCGTGTTGTTTGAAGCCACTAATTTCCCGGTAACTTTTTATAGCAGCGATAGAAACCGGTAACATGGACAAAAACAGAAATGAGGCAACATCACATGCGCTGTCCTCCTCCGTCAGCCTGGGGAGGGAGGACTCGGGACGGTCCTGGATAAGGGGCAGCTACATCTGGAGACACCCGGCTTGAAGACTCTGGTTCCTAAATGCAGTGGTGGGAAGACAGGACCGCACGGAAGCAAGCAGCTCAGACAGCCGCTGCCTCCCCGACGCGCTGGGGATGGGTGAAGTGCCTGCTGTGACAGGGCCAGCCTGGCCTCCCCTCCCGCGAGTCATCAAGGGGCCATGGGTGCACCTCCCACAGCACTGGTCACCACAGTGCAGTCCAGAGCCCCGCCTTCCACGATGGGTCTCAGTGGCAAGCAGTGAGCAGCACCGTCCTTGGAGTTGGTGGGAGAGGAGACCCCCCCCGCCCCCCGCCCCACCTCAGCTGTGCACTGGCTCGCTGTGTCACTTAACCTCTCTGGGCATGAGCCTATAAATGAGGATGGCACCGCTGTGGTCCGAGTGTGTCCTCTAAGCTGAGGAGTCATGACTCGGGGCTTCTCAGAAGCCTTCTCTTGAACCACAGGAGCACACACTGTGTCAGACACTATCTTTAAGTCCGTGACTCACCAGGCATCGAGTAACGGGGCTAAGAAAAGCCCTCCCCTGAGTTCATCTCCCCTCAACGGAGACAAACAATTACTTAAGATTTCTAGAAATACCCAAGGCACTCAGAGCCAGCTCCATGCATCGGCTCCTTTTACATGTTGGTACCTTGTGAGTTTTCAGTCATCTAGGAGTGACCGGCCCTGAGGCCCAGACCCAGGAGCTCTGTGGAAGGTATCGAGTGGAGGTCCAGAATTCCTTCCATTTTGTTCTGTGTGTGCCCCTATGTGGCCAAGGCCCCGCTGATGCTGTTCCCACTGAGACCAGGAGCTCCTGCTCCCAAACAGTAGGGACCATCTATGAAGGTGGTCCTGAATTCCCAGGGTGTGGCAAGGCCTGAAGGAGGCACCTGTCTCTGCAGCCCTGCTCAGGCCACAGCCAGCCGCTTCCCTGGGAGTACGAAGTCGAAGTCAAGGGCGATGTGTTTGTGCTGGGAGACAGCCTCAGGGGAACTTCCTGCCCAGGCCATTGTCCCTGGGGCCTGAGGGGAGGGGGGGGGGGTGGGTCAAAGATGAGCCAGCAGCCAGAGGTCACCTGTTTTAAGCCACGTCTCTTTGAGGGAGGATGCACCTGGTGTCCCTGGCAGCCGTATGTGCCAGAAACTGGTGGGGGCCAGCCTACTGTCAGGAGACAGCAAGGCAACTTGGCCCCAGGGAGGGGAGAATCCTCCATCCTGCCCCTGCAGCCCCTGTAGTGAAATGGCCCAATGGCAGGACAAGCACAGACATGCGAAGAGGGCCAGCTCCCTACTGAGCACCTCCCAAACCAAGAGCCATCCCTTGCCTTCTCTAACGAGGTGGGCAGGCGGTGTGTACTCAGTGGGAAGCTCGGCACAGTGAGGTGGCCTTACAGCCAGCAGGTGTGGCCTCCAGTGCCCTCTGGTGGAAGAGGCCAATGCTGTGGCTCTCCCTGTGTCCAGGGTCTCTTGGCTCCTGCCGTCTAGTGGCAGTTGATATGTGTACCTACCCACCTCAGACGTGTGGCACTCAGATACCAGCAGGGGACCAGAACTGGCCCCACAAGCACACAGAGGAGACAATCACCGGCTCCTGAACCCTTGAATCCACTGGCCTGGAGGGCTGTATGGGACAAGGAGCAGAGCCCCCTCTAGGAAGCGCCCCCCACACTCCATACTATGTTACCAATGTCTATGCTACGTTACCATATTCGCCAAAACGCAGAGACTCCCACTGCTGCCACTCCACCAAGACGCTGACAGCACGCACGCCCACGTAGATGAGCAGCATGCCTACGGTGGCGTCCAGGAGGAAGTTGATGAGGTACCTGGGAGGAGAGGACATAGCAGCACTGTCAGGAAGCAAGAGCCCCTGGTGGGCCAACTTCAAGCCTGATGCCCTGGTACTTTGGCCTGTTCTGGGGCCCGTGCAAGAGGCTGCGGGGCTCACTCCCAGGAACCCCAACGAAGCCTCCCCACGACAGTGTGCTGACACTCATCAGGGACAAAGAAACTTGGAAGACCTCAAACACTCCCAGCAAATGAAGACCTCTCATAAGACAGAGTGCCTGGAAACAGCAAGGGAGTCAGCAGGGAAACAGAACTTAATTCAGTAAAAGAAGTCTGTTCCATGACACTGTTCACATCCTGACGGTCCAGTCCACCCAAAGCCCCGAGACAGTGCTCCTGTTCCAGGTCAGGGCCATGTGGCCCTTGTTCATCCCCATATTTCAGATTCAGAGCCTACCATGGAGGCAAGTACAAGTACTTCTAAGGAGTAGAAGCTTTATTCCCATGGAAAAGGCACGATGACAGGAGAAGGAGAGGAGGAGGGTCGGAAGAGCACTCCCACCTTGATCATGTGTTTTTGTAAGGTCTGTTCCCATGTGTCTGATACGCACCTCTTCCCTCACCAAGGAAAGGGCCTCCCTCGAGGGCCTGTACCCAGATCTTACTGATCACAGGCCCCAGTTCTCCACACAAAGCAGGAGACAGGCCATCACTGGGTCAGGTACAGCCCTCTGGGATGCCAAGTGGCTCGGAAAGCCTTCAAAGTAGTGCCAGATGCCACAGATCAACTGTGACACTTTCCACTTTCTGAGGCTTCAGACATTTTATGCAGACTCACAGCCCCCACCCTAAGATAAGGCCCAGGCTTTGGCGACATGCACAGCACACTGATACTGGAGGGGCGCCCTGGAGTGGCAAGAAAACCAGAGGGGAAGGTGGTTTCTCCCGTCTGCCCTTCCTCTTTAAAATCACAAGGGGTCACTCTCAGACCAGAGACCAAAGCACAGCAACTGCTTCCAAGGCAATTTCTCCAAGTTCACAGCTGGCCCTAAGCTAAACTGCTCTCGGACGCTTACATCTAATTGGTTTCAAGTGGTTTTCATATCTGAGGCTCACCCTGAAAATAACAAGAACACCTGATACATATACACACGTCAGTTCATTCCCTCACCAAATATTTATGCCTACTGTGCACCAGGCCCTGGGAACAAAGACAGAAAGCTCCATACCCTCTATCCAGCACAGATGAGACCACCAGACAGCAGTGGGCCCCGAGCCAGACTGGCCAGCTTCAAATTCCACTCTGTCACTACTGAGCCATGAGAACTTAACTTACATCCTCTCTGTGTGCCTCAGTTCCCCAAGCTGTAAAATGAGGATAACCAAAGTATCTAAATTGTAGGGCAGGATCAAATGAATTAACACATGTGAACAGCGCTTGCCACCTAGTAGATACTACACAAATGTGTTGTTTGAATCATAGCTCCTCAGAGTCACGAAAGCTTACCCCCCCCCCCCCCCCCCCCCCCCCCCCGGCCAACAAAGCTGTCCAGAGGAAGGAGCAGAGCCCCCAGCACACGGGACCCATGCAGCCACAGGGAGCAGTTGTCTCCTTCTGTTTGAGCTTTCCCTGAGCTGAGGCCGGCTTCCTTTCAGGTCTGCAGACTCCCAAGATGCCCCAGGGCCAGCCCAACCCAGCCCACCTGTAAAAAGTCACAGGGCAGAGCAAGGATGGTAGGACCTGGAACAGATCCCAGGGCACATGCAATCTACTCTCCAAGCACCACCTGTTCTTGTCCCCACTGCTGGGGCTCTCATGCCTTTCCTAAGTTTTAACAACAACTTCCTCTAACTGAACTGTTAACTTCCTGAGAAGTGCCCCACTGGTTGGTTTCCAGTGGCGCTTATACTCATCAACTCCTGAAACCTTCATAGGAATCCTGGGGATCTGGCAGGACACACAGGACAGGGGAGCAAACTATGGCTCAGTCTGGCCTCTCAGTCAAGTGCCTTCACCATACCAAGCTCCATCTTGGGCCTTTTCTCCTCCAGGCTGAGCACTCAAGATCAGTCAACAGCCCTTTCTCCATCCTGGCTATGATTCAGTTTGTCAATGCCCCTCTTAAAGCTGTATCATCTTCTTTTTGCAGATGGGCAATGGAGGTGCTGCAAGGGAGAGTCCTGCACATGGCCGAGGCTACACCAGGAGTTAGGTTAGAGGCTCCTGTGCAAGCAGCAGGCTCTCAGTCTATCCTGGTCAACGACATCAAGATGATTAACAAGATCAGACAATGACTCAAGCCTGCTGGGGGGCTCAAGAGTTGGAAGGACAAGGCCCTTTCCTAACCATCTCCCCTACAGAAGGGTCACCTTTCTACTCTTCTGCTTTGTGACTACATACACCCAAACATCCAAATAGATCACAACCTGTCCAGTTCTTAGAGAAAGATTCTGGGCGACTTCACGACTTCCTTCTGAAATCTAAATCTACACAGTCATCAAGGAAGGAGCCTTAAAAGAATCTTCCAGTCCAAATGTTCTTAAATACACACTAAACCTCTTGGCAAGGGACTCACCAGCCATCCACCCTGCTCTCTCAGAGGCAGGGGCAGGACAGGGGTGGCGGTGGTGGGGGGGGGGGGGTGTGTGTGTTCCAGGCAGAGAGCAGCATGAGCAAAGGCATAGAAGCAGGAGGTAGCTGGTGGGGTTCAGGGCCACCAGCACAGCACTGGCTGGAGCAAGTCTGAGCCAGGAAGGTAGGAGATGGAGCCAGGATAGGGCAGGTGAGCCTCCTTTTCCACTCCATCTGCCAGGAGAGGCACAATTTGGGGATTCAGTCAGATTTCTTAGGGTGGGGGACTGTGTGGAAGGCACACTGCAGGGATGTGCTGGAACAACCTGTGGTCTTCAGGTCAAAGAGGTCAATGATGGTCAACAATGGCTTTGACCCTAAGCAGGTGGCATCACAGAGGAGCCCTTGTGTGTCCAGTTCCAGCAGAGAAACTCCTTCAGGGCACGATGCCGTCCTGCCAGGGACTGCTCCCTGCCAGGAGGCATAAAAGTACCAGAACACCAAGGACCAGAGTTCTGATGAGCAGAAAGCCAATGCGCAGGGCAACTGTAAGCAGGCAAAGCCCTAATGGTCAACTGACAGCTGTGTTAGAGCAACCACAGGCAGCACACAGAATATGGTCATTTGGGGGAACACAGAGCACAATGGGGGGTTGCTCCCTCCCCAAGCTAGAGGGAACATGACTGGTGGCAGAAAGCAAGACCAGCCTACAATTTCAGTGGATGGGTGGGTGATGTTTGTACTGGAATATCAGCCACTTACAGTGAACAAGGGTCCTCTTCAGTGAGATCTGCTAGGTACACATTTGCAAAGTGGATGAACAGCATTCCTATGGCTTGTTTGGAAGTGTCTAAAAACCTGCACAAAATAGGATCAGCACTTGTTATCACCCCAACAGGAGGGTAATATCCAATTTAGGGGAAATGAGAAGTCTGAAACAGGAAGAAAGCTAGCAGGGAGATCTCAACTTCCCCATTACTAGTCACCTCTTCCCCCGGCATCAGCACTAACTCAGGCTTGGCATCTCGGCTACCTTTCGAACCCTTCAATAACACTAAAAGGCCACTGATGTATAACATCATAAACACTGTATAAACCCCTAAAAGGCCACTGATGTATAACACATGTTTAAACATATATTTAAATTAGGTGTGTTTACCTTTTCTTTTTTTGTTATTTCAAAATGCTCGACCATAGCTTTGCGATGAAGTCCAAGGTGCCTCTGTTTTAAAGAGCTCCCATTCAACCTCACTCAGAGCTAAATGCTGTGCAAGACTAACAAGACGCCCAAATCCAGCACTGCAGCTCAAACTCTAACGACTTCTGGCTGCTGCCATTTATGCCCTGGGCTAGCCTGGGGTGGACAGATATTTTCTATAAAGGGCCAGAGAGTAAATATTTTAGGCTTTGCAGGCCCCTGTTTGCAGCAACTGGTCACCCCCCCCCCCCCCCCCCCCCCGCCACTGCAGTGTGAGAGCAGCCGCAGAGCCCGCCATTCTTGCAACCCTTTATGAAAATGGACAGCGTGCCAGATTGGGCCTGTGGGCTGTAGTTTGTCAACTCTTGGGCTAGATGGCAGGGTGTTCGTTCTGGAGACACCATGTTGCCCCATCCATGAGGGGTCTTTAGTTTCTCCCCTGCCATGAACACCTGGAAACCACAGGTAGTCTTTGGATTGCAGTCAATCTCCTGGTCTCCCAGGCTGGGCATCCAGGGTTGGGCTAGGCCACTGAAGGCGGTGGTGAGGGGCACACAGGCACGGACCATCAGCCTTGGGGTCTTAGGGCTGAATGGACTTTGGAGATTATCCAGACCAACCCCATGACTGAAGCTTGAAAATCATTTCCTGAAATAATGGCAAAGTAGAAATACCCCTCCAAAGGACAATGTGTGCCCCACAGAGTGCCCCAGCTCCAGACCCTCCCCAGGTCCCCCAGCCCAAGCTAGATACCCAGATTCAAGAGAAACCGACCGGGGAAAATAAAAACAAGAATGATCAACATTCACAAATAATGCACTGCAGATCAATAAGGAGATGCTTAAAATGTTGTAAAGGGCCTTTATCACAGTGATTTATCTGACGTCTTCTCCGGAGGGGAAAATGGCTATTTTGTTAGCACACCTGCAAGCCTAACACAGCCCAAGAAAGTCAGCTTCTTGTGGACATGTTGTTCCGAAGAGCTGGCTGTCACCTTATTTTCTGAGTTTTGTCTTTGGAAGCCGTGTCTGAAGCTTTACCCTCCTTTTATGAAGGAAAAACTGCTACCACAGGGTCATCCTAGGACTAGGAAAGACTAGTTTTGGGGAGAGAAGCATATACATGGTATATCTGAGTAATCTCCAAATATAGATAATGTTCTGCTCACACACACAGACTACAGAATCTGAGGATTTATCACAATCTAACACCAGGGAGACATAATTAAAGGGACTTGCAGCACACAGTGATATATCTGTCTGATCCTCCGATTTCTAAAACTGGCCAGCAGTGTGATGATAGAATAAAGGCAAAGCTCAATGTTATCTGGAGATATAGAAATCTTTCATATTATTCGTAGTTCCTAATGATTGATTCAACTAAGGGATCCTAACACTTTATGTTCTGGAGAACCGCTCACATTGCCTCCTGCCCTCCCTGCAAATAAACCCCAAATAGCCCATGGCATTCTAGGAAGGTGTTAATATTTAAATACGCACCATATCCTCCACGGCCGTCTCTCATGCTTTGGCTCTCTGAAGCGCTTGACTGGAAGAAAACACACACCATTCAGCGGCTTTCCACAGCGACAACGAAGCAAAATGCATTCAACAAGTGGGGTTATCAGTACACTCGGGGTTGACACTACTAAGTTAAGGTACTTGTTCTTTTTTTTAAAAAAAAATTTTTTTTTTCAACGTTTATTTATTTTTGGGACAGAGAGAGATAGAGCATGAACGGGGGAGGGGCAGAGAGAGACGGAGACACAGAATTAGAAACAGGCTCCAGGCTCTGAGCCATCAGCCCAGAGCCCGACGCGGGGCTCGAACTCACGGACCGCGAGATCGTGACCTGGCTGAAGTCGGACGCTTAACCGACTGCGCCACCCAGGCGCCCCGGTACTTGTTCTTTTAACATGTGCCAATGCACAATAAGCTGTGAAGGTCACAGAGGCCCCAGGCCCTGCACTGGCTGCTGACCAGTACAGACTCTTCAGAACTGGACACTTATGGAGAAAGACTCCTCACAGTGTGTGGGAAACTGTGTTTTCTTCTCTTTTGTGATGAGGTTCTCTCAGGGCCTGGAGACCACAAAGTGGAATGCAGCTACCTCCAACTTCAGAATTTGCTCTACATGATGACAAATCCATTCATCCACCCATCTAGTGGCTGGGCCACTAGCCAGGCACTGAGACAAAGGCGAAGGCAGCCGTCCAGCAGGAGGGCAGGCACGCAACCATATAGTGAGGCAAGTGCTAGAGAAGAGGTATGTCTGAGGCAGAGTGAGGGCATGAGGGAAGGATGACCACGTCTGCCTGCCTGGGAGGGCCTTGGTCAGGAGACACTTCACTGGTGCGAGGCGGCCAACCCAGGTCCTGAAGGTTAGCAAAGTTGAGCGAATGGACCAGGGAGGGGACAGAGCACACACCATGAGCTCATAGGTGCAGGGACATAACACGGCAGACAAATGGAGCAGAAGCCACATGACGGAGGGTCTTGAATGCCAGGCTAAGGAACCTGGAATGAATTCATAGGGAAGGAAAAGCCAGGGCAGAGTGCTAAGCAGAGTCAAAGACATAGTTGGGATCGTGTTTTAGAAACACGGTTCCGAATCATGTAGATGGTGGGTTTCTGGGGCTGGAGAAAATGCTGGCAGAGCCCTAGCACCAGGTGGGGGGTGCTCCTGGCTACAGAACAGCCACCGGGGTGGGGCGCTCCTTCACCAGCAGGTCGACCTCAAAAGGCAAAGGACCGCCCAAACTGGCACTTTCACCTTGGGTCTGCAGACTGTCTCCACGGGTCTATCCCCTGACACAAACACCGGAAGTGCTGCATGTGTGATGTCGCCCCTCACAAAAGTACCAAGGAAGAAACACCACAACGCAAGCCTATGGAGGGTCCTCGTTACTAAGGCAGTGGGTGAAAACCAACAGCAGAGCTCCGAGTTGCCAATGAGCATGCAGGAGGAGGACACAGGGAGGGAGAGCTTGGTGCCCGAATCAACTGACCCTGCTACTTTAAACGAAAACAGGCAGTCTGCAGTCTGCAACGCAAGGACTACCTGTACACAGAAACAAAACAGGTATGGTGTTCAGAGAGACATTTTGATAGACCAACAAGCAGGAGGAACTGTAAGGACGTCTGTCACTCTGCTGATACATCACAGATCCCCAAATGTCAACAACGTCAAAGAATCTGGAGGTGGGGCCAGGAGGTTCTGCTGGCCCAAAAGGTTCTCAAAGGCAGGGGTCTCCTCCCCACAAGTACCCAAGTCTCACTGAGGGCCTGGGTGCTGGGGGATGGAGACGCAGAGGAAACTGGGCCTGGAGAAAACAATCTGGAGGGAAAGCCCCCAGTCAGGACCAGGGCCACTTCATGGGCGTTTGTACTTCTGCCTCAGGGGCCTCTGTCCTCATCAGTATAAAATAAACATGTCCTGAGGGGCAGCACCTTCTCATTCTGAGGAGACACATGCTCAAGTACCAGGATGGCTGCAACTCACTGGCAGTTAGTTTAGGGAAAAAATTACACCTTATATAATCATATAAAGTAACTACATATTACACAGGGTGTAATTATAACACATTGTAATAAATACAATCTCAGTAATTATGTAATAAACCTATTATTTATATTAATATGACACATAACATATGAACGGAGGTAAATGTGGTGTCATGGGAAAAATTGTATCCTCACTCCCTGAATTCACGCTGGGGGAGTTCCTAACCCCCAGTACCTCAGAATGTGGCTGTAGTTAGAGAGAAAGTCTTAAAAGAGGGAATTAAGGTAAAAGGAGGTAATACGGGTGGGTCCTATTCCAACATGACTGGTGTCCTTTTACAGAGAGATTAGGACCCACACAGACTGAGGGGCGATCCTGTGAGGTGCCATCTGCGAGCCAGGGAGAAAGGACTTGGAAGAATCCGATCCTGCCCACATCTTGACCTGGCACTTCCAGCCTCCAGACCTGTGAGAAGAGAAATTTCTGGTGTCCAAGCCCTCCAGTCTGTGGTACTTTATGGCAGCCCTAGCACACTAACACGTGTGGCAACACAGTAGTTGGAGAACCCAGAGGAAGGCTATTTGACTATTCACTAAATTACTATTTAGATTTTTCTGTAGGTTGAACATTCAAAAACAATTGTTTTATGTTTATTTGAGAAAGAGAGAGAGAAAGAGAAGGAATGAATAGGGGAGGGGCAGAGAGAAAGGGAGACAGAGGATCTGAAGCAGGCTCCATGCTGATAGCACAGAGCCTGAAGCAGGGCTCAAACGAACCGTGAGATCATGAGTTGAGCCGAAGTCAGATGCTTGACTGACTGAGCCACCCAGGCGCCCCAACATTTTGAAATAAAAAGTTGAGAGGAAAACATACTGTAAAAGCATACACCAGGACAACCATTTCATCTGGCAATATCAATCAAAATTTTAAGTGCCCAGACCCCTTTAACCTTCAATGCACTGCCAGATGTGTGTTCTACAGGCACAACATGTGCCAAGATATACAGGGATCTTCACTGTAATATTGTCCTAACAAGTACCCGGAAAGACACCAATGTTTGCCAGTGTGCGGCTGGGTATATACGTCACGGTACTACGCAACATTAGGCTGTCACTGAAAACAACAAGGTAATCTGCACGGACTCATGTGCAAAGATTTCCAAATTATATTAATAAATTGCAGAAAAATATGCCTACCACCATTCTGTTCATACCCTTTTTATTTTTTTAGCCTTTAAAAAAGATTTTATTTTTATTTTAAGAGGGTAGGTTTTTTTTTCTTTTACTTTATTTTTGAGAGAGAGAGAGAGAGAGAGAGAGAGAGAGAAAGAGAGAGAGAGAGAGAGAGAGAGAGAATCCCAAGCAGGCTCTATGCCATCAGCATAGAGCCTGATGTGGGACTTGATCTCACAAAACCTAAGAACATGACCTGAGCCGAAATCAGGAGTCAGATGCTCAACTGACTGAGCCACTTAGGTATCCCTAAAGATTTTAAGTAATCCTCGGGGCGCCTGGGTGGCACAGTTGGTTAAGCGTCCGACTTCAGCCAGGTCACGATCTCGCGGTCCGGGAGTTTGAGCCCCGCGTCAGGCTCTGGGCTGATGGCTCGGAGCCTGGAGCCTGTTTCCGATTCTGTGTCTCCCTCTCTCTCTGCCCCTCCCCTGTTCATGCTCTGTCTCTCTCTGTCCCAAAAATAAATAAACGTTGAAAAAAAATTAAAAAAAAAAAAAGATTTTAAGTAATCCTTACACCCAATGTGGGGCTTGAACTCAAAACCCGAGATCAAGAGTTGCATGCTCTACTGAGCCAGCCACGTGCCCATGTTTATATCCATTTTTTTTAATTAAAAATATGTTCTTAATGTTTACTTATTTTTGAGAGAGACAGAGAGAAAGAAGGGGGGGAGGGGCAGAGAGAGAGGGAGACACAGAATCCGAAGCAGGCTCCAGGCTCTGAGCTGTCAGCACAGAGCCTGACATGGGGCTTGAACTCGTGAACTGCGAGACCATGACCTGAACCAACGTTAGATGTTTAACCAACTGAGCCACCCAGGCACTCCTGTTCATATACATTTTTAAAGGATATATATTTATGTTGGTGTTATGCATGTGTTTTTTTCCCTAGAAGGGTATATGGCTATTAACAAGAGCTGCCTTTGGTGAAAGGAATTATAGATCAGGGGAGTAGACTTTCTACATCATTCTGAATGGTTTAAAACATTCTTCTAATCTCACATTGTTTTTATTTCAATGAATTAAAAATAAACCCTTCAGACACCTGTGCTAATACAGCAAAGCGGGACATGGGGAGACGTGGTGTGGGTCATGGGGGCCTATGGGACAAGAAGAGAGAAGAATGTGTGTGCGTGCTGATCATGCTCGCAGGTAGGGGTGCAGCCTCACGTAGGAGGACCTCAGACAGAATTCAGAACCCACTCGTGATTCTCCAGAACAGAGCAGTGTGACTCCTGCCTTCTCCCTCTCCATCTGCCATCCCCTCCCCCCTAGAACATTTCACAGTCTAAAATCTTTTTATTTTTTAATTAAAGGCAGAAGAAACATTAAAAGAACTCCTCCAGATCTAATGTGGCAGGAAAACTCTGGAAGCTGCTCTGCTACGCAGTCATGCTGTACTGCGGGGCCTGCGGTGTGACAGGCCCCATTTAGCAGCAGATGAAATAGACACAATTCTTGCACTTCTCGCATTCTCCGGGCAGGGAGAGGGGAGAGGATATGTGGAGAGTGGCAGGATGGCGACTTGACACCAAAGCGGGAAAGGACAGTGGGCTGGAAATGGGTTGGCAGATTGCAGATCAGGAGGTCTGGAAGGTGAGCCAACGTCCAAAGAAAGTCAGGGGTGAGTCATAGGTGTCTGTGGAAGAGCCCTCAGGTGGAGGGCTGGGGCCAGCGAGTGGCAGGAATGTGGGCATGAGGTCAGATAGCCCAGGCCTTGTGGCCAGGGTGACCTGGGGGTGGCCAAGGGCAGGGGGCTGTAGTCTACTGTTGCTGTGCTGAGAGCGGCCTGAGGGCACCAAGGCGGGAGCGGAGAGGCAGATTAGGCCACTACAATAACCCTGGGTGACTGGGTGCTCGGCCTGGGTGGTGGAGGAGAGCGAGACCAGAGGTGGGAGCCGCAGGGTACCTTCCGCAGTGAACCTACAGGATTTGCCGACAAGGTGGATGCGGGTATGCTGGGGGCTGACACAGTTCTGCCCATTTCTGGTTTTGTTTTGCTGGTGGTGGTTGGGCGAGGAGGGGGGGTGTTGGGGGGGTTTGTGGGAACCTGGAAGACAGGAGACTTCTGTGCACAAGAAATGAGCTGCCCCCGAGTCCCTCATGGACAGTGAGCCAGGCACCAGTCCCATGGAAACACGCCCGTTCCCTGCAGGAGCCTGGAAGCTGCTCCCCGGGAAGCCACGAACAACAAGGCTTGAGCAGAGAGTGGTTCAGGCAGAGCCACAGGACAGATGAGTTTTGCTCAATTATTGGTGCTTCTATAGGATGCAGAGAACTGAGATGGGGACAGAAACCAAAGCATAGCACAAGCCACCCTAACACTCACCGCACAGCCTGGGGCAAGAGGCTGGGAAGGACAGCACAACTCCAGGGTAGGTCAGGTCCTTGAAGGCGGGACACCAGAATCTCAGGCTGACAGTCTCAAAGAGCCCCAGTAGGGGGTACCTCCACTACACTGAGCACCAACTGTGCCCGGGACATATCACTGGATAATACAGCCGGGTCCCTGCCCTCAGGCAACTTTCCATCCGTAACAGTGCACATCACTGTTGACTTGCCTGAAACACCGCTCCCTTCTTTCCTAATCTTACACATTTTTTTTAATTTGGGAGAGAGCACGTGTGCCTGCACATGGGATAGGGGCAGAGGGAAGGCGGGAGAGGGAGGGGGGGAGAGAGGATGGGACAGCGAGGGAGAGGGAGAGAGAATCTTAAGCAGACTCTCAGTGCGAGCCTGATAGGTGCCTAGATTGTAACCTAGGCCGAAATCCAAGAGTCAGATGTGCAAACTACTGAGCTGCCCAGGTGCCCCTCTTACCCATTTTTGAATTAAAATACATCTTTTGGAAGAGATGAACATATACAAACTTCAGAGTACATTCTTTTGGCTAATATTTGGATGGTATATCCTTTTTAATGTCTTTTTTTTTTCAACATTATATTTAAGGTGGGTCTACCATAAACAGCATATAGGTGAGCTTTCCCCTATAAATCTGGCTCACAAGTGTAGTGGGTTGAATAGTTGTCTCCAAAAAGATGTCCAAATCCTGACCCCCCACCCATACCTGTGAATGTGACCTTATTTGGAAAAAGGGTCGTTACAGGTGATTAGGATACAGAACTTGAGATAAGATCATCCTGGATAAATGAGGTGGGCCCTAAATCTAATTACCAGTGTCCTTGAGAGACAGTAGAAGGCAAGGGGAAAGGAGAAGGCCTTGTAAAGGCAAAGGCAGAGGCTGGAGCGTTGAAGCCATACCCCTGAAGAGGAACCCCTGAAGAGGAGGAGATGGGGAAGGATTCACCCCCAGACGCACTGGAGGGAGCGTGGCCCTGCCAACAGCTTGATTCTGGGCTTTGAGCTTCCAGAAAGGAGAGAACTTCGGTTGTGTTAAGCGAAGAAGTTTGTGATTATTTGTATGGCACCTCTAGTAAACTAATAAAGGCATTTTTTTTTTCTCCTAAAAAAAAAAATCTAAAGAGTACAAACACACTCAGTGAGAAGTCTCGCTTCTGTCTGAAATCCCAGGCCATGTTTCCCTTCTCAGAGCCAACCACTGTCACCCAGATCTTGCACAGCCTTCCAGAGACACGCCACATGAGACCAAAGATGGACAGATGTCTCTTTTCAGAGACAGACAGACACCCACATACTTTACACACTGTGGGACCTTACTGCTCTCATTGAAATTTCACCTCCTGTACACGCAGCTCTGCCTCTTTTGTCAGAGGCTCTGTGGTCTGCCATGGTGTGGCCGTGCACCACGCAGTGAACGTCCTTGCCACGTACCGGCCATGCCCGTGTGGGTGAATGTCTAGTGGCGGACTCGCCGCATCAAAGGTCGCGTACGTGCAGCTGATTCTGTCACACCGCTCTCCAGGGGGTGTGGCAATTCCCACCACTGCCCGTTTCCCCACATCCCCGCCGGCAGGGAGCAGGAGCAAACCTTGCCAATCTGATCACAGGAGGACAGGCTGCCTCCTCCGCATGGCTTCAGTGTGTACTAACCGGGTCACGTGGGTGCCCAGATGCCCGCAGGGCTCACTGCTGCCCAGCACCTCCGGTGGGGCTGGCAAGGCCCCCACCTGGCCCCTTCTCTCACACGTGCTCTCGGTTCACGCCCTCCCTTGAGGGGGCAAGGCACAGCGATCACTCCTGTAGAAGTTCTGTGTACCCCACTTCGCTCTCCCTTTCAGAGCCTTGCCGGTGGTGCTCCCATAGCCTTGCTGCATGACAGAGGACAGTTGAGTTTCACATACAGGTGTTTTCTTTCATGTCACAAGGAGGAAGACATAAGAGGTGGTGTTAAAAATCACAGGGCTTGGCGGGGGCGCCCGGCTGGCTCAGTTGGTGGAGCATGTGACTCTTGATCTCGGGGGTTCTGAGTTTGAGCCCCATGTTGGGTATTGGAGATTGCTTAAAAATAAAACACTTAAAAAAAATCACGGGGTTTGGAAGGGGAACAATTACCATGTAGTCCTATTTAGAAACTGAGTCATAAAAAGCACAACTGTTTTGAAATTAAACCACACAATTAAGAGAGCCATTTGGTCAATGTCAGGCACAGCCTGAGAGAAGCAGAGTTGCCAGGAATGGAAGAGACAGTAAGAAGCTGCTTAGCTACCAGGTGGAGAGAAAGAAAGGTTTATGGTCGAATGGAGGTGGGGTTAACAGGGATTTTGCAGACTCAGTTACTGGGTAGTGGCAGTCCGTTGCACCTCTCCTGATCTGAGGACATTTCCCAAACCAGCACGTGGAGGGAAGACTGCCACCCCGCCCTGTGGATACAGCACAGGAAGAGACTCCTGAACCCGGCAGTGCTCTTGGCACAGCGCTACCCTCTGCTGTGAAAATCCACGGAGGCAATCCAATTACATACGGAATATAAATGTGTGGAATGTTCATGTTCTTGCGCCCAAAGCATAATCTTAAAGCAGGGGGGTGATCACAGACCACACTGTGGCCACATTAGCTTCTATTTCAAAATGTGACACAAGAGAAGACAACTTGGATGGCTCTGCCCCACATGCTACAGGGAATCACAGACGCATGCTCTTCCCTGGGGCCAGGAAACCACAGGTCCTTTCATGACATCATGGGTCTAGGGATGTGAGAAGGTTTCCCACCCCACGGGAAGCTCCAGAGACCATGAGCTCATGCCAGAAGTTGATGTGCTTTCTTGCTTTCTTCTTTCTTTTCTTGCTTTCTTCCAATGGGCTGGAGCCAAAAAAATCCCTCGCACTTTTGGAGCTTTCTGTCCACTGACATACTGCTGACCTGGACGTGATGGCCTCTTTTTTCAAGGTGTACCACAGGTCAGTGTCCCATCCAAGACAGGCTTCCATCGAGGGCAACAGACTGTTCACCACGGCGAATGGCAAACAGCCCCAGGCCCCACTCAACAGCAAGTCCGCAGCAAAACAGCTGCCATTAATGGCCAGCGAGGGACTGGTTCATAAAGTAGGCAGTTTGGACTCTCAGTCAGAGTCAGAAGAAGTCTGACTCTCAGTCAGAGTCACCAGAAGTTACTAGTGGACCTGGGATAAAGTACACCTGAGCCAACCTCTTTCCTCCAACTTGCCCTGGCTGGGCCAGAGACCTCAAGCCACACTTTGCTGGTTCTGTAAGCCCAGTACCCCAGTGCTCAGAAAGGAAAGAAACTGTTCTGGGTGGTGGTGAGCAAATCCACTCTCACTAGCAGAACCAGCAATCAAGGAAAATGTTTCCGCACTTTCCCTAGATTATAAACAGCCAAGCCCTATTCCAAACCTCCTAATGCCCGCAGTGGTAGGAAAACCCCAGAGGTACCAGTTCCTTTAGGGCAGGACAAAGTCCCAGAAAGTCACTGAGGCAGACTGCTGGTTGCCTGCCTAAAACCTACATACCCCCTTCCTCCCTTCCTTCCTAAGGCCTCAGCTACACAGCTGACAGACCACATTCCCAGCTGGGGGAATGACCTTGCAGCTGGCGGTGACCACGGGACTAAGTCCTAGCCTATGAGAGTGTTAAACACAGGGTGATTACTTTTCAAGGAGAAATGAAGGGCCCACTGATTCTTACAGCAAGGAACTAAAGGCAGCCAAGTTGGGGTTACCTTGAAATCTAGTCCCTGCTTTATGAAAAATGTTGTCATTTTAAGCAAGTCACTTTTCTGGGTCTCAGTTTCCTCAACTGTCTACTTAAGAGGGTCAATGTGGGGACAAAAGCATCTGCAGCTGTGGCCACCATCACTGGCTACTTATAACAGGTACTTTACACATCATTATTTCTAACCTTTATGACAACCCTGAAAGGTATCATTCTCATCTTATGGGTAAGGACAAAAATGGCACAGGCAAGGTCTGTCTACATGCATGGCCCTCTGACTGCAAAGCCCACATCTCCACTGTCTCGAGGAAGCCTAATACAAGGCAACGAAGATTCTCGCATGAATGAGCCATAAGGGTAGAAGGGGCATTGCCTTGGTGCCCAGGAGGCTTCCTGAGACCAGGGCCCATCTCCATCACCTCAACAGGGAGGCCTCCTGACCCCGGTCTTCTTCCCTTAAACCTGCCCTCACATGAGCTAGAGTGAACTGAGCATGACACCCCCTTGGTCAAGCCTTTCAGTGTGTGTCCCACCTCCCCTTCCTCAGGGAACACAACTCAGGCTATTTGGGCTCACAAACTGGGCCATCCCCAGGGCGTGGCACCTTCCTTGGTGCTGTCATTCACACAGTCACTTTGGCTTGGGAGGGCCCTCACATTTCTTCTCCCAGATAACGCTTAGGCATCCTTCCACATTTAGGTCTGGCAGCTCTCAGACTTTCCTGCTTTGCAGCGGAGCTAAGCATCCATCCGCATGGCTCCCCAGAGTCTCCTATGCGTACTACACATACCTCTGTACTGGCATTTCCCATGCAATATTGAGGATCTGTCTGTCTCTCCCACCAGACAATTAGATTAAGGAAGCAGGTAGGGACCTTGTCTTATTCATGCGTATAACCTCAGCACCTGGCCCTGTACCTGGAAGGAAGCAGACACTTAACTACTAACCAGAACAAACAGAGCAGAACATACTGGAAGAATGCTCAAGTCAAAAGGGGCAATAGCTTAGTGTGGGGGATGCAACCTTTGGTCCAAAATCTTGCTGCAACACTTAACTGCGGGGCCAGGGAAAGTTGTTTAACCTCTCTGGGCCTTAATCTGCCCCTTTGTAAAATGGAAGAAGTTATAGTACACACTTCTTACAGGTATGAGTAAGACAATATATCAGAGTACTTAGAAAGTACTGTGCACATTTTAGCAGGGAGTAGCAGTGCTGTTACTGCTGGAGAAAGAGTCCGTCCTCAGGCACAAAGCCCAGTGGCAGAGAGCAGGAAAGCACACATCAGAGTATAACCTGTGCATCCCCAGAGTCTTTCTCCTTCCTTTTCTGTTACAAATCACTGTAACAAGACTGGAAACTTAAGAGAAGTTATCTAAAATGTAACCATGGGATACAACCAAGCCCGCGGGTTGTTACAACGTGTTAGTTCTGGTTCCAAAGCTCCTCCTGGCCTATATGTCCCAGGAGGGAGCAGTACAAAGCCCTGTCAGGCTGTGCTCTGTTCCCTGGTCTGTCAGCCTCTATCAGCCCCAAAGGTTGATCACTCAGAATTCTCTAGGTGCGGCGGCTCTCTGAGGTGAGCACACAAGAACAGTGACAGGCATGACTCAGGCAGGGCGGCACGGCACGCTCCAGGCTGCAGCCCGGGGCGGGGGGCGGACGGGCGGGTGCAGGCACCAGTCTTGTCCTCCCGCCTCGCAGGGCAGGACCCAGGGGAGATGCAGAAATGCTTAAGGGCTGGCAAGACAGGGGCTCAAAACTAACTGCAAAGGTTCAGAAGACCACTGTCTGGACAGGGCTGGTTCCTGTCCTACCTTGCACTACTCTCAGCTGCTGAGAGGAGACGCGCTGGGAAATCAAGTCAGGGCACTGAAGAACTTCTTTTATCATCAGAGTCAGGAAAAAACTAGAACCGATGTGGCACTGATTCAAGAAACACCACGAGACACGACCCCTGTCACCAGAATGTGATCCAGGAGGAGGAGCAGGTCAGAGCCCATGCGGGCTGGATGATGGACACCCCAGAATTCAGCACCTTTCAGCACTCCTGCACACTCTAGCCTTCCTGGTCTATGTAACCACCGGGCCCCTCGCTTGGGCCTGTTGGTCAAGACAGAGTGCTGCCTGCCCGGGTCCTTCTCAGTCCCCAAGCCACCTTCCTAACCCACCTGCCCTGCACCTTGCTTCCTTTCACCGTTACACTGGGAAGCAAATCAAAATACTACCACCATCCATGTCAGAGAGAAAGGTGGCTTCACACACTCAAAATCAAGACATTTTTAAGTTTTTTTACAATGGGAGTCGATTTTTTGAAGTTTTAATTTAAATTCCATTAGTTAACAGCGTACTATTAGTTTCAGCATACAATATAGTGATTCCACACTTCCATACGTCACCCGGTGTTCATCACTAGTGCCCTCCTTAATCCCCATCACCTACTTAACCCATCCCCCCATCCACCTCCCCTCTGGTGACCATCAGTTTGTCCTCTATAGTTTCGTGGTTTGTCTCTCTCTCGTTCTTCTCCCTTTGCTTGTTTCTTAAATTCCACATGAGTGAAATTATATGGTATTTGTCTTTCTCTGACTTACTTTGCTTAGTATTATACTCTCTAGCACCATCCATGTTGTTGCAAATGGCAAGATTTCATTTTTTTTATAGCTGAGTAATATTCCACTGTGTGCACGCATGTGTGTGTGTGTGTGTGTGTGTGTGTGCGTGTGCACCGCTTCTTTTTTGTCCATTCATCCACTGATGGACTCTTGGGTTGTTTCCATAATTTGGCTTTTGTAGATAATACTATCAACATCGGGGTGCATGTATCCTTCTGAATTAGTGTTTTTGTACTCTCTGGATAAATTCCTGATAGTGCAATTGCTGGGTTGTAGGGTAGCTCTATTTTTTACTTTGTGAGGAACCTCCACACTGTTTTCCAGAGTGGCTGTACCAGTTTGCATTCCCACCAACAGTGCAAGAGGGTTCCCATTTCTCCACATCCTCACCAACACCTGTTGTTTCTAAAATCAAGACATTTTAATGGTGGAACTTCAGGCACCAAAAAAGGTTGATGCAAAAGCTATCCTTGAAGAGAGACCTTTCTAGTGACCCTCAAAAATCACACCCCGTGGGTCAGCGCCATTGCCCTTTTGATCATAGGACTGGTATTTACCCCAGGCAGAGAAAAGGCTGAGTTAGCTGGGCCCAGTCAGAGAGCAGAGACCAGGCTAGATTTGCCCAATACAATCAACAAGGGCCTTGTCTGAGCAGAAACAACCGCTAATGCCACTAGGGAGCTAAAGAACATGCAGGGTGGAGCCAGCGTGAGCCTGCGCTGGACTGTGCGGTTCCCGCTTGACACCTGCCCCTTAGCCTTTTCCTGGGGCAAGGCCAGCAGAGGAAGCGAGCTTCAGAGGCCACCTGCAACGGCTCTTGGCCACAAAATGGCCCGCTCAGAGTGACTCTACGCTTTATGTAATAAGACACAATTAATCGTTCCATTTGTTTGTCCATCTGTCCATCCACTCTCCAAACGGCTGCTGGTAGAGGTCTCAATGTTAACAGAATTACGTCACCCTCTGCTCCACTTAAAACTTCCATGACACATAAATGTGTCAAAAGCCAAACTTTACACTGAAGATGGGTGCACTTTACTTTAGGTAAACGATATCTCAATAGAAAATTTAAAAACAACAAAACGAACACCAATGCTTCCCGTGCCTTTCCACAGCAGCTCCTTCTCCTGGCCAAGGGACCATACGACTTAGGGCTCTGCCTCTGGCCTCATCTTCTCCTTCCCTCCAACGCCCGCCACCAGGGCCTCCTCTCTATGCATCACACACACCAAGCTGCATCCTGCTTCAGCACCCCTGGCTCACACTGGACTTCTGTCTGGAACACTCTTCTCCCAGTTTGCCAACCAGTGGGTGGCTCCTTTTCATTCTTGTCTTGGCTCCCAGGTCACCTCCTTGGAGGCCTCTCGCAACCACTACATGCCCGGGTGTGCACATCTTGCCTTGCCCCCCGCCCTCACTCTCACTTCCCTGTTCTATTTTCTTCGCCACTATTACCCCTCTCATCTCTTTACTATCTTTTTTTCTCCCCCTGGAAAGTAGGCTCTGCAAGACCAGGAGCTTTGGTTCTGTTTACCCCCATATTCCTAGCATCTAGAGAGTGCCTGGCTCTTAACAGGTAGCTAAACAATATTTGTTGAACAAAGGAATTGATTCAGTCTGTTGTCTCAGATGTATTTAGAGTACTGTCCAGGTATTTATTTTTAATTCAATAAGGTCTGTGAATTTGCCTGGCAGGTTCTCCCAGAAACTTAGCTTGCAAGCCCTTAGTCCTGCAACAGGACAAAATTGCTTAGCTCTTTGGGTTTGGACATGGTAATCTGCCCACAAGACTCCCAAAGGACAGCCACCCAAAACCTCTCTTCCTCCTCCCCGACCACAGGGCAGGGAGAACTGGCCCGTCAAGGTCTCCCTCACCAAATTTGGCCTTAGATGCAAGAACCAGACAATCTGGGTTTGTAAGCAGCTGAAGTGTTCATGAACATTTTTTAGTAAGGACTAGATGAAGCCAAGGTTCACAGTTAGCCAGCTTTAATCCTCCTACGCAGAGGTTCTGCCAAAGGCTGAGGAAGAAATAAGAAAAAACCCCAAACTGTGTAGCAAATAAATATGCTTAGCTCTAAACACGGGGCTTCCTTAGGACTGCAGCTTCCCCTGGGAGCGGGGCGGTGGCGCCATCTGCTGACGACGACGACACCTCAGCAGGGTGAGGGGCGCACTGTCACTCTGTGAGCATCCCACAGGGCTCTGTTTGATGGAAAGAAATATGAATAGCTGATAAACACAGGAGAAGATATGCAACCCCAATAAGGTGGGTTTTAAAAATGTGAATTAATAATTAACCCTCAGCCAGATTAGCAAACACAAAAACATCGGGTGAGGGTATTAGAAAACAGGGGCTCTTAAATTGTTGGTGGAAAAGTAAATGGTAGGACCCCTGGGGATGTGTGGGGGAGTGGCTTTGTGATCTTGTCCCCCGAGCTCCCAGGTGAGAGGGAACGTTTGTTCGTTGGTGCTGGGGTGGCCCCAGTGAACGGAGCCTTCTGGGAACTGGGGATGTGCTGGAGGTGGCATGACTGCGGCCTCCAGCAGGAGCGGGAGACAAGTTACCTTGTCAGTGTAACTTCCTCGTTCACACTGATGGAGGCACCGAGAGTAAATGGGCTGTCCAAGAAGGACCCTACCCCGCAAGCCACGAGCCGGCATCAGGGAATCCTGAGACACGCTGTACCTGCTCCCACCCTGTGCTGTCCCTGCACTGCCGACCCCATACTCCCTGGCTGTAAATGTAGGAATTTAATTTGATCTCACAGCAGATGGAGATGTGTGTGGTTTTTTTCCCCCCATCGATCCATAGATCACTTGAAAAGTTGCAGTGGGTATTTTGGGAATATCTATTATGACTTCAACTATTTAAATGCTGTGACCCAGAAACTCCACTCCTAGGATTTTCTTAATTACACTCACACAAATGCCCCAAAATCTACATTTTTGTAATGTAGCATTACACTATCTATAAGCGTGGAGGATTTAAAAACCACCTAAATGTCCATCAATGGGGGAGGAGTTAAATGTAAGTTATCATGCAATGGAAGTTACGCTTAGAAAGTTAGCAGACAGGGTATCCCTGCAATGGGCAGATTTTATGGCATGTAAATTACACCTCAGCAAAACTGTTTAAAAAGTAAATTTATCTGTTTTGATTTGGAAAAATTCCCACGTTAAATGGGAAAAAAAGCAAGTCACCAAAGCAGTAATTGTGTCGTGTGAACCTACTTTTATTTTTTTTTAAGTAACTTATACAAACAGAAATTTCAAAGCACACACATTAACTGTGAACCATGGTTAACTCTCTAGAGGATGGTATTATAGGGAACTTTCACATTTTATGCTGTGTATTTATTTCCATAATGTTTTAGTTATTTACAAAGAGCATGCATTATCTTCATAGTTAAAAAAAAGTATTAAAAAAGGTTACTTGGGGAAAAAAACTAAAAACAAGAATTAAAAAATGACAAAATTACAATTTTGCACATTAGGTAATTAAAAGCCTTCCTCAAACCTAACTCATTAGCAAATCTCCTTCTAAGAGAAAAGCTTCCAGCAGGCAGAACTCCCTGGGGACAGAAAACACCTCAGCCTCTGCAACCTCATGGCTAATCAAACAGAAGACACAGCCCCAGAGCCTGCATTTCTCACAGGTAACATGTGCAGCCCCTGGCCCAGGCCCACCACGAGTATGCGACCCCCCTCTTCCATCACCACATTTCTCTGCCACCTTCTACTGGCCACTGATTTTGGCTCAGGTCATGATCTCACAGTTCACGAGTTTGAGCCCCACGTCAGGCTCTGTGCTGACAGCTCAGAGCCTGCTTGGGATTCTCTCTCTCCTCCCCTCCCCTCCCCTGCTCATGCACATGTTCTCTGTCTCTCTCTAAATAAACAAATAAATAAACATTAAAAAAAAAAAAAAGGAAATCACCTCCCTCATTTTGAGGACAAGAAACAATCTCAGAGGCATAAAGTCACCTGGGATGAAGTTGCACAGTTGTAACGTTACATGGTGGTCATGAGAGGCACCATGTCTCCTGTGAGAGTACCACGCATTCACCCAGCAGAAGACTTTGTCTGGGACACACTGGGACTTCACCTTTGAATTTTATTAGTGGAAGTGAATCAATAAGCACCCGCAGCAGAAAAATTATAGAAGATTGGCTCTTCTCTCGATATCAGAGTTACAAAGCTACATTTAAGACCTTTTCCCTAGCTTCTCAACCCAGGGCAATTAGCACCCAGAGTCTTCTCTTTTCAAACAATCCAAGGTGTATAACCAACTAGAACCTCAGCAGAAGAGAAGCAACAGACTTCATTTCGCCAGTCTCAAAGCCTCGGCATCAGGGGCCAGGGACGAGAGCAGCTGAGGAAGCCTTCACTCTACAATAATAAGCTGACCTTATTATATAATAAGCTGGCCTAAGGAGGCCTGGGACCTTACTTGCTGAGATCATCAGGCCCCTAGCAGCTACAACATCTGAAGTACTCTTCGGTGGGCAGTGGGAATCCTATCCAAAGTGGTATGGTGGATGCTTCAGGTGCCTTGGGTTCTGCTCACAGCTATTTCTCCTCTTCTCCATGTGGAAGAACAGGTGGATGGGGTGAGAGGAACAAGTGAGCAGTGCATACACCAGTAAAGGAAGAGGAAGGATGTAAAGGGACCATGACTCAGGACCGGGAGCACTCGGCTGCCCTAAGAAAGGCAGATCTGAGTCAAATTAGCATTTCTCAACTCCCAGTGCTCACTCTGTCCACCTGTCTGCTGGGATCCCTCCAATTCTTCTTCCATGAGGACACTAACAAACTACCATCATATGGCATGGTGGTCACAAGAATCACTTTCAAATTTTTCTGCAATTGTCCCATCATGCAGACTGCAGAGTGAGTGGTCGCAGGGATGAAGGCTAGGCAGACAGCCTGGATGAAGAGCAAGTCAAAAGGGAGGTCTGCCTCCATTTTTTCCCTTGGGGGCAACAAAAACCACAGCTACAGGTAGTGAGGGAAAGCCACCGAGCCTCTTGGGTTTTAGAGAGGGGCTTGCTGGGTGCTGTTTTGGGACTGACTCACAACATATCCTCCTTGGTTCCAGCCTTCTTAGAAGTCTAGAATTAACATAAATCAATCTCAGAAAATCACAATACCCTGGCCTGGCTACTTAGCATTTCAAACAGGCCTGCCTATGCCAGCCCTCGATCAGGAAGGCCAGGCACAATTCACAAGACGCTGGGCAAAAAGGAGGCATAGGGCCCTACCTGTCCTCAGACTCTCCAACCCAGCAATAGTGCCAGGGAGCATGCTTCCCTTGGGCTTGCTGGTCCACCAAGACACCTGCAGAAGGCTTAAATAATAAGCACCTTACCACATCTGAGGCCATCCATGCAAGAGGAGCCAGAGGTTGCACTGCTCATGTGGGTGGGCAAGTACAGAACCCAGAGAAAGCAGAATACTCTGTCAGGAAATGACCAAAATAATCTGACACAAGTATCAGGAGAGTGACCATGCCTATATATACGCTAGGGGCAAGGGAAGAGTAGGTGGCTAGGAAGAGACTTACTGAGGGCTCAGGGCAGTGAACATTCTATACAAAGAAAGACTCTATAGAACAAAGCTCTATACTGTACACAAGTCAGAACTTTGGCACTTCTTCTCTCTCACCATTGAAATATGAACTCCTTGAGCTGCTGGTATCTTTGAAAGAGGGGTGAAAAGGAAGATCCATCAACTGCGTTCTTATAAAAAAGGTACTGAGAAGACCGAACACGTGTAAAAAGTCACTGTACACACAGAATGAATAGGCTCCATTTCAATTACTAGTCCCTGTTTTCCTCCCACACGTAACTCAAAGGCTCATTATACAAATTAGTCTGAAATGTATCTTGTTCAACAATCTAGTGTAGACTGTAGAAACTCTGATTTCCTACCAGTTAAAATATAAGCGGTGAGCAACCAAGTTGGCTTGGCAAACAGAATATGACAAGTTGCTTCTCTGAGGCTCTTAAGACTAAAGAAGCAGCCAGGGTGCCTGGGTAGCTCAGTCTGTTGAACACCTGGCTCTTGATTTCGGCTCAGGCCATGATCTCACGGTTTGGTTAGTGAGATCGAGCCCCGTGCTGACAGTGCAGAGCCTGCTTGGGATTCCCTCTCTCTCTGCGCCTCCTCAGCTCTCTTTCTCTCTGAAAAGTAAACATGAACAAAAATTCAAAAGAAAGGCTAAAGCAGCAGCCAACTCTTGTCTTGGAGGAGCTGTCCACTGGCATCCTGGGCCTGTTCCAACCATGTCTGAGGGCTCAGCCCACTCACCAAGATAACGTCCAATCAACAAGCTCTCACTTATCTACCCAATACAGAGATATACCCGAATCGATCCTCTTTGGCCACTCAGCATACAAATCTGGAAGTATTACTGGTTCAAGTGATTTGTCTTCCTAAGTAGATCACAGTCTCTTGGAGAACAGGGATCAAGTCTCCTAAACTTTTCTCATGCCCACCTTCACTATATCAGTTTTGTACTGCTATGTGACATATTGTTCCACAACTTGGTGGCTTAAAACACAGAAGATTTATTGTCAGCTTAGCTGCGTAGTTCTGGCTCCACGATCTCTTGTAAGGCTGCAAACTTACAAAGCATGGGAAGCTTTGGCTGGGGCTGGAAGAGCCACTTCCGAGAAGGTTCACACATGCATGGCTGTTGGCTGGACTCCCCAGCTCCTCACCAGAAGGGTCCTTCCAAAGGACTGTCTGAGTGTCCTCAAGACATGGCAGCTGGCTTTTCCCAGAGCAAGTGATCCAAGAGGGAGCACACCCAAGACAAAAGCTGCGGTTTTCAATAACTTAATCTCCAAAGTGATATACCATCACTTCTGCCATATTCTATTGGTCACATAGACTAACCCTGATGCAATGTGGGAGAGGACCACACAGGGCGTGAGTATCAGGAGTGGGGATCACTGGGGTCTGTGGTGGAGGCTGGCTGCCACATGAGCCCTTCTACGTCTGCAGGAAATTTTTACTGAATATGGAATGGATGAACCTTTCCAGGGGGACCTGGAAGCTGTTCCTTTGCTTTTCAATTCCATCTTTGCCAACACGCTCATGCTCTTTGCTGTCCTGGCTGGCTAACACCTTCCAAAGAAGGAAAACCGAACAAGGCACTAGAAGGAATCACCAGTGTTTCTGTCCAACCTTACAAGAGCTTTCCCTTCCCCTTTGGTTGTTACTGAAAACAACCAAAAAGGTGTTTTCAGCCAAATTCAGCTTCTCGCTTACCCAAACAAGGGGACATCCTATCAGTGCGATGAAGTCTGCCGACAAGGGCAGCGTAGACCCAAATGTTCCCGTGGAGGGGTACCAAGAAGGGCCAAGGTCCTGGCACTTATGGCCTGCGACAGCCAAGCAGGGCAGACTATTTGACCACACAAAGGAGGCACTGGGATCATGATTTCCCACATGGCCTCTTGGAGCCCAAAGCCATACTGTTGCACTGCTTCTTAGTGTGGTGGTGGTAATTTTTTAAAATTAGCAAAATGACTCAATTTCTCCCCAACTTACATAATTCCTACCATCAGACATAGGTCCTGAGATTACAACTAGAGTTGACAAAATTTGTAAAAGGGTCCAAGAGCTAAGCTGATAAGGCAGTATGTAAGGATTGGGGCCACTTGCTTTGGGTAAGGAAGGATCAAAGTGCCTTCACCCATTTTTTTTTTTTTTTTTTCCCCTGCCTTCATTTATGAAAGCTATTTCTCCCTGGACAGAGAATCCTAGATTCACAGGGTTTTCCATTCAGCACTTTACAGATGTTGTTCCATTGTCTTCTGGCTTGAATAATTTGATGAAAAGTCTGTATCAGTTCTTATGTCTCTCTGTACAGAGTGTCTTTTTTTCTCTTGGTGCTCTCACAATTTTCTTTTTATCATTGTTTGTCAGCAATTTGATTATGATGTGGCTTAGTGTCATTTACTTTGTGTGGTTCATCTGCTTGGGGTTTATGACGCTTCTTGGATCTATGTTTACAGTTTTCATCAACTTTGGAAAATGTTCAGCCATTAGTCTTCAAATATGTTTCCTGCCCTCTCTTCTGCCTCTTTTAGAAATCCAATTACAGGTTGGCCCTCTATTTTCCCATGGGTCACTGGGGCTCTGTTTGTTATTTGACTTCCTTTTGTGTTTCATTCTTAATTCATTTACATGGACTGACTTTTCTCCTGATTATAGGTCATAATTTTCTGCTTCTTCACCTGTCCTGTAATTTTTGATTAGAAGCTATACATTATGATTGCCACATTGTTAGGTATTTGGATTTTGTTGTCTTCCTTTAATGAGTACCGAAGTTTGCTGGAGTAAGCAGTTAAGTCTGTAAAACAGTTTGATAATTCTGAGGCTTCTGCCCCTTCTCTCTCTTTTTAAGTTTATTTATCTTGAGAGAGAGATAGAGAGCATGCGTGAGGAGGGGTCAGTCAGAGAGAGAGGGAGAGAGAAAGAATTCCAAGCTGTGCTGACAGCACAGAGACCAATGCAGGGCTCGAGCCCACAAACTGTGAGATCATGACCGGAGATGAAACCAAGAGTTGGACGCTCAACCAACTGAGCCACCCAGGCGCCCCTCTCTCCCTTCTCTTTTATATCAATTCAGAGGTATAATTTATATACCCAAATACATCCATATTAAATACAGTTCAAGAATTTCGAGAAATGTATACACTGATGTGACCCTCACTACCAACATAGTAATTTCCATCACCCCCAAAAGTTATCTCATGTTCCTTTGTGGTCGGTCTCATCGTTACCACTCCAAGGCAACCACTAATCTGCTTGCTGTCACTAAAGATTCCGTTTCTGGAATTTCATACAAAGGGACTCACATAGGACATATTCTCTTGAGCTGGAATCTTTTGCTCAGCATGTTCATCTATGTTGTTGCATGAATCAGTAGTTCATTCCTCTTTGTTGCTGACTGTATCCCCTCATTTGGATAGATCACAATTTGTTCATCCATTCACATGCTGATGAACATTTGGATCGTTTCCAGCTTGGGGCAATTATGAATAAAGTTGTTATGAATATTCATGTACAAGTCCTTTTGTGGCCCTGTTTTCTTTTCTCTTAAGTAAACGTCTAGGGACAACATTGTTGGGTTATATGGCAGGTGTGATTTTCTTTGTAAGAAACTTTCAGTTTTCCAAAATGGTTGTGTCATTTTACATTTCTGCTATCAGTATACAAGAATGTCAAAGTTCATATTCTCTTCAACTTTTGGTATTGTCAATCTTTTAAATTTTAGCCATCCTTGTTGGGTATGCAGTGGTATCATTTAATGTGCACTTCCCTGATGAACATCTTTTCATGTGCTTATTGGCCACCTGTATATCTTCTTCAGAGAAATGCCTATTCCAATCCTTTGCCTATCATTAAACAACACTGTCTTTTAACTGAGTTGTTAGAATTCTTCACCTATGCTGGATGCAAGTCCTTTGTCAGATATTTTTTCCCCAGTCTGCGTCTCACCTTTCCATTTTCTTTACAGTCTATTCTGAATGTCAGAAATGCTTAATTTAGATGAAGTCTGACTTATCTTCCATTTACTTTATTTTTTTTTAAGTTCAAGCTTTTTGTGTCCTAAGATCTCTCTGCCTATCCCAAGGTCACAAAGACTTTCTCCAATGTTTCTTTCTAGAAGTGTCAGAGCTTTTGCTTCTACATCCAGATCTGCGATATATTTCTGCTCAATTTCTGTGTATGGTATCTGGCTTGTTTTTAAGCTCTGTGCCCTTTCCTGGGTTGGCAGTTAAGTTTGCAAAGCAGCTTTCTCAAATAAGGCACAATCTTTTGAGGTGTCCACCCAGTGCCCCCGGTGTTCAGTAAGGTCTCTCACCTAACTGGGAAGAAAAACATCTCCCGGCCCTAGAAAGAGTTGAGCTTACATCTTCCCAGCAGCTGTTCTTGGCTTTGCCTCATGAGTTTTACCCCATGCACGCACAAACCAATGTTCAGAAAGAGCCTTGAGGAGACCCCTGAGCAAATGTCTAGAGCTTTTCTTTTATGTAGTTTGTTTTTCTCCATATTGTTCCTGGAAATTCCAACTGCTCTGGCTTCCTCAATTCTGTCTTCTCAACTTGGCAAGGCTGCTCGGCTCTGCTTGGGTTTCTGCTTGGGATTTGGAAATTGCCTCCGGCAGAAAGACCACAGGGCTCACCTCATCATTTTCTTTCTCTCAGGGACCACTATCCTGAGCCGCCCGTTGCCCAATGTTGGCAAAGAGTTGTTTCACATATTTTGGTCTGTTTTCTGGTTGCTAACAGAAGACAGGCAAGTTCTATACCAGTGACTCCTTCATTGGCAAAAGTCTCTTTACCCACTTTTGTACAGGCTCAAATGTTAAATTTATCCACATGGGAGAGAGTCCTCGGACTTCAATGACAAGCCCTACGGGATTCCAATCTCAAAAGGAAAAGCCTATGGCTTTTTCCTGGCACACCTATCATGACTACACAAATGATTGCAATGATGCTCTTGAAGGAAAACCAAGCAGATGAAAGACAATGGGAACCAAATGGTGGTAAAGAATTCCATGTGCAGAGAAGACAGGAAGTCTACAGAGGTTAGGAAAGCAGTGTCCCCATGTCATGAAATACACGTGAACACTGCACGCAACAGGCGGGCAGAACAGTGGAAAGTCCCAGCACTGGGGTGAAACTCACCGGTTTGAATTCCAGGATTCCAATTAGGAGCTGCCACAACCTTAGACAGTTCACTCAGCCTCTCTGTGCCTCAGTTTCCCCAGGTATACAATATAACAGGAGTACCTGCTTTGTGTGGCGAATGTGAGAAATAAATGAGTTAACATATATTTATGGTGCTTACAGGACTTGGCACATAATAAGCACTAAAAAACGTGACTCAGTATCATCACCAGATCAAACACTGGCCAAAGCACCTTTGGCCAAAATACCTTCAGTGCCTGTGGTTCTGACCTCCCAAGCAGGGGAGGCTTTACAAGAATGAAAACACATCTTACATTTACACAGTCTCAGAATACCTCCCCAAAATTTACTTATTAATTGCAAAGGGAAAATTTTTCACTTCAGGGGAGAGACCTGGAGGGACCACCTTCCTCAAATCATCATGAGAACTTCACCAGCGCTGGGGTAAACCCACATCAGGTGCCCCAGGTTCTGAGGCACTGAGGAGGTCACAACATCACTTATGCAACATCCCCCCCCTCCCCCAAACAACCCGAAGGTAACCATGAGAAAACATTAATCAAACCCAATCTGGGACATTTACAAAACCACTGGCCTGTACTTTTCAAAAACATCAAGGCCAAGGCGCCTGGGTGGCTCAGCTGGTTAAGCATCCAACTCTTGGTTTTGGCTCAGGTCATGGTCTCATGGCTCATGGGTTTGAGTCCTTCATCGGGCTCTGTGCTGATAGTGTGGATCCTGCTTTGCATTCTCTTTCTCCCTCTCTCCCTGCCCTTCCCCCGCTGACTCTCTCTCTCAAAAATAAACTTAAAAAAAAAATTAATTAGATTTTAAAAAGCGTCAAGGCCAAGAAAGACAAAGAAAGGTGGAGAAACTATTCCAAGACCAATAGAGACTAAATGTACTATGTTTCACTGCTGTCTTCCTGACCAGCCTCCAGGTGGGGAGCACCCAGTCAGAGCGCCTGCATGTGCCAGCCCCGAGCCTGGCCAGTAAGCCAGACAGGGCCCAAGGAAAGGCAGGGCCACACGGAGGTCATACCTGATCAGTACTGACTGACTGTCCTGCAACTTCAAAGGAGACTAGTATGGGCAAAGGTCATTAAGGGGGAAGTTTCTTGGAAGCTGGGGAGGATGTGGCTAGGCCGGAAGGAAGGAGAAAAACATTCAGGGGAAGGAATGTGAGTAAGGGGAAGAGGCAGGAACGGGTCTGGCAGGTTCGGGGGGCTGGGAGAAGAGCAGCCCCGGGGCATCTTGCTGCATCCCAGTGTCCAATAACATTGCTGTTCTTGGCTTAGGTTATAGGGCAGACCATGGTGGCTGCACTGCCTGCAGCACAGAGAGAGTTCAGAAAAGGAGGATGGGGGCACCAGGTCCAGGAGCCTAGCTGTCCTGCAGGATGCCAGGACACCACGCCACTTTAGGTCAAGGCAAAGAAGGACCTGCCACATAACAGTACTGGCACCTATGCTATGGTCAGTGTGAGTGAGGGCAGAGGAGCTCCCTGGTACAGCTCAATGCTTCACCAGCTATGAACACCTTCAGACAGCAATCGCCTGCTCCACCCCCACCCCCGCATCACCTCTCCTCACCCTTGTGCCTCACGTGATCACAGACCAAAATTCAGCTTAAGCCACGTCCACCCACATTGGCCCAGCCCAAGAATCTCCATTTTGGAGGGAACAAGATCACTATAAAAAAGCTGCACCCAGAATATTGTCCCATCCACAGCAGTGGCCCTTGAACTACGGTGGTCCATAGCAAGACTACAGTGTATTTGTCGGCTGTATTCACTGATGATTTTTACCTGTTAGGGCAGGGGGTATTAGTAAGTTGTTTACTTAAACACACTGAAAAAAACCAAACCCATATGTAATCTGCTCAGTGGACTGAAAGGCAATTTAATGTTCTTGTTAATTCTCATTTCATGGAAATTTTTTTTTTTTTTTTTTTTTTTTGCCAGCAACTAATGAGATTTCTCACAGAGAAATTTGGGGAAGAATTACAAACCAGGGCCCCCTCCGCTGTGTCTAAAGGATCCCCCAGACCCATCTCTTTCTTTCCCAGGCTTCTGGAGCCCAGTTGCCTGCAGAGCTCAGACAGAGGGTGGGAACAGCAGTGGAAACAGCAGACCTATAATCTTCAAGTCTGCTGCGTCAGAACGACCTGCAAATATTTTGGGCCCAAACGCATCACCCAAATAGAAACCCTGCTCTGGCACTCTCACGCCGCTTCGGCCAAAATGCTCACACTGTGCTTGGATCTGGGCAAGAGAGGCGGTGTGCCCTGCTCCCGCAGGATTGTGTCTCAGGCTTGTCATTTAACTGGGACGATGCCAGTACCTCATTTCTCTACATCATTTTTCATGTTACTAAGTGAAGATGTCTTCTAAGAAAACAGAAAAGCCCATGAAGAACACTGATGAGCTTAAGAGGCTAGAGGAGCCCATGGACTAGAACAAAAGCTGGGGGCAGAAAAGCATTTTGAGAGAAGTGAGCATATGAAAAATATAAGGTTGGTCCTGCTTGTGTCCTGAACTACTGTGCATATAACTTAGCCCACGAAAGAGAAAACTAAAGAAAAAGCATGAAAGCTCCTGATACCTCTCACTGACTGAATATAAGAAAAGCCACAGATACTCAACACCAAGTCTTTCAAAGAAATTTTAGAGCCAAGAAAAAAACACCGGTGGAGTGCCCCAGCCAGCCGAGTGACCCTTCTTCCCCTACCCGAGTGCCACTCCACTGCCCCCACATGAAAGCCCGCCCCAGGTAAGGCCCAGCCTCACACAAAGCTGCTCGAGCTGGGCCTGCCTCCAGCACGGCATGCCCTTTAGAATGAGGAGGACACTACATCAAACGAAATGTGGGAGGGATGTGTCAGATGCTAAGACAGGATTGCAGTAACTCCAGTTCGAAGTCTTTTCATCATAGGTACAGAGGTGGTTTCAGTGGCTGACAATCCTGTGGCAGGTACAGGATTTCTAGAATGTACCTGACAATTGGCATTCTCATAAGACGTTCTTCAGCAGAGCCCAAGCCCACCAAAGCCTGGGACCATGCTCACAGACCATGCCTCCCCTGCCCTGGCATCAGTCTTGTAGCCACACCAGGCAGCTGTCCAGAATGGAGGCCAGGAGCATCCCTGCTTCCTCTACACCTGGGTGGAATATGGTGGGCAGCCAACAAAGCTAGTTAACAATAAGGAACGGCTTCATTTATTAGCTAAAAGCAAGGTCTCTGGAGCTGGACAGCCTGTTCCTCAGGGGGACCCCATGAGATCCAAAAGGGACACGATCAGGGTGCATGGGTGGCTCAGTTGAGCATCTGACTCTTGATTTCAGCTCAGGTGATGATCCCAGCCTGCTCGCGCGCGCTCTCTCTCTCTCTCTCTCTCTCTCTCTCTCTCTCTCTCCAGAGGCACTTGGGTGGCTCAGTCAGTTGAGCATCTGACTTCGGCTCAGGTCATGATCTCACAGTTTGAGTTTGAGCCCCACATTGGGCTCTGTGCTGACAGCTCAGAGCCTGGAGCCTGCTTCAGGTTCTGTGTGTGTCTCTCTTTCTGCCCCTCCCCAGCTCATGCTCTCTCTCTCTGCTTCAAAAACAAATAAACATAAAAAAAAAAAAAGATTCTCTCTCACCTTCTGCCCCTCTCCCTCACTTATTCTCTCTCTAAAAAAACAAAAATAAAAAATACATGGGACATGATAAAGTTGCTTCAAAAGAAAGGCTCTCAGAAAAACAGTCCAAATGGAGCATCAAGTAAATGCAGAAGCTGACTTGCCATCCAATAATTTAACGCATCCTCCTTTTTAAGTGCAAGCTATAGGAAAAGACGCTGAACAAGGAAAGCCATCTTCCAGAGCTTCTAGCCTCTGAAACACTCAGCCTCCTTCTCTGAGAGCCTCTGTCCCATGCTCTCCAGCCCCGAGGAGGACGGCTCTGCTCACAGTCTCCTCTGGACTTCAGCTCTCACCACCGCATGTCCCCTTCCCATTGCTTCCCTCCCTGGTGCTGTGCTCCAGCAGGGCTCCCCCGTGGACACTTCCCGAGCTGCAGGCAGAACCCCTCATCCCTCCCCTCAAGGCTTCATTGACTCCCTTCGCACTGTCCGGGACACAGCCCCCTCCAGCCAAGAGCCCCCGGAGGACGGGGTGTGGGTCCTAGCAGTCCCTTGTCGAGGCAACACCTAGCACCATGTGTGGCACCCAGGCCCTTAAGCCCTGTCGCTGCACTGTTCTCATCCTTCAGGAGCAACATACTGACTGAATCTGCTCTCCAGGGCTCCCCTGAGAGTTCACTGAGTGATCCACAAACTGAACACATGCAGTTCTTAACAGGGACAACTGTGCGCCCTCCCCACCAGGACATACTGGGCAGTGCCTGGAGACATTTTTGTCTGTCTCAGCTTGAGGGAGGAGGGTGCTATTAGCATCTAGTGGGTAGAGGTCAGGGATGCTGCGAAACACCCAACAACACACAGGACAGCCCTGCAGTAAAGAATTACTTGGCCCCAAATGTCAACAGTGTCAAAGTGAAAAACTGTGGGTTTGATGGAGAACTTCCAAGGAGTGGGGTGCCTGAGAGACTCAAAGGCTACTTCTATGCATACGTGAGGAAAAGGGTAACTTATGGGTTATCCCTAACTCAAGGTTAGCAACCACACTCCTTAGTCCCCAAGGAAACACAGCAGGAGGGCTGTGGATAGGCCTCCTCCTCACCAGTTCCTCAGTGGACTCGGGTACCCCCTCCCCAGTGCTTCTGGGAGGCTCCGTCTCTGGGTACGAGTGCCATCCTCATGCAGCCACGGAGAACCTGCATGAAGGCCCAGGCTGGGAAAGCAAACCTCAGATGTAACTCGTATGTGCACAAAATGATTGGTTAAGAAATTTCAAACGTATATTTTCACGCTATCAATAGCCATAAAACAGCCTGAAGTTCCAGATAACACTTTGGACACAAAAAAAAGAATCATAAAGAAAGAAAATCAGAGTTGTTTAAACAGGAAAAAATGAGGCAAAGTAGCCAGGGTATAGGGTAATCAGAGGGCGCGCCTGTGTGGAAAGAGAGGCAAGAAGTCAGGCTGGAGTAGAGGAAGCGGCTAAGGGGGTTTGGAGTCTGATGGATCTGGTTTACATTTCAGCTCTACAGCTACTAACCAGGACCTTGCTTGCTGTCCCCATTCCTTCCAGGGTGCCTGGGAGGTCCATGAAGTGCTGGGCACAAGAGCCAGCACAGTGGAGACTCAGTGCAGAGCAAGCCACAAGGAAGACACCGGCTCTAGCTGCCGGCGCCCCCCACCTGCCATCACAGGCCCTGGGGCGTGTAAGGCCAGGAACTCGGATACAGGTTAATCACCTGTAACCAGGCTGCCCCATTCTACCCACTGCCCTCTCCAGGCCCACATGAGACTCTGCAGGTGAAAACACAGGGTAGGGTTAGGTGACGAAAGGAGAGCATTACCTGTACTATAGCCACCTGCTTCGGGTACATGCTAATCAAGTTTTCTACCATTGTGCAGTCTATGAAAAGAGGGCTGAAGGTAAAGATGTTGTGCAAACAAGACAGCAAGGGAAATGTTTAACCCAATTCAGAAAGCAAGTTACTCAAGCACCTGTGAAATGTTCTTCAATGGGACTCATGAGTGCAAATACTGTACTAACAATGAGGATGACTTCGCTCCCTGCCCCTTACAAGTGCCTGATACTGATCCAGCTTCCTTACAGACATTCTTTCTAATCCCCACAGTCCCAGAAAAATTATTATTCCCCTCTTACTGGGGAGCAAACAGAACCTTTGGGAAATATACATAGGTTGCTCAAGGGCACAGTGTGGCAGAAGCAGATGTGGAAGCCAGGTCAGACTGGTTCCAGAGCCAGGGATCCCACTATTTTTAACCACCTCTAAAATTCCTTCAAAGGGACTTCATCTTCATGCAAATATTATACTAACTGCAAAGGATTTTAAACAGATCATTAAAGGGGCGCCTGGGTAGCTCAGTCGGTTAAGCATCCGACTTCGGCTCAGGTCATGATCTCGTGGTTTGCGAGTTCAAGCCCCGCATCGGGCTCTGTGCTGACAGCTCGGAGCCTGGAGCCTGCTTCAGATTCTGTGTCTCCCTCTCTCGCTGCCCCTTCCCTGCTCATGCTCTGTCTCTCTTTCTCTCTCAAAAATAAACATTAGAAAATTAAAAAAAAAAAAAATAAAATAAACAGATCATTAAAGCAATAGAGGCTTGATAGGCCCCCACAGGGTAACGCTTGACAAACATATATTTAAAAGGCTAAAAAAAATGCATTTCCTTAACTTATTCTACAACTCAGACTGGCCTCTAATTCAGACAACTCTTGCCCTCTTGCCCCAATTTGGCTCCAAATTAATTAAGTTTTACTATAAATAAAGGAGTAGATCACCATTATGGATCCATGCTATACCAGATAAATCAGCATTTAGAAACCTTGAAAACTTTCTAAAAATAAAGACTCCTAACCGGCTACCACACTAATGTCAGCCGTCCTCCTTTCCCCTGTGGGCACAATACCAGCCTGGGAAAGAAAAAGGGAAGTTCTTCCTTAGCTTTGGCTGGCACTCGGGAGGCAGGAAGGAAACGGACATTTACTGAGTGTGCTGGGTGCCAGGCCCAGAGACAGGTGCCTTCTCTCCTGAGATCCAGTTCAGCCATCACTGTGTTTCATTACCTTACCAGATGACCACGGAGTGAAAAGTTACTGCAGAATAGGACATTCATGCGATCTCAAAGTATTACCACCACCAGAGAGATAATTTATTCATTGTGAAGGGGAAAATGTACCTTTTCAAGGGAGAGATCAGGAAACCTCACCCCTCCACCAAGTAGTCAGCCTTATTATTACTAATAGCAAGACTGCCTGATGTTACACGCTTCCTGGTGCAATGTAGTATGAAGCACACAGCACTGCCTACAGAGTGTTCTTGCTGTAAAAAAGGTTACCTTAATGGAAAACCTCCTCCAGAAAAACTCAGGAAACACAGGGGTCAGTGAAACAGCTCAAACACCACAAGGAAACACCCAGACAACTCCAGAACATGGTACACTGCACATGACGACTGGCCTGTACTGTTAAAATTAAAAAAAAAAAAAAGAGAGAGAGAAGGGGCGCCTGGGTGGCTTAGTTGGTTGAGTGTCCGACTTCAGCTCAGATCATGATCTCGCAGTTCGTGGGTTCAAGTCCACGTCGGGCTCTGTGCTGACAGCTCGGAGCCTGGAGCCTGCTCTGGATTGTGTCTCCCCCTCTCTTTCTGCCCCTCCCCCACTTGTGCTCTGTCTCTCCTTCAAAAATAAATAAACATTAAAAAGAAAGGCAAGGCCATTAAAAACAAATAACAACAAAAAAACAGTGTGTGAGTGTGTAAGTGTGTGTGTGTGTGTGTGTGTGTGTGTGTGTGCGCGCGTGCGTGTGTGTTTAGGGGGAGATTTTTCTACTGTAAAAGTGACTTCAAAACACAACCAAATGCTATGTGTGGACCTTGACTGGCTTACAGGTTTTAAAAACTCCAGCTATGGGAGATTTGTGATGTGTGGGGTAGTGTGAACATGGACTGGATGTTAGATGATATTGTGGAGTTATCCATTTTCTTACACATGATCGTGAAACTGTGATTATGTAGAAGACTGTCCTTATTCTCAGGAGACTCAACTGAAATTTTTCGGGGTAAAGTATGATCCTGGCTACAACTCAGCTTCAAATGGCTTGGCCAAAAAAAAAAAAAAGAAAAAAAAAGTACAAAGAGAGAAAACAGATGTGGCAAAACATGAACAATTTCTGAACTAGGCAGAGGGCAGATAGTGTATTATCACTGTGTTATTTTTCATCTTTGCTGCATGTTTGACGTTTTGAATGATAAAAATTGGAATAGGGTAGGCAGAGGTGATTCCAGGAAGGGGTGGTCCCAGCAGGTCTGTGTGTACAGAACACATAAGGAGGCTGTTCACCACGTGAGAAAACACCAGGGACTCTTGTATAAGATTAAGATTTCAAGGCTGGGCAGACTGGTTTGTGATGTTACTTTGGATCTCAGGAACACTATCATTTCTCAATGCCAGCAGTATTTTTGTAAAACACGGCCACCCTCACCCAGCTGGCTAGTCCCCACATCTGTAACACGAAAATAGGCACAGGTAGATTTATCCAAGCTTTCAAAATGCTTGTTGTGTTAAAAACCAACTCTGTCTATACTTTGGCCCAGAACTTCAACTGTGCACGGCGAAAGAGGCTTGCGTTTGCTTTGCATCACACGTCCTGGGAGTAAACACTCCCAAATGCCAACACACACACTGGTCAACGCTGACCTTTGGCTGGCAGCTGGGCCGCTGCCCTGCAGTGGAACAGTGTGCTGAGTTTCCAGGACTGCTCAGCTCTGCTGGGACTCTGGGCTGAGTGACTTCATTGAGCCACAGACTGGAGTTAAAGCCACCAAAACATGAGGAACTGCTCAGCAGGCAGGTCATGACAAGTCCCTCATTTATTTATTTTTTGACTTATTTTTTTTTTTTTAATATAATTTATTGTCAAGTTGGCTAACATACAGTGTGTACAGCGTGCTCTTGGTTTCGGGGGTAGATTCCCGTGATTCATCGCTTACATGTAACACCCAGTGCTCATCCCAACAAGTGCCCTCCTCAATGCCCATCACCCATTTTCCCCTCTCCCGCCCCCCAACAAGTCCCTCATTTAAAGCATTTTTTTCTACTCAGACACCAAGGCTTCTCAGTGATGTCCCAGAGAACCAGAGCGGGAAGTCCCTTAATAAGCTTGCCTCTGATGTGTTCAGCTTTCCTCACATACAAAGGGTAGCTTACGTGGAGCCTCTGGAAAGCTCACTACTTAGCAAGGTGTCGCTGACACTGAAACATGTCTGTGGAGGCTGGCCCATAATAGTCAGTGTGTTTATGTAGCTTGAAGAAAGACTCCAGGCATCACTTGGCACTCCAACTCTCATCCACCTGGGCTGAGACCATCTAAAAACCCCCACAACAGAGGTAAGCACTGCGATGGGAGATCCTTGTGGGGATCAAAATCCTCCCCTGAGACATTAATATATACTATAATAATGTTATTAATTATTAATATAATATTATGTAGCAATAATTATAATAAATTAATCTATATTGTATATTATGTTATAACATATTATATATTATGCTATAATATGTTATATATATTATACATTGTTATATATAATAACATTATCATTAATATATATATTAACATCTCAGGGGAGGATTTTTTATAAATTTTTTTTTTCAACGTTTATTTATTTTTGGGACAGAGAGAGACAGAGCATGAACGGGGGAGGGGCAGAGAGAGAGGGAGACACAGAATCGGAAACAGGCTCCAGGCTCCGAGCCATCAGCCCAGAGCCCGACGCGGGGCTCGAACTCACGGACCGCGAGATCGTGACCTGGCTGAAGTCGGATGCTTAACCGACTGCGCCACCCAGGCGCCCCTCAGGGGAGGATTTTGATTGTATATATATATCAGAAGACATCCTCCAGGACAAAACCCTCCAAGTAAAAAACAACAACCTGTAAATGGAGACTAAAAGTGATACTCTGGGTAGAAAAAGAAACAAAGACAGTGGTCTAAGGATCCACTGAAATCAGGGATGTGAAGTGGTGAAAAGTCCCTCGGCCTGTCTGGCAGAGAAGGGGGTGCAGCTGATGGCACAGAGCTGGTCTGACAGGAAAATGGGACAGTACCTGCCCACAGAGCTGGGGAACTGTCAGAGAAGAGAGGAAGTAAGCCCATGGCACAGGGGGACAAAAGCTCTCAGGAGGGAAAGACTGTGACCCCAAAGAGGGTAGGGACTGTTAAACTGCTCAGGAGAGATGACTGCTATTTAAAATATGCTTGACAATGGGGCGCCTGGGTGGCTCAGTCGGTTAAGCATCAGACTCTTGGTTTTGGCTCAGGTCATGTTCTCATGGTTTGTGGGTTCGAGCCCAATATTGGGCTCCACGCTGACAGGAGCCTGCTTGGGATTCTCTCTCTTTCTGTCTCTGCCCATCCCCTACTCGTGAGCTCGCTTGTACACTCTCTCAAATAAACTTAAAAAAAAAAAAAGAATTTAAAATATGCTCAACAAAATAAACGGTAGAATTGATGATGAAGGATGGAGTGGCCTCATCTTCACACACCAAGACCTCCCGCAAGGGCTGCAAGGTGGACGCTCCTGTCACGGGAGCCTGGCACTCTAGCCAGCAGCTCTGCTGGACTGGGGAACCGACGCCGTGTCTGGGAAGACAGAGCCCCCCAAAGCCAAACTGCTCACAGACTTCCCTGAGAGACCCCCTCCCTTTTCCCAGAGGGAAAAGCCCCACACTTCTCTGGACAGAACCAACAAGTCTAGGAGATAAGCAAGGGCAGACACAGTCCTCGCCCTTCTACCTCTTCTCCCCGACCCTCCTCCTCATCACAGTCCCAGGACCCAGTGCCCATTTCCACACGCTCCCTCCACGTCTAGCCTTACGCTGAGCAAAAGGCCACGCTGTCGTCCGGTCTTTGCATACAGAAAGCGCCAACCGCAGTGGGGTTTGCACACGTGCTCGCACCGAAGATTAAGCAAAGCGAGTGTGTCCCTGAAGGCTTCAGGGCCAGTGCCGTCACTCTGAACACAGGCAACCTGGCACACTTCTCAGCAGTGGGCGACTCTGCCTGTCATAATCACATTTCATTCTCTCAACCACAAATATCAAGCCCTCAGGAATAAGTCGGGCCATCGGCATTAATCAAATCCACGGAAACAGCCAGAGCTACGCTAGGAAATCTTAGGTCAGGGAACACAATGCAAAGTAAGCCTGTAGTTCCTTCAGAGAGAAAGGAGGGCCAGCTGGAGGAGACAGAAGTAGGAGGGGAGTGGAGATCCGCACACAATGTCTCGAAAACACACACATACAGTTCATGCACCCAAGTCAGCAGCTGATTTGGGCTAAGTCATCACAAATTATTCCTGGGGGAACAAGTCGGTATTTGTTCAACAGGGAAAATAGCAAGACAAGTAGAGACTAAAAAGGAAAGAAAAAGTGGCAAACATATACAGTCGGGCACTGGTTATAAGATTTATCAAGGCCAGACAACCAGAAGAAAATGGCATCCAAGAAAAGCCTCTTCGGGGTTACCTGGAGCCTGGGATAATTCACTCAAATAAACCCTGTGTTAGTTATAACAAGCAAAACTCTAAATCTAGCAACTCCACGCTATAAGATGCACACAGCTGCAGGACCCCTCCCTAACGCTAAGGAGCACACTCTCTGCAGAAACTTCCCACTCTGCCCATGTGAGCACAGTGGGGAAGTTTTGAGAACCAGTCATTTTGGAATTAATGCCTCTGTACAGATAGTTATAACCCTTCCTGCCCCAAAATGCAATCACAGGGGCACTCCTAGGCCTACAGCCAACCAAAGCCTCCTGTTACTGTAATAAAGGTAAGGATGTGCGCCAAGAAAACAATACAAACCCATGACACACAGCACACAGGACAACAGGGTGGAACTTCTAGTTCTCCAGAAGGGCCATCTGGGGTTTTCTCCTCCATCAGCAAACCCTCAAGGAAGAACCAACGGGGACTTAGCACAGGGATTCTGAGACCTCCCCAGCCCCTCTGAACCTCCTCCTCCATTCAGCAAACCACTTGGTTGTCCCAAGTCTCATGGAAAGGAAGAAAAGTTGAAATACAAATAACAGAACTGCGCTGGGAAAGGGAACCACCAGGGGAGGCCTGAGAAGCAACTTAATTAGGAAAGCTTGGGACAGGGACGGAACAGGCGGACCTATTCAGGAAGGAGGGGAAAGAGGAGATGTGGGGAAGAAGGCAGTCCGAGTGGGTCCTGCTCCAACCAAAACAGAAAAAAAAGCTGGGGGGAAAGGTGAGGGCGAGGGGGCAGGAGGGAGTAGTACTGGGGACGCAATGCATGGCCTTACAATCCAGACATTGCAAAGTAACAGGATTTAAAAGCGAACTGGAGATAGCAAAGCTTTGGGATGTGAAAGAGCAGGAAAAAGCCCAGCATCAGACTAGGGATTTAGAGATGCAGGTTAAAAGTGAGAAGGGGAGGCTAGGAAGAGACTCTAAAAGGGGGGCACAAAGGACTGTTCCAACTGGGGGTTCACGGCCCCAGGCTGGAAAGTGGAGTAGCCTTAAGTCACGGTAACAAGGTAGCGGGAATGGGGGGAGGGGGGCAGGGAGCTAGTTTTAGTTTTAGGCAGGTATCTCGGAAGAGAGGCATGAGCAAGCTGTTGAAAAAGAGGTGGGGTGAACCCTGGCTAGAGGCTGCAGCGATAAGGCGAGAGACTCAGGACCTTGGGTCGGGGCCAGAGCCTGCTCTAGTTTGGGAATGCCCAGCCCGGGCTCGCGGGCAGAAGGCACCCCAGGCCTTAACTCTGGAGGCGGGAGGGTCCCCGAGGCTGGGCAGGGCCTGCGGTGGTCTTACAGGGCCTCAGGAGGGTGGGGGTCCGGGACTCACGCATCAACGTGCTGAAGGCCACGACGCCGAGCAGCCCCTGCAGGAAGATGCCGAAACTGTGCATGAGTGCGCCGCTCTCGCAGCGGCCCGCACCGGACGCGACGGTGGACGGTGGCCCGCCCGGCAGCCCGCGGCTCGCGTTCCCGGCGGGGCCCTGCATGGCGGGCTTGGCGGAAAGGCGCGGGGTGCCGCGGCCAGCCCGCCAGCCCGGCCGGCCTCGCTGCGTGCGGGGGCCGCACCGCCGAGCCCCGGGCCGGGAGTCCGAGACAGGAGCCGGTACCTCCGCCCCGCGGCCCACTCGCCGCCGCGCGTAACCCGACGTCTGAGATCGCAGCGCCCGATTGGCTCGGCCGGGCGTGGGGGCGGGCCTCGGCCGCTCCGGCTCTCTCCCACCACGGGCGGGGCTCCGGCCAGGCGTGGGGGCGGGGTCGTGCGTCCGGGCCACAGGTAGAGCGGACCAGGTGAGCCGGGCAGCACGGACTGGAGGGAGCGAGTCCCCTGACCCTGAGCTCCAGGTCGGCAAGGCAGGAGCAGGGATCGTCTGCGACTAAATTCTTTTCCTTTCCAAGATTAAGCCATCGTAGCTTGCAGAATTTACTAAAAACACTCCTGGATTCCACCCTGTTTCCGATTCAGTAGCTCTGAGACCGAGCAGAATAATCTGCATTTTCAGCAAGCGGCCTAGATTATTCTGAAGGAGCAGTGAGGCAAACAATCCAAGACTCTGCACACAGTAATATTCCTTCCAGTACAGACGTTCGACGTTCTTCTATTTTCCTTGTTAGTACGAATATTGCGGCCAAGAGCTTATCTTAGATTGATCAATCCGCCTGAGTCGACTTTTTTTTTTCTTCCCTGAGCATAATGTAAATGGTTATTTCAATCCAGATGTGGTCGTTTAGAAATATACAAGGTTTATACTGAAAATAGGTCAACATACCCCCATCAGGTCCATTTTGAACGTGCTTCATAAAGCCAAGTTGTTGGTAACTCTCAGAGTCTCTAATGCCTCCCTCCTCACATGCACGTTTACTCCCACCTTAACCCCTTGACTCCTTGGAAGGAGCTCTCTACCTCTATTAGGGCCTCTAGTCTCTATTGTCCCATCTATCCTCCCAACACCTCTGCCTTTTCTCCATACACCTCTTGTTGATTCCTTCAAGTCCCCAGCCTTCCTGCTGCATTTGCTTAATGACCATGTACACATATTATTCCAATAGACACTGGGCTGTATTTGTGGAACAATAGATACTCCACCTAGGGAAACTTACCCTTAAAAGATAGCCACCAACGAATTCCAATTATATAAAAGGGCTAAATGCCACACAAAAGCTTTCGTGGCTAACAGGAATACTAACCTGATTATCCAGAGAACAGAAATGCTGTTGGCTCTTTAGAGCCCTTCTCTTACAATGCACTTCATAGCTCTGGGTCTTAAACGGCATTTCAGCTGTGTGTACTACTGTTCCCTTTTCTGCTGAATGAACTACTCCTCGTGCTTAAGGCCTGCCTGACCTCCCTCTCCGGTGGGCTTCCATACTACCTTGTGTATACTGCTCCACTAGAGCTTTTCATACTGCTAATCAGATGGTTTTACATGTGTCTCTCACACAGCTGAGTGTGAGTTCCCGGAGGGCGGGAACTGGTTTACATTATTCACCCTTATATCCAACATAGCGCCTGGCACACAGAACATGGCAACACTTTTTTTTAAATTAAACCGAATTTTAATTTATAAAATTTAAAACTCTCCACAAGTATTGACCATGGGAAAATACAGAAAATCAGGTTAAGAAAATAAATAGGTAAGGGAAAATTGCATTACTGCCTTTAAATCTAAGAAGGTCTCTTACGGGGATGCTCAACAGTTACAGTCCATGTTCAGAGGGAATCAAACAAGAGGATGTGTACTTAAAGCAGAAGAGATTGTGGGCTGAGTATAAGGAGACTGTTAATTGCTTGAAGATACAGGCAGCCTAAGGGAAGTTGCACATAAGAGCTGGAGAATGACGTTTTTGACAAAGCACTGCTCTGTCCTTCCAGGTGTGGAGGGATCCTTAAGGCCCGTTGCTGCTGTACCAAGACAAATGTAGACAAACAAGAAGCATTCTTCCGAGATCAGGGGCAGATTCCCCAACGCCAGGAGCAAGGTCGCTGTGGGGAAATTCTGCTCTTCCTACCTTTCCTGACCTGCAATTAAAAAGTCCCTAAGTCCAGAGGGTAAAGGTCAGACAGCAGGAGAAGGGGGGAGAATTCTGGAAAGGCTCAGTTTATTAAAGTAGAAAGGAACTTTCTCCTCCTTCCAGAGATGATTCTGAGGCCCCACTGGAAAGAGTTTTGAAGGATTTACTCTGGCCAAGATGTCTTCTTTGCTGTCAAATGAAGTTAAACATAGCTTAAGACCTGTATTAATGTTCTTACAACCACTTAAAACTGCCATAATATGCCACAAGTTTATATACACTCTTAATTACAAAAAAAAAACCCCACGCAAAATATTAATCCAAAATAGTTATTTTTTAATCCCTTGAAGTTATACCCATCAAACTTGATGGGAATTATTTTAATAGGTATTCTTGTGCATATTTCTCCTTAATTATACTTTATCCTCAACTCATAACTTTTAAAATTAAGAGAAAAACAGCAAGCAGGAAGGATACAATGCAATATGCATTTTGTTTTGTTCCAAACAAGCAGCTTAAAAAAAAAAAGGGGGTAGCATACAATAAACAAAGTGCATCAGTTCCAACAAGTTAGTATTAGAAAGAGGCCTAAGGAGAGGGCTGGAACCAGCCAGAAGTCCCACCCTGGCAGGCCTCTGATTGTCTTTAGAGAATATTCAACCAAAAAAAGAAAGGAAGAAGGGAAGAGGAAAAGAAATGAGCACTTTAAAATCTCAAAAGAAACATTCGAACTACACTTCCTTAGAGCCTTCTTGCAAAAGGAGATAAGGAACTGTCCAGTTTTAATTCTGTCTCAACTTTGTAGGGGCCCTTTAGTCATCTGCTTTGTGACTTGATTTTACCCCTAAAGCCTGTCCTCGTCTTTCTTCAAGCACTATTTGCCCACCACCATTTGGCCAAACTAAGCACGCAGTTAGGTTGACTAAACCACATAGAAACCTCAGGACTGAGCTTCCACACACTGTGAGAACAGGCACCATCGGCAATGGTGGCATCATTTCACTGGTCAATATCATCCTTTGTCCCCAAAAATAGTCAGAGACCCTTGCCTCCCATGGCTCAGGGTCCACACTTGACTGCTGGTGTTGAGGACTTGTCCGGCAAGGCTGTAGATTGTTTTCCTTTTAAAACCGTCCTTTGTGATAGGCCATAGCACCAGGACAGACCAGACCCAAACAGTGTGTTAAGTCAGAAAAGACGTTAAGTAGGGAGGGAGTTTTAGGCCTATTTCTCCATTCCCCCCTCTCCTAGTTTTGCTGGTTCTTGTGAAAAATCCAAGAGTTCTGAAACACCAGAAGCAAGAAAACCTCCAGTGCATTTAGTGCTCACCACCTTTTTTATACCTTTACCCCGAAGGCTGCCCTCAGAAATAAGGCTACTTATGTAGTCTGGAAAAAGTACAGAGGAAACCCCAAGTGGGAAAGCTTGGAACCAGATCCACATGCACTGGGCTTTGAGTTTAGAACTCTTCTGCAAAAACTCCAAGTTCACAGGTGGCTTACTTGGATAGATTCAAATTTCCAAAGTATGTACATTCTCACACAAGGGGTGAGAATCATAAAATTCACTAACAGAACATTGTAAAGTGAATAAAGTCATGAAAGAATTATAACTGCATGAAAGGGGCTTTTTTTTTTTTTTTTGGTTTCACAGGAGGCTTTGTTCTACAGTTTCTGAGACAGCACCATGACCATAAAACATGGTTACTTACAGTGGACCCAGGACCAAGACATTCAAATTTTAAAAGTGGGTCCCTGGTTCCCACTAAGATTTATACTTCACTTGTTAGTAATCTCTTCTTCTCCCTTATTTTCATAAGGCCAAATGATAGCACAGAACACTTGAACTTATGCTTACACACACACACACACACCCCTAGAATACAGGACCAGTGTTCAAACCAAGTACATGCTTCCACTGTTGAGACTAAGCTCCTAACATCTCTCTCAGAGCTGCTGTGGGTATCAATCAAACTAGTGAATGGTGTCTTAAATACAAGTCTTTGGTGATAGGTGCCAAGTAAATATAAGTGTCTGTGAGTTTTCCCCAGGTTCCCATCTAGATAATTCTTGCCTACTGTTAACAATTCCCTGATGTTCTGTGTGTCCCCTAGAACTACTTTTTGGCTTGAGACAGGGGAATGGTTCTGAGTCCTACTCTACCTAAGGCCTCCTAAAGCTTGTAATCTGTATTCAGATGCCACATTAGTGACAGGATTAATACAAGAGTGAGTAAAATATATTCAAGTCCTCAGGAAGCTTTGGTCCAAGGCCCTCTCTCTCACAGTGAGAATAATTTTACTTCCAGGAGAAGAGGCATATAAAGGCCAAGTTCTGAATTGGTTTTCCACATCTGCCTCTATCGTAATTCAATAAACATTTACCAAGAAGCCCATCTCTTCCAGAGGTTGCTAGGTATCCTTCCCTGACCTCATGTATCTACAACATAGATGCTGAGAGCCACCTACATTGCTAAAGAAAGGCAGATAAGTAAAGCCCCATTAAATGCATCCCCTGCATTAGACACCTCAACTCTCCTTCAAATGAGAAGGATGAGGGCAGTTTACAAAGGAAAATAGCACAGTTCCCAGAAGCCCACAAAATATAGTCAAAATGTTACAGCAAATCTTCACGTGCAATGAAAGATTTCCCTAACACACTAACATGGGCTAATAGTGGTCAGTCAACTTCAAGTTCCAGGGGGCTGATATAAGTCCATTCACCTGTTTCCAAGCTTGTTAATTCAGGATCAAAAAGTGGATCATGGAAAACTTTCTGACCTCAGGCAGCTGTGGGGCCAGCTGAAGGTGAAATTCAGACAAATGCAGCCCCTCACAATGTGCCTCTGATAAATTTAAGAGGTTGATACCTTTAAAAAACAAAGTTCATGTACCATGTACCTATGTGCAATATACAAACATCTTATCCCAACATGGTGAGTTATTATCGGGTTTAAAATCTGTGTTTCAGAATCACAGGAATCAGACTGTCAATGTTGTCCAGCCAAGCCCCAGCAGCTTTATAAGGGAAATGGAGTCTAAATTTTATACATTAGAAAAAAAAAAAAAGCCCTGGACCAAATTCCCAAACAATTATCCTCTCTCATTTGATATCTGGGAGTGGGGCAGGGGTATATAATTCTCTTTAATGAGGTTGCCTGAGAAACTATATCTCACTATGAGGAACACAAGAAACATTAAGGGAAACCCAACTTCGAGTCAGCTTCTCTCTAAGACAAAGCTGAGCCTGAATAATCATGGTATAGACAGACAAGCCGGCTAAGCCCAGACTACATCCAGATCCAAGACTACTCAGGGCCGTGAGTTTCACCTTTCCAGGGGCTTTGGCCCCCTTCCATCTATGGTTTCTGGAGAAGGCAAAGAGAGACAATATAACATATTCATTGTTGAATTTGGTAAATTCCCTCTCATAGGAAGTAAATCTCATTTCCCTAAATAAAACAACATTGTTAATTAAGTCGATTTTTTTCCCATTGATCTTCTTTAAGGAACCCCCTTTGCCTTAGTGCCTTAACTGCTGAGCTCTCCAGAAATTTAATTGTGTAAGGTACACCTCCCTCCCCCAATTCTATCTACTTTATACTAATTGTTCCCAAGCATCTTATATATATATATACATACATATGTATATGTGTATATATATATATAAGATGCTTGGGAACAATTAGTGTGTGTGTGTGTGTGTGTGTGTGTGTGTATATACATATATATATATATATATATATATATATATATATATGTATATACACACTATATATATATATATATACACACATATATATAGTATATACATATACTATAATTGTTATATATATATAACAATTAGTGTGTGTGTGTATGTGTGTGTGTGTGTGTGTGTGTGTATATATATATATATATATATATATATAAGTTTCTCTTCCATGGGCACAGAATTAATTACATTTTTTAAACTTGGATCTCTGAGTAAGTTCCAACATATTAATTTTTATTTAAATGAAGCTTCTTTCCAGGTCTACATGGTGCTAACCTAAGCAAAGAGTGGATGCTTTAATATATGATTTGGTTGGAGGCTTGAGTTAAGGTGGTTCATAAATGATCCAATGAAGATAGGGGTGCAGACCACAGAATGTCTGCCAATGTCTATAAACTGGTGTGGATGGGGGAGAGGAAGAAAAGGGAAGTATCACAGTCCGTTTAAATCTGTAATAGTATTACCTTATATTTGTATAGCTGTTGAGAATTTACTCGGTTTTGTAGATTTAAAACATTTTTATATCCTAAAGATGAGTGATTAGGTTATAAATTTGTGGGTGACTAGGATAATTAAAAAACAAAACATTCAGCAATGCAAACCACTTAAAGGAAGCAATCTACGTGTGTGTATTTCCTCATTCGTCTCAGCTGGAATGGTACAGCAAATGCCATTACTTAATAGTAGCTAGCAGTGCTGTCTTAAGTGAAAATTCGCCTGTAGTTTCATGTCAACTTGAGCCGGGCCAAGAGAAACACCGAAAAGAAAACCAAGTTGTTGAACTGCTGAGTGGGAACCTTCAGCTTGTAGATTACATGCCATTTAAAGGTTTAACCAAAAAGACATGTAAATGTGACTAGGCAAAGAGGTTTCCAGAATCCTTAACCACCTCTCAATCTTTGTGCAGCCACTGAGGATATGAGGACACAGTTTTACAGAAACTCCGTGCTCTGCATCACCCCCTGAAACATTTTTTCTCTTGTACTTCTACTCTATCTGCTGGAGACCCCAAGAAAGAAAGGGAGATGGGCTTACTGTAGGTCCAAGGAACACCTACTGATTTTTACCCAAAGTGAGGACTCTAGAAAGGAAACAGACAACTGTAGAGAAAGGTAAACATAAAATAAAAGCCACTGAAGTCCCTCTGAGAACTGACAGGAAGAGAGCAACTAAATGGAAATGCCCACAATCTCTGAGAGACCACCTAAAACCGGGAGCCCACGCTGGCTCCAGACAGGGAACAATGACAGTAGGGTTCTCACATCAGGTCAGGAACTGTGTAAGTGCTCACATGTGGTTTTAAGCAGTGTTTTTTTCCCCCTCCAGGTTCTGTCATAGATTTAGTGTTCATGTTGCTTAAAAATGGCATCATACAAAAAACCTTATACATGGCTGTAAGCTCAATCATCAACAGAGGTAGTAAACAAAGGAACTCTTAAGAATAGCTTTTAAAATGGATCAAAGTGTGACTGTACATTCAAAACCCTAGAGCCACGTAATCATCCCCAAAATGAACTGTTTTAATTTAAAAAAGCTTAAAAACACAATGACAATGAAGCACTGATGTGCCTTAGGCACAGTCCCAAATCAGTGCTGACTTAAAGCTATGTCCTCTCTTTCCAAGAAAGGGAAAGCAGAGAACAAAGTTCACTCTACAATGGGAAGGAACAGAACAAAAAGAAAACAACCATAAGGATGCTTTCCAGCAGCCTAGATTATTCTTTGTTTTCAGGCCACACCACTGGAAATGCTTATTCTTCTTACAGGAGTCTTTTCTTCACAACCTTTATTTTTTTTTAAAACTGCAATCTGCTGACCAACAGATGCCCACATTTCCACTGGCAGGAGAGCCACTTCTGTGCAGTGTTTGCTTCCTCAGTGTGGGTCCTCCTTCCCTGAAAGTGCAAAGAGAGCAAGCCGACGTCTGCAGGGCCCGGAGCCCCAGGACCGTGTCAGCGCCACTTGTAGAGTGGGGAGAAGGATTCGCTGCATTTGTGCTTCAAAGACACAGCTCACTTTGGTTGTCCTTCTCAGTTGGCAAACTGCTCATAGAAAGCAAACTTGATCCTCTCTATGTGATGGCAGAGTTTGATGGCAGGGCCCAATTTTAAGTCCATGCATTCTTGAACAGTGGGAAGGGTAAGGAGCAATAGGGCCTGCCCATCAATTTCCTGTTAAGGCATAAAATACAAATTATCTATGATGTGCACATGGATGGCAGCTCCATCAAGTCAGCCCCTGTTCACTTTGGCTTGTGTCAAAATCAGAGTCCCTGTGCTTTCCTTTATAATTTTTCCCCTTTAAACAAGTATCACACAGTTTCTCCTAAGTGCCCCTCACAGTCCTCCATACTAATGAGTCTTCAGAATTAATGACAAACTTTTACCAAGGATAAGAAACCATTCTACACTTTTTGCTCTGCAGAAATTCAATAAACAAACTAGTTTTGTAACTGGCAACTAGATGTACCAAAGAAACATCTCTTTAGAGAACTCTTTCTAAAACTGAAAGAAAATATTAATTATAAATTTCAACATTTTCCTACTCTGTAACATTCATAAAAGGCTGATGAGCTCTTCAAACATGTTCAGTTTGGAATCTCCCCAATTATCCAAACAAAATTTAATTTAGTATTTATTTAAGGTCACAGATTATTCGTTTCAGAAAACTTGCCTCCAAACTGATCACCACTTTAGATTCTAACACATTATAGATGTTAATTATTTTTAAAAACAAGTAAGTCATTCTTTTGGAAAAGAAGAGCACAATTAAGCATGGCATGCTTGATTTTAAGCCATTTAAACATTTGGGGGATGGAAACAAAGTCTCAGGAAAAATGGCAATGCAATGATAATCTGCTTCAACTGTGGAACAAGTCAGCTCAATAGCCTTTTAAAATCATCTTTCTACTACTCGTAAAAGAGGAAATACATTTCTTTCCTTTTGGATAGAAATATTTTTCTTCCGACTTGTAAATAAATTGCTGTTACATCCATAGTCCTTTGCAAAAGAGACAAATTAATGAAAATCAAAGGTCTCTAAAATTACCTGGTCTAGAAATATTCTTGCTAATGGAGCACAGTCGGTGGATCTGATGAACCGAACAACATCTGCCACACTCCACTTCAGGGGGTTACTGTCCAGATGAAGCCTTTCAGCAACTTCAATCCTTATTTCCTTCAGTCCCCATAACAAAAGCAAACCAAAAGATGTCAGAGCTATTTTATTCTAAAAAAAAAAAAAAGTCTCTCTATAGAAATCCATAACCCTTTGAGGCAAGATTTAAAGTGGTTTTAGGGCATGATTTCTCCCAGCAAAGATGGCCAAGGTCCATATACGTTAGGTATTCAGGAAATATTTGTCTTTGATAATAAGAAATACCAATGGGGAAGAATTTATCTCGAAGTTTCAGCACAAATAATTTGGACAATTTAACAGAGAAAAATGGTTTTTAAATCTCCCATTTGTTCCTTGGTTTATTTCAACTCAGTCTCTGGTAGGGTGCTGAAGCAAATGGGATGCTACTTGGGAAGAGAGAAGGCTTAACTAAATCATAAGGAGAAATCATTTACTGCTTCAGTTCATGCAATACATTTAAAATACAGTTTTGTTTTTTAATATATTTATTTTTAATTAATTAATTTATTTATTTATTGAGAGAGAGAGAGAGAGCGAGAGAGAGAATGAATATCCCAAGCAGGCTCCACACCGTCAGCATGTAGCCCAATGTAGGGCTTGAACTCATGAACTGTGAGATCATGACCTGAGCCGAAACCAAGAGTCAAACACTGAACCACCCAGGTGCACCTACAACCCAGTTTTAAAACAATAACTTAACTGCCATTCTTATAGTGTGTATGTTATATAATATGCATATATGTGTATGTTAAATACACCAAACAAAATAGTTTAACAAGAATCAAAAGGATAAATAACTTATTTCTACAGGACCATATATATTATTTAAAAAAAAAAAAAAAGGGCAGTTTTCCCTAAACTAAATGACAGGCTACTACAGATAAATTAGCAATGAAACTTTTTTTGGTTTTTTTTTTACTTAAAATAAGCAGCCACTGAAATAAATGGAATGACAACATCATTGACAATCATTTCTCAGAGGGCAAGTCTAGAGAGAGAAAAAAAATGACAGTGCATTTTAAAAATGGTACCTTTGGTGAAGGAGGTTTATTCTCATCATCAGAAAATGAAAAAGTGCGAAGCTCCCTTTTTCTCCGTTGTCTGTCTGGAGGCAGCGATGTAGATATCTCACTTTGGGTGGGAGAGGAAGAGCATGACTTTTTTTCGGACGTTTCTGACTCTTCCTGTAGCTCATCCTGTTGCTCAGATGTACTGCCCTCACTTAGGGAATCATCATCTCCTTCATCTGGATCATCCTCATCTTCACCTCCACTTCCCTAGAGGAAATGGAGAAAAAAGTCTCACTGAAATTCAAGACAAACCAGCTCTCAGGTCACAAAACCACCTTCTATTGAGCAGGGATCTGAGTTAGAGAGGCCTGCAGGTGTTCCTTCCGTGTCTGGACTACAGAGCGGTAAATCTTGGCTTCTAGACAAGACGGTACCTCACAGATCTCATACCTGGGGCGAGCCCGCTGGGGTGTTATCAACAGATGCAGAGGAGCGTTTCTTCTTATGGACAAAAACATTTTTCCGTCTCTTCCTTCTCTTACTGGCTTTTTTCAGGGCACATGCTAAGTTACTATGCCCACCAGGTGGCCTTCCAATTCTTTTATTTTTCTTCTTTCCATAATAGTGTGCTAAATGTGAATGACAAAGAAAAATGAGACAACTTCATGACTTCTGTACACCTCGCACTGCAAGAGATTCTACTAGCACAGCAGAAAACAGGTACAGTGTATTTGATTAAGGTTAAACTCCATCCTGTGGAGTAATCTCATCTGTCCAGATCTTAAATGTACAGTATAATTAGTACTAACAAATGCATAAACCTGAATTAACCTTCCCCCTATGAAGATACAGAATGTCTCCATCAACCTAGGAAGTCTCCAGGGTCCCTTCCCAATCAGTCCCCCTCACCAGAAGCAACCACAACTGTATTCTAATTTCTGTTGGTATAGATTAGTTTTGCCTCATCTATGGAACCATTCAGTAGATACTTTGGGGACCAGGTTTCTTTCACTCAGCATAATGTTCCTGAGTTTCACCTATGCTGCAGTACGTATAAATAGTTCATTCTCTTCTATTGATGAACAGCATTCCATTGTATAGAATATACTAGTTTAACTATTCTCCTGTTGACAGGCATCTTGGCTGTTCCCAGGTTTTGGCTGTTATTATGTGGCAATGAACATTCTTGTACAGGCTTTTGGTAGGCATGTTTTCACTTTCCTGGAGTAAAACTGCTGGACCATACCACAGATGTATGGAACTGCCAGTTTTCTAAAGGGGTTGCATAATTTGACATCCCAACCAGCAATGTATGAGTTGCTCTACACCTCTGCCAACTTGAAGGACTGTCAAATCTTTTTCATTTTAGCCAATCTAGTGGATGTGCAGTAATTTCTCATTATAGATTAGATCTGCATCTCCCTGGACGAATGGTATTGGCATGTTTTCATGTGCTTATTGGCCATGTGTGTATCTTTTTTGTGAAGTGCCTATACAAGCCTTTTATTCATTTTTAGAATGGTTTTCTCTTTTTGCTTCTTTTTTATTGAGATATAATTCACAATATAAAATCCATCATTTTAAAATGTACATATTCAATGATTTTTAGTATATTCAGTATGTTGTGTGACAATCACCACTATCTAATTTCAGAACATTTTCTTTTTAATTTTTAAAAAATTGAGGTAGAAGTCGCATACAATTAACCTATGTTCAAATGCACAATTGGTGGTATTTAGCTTATTCACAATGTCGTACAACCACCAGCTTTCTGTTGCTGCCACACTTCTCTTACTACTGAGTTGTGGGAGTATTTGCTCTATTCTGGAGAGGAATTCTGAGAAGTTTTTAATTTTGGTGATTTCTTCCTTTATGTTAGTGCATCCTCTCTAAGAAATCTCTCCTTACCCCAGGATCTTGAGGCGATCTTATTTTCTTCTAGAAACTTTATAGTTTTAGCTTTTTACATTAGGTCTGTGATACACCTTGAATTAGTTTTCATATACAGTGAGGCAGGGGCCAAGGAGTTTTGTTCTTGTTTTTTTAATTTGGAAATCTAATTGTACCAGTACCATTTGTTGAGAGAATTTCCCTTCCCTGTTACGTTTTTCATCTTTGCTGAAAATCATGTAACCACATAAACTTGGGTCTATTTGTGGGCTCTCTGTTCTGTCCCATCAATACCCCACTACTGATAACTAAACCTTTATGGTAAAACTTGAAGTCAGAGTAAGTTCTCCAACTTTATTCTTCTTTTTCAGGATTGTTTTGGCTATTCTAGATCCTGTGCATTTTCATATAAATTTTAGAATACAAAGACAATTCCAAAAATGAACCATATATATTCTAATTTTAAATATATATGTTACCTATTAAAGTAGTAACAAAATAGAATGTAATTTTTTGTAAAAAATGAATTCTAAAGTATATAAATCCATTTGGTATCACTCAAATTACTAACTGGGAAAAATTATAAATACTCTCTCCAAAGTCTAGGCTTATATCATTACGAAAAATAAATTTAGACAAAAAGCATAATAAAATCCACATATCTTCCATAAGCTCAAAGTGACATACATGTATTTAGAGAACAGATATATTTCACTTAGATACTAATACCTGCAATATGCTAAACTTAGTGCTGAATTTGACACAATAATAAACGAAGACAATCCCTGCTTTTTAGTCCAACAAATATAAATAGAAATGACAAAGTTAGGCTCCTATATGACTTTGTGATTCAAACATTGATTAGCAAGCTCATCATGCTAAATGACCTCAGCTCAGCAGCATCAAACACAGTGTCTCGGAGCTCGCTGGAAAAGCAGACACATTTAGATCCCAAATACCCACAGACCTGATGAATCAGAACTTTCATTTTAACAAGATCCTCCGCTAATCTGCATGCATGATAAAGCTTAAGAGGCACAGGATTAGAGGTCCCTAAAAGAAATCTTCAAATTTAACAAGGTAAAATCTTCCTCTGTATAAAGTCTCCCAAGTGACATCAGGGCTTGTAAAATTTAAGGAAGGGTAGGATCAGAATTTTGTCTTTGGGCAACAATGTCGTGACAAGGCTCCAAATTGGAAATTTCATCTTGTATGACTTTTTTTTTTTTTTTTTTTTTTGGGTGCAGTTTCACATGGGAGAAGATAAGCAATGAGAGGGAACAGGTGCTGTTTTGACAGTTCTGAGTGAGGCCGGCAGCCACCTCCTCTCCTGTTATTGATGCCTCCCAACCACCCAAGCTTCTGTGCTGCTCCCGGCAGACGCGAGGCGCGCTCCGGCTGCCCCCTGCCCGGAGCACTCTCACCCTGCGGTCTACATAGCTGGCTCTCTTGCTTCCTTTGGCTTGACACCTTGCATGAAGACCTCTCTAGCCATCTGTGAACAGCAACCCACCCTAGCCTTCCTCACACCCCTACTTCGCTTAAGTTGCTTCGCTTTTCTCCACGGTACCTATCTCTATTTGTTCACTTGTTTATTATCTATCTCCCACATTAAAATGTAAACTCAATGAGGACAGGAATTTTCTTTTTCTTTACTGTAGCATCCCAATCTCAGTGCTAGAACAGTGGTGGCACACAGTAGACACATAATAAATACTTGCACACTGTATGAATGAATTACATATCCTATTCAATGCAACAGCTAATTTATATACATACTGTATGTGAAAGTTAGCAAACTTGGGCTTGTGGGCCAAATCTGGTTCATGGCCTCGAGCTAAAAATGGCTTTTCCATCTTTAAAAGTGTTTTTTAAAAAGTAAAAATAAAACTGAGAAGAATATGCAATAGAGATCATCTGACCAACAGCCCAAAATATTCATTATCTGGCCCTTTACAGAAACAGTTTGCATACCTCTGCTATAGGTGAAGGTCTGCAAAATAAAAACTTTCCAAGATATAAAGTATGGCCAGCTGTTATAGTTAACAAGTTTGAAAAACCTGACTCACTATATTTGGTCTTTGTAAGCACAGAGCAGTTCTCAGAACACTTGTCCAGAACCATCCGTGGGCCGAAGAGATTAGGACAGCACTCCAGTTTGATGCAGGTTTGCCGGCAGAACTCGGTCACCCGGTCCGCTGTCTTCACTACCTCAACAGTAGCCCGGTAACTCTTTCCTTTGTATCTGCCGTGGAAGATGCCAGACACAAAGTTTACTGGGCTAGTGATTACCCAGAAAAAAATCAAGTGCATTCAAAGACCTGAAAAATATCTTTGTTTTTCAGAAGAGTCTATGCCCTTTATAGTCTGAGGATTCTGAATATGAGTTTATGCATATTGTACTTAAATCAAATTTATCACTTAAGTAGCTATGACAGCTAAGCACTGAATTTTTATAGTAGCAAATAAGACTGTTGTTTTCTAGTTCCTCAGTTTAAGGTTTTCACATAGGTGCTTCTACACTAACTACTAAAAGCAAAGTGACTTCTAGGAAGTCTTTCTTTACCCTTGGGCAGTGATCCTCAGAGTGTGGTCATGGACCAGGTTGACCTGCTAACTGTCCCCCATCCATGCATGGCAAGACCAGGTCAGAAAACAAGAGCAAATGTTTTTAAACTTTCACAGTAATTTGGAAAAGTAATTTTATGGCTCTTAAATCTAAAACAAATTATTTTTGCGTTCTATGTCCTTTCAATTTCCTATTTCTTACACCTCATTTTTACCGTATTTTATAACAGTGCTGGCCTACAACAGGATAGAAACTTAAAAAAGAAAACAAACCTGGTCCTTCACCACAAACAGTCGAAGAACTGTCTGAGGGAACATAACTACTCTAACATTATTCATGAAAGAAGGAATTCTATGGCCCATTAAAGACAAATAAGAATAAAGGGCAGAAAAGTCTACTCACTTGGCTTTTAGGACCTCCCCACATCCATGCCACACAGAGTCTTTGTCTAGCTGCAGCTCCCGAAGGACACGACTGGGTTTATAGGCTGCATTGATAAGTAAAGTGAGGACCTGTGCTCCGTTTTTAAAGCCGAAATACGGGTTGGGAATGAGAAAAGCAGACCATTAGAATCTTGCTATCCCCCAGAATGTCATTTAGGAGATCACACCCTCTTAGACCTTCAAAACATTATTATGGTCAGGAAGAAATAGGCACCATGAATTAAAAACTACTCTGGCATATGCTTCTAAATCCTTTGCCAGTCATGGTATACACAGAAACTCGGCCTCCCCAGACCCTGCCCTGCCATCCCACGGACTAAAAATCCCAACGGTCTTTTTAGCTGTTGTGCGCAGTGCGCGGCGGCTGGCTGGGAAGCTCAGGAGGTACAGCCGGCGAGCAGCTGTCTCATGGTCCCTGTGAGCGCCACACAGCCTCTGACTCCCAGACGATGCCCCTGCTCATCCTTGCACAGCGCTCAGGTGGCCTCTGACAAAAGACCTGTCTATGCCGGCAGAGGTGAACCTGCTGCTGTATGTGGAGAAATGCTTAGGTGATATTCCCTCGGAAGCAAAAGTAATGATGTGTCTGGTTTGTGGAACAATACATAAAAAGAGTGAGCTGCTTCCAATAACCCCAGAGTTGCCACATTTATGGAGGGCGGACTCTTGTGTACACGAGTCTCTGAGGCTGCTGTGAAATCCCCAAGTTCTCTAGCCCGAGGCAAGAATCTCACCTCTCGGAGGACTAGAACACAGTTCCCAGGTCCTACACATTGAGGCAGCTCAGCGATTCTTCCTTTGTTCAGATATGGCCCTGAGAAGCAACGGTGGTTGAAGTATATCTTTGGACAGCAGTATTTTCCATTGATCATAACTGGGGAGTGAAGAGAAATGAATGTTTACAATGGTCATTTTCCACTATGTCTTTCCAAAATTGGGTTACTGGGGCGGGGGGGGGGGAGGGGAACAAGCTTATCCACCATTACATATTCTGAAGCTTAGGGTTGTCTGAGTGCGCCTTGAAATGCCTTATCCTTATGACAGCTCCATCGTGGAGCTTATCCCTCTGCCCAGATCAAGCACCGACCTGAATTATCTGCACATTACCTTCGGGGTTAATTCAACACTGTTCCAGAGTCCCACATGGCTATCAATAAAGGAAGTGAAGGACTGACTTTAAGAACCCATGGTGATTCTTGATGATCAGCTATTCAATAATCTATTTTGGAAAAGTTCTAGACAGTGATAGTGAATCTTTTCCAAAACTATAGTTTGTCCCCTTAAAACCCACCAAACTAGCATGTTGGCAATGTTCTTTCCATGAGGTGGATACCCTCCCATGTCTGGGACTCCTCAGAGGGCTGAAAGTGTACTACGAACACATCTCTAAGTTTTTTAAGTACCGTGGGGTCTAAGTGTGCCTAGAGACCCCTCTCTTCAACTATTTTTCCGTGTGAATGCTATACTTCAATGTAATGGTTTTTTATTCCCTCATCATGGTTGTCAATTCCGCTAATAAACAGGAGAGACTCAAAGACACTAGCGAATCTTCCTCTCCACATAAAATGGAGAGAAGCCCTGCTGATGGACACCGGTGGGGAAAGGGCACGCGAGCACTGCCCACTGCTAACGGGATCCTGAAGCATACAACGCTCCCTGCGGAACTAAGGATGCGGTCTTGGCACAGAGATCAGCAGGTCTGTACCCCCTTCTCCACCTGAACTATGCCACCCACATCCCCCTCTTCAGAATTAAGGCCCGTACGCTCCCCGCTGCTGGCAGTGTTGGCAGCTTATGGCTTTCAGCTGTAAGGCATCCCAGAATTACCCTCTGCCTACCCTCTCACTAGGAGGCACCCTGCCCAAAGTCCCACTCTATGTGAGTGGGCAGGGAGCAGCAGCCCACTTCTAACCACTGACCAAAGAGGGAGTACAAAGATGTGGCCACCACCCCTCAATTAGGGACAACTCCAAGTGGCCACGCCAGCTAAAAGGCTCCCCCACGGGCTGGAAGAAACTTCTGTTACATTCGCACTGCAACTCAACTTCTCCCTCTGCCCAATTCTGCTTCCTTTACCTTCCCGCACCCTGGAGCTGTTCCCAAAAAGCACTGCCCAGTGAAACTCCTGCATGCAAATACCAGTCTGACTGTTTCCAAGGTAACCAGAACAATGACAAAACACAAACCAAAAAGAACATGGCTGAGGTCACTTGAGAAATATTAATGTCTTAATCCTAGAATTTTAGTAGGCATTAGAATAGCCAGTAGTGCATCAAAATTAAAGAGTTACCTTACCTTTTGATACCAAATCAAAACCACAATGACATATTACCTCATTAGAGATACCTGTTAGAATGGCTATTATCAAAAAGACAAATAAAAAGTGTGGGGGCACCGGGCTGGCTCAGTTGGTAGAGCATGCGACGCTTGATCTTGGGGTTGTAAGTTCCAGCCCCACAAAGGGTATAGAAATCACTTAAAAATAAAATCTTAAAAAAATGAAAAGAAATAACAAGTGTTGACAAGGTGGTGGAGAAAAGAGAACACTGGTACACCATTAGAATGTAAATTGGTACAGCCACTAGGAAAAAGCGTATCGAGGTTCCTCAAAAAGTTAAAAATTGAACTATCATATGATCCAGCAATTCCACTTTGGTTGGAATTTAACTGAAAGAAACAAAAATACTAACTTGAAAGGACATCTGCACCTATTGCTGCCATGTTCAGTGCAGCACTATTTACCACAGTCAAGGCAATGGAAGCAACCTAAGTGTCCATGGATAGATGAATGGACACAGAGTGGAATATTATTCAGCCATTTAAAAAAAGGAAGTCCTGGGACACCTGGGTGGCTCAGTCGGTTAAGCGACCAACTCTTGATTTTGGCTCAGATCATGATCAAGCCCCACGTCAGGCTCTATGCTGACAGTGTGGAGCCTGCTTGAGATTCTCTCCCTCCCTCTACCCCTTCCCCGCTCATAAGCACGTGCGCTCTCTCTCAAAATAATTAAAAATGCAAAAAAAAGGAAGTCCTGCCATTTCTGACACCATGAACAGACCCTGAGTTCACTCCCTAAGTAAAATAATTCAGAAAAAGACAAATATCATATGATGTCACTTGAATGTAGGATCTAAACAACAACAACAACAACAAAGCCATAACTCAGAGATACAGAGAACAGTCTGGTGGTTGCCAGAGCAGGGGCAGGGAGTGGGCAAAATGGGTGAAGGTGGCCAAAAGGTACAACCCTCCCGTTATAAAATATAAATAAGTCCCGGGGAATGTAATGTGCAGCACGGTGAGTGTAGTAATAATCCCATGTATTGTACATTTGCATGTTACTAAGAGAGCAGATCTTAAAAGTTCTCATCACAAGAAAAAAAATGTATAATATGTGGTGGTAGATATTAACTAGATTTTCTGTGGTGATCATTTTGTAATATATGTAAATATCATATTTACATATTTACATATTTACATATTACATATTACATATTTACATATTTACTATGTTGCACTGCTAAAACTAATATAATGTTATATGTCACTTTTATCTCAATAAAAAAGTGGGTAATTTTTAAAAAGATATTCACTAATGCTATTCTGCTGGGTACTCAAAAGATACCATTATGGTCAAGTAAGAGTTACCCTAGCAAGCAACAGAAGGATGATTCAACATTAGGAAAAAAAATCTACCACTGAAATGCACCACATTAATAAGCTTAGACAGAAAAATCATATGATCATCCAATGCTAAGGAAAAATTATTTTGTAAATGTGAGCATGTGTTTATGACCAAGGTTCCTAGAAAACCAGAAATAGAAAGGAACTTCTTCAGCAATTACATGCCAGTCACCTATTTAATAGGGAAAGATTAAATACCTTCCCTTTAATATTATGAATAGGGGTACCTGGGTGGCTCAGTCGGTTAAGCGTCTGACTTCAGCTCAGGTCATGATCTCATGGGTCACAAGTTCAAGCCCCATGTTGGGCTCTGTGTGGACAGCTCAGAGCCTGGAGCCTACTTTGGATTCTGTGTCTCCCTCTCTCTCTGCCCCTCCCCCACTCATGCTCTGTCTCTCTCTCTCTTTCAAAAATAAACAAACATTAAAAAAAAAAATCAAAAACAGTATTATGAATAAAACAATACTACCACTATCACCAGGCCTGTTAAACACAGGGAAAAGTCGGGGCGCCTGGGTGGCTCAGCTGGTCAAGCGTCCGACTTAGCTCAGGTTATGATCTCACGGTTTGTGAGTTCAAGCCCGGCCCCGGGCTCTGTGCTGACAGCTCCGAGCCTGCAGCCTACTTTGGATTCTGTGTCTCCTTCTCTCTCTGTCCCTCCCCCACTTGTACTCTGTCTCTCTCTGTCTCTCAAAAATAAGTAAGTATAAAAAAAATTAAAAAAAAAAACACAGGGAAAAGTCTCATAAGGAGCTATCAGAAAATAAAAGTAAGCAAGTATAGCAAACTGGTTATTATACTAAAGTTAATTACTTTTTTATGTGTAAGTGACATAATGAGAAGGCAGTGGGTGGAAGAGACAAAAGTGTGTGTTTTGAACCAAGAAAGATCCAAGTTGTATTTTTGACCCATCTATATTCATAAAGCTGTGTGGCCTCTCTGAGCTTTGATTTCTTTTCTAAGCATTTACTAAATACCATCCAAATGCATAATCTGTGCTAGAATACACACAGCCAAGATGCTAAGCATACAACAAGCAAAGGTGGAGCCAAGAACAATTCCAAGGAGAGACCCCCTGACAACAGGCTTTGGCCTCCAGCAATGATTCTTGTTTCATTTATCAGGCATTGCCTCTGGGACAATCTGTTTTTCCAGCGCTGTTTTTTAATTGTGAAATATATACACACAACCTATATCACAAAAAAGGTTTAAAGAACAATAAACATCTACCTCCCAACCACACAGCTTAAGAAAGTGCACTGCCTGGGGGCGCCTGGGTGGCTCAGGTCGGTTAAGCGTCCGACTTCGGCTCAGGTCATGATCTCACAGTTCGTGAGTTCGAGCCTCGCGTCGGGCTCTGTGATGACAGCTCAGAGCCTGGAGCCTGCTTCACGTTCCGTGTCTCCCTCTCTCTCTGCCCCTTCCCTGCTCATGCTCTGTCTCCCTCGGTCTCAAAAATAAATAAACATTAAAAAAAAAAATTAAAAAAAAAAAAAAAAAAAGAAAGTGCACTGCCTGGAAAGGCTCTGGTTCTTTACCTAAACTCAGGAACGAGAATATTGACCTCCAGCGACCTTGGCACCCAAGTGATCAGCAGAGAATAGTTATAAGTGGACAGAAATATCATCCCAGAGATAGTTATTAAACTAGATACATCTTGGACAATTGTAAGTCTTTAAAGTCACAATTAAGAGAACCCTCGAGGCATCTGGATAGTTCAGTCGGTTAAGTGTCTGACTTTGGCTCAGGTCGTGATCTCACAGTTTGTGGGTTCGAGCACCGCCATCGGGGCTCTGTGCTGACAGCTCAGAGCCTGGAGCCTGCTTCAGATTCTGTCTCCGTCTCTCTCTGCCCCTCCCCCACTCGCACTCTTTCTCTCAAAAATAAACAAGCAAAAAAAAATAAAATAAAAAAAAGAGAACCCTCTATGGGGGTGCCTGGGTGGCTCAGTCGGTTAAGTGTCTGACTTCGGCTCAGGTCATGATCTCACGGTTTGTGAGGTCATCATGCTCTGCACTGATGGTGCAGAGCCTGCCTGTGATCCCCTCTCTCTGCCCTTCTCCCACTCTCTCTCAAAATAAATAAATAAACTTAAAAAAAAAAAAAAGGGGCCCCCTCTATGAAGCTACATTTTGGGGGCACCTAGCTGGCTCAGTCAGTAAAGCATGCAACTCTTGATCGCAGGGTTGTGAGTTCAAGCACCAAGCTGGGTGTAGCAATTACTTAAAAATAAAACCTTGGGGTGCCTGAGTGGCTCAGTTGGTCAAGCACTTACTCTTGATTTCAGCTCAGGTCATGATCTCACAGTGGTGAGATCGAGCCCCGAGTCGGGCTCAGTGTGGAGCATGGAGCCTGCTTAGGATTCTCTCTCTCTGCCTCTCCCCTGCTCGTGCTTGCTCTCTCTCTCAAAATAAATAAAATTAAGAAATAAATTAATTAAAATCTTAAAAAAAAAAGTATGAAGCTACATCCTATAAATCAAATGTATTGTTTAAGATATAGCCCATTAAAAGAAAATAAAGGTCCTCCTTTCCATAAGACTGCATACACTTATACCTGAGTCTGTGGAGTTCAGCTCCTGATTCTTCAGGCCCTCATGGACAGTCCTGGAGGATGGTATTCTGAGTCAAGATAACACAACAAAATAGTGAGATAATCCTTACGGTCAGTAAAGTTTGAGGGTTAGTTTCCTTCAAATCTAAGAAGAAAGCAAATGTGGCAGATTGCAAAATGTGTAACAGAAGGTGCTTCCCTGCTCATATTTTTTTTTTAACAATTGTTTTTAAAACTATGTACATGGTTTAATGAGCCAACAGACAGTCTGCAGACAGTGCTGTAATACTTCATATTTAAATCAACTTTTTTTCATTCATGTGAACAACAAATTATAGAATTCCTTCTGGAATTCTCACACCATAAGTAAATTGTTCATTTTTTTCAATAGTCAAAGAACAAACACATTTCTTACAAGGGTCTGTTTTCTTCTTTTATTAGTTTCAAAATTAAAGACAAATTATGTTTTACAAATCAGAGAATTATTCTATATGCACCAATCAATGAAAAAGGCTGATTTATCTTTTTGGGAATACTTTCTGACTAAAACTCTGGATCCGTCTTGGCAACTAAGTCAAGGAGAAGTCCGGGGCCGGATTTTTGACACTGCTATCTCACTTCCCTGCCTGGGACTGAAGTCTGTGGCCTTTCTCTCCACTTCTGCTGTCCATTTTATTACTCACACCGCCACAGAAACAGCCATAACTTACAGAGAATCTGCTATAGATTGAATTGTGTCCCTTTAAAATTCACTTGTTGTGTCTCTTAGCCCCACTGTGACTGTGTCTGGAGATAGAACGCTTATGAGGTAAATAAAGGCAGGACTCTGATCTAGGAGGGCTGGCTCTCCCTTCCAGCTAGTGCCACCATGTGAGGATGCATGGGAAGCTGGCAGTCTGTAGGGAGAGCCAAGCCAGGAATGGAATCAGGCTGGCACTTTGATCTCGGACTTCCCAGCCTGCACAACTGGGAGAAAATAAATTTCTGTTGTTTGAGCCATCCAGTCCATGGTATTCTGTTATGGCAGCTTGAGCAAACTAATATAGACTTGAAAACCCAGCATCTGGAAACACGCATGTATGTGTATTTTTAAGGCACCACTAATTAAATAAATGCCTCCCAAAAGCTGTGTATGAAGGTATGCTACAATGGGACACCAAGTCACCCCTTTGAGTGCACCTTTTCTTATAGAGCTGCTGTCTTCTACCTCAAGGTTTTTTTCACTGTGACAAGTCATATCCTAATTTATAATTTCTGTTCTTCCATAACAAATAACAGCACAGAGATTCTATTTCCTCTCTTATTCAAATGCCTTCAGGCTTTAAAAGCCAAAGAAGACCCAACAGGGGGAACATCTTGAGAAGGCATTTTACCCTTTTGTATACAATGCCATTTTAGAGAACATATATGCTGTAAGGAAAAATATGTAACCTAACAAAAGCTGAATTAAAGAATTATGCTTCCACCTGAGAAAATAACACATGAGATATACTCTCTGAAACAGTGACTTCTTTTTCTAGATATTCTAATTTTCAAATGTCAATTATTTAAACATACTGTTATACTATTCTATTACTTACTGTTTTTCTGGTTGAACCACTGCAATTTTCCTCTGTTTCTGGACTGTAAGAAGAAAACAAAACTATAAATGTCAAGAAAAACAAACAGACAAAAGAATAGTTTCTATATGTATTAAGCTAACATTAGCACATTTAAAAACCTGGTCATTGCGTATATTTAACTAGTAAGTACTATGAATTAAGTGCTGATATGTCTAAATATCTAGACTGAGGCACATTTTCTGGGTACGAAGAGTCTTTACACAAAGACCAAAAATAATATTTTCAAGGCTCACAAGTCAGTTGACTCCTATGAATATTTTCTACACAGGAAAAGATATTCAAAAGAAAAACTGATTTCAGCAAGGATACCAGGACCATTCAATGGGACAAGTACAGCCTTTCCAACAAATAGTGCTGGGAAAACTGACTACCCACAGTAATGAAGTTGGACTCTTACCTTACACCATATACAAAAATTAACTCAAAATGGATCAAAGACCTAAACATAAAGGCTAAAACTATAAAACTCTTAGAAGACAACATAGGGAAAATCTTTCATGACATCAGATTTGGCAATGATTTTCTAGATATGACATCAAAAGCACAGGTGACAAAAGAAAAAATAAATTGGACTACATTAAGAGTTAAAACTCCTGTGTGTCGAGAGAGAGAGAAAAGGCAACCCACAGAATGGGGAGAAAATATTTGCAAGTCACATATCTGATAACGAAGGTATTAATATCTAGAATATGTAACAAAATTCTACAACTCAACAACAACACAACAACAAAAAACAATTAAAAAATGGGCAAAAGACTTGAACAGACATTCCTCCGAAGAAGATATACCAATGTCCGATAAGCACGTGAAAAGATACTCAACATTGCTGATGATCAGGGAAGTACAACTCAAAACCCCAGTAAGATACCACCCTACATCTACCAGCATGGCTATTATAAAACACAAATAAAAAACTCAGAAAGTAACAAGGGTTGGGGTAGTGAGAAGAAAGGAGAATCCCCGTACACTGTTGGTGGGGATATAAGATGGTGCAGCCACTTCAGCAAACAGTCTAACAGTTCCTCAGAGTGTTAAACACAGAGTTATACTCGAGAAATGAAAACATGTGTCCACATAAAAACCTGTACACAAATGTTCACAGCTGCATTTTTCATAATGACTTAGGAACAGAAAACAACCCAAATGGCCACTGACTGATGCCTGGATAAAGAAAATGCGGCATATCACTACCATGGAACAGTATTAAAACCTATGAAGGAACGCAGTACTGAGAACACACTGCCACATGGATGAACTCTGAAAACATCATGCTGAGCAAAGGAAGCCAGTCATAAAAGATCATACATCATTTGGTTCCACAGGAAATGTCCAGAACAGGCAAATCTATATAGGAGAAAACAGTAGAGAAGTAGCTACCTAGGGCTGGGGGGACAAAGAGGTGTCTGCCAAGGGGTACAGGGTTTCTTTCTGAGATGATGAAAATATTATCAAATTTACTGCGGTGATAGTTGTACAACTCCATGAGCGTACTAAAAATCACTAAATAACAGGATCAAATTTTATGTTACATAAATGCTATCCCAATAGAGCTGTTTTTAAAAGGGTGGTGGGTGCCTGGGTGGCTCAGTCAGTTAAGTGTCCGGCTCTTGATTTCGGCTCAGGTCGTGATCTCGCGGTTCGTGGGTTTGAGCCCCGCGGAGGGCTCTGCATTGACAGTGCAGAGTCTGCTTGGGATTCTGTCTCCCTTTCTCTCTGCCCCTTCCCTGCTTGGGTGCGCTCACTCGCTCTCAAAAATAAACAAACTTTATGGGATGGGATGTCACTTTTAAGATTAGGTTACAAAAACACCCTGGCTTCTACCTTCCTCAACCTTGCTCTGTTCCCTGGCTGGTTCTGATGGAAGCCAACTGCCCTGCTGTGGGCTCCCTGACGAAGAGGTCCACATGGCAAGAAACTGAGGGAAGACTCCCACCAACAGCCAGCGAGGACCTGAGGCCCTCAGTCCAAAAGCCACGAGGAAGTGAGTCATGTTAACAACCATCTGAGTACACTTGGCGGCAGAGCCTCCCTACCTTGAGCCCTAAGATGACTGGGGTCCTGGCTGATACCCTGACTGCAGGCTCATAAGGGGCCTGGATCCAAAGCACCCAGCTACGTTGTGCCCACATTCTTGACCCACAGAAACTGTTCAGGCAATCCAGGCAGGTTGCAATAAGTGATTTCCCTATGTAGGAATAAACAGTCAGAACACCACTCTGCTTTTCTCTGAAATGTCCACATTCATCCTAATTGATGGCAGCCACACGACAGATTATTTAACAATCAACCCCTTGGCCCAGAAATAGACCACTACCTCGTGTTCGGCGAGGGGCGCTGAGGGGATGGCCATTGGTTTCACACCAGCCCAAAGGAAATATATCCATGGATTCCACACTCACAATACATTCAGGTATGGGCTTCTGAGAACCTGTTTAGATTAAAAAAAAATTTTTAGACCATTAAATAGCCTTCTTCATAAAGTACTTCCTGGACAATGTTCTACTGTTGCAATAATGCAGACACAAAGTCTTTCGGTAAGTTCCTTTTACACAGAAGTCATACTTGTTCATGTGTAACAAACATTAAGAAAAAAGGGTAAACCATCCCCTACGCATAACTGTATAAAAATGAAAGTGGGGAGCAAATACACAGAATGACCCCTAGTTACGGAACAGCAAATAGGCAACTGGAACTAACAGTAGAAACACTCGGCTGACTGACAAATACAGTCAGTTCCACGCAATAACTGGGAAACAAAAGGCAGCAGGGGCAGCTCCACACACTAAGAACATTGGTTCTGGTACTCATAGACTGTGGGTGCCAATCAGGAAGTGAGGCTGCCCAGCAGGGGTTACACAGAAGTCTGTATTCAATACCATCCTTGACATCTGCATTAAATATCAAGTCTACAAACTGGAAACAGTAGGTACCAAGTCTGACTGTTTGGTAGCCGAATAAAAAAAGAAACCCAGGCCATATTCAGTAATTGCAGCTGAGTGCTCACGTAACGCTCTCCAGCCACAAACCCATTCAATCACTGAATATTACTTTCAGTATGTCTTTTCTATTTTACATACACTTTGGTTCTATTGGTTAGGGCAAACAAAATATTATCTCTTAAATAAGCTATGTGTGAATGCTCATGCTCATATATTCTGGTGACATTAAAACATAGCCACTTGCCTTATACTTTCCCTTCAAGAAAACAGGACTCTGCAGTGAAGGCTTTTTATTTACATTCATTTCCTAAAATTTGAAACTCAAGGACTTGAAACTCAAGTTTTTCGCTAAGAATCTTGCATTACAAATTACAAGTCTCTGGGGCGCCTGGGTGGCTCAGTCCGACTTCAGCGTCCGAGTTAAGCGTCCGACTTCAGCTCAGGTCATGATCTCGCAGTCCATGAGTTCGAGTCCCACGTCAGAGCCTGGAGCCTGCTTCAGATTCTGTGTCTTCCTCTCTCTCTGCCCCTCCCCCACTCATGCTCTGTCTCTCTCACTCTCAAAAATGAATAAATGTTAAAGAAAAATTTTAAAAAACCCAGAACAACAAATTACAAGTCTCTGAGCAAGGCCCCTATTTAGCTAATTGACTAAGTCTAACAAGTCACATCACAGGGGTAAACAGGAAGGCTCAGAAGAGTGGGCCACAGGAAGGCTTCTCAGGAGTGTGGCACTTACCCTCCAGCTGGAGCCATACGTAGGAGCCTCTCACTGCAATAATGGTGGCAACGCACACTTCTTCGGGGAGAAGAGGGTTCACTGCCTCAAGCTTCATATTCTCCTTAAATTCATGCTCAGTAATTGACTAGAAAATATATGAATCAAATCCAAACACATACTCAGTATTAACTCGTGCTGACCCGAGAGATTTATTATTCCAAGTAATATTTATATTAATATAATTAATTATTATATTATATATATAATAATTATATTAATGTATATAATATATTATATATTATATATAATAATTATATTAATATATATAATATATATATAATCTCTCTTGGTGTTATAAGCAGTATGGTCTTTAAGGTCAGGTATACCCACATTACTGCTACCTGTGTGACCTCACTCAAGCTGTGGAACCTCTTTTTGCCTGAGTTTTGTCATCTGTCAGATGACCTTGAGAACATTACCTCACTGGGTTATTATGAGTTTTTAATAAATAAAGTACCTAAGGCTCTGTGCCCTGAACCAACTGGCTCTCACCCATGGCTGGTTCGCTTCCCTCCCACAAAGGGCTCTAACACACGATAGATAAGCTGCCTGGTTCCTACTTCCTTGTATATCATGAAAGTCAGTCAGGATAAATGACACTTATGAACAGAAGGAAAATATGTGTTTTTAAAATTTGCAGCTTCTGGGTCAAAACGGAGAACTGAACTTCCGTATTTGATTATTCTCTCTTCCTTCTGACAGCACTAAAACTAAAGTGGGGTTTTTGTTTTGTTTAGTTTTTTTACATAAACCTACTAGTATGGATGTAACGGGAGACAACAGCAACGTTTTATAAGCTAAAATTTAGAACAGTATCTAGAACTAATTTGTTGAAAACATTTAAGAAGCACTTAGGTCATGTCTCCACACCCCAGGGAAACTATCCCATTTCTTCCTGTATATGAGATGAGATTTATTTTTCAGAGAGGATAGGACACAAGACTCCAGGTCAGAAGGACACAGGAACCACTGAGGGCATGTATGCAGCGCCCAAAACAGGGGTTTGCACGTGGGATGCTGAGAGGTCCAGCCCTCGCCTCTACTCTCCAGGCAGGGATTGGAAAAGACTTCTTATGGTAATATGACAAGCCCGGGAAGAAACACATGAAGATATGTTAGGAGTCTCCAACAAATGGCCAGCCAGACCCCACCCTAAAGAGAACTTTAGAGTTGACAATCCCCACCAACATGCTCAGAACTTCCAATCAGCTTTATCTGTTTTTAGTCCCCCATTCTCAAATAGGAGCAAACCACCAAGCATTATCAGACATCTAAAAATATGAAAGCTAGGGACCAAAATAGACAAAACAAGCAACATGGAGAAAACTTCTTATGCAAGAAGAAAATTTCTCAAAAGGCAGGGGCAATTAACATCCTCTGAGTGATAAGAAAAACTATCACATCCTTAAAACAAGAATAGTACACTGCTAAAAATAAATATTTAGAGAACAGAAATAGTTCTGGAAAATTAAAAAATGTGAATATTAAAAATTAAAAACTCTAAAGAAGGACTGAAATAAAGTTTAGGAAATCTTTCATCAAGCAAAGCAAAAAGACTTAAGAAACAGAAAACAGGAGAAAAAGGTAAGAAAAGTAGAGGTCTGATCCAGAGGGCCAACATACAAATAAAAGAAATTCCAGAAAAAGAGGAGAGAGAAAATGAAAGGAAGGAAATCAAAGAAGAGATTCAAGAGAACTTCCCAGCACAGAGGAACAAGTGTCTACAGAGAATGTGCTGAGAACCCAGCAAGTGAATGAAGACAGGCCATGCCATGGCTTAGCTATGAAACATGGTGACAAAGAGAATCTATAACCCCTCAGGGAGGAGTAAAAGGCAGGTCATCTATAAAAGATCAAGAATAAAGATAGATGTAAACTTCTCGACTGCTACGTTGGAAGGTAGAAAACAACTAAATGATGTTTTCAAAATTCTCAGGTAAAGTAACTTCTAACCTAAAATTCCACATTGAGCCAAACTATCAGTCAAGTTAATAGAACGAAGACCTTTTCAAACATGCAAAGTCTATTAAAATTTACCTCTCTTGCATTCCTTTTCAGGAAGCTACTAGGAGATGGGCTCCATCAAAACAAGGGAATAAACCAAGAAAGAGGAAGGAGACCATTAGATGTAGAAAACAGGAATCTCAAATCTTAAGAAAGGGGAAAGACAAATCCCTGGGTGGCACTGAAGGACAGTTCCCAGGATTAAAATTTTATGGCAAGTCTAGTGAGCAACCTGTCTAAAGAAAGAGAGAATGGGGGCGCCTGGGTGGCTCAGTCGGTTAGGCGTTCGACTTCAGCTCAGGTCACGATCTCGCGGTCCATGAGTTTGAGTCCCGCGTCGGGCTCTGGGCTGAATGCTCAGAGCCTGGAGCCTGCTTCCGATTCTGTGTCTCCCTCTCTCTCTGCCCCTCCCCCGTTCATGTTCTGTCTCTCTCTCTCTCTCTGTCTCAAAAATAAATAAACGTTAAGAAAAAAAAAAATTTTTTTTAAAAAAGAAAGAGAGAATGTAGGTTGCTAAGAAGGATGTCTCTCAGAAAAATCTTAGAAATGACAAAGTTCCAGGGCCCCTGGGTGGCTCAGTCAGTTAAGCGTCTGACTTCGGCTCAGGTCATGATCTCAGAGTTCACGAGTTTGAGCCCCATGTTGGGCTCTGTGCTGGCAGCTCAGAACCTGGAGCCTACTTTGGATTCTGTGTCTCCCTCTCTCTCTCTCAAAAATAAACAAACATTAAAACAAAATTAAAAAAAAAAAAAAGAAATGACAAAGTTCCTACATCAGGGTATCTAAGTGGTCATGGACATGAGGAAAAGAGAACATGCCTAGGGAACAGCTTGCATTTTAACACTTCTGTCCTAAAATACAAAGAAATAACTTTAAACAGCAAAAATATACACAGGTCTAGTTGGACCAAAGAGACTTCTGGGAAAGGCTACAGGGTGGCAATGCGAGCATCTGGCTCTAAACATGGAACTAGGACCCAGGCACAAATGCTTGCATTCTTCACAGTCGTCTCGGTCAGGGCCCACTCCTGAGGTGGAGGGAGCCAAAGCAACCTGTGCTAATGGCAGAACCGGAGACGCCGGCAGAAGTGGTTGGTTGCAGAGCCTTTTCTTGGTGCTCCTGGGTTCCTACTGGTGAGACAGCTGCCGTCCTCCACTACACACCCACATATAACTATAGCCGCTACTGAGAACAACACGTGGGAGTAACCAGGAAACTGCTGCCAAAACAGGTGGGCAAGACAAGTGTGAAAGGATGGGGGGGGGAGGGGAAAGGAAAAGTAATGACAAATTGAGAAGAACTTTGCGTTCATATTGTTTCAAAGTATCAAGAGTTCTCACTGTACTAAAAATCCTAGGGTGTATGTGATGTATATACACATGTGTGTACAGCATATATGTTAGGTACATGTCAGGAAAAGACTCAAGGGAACACGAGATGACAATCCATATGCAAAGGGAAGGCCTTACCAAAAGATTAGCACATGAATGCAGATTTATACATCTTAAGTTAAAATAGACTGTTTCATCAAAAGATGACTCCCTGATTTAGATGACTTTCAATGACAGAGTCAGGTAAGGGAATTTCTGCATATATAATTAATGTTTCCTCCACCCCTCAAATAAACTGTAAGTTTCATAGAGTTGGGGGGGGGGTGGGGATGACAGATTTCCCGATGTGACCGACTTAGGAGAAGCTACCGGGAAGGTGTGGGAAGAACTACAATAGAAACGGAGAAAATTAAGCCATGAAAAACAAGGCAATTATTAACTTGAGGATAAATAAAAAAGAGAAAACCATAAAATACTGCAGTGCTTGGCTGTGAATAATACCTGAATACATATCATAGTGTAAATAATCAATTCAGATTTGACCAAAAATTATAGGAAGAAAGAGGTGGGTTAAGACCAAGGAAAAAGGTAATATAAAATAGCTAAGTGTTCACTTACCATAACATAGACATGTCTAAAATCAATGACTCATAAGACGGCAGCATACTATTTTGAAAATGATTTAAGTATAAGCATCAGAACAACAGTGAGAACAATAGGAGCGAACCTTCCCGGGAAGGGAGACCACGGAGAGGGATGGGACAGGGACCTACCGCTTTATGCTGTGAGCTTTTTACTGCTATTTAGCGTTGTAAGCCATACGCATGTAATATTTTCATGCAAGTATTTTTAAATAAGTTTAACCATTTCTTTCCACTTAACACTTTTTCATATTCTTAAGCAACCAAAAATAATTATGAACTAAAAAAATTCATGATTTTAGCTAATAAAAAACCTGATAAACTTTAAAAATTCATTAACTTCCTGAGTCGATGAATTTTCCTTGCACCACTGTATTACAATCAACGAGATGCTTATTTGAGCTGAGCGAGGGGACTGAGTATGAAGCATATGAGCGTGAGAAGCACAGCAGTCCCCAGCGGACCCGGAGCGTGGCAGCGAGGGGACCAGGGTTCTCACCGGGGGGAAGCACCTCTGGGGAGCAGCTTCGGCACCACACTGTTTGAGGTAGTCAGCCCAATCAAAGTCCTGGCCCGGGTAGCCTAGGTAAGAATATGAGAACAAAAATTCACACCACACATGCCTGCCTGGCTTTTCCATTCCCCCAGATATCCACCCACAACTTCTCATTGGCTAATTTGAGGACTTTGCTCTTTTTAGGGAGGAGGAAAAACACCCTATAAATCAGAAGCATTTTTCATGTTTTAAAACAGATCAACTGTGGTCAAACTATAGCAATACAATAAAATCCTTTGAATAAATTAAAAAAATTGTTTTTCGTGTTATTTTCTTGAGACAGACAGACAGAGACAGAGAGAGAGACAGAGAGAGAGACAGAGAGAGAGAGATGTGCAGAGAGGGGCAGAAAGAGAGGGAGAGAGAGAAGAGCCCTATGCAGGGTTCCATCTCATGAACCGTGAGACCATGACACGAGCCGAAATCAAGGGCAGAAGGCTTAACACAGATTGAGCCACTCAGGCGTCCCACTTTGAATAAATTTTTAAACTTTCAAGCTTCAAACTAGGCATTTATTTTCCACAATATTTTATATGATTAGCTGCTAGCAGTTTACCAAAAGAATTTAAGACAGTTATGACTGGATTTGGTTTGTACTAATAAATCCAGTCTTACTATCCATTCTATTCCAACTCAGGCTCTAAAGGATGGGACAGCAAATAATCTTTCTTCCCTCATGAAGCTCTGTCCTTACACATCTTAGCCACTCCTGACATAAAAGTCTCAGCACTGTTTCCAGATTCATGTTGTACAGAAGCGCAACGCCATCTTGTAACCTGAATCATGAAGTCATTTCCGAAGAAAAAAGTTGAGCTTAACTGTCTGCTTAAGTCCACCATGGTTCTTGGTAGAAGCCTCTCAGATCTGATGCCCTGGCAACACTATCGGCCCAGCTGCCCCACCGTTTTGGACCAGCTCTCCGCCGTGCAGAGCTGAGCAACAGCGGGCTACCACACCACACCAGCCGATAGCCACACGGCCCCTGCAGTCCCTCCTCCGCCCAACTCAGACTGTTACCATGTCCCCCCTACTCCACTTCTGCCTCCACCTCTATTCCTCACAGTAAACCAGCTGCCATTTCCAGTGACATAATCCACTACTTTCCTCCTACTTACAGAGATAGATGAGTTGTCTGTACAAAGCTGAAAGCTCCAGTATCGTTAATAATTGTTTTTTCCTTTTCACACAAAGGCAGCGGTAAGATAAAGAACTTGGGATGTCCAGAGTCTTCCAGCAAAGCAAGAACTTCCTCCTGTAGGCATGTCCCCCTCTGCCACCACCACCAGGCAGGTGTGCCCACTGTGTGTTCACTGATGAGAGAACCTGGGAGGCTCCATTATGGTTTCCCCTACTTGCTCCTTGAAGGAACCATCATACTCACTTTTGCCTCCCCAGTGACAGACACACCCAATACCTGGCTCATAACAAACATTCCATAAATGTTTTTTGGATGAATGAAGGCTGAATAAACAGCACAAGTTCTGAGTTTATGACTCTTGTTAACACATAAGAGCAATTCCAGCCCAGTGTTCCAGCACTCACCGTTTAAGAAGCGAAGTTGTATTTGCCCACAGCCTACTAATAAAGGATATACAGACTTCCAATCAAGTAATCTGATTGCTGATATAAAAAGCAGATAAACATTTAACATGTCCAGATATTCTATGCTATAATTATTAAAAATTTCAGTCAAGCTCAACGAAATCATATTTAAGAGCATTGATTAAAGGATCAAAGATATTTTGCAAAGTTGCAAACACCAGGGAAATGAGTTGCTGGTTTCCTACCTACAGCCTCTCTGAGTCCTACTCTTAATCATAAACCTGCCTCTCAAGTCTGAAGAGCTGCACTCTAAGCGGATGCCCAGAAACCAGAAAGTCATCTGATATCTGCCTCCTACCTCCGAGTTCTGGTTCTGAGGTCTCTCCTCCTCTGCCAACTCCCAACCCTGCCAATACTCTCTGCCTGTCCTACTCTCACATTCCTCTGTGCCCTCATGACACACATAGGAGGGGCCAACCAAGAACGTGCATGGGACCCCAGGTGTTATGAAGATATATTTGTCAAGGTAGGAGGACAGAACGTAACTTGACTTAATCATTTTAGCTTAACTTATAACTTGCAAATATTTAAATATATGGAATCGAGGCCTTCACTTATACTTGTTTTGGGACCCAAAAAATGTTGAGGACAAGCTGGGGCATGAAGAGAGAGAGAGACAGAGAGAGACACACACACACACACAGAGAGAGAGAGAGAGAGAGAGAGAGAGAGAGAGAGAGAGGGAGATAAATGCCATTTCAAAAAGAAGCCCCTGATGGACAATTCAGAAAACAACAACTACATACCGGGAGGGGGGCTGATGTGTAAACCATTCTTCAGACTCCACTGCACGGGGAAAAGACCGGGACTGTCAGCATGACACACAAAACATCGCCGTGCGTGATTCTCTGGTCGCAAATCATCCATTTCTACCAGGAAGTACTTCTCATCAAAAACCTGCAGCACGTACCATTGAACAGACAACGCAGACAAATGGTTTTATGTGTATGTATACACACACATATGTGTGTGTGTCATTCCTCAGCATAGACAAACATCTTACAAAACTTCATAGCCACAGTGGGTATAGCAACACTAAGCACTCAATAAATGTTACCGCTGTGTCAGGCACTGGTTTGTTTTTGTTTTTGTTTTTGTTTTATGTTTATTCATTTTTGAGTGAAAGACAGAGCGCGAGCAGGGAAGGGGCAGAGAGAGGGGGAGACCCAGAATCCGAAGCAGGCTCTAGGCTCTGAACTGTCAGCACAGAGCCCAACATGGGGCTTGAACTCACCAATTGTGAGATCATGATCTGAGCCGACTAAGCCACCCAGGTGCCCCCAGGCACTGTTTTAATTAAATGCTTTCCACACATCAATTCTGTTTTAATCTTCCTTACAACTTAATAAGGTAGGGACCATTATCAACCTCATTTTGCAGATAAGGAAGCTGGATTTAAAAAGAAGTTAAATAACTTGCCCCATTTTGCCCAGCAAAGAAGCAGCAGAACCTGGGCTCAAATCTAAGTACTTGGGCTCCAAACACAATTTAGTTTAGGTTTAGTGAGGAGTCGGCCACACTTGTATATTAAATTTTTGGATCCTAGCCGAGTTTCAAATGCCCAAAGGTTTTATTAACCTTCTCTGGCTCCTGGCCACCCAACAGCCCTTTAGACTTCAGATAGGGCCTTCTGATCCCACTGTAGGTTGAGAATCCCTCCCTGTTCAAAAATAATCTTCTCCTAAAGCAAAACAATTTAAATCTCGACCAATCAGATGATTTAGCATCCAAGCAACTTCTGCTCCAGTCATGCCAGTCTTCTGGTTCTACTCTGGGTAAATGGGCTTCTGCTCCAGTGCCGAACTAACCCCTTCTCTTGGGCCTCAGTTCTAGTAATTGAGTAACCAGGGCCTGACAACCTGCCCAGCTCCTGTGGTTACTCTCAACCAGAGCCTTACTTTAGTCAGCCTTCCAAAAGACTGAAGTCTGAGTCTGGACTCCATCTTGGAGCAATCCTGGGCAGATCTCATGACATGGACCACCTGCTCCCCCAACATCCCCTCACCCAGTGAGCCCTGCACCTGGGTGGATACCGACGCTGATGCCTGTGCCCGTGCTTCTCAGACACTGCAAGCTTCCTGCCAGGTTAAGTCCCCTCTAGTGTTCAGTAAGGCCTGCTCCCAAGACCACACACCCCACTACTCTGGCACCCGAGCTTTGGTTGGCTGGGGTGAGCAGGCCCAGAAGAAGGAATGGGCCGCAGAGACCTGGACAGTACAAATACAAAATGTGCACAGAAGTCACTCTAGCCTCACAGCTTAGGAGAAACATGGCTCAGATCAGCAGAGCCTGAAGATCAAAACACTACCACTTTCCTAAACCAGTCACCCTGACAGAATTCTTACCAAGAGAGCTGCCCTCATTTTACCTTAACAACCGTAGCAGGAGAGATCCCAAAAGGAGACCAGGGGTCCACAGCTTCCAATTTCATATTTACAGAGAATGAATGAGTGCTAATCACTTGTTTGTCCTGAAATGCAAACACCAAGAGGGAATAAAACTATAGTATTTTCACATTAATTTTATACTCATATATAGCAGAATATTACTCTTAGTTAAAATAATATAACTGTCCAACTTCTGGTAAATAATTTAATCCTGTAATTTTCTTTCCTTGAATAAATTATTCAGAAAAAAAATTATTCAGAAAAAATTATTCAAAAAAAAAAAAAAGTATTGGAAGTACTCCTACTCTCTCTATTTGGCACACAAAGGCCATCTGGAGGAAAACAAGTTTATTTTGTAACAACTGGGGCTATGTAGTTACAAGTGGAAAAGACAAGACTCAAACACTTTAAGAGAACTCTGGGAGAAAACCTAGACTACCTTTAGAAGAGAAACAGGATGCCCATCACTCCAGCCTTCAAACCTCTTTCCTCCTCCAACTATCACAGCGCATTCACTGACCCCGGGGTTACTGTGCCCTACCCCACTGTGAGAGGTAAGTACTATCCATCATGTTTTTGTTCTTACCTTAAATAAGTACGATGGCAGTGGCTCTTCCTCCTCCTCTTTCACTTTGGCCAGGATCTCCTGCCACTCAGCTTCATTCTTTAGATGCTGGATGGCTTTAGTAAAACAAGACAGGATGTTTTAAATGAGGAGAACTTACTTTATAACTGTTTTGAAAGCATTCGCGTAAACAAAAAAGTCACTTTCCACAGGGAAAAGAAAGGGCTCCAGCCCACTTATACCATCTTCATTCAAAAGAACCTGCATCTTAACTTCAGTACTCTGTCTCCCCTATTCAGAGCGTGGGTAGCAAGTCTGGTGAAAATACCTACAGGGAGATTATAAGGATTGCTGTAGGCCACAAAATAACAGAACGTCCAAACTTGCTTTAAACAGTCACTCCTGTTTTGATCTCACTGTTACTTCTTTTAATCACTTTAATCCACTTTGAACCAAGACCTAGACTACTCCTATATGTATCTAAATGCTACCTAGAGAATTTTTCTTCAATTTTGGTAAGGGGTCAGTAGGAGCTGAGGCAGGAGTCCATGAGTACATCAATATGTGCGGCAAGTTACTAATAAACCAAAAAAACAAAACAAAAAAAAACCCAAAAAACAAAAAATAGGCACTCAACTGCATACACATTTTTTGGAAACATCTCTATTACACAAAGGGTTTTGTAATATGTAGAGTAATGCGTTTTTCAGTTTTATCAACATTAATAAAAACATACTATGACCATGATGTAACAGTTAAAGTTAAAAAGTCCTATTACTCTTCACCTAATGGGGGCTGAAGCTCATATCCCTGTTGAGCAGCCCAACCAACGTGATGAAGAAATGGATCCAAGTAATACAACCAAAAGTCAAAACTGTCAGAACTTTCCAGTCCTTCATAGCGCAGCTTCAGCCTTCCTCCGATGTTCTCTACTACTGTAACGATCCAAGTGCTCAACAAGTCCCGGAAAGCTTGACACTCTAGCCTGGAGCCCGGAGCAATGAGATCTAAAGGGTTCCTCCCATTACGGAGCTGTAGGTACAAGATGTAAAATGATTAAGAGAAGTTAACACAGTATTCTAAAAAGTCAAGTTTTAAATTATCTCAGATTAGCCTTTATATTTTTATCCACTCAAAGTCATGTCACTGAATGGCCTAATATCATACAAGTCTCTACAGTATTATTTCTAGATGATATGAAAATGTTTATCTTATAGAAAATCTTACTTACAATGCAATTAAACTATTCTAAGATCTCTACCTCTAAGACTATGGTATATAGTCTCATCTAATAAGAATTTTTAAAATATCGTCATTACTGAGTCTTATTACTAAGTCTTACTTAGCACTTAGTCTTACTCTGACACTGGGTTTTCTGTACCCAAGTCAGTATCTACCTGTGTCTGTCTATCTTATATTTTTTGAACAATGGGAGCACTGTATACTCTTTTTTAATTTGTGTTTGTTACTGAATACACCACAGCTTTCTTTCTATTATAGTACATATAAATCCTCTTCATTGTGTTAGACCATTTTTTGATATTCTGTGTTATAAGTGAGTAGTAATTTACCCACTTATCTACTGATGGCATTTCAGTTGTTTCTGATTTTTCACTCATTTCACAACAACGTTCCTATGAACACAGTGTTTTGATTATGCTGATGGAAAGAAAAAGTTTAATTATCACTCTCTAGAAATACATTAAAAGCTACAATAAAGAATAGAAAAGAATGCTGATTCCATTATCACTTAGTCATTTCTTAATATTCAAACTTACTTTTTTCCCCTAATAAGAACTGCTCTGTGACGCTGCTCACATATTCATATGTATGCAAAAGAACATACGAACAAATGGAGAAACACATTCACAGCTAAGTATTAGAATGTCAGAATCATGGTCGATGTAGAGCTGGGCACCTATTAATTCATTGTTCATGATTTCATTCAATCATTAGAATTTTACTGTTTACTTAGTATGTGCCAGGCTCTGGCTAAGCATAATGAAATGAGTCTGTGTATAAAATATAAAGATCAGCCGGGAGAGTATTTACCAACTGAGTTTTAAAGGGGGAATGTGAATGGATCACAGAATTAGACATAAGAGTCAAACCTATGAAACACTTAGGAGGAAACAGAGGAGTAAATCTTTGTGACTTTGCCTTAAACAAAGCCTTCTTAGGTATGACACCAAAAGCATAAGCAACAGCAACAAAACAGATAAATTGGGCTACATCAAAATAAACTTTTGTGCTATAAACAATATCGTCAAGCAAATGAAAAGACGATGCACAAAACATCTGGAAATATATCTGGTCTGGATTTGTTATCAGATACAAGGAGCTCTTACAATTCTGTAATAAAAAAAAAAACACAAACCCAATTTAAAAACAGGCAAAGACATTTCCTCCAAAAAGATATACAAATGGCCAACAGTATAGAAAAAGATGCTCAACATCATTAGTCATTAGGAAAATGCGCGTCCAAAATTGGATACCGCTTCACACTCACTAGCATAGCTATAACCAAAAGAGAGTAAAGAGTGTCAGCAAAGATGTAGAGAAACTGGAACATTCATACATTGCATTTCACATATGCCACAAAGCATGTAATGGTAGGACAGAAAGCGACAAAATATAACTTAGAAATGTCATAACCAATAAACAGATTTCACAAAGACAAGAAACCAGTATTATATTCACTAACAAGCTCAAAAGCTACCCTACTTTAAAAGGACTGTTGAAAGAAGGTCGGTGGTAAGGATACGATAGGTCCAGGGTCTTCTGAGTGAAAGAAAAGGGGGTCTCAATCCACCTGGGGTGGGAGTTACAAATTCCTAAAGTAGAATCAACACCTGCTCAGTTACAGAGAGCCCAAAAAGGCCACATTTTCCAACTTCATAAAAGAATCTGGAAAGCTAGATTTTTATGTGTCAGCAACTAATTTGGAATATTTTAGGCACTAAGTAAGGCACCAGTTGGCAACTTCTGAGGATACGTTTAAACCCAGCAATACCCACTGTCTACGTCTGTAGTAATGATGCTTATTTGCTTTAGAGTGCTAAACAAGCAACCAATTTTAAGATTCCTTGGACAAGAAATATCACTGAAGATGAAAAGAGTTTTCCACACTGGTTCTGCAAGCAGTAATACTCACGCCCTCTAGCAGGGGAACAGGAGGGCTACACGCTCCCACCAGGGTCTGCCGCAGAAACTCATCCCAATCAGACACTTTGTCTCTGATGCCTAGATGAGGGAATAAATGAGTGATTACTCATAATGTCAGCTACAGAACACACAGAAACAAAACCTAATACAGAGAAGTTAAACCAGTGAAAATGGTTTAGAGGTGCATTTGTACTTTTAATATCTAAGTCCAACATGTTACTTCTTTCAGAGCTTAAAAAAATCCCCAGCTAGATAAAGTTCCTTCCTAATTAGTTTAATAAAAGGGATACACAAAACAAAAGAGAATACAGTAACAGCGGCCTAATTTTATCCAAAATCTAACTACTTTTTTTATTTTTTTTGAGAGAGAGAGAGAGAGAGAGAGAGAGAGAGAGAGCGTGCACATGTGGGAGACCGTGGGAGAGGGGCAACAAGAGAGAGGGAAAGAGAATCCCAAGCAGGCTCCGCACTCTGAGCACAGAGTCTGACGCAGGGCTCGAACACACAAATTGTGAGATCGTGACCTGAGCCAAAATCAAGAGTCAGACGCTTAACTGACTGAGCCACTCAGGTGCCCCACTACTTTATTTTTTATCATGGGAATTCTCAAATATATATAGAAGTAGAGAAAATAGTATAATGAATCTCCATGTACCTTAGCTTCAACAACTGTCACTTCATGGTCAACTTTTCCATCCAGACCAGGAGTTGTTAGCAAACAACAACCTTTGGGCTAACTTTGGTCCACTGTCTATTTTTGTAAATAAGGTTTTATTGGAACACATCCATGCACATTTGTTTACACACTGTTTGTGGCTGCTTTCACACCACAAAGGTAGTGTTAGGTATCTGTTACAAGGATCACATGGCCTGTAAAACCTAAAATATTTACTGTCTGGTCCTTTACAGATGTTCTGCCAACCAACCACAGATTATTTAGAACCCAATTCCTGATATAACTGTATCATATAGTATCATGTAATTTCATCCAATATAATCTCAGTGGTTTTTGTGTTTGTTTTTGTTTTTTGTAGACAGCGAGCATGAGCTGGGGAGAGGGGCAGAGGGAGAGAGAGAGAAAGAAAATCTTAAACAGGCTCCACACTTAGCCCAGAGCCCGGTGCAGGGCTCCATCCCATGATCCTGGGATCATGACCTGAACTAAAATCAAGAGTCAGATGCTCAGGGTGCTTGGGTGGCTCAATCATGTAAGCGTCCAACTCTTGATGTTGGCTCAGATCATGATTTTATGGTAGTGGAATCGAGCCCCCGTGCTGGCTCTGCTCTGGGTGTGGAGCCTGCTTGGAATTCTGTCTCTGCCCCTTCCCCGCTCTCTCACGTGCACACACACACGCGTGCTCTCTCTTTCTCTCAAAATAAATAAACAAAAACGGTCGGATGCTCAACCAACTGAGCTACCCAGGCGCCCCTCAGTATGTATTTCTAAAAAAATAACTTTTTAGGGGCGCCTGGGTGGCGCAGTCGGTTAAGTGTCCGACTTCAGCCAGGTCACGATCTCGCGGTCTGGGAGTTCGAGCCCCGCATCAGGCTCTGGGCTGATGGCTCAGAGCCTGGAGCCTGTTTCCGATTCTGTGTCTCCCTCTCTCTCTGCCCCTCGCCCGTTCATGCTCTGTCTCTCTCTGTCCCCAAAATAAATAAACGTTGAAAAAAAAAATTTAAAAAAAAATAACTTTTTATGTAAGCACAATATGACGCCTTTAAAAATTAATAATTCTTTAATATCAAATATCTAGTCCATGTTTAAATGCCCCCAAATGTCTCACAGTTTTTTCCAATTTGCTTGATCAAATCAGGATCCCAATGAGATGTACACACTGCAAATGGTTGATTTATTGCTTAAGTCTCTTTTAAGGTGTATGTTCCTTCTCCCCTCCATCTCCCCATTCTCTTTCTAGCAGCGTATTTGTTGAAAAACAGCCTTTTGTCTGTTTAGCATTTTTCTGAGTCTGCTTTTACTGGTAGCCTCCATGTGGGAGGTAACTGGTTGTTCCAATGACCTCTGTATTCTGTATAAATCAGTGTTTACAGCTACAGGCTTGATCAAATTCAGATTTGACTCTTTTGAGGGAGAGTCAAGAACAGCTCAAAAGCGGAGTCGTAATCTTCCACCACTTCCATCAGGAAGCAGACTCAGTCTGGTTGTCTCTCCTTTTGTGGTGTTAGCACCTTTTAATGGTCACTACACAGATACACAATTCGTTAGGGCTAAAAGTGGTGATCTTCCCATCATCCCTTTTTTGTTTACTAACCAAAAATATTCTGTGAAGAAAAATTTCTCTTCTTCAGCTACTTCATTACCTTGTGTTATAGTTCACAGGGAAAAAAAGCAGGATATATGTTTGATTCTCTATCTTTCCCTGTATTTACCAGCTTTCAAAATTGTCAGTGGCGTCCCCATCACCCTCCAAAGGCGATCAAGGAGAGTTCTGTTTAAAAGTCACACTAGGAAATTATAGATTAAAGCACATCCGATATGCTTCAGGTCATCGCAGCTGTTCTCCTACTGATGCTCACACTGTCCTGTCTTTAACCAGAAGGAGTCTCTTTTGATATGACCCTAGTAAACAGGCACTGACATCTTTCTCACTTTTGGTATGAACGGTGTCCCAGGCTCAGCTGGCACCTTTCCTGCCCCGGTACAAGAACCAGCTCCTTCTCCAAGGAGCTCGAATTTGTTTGGGTGAAAATGGTATTCAGAGATCATACTTAGGGTGCTGAGTGCTCGTTTTTAAAAAAATATTCTTTATACTAAGTTTGTGTTTCTAGTTTTTTTCAGTATCTAGAACGAAGAAAGATCCTTTTTTAAAGACATAAATCAGATTAGGAGTTCATATGGACACTGCCAATACAAATTCATGAAGACATTGTTTCTACTTCATATACCTAAGCTCTGTCTCCTTTCTATCCTGCTGAAAACCCTAGTTCTTAATTATACATTTCATAATGACTTTATTCCACAATACCCAAATATTATTTCAAAATAGTATCAACTTTGCGACCAACAATGATTACTAAAAACAGCTTATTTTTGTTGTTGTTGTTACGCTATACCCCTATTAGGGATGTACCTTTACTTTAAATTACTGTATTTGAAAGCCAACGAAATAGTTGTCTGAGAGGTCACTTCACAACCTCCATACACAGTTACATTTCTCTGCTGCTTTTGTTTTTGTGGGTTTTTTTTTTGTTTAGAAATTTCTTTAGAATGTTTTATAGTTCTATAAAATACTTACATAATTCAAAAGTCAAATCTACAAAATAGACACATTCAGAAAATCTAGCTTCTATCCCTTTCCCCACTTCATTCCATTCCCTTGTTTCCCCACAGGTAACTTTTTAAAATGATTTATCCTTTTATTTAAAAAAAAATGAACTTCACATATACATATTCATATGTTCTCCCCCTCCTTCATTTCTTACACATTTTCTCTTTCCATAAAATAAGACATCCTGGAGAATGCTCCTGCCTGTATGCAGATGGTCCCCATTTCTTTTTACCAGGCACTGCAGCTTTTTTCATTATAAAGTATCCTTTTGTCTCCTGTAATGCTTTCTAATCTGCATTCTACCTTTGTGAAATACCAAGACTGACACTCGTACTTTCTTTTTTATTTGATTTATCTTTGTCCATCCTTGCATTTTAACCCTTTCAGAATCTTTCCATTTATGTATATCTCCTATAAACAGCACAAAAGTAGGCTTTGCCTTGTGGACCAACCTGAACTTTTTTTTTTTACTTTTAGAAGAGTAAGCCCATTGACATTTATGGATATTATCAATAGGTATGGCTTCAATTCTGTCACATTGTTAAATATCATATAGATTATTGGTGTGTGTGTGTGTATGTATATATAGTCTTTCACTATGTTATCTATTTTATTTGAACATATACTTTTTCTTTTTTTCTTTTTAAAATTTATCTTTTGGCATTTAGAAAGGTTTGCATTTATTCTCCTGGTTCCCTTTATACTAATACCTTTATATAACACTTTAGTTCTATTTTTGGACTATTTTCTATTCTTTGATAAACAGCAGTAACATTAGCCAAAACTACTTTTTTCTCTTCTTCCTCACCATCTTATTTCAGGCAATAGCCTTTTATTCTCAATTAACATTTAAAAGGTAATTAGCTAAAAAAATAAAAGGCAATTAAATTACTCTGCAATAAAGCTGGTTTTTAAAAAAAGAAAAAAAGGCAGTGAGTGAGCTTTACCACTACGCACATGCCCTCCCTACTCTGCTGTCCCACATTTTTATAGTGACACTGTATCTACATTATCAGAGTATGTAGCTATATTACACTGTCTCCTTCATACCCTTCATTTAGTTCCAAGTTCTATAGCTCCATATATATTTAATGTTTCATTAACAGTTCTTATGCTGATGCTTCTTCATTCATTGGGTTTTCTAAAGTTCAGTCTCCAGTGGATGTCTTCGGAAGGGCCCAAAGGAACCTGAATCTTCGTATCTTCATAGCAGTATGCATATGGCCTTTACACCTAAAGTTCAGTGTGACAAGATGTAAAACTCTTGTCTCATAGATTCTTTTACTGAATTTTTTAACTATGTTACCCTACTATTTTTTATCAAAAAGCTCAATTGTCAAGGGGCATCTGGGTGGCTCAGTTGGTTAAGCGCCTGACTTCACCCAGGTCATGATCTCGCAGTTCATGGGTTCGAGCCCCGCATCAGACTCTGTGCTGGCAGCTCAGAGCCTGGACCCTGCTTTGGATTCTGTGTCTCCCTTTCTCTGCCCCTCACCCACTCACTCACTCACTCACTCTCTCTCTCTCTCTCTCAAAAATAAACATTAAAAAAAGTTAAAGAAAAAAAAGAAAAGCACTATTGTCAATTAGTCTGTTGACAATCTTGTTTTCCTTCCTTTTTAAGAAATTTAAGACTTTTTGCCTAGGATTATGTTTTACTTTGAAGTCCAAGTGTCATTAGAACACATCTTGATGTAGCTGTTCTCACTGGATTTTCCCCTGTACATAGTGAGCCCTTTCTAGATGTATTTCATGTCTTATTTTATTTCAGTAAGGTTTTCTTGAATTATAGTTTATAGTATTTTATTGTTTCTCTGTTGCCGTTTTCTTTAGGGACTTTACCCCATCTTTTTTCTTTTCTCATATCTTTTTTATTTTGCAATTTTTTTTCCTTTTCATCTGCTATTTCTCTTCAGATATTATCCATGGTAAATTTGCTCCTGTGTTCATTTTAACTTAGTCTTCATTTCTAATATATTTTTTTATATTTCTAGTTGTTGCCTAACTTTTACTTTTTCTCTTTTCAAATCTTCCTTTTCTCCAATCATCTCATTTCTGAATTTTTATAAATTTTATTTATACTTTTTCTCACTGCTTCTATCGTTACTACTTTCTCTTAGCTTGTTTTGAAATGTTTTTATGTGACACAGTGTTCATCTCTTTTGTGGTTATGCTTCTCCAGAAGTATTTTATCCCATCCTTCTCTCTCATTATAATAACCTTGTATTCAACTAAAATCATGTAAATGAGATGAATTTTCCTCATCTCAAGATGAGATGGTAGGCTAGGTAGCTTCATGCCTCTAGAGCTTCCTTACGTTGTTTTTTTTTGTTTTTTTTTGTTTTTTTTTTCACAAAACACTTAAAAATATGGCAGATAGAAGCCCACAGAACCCCAAGAACCCTAACACCTAAATATTCATTTCAAAAATTTTTTTAATGTTTATTTATTTTTGAAAGAGAAACAGCATGAGTGGGGGAGGAGCAGAGAGACAGGGAGACAGAATCCGAAGCAGGCTCCAGGCTCTGAGCTGTCAGCACAGAGCCTGATGCGGGGCTCGAACTCACCAACTGCAAGATCATAACCTGAGCCAAAGTCGGATGCTTAAATGACTGAGCCACCCAGGCACCCCCTAAATATTCATTTCAAAATACCATTATTCACCAAAAGAAACCAGGACTTCTTGGAGAAATGACTGATTTCAGTGCTGAGACAGAGAAAAGCTTCTTGAACTAAAACATAAATTACTCAAAGAATGATGGGAACATAACAAAGGACACATTAGTGGCAGCTTAAAGGGGTCCCCATTTGCCAAATCTAGGACAATGTGAGCATCAAGATAAATAATGACAGTAAAGGAACATAACCCATTGAGTAAAATAAGAATCATGAGTCTACACTGACATACATGTGTACGTAAATACACATACACATACACATATATAAGTATATGTATGTAAGTGGAGGAAAAGGAAAGCTCTTTCTATTGCAGAAAGCCAATTATGAAATGTAGACAGAATTAGATAATACTATTTGGTAATATTAGAGTAATAATTGTTTCAGATAAAAATGATCAATCAATGCTAAAAATAGCGGGTAACAGTTTGAAGAGCAATGAGATATTTATATCATCTCAAAGTATCTTCCTACAAGATACTTATTAATTAAAAGCTGTCCAAGTAATTTTATGGTGGAAAAACCTGACATACATCAAATTAGTCAAGTGATGAAAGTTACTGTATCACCAGCTATAGAACAAACCAACAACAGGTGTCTCATCCTAATAATGACTGATGCCCTAAAGGACACAGTGTCACTTCTGCAGTTTTCCTACCAAAAGTGCATAATCTGAGTCTAAGGAAACATCAGACAAACCCAAACTGTGGGACAGTCCAAAAGACTAACTGGCTTGTACTCTTCAAAAACATTAACACCAAGAAAGACAAAGAAAGGTTAAGAAAACTAAAAAGACGTGACAATCAAATACAATGTGTGATCCTGGACTGAATCCTGGACTAGGAAAAGAAACAAGGCATAATCAACATTATTGGGAAAATTGTCCCATAACTTTCAAAAATGTCAAAGTCACAAAAAACAAAGTCTGAGAAACATCCAGATTAAAGGAATCTTATGAGACATGACACCTGAATACAATACATGATCTGGGATTTCCTTTTACTATCAAAACATTATGTGTAAAAACTGAGTAAGATCTACAAATTATAGTATTAAATCAAAGTTAATTTCTTTATTTTGTTATTTTATTGTGCCAATGGATGTCCTTGTTTTTTCTTAAATATACAATCTTTTAAATTTACTTATGATTATTATTATTATTTTTTTATTTTAGAAAGAGAGTGCATGCCAAGTGGGAGAGGGGCAGAGGAGGAGAGAAAGAAAATTTCAAACAGACTCCATGCCCAATGCAGAGCCGGAGGCAGGGCTCGATCCCACAATCCTGGGATTTCCTAAGCCGAAATTGAGAGTTGAACACTCAACCGACTGAGCCACCCAGATGCCCCGTCCTTATTTTTGTAAGAACATTAAAGTAAGAGTAAAAGGGCATCATGTCTGTAACTGACTTTCAAATGGTTCATTAAAAAATCATGCATGTGTGTGTATGAGAGTGAGAGGGAAGGAGGGAGAAGGAAGGACAACATAAGTTTGGTAAAATGTCAACATTTAGGGAAACCTGGCAAAAAGTCTGTAAGAATTTTCTATACTATTTTTGCATCTTTTCTGTAAATCTGAAATTATATCAAAATAAGTAAAGAAAAACATATAAGCTCTGGTATTTTCTTGAAGCGTGAAGCCTTTCTTCCCTTTCTCCACCTTTACATGACCCTCCTCCTCCTGCTCAATTTGGATTCTTCCCTTTCTCCACCTTTACATGACCCTCTGTCCTGCTTAATTTGGATTCTACTCCCAGTAAGGCTCTTTCCTGGAGAGGAACTTCAGTTCCTCATTTTAAGTTAAGTTAAGACTCATTTTAAGAGTTCATAGGTCCCAGATATAACCTAGGGCTGAGAAGAGAGAGGACAATAAACTCAGAAGATATCGAGCATCAATAGCATAGCAATCTGGCCCAACGTACTTAAAGACAAACAGACCTACAAGTCCCAAACTCAGAGAGCCTCACGGTCTTACAAGATGATAAGCAACTGATGCTCCCAATGAGTACCATAAAAACCCAAGGCTTTATGAAGCCCAGAAAATAATTTTTAAAAATAGGGAAATGTGCATTATTCCTTATAAATATTTTCATTCAAAATGCTAACCCAAAAAAGTTAGAGAAAGCTATGTGCGTGGAGAATGAAAACCTCAAGGGTGTAGCCACGGCCATACCATATCATGTCTTGATAACATGTATTTTATTACCTTCCGGGGCTTCAAGGGTCTTGTTGTTCTGCTTACACCACCCAATGGGGTAGAGGCCGGCCTTCCTGATGTCACACCAGAAGTCCGCCCTCCGGTCTTCGCCATAGCCATCGTAGCGGAGCAGCAGCAACTGCTCACAGGTGGTGATGATGGTGGCAACCCAGTAGGTTTCAGGGTCTGTTTTCACAGCCACCTCCAGCTTCATCCCAGGAGCAAAGCCATTTTGCAAGCGTGTGTCCACCTGAACAGGGAAATTTTATTAACCACCAAATAAGTATCTCAAATGAGTATTTCTTTTGCCATTCTTTTCTTTTAAGTTTATTTATTTCGAGGGTGGGGAGGGGCAGAGAGAGGGAGATAGAGAAAGAATCCTAAGCAGGCTCCTCACTGACAGCATGGATCCAGATGCGGGGCTCGATCCCACAAAGTGTGAGATCATGACCTGAGCCAAAATCAAGAGTTGGCCGCTTACCCAACTGAGCTAACCCAGGCGCCCCTCCGACAGCCTTTTTTAAGACTTACAATTCTGAAGCACTAAACGCAATAAAACCTTCTCAAGGGAAACCTGAGAAATTCCAATGCTACCTCACAGGAGTGATCCAAACAAAACAAGGAACAGCAATGCCGCTCTGTTCTAGCTGACTCCAAAGGAATTTTAATAGAACTCAATATTTTCACAAAAGCAGTCTACTATGATCACAGAAAATGTTTTCTATTAAGTACATAAATCACTAAATGTTCACTATTTTAATAGCCTTCAACACATTATGTTTTCAAGAGTGATTTCTAGATCATTCCAAAAAGATTTATGATGCTAGAAAAGGGGAAAGACAAAATAAGCTATAATGATAATAAATTAGTATAACATGTACCATATGTAGAGACCCATACCTCCCAGTTTCCCTCAAATAGTCTATGTTTATACCTGTTTTCCTTGAATGATAATTAACAGCGGCCCGTTTCTCTCTCAAAGTATCCTGATTTAAATGATAAATTATATGATCACAAAGGCATGGGTGAGCAATTCTGGAACTACTTCATGTGTATACTAAGATTAAAGTATGTACATATATTGTGAGAAATGAGAGCCAGGTTTCTCACTGTGGGAGAAAGAAGTACAAACAAGGAAAGGGGAGAATAGAATGAAACTCGTGTTGGACTGGAATCAGCAGTATCAGAACGAGGTCACAATGACAGAAAATAGTACAGATGTGTATGTATGTGTGTGCAAATACATCTTCTACCTCTGTGAACTGACAGGGACTGAAAGTAATGATACTCATTAGCAATAAGCAAATTCAGCGTACAAATCTTGATTTATAAATGCCATCCTCCAATGAAAAGAACAAGGGCTCCATGGAGAAATAAGTGATACCAATTTGGGGGTACAGAAAACATAGGAAGAGCCTAGAATATCTTGTGATACCAGAAAGTAAAGAAATTCTTCAAAAATGATGAGGGCATTTGTAAAGGACATGAGAGCCAACCAGAAGGATCCCCCAATGGTCACATTAGGAATAATTTGAGCAATAAAGTAAATAATCAGACTAATGGATTATAACCCATAGATTTAAATAATATCCATGAGTCCATAGTGTAAAAAATAATCAACAGAGAAGACGGGATAGATCCTTAGAATAGAAGACCAATTAATATAGAAAAAAATGATAGAAATAGAAAATCACCATTAGAAAAAACACAGAAATAAACACGGCAGGCAAGAATCATGCATCAGTGCAAAAATGACTATGATATTCACAGAATCTCAAAGGTTCTCCTATAAGATTCTTACCAATTATAAAGGGGAAAACAGTAACATCACAGTGAAGAACTACGGCAGACACCACCTTAACTAACTGATCAAAGTTAACATTACCAGTTCTAAAACATCAAAATCATACACCCTTGATGTCATACAACGAGAAAAGCACAGTATCGTTCTATGAAATTCTTCCCAAATCTGCATAAGCTCAAGCTAATCATGAATTACCCAAATTGAGGAATATTCCACAAGATAACTGATACATTATATGCTCTTCAAAATGTCTAGGCCATGAGAGACAAAGAAGGAACGAGGAACTCTTAAGCACTGGAAGAGACTATGAAGACCTGACAAATAAATGCAACCCAGCAATCACAAACACTGGGCAGTTGAGGGGAGTCCTGGAAAGACAGCCAGGGAGGGAAAGTCCTACGTCCTGTACAAAACCCCCTGCCCTTCCCATCAACTGCCCTGTTGTACTCCTCACTGTATTAGAATTATGCAGTATGAATGTTGTCCTGTGTGTGCTTTTCTCCAGCCCAACACTGCTTATAGATTTGCTCATGTTACATTTAACAGTCTATTTCTTTTCACCCCTGTATAGTATTCCATTATATAAATATGCCACAATGTATCCATTCTAATGCTACAAACAGTAGGCACTGTGAGAAGTTTGCAGCTTTGTAAGACTATAAACAGAATATCTTTGTGTCTCTGGGGCAAACATACATGGAATGCTATAACAGATATGGTCAAACCATTTCCAAAGTGGCTGCACCAGTTTACTTTCCCAGTAGTATAAAAAAATCCTTTTGCTGCAACACTCTAGGCAAAGTTTGTATATTTTCAGTCCTTTTCATTTTAACCATTTTGGAAGGTGTGTTATGTGTCTCATTGTGATTTTATTTTATTTTTTAATGTTTATTTATTCATTTTGAGAGAGTGAGAGAGCAGGGAGAGAGGAGAGAGAATCCTAAGCAGGCTCCTTGCTGTCAGCGCAGGGCCCAACCCAGGGCTCAATCTCACCAATTGTGAGACCAGGATCTGAGCCAAAATCCAGAGTGGGACCGATGAGCTACCTGTGCACCCCTCTCACTGTGATTTTAATTTGGACTTTTTCGTTATTAATGAAGATGGAAACCTTTATATTTTTTAGCCATTTACTTTTCTTCTTTTGGGAAATGGCTAAGATTCTTGCCTATTTTTGGTCAAGTCTGCATTTTGGATATCAGTTCTTTGTCAGTTACTTGTGTTGCAAACATTACCTCAATTTCTTTATGGTTCTGATTGATGAACAGAAGTTCTTAATTTTAATGTACTCTGATTTATCAATGTTTTTTCTTTAAAAAGTTAGCGTTTTCTGTATTTTTAAACAAAATTTCCCTATCCTTAGAAGTCATAAAGATGTATTTTCCATAAGCCTTTCATATTTACAACTAATATCCACTTTGAATTATTCTCCATGTATGGTATTAGGTAGGAGTCAGGTTTTATTTGTTTGAAGATGCACACACAATTGACCTTTCCTCACCACTGGAAACTGCCACCTTTGTTATAAGTCAAGTGTCCCCACAAAAGTGGATCTGCTTCTGATTTTTTGTTTTTCCTTTGAGTCGTACTGCAGTGCTATAATTCAGTTCACTACCTAGTACAGCAAGTCTTCTTGTTTTGTCTTATTCCTTAGCTGCATCTGGTTATCCTGGCTCCTTCGCATTTCCACATGAACTTTAGAATCAGACCGTCAATTCCTATCTGAGTTTTCTTTTGGTATTTGACATGGGTTGCCGTAAATCTATAGATCTACTATAGATTTATTTATTATTGGGAGAACTGTCATCTTTACAATAGTGAGTCTTCCATTACATAAACAAGGCATATTCCTTTATTTTAACTTACATCAATAATGGTTTGAAGTTACTTTGCAAATTTTTGTTACATTTATTAGTCATTTGATGTGTTTATGGTATTGTAAATTACATCTTTCAGTCCCACTTTTCTTTGTTGCTAGTATACAGAAATATAATAATTTTTCATGCTACCCTGTGTCTAATAATCTTATTAAAGTTACTCATTAATCCTATATCTGTAAATTATTTTATTCACCTGTATATAATGACATTTTTCCTTTCTTCCAAATCCTTATACATTTTAGTTGTTTTGCTTACCTTACTGTATTAGCCAGAACCTCCAATACACTAGCAAACAGAAGTCATGTTAGCCAACATTTTTATCTTGTTGCATATGTAAAACAAAGTATGCATCATATTACCATTAACAAAGTTTGCTGTAGATTTTTTATAGATATCCTTTAGCAAATTAAAGATTTCTTTAATTTTCTCATCTACAGTTTGCTAAGAGCTTTTGTCATGACTGGGTATGGAATTTTACCAATTATTTTTCTCTTTATATTGAGGTGATAATGTATTTTTTCTCCTTTATTCTGCTACTATGGTGAATTATGCTCTTCAAAGGTATCTTCCTCGCTTTCTCTCCTTTCTCCTGAGATTCCAATTGCACATGCATTAGACTTTTTTTATACTGTCCATAGCTCTTGGATGTTCTGGTCTGTTTTTTTCCCCACTCTTTTCCTCTTTGCATTTCAGTTTGGGAAATTTATATTGACTTATCTTCAAGTATACTCTTTCCTCATCTGTTTGAGGATGACCAATGAGCTTGTCAAAGGCATTTGACATCTCTTATTACCATGTTTTTCGTTTCTATAATTTCCACTTCACTGTGTCTAATAGTGTCGATTGCTAAGTGTTGTTTTTTTTGTTTTTTTGTTTGTTTGTTTGTTTTTACAGTTTATTTACTTATTTTCAGAGAGAGAGAGAGTGCATGACTAGCAGAGGGGTAGAGAGAGAGGGAGAGAGAGAATCCCAAGCAGGCTCTGTGCTCTCAGCACAGAGTATGATGCAGGGCTCAGTCCCATGAACCATGAGATCCTGACCTGAGCTGAAATCAAGAGTCAGATGCTTAACTAACTGAGACACCCAGGCGCCCCTGATTTCCTTTTCTGTTCACACATGTTGTCCACCTGTTCTGCTACAGCCTTTAAGCTATTACTCATAGTTATTTAAAATTCTCTGATAGTTCCAGTATCCGGGCCTTATGAGTCTGGTTCTGTGGAATGCTTTGTCTGTTGACAGTTTGCTGTTTTTCTCTTGGTTCTTCGTGTGTCCCATAATTTTTCACTGAAAGCCAGACATCCTGTACAGAATAACTGAGGCTGAGCAGACAGTATTTATGCCTGGACATGGGGGTGTTTCTTTTTAGGCCTTAAATTTGAGGGAGAAGGTTAAATCAATACAGTGAGGAGTGCAATTGGGTTTGGGTTTTGTTGTTTGGTTTTCACAGTACACCAGAGGCTCCAAACTACATTAGCATTTTCTACTGAGGGTATAGGCTCATTTGCCAGAGGGCTTTCTCCCCTCAATACTTGCTGCTCCACCCTGAGATTTAGGCCCTCTCTTTGTGACTACATCTCAAAGACCATCTATCTCCACACTCTTGCCCTCTCCTACAAACAGACCTCTGTTGCCCAACATTTTCTAACTTGGTCATTGAAGACAAGCAGGAAGGGACACTCTCTGAGATTCAGCCTCAGTCTCAGGTTCTGTGTCCTGGGTGTTGGGAGTGCAAACTTCTCAGTGATCTTACTCCTCTCCCAACTGTAGGGGACCTTTAATGCTCTAGCATGTATTCCTACCCCTCTCCAGGACAGAGGGCTTTTATTTCTTCTGTTCTTTCCCCAGGCTGCAAAGAATCTTCACCTGTACCCGGTGGGGAGGTGGGGGGGGGGGGGGGCAGTTAAAAGGTTTGCATTCCTTCCCCTAGAAGCTTAAAGCTTTTGTTCCAGAAGATTCAGGTAAAGCTTAGTGTCTTTCCCATAGTTTGTGCTGTTTCCTTCACCAGATATGAGGAAAACTGTTTTACTATCTTAGAATTGTCATCCTTGCAAATGTGGTTTACTTCTAATTTCTTCTTCAGCCCCACCTTCCCCACCTCCTTCATTCCAAATTGGGTACTATAAAACTTGCCAGTGGCTCACAAGTCCTGGAAATCTGAGTTCCAGCAGCTTTGGCTGTGATCAGCTAGCCACAGGCACTCCTTCTCGGCATCTTCCTATACCTGTGCTTGGTTTTTACCACACGTGGCAGTCTTTCACCATATACTGATTCAAGCTTACAAATATTTTCTACATTTGATGATCAGAGAGTATACATCTATTTTTCATGCTCCTTGTTGCTTTGACATTCAAAGAGGAGAGGTGGAACCTGTTTCTTTAAAATGACATTTTTGGGGCACCTGGGTGGCGCAGTCGGTTAAGCGTCCGACTTCAGCCAGGTCACGATCTCGCAGTCCGTGAGTTCGAGCCCCGCGTCAGGCTCTGGGCTGATGGCTCAGAGCCTGGAGCCTGTTTCCGATTCTGTGTCTCCCTCTCTCTCTGCCCCTCCCCCGTTCATGCTCTGTCTCTCTCTGTCCCAAAAATAAATAAACGTTGAAAAAAAAAATTTTTTTTTAAATAAAATAAAATGACATTTTTTGGGGTGCTTGGGTGGCTCAGTTGGTTAAGTGTCTAACTTTGGCTCAGGTCATAACATTCGAGCCCCGTGTCGGGCTCTGTGCTGACAGCTTGGAGCCTGGAGCCTGCTCCGGATTCTGTGTCTCCCTCTCACTCTGCCTCTCCCCTGCTCGCACTCTGTCTCTCTCTCTCAAAAATAAACATGAATGAATGAATGAATGAATGAATGAATGAATGACTTTTTTAGGGCCACCTGGGTGCCTCAGTCCATTAAGCATGTGACTTTGGCTCAGGTCATGATCTCACGGTCGAGCCCTGCATCAGGTTCTGCACTGATGGTACAGAGCCTGCTTGGGATTCTCTGCCTCTCCCTCTCTCTGCCCCTTCCCCATTTGCTCTCTTTCTCTCAAAATAAATGAATAAACTTTTTTTAAAATGTTAAAATGACATTTTTTAGATCCAGAATTTTGCTCAGGAAATTTATCCCCCATTTTCATTTTAGTATAAATAAATAATAAGTATGTATAAATACCTATCAGATTAGTATTAACATTAAAAACAATAACTCAAAGGTATTACATGATCATGAATAAACTTCCCTTGTTAAAAAAAATACCAAAAGCAATTATAAAAGATTAGTCAACGTAATATAAAATTAAACCCTTACTTAAAATATGTAGTTCTCACTACTTCAATTTAAGAAAGGCATAAGTGAACTAAAAATAGGGCAACTATTATGACTGAGTTTTTACACAAACTGAAAATAGCAAGATTCTTTGGCATATACAACACCTACAATACAGTTTAACCTCACAAAATCAGACAATTCTCAGTGAGCATTTGTGTCTTCCTAAATCCTAGAACAAAGGAACTATGCCCTGCTGAACACTGCTATGGACTAAACTGTGTGTCCCCCAAAATTCATATGTTCAAATCCTAACTCCCAATGTGACTGTATTTTAAGACAGCCCCCTGTTGAGGAGTTTTGCAACCATGTTCATCAGGGAAATTGGTCTTAGTTCTCCTTTTTAGTGGGGTCTCCGTCTGGTTTTGGAATCAAGGTAATGTTGGCTTCATAGAAAGAGTTTGGAAGTTTTCCTTCCATTTCTATTTTTTGGAACAGCTTCAAGAGAATAGGTGTTAACTCCTCCTTAAATGTTTGGTAGAATTCCCCTGGACACCCATCTCGCCCTGGACTCTTGTTTTTTGGCAGATTTTTTATTACTAATTCGATTTCCTTACTGGTTATGGGTCTGTTCAAATTTTCTATTTCTTCCTGTTTCAGTTTTGGTAGTGTATATGTTTCTACGAATTTGTCCATTTCTTCCAGATTGCCCACTTTATTGGCATATAATTGCTCATAATATTGTCTTATTACTGTTTTTATTTCTGCTGTGTTGGTTGTGATCTCTCCTCTTTCATTCTTGATTTTATTTACTTGGGTCCTTTCCTTTTTCTTTTTGATCAAACTGGCTAGTGGTTCATCAATTTTGTTAATTCTTTCAAAGAACTAGCTTTTGGTTTCATTAATCTGTTCTACTGTTTTTTTGATTTCGATAGCATTAATTTCTGCTCTAATCCTTATTATTTCCTGTCTTCTGCTGGTTTTGGGGTTTTATTTGCTGTTCTTTTTCCAGCTCCTTAAGGCGTAAGGTTAGGTTGTGTATCTGAGATCTTTCTTCCTTCTTTAGGAAGGCCTGGATTGCTATGTACTTTCCTCTTATGACTGCCTTTGCTGCATCCCAGAGGTTTTGGGTTGTGGTGTTATCATTTTCACTGATCTTGAAAAAGACAACCAAAGCAGGAGGCATCACAATCCCCGACTTCAAGCTATACTACAAAGCTGTAATCATCAAGACAGTATGGTACTGGCACAAGAACAGACACTCAGATCAATGGAACAGAATAGAGAACCCAGAAATGGAACCCACAAAGGTATGGCCAACTAATCTTTGACAAAGCAGGAAAGAATATCCAATGGAATAAAGACAGTCTGTTCAGCAAGTGGTGCTGGGAAAACTGGACAGGAACATGAAGAAAAATGAACCTGGACCACTTTCTTACACCATACACAAAAATAAACTCAAAATGGATGAAAGACCTCAATGTAAGACAGGAAGCCATCAAAATCCTCGAGGAGAAAGCAGGCAAAAACCTCTTTGATCTTGGCTGCAGCAACCTCTTATTCAACACGTCTCCAGAGGCAAGGGAAACAAAAGCAAAAATGACCTATTGGGACCTCATAAAAATAAAAAGCTTCTGCACAGCGAAGGAAACAATCAGCAAAACTAAAAGGCAACCAACAGAATGGGAGAAGAAATTTGCAAATGACATATCAGATAAAGGGTTAGTATCCAAAATCTATAAAGAACTTATCAAACTTAACACTCCCAAAAAAATAATCCAGCGAAGAAATGGGCAAAAGACATGAATAGACACTTCTCCAAAGAAGACATCCAGATGGCCAAACGGACACATGAAAAAATGCTCCACATCACTCATCATCAGGGAAATACAAATCAAAACCTTACACCTGTCAGAATGGCTAACATTAACAACTCAGGCAACAACAGATGTTGGCGAAATGTGGAGAAAGAGGATCTCTTTTGCATTGTTGGTGGCAATGCAAGCTGGTACAGCCACTCTGGAAAACAGTATGGAGGTTCCTCAAAAAACTAAAAATAGAACTACCCTACGACCACTACTAGGTATTTACCCACAGGATACAGGTGTGCTATTTCGAAGGGACACATACACCCCCATGTTTATAGCAGCACTATCAACAATAGCCAAAGTATGGAAAGAGCCCAAATGTTCATCGATGGATGAATGGATAAAGAAGAGGTGGTGTGTGTGTGTGTGTGTGTGTGTATATACACACACAATGGAGTATTACTCGGCAATCAAAAAGAATGAAATCTTGCCATTTGCAACTATGTGAATGGAACTGGAGGGTATTATGCTGAGTGAAATTAGTCAGAGAAAGACAAAAATCATATGACTTCACTCATCTGAGGACTTTAACAGACAAAACAGATGAACGTAAGGGAAGGGAAACAAAACTAATATAAAAACAGGGAGGGGGACAAAACATAAGAGACTCATAAATATGGAGAACTGAGGGTTGCTGGAGGGGTTGTGGGAGGGGGGATGGGCTAAATGGGTAAGGGGCACTAAGGAATCTACTCCTGAAATCATTGTTGCACTATATGCTAACTAATTTTGATGTAAATTTAAAAAATAAATAAATAAAACAAGAAAAAAAAAAAAGACAGCACCCTTATGGAGGTAGTCTTTTCCTGCTTTCTTCTCTAGGGTTTTGATGGTTTCCTGTCTCACATTCAGGTCCTTTATCCATTTTGAGTTTATTTTTGTGAATGGTGTGAGAAAGTGGTCTAGTTTCAACCTTCTGCATGTTGCTGTCCAGTTCTCCCAGCACCATTTGTTAAAGAGGCTGTCTTTTTTCCATTGGATGTTCTTTCCTGCTTTGTCAAAGATTAGTTGGCCATACGTTTGTGGGTCTAGTTCTGGGGTTTCTATTCTATTCCATTGGTCTATGTGTCTGTTTTTGTGCCAATACCATGCTGTCTTGATGATGACAGCTTTGTAGTAGAGGCTAAAGTCTGGGATTGTGATGCCTCCTGCTTTGGTCTTCTTCTTCAAAATTACTTTGGCTATTCGGGGCCTTTTGTGGTTCCATATGAATTTTAGGATTGCTTGTTCTAGTTTCGAGAAGAATGCTGGTGCAATTTTGATTGGGATTGCATTGAATGTGTAGATAGCTTTGGGTAGTATTGACATTTTGACAATATTTATTCTTCCAATCCATGAGCACCCTTATGGAGGTAGTAAAGGGTAAATGAGGCCCTAAGAGTGGAGCCCTGATTCAAGGAGAGTCTGCTCTCTCACTCTCTGCCATGTGAGGACACAGTGACCAGGCTGTCAGCAAACCAGGAAAAGAGCCCTCACCAGAGCCTAACCCTGCTGGCAGCCTGATCTCAGACTTCTAGTCTCCAGAACCGTGAGACAATAAACTTCTGTTGTTCAAGCCACCCAGTCTATGGCAGCCTGAACAGACTAAGAGAAACGTGAAATCAACAGATCAATAATTCTGTGTTTTAAGAGGGAATGTAAGTGAAAAGCCTCAAAAACTAGGTCTGAATATGAATTATTAATAAAACTTGGACTGTTTTCTTCCATTCTAAAGGCATCATATAGGGCAAGTATGTGGTCAATGGATTAAGCATTAAATTGAGCTATTAAGACATAAAACTATACTGCCCCAGCCACGAATATAACCCACTAATGATATTACTTACGTTTCTGCTCAACGTGAGAGAAAGCAATGACATTACTGAACTTACTTTCAATGTGCAAACCAACAGTCATAACACACAGTGTAAGAAAATAAACCATTTTCTTCAATTTATGAGGGGTTTTATTGACCAAAAAAAAAAAAAAAGGAATACTCATGATGAGTGAAAAAGACAAGTGTTGCATTGAGTGATAGAAAATAAACAAAACCAAAAAAGACTTTAAAGTATGTCCAGGGGCACCTGGCTGGTTTGGTCAGGCGAGCACTCTGATCAGTGTGACTCTTGATCTCAGAGTTGTCAGTTCGAGCCCCAAGTTGGATGTAGAGGTTACTTTAAAATAATAAAATAAAATATGTCCAGTTTTTAAAATGAGGGTGGCAAGAAGAGGAAAAAAGGAAAAAGCACCCAAATCCTTTCAAGTGTCCCAACTTAAAATAACTCTAAACCCTCTAATGATGGTACCGTGAGTCAAAGGAACAAGGTGCAGTCAGTAAAACAAATACAGGCAGTGCTTACATGTTTAAAAGATCCGTAGGGTACTGCAGCGGACCCTGTCTCTTCTAGGTAATCTTCCCAGCTTAACTCCACTTCTTCCACACCAGATCCAGCATCTGGAATTAAAATCAGAACAAAAGAAAACTCAAGACTGTAAAAACATAAACTTAGTAACCCTAACTTACACAATTTACTTCACATCAAATTAACCGATTTGATTTTACACACAAAATAATCAGACGTTCAGGTTTTTAAAAAATTTTTTTAATGTTTGTTTTTGAGAGACAGACACAGAGTGCGAGCAGGGGAGGGGCAGAGAGAGAGGGAGACACAGAATCCCAAGCAGGTTCCAGACTCTGAGCTGTCAGCACAGAGCCCGACGTGGGGCTCAAACTCACGAACCGTGAGATCATGACCTGAGCTGGAGTCTGACGCTCAACCGACTGAGCCACCCAGGTGCCCCTCACATGTTCATTGTAAATGGCAGGTTCCCTTTGTGTACTGATGATCAATGAATCTCAACAACATGGAAGGGTGACATGCTGTCTCCTGCTGGGCTCCATCAGGGAGGGATCCACCCAGATGGGCCATATAAAAGCTGGTGAGAGTATAACTATTATAATCACTTTGGACTATAATTTGGTATCTAATGCCAACTACCTGAGATACTTAATAGGCATTTCTTTTTTTTTTTTTTTTTTAATTCTTTAAATGTTTATTTATATTTGAGAGAGAGAGAGACAATGCACGAGCAAGGGAGGGGCACAGAGAGGCCAAGACAGAATCTGAAGCAGGCTCCGGGCTGCAAGCTGTCAGCACACAGTCTGACGTGGGGCTTGGCCTCAGGAGCTGTGAGATCGTGACCTGAGCCGAAGTCGGACACTCAACTGACTGAGCCACCCGGGTGCCTTAATAGGCATTTCAAACTTAAATTTGCAACCTGAATCCTCCTTAGTACTCTCCAATTGCATAAAAGATACCACCAGTCCATATTTTGGCTCAATCCAAAAATGTGGGGCTATCCTTTTTTTCCAACTTCTCTTTCACATCTACAGATACATCAAAATCATCAGAAAACTCTGTAGGTACCACCTTTAAAATACACTTCAAATCAAATCACTTCCCACCATTTCTATTGCTCTCTCTCTAGCCCAAGACCTAATCACTATATCCTTTCACCTTTTAATCAAAATTACAACGAAATCTAAACTCTTTGGAAGACTGTGAAGGCCCAATCTGGTGTGAGGCCTGGCTACCTTCCCTGCCACTTCATCCCCAACCAGCCTCTTGTGTGCTCACTGCACTCAAGTGACCCTGGGATTCTTACTATTCTTCTCTAAACATGCTCTTTCCTCATTGATTTCCTCAAAGACCCCTTCCCCAGTGTCATTCACCGCTTCATTACGTTCAAGCCTCTCCTCAAACGTCCTGTTTCCAGAAAGGCCTCCCATCACTACTTCTCTAAAGCAGACACCCCAGACTGTGCTTCCATTATCTTACAGGCATTCAGAAGTACTTGCCAGTATGCCATACACCTTTGTATCCTCCCCGTTAGAAAACAAACCCTACCAAGACAAGACTTCATTTTGGTCACTCCTGTATCTGTCACAGCAGACTCAATAAATTTTTGTTGAGTGAGCAAAGATTCAAATATTGCAAACTCCACTAATTCCAATTTACATAATAAACTCTCTAAGAGCAGGATTTTGTTTACTGACGTATCCTCACTGCTCAAAACAATGAGGGGCACTAGCAGGTTCACAACAGACAGCTGCTGAATGAGTACACCCTAGGGGAGTCCATGCATAGGAGGCAAGTACAAGGATGCTCACCACAGCACTGTCTGTGACAGCAACAGACAGAAGAAGAGATAAATTATGGCAATTCCACAATGGAGTAGTACTGTATCGCAGCTGAAATGAATGAACCAGTATTGACACAGATAAATCTCAAAAAAAAAAAAACAAAAAACCCACATCAAATAAAAACAGCAAGTACAGAATGAAAAGCACAAGATACAGTTTAGGCTTCAAAGCAAACTTTGCAGTATAAATGTTTATAAATGCATGCATATTAATAAGAGTATAGAAACAAAGGTGGGAAGGATATACATCAACTACCTTTGGGAGATGGAGAGGAGAAAACAGGAAGAGAAGTACAAAAGAGGCTTAAACTCTATTAGGCTTTATTTCTTAAAAAAAAATGGGAAGACATGAAAACATGTTCAACATCATTAGGGAAGTGCAAATCAAAATCACAATGAGATACCACCTCATACCCACTAGAATAACTATTATCCCAAAAAAGCAGAAAGTAAGTGTTGCCAAGGATGTGAGAAATTGGAATCTTTGTGCATTGCTGGTCTGCGGATGTAAAATGGTGCAGCCGCTGTGGAAAACTATACAGTGGTTCCTCAAACAATTAAAAATACAATCACCCTGTGACATAGCCATTCCACTTCTGGATATATACCCCAAAGAATTGAGAGCAAGGACTCAAACAGATAGTTGTACACAAATGTTCATAGCAGTAATATTCACAATAGTCAAAAGGTGGAAGCAACTCAAGTGTCCATAAACGGATGAACAGATAAACAAAATGAGGTGTATACATACATACACTGGAGTATTATTCAGCCTTAAAAATATGGCACATATGACAACATGAATGAACCGGAGGACGTGACGCTAAATGAAGTAAGCCACTTGCAAAAGGACAGATACTGTATGATTCCACTTACATGCCAATAGCTAGAGTACTCAAATCCACAGAGACACAGACGAGAATGTAATTCCCAAGGACTGGGGGGAAAGGGAAATGGGAAGTTATCATCATGTAATAGGTACAGAGCTGCAGTCTGAGAAGATGAAAAAGTGCTGGATTGGGTGCCTGGGTGAGTTAGTTAAGTGTCCAACTCTGGATTTCGGCTCAGGTCATGATCTCACGGTTTGTGGGTTTGAGCCCTGCACTGGGCTCCACGCTGACAGTGCAGAGCCTGCTTGGGATTCTCTCTCCCACTCTCAGCTGCTCCCCTGCTCACATGCACACACACTCTCTCTTTCTCTCAAAATAAATAAATAAACTTAAAAAAAAGTGCTGGAGATCACTGCGGTGATGCACAACAGTGTGAATGGACTTCATGCCACTGAACTGTATACCTAAAAATGGTTCACAAGTAAACTTTGTGTTAAGGACATTTTATAACAATTTAAAAAATGGAAACAAATACTGGACAACGTTAACATTAATTCTTCACAGTAGGTACCACAGGTGTTTGTTATATTGTTTTCCACTCATTTTTATCAATGTGTGTTTGTTACATTGTTTTCCATGTTTGAAAATTTTCACCAGAAATTTAACAAGCCAACAAAGACTACATGGGCAGCATCCTGGAAAGTATGGGTCAGTAGAAACTCAATTTCCATTATTAAAACATAACAAGGCTGACGATTCATGGTCCTCAGCCAGGAACCTACTCCCTCAAACAGCATGCTAATTTACAAAGAAAAAATAAACAACAAAAGGGGCAACCGGATGTCTCAGACGGCTAGGTGTCTGATTCCTGATTTCAGGTCACTTGATCTCAGGATCACAGTTTGTGGGTTTGAGTCTAGTGCTGGGCTCTGCACTGAGCGCTCAGGGCCCACTTACGATTCTCTCTCTCCCTTGCCCAGCTCACGTTCTCTCTCCCAAGATAAACATTAAATAAACATTAAAAAAATAATGAAAAAATACTAAAAAAAATGAATTAAAGAACTAAAACCTCTAATAATTAAAAACTACTGACAAGCCAAGAAGAAACAAACTAATAATCTGATCAAAAAATGAGCAAAATAGGGGAACCTGGATGGCTCAGTTGGCTAAGCAACCGACTCTTGATATCAGCTCAGGTCACGATCTCACAGTTGTGGGATTAAGCACCCATCGGGATTGGTTGGAATTATCTCTCTCTGCCCCTCCCCTGCTTGTGTGCATGCACACACTCTCTCTCAAAATAAATAATTATTTTATTTATCTCAAAATAAATAATTTTTCTTTAAAAAAAGAAAAATGAGCAAAATACATGAAAAGAAATGCAAATAGTCCTTAAACACATGGAAAGATGTGTAAATTTACTCATTTTAAAAGATAAGCAAATTAAAACTACACTGAGGTATGAGATTGGAAAAAAATTCCAAAGTTTGACAACATACTCCTCTCTATAGTGAGGCTGTAGTTAAGCAGGTAAACCATAATGACACAACCCTAGTGAAAGAGAACTTGGCAATATCTAGCAAAATACATGTGTATTTGCCTTTTAAGCCAACAATTCCACTTCTAGGAATCTATCCCAAAGATAGATATGCTGGCAAAATACAAAAAGACGTATGTGCAAAACTATTCATTGCAGCCCTATTTGTAATACCAAGACTGGGATCAACCCAAGTGTCCACCAGCAGGGAACTGGCTGAATTAAATATGGTAGATACATCTATATAGCTGGAAAATGGAAGGAGAAAGGTTACTACATACTGATGTGGGATAATCTCTAGTATAGAAGAGATATGAATATCAATATACATGTATGTATACACATTCTTGTTTATAATTTTTAAATGAGTAATAAAGTAATAAAACCAGTTATGTATATGAAGAATAAAAAGGATGAATAGTATCAGAATGCCATCATATGTAACTATGTAGACATTTTTACAATTTAGAAACATATTTGAATCAAAAGAAAAAAATTCCAGGGGCACCTGGGTGGTTCAGTCAGTTAGGCTTTGGACTCTGGATTTTCACTCAGGTCATGATTTCATGGATCCTGGCATTGAGCTCCACTAGGTTCTGTGCTCACAGCACGAAGCCTCCTTGGGATTCTCTCTCACCCTCTCTGCAACCTTCCCCACTCACACACATTCTCTTTCTCTCTCAAAATAAGCAAACATTAAAAAAAAAAAAAGAGAGAAAGAAAAAAATTCCAAATGAAAATGAACTGAAACAAATATGCTTAACTGTTGGTGGCAAAACCAACAGGATTACTTTATGCCATATTAAAATACAATATTTGACTGCAAACCCCGGGGGAATATATTTAAAGGCAAAAACCATAAAGAAACTTTAAACCTCACACTGTTATCTTACGAATACTTGGAATATTGGTTCTGTTGAAAAAATTATAGAAATATTATAGGGTAGGGATGCCTGGTGGCTCAGTCAGTTAAGCGTCAGACTCTTGATTTCAGCTCAGGTCATGATCTCATGGTTCATGAGTTCAAGCCCCATGTTGGGCTCCCTAGAGCCTGCTTGTGATTCTCTCTCTCTCTCCCTCTCCCTCTCTCTCTGCCCCTCCCCCTGCACACACATGCTCTCTCTCAAAATAAATAAATATTTTTTAAAAAACAATATAAGGGGGGCCTGGATGGCTCAGTTGGTTAAGCATCCAACTTCACCTCAGGTCATGATCTCACCATTCAGGAGTTCAAGTCCCACATTAGGTTCTGTGCTGTCAGCTCAGAGCCTGGAGCCCACTTCAGATTCTGTGCCTCCCTCTCTCTCTAACTCTCCCCTGCTCGCGCTCTGTCTCTCTCTCCCTTTCAATAACAAATATTAAACATTAAAAAAAAAAAACCATAAAAAATATGGTAGAGTAAAAATAAGTGATGATATGAACATCATTATGAAACAACACATTTCCAAAAGAAAAGAGACACAAGCATAAAATCCAAGAAGTAGTTTTAAATTACTGAAATTTTAAATTAAAATTATAAATACGGGGGCGCCTGGGTGGCTCAGTCAGTCAAGCCTTGGACTCTTGATTTCAGCTTAGGTCATGATCTTGCAGTTCCAGAGTCAGAGCCCCACATCTGGCTCTGTGCTGATGGTGCAGAGCCTACTTAGGATTCTTTCTCTCTCCCTCTGTCTCTACCACTCCCCCACTCATGTTGACTCTGAAAAAATAAACATTAAAAAATAAATAAGTAAGTAAAATTATAAATATACAATGAAGCCACCTTTTCTAAAGATGTGTAGTTTCTACCTATGTCTATGGATAAGGCTTGTAAGAAATGACAACCTAGTATCAATGAGCACCCCAGTACTCAGACTGTGATCTCCAAATATCGTATCCACTGCCCTAAATAAAAAAATCATTCCCCAGAGAAATGGTAGGTTGTAAGTCTGGGGTAGAAAATGTGCAAGAAGTACCTGGGAATCTTACTACACCAGAAAGCAAGGACTAGAATTATCACAGATACATTGATATCACACCAAAAAAACACAGGAAATAATCTGAAAGAACTCTCACTGCTCTAGAATGTGGCAGTTTGATCATCAAATGAATGACAGCAATAGAATCAAACTCATCAAATATGTGTGTGTGTGCGCTTTAAATGCATGAATTAACAATAACATTTAAAACAAGATAAATCAACTTCCTAAATGGCACAGTGAGTACCTCAGTGAACCTACTCTCCCAGAAAAATATCAAGATCACTGACTAAACAATGAGAAGCAACCATTTCAAAGTTACGAAATTAACTGAAGGCACACAACAAACTGAAAAGTACTATTCCAGACAAGGTACCTGGACCTGGTTAGAAGAGCAGGGTTGTGGCTTTTTAACCTGGGACTATTCCCATTCCTCATCCCTCCTTAGCTCAAAACAGAAACTTTGGAATTGAAAATACAATAACCGTAAGTAAACTCCATGGTAAGCTCCTTAGCAGAATAAGGAGGATACAGGAAAGAACGACTAAAATTAAAAACAGAGCAAAAGAAAACACTCAATCTAAACAACAGAAAGGAAACACTGAAAAAATGAAAAGAGTTTCAAGGAGTTGTGGAATAGCAACAAAAAAATCTAACACTAGGGCCAGCAGAGTACTAGAAAAAGAGAAGGAAGACAGGGTTGAAAAAGTATTTGAAGAAATAATTCCTGAAATTTTTCCAATTTTGGCCAAAAAAAAAAAAATGTCCAATAAGTCTATAGATTCAAGAAACTAAGAAAACCCCAAACAAGATAAATCCAAGGAAATATGTGCAAAAATACAGCAAAAGTCAAACTTCTGAAAGCTAAAAGACAAAAAAATCTTGAAAGGAGCAAGGGAAATAATACCTCTCTTAAGATGAATGGGGGAGAGGGGATTCCAATGACAGATTTCTCACCAGAAATCATGGAATGCATGAATGCCAGAATACATACTACTTTTCAAGAGATGAAAAAAAAAAGTATTTTCTACCCAAAATTCTATTTCCAGCAAAAATATCCTTCAGTAATGAACAGGGAAGTAAAGACACTTGTCATAGTAAGGTAAATATTTTTTCACTAGATCAATCCCCCCCACACACACAAAATCCCCCACAATCCCCCCCCCCCCACACACACAAAATGGCTTAAGAAAATTCTATAAACAGAAATGGAATGACAGAAGAAGAAATCTTAGAAAATCAGGAAGGAATAAGGGACAATTTCGGGGTTTTTTTTGTTTTTTTTATTTTTTTTATTTTGGGACAGAGAGAGACAGAGCATGAACGGGGGAGGGGCAGAGAGAGAGGGAGACACAGAATCGGAAACAGGCTCCAGGCTCCGAGCCATCAGCCCAGAGCCTGACGCGGGGCTCGAACTCACAGACCGCGAGATCGTGACCTGGCTGAAGTCGGACGCTTAACCGACTGCGCCACCCAGGCGCCCCAAGGGAATTTCAAGAGTAAAAATATTGGAAAATATAAAACAGTTTCCTTCTCTCCCTGACTTCAAATTATGTTTGACAGTTGAGGCAAAAATTTTAACAGTGCCCGATGTGGTTCTCAAGTATGTGGAGGAAATATTTAAGACAATTATAAAGGTAAAGAGATATAAAAGCGGGTAAAGTTTCCACACTTTGCTCAAATTAATTAAATGATGACACTAGCAAAGTATGAGAAGTTATGTATATATAGTGTTCCACCTAGAACAGCCACTAAAAAGCCACAGAAACAGATACATTAAAAAACACTACATACAAATCAAAATGGAATTCTAAAAAAGTTCAAGTAACCCACAAGAAGGCAGGAAGAGAGAGGAAAAAAAAAAGAAAACAAAAAACAAAAAACAAAAAACCAATGAACAAAACAGCAGACTTGAGTCCTAATAATTACATTAAATGTAAATGGTCTAAATACATCAACATAAGACTAAAACTCTTTTAAATGACTGTATGTTTTATAGGAAAATTTGAATATAATGACATAGGTAGAAAGTAAAAGGATGGAAAGATATACCATGTAAACATTAATCAAAAGAAAACAGGAATAGGTCAGGGTACCTGGGTGGCTCAGCCAGTTGAGTGTCCAACTCTTGATTTCAGCTGAGGTCATAAACTCACCATTCATAAGTTTGAGCCCTGTGTCAGGCTCTGCACTGATAGTGTGGAGCCTACTTGGGATTCATTCTCTCTCTCTCTCTCTCTCTCTCTCTCTCTCTCTCTGCCTCTTTCTCTGCCCCTCTCCTGCTCATGCTCACGATCTCTCTCTCAAAATAAATAAATAAACAAACAAAAAGAAAACAGGAATAGGTAAATCCATAGAAACAGAAATTAAGTTAATGGTTGCCAAAGACTGGATGGAGCAAGAAATGACTGCTAACAGTTTCTCTTTGGGGGGAGATGAAATATTCTGGAATTAGCAGTAATGGTCACACAACTTTGTGAATATAATAAAAATCGTTGAATTGTGTACTCTAAACAGGTATATGAATTCATGATATGTGAATCACATCTCAAAAAACAAAAACAGATGTGCCTGGGTGGTTCAGTTGAGCATCCTACTCTTGATTTTGGCTTAGGTCATGAACCCAGGGTCATGGGATCAAGCTTCGTGGTAGGCTCTTGCACTGAATGTGGAGCCTGTTTAAGATTCTCTCTCTCTCCCTCTGCCCCTCTCCCCTGCTCACACTGTCTCTCTCTCTCCAAAATTAAGAAAATTTTAAAAACCTCAATAAAGTTTTTTAAAAACCTCAACAGTTAGGGGCGCCTGGGTGGCGCAGTCGGTTAAGCGTCCGACTTCAGCCAGGTCACGATCTCGCGGTCCGTGAGTTCGAGCCCCACGTCAGGCTCTGGGCTGATGGCTCAGAGCCTGGAGCCTGTTTCCGATTCTGTGTCTCCCTCTCTCTCTGCCCCTCCCCCGTTCATGCTCTGTCTCTCTGTCCCAAAAAATTAAATAAACATTGAAAAAAAAAATTAAAAAAAAAAAAAAAAACCTCAACAGTGAAAAAAGAATGTCATTATTAATTTAAAAAGCAAACAACATAATAAATGAGCCAAAGACATGAAGACACTTTTACTAAAGAGGATATAAGGATGACAAACAAGCACATGTTCAACATCACTAGCCATTAGGGAAAGGCAAATTAAGACCAGGATAAGGTGTCGTTACACACCTTATCAGAAATGACTTAAAAAACAGCGACAATACTCAGTGGCAGAGGGGATGTGCAGAAACTAGATCTCTCATCCATTGCTGATAAAAATGTACAGCTACTCTGGAAAGTAGTTTGGCCATTTCTTTATTAAACATATGACCCAGCAATTGTGGTCCTGGGCATTTATTCCAGAAAAATAAAATCTTATGTATATGATTGCTCACAGCAGCTTTATTTGTAATGGCCAAAAACTGGATGCAACCAAAATGTACTACAACAGATGAATAGTTAACCAAACTGTAATACATGGAATACTACTGAGCAATGAAAGGGAACAAACTTCTGACACACACAAGAATTTGGATAGCTCTCAAGAGCATTATCTTGAGCAAAAAAAGCTAACCTCAAAAAGTCACACACCTGGGGCACCTGGGTGACTCAGTTGGTTAAGTGTCTGACTTCGGCTCAGGTCATGATCTCACGGTTCATGAGTTCAAGCCCCGCATCAGACTCTCTGCTGACAGCACAGAGCCTGCTTCAGATCCTCTGTCCCCCTCCCTACCCTTCCCCTGCACCCATGCGCACACTTGTACACGTATGTGTACACACACACACACACACACACACACACACACACTCTCTCTCTCTCTCTCTCTCAAAAATAAACATTAAAAAAAAAGTCACATACTATGTGATTCTATTTATATAAAATTTTTGTAATGACAGAGAGATGGAGAACAGATTAACAGCTCCCTGGGGTTAGAGGAGGTTGGGGGAAAGTAAGGGGGAGACGTAACTATGAAGGGGTAGCAAGGAAGAGCTCTTTGTGGTGCTGGAACAGTTCTGTATCTTGACTGAGGTGGTAGTTACAGGAATTTGCATGTAATAAAATGACAGAGAACTATACACACTTTCTACCTTGTCAGTTTCCTGGCTTTTATGTTGTAATATACTTATAGGAGATGTAACTAATGGTAAACACCGGGTGAACACAGGACCTGTCAGTACCATCTTTATAACTTCCCATGAATCTACAGTTATTTCAAAATATTTCAAAAGTTACTATCAAAATTAAAAAAAAAATTTAAACATGTTTGTTCATAAAAGTCATTTGCTTTTCCAGCCAACATTATGAGTACCCCCTAGTGCCAGGTTCTCTGCTAGGTACAGAGAAAGATGACTCACGCCTTCAAAGGGCTTCCTGTTCAGTGGTAGAAAGACAAATCAGACAATACAGTACAGGTAAGTAATACAGCTGTGCACTGTGCACTATGAAAAATGATTTCTGTTCAGCAAAGCCAGTACCTGCATCAAGCTGCTGCTCCCCGTTCATTTCCACAGAACATGGGCTGTCTTCTCCCCACGCAAAGGACAGGCCTTATGGTTCCGCTATGGTCTGAAAATTACTTGCAGGTCTCAAGCATCTGTTCAGTGGGCATCCAAGGGTCCAAATGAAAGTGCTGAAAGATAAAAAAGAACACATAAACAGCTTGAAGCCCCAGTGTGTTTACTCATTCCTGAGACCTGGCACCCCCAGTCCGTTGAGAGTGCACATGAAACAAAAACACCTTGGCAGAAGAGATGGGACTATAGAAAAAACTGACACCTAATTTTGAAGAATGTATGTGTGGGTGTGAGTGTGTGTGCATACGTGTGTATGTGTAGAGATAGCACTATCGAGATCTTGATATCTAAAAATTGCAACAAATTAACACGTATATGAATTAGTACTCTTTAAACTCAGATTGTAATACTTAGCACCTTGACTCCTACCCACAAAAACTCTAATTCCTAATGAATTCCTGAAGGAAAAACGGTACCTTTCAATGTTCTATCTTACCCAATGAATAAGACGAAGGATATATTACTTTATCTAGCTTTCCATTCCATTTATCAAGAATATTATGCAGAACCAAAACTTACCAACTACCTTAGTCTACAATTACACTTACAAAGGGAACCCCTCCAAAATAAGCCCTGAACCAATTTATTCTTTTTAAAATTTTTTAATGTTTATTTATTTCTGAGACAGAGAGAGACAGAGCATGAGGGGGGAAGGGCAGAGAGAGAGGGAGACACAGAATCAGAAGTAGGCTCCAGGCTCTGAGCTGTCAGCACAGAGCCCAACGCGGGGCTCGAACTCACAAACTGTGAGATCATGACCTGAGCCGAAGTCGGTCGCTCAACTGACTGAGCCACCCAGGTGCCCCTTATTTATTCTTTTTTTAAAAACACAATTTTATTGGGGGCACCAGGGTGGCTCAGTCGGTTAAACGTCTGACTCTCGGTATCAGCTCGGTCATGATCTCATGGTCTCATGAGTTCAAGCCCCACGTAAGGCTCTGTGCTGACAATGTGGAGCCTGCTTGGGATTCTCTCTCTCTCCCTCTCTCTCTCTCTGCCCCCCCCCCTCACGCTGTCTCTGTCTCTCTCAAAATAAACTGTAAACAAATATATTAACAAAACAACTTTATTGGGATATAATTCACATACCAAAATTTCCCACTTTAAGTGTATAATTTCACAGCTTTAATAAGTTTACAGAGTTGTGTAACTACCACTCTATCCAGTTTCAGAATATCTCTGTTACCATGAAAAAAACTCCACTCCCACTTGCAGCTCCTCCCCATTCTGTCTAGGCACAGAACAGGTACCTGACCTGCCCAGGGCCCAACAACTAGGAAGTAGCAGAACCAGGTTTCAAACCAAGCAAAATGTCTATAGTCCATGTCCTCGAACACTGTATTTTACTGCCTCTCAATGGGAAACAGCTGAGAGTTTCTTTAACCATGGAAAGGAAATGATCAAATCTGTGTTTCACAAAAGATCACTCTGGACCCAAATAGAGAAACCAGAGGGAGTGATACCAAAGACAACATACAAGTATAAAACTACGTGGCAAAGGACTCCATAATTAATGGGGAGTCTGGGTGGCTCAGTCAGTTGAGCGTCTGACTCTTGATTTCGGCTCAGGTCATGATCTCAGGGTAGCGGGATCAAGCCCCAAGTTGGGCTCCATGCCAAGCATGGAGCCTGCTTGGGATTCTCTCATTCTCTCTCTCTCTCTCTCTCTCTCTCTCTCTCTCTCTCCCTAAAATAAAAAAAAAATTTTTTTTTAAAGAAGACACCATAAATAAAGTTCAAAAGTACAGGAGTTTATCTTAAAAGTTCTCATTACAAGAAACAATTTTTTGTAACTATGTATGGTGATTGATACTAACTAGACTGAGTTTGGTGATCACTTTGCAATGTATACAAACATCAAATTATTCTGTTGTACACCTGAAACTAACAGAATGTTATTTGTCAATTATACTTTACTACAAATAAATAAACAAACAAACAAACAAACAAGACAAATGAGATGGGTGAAAATATAATGGGTTAATTTCCATATATAAACTCCTATAATTGAACAACATCAAAAAAGAAAAAATGGGCAAAATACATTAACTGATCCACATTTAATGTTTTTATTTATTTTGAGACAGAGAGAGACAGAGCATGAGCAGGAGAGGAGCAGAGAGAGAGGGAGACACAGAATCTGAAGAAGGCTCCAGGCTCTGAACTGTCAGCACAGAGCCCGATGCGGGGCTTGAATTCACCGACTGTGAGATCATGGCCTGAGGAAAGTTGGATGCCCAACCGACTGAGCCACCCAGGCGCCCCATAATTGATCTACATTTAAAAACATCAGAGTTAAAGCTTATAAAAGTGTGCTCAATCTTATTAGTAGTGACGAAAATAATTTTTAATTATATACTATTTTTTCACCTTTCAGATTGGTAAAATTTTTAAAACTAAAAAGAATTGTTGGCACGGAAGGTGGATGAATGGGAGAAATTGGGAGTACAGATTGGTACCTCTTTTTTTTGAAAAGAAATTTAATGAAACATAATTTAACCTACAAAGATTTATAAGACACAAACTCTTTGAGCAGTAATTCTAGTATTACAAATCTTTCAGAGTGCCTGGGTGGCTCAGTCAGTTAAGTGTCCTACTCTTGATTTGTGCTCAGGTCGTGATCTCGCAGTTTGTGAGTTCGAGCCCTGCACTGGGCTCTGTGCTGACAGTGCAGAACCTGCTTGGGATTCTGTCTCTCCATTTCTCTCTGCCCCTCCCTGGCTCTCTCTCTCTCTTTCAAAATAAATAAATAAACCTAAAAAAAAAAAAAAAAGAATCTTGGGAATACAAGCTGGTGCATCCACTCTGGAAAACAGTATGGAGGTTCCTCAAAAAGCTAAAAATAGAACTACCCTACGACCCAGCAATTGCACTACTAGGCATTTATCCACGGGATACAGATGTGCTGTTTCGAAGGGATACATGCACCCCAACGTTTATAGCAGCACTATCAACAATAGCCAAAGTATGGAAAGAGCCCAAATGTCCATCGATGGATGAATGGATAAAGAAGATGTGAGATATATATATATATATATATATATATATATATATGTATATATATATATATATATACATATATATATATACACACACACATATATACACGATGGAGTATTATTTGGCAATCAGAAAGAATGAAATCTTGCCATTTGCAACTACGTGGATGGAACTGGAGGGTATTACGCTAAATGAATTTAGTCTGTCAGAGAAAGACAAATATCATATGACTTCACTCATATGAGGACTTTAAGAGACAAACAGATGAATATAAGGAAAGGCAAACAAAAATAATATAAAAACAGCGGGGCGGGGGGCGCCTGGGTGGCTCAGTCGGTTAAATGTCTGACTTCAGCTCAGGTCATGATCTCACACTCTGTGAGTTCAAGCCCCGCATCGGGCTCTGTGCTGACAGCTCAGAGCCTGGACCCTGCTTCAGATTCTGGGTCTCCCTCTCTCTGCCCCTCCCCTGCTCATGCTCTGTCTCTCTCTGTCTCAAAAATAAATAAAAACTTTTAAAAAATAAAAAAAAAACAGGGAGGGGAAAAAAACATAAGAGATTCATAAATATGTAGAACATACAGAGGGTTATGGGGGGGTGGTGTGGAAGGGGGGATGGGCTAAATGGGTAAGGGGCACTAAGGAATCTACTTCTGAAATCATTGTTGCACTATATGCTAATTTAGATGTAAATTTTAAAAAATAAAATTAAAATTAAAAAAATAAAATAAAAGAACCTTTCATACAAAGCACATGTGTTGAAGGCTTCATAACCAGTTATGTTTGCCACAGTACTATCTTGAACAGTGGGAAACCAGATAACCTGTATATCTACCAAATGGGAATGGGATGACCAATACACTATGATACACCTATACTAGGATATACTCTACAATCATTAGAAGAATTTAGGTAGATCCATAAAAGCACATGGGAATGTTATCTATGCTGCTGAGTGGAAAAATCATGTGAAGGGCATTATATTAACTTTTTAAAACCCTGTGTCCATTGTTTACTTGACTACGTGACTTTTAACAAATGACCTAACTCATTTGTGCCAATGGCATCACTTGTAAAAGAGGGAGAATAGTGCTGTACCTACTTCAGAGGACTGCTATGAGGATAAGTAAGACAATCCATGAAGAGCACTTAGCATAAAGCTGGCCACATGTAAATTCTGAGTTAATATTAACTTTATACAATGTTGACTGATTCGAGTTCCTATGGCACTTAGTGCCATCATCTCTACACAGAACACCCTATCATTACATCATGGGTTTGACATAGCAAAGTCAGTGCTACGTAAATATCTGTTGGTTCACTAGGTTTTGAAGATGGCATCCACTTCTTATATTCATAAACTCTTGAAATATTCCAGAATATTTTGTGCAAAGAGCCACCTAGTACAAAATGATAATATATGGGGAAATATTGAATACATAATATATTCAAATATAGAATATAGAATAATCAAAGCCAAAGGCAAGAGAAAATGAAAACCACAAGTCTCATGAAGCTGAAAGCTAAGGCTATGATATTTGTTTTCAAACTTACAACATCACTAAGATTTTAACCAATGAACAATCAGTTCATCATCTTAATAGGATTATGAGAAATGAACTGCTGAAGCTTTTTGCTGTAGAACATCTGTTAAATCTCTTTCTTTATTGCTAGTAGGCTCTCTTTCTATGCAATGAAGGGGGGAAAAAACAGTAAAATATCCAGGAGCTTAGAATATAGAAATTTTGTAAAAAAATTTTTTTTAACATTTATTTATTTTTGAAAGAGAGAGAGACAGAGTGTGAGCGGGGGGCAGGCAGAGAGAAAGGGAGACACAGAATCGGAAGCAGGCTCCAGGCTCTGAGCTGTCAACACAGAGCCTGACATGGGGCTCAAACTCATGAGCAGTGAGATCATGACCTGAGCTGAAGTCAGATGCTCAACCGACTGAGCCACACAGGTGCCCCTAGAATATGGAAATTTAACTCACTTTTCATTATTTCCTTTTGTTTCATTTATTTCCTATTCATATTAAATTGTTTTACTGTCTTTGTTCATTTTATCACTGATTTTGGTGATAATTTCTCTTGTGGTGACCAGAACACATTAGAGTTACCCATTTAAATAAGTTATCATGAACTAACTGATCTGAACCTTGCTCATCTTATTTAGAATATTTCAGTGAGGGGCGCTTATACTACCCTATGCCTCTACTACCAAGCTTCACGTTGATGCACTTTGTTTTGAAGGCTAAGATTAAACACTGAGTAAAACCATTTATTACATGGGAAAAGTTACAATGATGCAACAGAGATTTCTGTAGGATGGATCCTCAGCCAAATGATTTAACAAATCCAACATAAATAACTCTTAAAGCACTTAGGAAGAAGGATAGGAACTCGGTGTGATTCCAGAGATATGTATCCAGTACATATAGCAGTTGCAAAAAAAACAAAAAACAAAAAACAAAAAACACAACACTTAAATTCAGTAGGTTATTTATGAGGTAGTTAAAAGGAAAATTCCCATTGAAATGTTTGAATTTTCACTCCTATCCCTCAACTTAACAGATGGAAGTCCAGTAACAATTTCAACTATGCTGTTAAATATGGTAAATGCAAACAATTCAGCAAATTAGATGCTCCATTTTGGGCATATTTGCAAAGTAAATGCCCTTACAGCAAATGCTAGTGGTAGAGTCACGGTGGTTTTTTGTTCCCCAACAGATATAGATCCCTGCTGGCTTTTTACTCTCTCCCATAGTCCATCATCACTCCCTGACCTTGTATACATCTTATCTGACAGGCTCCCTAAATTAAATGTTTTGCTTCCATCTGTCAAATGTCAATGTAATTTGATTATTAAGGATAGAAATCTTCCATTGTTTCATTAAGTTGTTTATTGCCATTGTTTTTTAACCCACTGCTCCGTGTCTAACTAGGGAGATTAAAAAATAAATTAAGTCTAATAAAGTCAATCTTAGCCACTCACATCATCTAAATTAAATCTGACCCTAATTGAACTTTTCCATGGTTATGTAAACCCAACACAGGGCATGTCTATCTCAATTGAACAAATCAGTACTAATGAATTTATAAAACCAAAAGAACTTCTAAACAATACCCAGAACTCAAGAATACCCTAAATTTTTAAGGTGTTCAACGTCACTAATCATGAGAAAAATGCCAATCAAAACCACAATGAAGTATCACCTCACACCTGTTACAAAGCTATTATCAAAAAGACAAGAAAACAAACGTTGACAAGGATGTGGGAGAAGGGAATCCTTGTGCACTGTTGGTGGGAATGTAAATTGATGCAGCCACTGTGGAAAACCGTATGGGGGTTCCTCAGATAATTACAACTAGAAATAACATATGATCTAGCAATTCCCCTTTTGGGTATTCAAAGGAAACAAAAACACTAACTCAAAAAGATATCTAAACTCCCATATCCACTGCAGCATTATTTATGATAGCTAAGACATGGAAGCAACTTACGTGTCCACTGATAGATGAATGGATTTTTAAAAATGTGGTATACACACACATATACACACACAATGGGATATTACTCAGCCATAAAAAAGAAAATCCTGCCATTTGCAACATAGATGGACCCTGAGAGCAGTATGCTAAGTGAAATAAGTCAAACAGAGAAAGACAAATGCCATATGATCTCACACATGGAATAAAAACAAAACACCCAAACCCAAACTCATAGATACAAAGAACAGATTGGTGACTGGCACACAAAATCGGTGAAGGTGATCAAAAGGCACAAATTTTCAGTTAAAAAATATGTAAGTCCTAAAGGTATCAAGTGCAGCATGATGACTCACCGTCAACAATACCGTATTGGGTATTTCAAAAGACAGTAAATCTTAAAGGTTCTCATCCTAAGACAAAAAGTTTGTATATGTGGTGACAAGTATTACTGAAACTTACTGTGGTCAGCGTTTTGCAATATATTCATATATTAAATCATTATGTTGAATACCCTGGACTAACACAATGTTATATCTCAATTATATTTCAATTTAAAAAGCTAAATTATGAGGCGGTATTTTAAAAGTGTGGTTTTAGACTAACAATGAGAAATTTTTTTTTTTAATTTTTTTTTCAACGTTTATTTATTTTTGGGACAGAGAGAGACAGAGCATGAACGGGGGAGGGGCAGAGAGAGAGGGAGACACAGAATCGGAAACAGGCTCCAGGCTCTGAGCCATCAGCCCAGAGCCTGACGCGGGGCTCGAACTCACGGACCGCGAGATCGTGACCTGGCTGAAGTCGGACACTCAACCGACTGTGCCACCCAGGCGCCCCAAGAAACATTTTTTAAAAGTTGTGTTAGGGGGTGCCTGGGTGGCTCAGTCAATCGAGCATCCAACTTCAGCTCAAGTCATGATCTCACAGTTCGCAGGTTCAAGCTCTGCCATCAGGCTCTGGGCTGACAACTCAGAGCCTGGAGCCTCCTTCGGGTTCTGTGTCTCCCTCTCTCTCCCTGCCCCTCCCCTGCTTGTGTTCAGTCTCTGTCTCTCAAAAATGAACAAATGTTAAAAAAAATTTTTTTAAGAAGTTGTGTTAGAGAAATGTTTTTCTTTCCAATAAAAATCCCAAAAGGGTATTTTATTTTAAAATGCTAATTTAAAATGCATCTAAAGGAGAAAATGTACAACCCAGCTACATTTTTGTAAAAGATGATATATGATGAGATAGTTCTATCAAAATATTAAAATAGTATGATACTAGTACAAGAAAAGACAAATACATCAGTAAAATAGGAATTAAAGAATTGGCTATCCATTCTGAGAGGCAAAAAACTGGATCCTTACTTCATGCTGCCACATAAATAAATTCCAGGCAAATTAAAAGAGCAAAACATGAAAAACAAGACTCCAAACAAATTTAAAAGATGGGAATATGGTTATAAACCCTGGGACAGCATAGACATCCTCAAGCATTGAGGCCATAAAATGAAACATTTAAAAATATTTAAAACTTCTGACTGGCAGAAAGACAGCATAAACAACTTTAAAAACCAAGCCCTAAGGGGATCCGGGTGGCTCAGTAGGTTGGGCGTCCAACCTCAGCTCAGGTCATGATCTACAATTCGATTCGTGTGTTCAAGTCTCATATTGGGTTTGCTGCTGCCAGTGCAGAGTCAGCTTCCAATCCCATCCCCCTCTCTCTTTGACCCTCCCCAACTCATGCACGCGCGCTCTCTCTCTCTCTCTCTCTCTCTCTCAAAAATAAACATTAAAAAAAAAAATAGTAAATACATTATATAAAAACCAAGCCATAGACTAGAAGAAAATATTTCCAGCATATATTAGACATAAAGGATTAACAGTCATAATAACAGAAAACATCTATAAATTAATAAAGAAAAAAAAGGCCAAACCTAACAGAGAACAAAAGTCAGGTACAAAGAGGAATTTTAGAGAAGAAATGCAAATGATCAATAAGCATACAAAAACATGTTCAATGTCAAAGGCTAAAATGAGGTATTTTTCATTCAGATTGACAAAAATAAAAGATTAATAACATCCAATATAGGTGAAATTATGGAGAAATGGATGTTGTCACTACTAGTTGAAGAGCACAAATGGGTATAACCCTTTTAGAGAGAAATTTTATTCCATCAAAAAATTTAACTTGCATTCTGTACAAACCAAGCAATTCCATTTCCAATATCTATTTCAGAAAAATATCCAAAGAGGGGGTGTCTGGGTAGCTCAGTCGGTTAAGCAAATGACTCCAGCTTGGGTCACGATCTCGTGGTTCCTGAGTTCAAGACACGCATTGGACTCTGCACTGACAGCTCAGAGCCTGGAGCCTGCTTTGGATTCTGTCTCCTTCTCTCTCTCTGCCTCCCCTCCTCTGTCATGCTCTGTCTTTCCCTATCCCTCTCTCTTAAAAGTAAATAAGCATTAAAAAAATTTAATACCCAAAGAAGATAAAGAAATAAGCAGCATAACATTTTTTTAAAGTTTATTTATTTTGAGAGAGAGCGTGAACAGGGAAGGGGCAGAGAGAAAGGAAGAGAAAGAATACCAAGCAGGCTCTGCATTGTCAGTGCAGAGCCCAATGCAGGGCTTGACTTCACAAACCCTGAGATCATGACCTGAGCCGAAATCAACAGTCAGACACTTAACCAACTGAACCACCCAGACACCCTGAAGCATAACATTTTCAAAGAAAGAGGGGCACCAGGGTGGCTCAGTCACTTAAGCATCCGACTTCAGCTCAGGTCATGACCTCACGATTCAACTCATGAGTTTGAGCCCTGCGTCAGGCTCTCTGCTGTCAGTGCAGAGCCCACTTCAGATCCTCTGTCCCGCTCTCTCTCTCTCTCTCTGCCCCTCTCCCACTCATGCACGCTCTCTCAAAAATAAATAAACATTAAAAAGTTTTTTTAAAAAGGCATGAAGTACTGATACATGCTATAATTTGGATAACTTTGAAAATATACCAAGTGAAAGAAGTCAAACACAAAAGGCCACATATTATATGCTTCCAGTTGTATAAAATGGCCAGAACAGGCAAGTCCATAGGGACAGAAGGTAGAGTAGTGAGGGTGCCAAGAGCTAGAGGGAAAGACTACCACTATGCAGAGTTTCTTCTGGGGGCTACTGAAACACTATGAAATTAGACTGTCACAGCGGCCCTACAACTCTGAATAAAAACCATTCAGCTGTGTTGTACACAGCTAGTACACAACTAGTACGACACTGTATATCAACTATACTTCAATAATAAAAAAAAACAAAACACTCTGGGGGCGCCTGGGTGGCTCAGTCAGTTAAGCGGCCGACTTCAACTCAGGTCACGATTTCGTCGTCCACGAGTTCGAGCCCCGCGTCGGGCTCTGGGCTGACAGCTCAGAGCCTGAAGCCTACTTCACATTCTGTGTCTCCCTCTCTCTCTGCCCCTCCCCTGCCCATGCTCTGTCTCTCTCTGTCTCAAAAATAAATAAACGTTAAGAAAAAAAAAAACATTCTGCACTACTGTACACTTTAAATGAATGAATTTCATGGTATGTGAAGTGTATCTTGATCGAGTCGCAAAAAAATAAAGCCATCTGTATTAAGAACACAACTGTGGGGGCGCCTGGATAGCTCAGTCAGTCGAGCGTCTGACTCTTGATCTCAGCTCAGGGTCAGGTGAGACCAGGTCATGATCTCCTGTCTGGTGGGTTCGGGCCCCACATCAGGCTCTGCTCTGACAGTATGGAGCCTGCTTGGCATTCTGTCTCTCCCCCTCTCTGCCCACTCCCCTCTTGCATTCACTTTCTCTCAAAATAAACCTAAAAGAAGAACACACCTGTGCTTTAAAATAACATTATTTCCATTTTCAAATACAGAAGCTGAGGACAAGGAATCTGGGTACCATCTGGATATCCAACAGAACAAGGAGAATTTAGCTGTCACTGGTTTGTTTTAGTTAAGGTAATGCTGTGCTTTAACCAATAAATTCCAAATTACAGTTGCTTAATCCAACAGATATTTATTTCTCACTCAGCGAAAGCCCAAACAGGTGTTCCTGAAGAGTAGGCAACTGTCCTCTACATGGTAATTCATCGAGTCAAGCGCCTTCTGACCCAGAGCGCTGCATCTTCAACACAGGTTCCCCAAATCATTCAGCATAGGGATCATTCATGTAGGTTTTCTTGATCCAGGGCTTCTACCCACATTCTATTGTTAAAATTCGGTCACATGACCCCATCTAACTACAAGGGAAGCTGGGAAATATAATGCAGTACTTCCCACTATTAAATATGAGTGTTTAGAATCAGTACTACCATTTTTTAGAACTGATATTAAGAGATACTACCAGTGATTTTGTTCAAAGAAGCCTCTATGAGTCAACAGCAGTGATACTAATGAACTGCAATGTTACTGCAATTAGTCAATCAATATTTGCTGAGCACATACTATCTGCCACATACTGTGTTAGGTAAACAAATGGGGGGAAAGGGGGGTACTGCCCTCACAGATCTCACAATCTAGTGTGGGGAGACAGGTAATAAAGTATATAGTATGCTGAATGAAAATAAATGTCAGGGGCAAAAATGAGGCAAGGAAGGAGGACACAGAGTTACTACTTTCGAAAGAGTACCAAGGCCTTAGTGATGAGGTGACATTAGCCAACACCCAAGGGTACCTGGGGAAGTACATTCCAGACAGAAAGCACAAAGATCCTGAAGTGGGAGCTTGTGTAGCACTTTCGAGGCCACTGCTGTTGGAGCAGAAGGATCAAGGCAAAGATGCCAGGAGATGAGCTCAGAAAGGTACCAGGGACCAGATTATACACAAACGTGTAGGCTGCTGTGAAGATCTGGGTTTTGAGGAAGACACTGGAGGGCTTTGAGCAGAGGAGGGACATAATCTGACCTCTCTTTCAAAAGGATCACTGTGCAACTGTGTTGAGAATAGACTGTGAAGCGAGCAAGGAGCCCGGGAAGATCAATAAAAAAGATCCTGGAACAATCCCAGCGAGCGTGTTAGTGGCTAGATCCACTAGAGCATCGGTGAAAAGGTTGAGAAGGGTAGAAGGAAAACTGGATGTGTGGTGTGAGAGAAAGAGCAGCATCGGGGCTGACTCCCAAGTTTTTGGCCTAAGCCACAGAAAGGATGAAACTGCCACTTAGGGGAAAGGTTTAGAGGAGGAGTGGTTTGAGAACGAAAAATCAGGGGTTCCGATGGAGAATCGGGCAGTATGATTAATTTCTTCATCATTAAAGCTTCTTTCTTTGAGTTTCCAGGAAAATTTTTTTCAATCAACAAAAGTGTAATTATTAACACTCCTTATATGAACAGTGCTTCCAACTTATGAGCTCTTTTCATATGCCATAATTCATTCAAGCTTAATAAAAACTCTTTAAAATATCTAGAATGGCTTCAATCTTTATTTCGCACCTTGGAAACCTTCTCGTCAGCTTCAGTCCCCACTCTCACACTTCACCTTTCTTTCCGTTAGGTTTACTGATCGATCATCCATGAAGGCATTTCATCACACCAATTCAGTAACTTATGCTGTTTTAGTGTTTAAAATCCTAATTTCAACACCCATAAATTTTCCATTAAAAGCACCTCAATGTCAACTTTTCTAACCCTTCAATACATGTCTTTCAAAAATTTCAAGCATAAATAATTTTTTAAAACTGATTCATACTATAATGATGTTGGAAATCTCATGTCAACCAATTTATAAATCCCTAGTTCCAGCTATAAGTAGGACCACTTCACAGCCCTGTTCCCTCAGCAATTGCTAATAGTGACAATATTTGTACTCTGCACCACATACCAAGATTACAAAATCATAGTTCTGACATGATCTTTCATTGTACCAAGATATGACAGTAGCATTTAAAAATCATTTTTTTAACTTTGTTTTATTTTTTAAAATTTACATCCAAATTAGTTAGTATATAATGAAGCAATGATTTCAGTAGATTCCTTAATGCCCCTCATCCATTTAACCCATCCCCCCTCCCGCAACCCCTCCAGCAACCCTCAGTTTGTTCTCCATATTTATGAGTCTCTTTTGTTTTGTCCCCCTGTTTTTTATATTATTTTTGTTTCTTTTCCCTTATGTTCATTGGCTTTGTCTCTTAAAGTCCTCATATGAGTGAAGTCATATGATTTTTGTCTTTCTCTGACTAATTTCACTTAGCATAATCCCCTCCAGTTCCATCCACGTAGTTGCAAATGGCAAGATTTCATTCTTTTTGATTGCTCAGTAATACTCCATAAAAATCATTTCTTTATCCTTATCCTATAAACTGGAGAAATGGTAGATGTTCTAGAGTATGAATATTGTCACATTCTTCATGGATGATGACTTTATTTATAGAAGCCAGTTACATGAGCACATGTTGAAATAGTCAATAGGTCTCTGTTCTGATTAAATAAGGAGGTATTTAGTTCCCCAACATAAACACTGCCAAAAATGTACCAATTTCAATATTATAAAATGATTACATGAATAGACTACATTCAGTTATGAAAAGGCTTGAAACTGTTGTGTAATTTCATAGTGGCTGTTTCTCAGCCTTCTCATGTCAAATGACAGATCATTCTAACCCTACAAATGGTTGTTAACCATTTATCTAAAAAAAAAAAAAAAGAAGTCCTATATGAGTACTTACTGTGTATGTGCCTAGTACTTTTTGTGTGTTATATAGTAAATAAAACACTGCTGATAATATATGGTATGCATAAGTGTTAACTATTTTCAAATTCTATCTTATTTAATCCTAACCACTCTATGTAGCCTATACATGGAACCCCATTTTACTGATGAGGAAACTGAGGCTCAGAGAAAAGAAATAACCTGTCAGTTCTTTTAGTAAGCAAACAGCAGGGGCAGGATGTGAACCCCAGTCTGACTCCAGAGCCTGAACCCCTCTAGACTTCCAGGCTTTCCTCAGAGATCAGGCAGTGAGGGCGACTGTGAGGTGTGTCTCCTGTACCATAATGTGATGGCTCCACATAACTTACACTCTAGTTCTTTTGTTTGTTATTTGTTCAACTACAAAGCTCTATATTGTTCTAGTAGAATGGGGAATAGCCAGGAGTCTGGATGGCACCTAAGTGTTACCATTTATGAACTTCTTCTGAAATGTTATTCTAGTAGGTCCTTAAACTAGTTCCTATGAAAGAATAAAAGCCTAATTAAAATAAAATCTCTGAATTACTGAATACTTGTGAAAAGAAAAACAGAAGGCCCTTATTCTTTAAATGACATGATAAACTAATCTTGAAGTGTTTCCAGAGAAAAGGATTTAAAAGAATTTATGTAATTTATGACACTTTTTTGCTTCGAGTGTTAAGATTAAAGTTTGTTCATAAAGAGGTTAAAATTCCAGTTTACCTCTGTATGCACCAAGAAACTACATTCTTCATAGCTCTGCACAAAGTTAAGCTCAGTCCACATCTACCTCTCCAATTCTGTAAATCACACTCCGAGTAGCCTTGTTAAGTCCTTCCCTCTCTCTTCCCCTTGCCCTGAATCCTGCATCCGTTTAGCATGGCAAAGCCCCATTCCACGTAATGGACTGCACTCAGTCAGTCCACTCCTTGCTGTCAGAAAACTGCGTTCTGGGCCTTCTGTATGGCTATATGACCTGGTCCTGGCTACAAAAGAAGAGAAAGTATGCTGGGGAGCTTCTGGGAAATATACCCTCACTCTCAATGAGAGAAGCAAGATAGTTTTAAAATATGGATTACGCATTCTACTTCTCTTGGGGTTCTTTCAGTGCTAGATGTGGGTATAACACCAGCATGTAAACTCCATGAGGACATGCATCGTTTCATTCAACTGATATTCCTGAATGCCTATCAGATGCCAGGCTCTGTGCTGGGCAGAAGAGAGACTAATAATGTCCCTGCTCCTAAAACATAGCTAGCACTCAATTAATATCTGTTGAATTAATGAACTGCAAATTAAAATGATCAATTACTGAACCCCAACTTTGGTAGAACCATTTTTAAATTGTAAAACTTGTAACTGTAACTGAAACTAATATTCAGATAATTGTATATATTGCACCTCTAGACCAAGCAGTTTTTGCTATATGGCCAAGTAAACACATACACACTTCTTTTTCTTGATACCAAAGAATATGTATGCAAAAAGTACTGGCAGGCAATCATACTTATTATAAGCAATTTTCAATGTCTCATCAAAAAATGTATGTGTGCAGGGGCGCCTGGGTGGCTCAGTCAGTTAGGCATCGACTCTTGGTTTCAGCTCAGGTCATGAGCTCACAGCTGGGGAGGATTCTGACCCCACATCGGGCTCTGCACTGACAGTGTGGAGCTTGCTTGGGATTCTCTCTTCCTCCCTCTCTCACTCTCTGCCCCTCCCCCGCTCCCTCTGTCTCTCTCAAAATAAATAAACTTAAAATATGTGTGTGTGTGTGTGCATGCACACGCACGCATGCTAACTGAAAGAGAAAGTGCCCCTTTAGTATTAATTTTGCTATACCTCTAAGGAATATGTTTAAAGAGAAGTAGTCAATGAAAATTTAAATCAAAATTCAAAATCTGATTAAAAACAAAACTATTGTGAAAGGTAAAAAGGGAAAGTCAGAGCTAGGAACAAAATAATGAATATTTTTTAACTATTCATGAATTTTGATATCCTTATTCCCCTATTCTCCCTCCAATTACCATGACCAAGAAGAAGAAGTCACATGACTGTAATTTGGATATCTGGTAAAGGTGGCCTAAAACTCCCAGACAGTTAATCAAATTTACATTAAGCTAGAAGGGAGTCTGGCAGTGGGACAGAATAATACTTAAAAGGGATTGATCGTCAAGAGACCAGAGATACTAATATAGTTTAACTGTAGAGCTAAGCTACAGGCCGAATAAACAGAAACCAGAAATAAAGGCCTCCAAATGTTTTTGAAGTTCTTAGCTCAAGGTTAAGGAATTGACCACAAACCAAAAAGATCCAGAAGTTCAAATCAGGCCTAGAAAGTTACTTAATTGTCTTCACCTTCCAAATAGCTACCCATGTGCTCATCTCATTATAGGTAGCCTCCAGCGAGGGGAAGAGGGAGGGTCTGAAAACTCCCTGATAACTACATTAGAAATCAGAAAGGCAGGTCAATGAGAGGAAACAGCAAGTACACATACACACTCCAGGAAAAAAAAGCCTGTATCAGATGAGGCCAAAACAAACCTCAGTGTGACAGTCCACATTGCTCTCTCCCTCTAAATTCCTAGTGGCCTTAGATGTGTTATTTTATTGCAAATTCTCTGGTACATGAACTGTTGGAAGTAACATAAAAGCCAATTCTATTTCGTTAAAAGCAGACTATTCTCTTGAAGAGAATGAGAATCAACAGAAGCTAAATAATGAGTACAAGTAAACTTGTTCTACCCAAAGTTCAGGACAGTAAGTATCTTTAAAAACATCACTCAGCAAAACCAGTAGAGGTGCTCAGAAGGGAATCCAGGTCTCTTTGACTCTGTGCCTTTGTCGTCGCCAGTTGGGCAAATGCTTCTCTGGACAATGGACAACAAGACTCCTAGCTGGGGAGTGGCAAGTAGTGAGAATGGACTAGACAAACCATAAAAAGGAGACTCAGCTTAAGTTCCCCAGGCTATCATTTTGCTAGCTCAGCTTCCCTAACTGTTATATAGGGAATATACATATATTGAGGGGTTCTGAAGACTAAAGCAGAATTTACATAGAATAGAGCACCACACAAATAGCAGGCACCTAATAAATCCTATTCATTAGATTATTAGAAATATGTCTACACCCTTATATTCCCATACAGTTGTGTCTTCTCAGCTAAGGAAGTTAGGGGTCATAAATTTTAGAGGTGACTGAACCAAAAGTACAGGATGTTTAATAAAAAATTTTAAGTGGTTAACTTAGCCTTCTAAAGGGCAGAAAATCAAGATGTAAGAATGATCAACACCGTAACAAACGTAACCAGACAGTCCTGATAAGGAAGTGTGAGGCCTCAGGAGCCAGACTGGTGGGTATGAGTCCCAGGTGCATGCCTGCGTGCTGTGTGGCCTTGGACAAGTTGTATCACCAATTTATGCCTCAGTGTCATCATCTATAAAATGGAGATGTTAACAATGGCACCTATCTCATAGTTACTCTGATTATTCAATCCATTAGTGCATGTAAAAGTTTATGGCACAGTAAGCCCTCAGTGCAGATTAGCTATTTTTGCTTTAACAAACCTCTTAGTAGAAGAATGAAGATACTATTTCAAGGATGATTCCCAACCTCTCAGTACTTGGAGTACTCTCACTTTGCTTATCAAATACCCTTCTAACTCTTCCTAGCAAAGTTATACAGTAACTTTGCTTTAATTAACATACATTTCTTTATTATTTGATGGAATGGAAGGAAAGGGAGTTTAAAGAACAGTCAAAAGGCTAAAAAAGAATCAGTGTGATAAACAGCCACCATCAAAAACCTTAGAATCAGCAGGAAAGCACATAAACAAAGCTTTCACCCCCAAGGGAGTGAAGAGGCTTCTTCCTTACCCCCAGAGGCCTGGAGAAGAGTGGGTGGCAGGCAAGCTATAGTGACTAATGTCTCCAGATCCCTGGGAGGCTGCTTTTCGTCCGATCATTCACTCAACTTTAACCTCTACTCACTCTTCTCAAAGCCTTCAACCAAGGGTGTGATGTTGAGGCAGGAGGCTTTGGGGTTCCGCTGCTTTGTTTTGTTCTACTAATATTAAGCACACAGGTATTTTTTTGAAAACTTTATGTCAGACTTTAAAGACTCCTGGACTATAATCACATGCGCTGTACAATTAATTCATTAGGATGTTTTAAGACATTTAAGGCCCTAAAAGCAGATCATTGGTTGTAACTGCCAAGGACCTTTGGATAGGCTATTACCCCTCAAAATCACTGTAAGCACCAAAACAGCACCATCAGTGGGAACGTCTCCCTACTCCTGGGCAAGGCTGCTGCCCGCCTGGGGCATCCCTGGGAAACTGTGTGGCGACTGTCTACTGCAAATTCGGGCCATCAGGTCACGTTCCACAAACCTAAGAAGCATGATCAACATTTAATAACAATGATAGAAGGAACAAGGATAAGGATTTAGAAAAGGCATAAGTTACTTAGAAAACAAAACAACTCTTCAGTAGCTTTTAAGATAAGTGCTTCGAGGAAAGGAGTAAACCTCTGGTTACTACTAGAGATAAACTGGAACACGTTACACGTGTAAAATAATACAGTGCAAAAAAGCTACGTAGACATAAGGGGGAAAAAAAGCCTAAATTATGCGTATTAGGAAACTAATTAAACTCATACATAAGATGTAAAACCAAAACCCCCACCAGGCAGAACAACAGTCTACCTGTTACGCTAGAGATCAGCAGGGTGCTTGTAGCCTGTGGTTTGTTCAGCATTAGAACTGAGTTGCAGCTTGTTACTTGCTTTTGTAGAGTTCAATACCCACATCTATTAATCTATTAGGTAAACTTCCTCTGAGAACTAGAAGTGCTTATGTTAAATACACAGAAATTTTTGCTTAAGCCTCTGCCCCTTTTAAACAAGAAATGATGCTTCCCCTTCCCCTTTTCTATTCTTTCTCTAAAAACAGTATTTTTCCTACCATTAAATTATTATTTAAGTAAACTTAAATACAGTACTATAAAGACTAACAGTTTTCCAAGATTAGCACTTACCAATTCCACTTTCTAGTGTGTAGTACAAAAATATCTGTGTAATTTTCAATTCTTACTAATACTGACTATGCTACACTAAGTTTCATATTGTATAGGAAAAAATAGGTTTTATAAAATATAAAACTTCTTTCAGCCTTAGATAAAACTATAACTGAAACAGAGACAGATGCCTGAAGTCATCAAAGTAAGCTGAAAAGAATTCAAACCTTTGTTATTTGCAAACTAACACAGGATGGGCTTGAGGCAAGTAAATGGCTATTGATATCTATTTCAGAGGGGCAAATATTCCAGCACCATATATGAAAACTGTTCTGATTTATATTCCACAGTGCGGAATGGAGTGGGCGGGTGGGTGGGGGAGGCAGAACAAGGTTATTGTTTTAATTGTTGTATTTAAACTGTTGAGAAAATAAATGAGCTAGTTGCTTAAAACACCCAGGAAAAACATCATCATCACAACTCAAAAGCACACACTCAAAATCATTAATGTGTTTTTCTTCAATATTTTCTTACAAGACGTGAGATTACAAATGCGGTACTATTCTCTATTAAAGTATAAAGTATAAAAGAAAACTCAATTCACTTGTCTAAACTCACATTAAATCCACCCAAAATGATAATCTGAAGATGACTACAAGCTCAGCCACATCAGGTTTGCAACTTCACGGCCTCCAGCCAGACGATGAGACAGGACATTCAGTCAATCCTTGCTGACTAGGAAACCCAAAGCTTGAGGAGGCTTAATGTCAAATCTAACTATCAAAAAGTCATAAGCTTACTTCAAATTCCTCTCAAAACAATGTTTTAAGAAAAAAAAATACCAATAAGCCATTCAAACAGCACAGTACTACTGTTACCCGAATCTTAAACAAAATGTCAAATCCAGACTGCCAGTTAGACTTCAAAAAGCCACCTTAATGAACAAGTCTTGTCAAGACAGTTTTCCCAACTGTAACAAACACTATGGATTTTTGGCCTTAAACAGAGACATCTGTAAAGCAAATGATTAAAACGACCAAAACAGACATGACTGCCCCAGGGCTGCCCGGCCAACTTTGCAATTTCAGAGGGATACTGATGGGGGGGGGGGGGGGGGGGGGGGGGAGGCTGAAGAGGAAATTTTTTCTACTTTACTCAAATGACGAGTGATTAAGTTAATACGTAAACATTTTCCTTTTGCTCATTCCTCCCCCAAATAATTAGGTACTTTATGCTCATATCACTCTCTCCTTTTCAGACATTTGCTTCGTGCCATCAGAAACTATACAACACACTGCACGTGGACATGAACTCAACTGCCTGGGAGATGTTTAAAAAACCTTTGTTTCACTAACCACAGAGATTGGTGAATCTAAAAGCTGGAAGAAACTTTAATAGGTAGCATCTAGTCCAATGGTCCTCATAGTCTTGTGGTTACCTATCCACCATTCTCATGCCCCAACATTTCCACAAATGACTCCTCTCCATTAACCTAGGGTGCTTCTCTAGCATGTTCCTTGAGGAGGAACCTATCTACACATCCTTGAGTGGAAGAAGTTATCTATTCTATGTCAAACACCACCGATGACACAGTAACAAAAAACTCCCATAAGTGCCTTCTGGGACAATCTATACCACTTCTGAGTTGCTTCACCACAAAGTTTTTCCATTCAACTGCCCCAAGTCCCAAAGGCTTCCTTCTACCCATAGGTATTTCTCACACACAATGAGTCTGTACCTTTGCTCACACAAAAGCCCTTCACACAGCTGAGAGAACTAACAGTTATTCCAAAGACAGGTCCTAAGTTCTCTCACCATCCTGGACTTCCTCTGAAATACATTTCAGTTTATCTGTATTCCAATAGGACACAAAAGAATAAATTAAAGCCTTAAAATGATTATGATCTCATTTTATTTCTTAAAGAATTCTCTTTTTTAATGTTTATTTATTTTTGAGAGAGAGGGAGGGAAGGAGAGAGACAGAGAATCTGAAGCAGGCTCCCCACTGTTAGTGCAGAACCCAACGCAGGACTCAAACTCACAAACGGTGAGATTGTGACCTGAACTAAAGTTGGCCGCTTAACCAACTGAGCCACCAGGCTATGATTTCACTTTAAATAACCTACTACTTATGTGACCAGGCAAAATATTTCAAAGCTAAGTTTGCTCAGTTTATTAGACTTTGATCCTGAGATCATGGTAATCAGGCTTAATGGAACAAAGAACGGTTCCTTTCTCAACGTGTTCCTTTAAAGTCAACCAATCACAGAAACTAAATAGATTTTTTTTCCAAAAAAAGATATATAATAGCCAATAGGTACATGAAATGGTGCTCAATATCATGAATCTTCAGGGAAATGAAAATCAAAACCAAAATGAGATATCACCCCATACATGTTAGAACAGCTATTATCAAAAAGACAGAAAGTATTGATGAGAATGTGGAGAAAAGGGAACCCTCATGCACTGTTGGTGGGAATCTAAACTGGTGCTGCCACTATGTAAAACAGTATGGAGGTTCCTCAGAAAATTAAAAATAACACTACCATATGAGCCAGCAATTCCATTTCTAAGTATCTGAAAGAAACAAAATCACTACCTGAAAAGATATCTGCACCACCAAGTTCACTGCGGCATTATTTAGAATAGCCAAGACATGGAAGCAACCTATGCGACCAACAATAGATTAATGAATAAAGAAAATATACTGTACTTACACAACAGAACACTCTTCAGCCATAAAAAAAGAAGGAAATCCTGCCATTTGCAACAACATGGATGGATCTCGAGAGCACTATGCTAAATGAAGTAAGTCTGAAAAAGACAAATGCTGTATGATCTCACTTATATGTGGAATCTAAAAAACCAAATGGGGCGCCTAAGTGGCTCAGCTGGTTAAGTGTGCAATTTTGGCTCAGGTCATGATCTCACGGTTCGTGGGTTCGAACCCCACGTCGGGCTCTGTGCTGACAGCTCAGAGCCTATAGAGCCTGCTTCAGATTCTGTGTCTCCCTCTCTCTGTGTCCCTCCCCTGCTTACACACTCTCTCTCTCAAAAATAAACATTAAAAAAGTGTTTTGAAAGATGTAAAAATAAAATAAAATAAAATAAAATCTAAATAAAAAACCAAACTCATAGATTCAGAGGATAGATTGGTGGTTGCCAGAGATGAGGGAGGCAGAGTGTGAATGGGTAAACATGCTCAAAAGGTACAAACGCTCAGTTAATGGGCAAATAAGTCCTGGGGATGTAACATACAGCATGGTGGCTATAGTTAACAATATCGCATCGTATATTTGAAGGCTGTTAAGAAAGTAGATCTTAAAAGTTACTGTCGTAAGAAAAAAAATGTGAGGTGACTGATGTTAACTAAACTTATTGTGGTCCTAATTTTGCAATATATACATATATCAAATCACTATATTGTACTCCTTGGACTAATACAATGTTATATGACAACTGTATGTCAATAAAACTGGATGGGGTGCCTGGGTGGCTCAGTCGGTTGAGCATCCGACTTTGGCTCAGGTCATGATCATGATCATGATCATGGCTTGTGAGTTCGAGCCCCATGTCGGGCTCTGTGCTGACAGCTCGGAGCCTGGAGTCTGCTTCGGATTCTGTGTCCCTCTCTCACTGTGACGCTCCCTCGTTCATGCTCTGTCTCTCTCTCAAGAATAAATAAAACATTAAAAAAAATTTTTTTTTAATTAGAGAAAAAAGGAATGTTGATGTTGATACCCATGGTTACTCTTAAAGTCAGGGACTTGGTTATTTTCTCTCTCTAGCCCAGTTCCAAATAGATACTCAATATATGTGTGCAAGAAAGAAAAAAAGGAATAAGAATGAACTCTCAAGCTAAAAAGTAGGTGTGAGAAAGTAAAATTTATAATGCAGGTCAAGATAATGCAGAATAATAAACAGGTACAAGCAAATAGGCTGGTGGCCTGTGTAGAGACTTAGAAGAAATACTGAGGAAATTAAGTTTCAAGAATGAAATCTAGCCACTGGTATTCAGGAGTTCAAGGCACCAACTTAATCATTATATAACTAGGGGAAATGGCAAGGATCCGGTTATTGGAAACCGTACTCAACAGTAAGGCTGCAGTAGTGAGTTATTGCCACACTTAAGCAATTCATTTATGTATCTCCTTTGGGGTGAAGATTAGTCCCAGAGTCTGGGTAGAAGCTAGCTCTCTTGGCAGGATCTCAGTTGGCATCCTGAGGTTGTAACTGTAGAAGCGGAGAGCTAAATGGAAATGACAAAGGCCACAGAAGGAAAAAAAAGCCCATTCTCAAGATCTAAGGTGGTTACAGCTCGGTTTGTGATTTTTAAATTTTCAGATTCCCAAGTCTGAACACTGCCTTTCAAAAAAAAAAAGAAAAAATGCCAATCATTTTGCAAAACCAGGGTACCTTTCAGGAGAAACTAACAGAAATCATAGGTATATCTGAATACCCTACAACATGAAGGGGAAAAGAACTAAACACACATTCCAGAATTCAGTTCTCCCCTTAAAAATGACCACAGCACCTTTGGACCCTTCTAGAGGGGCCCACCTGCACCTGAGGCCCACTCCTGCCTCAGTCTCTATGGTGCCATGCCTAGCCGCTCTAAGCGCTCAGTCTGTGGTCTACTCAGTGAAATTAATGGGGATAGTTCTGCCATCTATTAGGTGGGATTCCAGTCTCAACTCTCAATACTTCTTATAGTCATCCTTTAACTTAAAAAGTGCCAAGAAACTAAAATAATTATTGAAAAGCATCTCAACTCTGAAAATTAAGCCCCACCCAACGTGGGACTCGAAGTCATGACCCCAAGATCAAGAGTTACATGCTCTTCCAACTGAGTTAGCTAGCCGGGCACTCCATTTTGGCAGTATTTTTTATTTGTGGCAAATCTGTTACATCTGATACATTACATAACATATTAAAGTCCACTTTAACACAAATTACTTTGAAACCTGGACTACTGTATATGTGACACAGACTAGCTGTTCCGCTGCACTGCTTTAATACCTGCTACATTCACAGCAGCTCCTTACCAAACACGTGATAACTTTAGGGGCTGGCACTAAACTTCTACACCTTCAAGGGCTAACTAGTACACAAACCTTCTCCACTCTTGCCCCCCTCCATTCACTGAGCTCTGCCCCTTTTATCCGAAGTACAGTGTATCTACTTACAGCATGCTACAAAGTTATTGTGACATTAGATTAGTGTTTAAAACAGATACACTGACAGCCAAAAGAAGAAAAACATCATCCCATTTGGGAAGAATTGTGAAAATGGAGTTAATGGCTAAGATACAAAAAGTGAAAAAAGTAATAATAGTAAAAGTACATTTACATGTACGAATTTACATCAATTTTGTAACTTTTCTTATTTATAGTTAAGATCAAGGAAAGAACAGAAAACCATTTCATAACAATAAAGCAGCATAAGAGACAGCAACATCATAAATCAAACCTGTAAAAAAAAAAAGAAGCAAGCAATTACTATATGCTCATTACAAAATACTACGCTGGAAAAAAAATTGGTCGAGATTGTAATTTGCTCTTATAAAGCAATAATTCACCATACACACAGTCTTTGCCTACAAATGAAGAAGCCAAGAAGGATACTCTTATACAGAGTTTCCAACAGAAGGGTCTGTTCATAAGACATTTATGCAGAGAGAAGAGAAAAACCTTCAACTTGCTTATCAGTTGCAACTGTTTGTCTACCAATTCAACTGGGTAGTGGTGCATTAGAAAAAATACCTACCACAAATGACTTGCTAAGAGTCACTGCATTTTGTAATTAAAGAGATCATACACAACTATACCACTGGGTAACAGAATAGAAGAGAAGGAGATGTTTCTTTTAACAAAAGTAATCCAACTAATAAATGATGAGGGAATAACAGAATCTCTAATAAAATCAATTAATGGATCTAAGTGTTGACCATCAGTAACAGCTCACATCAATCACAAAACAAAAGACAACCTGAAACATTATGTATCCCCTGATGGAAGAATACAACACCAACTATGAAAAAGTCTTGGGGGGGGGGGGGGTGGAGAAAATCAAACCAGAATTGGATGGATGGCGCTTCTAGATCCAAGAGAGAGGTCAGAGGAACAGGACAAACATCACCATTTACTTCAACTTTACCATTTACCTCAACTTTTACTTCACACCATACATAAAAACTCAAAATGAATCATAAACCTAAATGTAAGAGCTAAAATTACAAAAGAAAAAAAAAAAGAGAGCTAAAATTATAAAACACCTAAAAAAAATAGGAGAAAATCTTTTTGACCTGGATTGGTGAAGATTTTTTGTTTTTTATTTTTAAAGAGAATTTTATTTTAAGTAAGCTCCACACCCAATGTGGGGCTTGAACTCACGACCCCAAGATCCAGAGGAGTATGCTCTACTGATTGAGTCAGCCAGGTGCCCCCAAAGATTTTTTTTAGCTATGACCTCCAAAAGGCAGAAATAATAAAGAAAATGTAACAAACTGGGATTACATCAAAGTTTAAAACCTTTTGCTATTCAAAGATTTCATTAAGAAAAAGAAAAGATATGGGGCACCTGGGTGGTTCAGTTGATTGGGCACCTGCCTCTTGATTTCAGCTCAAGTCATGATCTCACTCACAGTTCATTGCATTTGAGCCCCGAGTCAGGCTCCTTACTGGCAGTGGAGACTGCTTGGGATTCTCTCGCCTCACTCTCCCCCTCTCTGCCCCTCCCCCACTCACTCTCTCTCAAAATGAATAAAGTTAAAAAATAATAATAATAGAATAAAATATTAACCATTAAAAAAGTCACAAACTGGGTGGAAAATTTGCAAAACATTTATGTGCCAATAAATGATTTGTATATAAAAGCTCTCTTACAACTCAGTAAACAATCCATTTTTTTTAAACAGGCAAAAAACGTGAATAGAGACTTTAACAAAGAAGATGTATGAATGGCAAAGAAACATAGGAAAAGACACTTCATTAGTCATCAAGAAAAATTAAAACCTCAACGAAATATTATTACATACCAACGAAAATGGCTAAAATGAATGACTAGCAATACCAAGAGTTAACAAGGATGTAAAGAGACTGCAGCTCTCACACAATGCTGGTGCCTTGAGCTCACAGTTCGTGAGTTCAAGCCCCACATCGGGCTCCACGCTGACAGTGCGTGGAGCCTGCTTCTGATTCTCTTTCTCCCTCTCTCTCTGCTCCTTCCCTGCTGGCACTTGCTCTCTCAAAATAAATAAAACTTAAAAGACAAAACAAAACCATATCCATAAAAAACATTTACACAAGTGCTCACTGCTATGAACTGGAAACAGCCCAAATGGCCATCTATTAGTGAAGACATACACAACAGAATAATCCTCAGCAATAAAATGAACTACTGATACTTGCAGTAACAGGGATAAATTTCAAAAACATCATACTAAATGAAATATGCCAGACATAAAAGACTACATACTGTATGATTCTATTTATATGAAATCTGCACAAAAAGCAAAACTGTAGAGAAAAATGCCATCAGTGGTTGCCTGAGGCCAGGGCATAAGCAGGGGTTATTGGTAATGGTCACAAGATCATTTTGGGAGGTGATGGAACTATTCTAAAACTAAATTATGGTGATAGTTGTGTGATTGTATCAATTTATTACACTCAATTTAATTAATAATATCAACATGGGGAAAGGGGTTCTATAACACCCAAACAGGTGCGTGTATATATGTACGTGTATGTGTATGTACGTATGTATGTAAGTATGTATTTATCAACATTCCAGAAACCTCAATTTTTCCAAATCCTCTGGTCATCCTGAGCAGAGAATCTCTCACTTTCAAACATTTTGAATCCAATAGAAAGTGGCTGGCAGCTCACATTCCCTATGCTCTCACCAATGAGTCGCTCTTCATTTCTAACACAGAAACCACACTACTGTTCCAGCTAAGGAAGGAAATGAGTGGAGAAAAGAAGATCACCACCTGTTTTAAGCTTTGTTTTCTGTGTCACTGTCCAGTTTATTCTTTGAAAGTTTCAAATATTAATTGCACTGTATACTGTGTTATTTCTGAATTATAACAAAGGCAAGAAAATTATTATTTCAAATTAACTCTACATTCAGTAGTTAGGAAGTATTCTCTCCTGTTTAATTGCATACAGTAAGTGCTCATTTAAGTGAAATGCCCTGCACAGAATAAGTGGGGCAAAAACCGATGCCTGTCCTGAGGGCCCTAAACCCCACAGTCCAAGACCGCTGCCTGCGATCCAAAGCCCTATAGCCATGGGGCTGATGAGCCCACAACTCTGCACCTAGTCAGCACCAGCTTGCTAAGCCTGGAGCAAAAATTCTCGAAACAGCCTCCTCTTTTCCCCAAGATGCAGGTTATTAAGTACAAAAACAATAAGAAAATAAAATAAGTCAAGTTTAATTTAATCAGAATTATTATTTATACGTAGATTTCCAGTAGCTGGTTGTGTGTTTTGAGTCTTTGCCCAAAATATTTTACAAAAATATATTACATTTTCATTCCAAAAACAGAGCTATTCTTTTTATATCTTAGTTTCAAAAGAGAAAAACCTCTATAGGTTCTACATAACAGCCAATACCACAAATCAAATTGCAATCTTCATACAGAAAAGAACTTAAAATAGTGACAATACCAACTGGATATTAATACTATTAAAAAGATTAACTGATTTTTACATGTGATAAAGGATGTTATAGTTTTAAAAAGTCATAAGTTTAGAGATAAATACTGAGTTACTTATGAAGTAATGTAATACTCAAGATTTGCCGCAAAATGATGCAGTGAAGGAGGCAAAACTGTGTGTACCTGTCAGAGAGGAAAGTATAGATAAAATGAGCCAGCCACATGTTGCTAACTGTGGAAACCCAGTAATGGGATTTTCTGATTCTGTGTATTGAATATTGCCATAATAAAAAGTAAACCATGAAGTAAAATTATACTGATAAATCAGCCTTCTCAGAAGTTACAACAAAGAAGCAGCAGCACAACCATTAATTGTTTTAAACACAGAAATAAAAAGGATGCATAGTAAGTGACATTGTGATATTCACGGTGCTATTACTCTACTGGAGAGACTGCTGCATTTTGAGGAGTGAGATGGGTGGTTCCCAAGACTAACATCCAAGATTACACTGTATTCCATCCAAAACACAGTTTGTATTTTAGAGGTCTTTCTGGAAAATCAATGCTATTTAACAAGTATGTATTGACTAAAAGATCATCACTGTTACCTGGCTATTTCCAATTTCTGACAATTCTTTCATTCAAACATGTATTCTTTCAACAATGAATTTGTTGAAGCTAGAAAAGTAAGAGGAAAAAAACTGGTCTATCATTGGAAACTCATCTTCTGAAGTTATAAATATGGGATTTTAACTAAAAAAGAAGCAACTGCTAGGTCACATTTAGTTAATGGAACAGAAATTTATGGTTCCTCCTGTTTTATGTTCTCACAGCATGGACATTTTCCTTCATAGTACTCACGGGCATTTCTTTCTACTTCTTTTTAATGAATTGCTTTTAATGACTTAGGTGGTTTTATCCTGATTTTCACTTTCTTTAACTCTTTATGTTTATTTTTGAGAGAGAGAGAGAGAGAGAGCGTGCGAGCGAGCGCATGCACGCATAGGGGAAGGGCAGAGAGAGAGGGAGACAGAGGATCTGAATCGGGTTCTGTGAGATCATGACCTGCGCCTGAGTTGGAGGTTTAAATGACCGAGCCACCAAGGCGCCCTCTGATTTTCATTTTTACTTATGGTAGGTAGTCAAGTGGCAAATTCCTGAGATTTTGAGACAAACTTCTTTATCTCTCATGTACATGGATCTCAAGCCACTCAAGCCTTGAGTAGCATAATCATTCACTTGTACCACCTTGAACCTCCAACTCGACCTCAGCCACTACACGCATCTGCTAAGCTGAAGTGATCCATCCCTGATACCAAAATGGGTCAAAGGGAGGGACAAAAGGGGTCGCAACTGTCTCAGTTTCTTGACAACAAGGTACTCACAGTGCAAAAGTATTCATCTTTTGCTGAGGCAAAAGGACAGTTAAGTCAGATGTGCTGTGACTTAACAAAATGCAGTATTAGTACAGAGTAATACCTTTTTTCAGTGCAAATTCAGATTTTTTGTGTGTGTTTCTGTTTTTAAATTCTTCGGAGTGGGGTTAAAAGTAGTCAGATCACTTTCCTTATCAAATAGAAAAAAAAACATACTGAATATGGTCCCTATACTTTGAGGGCTTGGACATCAGTTGAGAAAAACCTAAAAGCACAAAAGAGGGCAAATGAGGACTACTAAATGCTCAGGAGAGACTGTACGTACGACGGGAGTAAAGTACAAGGGAGGCTGTGGTTTAAAAGCCAGGTCGGATGAGAATGTAATTTTGAAAAACAGGGAAGATGAACACCATTCCAGGCAAAGGGTAAGAGCAAAGGCACAGAGATGGGAAGTGCAATGTGTGTCTCAGACACAGCAACTTGACCAGTTTGGTTTGGGTTGAGGACTTCAAGACAAGAAAGAGGGTAAGACTGGAAAGTTAGGTTGGACTCCAATCTGAAGGAAATACGGGCACACTCAAGGTTTGTGAACAGGGCTAAATGACCTGAAAGTAAGTGGTAGCATGCACCCAGAGAGACAGGCAGTGATGCTCAGGACAGAGAGGAAGAGCCTGGAAGCTGGTTCAGGGGGTGCTTCCTTAGTAATTCTAAAAAGACCAGAAATATGAGAAAAGGAAGTGACAAGAAAAAAATACCTCATTTTTTTAAATGTTTATTTATTTTTGAGAGAAAGAGACAGAGTACGAGCAAGGGTGGGGCAGAGAGAGGGAGACACAGAATCTGAAGAAGGCTCCAGGTTCTGAGCTGTCAGCACACAGCCCAATGCAGGGCTCGAACTAACTAACTAACAGCAAGACCATGACCTGAGCTGAAGTCGGATGCTTACCCGACTGAGCCACCAGAAATACTTCATTTTCATAACACATCTACAATTCACAAAGGACTTTTGCTTAAATGATCTCATTTGACCCTCAGAACAATTTGTAGTGGAACATGTGTCATTTCACATATAAGAATCACTGCTCGGGGCATTTCCTTTGGTGACTGTCACTCCATGTTTCTGTGACTACTTATCTCTTAGCCACTGGACTGTAAGCTCGATGAGGGTACTGCAGGGACCATGTAGATTTCTGTTTGCCCCAGTATGCCTGTGGCCTTGCGAAGGGCCCCACTCGGTGCCTGCCTCCAGCAGATCTTCATTACATATGTGATAGATGAGGCAGCAAGTGAAGAGCATATTTCTTTTTCTACTCTTGTTCCAATGGCATGAAAATGCTTTTTCAACCAAAAATGTTTTTTATTTTGTTCTGCATTTTTTTTTAAATGTTTTATTTATTTTTGAGAGAGAGGGAGAGAGGGAGCATGAGAGGCGGAGGGGCAGGGAGAGAAGGAGACACAGAATCCAAAGCAGGCTCCCAGGCTCTGAGCTGACAGCACAGAGCCTGACGTGGGGCTCAAACTCACAAACTGTGAGTTCATGACCGGAGCCGAAGTCGATGCTTAACTGACTGAGCCACCCAGGTGCCCCTGTTCTGCTTTGTTTTAAATGACTGTTCTGACAATAAAAAGGCTTTGACAATTACAATACTTTTTCCCTCAAGTACCTCTTACAATACCTCTTTTTCCCTTCAGAAGGGAAAAGAAAAAACTGCACAAAAGTAAAGCAGGTTCTCCCACCTTCACAGAAGTTACCAGAAAGTCACTCTGAGTGATATATTACGAAGAATACAAAAAAGGTTAACATTTGGTATTTTTTCAAAAATTTTCTATTTTCTTGCAGAATGGACTGGATACTAAGAAAAATAACTATGTGCATGAGCACTGACAGAGCTGAGGTGAGAAACCCTGGCCTAGAACACTTGTGGCAGAAAGCAAGAAAATGCTCCAGAGAATAATGGAAAGTGTGCTTGAGAGGGCTCCCACCGGCCAAATCTGGGATAATTTACACATCAATATAAGTAATGAGGATAGCAAGATTATACTTCACTGAAAAGAACAGAAAAAATGAGTCCATATTGATATAAATTTATGATAAATTAATTGAAAGACTGATGAGGAATGGGATAGTTTCAAAATACCCACAAAATACTAATTATAAAAATACTAATTGCCAATAAGATATGAGACACAGCATCATTTCTGTGATATTCCTGCCAAAAATTCATAACCTGAGTTTATTTTTTTTTAATGTTTATTTATTTATTTTTAATTTTTTTTTTCAACGTTTATTTATTTTTGGGACAGAGAGAGACAGAGCATGAACGGGGGAGGGGCCGAGAGAGAGGGAGACACAGAATCGGAAACAGGCTCCAGGCTCTGAGCCATCAGCCCAGAGCCTGACGCGGGGCTCGAACTCATGGACCGCGAGATCGTGACCTGGCTGAAGTCGGACGCTTAACCGACTGCGCCACCCAGGTGCCCCAGTGTTTATTTATTTTTGAGAGAGACTGCAAGCAGGGGAGGGGCAGAGAGAGAGAGGAAGACAGAGAATCCCAAGCAGGCTCCGTGCTGCCAGCATGGACATGGGGCTTGAACCCACAAACCATGAGATCATGACCTGAGCTGAAACCAAGAGTTGGACGCTTAACTGAGCCACCCAGGTGCTTCTCTGTTTTTTTTTTTGTTGTTGTTTATTTACCTTGAGAGAGACAGAGACAGTGTGAGCGGGGGAAGGGCAGAGACAGAGGGAGAGAGAGAGAAAATCCCAAGCAGGCTCTGCACTGCCCGACACAGGGCCTGAATTCACGGAAACCATGACCAACCATGAAATCATGACCTATGCCTAAACCAACAAGAGATGGATGCTTAACTGACTGATCCAACCAGACACCCCATATATGTATATATGAAGATTATATTTATTACTTTCAGTTTGGAGAGATACTACTTATTTTTAAAATACTTAAAAATTTTTGAAACAGTAAAAAGCAGAGAAAAGTTTATGTACAGTACAGAAATCTTCCCTACCTCTCCAACCTTCAGCAGTAGGTTGTAGGTTTGGCATATGTAGATAAATATATGTGGTTAAAAAAAAAATACACACATGTATTCTCTCCAACAGAGGAAAGAATTCTTCCTACAAAGGATTCTCTTTGTATGAAGAGTACTCAGTGAGTCTCACATCTGATTACTAGGGAAGTAATGTGAAATAGTGTTGCATAATAAAAAACAGGCTTTACACATAGTAATTCCGACTTCAAACTCCAGTTCATCACATACAAATTCATGACCTTGGAAGATTTTTCATTGTCTGGGTCTCAATGTTCCAGGCTATAAAGTGGGAATGCCACCTTTTTGTAGAGTGGCTCTGAGTAAGAAATGAGATGGCATGTTTGAGAGTGCCTTCCAGGTTAATAGCACTCAAAACTAGTTAGTTCTCTCCTGCTCCAAGCAATTGATTCACAGCTGTGTCTAACAGGTAAGTTGGCATCTTGGTAAACCTGAGAAGTATGCTTACTAACACCAAACAACTTTTCAGGCTAAAGGGATACAAAAGATCCCTTTGTTACAATACTCTTGCTTTAGAGATAGGAAATAAGACCCTGGACTCCTGCTATGCAGAGACGAACCACCTCCCATCACAGAGAAACCAGCACTGGCTTGGAGCTCTGATCACTTGCACATGCTCTCATTTCATCTTCACAAAACTCAGACACAAGCATTATCATAATTGAACAGGTGAGGAAACCAAGGCTCAAGCAAGACTGAGAAACTTATTTAGAATCCTGACTCCAAAATTCACGAATTTCCCACTATATGCCATCTCTGTTGTTTCCAAACATGACTAAGAAAGACACCACATGCAGGGATGCCTGAGTGGCTCAGTCGGTTAAGCATCCGACTTCGGCTCAGGTCATGATCTCCCAGTTTGTGAGTTCGAGCCCCACGTCGGGTTCTGTGCTGACAGCTCAGAGCCTGGAGCCTGCTTCTGATTCTGTGTCTCCCTCTCTCTCTGCCCCTTCCCCACTAATGCTCTATCTCTCTCTGTCTCAGAAATAAACGTAAAAAAAAAATTTAAAAAAAAAAAAAGAAAAAGAAAGACACCACATGTATAGGTTTAAAAGCTTTTCTGGGGGCACCTAGGCAGCTCAGTTGGTTAAGTGTCTGACTCTTGATTTAAGCTCAGATCATGATCTCATGGTTGTGAGGTCGAGCCTTGCATCTTGCTTCACACTGAGTGGGGGGCCTACTTGGTATTCATTCTCCCTCCCTCCCTCCCTCCCTCTCTCCCTCTCTCTCTCTCTCTCTCTCCCCCCTCAGCCCCTCCCCCACGTATCCTCTCAATCTCTAAACAAACAAAAAACAAACAAATAAAAGCTTTTCTGTGCCCTAGACACTCAAGCTATTAGTCCTTTACTCCCATGTTCCCAAAATGTTATCACTATAAAACAGAAATTACTTAACCCCTAAATCTATCAATATTCTCAGCAATTTACAATATTCACTCTCCTATCCTAGACTTGTTTACTGAAAATCAGCAACAGTGCTAATAAATAAGGTAAATTTCTTAAAATGTCTTCCTACCTTTGTATGTTCTCTTATTCCCACCTTTTTTTTTTAAGTTTATTTATTTATTTTGAAAGAGAGAAAGCAGTAAGAGGCACAGAGAGAGTGAGAGAAAGAATCCCAAGCAGGCTCTACACTGTCTGCATGGAGCCCGTCATGGGGCTCAAATTCACAAACCATGAGATCATGACCTGAGCCGAAATCAAGAGTCGAATGCTTAACCAACTGAGCCACCCAGGTGCCTCTATTCCCACCTTTTTAGAAGTTTATTTATTTCTTTTAGTAAGCTCTACACCCAATGTGGGGTTCAAATTCACAACCCAGAGATCAAGAGTCACATTTGTTCTCCGATGGAGCCACTCAGGTGTCCCTACAGCAAGGTTCTTAAGCTGGAGTCCTAGGGTCTACAAAGAGAACTCAGGGGTCCAAGAATATGAACAAGAGGAAGTTGTGACACCTGTTTTCATTAACCTCCAACTAAAGTTAAGATTGCCCTCAGGGGCACCAAAGATTGCCTTCAAACATGAGTGTAGGCAACAAATCACAGCAACATTCACAGTAACTGTAACTCTGTCACCACTGAAAGAACAGATATTTTCATATCATGTTACAGGTGTTACAGATCTATGTAACTAACTGCCTTTGTGATCCTATATATTTCATTTGTTTAAAACCTGAGAACAGGTCTACACACTTCACTAGCTTACCAAAGGGGTTCATGAATATCAAAAAGCTTAAGAACCCTTGGTTTTGAACAACAAAGTTGATAACTGATGAGAATTTGAGAGAATACAGGAAAAAAAGTTTGGTGCCGGATAATATAATCCTCCATTCTGTGAGTAAATTTGGCTTTTAAACACAACATGAGTTTCATTCAACAAATATTTTCTGGTTTCTATACTGTGCTCTATTGTGTAGCCACTATAGACATAAACATTATCCCTTTGCTTCAACTAGTGGCAGAGAAAACAGAAGCAAGTAACAAGGTAGAATAACTTAAATACTAAGAGAGAAGGACAATAGAAACCTTTGAGCTCAAACAATGGATTCTCTCATTGTGGTCAAGCAAACAAGCAGGGCACATCTGGGAAAGGGAGAAGAATCAGAAAACTATTCTAGCTCTCAGTTGCTCCTACAGCCTGGAGTGCAGGGGGAGAAGGCAAAGGGAGACAGATATCAAGAGGGAACAGCTAGGCAGTGAATGCACACTGCTTCCTGTCTGTCCAGCCAGGGGAAAACAGCTCATGGGTCCTGATTCAACCCTGTGTTGAGCTGGGCTGGTAGGCCCTTTCTATTCCTTTTTTTTTTTTTTTTTTTTTTTTTTTTTTTAGTGTTTATTTATTTTTGAGAGAGAGAGGGAGAGACAGAGTATGAGCAGAGGAGTGGCATAGAGAGAGGGAGACACAGAATCCAAAGCAGGCTCCAGGCTCTGAGCCGTCAGCACAGAGCCCGATGCGGGGCTCGAACTCACAGACCGCGAGATCGTGACCTGAGCCACCCAGGCGCCGCTGGCCCTTTCTATTCCTAAGATGCTTTAGGGAAAGGAAATTATACAGGAATTTGCTTAATTTTCTTTACACAAAGTAAATAGGAAAAATACACATTGGGGGCACATGGAGCCATGTTTCAAAGTAAGGTGACATTCCCTTAATTTGTCAAACAAAATATAATATGTCTGCCTAATGACATTTTATTTATAGCATAGTATTTGTTTTACAGTAGCTGACTCTGAAAGTGGCAAAAGGGCCTCTGTCAATATATATAGAACCTAATTCATAAAACAAGATGTTTAAATACAGAATGTGCTCAAAGTTTCCCCTACTGAAATTTAATCCCGTAATATTTTCTATATCCTATCAACAAAGGACACCAAGTAAAAGATAAAACTATCCTAGGCAAAGACCACTAACCTTATAACATCTATTTCATATCTTTAGAACTGTCTCCCAGTATTTACCAACACAATTAGAAACCAACATGTTTACAAGGTTTTTTTTTTTTTTTAATGTTTATGTATTTTTGAGAGAGAGAGAGAGAGCGCACAAGCAGGGGAGGGACAGAGAGGAAGAGAGGGAGACACAGAATCTGAAGCAGGCTCCAGGGTCTGAGCTGTCAGCACACAGCCTGATGCAGGGCTCAAGCTCGTGAACCGCAAGATCATGACCTGAGCTGAGCCAAAGTCGGACGCTTAACCAAGTGAGCCACCCAGGTGCCCCTGTTTACAATGTTTTCTTGACCATTCTCACAATTTACCTGTGACCACTACTGAGCATCTCCTTTGTTCCTGGCACTACCCCAGGGATAGCCAACCAAGTTACAAAGCTCAGTCTCGTCCTGCCCTAAAGGATTTTACAATTAGGGACAGAACCACTGGGAGAATCTTTGAAATGCAAGGCATTAGAAAAAGCTGCACAGAGAAAAGAGCATTAACTGTGAGCCAAGATAGCTGCAAACAGCTTATCAAAATCAAAGCATGAGCTTCACCTTGAAGGATGGAAAAAACCTTGGAAAGCCAGAGGAAAGGGTAGAAGACATTCCCAACAGAGCAAGCAGCATGCAAAAGCCAGAAAAGTAACATGAGGCTGGCATCAGCTGGCTTGGGTGGTAGGCGTGGGGTGGGGGGGTATATGCTTGCATGTAAGGTGGCGGGAGAAATCAGTCTCCTGGTATACAGAATAACAAGGCCACAAAGAAGAGTGTATGTAACATGCGAAAGCTGTATACTCCAAAAAGGTACTAACGAGGAAGGACTTGAGGAATACCACATTTTAATCTGTCACCTGACGTACACACAATTATAGGACACTTAGGACTAGAGGCAGACCAACAGGAAGGTACTGACTAGCCCAGGAATGAGCTCTTGGCGCAGAGAAGCAGGCCTCAGAATGGCAAGGAAAAGACAGCCTGAGAGACATTTCAAAGTAGGAGATAAGAGAAAAATCAAAGAGGATTCCCAGTCGTATCACGGCAAAGGCCAAACAGCGAAGAAGAACTGAGATTTGGGAGTGGGGCATGGGCAAGGACTCTGGTGCGCTCCACTGGGACACTATCCAGATGAAGCATCCCAGAAGCAGTTGATGGCAGGAGACAGAGTGTGAGGCTGAGCTGCAGGTGGACGAGTCCATTGGCACAGCACAGGTGGCTGGATATCAAAATCTCCAGGAGTGACCACAGAATGAAGAAAAGGAGGTGAAATAAGGGCAGAGAGGGGTGAGAAATTAACACTTTGTCAGCCACTGCATGACTCACTTTGTATACACTACACAGAGAAACCAAGAGGTAAGAAGAAAACTTCTTGTCCCCAAGAGTGAGCCACTGACAAAGCCAAGTAGAAGGAAGTTCAAGGGAGAACAAAGACTGAGGAAAGGGCGCTGGTCTTGCCAAAGTGAAGACAACTGGCAACCTCCCCTCCAGGAGGCTCTCCAAGGGCTGCCACAGGCAGGGGCTGTGACGCGGGTGGCTGAGGAGAGAGTGGGTAAATACAAAGTGAATTCAATGAAGGGCAGGTAAGTGTAAATTCAGATATCTGGGCAGCAAGTGAACAAGACTTAACTGCCACTGAAAAAGGACAGCATGCTATGCAGTTCTCACAATGCTTTGTTTATCTTAGTGACCAGGAAAACACTGACCAATAAGTGCAAAGGTCAAGAGTTAGGGCCCACACTTCTTATTATTCGAGGTGCTCAAACTAAAGGAAAGTGACAAGCACATTTTCATTTTTGCAAGTTCAAGCCCATGACCGACAAATAGAGTTCAGCTATCAATATAATAAATTAACATGTACTGATTAGAACATATTCCACCTGCTTTACTGTTGGAAAACTAACAGTCTCTCAAAATGGAGTGCTGGGGTGCCTGGGTGGCTCAGTTGGTTAAGTGTCCACTTTGGCTCAAGTCATGATCTCACGGTTCATGAGTTCAAGTCCCACATCAGGCTCTGTGCTGGCAGCTCAGAGCCTGGAGTCTGCTTCTGATTCTGTGTCTCCCTCTCTCTCTGCCCCTCCCCCACTCACACTGTGTGTCTCTCTCTCTCTCTCTCAAAAATAAATAAGTGTGAAAAAAAATTTTTTTTAAATGGAGTGCTAAAGAGACTAATACAAAAACAGAGACTGTTATGCTATTAAGAAATTAAATATTTTATACTAACTTTCCCAAAACTGAAATCATGTTATTATAAATAAAACATCCAAAAGACTAATCAAAATCATCTAGAAACTTGCTGGGATGCCTGGCTGGTTCAGTCGGTGGAGCATGCAACTCTTGATCTCGGGATTGTAAATTTGAGCCCCATGTTGAGAATAGAGACTACTTAAAAATAAAATATTAAAAAAAAATCTAGAAACTTGCTCTAGGATTTGATTATAATGTTAGCAAAAACACCCACCGGTCGATGGAAAATCTTTCTCCATCTGCTCTCAGTACGGAGCCTTAAGTGGATATAGTCTGACCCATTCACAAAAAGTGCTAAGTTATAACTCATGCGTTAGTGTGTACTCAAAATAATAAATTCATTTCTTCAATCCTTTACCTACAGAGTAAATCCTTCTAACAGAGGGAATCATAAGTAACAGTTAAACCAAGAATGGGCAGAATATAGCATCATGAGTACAACTCTCGATGACATTCGTGGCTGAGTTGTTCAGAGCCGACCAGAGGCAAGCATTCTGCTAAGTTCACCTTTCTATCCACCACTGTTTCAAAACTTCATAATACTGAACAAAATGCAAGAACTGTACCACCAGATACAAAAATTCCAGATAACAGGTTCCTTGCAGATTCTGGAGTTAACTGAAACTATAACAGACATTCACTATCCTTAATGAGTCATGAACTCAGGATGCAAACCTCACCGGTTACAAAACATGATCTGATACCATCTTACCTTACATAAAAGAAGAGATGTTTTCTTAAAGACGTGTTAACGATTTTCAACAAAAGAATGGGTAAAAAATGATGAACTGATGACCATTTCCCGCTGCCTTTTATCAGAAACATTTTTACAAATTTCTGTTGCAAAAAAATACATTTTGGGGCGCCTGGGTGGCTCAGTCAGTTAAGCATCCGACTTCAGCTCAGGTCACGATCTCACGATCTGTGAGTTCGAGCCCCATGTTGGGCTCTGGGCTGCTGGCTCAGAGCCTGGAGCCTGCTTCCGATTCTGTGTCTCCTTCTCTCTCTGCCCCTCCCCCATTCATGCTCTGTCTCTGTCTCAAAAATAAATAAAAACGTTAAAAAAAATTAAAAAAAAAACAAAAAAATACATTTTATTTTAGAATATAATCATGACTTCTAAAAATCTTCTGTGAAGAATGAATGACTTGTACCTTGAAACAGAAGACTCTCAAATTGACAAAAAAACAGCGTGACTCCTAAGAATGAACAGCGATTTAAAATTGCATCATTTTTGTCATATACTAGGAAATGCTCATAACTAAGTACTTACTGTGTTTACTTTGGGGTTTTTTTTTTGTTTTTGTTTTTGTTTTTTTGCCAAAATGTTCTCATAATGTTGTTATTATTAGAATAATCAGTTAATTAGTATCTTTATTTCACAAAGGAACGTGGCTCATTTATGAAGGATCATTTTCTGTAAAAACTGTCTTGAGGTGAAGGAGGAAGACAGCTGAGCTGACACCTTATGACACCTATCATAAGGCATTATGCTATATGATACCTCATCCATTCCACCACCTTTGCAATATTCCTATTTTATTTTCTTAAAATTTTTTAATGTTTATTTATTTTTGAGGGAGGGAAGGGAGAGAGGTAGAGAGAGAGAGAGGGAGAGAAAACGAACGAGCGGGGGAGAGGCAGAGAGAGAGGGACACACAGAATCTGAAACAGGCTCCAGGCTCTGAGCTGTCAGCACAGAGCCTGACACGAGGCTCAAACTCATGGACAGCGAGATCATGACCTGAGCCAAAGTCGGATGCTTAACCGACTCAGCTAACCAGGCACCCCTGAAATATTCCCATTTTAAAGGTAAGGAGTTGAGGCTTAAAGAAGTTTTTAACTTGCCCAAGGTTACACAACCAGTAAGTGACAGCCAAAACCAAAACCTAAGTTTGTTCTCCACATACCAGGCTACAACTCAAAAATCATAATCTTTACACTTAAACTTTTTCCAAATGGATTTCCTCACCTTCTATCATTTCCTCTTAGATATTTTACCGCACATTCTAAAGCCCCAATTCAGGAAAGAATACAGACCACTTTGCAGAAAGTTTTTAGAACCACACTACCCAATGAATCATTTAACAATAAATAAAAAAAATCCATCTAAGAGTTGTCACGGGCAACAGGTATTCCTTGGTAAAAAGTTCTGAAGAAAAACAGCACATCTAGTCCTACCTTGTAACTGTACAGCCATTTACAACATTCTTTATTTGCAAATCACAAAATCAGATGTCCTAGGCCTGACAGGGGTGTCCTAGGCTCTCTTGGGACTGGACTCTTGAGAGCAGACAGGCCTTCACTGAGTGTTGATGGAGTGAATAAATCAACAGACACAGCTGGCATCAACTTCAATACAACAGAGAGAAATCATGAAGTGGGAGGGCCCCCAAAACGAAAACGTAACACAACCTCATCTTGGGGGGCCTGGCTGGCTCACCTCATAGAGTGTGAGACTCCTGATTTTGGGGTGGGGAGTTCCAGCCCCACACTGGGTATGGAGTATACTTAAAAAAAAAAAAAAAAAAAAAAAATTTTTAAATAAAGCAACCTCACCTCAATAATCATTTAAAATGCCAAAATCATCTTGGAGTCATATAAAAACCAAGAGACCTCCATCTACTCATTTTCTAGTCAATTGTTAACTACTGGCATGTCTAAAGACTGTGTAATGATATCTCACTGTGTTTTTTCTTCTTTGTGCGCAATCTGTTTTTTTTTTCTTTGCATTTCACTGTGTTTTCATATCTATTCCCTCAATTAAAGCCACAAGTGTGGCTGTAAACAAAAAGAGAAAGACAGACAGGCAGAAACAAATATCAGCAAAGATATAGAGAAACGACAACTCTCACATATTGCTAGTGGGAATGTAAAATGACACAGCCACCTTGGAAAAAGTCTGGCAATTTCTAAAAAAGTTATGACTCGGCAATTCTACTCCTAGATACCTATCCAAGAAAATATTACACACAAAACTTGTACATAACAGCATTATTTATAACACCAGAAAGTGGAAACAACCAGAATGTCTATCAATTGATGAATGGACAAATAAAATATATCCATACAGTAGAATATTGTCTAGCAATAAAAAGAGATAAAACACTGATACATGCTAAAACATGGATGGACCTCAAAAACTTCATGCTAAATTAAAGAAGCCAATCACAAAAATTCATGTCTATCATTTATACAAAATGTCAAGAATAGGCAAATCTAGGTGCACCTGGGTGGCACAGTTGGTGAAACTTCCGACTTCGGCTCAGGTCATGATGTCACAGTCTGTGAGTTCAAGCCCTATGTCAGGCTCTGTGCTGACAGCTCAGAGCCTGGAGCGTGCTTCAGATTCTGTGTTCCTTCCCTCACTGCCCTCCCCCCACTTGCGCTCTGTCTCTCTCAGTCTCTCAAAAATAAACAAATGTAAAAAAAAAAAAAAAAAAAAAAAGAATAGGCAAATCTAAAGAGACAAAAAGTAGAGATCGCCTCGGGCTGAGGAAGGAGGGGGACAGGGACAGGAGGTAACCACTAATGTGTACAAAGTGTCTTTCTGGAATAATGAAAATGTTGTAAAATTAGATCACGATGATAGTGGCACACCGTAAATATACGAAAAACCAATGAATTGTGTAAGCAGGTGAACTTTATGATATGTAAATCATATCTCAATAAAACTATTTTTAAAATAAGAGAAAAAATAAAGTCTACAATTGTCTTTTAATTTTCTGCCTCAGATGGTAAGGTATGCAGTAGAGAAGATTTATTTCATCAAAACCAATATAAGTTTTTCTCTTAGACTACTGTCTTTTTTAGTATCATACTTTAGCAGCAAAAGAAAATTTAGAGCATTCTAAGATACAGAACATAGTTATTAATAAATTAAAGGACAATGGAAGAGGGGCGCCTGGATGGCTCAGTCGGTTAAGCATCTGACTTCAGCTCAGGTCATGATCTTACAGTCCGTGAGTTCAAGCCCCGTGTGGGGCTCTGTGCTGACAGCTCAGAGCCCGGAGCCTACTTCAGATTCTGTGTCTCCCTTTCTCTCTGCCCCTCCCCTGCTCATGCTCTGTCTCTCTCTGTCTCAAAAATAAATAAAAACATTAAAAAAAATTTTTTTAAAGGACAATGGAAGAAAAAGTACTAGAACTCTTTTTTTAGGCTTAGTAATTTAGAATTTACTTTTGTAAAAGCAAGTTGACAAATATTAAAATGTTAGCTGACTCAGTGCATTTCTGTTCATTCAAAGATCAAACTCAGTTACTGCTTTTCTACAACTAGCCACAGGAGTTACAAGGGCACTCCTAAACTTGTAATGTAAACTGAGAAAAATCTGCTTAAAACATAATGCCAAGAGGCGCACCTGGGTGCCTTAGTCAGTTAAGCATCTGACTCCTGATTTCAGCTCAGGTCATGATCTCACACTTTGTGAGATCAAGCCCTGCACTGAGCTCTGCAGTGCAGAGTCTGCTTGCTATTCTCTCTCTTCCTCTCTCTCTGAGCCACCCCCCCAGCTCCCTCCCCTACACACACACACACACACACACACACACACACACACACACACACACACACGCCTGTTCTCTCTCTCTCTCTCCCTCTCTCAAAATAAATAAACTTTTAAAAAAATGATTTAAAAAAACAATGTCAAGAAGAAGAAAATATAAAATCCAAGTGTTTTATGCCTAAATTCATTACAATGCCTCTAAAATAACAAAACATTAATGTGGGATTATCTGTAAATGGGGGTACATTATATTACTATCTCTTCATTTGTGTATGTTTAAAATGTCCCATAATAGGAGCACGTGGGTGGCTCAGTCAGCTAAGCAGCCGACTTTAGCTCAGGTCATCTCATGGTTCATGGGTTCAAGCCCCACATTGGGCTCCGTGCTGACAGTGCAGACCCTGCTTGGGATTCTTTCTCTCCCTCCTTCTCTACCCCTCCCCCATTCGCTCTCTTTCTCTCTCAAAATAAATGAATAAACTTAAAAAACATAAAATGAAATAAAATGTCCCATAATAAAAAAAAGTCCCAAAATAAAAAGTTAAATAAATAAAAGCAAATGCCTCTAAGAAGTCAAAAGTAAGTGTCTCTGGTCACAGATATTTTCCTGGCTCAAGTGCACTCTCTTGCCACTTGGAGATTTAATTTAGGGGCGCCTGGGTGGCACAGTCGGTTAAGTGTCCGACTTCAGCCAGGTCACGATCTCGCGGTCCGTGAGTTCGAGCCCCGCGTCAGGCTCTGGGCTGATGGCTCGGAGCCTGGAGCCTGTTTCCGATTCTGTGTCTCCCTCTCTCTCTGCCCCTCCCCCGTTCATGCTCTGTCTCTCTCTGTCCCAAAAAAAAAAAAAAAAAAGTTGAAAAAAAATTAAAAAAAAAAAAAGGAGATTTAATTTAAATGAATTGATGACAGGTTCTAAAAATGTTTTCATAAGACATCAACTCCTTGGGAACACATGAGCACACAGGAAAGCAGGACTGCCCTGCCACCTGCTCTGGGTCACAGCCTCCCAGCCCCTGCATTGTCAGCCCAGCACCTTCCTACAGAGTCTCCAATAACCACGGTTCCAAACCAGACCAACTTCAGGGTAGGAATAAAACCATTTGAAGGGAGAAAGTAGGGGAAGCATGCAGAAGAAGAAAATAAGTGATTTTTGCTTAAATTCAAATAGAACATTTTTCTCACAGAATTTTGATGAGGTAATAGTTCTAACATGGTGTCTCAAATTCAGAAAAGGACATTCAGAAGACTAAACAGGCAAACACACCAGAGGCCAGAGTCCCTCCCACCCCTCAGTACAGTCGTTCCTCGCAAGGATTCCATCTCTATAGCATTCAATAAAATGCTACGGCTGTCAGTAGAGATGCAAATATTAAGCCTTCATTTATTTGGTGACACAAAGGACACAAGAATCTAAGCTGCTCTGCCAGTTAATTTTTTTGCTATAGAAATTATTCTGGTGTGCGGGAAAATAAAAATAACAGAAGCATATTTTCAGTTTGTTTGGATGAAGAAAATAATTTTTAAATCCTATTACAAAGTTAGGGACTGAACTAGATACAATTTTAAGAAATCGATTACATGCTTACAAGTGAATCCATGAACATAATGAGACGGATCCAAACCAGCACATGAAAGATTCATTAATTTATGTTTACAAGTAGCACAGGATCATCCTTAAATAAAAGTAATCAGCATTACAGAAATCGAAAATAATCTGGTGAATGAAATAAGCTGGTACTTGAACATAAATTATTTAACTCATCAAAAAAAACATGATAAATTACGCTCTGAAGAGACCTTTTTAATAGCCCTCAGAATTTCAGTTTGTAAGAAGAAAAAAGGATGTGAATTTCATAAAAAAACAAAATCATGGTAGAGTTCCAAATCTATAAATATAACCATTGCACAGGATTTCATTTTGTTGGGGGGCGGGGGGGGGGGAGGAGTTAGTTCCTTGATCTACCAATGACAAACTTCACATCTAAGAAACATACACTCAACCTAAATCCCTGGGCCAGTCTTAATTGGGGCCTAGGGTAGTGAGGAAAAGGGCAAAGGGAACAGGGGTCCCACCAATTCCTAACTTTTCCACTATTTTCTCCCTCCGCATCATGAGAGATTAAAAATGCTATCATCTAGGGGTGCCTGGGTAGCTCAGTTGGTTAAAAACATCTGACTCTTGATCTTGGCTCAGGTCATGATCTCAGAGTTCGTGGGTTGAAGCCCCACGTAGAGCTCTGCACTGACAGTGCGGAGCTTGCTTGGGATCCTCTCTCTCCCCCTCTCTCTCTACCCCTTCCCTGCTCACTCGTTCTCCCTCAAAAATAAACTTTAAGAAATGCTATCATCCTAATAAAAATAAGCTTATTATTGATAGATCAATGCCATAAATATTGATGAGTACTGAACATGAATATGGTTAGCAATCAAATATATTTAGACTTTGTTGCCCTTGTTATAAAGTCAGAAGAGAAAGGAAGGGAGAAGAGCAACAAAATGCTGGCGATTGGCCTTGGGGGAAGGGGAGCGAGGGACAATTTCGGCAGCAGAGAAAGGAGCACTTGGTCAGAGGTACCATAAATACAAGCCTGTCACATCCTAGGCCTGTAAATGACAGCAAGACTCTGAGTAACCAGTCTGTAATCAGATTAGGAGAGGCCAGTATGATCCTTTAGGTGACAGAGATCTAATCTGGGACACAATTGGGCCTAAATACAGATTTACTGAACTCACGGAAATGAGCACTTAATCATGCTAAAAGATCATGGCCACAGTAAAGATATGTTTCCTGTCGTGTTCCATTTCTAGAAGCTGAGTTCAGTTTTGTGGTTCAACACATGGATGTGACTAGGCTAAGCTGGGATTTGATTCTTAGCTTTCTATGTTTCACTCATGATCTCAAATCTTACCCTGTGCTATTAATTTGGCATCACAGCCCAAACTACTCAATTTAGTTTGTCCTACAGCTAAGTTTATCTCCCCAAATGAATTAAATAAATACCCCCTGTGCTGGACAGTTTGTGCCAGTACTTAGCCCCAAGCCTACCCTTCTAGACTGTCCCCGAATCAGCGAGCCTGAAATCTACATTTCCAGGCCCTTGTATCTGGGTTCCCCCATGAGGCTCTGCCAGCAGCCCCAAGAGGAGGACAGGTTCCTACCTGGTGATAGTGAACTCCAGCAGCATCAAATCAAAATGGGGGTGTGTGGGCTTTAAGTAATACCACATTCCCCATTTGTTCCTCCAGCCCTTCTATCTAATTCCTAGAGATATACCCCTTTTTGACTGAAGCACCTGGAGTGGTTTCCAACTAGACACTAACTGACAGTCCACTAAATTCAGAATTTATATAATTCACACACCAGGTGAACCTATGCTATTTCTGTGCTAAGAAATATTCATTCGTTCATTCACTCATTCAACAAATTTTTACTGCACACCTACCATAGGCCAGACCCTGTGATAGGTGCTAGACACACAGGAGTAAACAACACAGACAAAAATCCCTGTCCTCAAAGAGCTTACATTCTAGTGGAAGGGAGAGATAATACACAAAACATAAATACAACACACAGTGTTAGATAATCAATGCTTAGGAGAAAAAAAAAGTAAACTAAGTAGGGCAGGGATATGAAGCGGAGGAGGGCTGAAATTTTAGATACACAGGTCACGGAGGTGATTTTTGGGAAAAGAGCCCAAGGAAGTGAGGGAGCCAGTCGTGCACATATCTACAGGAAGAGCATTCCAGGCAGAGGAACAACACGTGCAAAGGCCCTAAGGAGGGAGCCTTCTTGCCTGCTAGAGAAAAGCAGGAGTCCTACGTGGCCAGAACAGATAAAGGGAGGAAGTCTGAGAGGTGGGGGGTAGGCCACAAAGCCTTGTAGGATACAATAAAGACATTAGCTATAGTAGTAGATTCTGAGGCAGAGAAGTGACATCACACGACTTAGCTATCAACAGAATCCCTCTGTGTCAAGGGCAGACTTGGAAGCAGCAAGGGCAGAAAGCAGGGGACCAGTTAGGAGACTACTGAAACAGTCCAAAGGAGACTGGATGATAGCTAGGACCAAGGTGGTGACAATGAGGACGCTGAGCAAATTCTGAATAGATTGTGAACTCCTACCTGATCCTTAAAAAGTCAGGGGCTGGTCCGTGAATCTTGCTGGAATTCACACAATAGAAATTCCTACAGGACTCCTACCCAGTGAGAATATAATAGCTTTAGCCAAAGAAAATTAAATTGTAAATTAACATTCTGCAATAGTCAATACAGGGAAAAACTATGTATAACATGATACGTTTATAATATTTTTAATATTTTTATAGAAATGTAAAGAATCAATATAGAAATACAGAATTTATAGTACCTATAAATTTAGCTGACCAGATTAAAGTATTACCTTATTAGCTAATTTCTTTTAATTTTTTTTAATATTTATTTTTGAAAGAGAGAGAGAGAGAGAGAGAGAGAGAGGGAGAGAGGGAGGGAGGGAGGGAGGGAGGGAGGGATAGAAAGAAAGGGAGACACAGAATCTGAAGCTGGCTCCAGGTTCCAAGCTGTCCCACCAGAGCCCAATGTGGGGCTTGAGCTCCCAAACCGCGAGATCATGACCTAAGCCAAATTTGGACACTTAACTGACTGAGCCACCTAGGTGCCCCATTATTAACTATAGTTCTAAGAGAAAAATAATCATATGTAAATTTTCTAGAAAGCAATGAGAAATTTTTCTTTCTTTTTTTTTTTTAGAGAGAGCGCCAGCACGCACATGAGCCAGAGACAGGCAGAGAGAGAGAGAGAGAGAGAGAGAGAGAGAGAAGGCTCCACGCTCAGTGGGGAGCCCAATGTGGGGTTCAATCCCATGACCCTGGGATCATGACCTGAGCCAAAGTCAAGAGTCAGACGCTCAAGTGATTCAGCCAACCAAGCGCCTGCAATGAAGAATTTTAAAACTAGAAGAAATCTGAAAGTCCCATTCCCTTCATTTTTGGATGAAGGCAATAAAGCCTAGATATAAATGAAACTTGGTCTTTCTTCATGCACCAAAACATAGTTTAACAGTGGATGGAAATATTTCTGAAATATATCTTTACTTTCTTGTATGTTTAAGAGTGAGGGTCCTGAACACATTCTCAGTTTTCCTTGGTAACTCCAGCCTCTCAAAAGAACCCTTATGTCCAGCCCCAAAGTAATGCTGGGCTTTTGCTAACTGCTGCCACCACTATCTCCACTCATAGTCCTCCCTGCTGAAAGGGTCTGCGTTGAACATGAGACTGGAAACTAGTTCAGACCCATTCATAAACAGAAGTGAGACGAGGTAAGAACCAAAGAAGAAAAGTCAGCTTTAGTACACAAGCTTTATAAATTGTTATAAAATTGCCAACACTTAGAAATGGATTTTGCTTGTTAAAGGTGTTGGGCTGTGTTGTGGGAACGAAGCTTGCCCCCAAATGGATGGCTGGAGCAGCGATGTATGTGCAGTCCTTTAGAGAAAGTTCTGCCCCAAAATGTAATTCATCACTCCTAAGAAAGCATAAAATTTTAAATTATTTAAAGAAAAATTAACTTTTGACCATTAGTACTACAAATATCACCACATATAAAAGCAAATTGCTGGGACACCTGGGTGGCTCAGTCAGTTAAACATCGGACTCTTGATTTCAGTTCAGGTCATGATTTCACGGTTTGTGTGTTCAACCCCCCATCAGGCTGAGACTGCCTGGGATTCTCTCTCTTTCTCTCTCTCTGCTCATCCCCACTCGTTCCGTTTCTCTCTCTCTCAAAATAAACAAACTTTAAAAACTTAAAAAAAGAAAAAAAAGCAAATTGCCAAGGTAATATTTACTTCTCAAACAAGAACTTAAAAGTATAAATAGCAGGGTCACCTGGGTGGCTTGGTCCGTTAAGCATCCAACTCTTGGTTTCTGCTCAGGTCATGACCTCACTGTACGTGGGATGGAGCCCCAAGTCGGACTCTGTGCTGACAGTGCAAAGCCTGCTTGGGATTCTCTCTCTCCCTCTCTGCCCCTTCCCCATGCACATGCATGCTCTCTCACTCTCCTCTCTCTCTCTCTCTCTCTCTCTCTCTCTCTCAAAAATAAGCAAACAAACAAACAAACAAACACCCAGAAAGTATAAATAGGAAAAGTAACAAGCTTTAACAAACAGGCACTTCTTTTCATCTACAACCTACCCCACCAAAATTCTCTAGTCAGCTGACATAAACTTACATTTCTGGTCCCCTTATTACCATTCTACCGAAACTAGTTTATTTTAAAAATTAATCATAAAAAAAAGTTTAAGATTAACCTGTATTGGAAAGGGAAGATTCACAAAACTGAGAACCATAAATCGAAACAGTGAAAATGACTCACATATAAGCACTCAACATAATAAGCTCCCTCAGCAATTAAAGAGCAAATACGGGAGCTCAACAGATAACATAAAGTACAAAGTTTGGGGCCCACTAAGGACATAATATAACTCTTGCCAAGCTGCACGCTCACAGCCAGAGGATGAGTTTTCCCTCCACCCCCATGTCCTGACTACTACACACTCCTCCAATTCCAGGTGGGTCCCTGTAGGCCTAAGTTCCAGATGTGAACAGCCCAGGAAACATTAGAGCTACCTCTTTGCTTCCTCTACTGCTTTCAAAGAGAAAGAGCTAGAAGGAATCTCACCAGGGTTAAAGCTTTTAGGAGGAAACAGTGCTAAAGATAAAGGCTTGGAAAGGGATTTTTAAAGGAAAAGTTCAGGGTTATTTTCTTCTTTACACTGAGCACTTCCTCCATTAAAAAACCAAATAATTTAGTTTATCAGAAAGCCTTACACTAACAATATATGAATAAGTATTCACTGATCACTCATTCCCTGACCTTTCCTCCCACAAAAATGATTTCCCAAAACAATACCCTGTAAGACATCAGCCCCTCCCACACCCCTGCCAAAATACATTCCACGGCAGGCACTCTGTACCTCTTTTGACAGCACTTAAACACGAGCTATTCCGTGGCATGTCTTACCACAGAACTGTAAGCTTCTCCAGGGCAGGGAGCTCACTCCACTTGGCATTCCTTAAACTCCTGACACTAATGCTTCACACTTCATAGCTATTTAGCCATGGTATAATGGTTACCTCTGATTCAGTACTGAGGGGAAAACATACAACTTTCTTTGGCAGCAATAACACTCCTGCCACCAGGGAGGAGCACTGCTACCTTCACAGGAGAAAGAAATCCGTCTACCTCTGCCTTAGGTCAGTACCTCGGACTCGTCCTAGGGTGCGCACTAGCCAATCAGGAGCACCTTTTTCAACAAGAATGAATGGAAGAATCTCAGAGCTCGTTAAAGCAGAGTCCCTGTATAAATGCATCGGGCATTATCCACAAGTAATCGGCTTGCCCTTCAAATTCTTCAAGTGAAAACATGTCTTCAAGCCACCTGTTCTTTAAACACTCAATGGTCCAACTCACCAGGCTCTCCTGTGGTCTTACAAAGCCTTTCACAAGATAAAGAATCTGACTAACCTACTGATTTCTATACTTCTCATATCCCTTCTTGTAGGCACCTTTAAAACTTGCTTTCCGACATAGTATCTGATACTGTGTGACACTTTCTTCGCCACAACCCAAGTCTACAAGTCACAGCCTTCTGCCTGCCTCCATAGGTCAGAACTACTCACTAGAACATAAAATAAGTGGCAGAAAGAAGGCCACAGCAGAGCAAACACACTTGGCTCAGGAACACCCAGGGGCACCCTTAGTGGCTGACCATCACTACAGCCAAGAGCAATGACGCTCACAGACCACTAGCACACGCCCACCTGCCCGCCACTGGCTCAGCGTGCACATCCTCTGAACACAGGACACAGTCATGGGTTAGGACGGTACGAACACAAAGAGAAAGAATATACTACCAAGAACTGTCACACATGTTTTGAGGAAAGTATTTTAGAAGCAACAGCAGTACACAGAGGAGACACTGATGGGGGTATGAATATGTGCTCTGAGTAGTGTTCTGAAGTGTCATAACTAAGAACTCGGACTACTGGGATATACTGAGTTGAACAGGGTTCAACTACAGAATGCATCAACATTCCAAATTCAGTTTCTTCAGAAATTACTGTACTGGAACCAAAGCATCATGTTTAAAGCTCCTTGCCAAGTAGCTCAAATAAAAATCAACTGGTTTTTATTTTTTAATTTAGGTACATATCTGCCAAACGAGCAAAGGAACACAAATATACTTCCAGAAAGTGATATAATTTGTTAGCCAATCCATGGTGCTACAATTGTCTCAAAACCAAAAACCGAAACAAATTATCTAAATTTGTAACAAGCAGCATGCACTCAGGGCTTGGACTCTAAAGGCCTGGTCCACACGTCAGCAGGCTATGGACATCTACGGACATCTACAGAATCTGCAGACGCTTCAGGAACTCAGTCTGCGGCACCTCTCCTGCAGCAGGGAAAGGGGGGAGAGTGGCAGAGCCGGCAGAAGGCCTCTACATGACTCTGCCTCTTACTACGCTTACTCCACTGCACCCACTTCCTCTTTTCTCTGGATTTGGGGGACAGGGGCGGGTTGGAGAACATTTTTCTACAGATACACTAACTCAGAAAAAAACTTTAAATATTACAAAGCTCATCTTAATCCAAGCACATTCAGTTATCATTAATCCATGGTAATGTTTGTAGCATTAAAAAACTGGAAATAACACAAAATGTATACAAATAGGGAACTGGCTGAATAAATTAACATACATCCTGGGAGCACCTGGCTGGCTCAGTAGGTAGAGCATGCGACTCTTCAGCTTGGGGTCATGAGTTCAAATCCCATGTTGGGCATGAAGCCTGCTTTATTTTTTCTTAAAGAAACATTTTGTTTAACGTTTATTTATTTTTCAGAGAGAAAATGTGTGAAAGCAGAGGAGGAACAGAGAGAGAGGGAGACGGAGGATCTGAAGCGGGCTCTGTGCTGACACTGGAACAGCCTGACATGGGGCTCGAACTCATGAACTGTGAGATCATGACCTGAGCTGAAGTCAGTTGTTTAACCGACTGAACCACCCAGGCGCCCATGAAGCCTACTTTAAAAGAAAAAGAGGAAGAAAAAGAACAAGGTGCATCCAATATAACAGACGCCTAGATAATCATTAAAAGAATGAGGCAGGGGGCGCCTGGGTGGCTCAGTCGGTTAAGTGTTGGACTTCGACTCAGGTCATGATCTCACAGTTCGTGGGTTCAAGCCCCACATCAGACTCTGTGCTGACGGCTCAGAGCCTGGAGCCTGCTTCAGATTCTGTGTCTCCATCTCTCTCTGCCCCTCCCCCACTTGTGCTCTGTCTCTCAAAGGTGAATAAATGTTAAAAAATAATAATAAAAAAAAGAATGAGGCAGGGCTTTGTGTACTTTGATATACCTCAGATATTTTAAATGAAGGGTACCGGTGCGACTGGGTGGCTCAGTCGGTAAAGCACTAACTCTTGGCTGTGGCTCAGGTCAAGCCTGCTGTTAGCACAGAGCCTGCTTAGGATTCTGTCTCCCTCCTGCTTGCTCTCCATCTCTCTCAAAACAAATAGAAATAAACTCAAAAAAAAAAAAAAATGAATGAAAAGAGCCCTACCAATTTTTTTTTTAAGTGGGTAGGGAAATATATGTTTTTATACAAATAGAATTTTTCTGGAAAGAAAAAAGAAAGTAGGAGTAACAGTGGCTTACAGAAGGGACTGAAGGTCTCAGTAAAGGAGTACACTTTTTCACAATTTGAAAATATTTTACTAGGTACACGTATCCCTGTTAAAATTAACAAGTCCTTAAGTCTGTGATTATGATAAAATTAAAGCAATGGAAGAAAAAGTGTTGCTATTAAAAGCAATCTCAGGGCGCCCAGCTGGCTCAGTTGGTAGAGCATGTGAGTCTGATCTCAGGGTTGTGAGTTCAAGCCCCATGTTGGATGTAGAGATTACTCAATGATAAAATCTTAAAAAATAAAAATAAAAATATGCAATCTCTTCTTTCTTATCCATCTCTAATTCTTTGCGGAAAAATTTGAATTTATTTAAACAAGTGTGGAGTGGATATACAGAGGTGCACTCTACCTTCCTCCTCCAAAGCCATAGCCAATTTCTTGCCATAATGTTAAAAAAAATTTTTTTTTTTCACTTGCTTCTCAAACCAAGATGCAAAAATCTCCTAAATGTCTGGCTCTAATGTAACCAAAGTTTAAAGGATTCAAATACATTAGTAAGTCCATAACTAAAGTCAGTTACATTTCATATGTTAATATTGTGTTCTAATCAGATTTTATGAGGAAACAGTTTCACCGAAGATCTTCTTATCTCTAAACTTACAAAGAACTTTAGAATTTCTGAAGAGTCCAAATTTCCTACTCACCCCAGCAGAAGTCACTTCAGTAAAAAAACTAGAGGGTTTCTCCCTATAGCTTCAAAATTTCCAAAGCTTCTCCAAAGCAGGACTGGGGAGAGGGACTGCAGATAAAGCTTCAGTAAGCATGTCCAACTCTCCTCCACCTCTGCAGATGCCTTCCCTGGCCTCAGGGACCCCAGAGCACCGATTCAGTTAACAACAGTGAGAGGCCAGCGGATCCGCTCAGTCTGATCCCGAAGCTCAGCATGGGGCTCACACACCTGCCAGTAACAGGCTCTCATCAGTCAGTCACACCTGGGCAAACGAAGTGGCAGGTGGCACAACCTCACCCCCACACAGAACCAGACTGCTGACCACCTCTACAACTACTACCAGAAAAAGTAAAGCAAATGACTGTAACTAATGCCCTCCAACTGGATTTTTACTAATGGAAGTATATTTGTTGAAGACCTATAGATGTGCAGTTACCTTGGAAAAAATGCTAAGTTGAAATAATGACAATGAAGTTAAGGAAAGAAATTTTGCTAACCTAAAACATTAACCAAAATAGATACTCTAAGCAGCAAAATGCTGAGTTCTCATGAAAAAAATTCTGAACATCCAGAATTAAACTATATAACACTGTACAAAAATCTCTGGACTCTGGGGGAAAAAATGACTTCCTAGATCATCTACAGGTTGGTTGTTTATTCACACCTCCATTTAACATAGATGTATTTGCCATGCACTATCTCAGTAGCAGGCACGCCATGCTGGTTAAGACAGACCCAATTCCTCCTCCTGCACTGCTGGTGGGGATGCCAAATGGTGCAGCCACTGTGGAAAACAGTATGGAGGTTCCTCAAAAAGTTACAAATAGAACTACCCTATGATCCAGCAATTGTACTACTGGGTATTTACCCCCAAAATACAAAAACATTAACTGAAATGGATACATGCACCCCTGTGTTTATTGCAGCATTATTTACAAAAGCCACATTAGAGAAGCAGCTCAAGTGTTCACTGACTGATGAACGGGTAAAGAAGATGTGGTATGTACATACAATGGAATATTACTCAGCCCTAAAAAAAAGAATGGAATCTTGCCATTTAGAACATGGATGGAGCTATGGGGCGCCTGGGTGGTGCAGTCGGTTAAGCATCCGACTTCAGCCAGGTCACGATCTCGCGGTCCGTGAGTTCGAGCCCCGCGTCGAGCTCTGGGCTGATGGCTCAGAGCCTGGAGCCTGTTTCCAATTCTGTGTCTCCCTCTCTCTCTGCCCCTCCCCCGTTCATGCTCTGTCTCTCTCTGTCCCAAAAATAAATAAAAAAAAGTTGAAGAAAAAAAAAATTTTAAAAAAAGAACATGGATGGAGCTAGATAGTATTATGCTAAGTGAAATAAGCCAGTCAGAGAAAGACAAATACCATATGATTTCACTCATATGTGGAATTTAAGAAACAAAACAAACAAGAAAGGGGAAAGAGAGAGAGAGAAAGGGAGAGAGGCAAATCAAGAAACAGACTCTTAACTACAGAGAACTGATGGTCACCAGAGGGGATGGGGTAGGGGATGAGGGAAATAGGTGATGGAGATTAAAGAGGGCACTTGCTGTGATGAGCACCAGGTGTTGTATGGAAGTGTTGAATCACTGTCTTGTGCCCTTGAAATTAATATAGCATTCTGTTAACTATACTGGAATTGAAATTAAAAACTTAATTAAAAAAAAAAAAAAAGACCCAGTTCCTGTCTTCATGAAGTTTACAATAGTATATGCAAGAACAATGCATCAGGGCATTGTCGAGTTCTCCCACAAGGAGCAATAAGGAAAAACATCACTGGAGTAGATTTTAATATTCTCTACAGTGTGCCTTCAAAGCATATACAATAAATTAAATTTTTTAATTTAAATACAAAAGTGAGCTGAAAATAAGATAATTTCATATAGTGATAAATGCCATAAAGAAAACCAAACAGCCATATGAAAGTAGTACCTGGAGTGAAGGTAAGGATATTGAAGCAAGTTTCACCCCTGAGCTGAAGCCCCTATCATCCTATGATGAAAAGGAACTAACTATAATAAACTTGGTGTGCTTGGAGGGACAGAAAAAACATGGGAAAGCAGTGGAAACATGGCAGAGACGGGTAGGGGACAAATCACGAAAGGCATTACAGGCCACAAAAGGAGTTTGGATTTTACTGTAATGACTACGGAAAGTCACTGGCAGGCTCTAAGCCTGGGAGTGACAAGATGGAATCTGACTAAACATGATAGCTTCTTCTTTTGTACACAATGCATTTTTCTGGGGAAAGAAATGTTACAGACGGTGGTACTGCAATGCTGCCTGTGTGCCTCCATCAGCCGTAGTTACCCACCACCTGCTCTCTGCTAGGCTGTGTGAGGTACTGATGGGGAGGAAAACACGGTCTCTGACCTTGAGCTCACGTTCTGGTAGAGATGAGAAACACTGAATACATAATTACAACTGTAATATTTGTAAGAGTAGAATACTAGCACATGAGCACCCAGGGTAAAAGGTAGTTAATGTGGCCAAGAGCAGTCTAGGAAGGGAGACCTTACACACGACTGGAGTCTTACAGGGCAAGCAGGGATTTCCTCAGTGCATTCCACTCTGCACAACACCCAAGCCACTGATGGGACATAAGAAAATGTAGGGGCTGTAAAGGCTCTTTCTTTTAAAGTATATTATATAGAATTTTTATGGTGGAATGGGGGGGGGGGGGGACGTTAACACATAAAACTTGCAACTGTAAGTTCACAGCTACTGCTTAAATAAAATTTTATTAAAAACTTCAAAAGCACAAACTTCCAATTATAAAATAAATTAAGTCCTGGGATGTAACATACAGCACAGCAATTATAGTTAATAATACTGTATTGCATATATGCTAAGAGAGTAAATCTTAAAAGTTCTCATCACACACACACAAAAAAGCTTTGTAATTGTGTGTGGTGAAGAATGTTAACTAGACTTGCTGTGGTCATCATCCCCTAATATATACAAATATTGAATCATTGTGTTGCACACCTGAAACCAATACAATGCTGTATGTCAACCATATCTCAATTTTAAAGTTAATTGTCTTTTAAAAAGAACTTCAATTATGTGGTGTTCCCGCCACACAAAAATGCAAGTCTACATGTCACTTCAACAAGTGGATCTGTGCTGTGTGTGTGTGTGTGTGTGTGTGTGTGTGTGTGTCTGTGTATGTTACTCGTCATGAGCTGAGATTAAAAACTTGTTTTATTTTTTTTTTAATTTACTTATTTTGAGAGATGAGGCACAGAGAGAGGGAGAGAGAGAATCCCCAGCAGGCTTCATGCTGTCAGCGCAGAGACCAATGCAGGGCTTGATCCCATGAACTGCGAGATCACGACCTGAGCCAAAATCAAGAGTCAGACACTCAACCAACAGCACCACCCAGGTGCCCCTAAAATTTTTTATTAATACCAACTTTTCTCGCAGCCATTTTTATACTCTCCCCATCTCAAACAAAAACAGGGTTTCATCAAAATTTTCAAAGAAAAAATCCAAATACTCTCCACTTAGATTCAAAAATGATTAACTATTTCCTGATTAGCTTTATCTGTGTATACGTACGTACATATATGTATACTTCCTGAGCTATCTGGAAGTATTGGAGACATCATGACACCTCACCTCTAAACGCTTCAGCTGCTGTCCCCCAGGAATAAGGGCATTCTCCTATATAATCACAATGCCATTAGCACACCTAAAAAAAATAAAAAGGAAAAATAATCAACAATTCCTTAATCTCATCTACTATCAGGTACCTAGTTTTAAAAATATTTAAGTATGGGGGTGCCTGGGTAGCTCAGTTGGTTAAGCATCCAACTTTGGCTCAGGTCATGATCTCATGGCCTGTGAGTTTAAGCCCCGTGTCGGGCTCTGTGCTGACAGCTCAGAAGCTGGAGCCTGCTTCGGATTCTGTGTCTCCCTCTCTCTCTCTGCCCCTCCCTCACTCATGCTCTGTCTCTCTCAAGAATAAACATTAAAAAAATAATTTAAAAAATTTAAAAAATAAAAATATTTAAGTATGAAGAAAGGGCTTTGTTGAAAACCTTACTGAAGTATTTTAATAAACTGATTAGATTTATTACTTGTATTTCATTATTTTTCATTTTTAAGTGTAATAATACTTTATGAAATTTAAGTTAAAAATCAAATATTCAAAAGTCAACTTTTTAATATTAAAAGTGATTATGGTAATTGAATACGACAAAGAGCATGAAAGTGCTACACGCAAGATTGACATTTCTGAAGTGCTGTGTTAGTGGAAGGACACTCTAGACAGAGGGACATCCATGGAAAAGGATTTGCAGAAGAGCAGGGTCTCGGTGAGGCTGGGGGCGGGGGGAAGCATGTGAGAGAGAGGGAGATGAGCGGGACACGTCACACAAGAGGAGCTTTTCGAAGATTCTGCATGCTTTTCGGAGGAGTTTGGACTTCATCCCCACTGGCAGTGAGAGTTCTCCATGATAAAATCGAATTTGTTTAGAGAGCTCTATCTGGCCACAGTGTCAGATTAACTGGAGAGCAGGGAAGATGGGGGGACCATTTGGAGTCAATAGAACAATGTTTACATTTTTCACTACAAATACTTAACGTTTTAGTAACACTGTGGGTTGAATAAACCTGCTATACTGGTCAAGGGACAAAACAAAAACAGTAAAATTAAACTAAGTTTATCTTGAATGTTCATGTCATAGAAGTGCAGCTTTAAAGACAGAAAAGTACAGTCAGAAGAGACATGTAAATTTTGAAAGAAGCCGTTGGGCACTTCTGAAGGTTTCAGCATTTAATGGAGCTGGCTCTTTTAATACCCAGTTTCACTTTCCAAAGTGGCTTTCCGTTTCCTTGGCAGATTCATCACTGGCACTAATTTTATGTTTACCAGTCACAATTAAAAATTTCCAAAGGAAAACCAATGGGAAAGAGGTGGGTGCAAAACATAAAGCGATTTTCAAATACACAGAGTGCCCTCAGGGCAGTACTAGAGGTAACTGCAGAAGCTCCCTGTACAGAGTCCAGGCACTGGATGCCAAATCTGCCCGGAGAAGGAGGAAGAGAAGGAGGAGGAGGAGGAGGAGGAGGAGGAGGAGGAGGAGGAGGAGGAAGGGAAAGGAGGGAGGAGGAGGGGGAAGGATGGGGGAGGGGAGGGGGAGGAGGGAGGAGGAGGGGGGAGGATGGAGGAGGGGGAGGAAGGAGAGGAGTGGGGAGGAGGTGGGAGGGGGAGGAGGAGGGCAGCCCTGGGAGGCTGGCTAAGCAACAGGGCAGGATGGGATGCTAGCCCTTTACTCCCTTCCCCCAGGAGACCTCTAGTTTCATTTAGGTTACATATCAGGCTTCCTAGAAAGATTTCATTTGAACAAAGGGTTCCATAGCTTTAAAAACGTTTGAAAGCTAACAAGTCTGAGTTGCATGAACGTTCTTAAGTCAGAGGCTGGTAACTGAAGAAGACTGAGTTCCACAGGAGAGCTGCCGCACGATGAAACAAACACCATTACTACCATCGCTGAGGAGGAATGTAGAGAAGGAGATCTCGGCAGACAGGCCTACTGGAGGAGTAGCAGCTTTGGGGTAGAATAAGGAATTGTTTTGGACCTGTGCATTTTGAGGGACCAGTGGGGCATTCAAATTGGAAAGGTCCAGACAGTAAAGGACATGTGGATACAAAGCTTAACAGAAAGGTTTAAGAGGGCTAGCTGGTCTAAACGTGGATGAATCCACCAAGAGAGCTGTAAACAGAGAAACAAGGGTGGGTCTGAAAAGGTCATGGAAGGCAAAAAGAAAAGGGTCTTCCTCAAGACAGGACCCTGTGGGGCCATCCACACATAGGGCCACTTTAGGAGGAGACCCTGAATTTGCAATAGCCTGTGTCCGATAGCAGAGAGGGCACAGGCTAGACTGGTTAGAAATGGTTTTCTACAAAGCAGAGGCTACAGAAAGGCAAGGGGGTAAGAGTAAGGGTACTGGCTAGGAAGCAAGTGAAAGACTGGACAATGGGTCCAGATCTGAAAGGGCTGGAACTCCGAGAAAAGGGAGATCACAATGAGATGGGGGAGTATGGAAGCCTCCTGAGGAGGCTGTAGAAAAACACCACACCAGAATCTAAGATTTCACTAGTAGAGGTATTCTGGAAAGAGCTCCTTTTAGACGTGTTAATAGGAAGCCAAGATGAGGGTAAAGACTGGGCGGGGACATTGGGACAAGGTCTTCAGAACCCTGTAGTGCCTTAAGGCCCTGGGTCTGGCAGCAGGAGTCATGCAACCCTCCTCAAGCACTCATTGCAAAAAAGGGAGATCCACCCTACAAGGGAAGGCCACAAGAGCCCACCCAACTCTCCATTCCCTTGTCATGCCCACTACTGGCAACCGGATCTGACAACTGAGTCATTTAAAGCTGCTCTCAGTTCACCCTGGAGACCCTACATGCCCCTTAAGGAAAAAGCACCCTCCCACCCCTGTAACATCTAGGAGCAGATCTGTTTCCCAATTTATGTACAATGTTATTTGTATTAATAATAAAAACTATGTACATTTTAAATGTAAATATAACTCATCATTGAAGACTGGGAAGCCAGCTTTAAAAAGGCAACAAAATGGGGGGCGCCTGGGTGGCTCAGTCGGTTGGGCGTCCGACTTTGGCTCAGGTCATGATCTCGCGGTCTGTGGGTTCGAGCCCATGTCAGTCTCTGTGCGGACAGCTCAGAGCCTGGAGCCTGTTTCGGATTCTGTGTCTCCCTCTTTCTCTGACCCTTCCCTGTTCATGCTCTCTCTCTCTCTCTGTCTCAAAAATAAATAAATGTTAAAAAAAATTTTTTTAAAAGGAAACAAAATGGAAATAATAAACATTAATTACATTGAGAAGTTGAGGGGTCCAAATATCATAAATGACCATAATCACAACAACAAAACACTCAAAGTTTTTCAAATTTCTACCTTTAGTTACCAGACTACCTACTCCTGCCCATTTTGCTCAATAATAAAAATGAAAACGAATAAAAAGGAAACTATACTCCTGGAAAGAACACCTATCTACTAATTTTTTTTTTTAAAAAGGAAAGGATGTGGCGCCTGGCTGGCTGGGTTGGTAGAGCATATGACTCGATCTCAGGGTTGTGAGTTCAGGCCCCGTGCTGGGCAGGAAGCTCACTTAAAAAAAAAAAAAACACAAAAAAAGAATGTCTCATCTAACAGTTTACTCACAAACACCAATGTTTATTTTAAAAAATTAACAAACTGACTCTGGTGTATAAATTGGGTTTTTCAAAATATCTAACTGACAATTCAGGAGCACCAATGATCCACAATAGGGAGAGAATGGTGTAAAAGAGGTGCTCACTAGTGTCCTAGGGACGGTATCTGTCAAAGAAACTGACACATTCAGAAAAACCTTACTGACTCTAGAAAGCAACTAACCACTCTGATTTCCTTAAGAACTGAGCAGTAAGTTAAGGCACAAAAAAAAAAAAAAAAAAAAGAAAGAAAAGGAGAAAGAAAAGAACAGAAAAGAAAAAAAAAATCAGGCTTCATGCCATTGTCAATTTTTCAAGGGTTTCAAGAAAGATAATCAAAAGCAGCCTTGTCAAGAAGGCAGTCGTAGGAGCGGTGATCAAGAAATGCCCCAAAGTATCTGCCCTCTTCCAGTAACAGAGTATTCAGGAGACTCACCCATGTTTACTACACTAATACAGGCATTTAAACAATAAGAGTTAAAACAACAATGAAAGAAAAAATGTACAGCTCTTTAGCCATTCTGAAAGTGCTAACTGTTCAACGTGTAATCCTTAATTCTGTCAAACCTGCTTTCCCTCTATGACTGGATATCTGTATTTCACAAATGCAAAGTTAAAGTAATACAATAAATTTAAAATATAAAGCATTATTTATGTAGTAATATTATTAAGTAGATTATTGAGCCTCTTTAAAAACTCACTAGTTTTCCATGAATACAGAAATGAGATGTTAAATATGGCAAAACCTCAACTAACCGGAACAGCTGGTCAATGAGTCACTGACTAATCAGGCCTCTCAGATAGCTGAAGGCCTATTTACAACTTTGAATACGCAAACTTTTTTGGTTAACTGTTCTGGATAGATGTTTTGACCCAGACCTACACTGTGAACACGTGATCACACGGTAAGATGTAATCCTAAGACACACAGGGCTCTCTGTTCCACCCAAGTGAGACCCCAAACTGTAGCAACCCCTGCTTCTACACTTTCCCGTCTTCCACCCCGTTGGCACAGTCTGCTTCCATCCATCTCTGGCATCCCAATAACCAAGTATGTCAGGACCTGTTCTCCCAGCTCTGCCGGCAACCTACAGAGTTCTTCCACGCAAGATAAACGAGTCCTAGTGTAGAAATCTAGAGGTTTCTGTGACCTCTATTTTACATGCTGTGAAAACACATTTTAAAAAATGTACTTCCTCAAAAAGAAATTCTGATGCACATGCTACAGTACCTATGGATGACCCTCAAGGACACTATGAGGAAACAAGCCATTCACGAGAGGACAAAAACAGTATGATTCCACATATATGAGGTGGCCAGAGTAGCCAAGTCCGTAAGAGGGAAAGTAGAATGGTGTTTGCTAGCGCCTGGCAGGGAAAGGGAAATGGGAGTTACTGTCAGTGGGCTCGGAATTTCAGTTTGGGAAACGTTCTAGAAATGGATAGTGGTGACAACTGCCTGCACAACATCGTGCATGTATTTAACACCACTGAATTGTACACTTTAAAATTGTTCTCTCTCTCTCTCTCTAAAAAAATTTTTTTTAAAAAAAGGGAGCACCTGAGTGGCTCAGTACGTTAAGTGTCCAACTTTGGTTCAGGTCATGATCCCACGGTTTGTGGGTTTAAGCCCTGTGTCGAGCTCTGTGCTGACAGCTCGGAGCCCTGAGCCTGCTTCAGATTCTGTGTCTCCCTCTGTCTCTGCCTCTCCCCCACTCGCACTCTCTCTCAAAAATAAACATTAAAAAAAAAGTAAGTAAACAAATAAAATGGTGAATTTGGGGGCACCTCGGTGGCTCATTAGCTTGAGTGTCTGATGTCAGCCCAGGTCATGATCTCATGGTTAGTAAGTTCAAGGCCCACATCAGGCTCACTACTGACAGCACAGAGCCCACTTTGGGTCCTCTGTTCCCCTCCCTCTCTGCCCCTCCTTCACTTGCGCACGTTCTCTCAAAAATAAACGTTAAAAAAAAAAAAATAAAGTGGTAAATTTTATGTTATGTATATTTTACAAGCAAAATAATTAAAAATTTTAAATATAGGGGTGCCTGGGTGGCGCAGTCGGTTAAGCGTCCGACTTCAGCCAGGTCACGATCTCGCGGTCCGTGAGTTCGAGCCCCGCATCAGGCTCTGGGCTGATGGCTCAGAGCCTGGAGCCTGTTTCCGATTCTGTGTCTCCCTCTCTCTCTGCCCCTCCCCTGTTCATGCTCTGTCTCTCTCTGTCCCAAAAATAAATAAATGTTGAAAAAAAAATTTTTTTTAATAAAAAAAATAAAAATTTAAATATAATGAAGATTTACTTCCTCACTGTGTTCACTATGTTCTAGACAGGCGACATGCTAAGTGATTCTGTGTCTTCTTCATTCAATTACCCCAAGAAGGTTATTTATTTACACACAAACAAACATGAGCCAAAATGGTACCTTAAAATTATGATTCCAAATTACCATATATTGTTTTTCACACGGAGAAAGCATGCTTTACAGGAAATGACCCATTAGAAAGACCACTAGTAAAAATTCAGAGGCCAGAAAGCACTCTAATGTGGGCAACAAATAGACGGGAAAAGAACGCAAAACTAGCAGTAGCTCATAGGTAGCCTTACCACTGAGGAGATGCTACACAGCGACCACCTCAAATGTTTTTTTAAAACTCTGCAGGAGGGGGACACCCGAGTGGCTCAGTCAGTTGAGTCGGACTTCAGTTTAGATCATAATCCCACGGTTTGTGGGTTCAAGCCCCACATTGGGCTCTCAGCCGTCAGCACAGAGCCCACTTCAGATCCTGTCTCCCTCTCTCTGTCCCTCCCCAGCTTGCGCTCTCTCTCCTTCTCTCAAAATTAAAAAAATGTAAAAGGAAAAAAACTATCCAGGGTAACAGAGTGCCTGGATAGCTCAGTGGGTTAAGCGTCCAACTCTTGATTTCAGCTCAGGTCATGATCTCACAGTTCATAGGATGGAGCCTCGCGTCAGACTCTGCACTGACAGTGTGGAGCCTGCTTGGGATTCTGTCTCTCCCTTTCTCTCTCTCTCTGCCCCTCTCATACGTGCTCTCGCTCTCTCTCACACATAAATAAATGAAGAAAAAAAAAAACTATTCAGGGGCACCTGCGTGGTTCAGTTGGTTGAGCCTCCCCAACTCTTGATCTTGGTTCAGCTCTTTGATCTCAGCTCCTTCCCTGTTTGTGCAGTCTTTCTCTGTCTCTCAAAATAAATAAATAAACTTTTAAAAAATTAAAACAAAACTATTCAGTGTAAAAAAAATAATTTGGAATCCAAATCAAAATATTTGTTGGTTAACACTGTCAACTGCACGTCAGCATCAGAAACTCTTGAGGTATTTTAGTAGTTGCTAAAGTCTCTGCCCGTCCGTCTCATGTTGTCACTCCAAGTACGTTAACTATCTTGCACTTGCAACTGCCGACAAACCACCTTCCATCTCTCATCTAAGACCCTCTCCAAACGTCATCTCAGACTAAAACCAACTTTCCCAGAACAAACAGGTACTCTGAACTGCCCTATGCCAAATCGGTTTAGCAACTAACCTTTCTCGAGATTAAGCAAAAGTGTCAAAAAGAAACCTACACACAACACAGTCCACCGTTAGAAATGCCACCTCATAGCCTCTCCCTGCACAGCCAAAGGCCTGACTCTGATGGTACCAAACTTTCAAACCACAAAGTTCGGTACTTAGTATCTTTTAGCACAACATAAAGACTACATCTTTTGTTTTTTAATTACACTCTTGAGTGATCGCCTAAAGACTAAGAGAGCTCAATAAGGTTAAAAACATCCTCTTGGATAAGAGACTAGAAATTAATTATATACAAATCTTCAGGTGCCTCTCAATTACAGGCAAAGGTTTACATCCAAACTTGTTAAAACTTCTGCAGTGAAGTCATAATTTTTCTATTAATAACTTGTCTTTGTTCTTATTCTCTCTCCCACTTTTGTAAAATTTAAAAATGAACTGGCAACAACCTGACCACATCCTTTTTATTTTAAATCATTTCCAATGGGGCTAGTACCACTTGAAGAAACAGAATCCTATCAAAATCCCACTCCCTAAAGTATAATGGTTCAAAATCTCCCCATAACCAAAATCCCCAGAGACCTTCGCCCAATTTAACAACTATGTATAAGGAGAAATATTGTTTCAATTGCATCCCAGTTCAGTGAATTCACTGAAATATTGTTTCAATAGCATCCCAGTTAGGTAACAAATGCTACTTACAGAAAGATAACTGCCCGCCCTAACAAAGCTACACCATTTACTGATCATGTGCTCTTTATGTACAAAAATATTTGGCATTCAAAATACCTGCCTACATAATGGTCTGCTTTTTGGATCATATTCATTTATTTAACATGAGCATAACATGAAGTCTTAATAAAAAGGCCAATGAAGTTTTGAGAGTTCACCTGTTCTATAGACTTTAAAGTCAAACGATGTCTGTATCCATACCCTCGTTCTGTAGCTAAGCCCAGTCTATCACCACGTGAAAGCAAAAGTACCCTACAGAAGCAGCAAGTTACGGACAGGAAAACCATTTTTAAAGAGAAAAATTTAAATTCAAAGGAACAAATATTAAAAGGGGAAATGACCTTTCCTATGTATTTTGTTTCTCATTTTGCATCTTCAGTTGCAACTCTCAAAATTTAACAAGGTTTAAGTTAAACAGTTGATCATGTAAAAGCTAAGAAATCTCTAAAAAAAAAAAAAAAAGGCATACACACAACCAGTGGATCAATTACTAAGTGATGAATTACTGTCTTAACTAATGATGCTATGAATCTTGGAGTAGAGTAACCAAACCTAGCTTAGCTGTTGGCTAGTTAACTGACTGGCTTAGTCACAGAAAACAATTATTCAGCGAAATCCATTTCACAAAAGAAAATCTTTTTCTTTTAAGTTTATTTTTTTGAGAGAGTGCTCGCGCAGGCACAAGTGGGAGAGGGGAAGACAGGGAGGGAGAGGGAGAATCCCAAGCAGGCTCCTCATTGTCAGCATAGAGCCACATGCGGGGCTTAAACTCATAAACCTCAAGATCATCACCTGAGCCAAAGTCAGATGCTTAACTGACTGAGCCACCCAGAAATCCCCAAGAAAATCTTTGAACTTAGTGGACTATGCCCCATACATCACTACCACAGGCCTTAGGCAGTTCCCAACTTTGTATCACAAAGACATCCTTGCAATAAAAAACACAGGCCATTGTGAAGAATCAAGAATTCACTTACAACTTCTAACTCCTCTCCTTCAGAAGCAGAAACAAGAAAATGTACAGCAATATATTAAAAGGCATTTGGGAAGAGTAAGCAAATTGCTGAAGTACTTGCTTCAGTGAAAAAACAAAACAAAACAAAACAAAAACTTCCTAGATGGCTAATACAAAAAGGTATCCTAATCATGTTGAAATAAAAAAAATAATCACACTTGACATAATTTTTAGTTACCTTTTGTTTTTGCTTTCATCACTAGTTTTAATGACTGGATAAGCCAGGCGAATATCCTGCATATATAAATCAAGTTAATTGCTGTCATTTAAAAGGTTGTTAAAGCTTTATGCCCACATTCTTTAATTCACTGAACTTTAAAAAATCAATTTTCATTCAATTTTCTCAGCAAATTGTAGGCTTTAAGGAACTGATTCATCTACTAACACCTTAAACACTTACTTGTTGGGAAAGTTCATGATCCATCCTCCAAGCCTACTATCTAGAAATACCTCAGTATTCCAAAATGGGAAGTAACACACTGATACTGGGCCTGTGACCACAAGGATGCCCAACAACCACAGATCCAAATCTGCAAAGCCCTGCTTCAGCTGAAAAGTGGCCTTCCGACTAAGAAGTTTCCTGGGTCAGAATTTTTTGTTATTCTAGGCAGTAACAACCATTAAGAATTTTTATAAAAGCATTTAGGGTCATGGCAAAAATGACCATAACTCCAGATTTACACACCTGTTGTCCTTTAGCTTAGTATCACTCTCACCCTCAAAAGGGTCCTGTTATGAAGCAAAACGCACTAGTGATGCCAGAAGTCAGAACTGTGGTGTCCCCTTAGGGAGAGGGTACATTCCTCTCTTACTCATGAGAGGAATGTAAACGGAGCCCATTGGGAGGCTGAAAATTCTGTGAATCTTGATCTGAGTGTGGTTATCAGGACATATGCATATGCATTTAAGGTCTTACTGTAAATCAGACCTCAATTTAAACAAATTAAATAGAATTTTTAGAACACACTGAATAAATTTGTAAATGTCTGTGTTCAAACAATAAGTGATATAAAATAATCCTAGGTGTAGCAACTAAGATGTTTTTTCCAAATGTATTTTGATAAGATGTATGTATATTTATTGTGAGCACTTTTATGTAAAACCTGTCAAAACACAGACCATGATTTTTTTAATCTCTCATTTTAAAAAGTTGCCAAATTTGAGATCTGAAAGCATGCAGAAAGATGACCTATTCATCCTCTGATTTTGCGAATAAGGAAAACCAAATCTTGAGGGTAAGAACCATACCGAGATAAGGCAGCTAGTCAATGACAACAGTAGTAACAGAACTGTTTCCTGATCTGGAGCCACTCCCGTTTCCACCAGGCCGTTACTTTTGTGACACTGTAAACAAATATGAACTCTGGATCTACCTGTGGCCTAGAAGGATTCAACATAGCCTTCAAAATAGCACACCGACGGGCCCCAAAGTGTATACACAAAGACACGCTCATCTTCCTCCTCTCAAGACAGTTGGCAAAGGATTGATCATATTTTCAGGCAAGCATTTTTCTTGTGATGCAATCAAGTGTGACATCTTTAAAATGTGGTTCAAGAGGAAAAGGTATATGCAGGGATTGGCAAAATCCATCCTATTTCCTTTCAAATCTCTTTGATGGTTACTTGGTTCAGAATACTGTGTCACTAGGTAGGACTCATGAAAACATCACTTGGGGCCGTTCAGGAGCACGGCTTGGAGTGACCCGCAGGGAAAAACCCTCACCGAACAAAAATCTTGTCTCTGCCTTGGGTGTCCTACCCAGCTCCCTGCACATACCAACACTTGCAGGTGACCTGTGCCTTACAGCTTAGTTTTAGAGCCCAATGAAGAGCTGACATCTTGCTAAAAACTTAACATACATCCTTTCCGCGGGAATTTATTTCTGTTCTCACAAGGCGTTTCTGCTCCCCACAGAGCAGGCCTTGCTTCTCAGGACTCTCTGCTCGCCTCTCCACAGCCTCTTCTTCACGGTTTAAAACGAGACTTTAAGAACAGAAATCGAAACGGTCACGGCCCTCCCGAGCGAGCGGGTCCGGCTGGGGTCGGGCGGCGGGTGCCCGGCGAGCCCACTGCCAGCTCGCGCGCGGCGCCAGGGAGGCCCGACGCACTCCACCACGCCGGCCCGAAGCAACCGGTTGCGGGGGCCGCCGGACGCTCCGCAACAGCGCAGCGGCCACCTCGGCCCTCGGAAGTTCGGACCGCCGCGAGGGCAGCACGTCCCCGGCCTCAGCTGCGGGTTCGCGCCCCGGCCCCGGAGCGAGCCCGGGGGGCGGGTCCGCGGGGGCTCGGCGGGCGGGAGCGCGGGACGCGCGGGGAGGGGCGCGCGGCGGGCCCAGAGCGCCGGGGAACTTGGGCGCCCGCCGGTGCCGCCGCCCGGCCACTTTCCTTTCACGCCCCCGGGGCTGCCGCGCGCCGCGCCGCCCTCCCGGGGCCGCCGGCCGCCGCGGCCGCTCGCCGCCGCGGCGAGGCGCCCAGGCGCGCGCCTGCAACCCGGCCGGCCGGCGCGCGGGGCCGCGGGGGCGCGCGAGGCCGCGCGCGGGCGCCGCGCTGCCCCCCCCGCCCCGCCCCCGCCCCCAACGTGCCGCCGCCGCCGCCCGTTGGCGCCTCAGCCGGCGCGCCCGCCGCCCGCCGGCTGAGGCGGTTTTTCGTTGGCAAAGTTGCGCGGCCCCCTCGAGGGGGGCGCCGCGCGGTCCCCCGCCCCAGCGCCGCCGCCGCCCCTTCAGGCCGCCGCGCGGGAAGGCCCAGCTGGCGGCCCCGCTTTTTTACCTGCCGGGAGTTTTCGCGCGCGCCCTCGCTCGATCGCTGGCTTTTCCCTCCTCTCGCGCCCGTTTTCTTTCTTTCTTTCCTTCTTTTCGCTTCCCCGCGCGGGCGCTTTTTCCGCTCGCGCCGCCCGCGCTCGCCCGCTCGCGCCCTCCTTCCTGCTGGGCTCGGCGGAGCGGGGCGGCCGGCAGCTCTCCCCGCCCCCCTCCACCCGCGCTCCGGCGGAGGCGGCGGCGGCGGCGGCGCTCCGCGCTCCGACTCATTCCAATATGGCACGGGTGCAGGGCGCATGCGCCCGCGCCCCCCCCCCCCCATTCCGCGCTCCTCCCGGCAGCCCGCGCCCCTCGCGCCGTGCGCGTGGCGCCCCCGGGCCGGGCCTCCCCGAGCCGGCCCGCAAGTCTTCCAACCCGGCTGGGGCCGCGCGGGATGCGAGGCGTTAGGGGAGTGAGGGGCCGGGGTCGGGCGCCGCCGGCTACCCCCGCCCCTCGTGCCCCGAGCCACAACTTGCCACGGACATCCCCGAGGCCGTGGCGTGGGGCACGCGGCGGAGACTCCGGCCCCCGACGGCGCGGCGACCCCGTGCGGTCGGGCCCCGAAAGGGAGACGCGCCCCAGGGACCAAGCACCCACCCTATCCCTTCTCCGACCCACGAGGGAAGGGCCCTCGAGTCTCACCTCTGGCTGTGCAGGGAGCCCAGTGGTGTCCGCGGGTCGGTCCTGGCGCCCGGGCCGGACGAAGCGCGCCGCTGTCGTCCGCACGTGACCGCCTCCGGCAAGATGGCATTAGCGGAGGAACGGACGGAGCCGCCACCGATCCCAGATGTGCGCGCGTGTAGCAGCGGGAGAGGGCTGCGTCCAGCCGCCTGGCCCACGTCGGGAATCTGGTGCGTCCTTCCGAGACCTGGAAGGGCACCCAAGTGCCCCTTGTCTACGAAGTCGGCCCCGGGCCCCCAGGCGCACTGGGTTTCTCCAGGCTTCCGCAGGAGGCGCCCTGTAAATCCGAGTTTTCCAGCCGCTCGGGGCCCCAGCGAGGGGGCACAAGACGGCTGCCGAATTCGGGCAGGAGAGCTGGGGGCCCGGGGTTGGAACAGAAGCTTAAAGGTGGCTGCAAGCCGGCCCCGCAACCCGAGGTGCCCACAGGCTGTTATGTTCTCCGAGCTCGCCCCTTCCCCAGTGAGCGCAGATGCCCGTGGGACAACCATACCCCTCCCCTTCTGCTATGGAAAGTTCCCTCCGGAAGGAGTCCATATGCCGCAGAGACCCAGGAGTGTCCGGACTCCCGGGCCCAGGGAGAAGGTCTCGGACAGGGCGCTGATGTCTTCTACCTTTCAGGAAGGAGGAGGCGCCCCCACTGCAAGAACGAGGTTTGAGGTGCCAAACGCGGGCTCAGGCCACTTCCCGCTGACCTCACTACCGTGCTGGGAAATATTACCCCACTTTACAAACTTGCCCAAAGTCCCGCTGCTGGCTGGATTTGAATCCAGATTTTTTTTAACCACCACTTGAAAGACAAGTGACAACCAGAGAAAGAAAAATGTACAAATAAAGTATCCATAATACTAGGGAAAGCATAAAACCTTCCATCTATATACATGTCTTTACATAGTTGCAAGCAACCACACATTTTCTTTTGTGTGTGTTACTGCCACTTAACATTTTCTTTTGTTCTTGGTTCATTCTTAAAGTGTGCAGGTATCCTCATCCATTCACTCAGTCTCCTAATATGGTATATTTGGATTCTTTACCATTGTTTGCTAATATGTCCTTTCATTCTGCACTTGGGACAAATTCCTGGCAGTTGAGTAAGCAGGTACAAGGCAGAGGGGTTTTGGTGCACAGTGCCCCAGAACTTTTGCAAAGAGTTGCAGGGCTCATGCTACTACTGCCTCCCAGGAATGAGTGGTAAGAGGCGTAATACACATCTCTAAGCAGTAGGTACCACCCTTTTTTCTCCTGCTTTACTAGTGTCTGTCAGTAGTTCAAGGTTACTTTAGCCTTTCTTAGATGACTTTAAAAATGTTATTTTTTTCATCATTTACTATTCATTCTCCTTTCTGTGAATGATTGTTCATATCCATTCATCAGCTGGCAGACTTGAGCCTCTTCTAACTTTGAATAAGCATTTTTTATATTATCAATATTATTCCTGTATCATCAATGATGCAAGTATTTCCCAGTCTGGGTTTTTTTGGTCTTATTTTAATGTTCAATCTGTCATTCTTGTCCTTTTTTATTTTATTGCTTGAATGCTAACAAATCGAGCTTTCTTCCATCCATCTGATGGTCCATTTTCTGCTAGTTTTCTAAAATCTCATTTTATATTTAATTCTTTGACGACTATCCATCCCAAGTTTATTTTGCTGTGTGAAGTAAAATATGGACTCAACTCCCCACCAGCATCACCAGGTTTTATTGCTTATGCAGTCAGCACTTATTAAATAATTTCCCCCTACCCTTTGTTTAGTATGATCTGATTGGGTCAATCTGTTTCTGAATTCTTCATTTCTTTTCACAGACCTCACTTTGAGCAGATACCATATGGATCTAACTATTGGTTCTTTAGAATAGGTTCTAACATCTAATAGGGCTGGGCTATATTGCCCTTCATAGAATTTTCTGTTATGCAGAATATCACTTGGTACCATACTGGTGTCTGTGTCCATATACATTCTAGTTAACATATAGGGATTAAGAATGCTGGTTTTGAAGACGGTACCATCCAGATCCAACACTTGCAGCCCTGTGACCTTGACAAATTACGTATCCCATATAGGCCTAGGGGATATATAAAATGGGGATAAAAGTAATCCCTGCTTCACAAGCTCAATGCCAGGCACATAGTAAATGCTCAGTAAATGTCAGCTGTTGTTACTGATAGTTTTAGTCCTAAAAAACCTGAGGTTTTTGCATGGAGTTGCATTAAACCTATGAATTAATTTAAACAGATTAAATATCCTATAAAATTTCATCTTCCCAACCAGGACATGTGCCATCTTTCAATTTATTTGAAAGTTTTAAAACTCAGAAATGAGGTTCTTTGTTGACTCCTGCCTCCTCCCACTTCATGACCTCTGAGGAAGAAGAAGAGAGGAGAGCCACAAAGAAGACTTAAAACCTACCACTGGAAAGTCTCCCTTGTGCCCGGCTGGTGTGGGTATGGGTGTGGGCGCACATGCACAAAATCTCCTTTAACTCTTCACCATCCCTCAGGGTAGATCGTGGTGTTCCCTGTGGACAAAGAGCAAACCGGGAACTTCCAGGTCACTCTTAGTGAGAGGCAGAGCTAGGCCACTAACCAGGTACACCAGCTCTTCAACCGCTCTGCTGCTTGGAATTTCAGGTGGGAATCATGCACAGAAGGGGCAGCCCCCAGCAGAGCTGGGAGAAAACTAACTTCTGGTCATGGCACACCTTGGCCTAAAAGCCTCCCAGGGATTTCCATTGCACTTTGAATAAGTCCAAAAGACTGACTTTGGCCTATGAGCCTGGCCCTCCAACCTTACCAGTCACCACTCATCTGCCTTGCTTGCTGAGGTTCAGCTGTGCTCATCTCCTTTCCACCCCATAAGTATGCCAAGCTCCTTCCCACCACAGGGCCCTTGCACACACTGTTTCCAATGTCTGGTACACTCTTTTCTCCTCCTGCACCCACCTTCACATAGCTGGTACCCTCCCATTGTTCCAGTATCTGTTTAACAAGGTGGTCTCCTGAGAGAAGACTTCCCTACCTATCCCACATAAACAGGTTCTCTCTCTCTTCTCACCCTCCCTCCCTCCTAGTTTTTTCTTTACACTTGGTATTTATAATTTACCTCTGTATTTGTCATTTGTTTGGCTTCTGTCACCTTGTCTAATCCCATAGACAGATCTCAGTCCCCCTGAGGGCAGAGATGAATCTAGCCCTTTCCCTGACAGGCAGTGGGTGGCTGAGAGGCTTACTCCCACGTCAGCTGGCAGCATCTAAGACCAGAGGTTGCCACACCCATGAGGCACCTTGGCCATTCCTAACACTGTCTCTACTTCAAACTGGCTCTGTGGGGTAGAGGTTATTCCTCCCATTCCCACTGGCCAAGGAGTGAGTGCTTGCTCTCTGTGGGTGTGTATCCACCCAGGGCCTTGTTTTGAATGAGAACACGAGGGCCAGGCCTGGACCCTGGGAACCAACAGAGCCCTCAACCGGGGCTTGGGGCTGTTTTCAACCCCAGAAAAACTTAATTAAGTTCCAAAGCCTGCCAGGCCCTCCTGTCAGGAATCAGCAGTCCTCCATTGCTACTGGGCAGCCAGCACCCTTTAATCAGCCCGAATGAGACAAGTCACATAATGACTCCCTGTGGCTAATTACCCAGGTGATCAAGTGATTACCACCACCAAGTAACTGCTCACATCATGCCACTCTCCTCGGAGGCCTGGTCCACTTGCTGGGCCTGCTGCCCTGGGGGCACAGGCTACTGCCATATGTTCCCCCAACACCTGCCCTGATCCGCCTCCATGTTTTAGCTCCTGCAAACGCCCCCACCAGGGTTCCTCTCTCCTAGCCTGTGTTGGCATGGAAAAAAACAGTGGGCTTGGAGGCAGACAGCTCAGGGTCAAGTCCAGATTTAGTAGTAGTCACTGCTTCTTTATGGGACTTTCTTTACGGGAGCTTTCACCTCTCTGGACCTCGGTTTCCTTATCTCTGTAAAATGGGCCTGGGTCCTGAGAATCCAAGGACATAATGTTTGTAAATGCTCTTTGCAAACCGTAAAGGACAACAGAATTGTGAGAAATAATTGGCCTAGCCCAAAGCCACCTCCTCTTGAGGAGGCCTCTCAAGATCTCTCCATTTCTTTCTCTGTCTGCCTAAGTCACTTAGCTTGTTTCTCCCCAATTGCCTATCCTGGGAAAGGCACAGGCCTCAGGACTCCATTTTCCATCCTTGAGCGCTACAAGCCCAAGGCTATGTTACACTCATTCCCAGGGGGCCCTCTCTGCCTCCACACCCCTCTTCTCTCAATTGATGGGGGGAAAATAAATTAATGAGCACAATGTTCTCAATTTTATATTATTGGGTCCTGCATTTTGTTAAGCCTTTCTGCACTTTCAATTTCTTATCTATTAACGAGAGCTCACAGAAACCAAAGGGCTGGGGGTGGGGGTGGGCGGTGGGCATCAAGGACACTCAGCAAGGCAAAGGCAACAGGGCTGGAGTTTCTCTTTGGGGTGGCAAAATGTTCTAAAATTCGATACAGTGATGGCTGCACAACTTCATGATACACTAAAAAACGCAAAATTGTACACCTTAAAAGGGCGAATTTTATGGTATGTGACTAGGACCTCAATCAAAAAATTGTATGAGAGGAGCACCTGGCTGGCTCAGTTGGTAGAACATCTGACTCTTGATCTCAGGGTCATAAGTTCAAGCCCCACAGTGGACAGAAAGCTTACTTTAAAAAAAATTATGAGGGGCACCTGGGTGGCTCAGTCAGTTGAGGATCTGATTTCGGCTCAGGTCATGATCTCGTGGTTCCTGGGTTCCAGCCCTGCATCGGGCTCTGTGCTGACAGCAAGGAGCATGGAGCCTGCTTCAAATTCTATGTCTCCCTCTCTCACTGCCCCTCTCCCCACTCTCTTTCTCAAAAATAGATAAACAGTAAAAAGATTTTGGTGTATGAGAAAAGTCTATGAGACAGTCTATAGTGACTGTCACAGAGGACATAAACTGGTAACTCTTGGGTCAGATGTGACCTATGTGGTACATTGCTTGGGCAGCACAGTGAGGTTGTTCACAATATTCTTTTTTTTTTTTTTTTTAGGTATACTTTGCATATAATAAAATGTACCCATTTTATAGGCGTACAGTTCTCTGACTGCTGACAGAAGTGACCACCAGCACAATTAAGATACAACTTTCTGAGGGCACCTGGGTGGCTCAGTTGGTTAAGTGTCTGACTTCAGCTCAGGTCATGATCTCATGATTCATGGGTTTGAGCCCCACATCGGGCTCCGTGCTGACAGCTCGGAGCCTGGAGCCCGCTTCGGACTCTGTGTCTCCCTCTCTCTCTCTGCCCTTCTCCAGCTCACGCTCTCTCTCCCTCTCAAAAATAAATAAACGTCTAAAAAAATTTTTTTTAAAGATACAACATTCTATCACCCCACAAAATTCCTCTCATCCCATTCCAGGGTTTCCCCCACCCACAGGCAACTACTGATCTGATTTCTATCTCTGTAGATAAGTTTTGTCTGCTTTTTAAAAATTCATCATAGAATAGTACTCTTTTGTGTCTGTTTTTGAGATTCACCCACAGTTGTTGGATGCATCAGAAGATGATTTTTTTTTAAGTAGGCTCCACACCCAACATGGGGCTTAAACTCACGACCCTGAGATCAAGAGTCAAATGCTCTACCAACTGAGCCAGCAGGCACCCTGATGATTCCCCCCCCTTTTTTTTTTCATTCTAATGTTCCACCACTCCTTTATTTCAGGTTAAATAATATTATTTCAATCATACAGAATGCCCAAGGAATGGAAGTTCAGCAGCTGTTTATTCTATTGGTCTTCAAAATATTGTGTCCACATCAGTAACATTTTCAGTACATACTCTCCAGTATGTTTATTTATGTTTTTTAATGTTTATTTTATTTTTGAGAGAGAGAACATGAGCAGGGGAGGGACAGAGAGAGAGAGGGAGACACAGGATCTGAAGCAGGCTCCAGGCTCTGAGCTGTCCACACAGAGCCCAATGCAGGGCTTGAACTCACGAATCTGAGATGATGATCTGAGTCAAAGTCGGACGCTTGACTGACTGAGCCACCCAGGCGCCCCTTTATCTATGTTTAAATCATATTATTTTATGTATGTATACTATTCTGGTAAAACACCACATCTATTATAAAACATATGCAAATATATATTTTCAAAGGGAGTTGAGAAAATATCAAATATTATGTTAAATGATTGTGTAATAATGATATTAAAGAAAATCATATTAATGATATCATTAAAGAAAGGAATGGGATTGAAAATGCTTTTTTACATTGCTGAAGTATATGAAGACATACAATAAATTACACATATTTAATTACACAACATGATTAGTTTTGACATGCAACCATACCTATGAAACCATCAGTACAATACAGAAAACAAATATTTTCATCATCCCCAGAAGTGTCTTCACATCCCTTTGCAATCTATCCCTCCCTCTGTCACCACCTCAGGCAGTCGCTCATCTGCTTTTTTAAACTACAGATTCGTTTTGGGACAACTGGGTAGCTCAGTTGATTAAGCCTCCAACTTCGACTCAGGTCATGATCTCCCAGTTTGGTGGGGTCAAGCCCTGCCCCAGGCTCTGTGCTGACAGCTTAGAGCCTGGAGCCTGCTTTGGATTCTGTGTCTCCCTCACTCTCTGCCCTTCCCGGGCTCACATTCTGTCTCTCTCTCTCAAAAATAAATAAACATTAAAAAAATGTTTAACCTTTGCATTTTTTAGAATCCTGTATAAATGGAATTATATAATAGGTTCTGTGTGTGTGTGTGTGTGTGTGTGTGTGTGTGTGTCTGAGAGAAGATAGGTACTATCTTCTCTCGTATAGCATGATATTGAGATCCTTTTATGCTATTGCACTTAATAGTTGCTGATTCTTTTTTCTTGCTGAGTAGTATTCCTTGTATGGATATACCACCAATTTGCTTATCCATTCCTTTGTTGATGGGCATTTGGGTTCTTTCCAGTGTAGGGTTGTTATGAACATATAATTATTAATTAGTAATATAACATATTTATGAAAATATATATAATAAAATGTAATGTGAAATAGTAAGTGAATCTGTATACGTAATGTGAAATATATAATATGTAAGTGAAATATGTAATTTTATAATAATGTATATACTATATTTGTATTATGTAATAATATAACATGTATTAAATATATTCTATATATATAAATGCCTTATTTACAGCCATACATATCAAGTATACACACACACACTTATATATGCAAATATATAAACACACACTTTTTGTATGTCCCTAATGGGCCATTTAGTCCCCATGCCTTGTGGTCCTCTACCCATTTGCTGTGGATAGCACATTGAAAAGAAACAGTCACCCAGGCTTCACCCCAGAAAGGCAAATCCTAAGACCTAAGGGTCAGGTTGGGGCTGAGGGGCTGGCATTTGAAGCCAGGACACCAAGTCTCCCTGTGCCGGCCAAGGATTCCTATCTCTGGCTGCTTGCAGCCCAAGAGCCAGGAAGGAGTAGGGAGCAGAGCCAGCTTAGCCACAGAACATTCTCCAGATCTGTCATGGCCCTCTTGGAGGGTCAAAAGTAGGACGTTTGTGAAGATAACTTGCTATTGGGCCCTTGGAAAGGAGTCGGCAGCTCCAGCCCACCAGGAGAAGAGAAGGTAAAGGAAGATGTGACCACAGACCCTCCTATTCTCTACCGGAGCCACTTGCTGGGCTTGCGCAAACATAGCCTGAATCCCTCTGATGCTCAGGTCCTCTCTCCATACCCTGCCTGCTTGAACTGGAGACCACAGTGTCCACCTGTCCTAGCCCTGTGTCTCATCCCCCACCCTTTCCCATGCTGCCATTTTTCCTTTTTTATTTTATTTTATTTTTTATTTTTTTTACATTTATTTATTTTTGAGAAACAGAGTGAGACAAAGTGTGAGCGGGGGAGGGGCAGAGAGAGAAGGAGACACAGAATCTGAAGCAGACTCCAGGCTCTGAGCAAGCAGTCAGCACAGAGCCCGATGTGGGGCTCGAACCCACAAACTGTGAGATCATGACCTGAGCTGAAGTCGGATGCTCAATCGACTGAGCCACCCAGGCGCCCCCCTTTTTTTATTGAGCTATAGCTTATATACAATAACTGTTAGCATACTGGTGTGAATCTATAAAATGTTAACAAGGACATTTAATATGTTTGTTTGATGCCTCTTATAGTAACAGGGCAGCTTAATCTCCCTGATGCACAAAAGCCTCACAGTTACCAGGCCAGGCTCACCAGCCAAAAGCATGGTGCTGCCTCTAGGCCCCCAACTTGGTCCCTGCCTGTCAGCACTGGGTAGATTTGGGAGGAAAGAGATTTCTGCATAATATAGACATAATCCTGGAAAATGCCAATGGACCTTGCTTTACCCAACGGCTTTGCACAAAATGAAGTGTGGTCAATTGAATCCTAATTTTCTCATTACTTACTACGTAATTCCTGAGATGTGTGATCTTCATTCATGCTGGGTCTTGCTCCTGAGGCCTCCAATTTCCATTCTCCACTGTCTTCATCCAGTCAGGTCTGGAGGACAAAACCTGGGGCAGTCACTTCACTTCCTGATATCAATTACTTTATCCTTAAAATTTGGCTGGTAGCACCCGGGCTGTTGAAAGCCAAGCACTGCACTCAATGATGTCTTCAGCTCTGAGATTCGGGGTTTGAGCTGTGAACACACTTGTGACCATTTAAGAGAAGGACTTTGCTACCATGTTTCCAAGCAGCAGAGCCAGACTAAAGCACTCATCCATCCCTCCTCTCGTTGATGCCTGCTGTGTGCCTGCGCAGGCTGAGCTGATGCTCACAGACAGGACTGTAACATGCCCTGCACCCAGAGGTGTTCCCAGCTGGGCGAAGCTCTCCCTAGGGTTGGTTCCATGACAGAGGAGCATAGAAAAAGCCTCTCTCCAAGGGAGGAGGCCTGATTTCCTCTCCTGAGAAGGAAGCAGGAAATCTCAGTTGTAACCCAGCTCTGCTTATTACTGTAGGGGCACAAACCCTTCTTTCTCAGGGCCTTCTCTTCCTCTGTGCAGGGGGGTGGGGTGGGTGGGAAGGTTGAAGAGAGGCTTTACAGACCTTCTCAGTGCCCTTGTGCTGGGTCATGTAATAGATCCAATATGGTGCCAGGGGAAGAAGGGCTGCTGGGGACAGGCAGCCTTGGGTGCAGGCTGTCTTCAAACAGCAAAGTCTTATCTGCCCTTTGTCACAGGACCCCAGAAACCAGAGGATTCCACGAGACCATGTACCTAAAGGTTTTTGTGTGGTGCTTGATTTTTAGTTGGTGCTCACCAAATGTGAGTTCCCTTCTCCCTCCCAGAGGGTGTAGCCCTCACCTGCCCACATCAGCCAGACCCCTCTAATGCAGCAGGATTCTGGGTCCCTGGAGGAGGTCTGCCACTTCTAACAGCCAGGTTCATCTCCAGATGGGGCCAGGGAGTGGGCTCTTTGAGGCACCTGAGGGTTTGGAGCAGAAGGACTTCCAAGGATGAGAAACTGAAATTTGCATACATTGCTATTGGCAGTTTCTTACAAAGTTCAACGTAGACTTACCCTGTGATCCAGTTTCCCCACTCATAGGTGAAGAAATAAAACCACAGAAGTAAAAACACATCCACACACAGACTTGCACAAGAACATTCACGGCACTTTTATTCATGATAGATAAAACAACCCAATTGCCCACCAACAGAAGAAAAGATACCCAAATTGTGGTACACTCATACAATGGAACACTACCCAGTGATAAAATGGGATGAATGAATGTTACATGTGACAGCAAGGATAAATCTAAAACACATTATACTGAGCAAAAGAAGACAGACCCAGGGCGCCTGGGTGGCTCAGTCAGTTAAGCAGCCGACTTTGTTCGGCTCAGGTCATGATCTCACGGTTGGTGGGTTGGAGCCTCACATTGCGCTCTGTGCTGACAGCTCAGAGCCTGGAGCCTGCTTCACATTCTGTGTCTCCCTCTCTCTCTGCCCCTCCCTAGTTCTCACTCTGTCTCTCTCAAAAATAAAATAAAAAACGTTAATAATAATAATAATAATAATAAAGCAGACCCAAAAACGAACATACCGTATGAGTACATTTACTTGGTGTTCTAGGACATCAAGACCAATCTCTGATGATAGAGGTCAGAATAGTGGTTCCTTCTGGGGTAGGATATACTGACTGGGAAGGGACACAAGTGAATTTTCTGGAATGACGAATCTTGCTCAGGGTCACAATTACACAGGTGTCCATCTGTATAAATGCCGTCAAGTTGCACAGTTATGATCAGTGCACTTTACCGAATGTAAGTTATTCTTCAATAGGAAAAATTAGCCTCCAGGGTGTGCCCTTGGGAAGGGGCAGCTTTGGGGGAAAGCAGGTGGTGGCTTGTGCCTGCACACTAGTGCCCTCTCCGTCCACCCCATCCTGCAGGACCCTGGCTGGGAACTCATCCTCCTCACTCGGGTATCAGTCACAACTGAATGTCTAGCCCACTGGCTGGGGAAGGAGCTCAGAAACATGTATGGAGGGTTTACAGCATGGAGACTCTTACCACTGGCCAGCAGATCACAGCCTGATAGTCTATCTCCTGCCCTCAAGTGAGCTGGACCACCTTTTGCCGCTGGATCCCAGGGCTTTTCTGAGGCCCTTGGATTGCATGGTTGGGGTGGATCATGAGGGCCAGTGAAAGCCAACTTTGCCGGGAGGTGGTGCTCAGCACAACCCTTTCCTGAGGGCCCGCCCTGGTGTAGGAGACAACAGGGCTTGCCGCTAACAGACCTCAGCAACTGCATCCAAAATGGAGTGACCTGTCTCTGTTGTTGTTGTTGTTGTTTCCTGCCGTGTTTCTCCCCAAGCTCAACCTGTCCCTTCCTCCCTCCACTCATGCACCAGCCTTCCTCAGACTGCCTCCTACCTGCTGCCTTCTGAGCCCTGGTTCTGCAGGAGAAATGATCCCCAGGGACCCACACCTACACCTGTGCCAAGACACGGTTGTCCTCACGTGGAAACATACCCCCCCCACACACACACACATCCCAGGAGGACCCACAGCAACAGGCATGGACTTACAGATGTGCACAGGGGCTGCAGACATGGCGCCACTAACAACCGGCACTGGGATAGCAGTCACCATGGATTGGGCATCAATCTACTAAATCCAGGGCAATTTCAGTCGAGCAATCGCTTGTGGCCCGTGTCGTATGTATGCAGCACCGTGCTGGGTGGTCTGTCCCCGTGCCAGCTCAGCCAGTCCTCACCATGGCCCTGTGAGGTAGGCAGTAGCCTGCCCCTTTACAGACTGTAAAGCAGAAGCTCAGAGAACAATCACTTGCCTGTGAACCATCTACTCAGACACTCTCCAACATGGCCTCCAAATTGCCTCAGTCAGGCAGAAGGCCCATCCTGCCATCCCCCTTGGTCACCCCCTCGCATGCGGAGCCTTCTTTGGTCAAAGGGAAGTGAGTTGGGACCTCCTAAGAACAGGCTTTTCCATTACACTGGGGTTCCATCCCAACTCTATTTCCCTGGAGCCCTTGGTAGCTAGCCAGAAATCTCCAGTGCTCTTTGTGGGAGGGCATGGGAGAGGGATGGCGAGCTCTAGGAGGAAGTACAGAAACGTTTGACACAGGTCCAGGACACTTGAGCCTCTCCCAGCACCTAATCCACATGGAGTTCCCAGGACCTGGGCCCAAACTTCCAGCTGCCCAAAGTCTCTCAACCTCCTGTCCCAGGTGCCCCTTCACCCCATTTTCTGGAGGCAGAAAGTAAAGCCAGAGATAATGAGATTACTCATCCAGAGGCAGAGGTCCAGGAAAGGTTGACCTTTTCCAAGTGGGTCACTTTTAGGCCCAGGCAAGGACCATGCCAGGTGCATCTTCAGCCAGCCCTGCTGTCAGATGTCAGGGAGAACCTGGGGCCAGGGTGTAGTCTAGGTCCAGCCTGGAGGAGAGGGCCCCTCCAGCAGCTGACCCCAGTCTCCAGGGTCTCCCGGGCTCAGGGAAGGGGCCGAGGTCAGGGGCTGGCAGGCTGTGCTTCCTGAGAGGTCTTACCAGACAGCTCCTGCCTCAGTAGACACAAAGACCTTTGGGACCAAGTGCCTCCCACCTCTGTAATCTGGGCATGACCCATGGGGTTGGGCAGAGGTCAGGCCCTAGGGCAATCTCCCCCTGCCCCTCCACGTGAGCTGAGTGTGAACCTCCTTGGTTTGGTAATTCAGATAAGAGGGCAGGATAGGCTACAGGTCCCAGGGAGATTCTCAGATGGGCCAGGGAGGGGGGGAGGCTAATAGAAATGAGTAACACCTGGCTTCCCTCCCTGAGACGAGCACCATCAATGGGAAGACCAGCTGGGCCCCAAATCATGGTAGCTCTGGATCAAGGGCAGGGGGTGGGCCTCAGGAGAGGGAGAAAAGTGGGAGGGGTCCTGGAGTTGGGTGGGGTGAAGGCGCCAGGTCTCCACCAACGGAGGGGGGATAGAAATCTAGTGGGGTTAGACTAAGAAATTGTGGGAGGCCTGGGGAGGTCAGGGACAGAGAATGAGAACCGCACAGACAAGATCTGGAGGTGGGGACATGGGCAGGTGCAGGGAACGGTGAGCGGTGCCCCTGGCTGGAGTGCAGGAGATAAGACCAGAAATGGTTTGGGGGGGTTGATCACAAAGCCCTTGATGCTGGGATGGTAATGATACAGACGCTGACAGTACCAAGGGCTCATTCCCACTGTGATCTTCCTACCGCAGCCGCAGCCGCCAGAGGCAGGGACTGGCATTAGCCCTATTGACAGCTGTGAACCCTGAGGCTCAGAGAGGGCCACTCCAGGAATGATCTGTGGAGGCCCTGGCTTTCAGTCCCTGAGCTCCCCTGACAGGCTGCAGGCGTGTACTGCACTCTGTGGATACAGCCAGGAATTTCTGCAAGGAAGAGACAATGTCAGGCATGCATTTTAGAAAGCAATATATGTCTGTGTGACAAGTGACACCATAAACAAAGTTATAATGTAAGTGAAAGGCTGGAGAAAATACCTGCCATATGTGTAACAAAGGATTAAAATCCCTAATGCATAGTGCTACAAATCAATAAGAAAAAAATAAACACATAGTGGGGAATGGACCAAGGATATGAACAGACTCTTGGGGTGCCTGGGTGGCTCAGTCAGTTAAGCATCTGACTCTTGGTTTCAGCTCAGGTGATGATCTCCCGGTTTCTGAGTTCGAGCCCCGCAACTGGCTTTGTGCTGACAGTAGGGAGCCTGGTTGGGTTTCTCTGTCTCCCTCTCTCTCTGCCCCTCCCCCATTTGCGTGCGTGCACGCTCTCTCTCTCTCTCTCTCTCTCTTAAAGATAAAAAAATAAAACTTAAAAAATTTTAAACAGACTCTTTATAGAAGAGGAAATAAAAGTGATCACTAAATTAGAAAAGACGAGTCAGCAAAATGAAAAGGCAACTTAGAGGGGCACCTGGTGGCTCAGTTGGTTGAGCATCTGACTCTTGATTTGGGCTCAGGTTCATGGTTCATGGGATCGAGCTCCGGGTCAGGTTCTGTGCTGACAGTGCAGAGCCTGCTTGGAATTCTCTCTCTCTGTCTCTGCCCCTCCCCTGCTCACGCTCTCTGTCTCTCTCTCAAAATAAATAAATAAACATTAAAAAAAAAACTTAAAAAGAAGAGACAACCTACAGAATGGGAGAAAATGTTTGCAAACCTTGTATCTGACAAGGGGTTAATATCCAAAATATAGAAGGAACTTGGACACCTCAAAATCAAAAACAAAAATAAATTACTTGATTAAGAAATGGGCAGAGGAACTGAATAAACTTTTTTCCAGAGAAGACACACAGATGACAAATAGCCAACAGGTATATGCAAGAGTGCTCACCATCACTAATCAAAACCACAATGAGATATCACCTCGCACCTATTAGGATGGCTATTATTTAACAACAACAACAATGACAAAAAGGTAAGTGTTGGTTAGCACATGGAGGAAAGAGAACCTTGGTACATTGTTGCTGGGAATGCAAAATATGGAAAACAGTATGGAGGTTCCTCATACAATTAAAAGTAGAACTACCGCGTGACCCAGCAACACCACTTGTGCGTATTTATCCACAGGAATTGAAATCGGGATCTTAAAGAGACATCTATACTCCAGGTTTGATGCAGCATTATTCACAATAGCCAAGACATGGAAGCAACCTAAGTGCCCATCAATGGATAAATGGATACAGAAAATGTACACATGTATACAGGAATATTATACAGCTCTAAAAAAGAAAGAAATTCTGCCAGTGGAGACATGGATGGACCTGGAGGGCGTTATGCCAAGTGAATTAAGCCAGACACAGAAAAACAAATACTGTATGATCTCATTTATATGTGAAATCTAAAATAGTCAAATTCACAGAAGCAAGGAGACTGGTTACCAGGGTCTGGGGGGAGGGTTATATCGGGAGTCATTGATCAAGGTGTACAAAGTTTCAGTTATGCAAGATGAATGGGTTCTGGAGATCTAGTGTGCAATATGGTGACTGTAGGTAACAATACCATACTGTGTACTTGAACTTTGGAAGAAAGTGGATCCTAAGTTCTCACCATATGCACACAAAAAAGGCAACTATGTGAAGTGATGGATGTATTGATTATCTTGATTATCACAATGCATATGCATTTTTCCTTTTTTTTTTTTCTTTTTTTTTTTAGGGAGAGAGAAAGAGCGTCCAGGGGAGGGGCAGAGAGAGAATCCCAAGCAGGCTCTTCCCTGTCAGCACAGAGCCCGATGTGGGGCTCAGTCTCACGACTGTGAGGTCATGACCTGAGCAGAAATCAAGAGTCGGATGCTTAACCGACTGAGCCACCCAGGCGCCCTGTGTATTACATTTTTAAAATGAGGATGTGTTCATGTATTTTTTTATATAATAAAAACTAAATAATTACTTTTAGAAGTTAAAATAATTTTTTTTGAAAGCTGAAAATAAGGAAGAAAAAGAAAAAACTGAAGCTGAGGAGACCCATGAAGAAGCTACTGGCAAAAGGGTGGTGAAGACTGAGCCAGGGTATCCTTGTCTGTGGGCCCTGAAGCTGCTGAGAGGACCCTTGCACTAATGGGGGTGCACTCTGCAGTCTGAAGGGTTTATTCTCCAGATACTTGGCTGGAGGGCAAGGTTCCTCTCTGCCCTTGTTTGTACTGCCAGTAGAGTTACCCTCCCAGGCCTGCCTGATGCTCATGGTTTTAACACACCAGGGACCAGTCTGGGCTGTAGAGAAAGATCTGGTTTCAGGGCTACCTCCCCATCAGACCCCAGCCCTTGACAGGGCCCTGAACTCCAACCCAACAGCCAAGCTGGGGTCTCCATTCCAATCAACCTTATGAGCACTTTATGGACCACAACACAACAACAGCTCCACGAACAGGCCCCCAAGCCACCCTGGATCTCTAGTGCTCCCTGGCAGTATCGGGACAGCCGGGATCAGCCTCCAACTGCCTGGGCTGTCACTAGGGATCTGATGCCCAGCTGCTCCAGGGCTTGAGGGCTTCTCCCTCTCTGTCACAGGGCAGAGGTGGGGCTGCCTGAGCCAGGAACTACTCATCCCCTGCCCTGGTCAGAGAGCTCCAAGCTTGGTTGAAGGAGCTAGGCCAAGCAGAGGGCTCAAAGCTGGTTCTTGATCTCTGTGGCTGCAGGCACGGCCTCATGAGGTCAGCAATCTGCCATTGGTTCTCTTAATCAGCATCCACTTCCCCCTAGCACCAAGTGGGCCTAAATGAGAAGTGGTCAGAGCATGGAGAAGCTTCTGGCCCAGGGGAGTGGAGGGGGAGCATCCTCATGGAGCATGTGCCCCAGAGGCAGTGCTCCTTGGCCTCGCTGTTGGCCAGGTCCAGATGAGGGCAAGAGCAAGAGGCCTCAGGCTGGGAGAGGCCCCCCATTCCTGCCATAGCTACTAGGGGCCCTGTGGCATGCAGACACATACTCATGTCAGGAGGGTTATAGGAGGGTGTGTGATCGAAACTGTGTGGTGGCTCGAACAGAGACTCTGCCGTTACCCTGCCTGGGCTGGAACCTGGGTACCACCCTTGCTCAGGCAAATGAAAACTCTGAGCCTCAGTTTCCTCATCTGCAAAAGCAGGGTAATTCTAACAGCACTGACACAGGGAGTTACCGTGTGGCTGCCTGGCTCATGGTCAGCTCCCAGGAAATGTCTACCCCAACCCAAATGTCAGGATGCAGTCAGGTGAATCCTTCCCTGCCTCTGTTTCCTTAATGTACCCAGAGGAGGCTGGAGGGCCTGTTCTAATTGCTCCTCGCCTGCTGATGTTCTAAGAAGAGGAGACTGGGCAGTCTCAGGAACGGACACCCCCACCCCAGAAGTGAAAGTCTAAAGGCACAGGGCGGTTTTGTGGGGTCTCGGGCCCCAGGTGGACTTCTGGCCAGCATCCCAGGCTCCCCTGGAGCCTAAGAGCGTCCCTGTAGCATAGGGCATCTGCATCCAGGGGCCCGCAGCGCCATTGTTTCCCTTCAGCCCGGCTCACCTGCTCGCTAGCCTTCTGGAGGAAACACATGGGAAGGTTCTGCCCTCTAGTGGCCACTGGTGGCCGGACCTCTCCCCAGCTCCTGGGCCTCAAAGGAGCCCACTTCCCCCTCTGCCTTCTCTAGTGCCTATTTGCTGCACAGGAACAAGCCCATTTCATAGAGATGGAAACTGAGCTGGTCCCTAGAGCCAGCACCCAGGAATCTTCATCTATGGGCTCCTTCGAGCCCTGAGAGCCCTGCTTCCAGATATGAGCCCCCTAGCCCGAGGCCCTGAATGGTCCTAGGGTGACAGGGTCTGAGTCTGCTATGAGGGATGCCTGCCTGTGCCCAGCATGAGGGCACTCACAGATGGTCAACACAAGCACTCCAGGGGGGTAGGAGAGCCTTAGCTCTGGAATGGGGAATGTGTCTTGCCCAGGCTGGCGTGAGGTCTTCCCTGACTGTAGCCTCTGTCATCAGGCTGTGACCAGTGCCTGTAGCAGGGGAAGTATCACTGGAGTTGAGAACTTAGCCTAGAGCTTGACACAAAATGTGCTTTGCCTCTGGACACCCCCATCTCCGCCCCAAGAGAAAGAGGGCAAGGGACATGGGGAGGAGGGGAATCTAAGGGGAAGTCCCACCTCTCCAGGGAGGCAAGAATGTGTGCCTGGGCAGACAAGCAAGGCTCTTCTTGCCTTTACTGAGCCATGGGCTGAGGCTGGGACCTCAGCTTCAGGAGACCCCCAGCCCCTCCAAGCCAGGCCCCGCGTCCTTCTACCCTTCGTTTCTAGAGTCTGAAACTGAAGAGTTAGTGGATCTTGCCAGGCACAAGATTCAGCACGAACAAGGGTGGGCGGGCCTGCCCATCCCTGGGGGCAGCTGGCACCATGGCTAGGAGGTGGCCGGGACAGCCCAAGCCCCCTGGACAGAAGGACTCTGTGCACATGTGGTTTGGTATAATCTCATTTGGATTATACCCTGCAGCTCTGGGGAAGGGCCTGTTCCAGGAAGCCTCTAGGTTCTGCCAAGGACATCAGAGTGCCCCCCGCCCCTGACTTCCTGTTCCCAATTAGCACTAATTGAACAAGAGGGAGGACTCACAGACTGTGCAGCAAAAACAGTCGTGTCTGCAGGGTCCCAGGAGGCAGGCCCCACCAGGGGCCAGGTGAGCGAGGCTTTGGGGGATGGGGCCCTAGGGTCCCTGTCTCTCTGAGCGGGGATCAAATGACAAGGCCACATCTGCCAGGGACCCCAATGGTCCCTCTGGAAAGTGGGAGCTTCTCCAGGACTAGGACAGAAGCTGGGGGATGGGGGGCCTGACAAACAGCCCCCTCTCAGCCTCGTGTTTGAGGCCTTCACATCAGCTACTCACCCCAACCTGGCCTCTCATTTCCTCTCCTCCCAGTCCTCACACATCCATGCATCCATCCACTCATTCATTCACGCATTAAGTGTTCGTTGAGCCCCTCCTATGGCCAGGCCCTGCAACCACAAAAATGACATGTAGCTATCAGCAAGGCCTTCGAGGCCAGCTGAGGGTCAGGACCTCATCCTAAGGGCACTGGATGGTCAGAGGCCGACCAGTGATAAGGTGGGCCTCAGGGTAGGAAGGTTCTGGTGCTTAACTCCTCCACTGGAACAGCCCTCTCCTTCCTCTACCACTCACCCCCCCCCCAGGCCTGAACCCAGGTTGGCATGGACCACATTGGCAACCCATTGGGCTGGCTCCATTTTGTTCTTGGTGGGAAGAAAAAGCCAGGCTGGCAGCGTGGTGTGCTTGTTACGGGAAGGATCAGCCCCATATCCTCCTCTGTGCGGCTGTGGTTGGCACTCTCTGCGTGAGGCTGCTGTTCCCTTGATCATTCAGACTGGACACAGGGGATGTGCCATCCGTGAGCAGGCCTGTGGGTGCAAGCCCTGGCAGGAAGGCCCAGGCCGGGGGGTCGGGAGGAGCAGGGGGCTCCAAGTCCAAGGTGCTGTGTGATGGGGCTGGAACACCTATGCCTGAGCCCAGACCCCAGAGTGAGTGCCCTGAGCCGGCCAGCCCCCTTTGTGTCACACCACAAGGCTCAGGCCCTCAGTCCTGAGCTGGGGTGATGGGAAGAATGCAGGTGTGTCCAGCCTGGCCCCCATCCCCCAGCACATCCCCGCCAGGGAGACAGAGACTTCGCTCTGCTCCCCTCCCTTCCCCACCTTAGAGATCAACCAGTCCCGGGCAATTTGGTGTTGCCATGACAACCACACACCTTCTTTTCTACTTAGCAGATTGAATCTGAGTTGCAGATTAAATCCTAGTGAGTTGTCTGTTTCGAAAGCATGTGGCTGCTTGGAGAGATCTATGCATCTTCAATTTCCCAAGTGCCTCTGACACCCACTCCTTGTTTCCTGATGGCTGAAGCAGGGGAGATGTGCCGAGCACTGCTTCCTGTGCCTCTGGGGTGGTCCTGGCCCAGTGGCAGACCTCCTGAGATCTGGCTTCCCACCTGCTCAATCACACGGACAGCATCTGGTGTGTAGCCTCTGAGGTAAGCTGGACAGTGGCCGACAGTGGCCCCAGACAATGGGTTTCTGGCAAGAGCTCTGGACTCAGGAGGCTCTCTCTGTCCCCGTCAGGGATGTGTGCTGCTTTTAGGGACTTGGAAAGCCACGGCTGGGAGTTGTCTTTATGTGAACAACTGGACGAGTGGGCCCGCGGGCCCCCAGAATGACCTTAACCTCCACGCTTTCCACAGAGCTGACCTTAGCCACTCCGCCCAGCAAAGGTGGGGAGTGGGTCAGAGATCAGGCCCCGGATGAGGGAGACCTGGGGGGTGGGAAAGAATGGCCCTGTCTGGGATGAGGAGGTCACTGGTGGCCCTGGGAGGCATGCAGGGCAGTTGGGTGGCGGCATCACGTGCACGGATGGGTCCTTCTCTCCAGAGGGCTTGAGCTGTCAGTGGTTACCTCCTACCCTGGGTGCTAGCTGCCCCCAGGGCTGGGAAGGCCCACCTTGTTCATGCTGAATCCCTGGCCCCTGTTATAGAGCCACGACTCTTCACGGTTTCAGCCTGGCAGTTGGATGCGGCCTGGTTTCGCGTGTCTAAGGGAAGGTAGCCATAGGGTGGTCAGAGAAAGGAGTGGCCTAGCCTGTGGTCAAGTCTGCCTGGGGATAAGGACGGAAGGTACAGGGCAACGTCCCGGGAAGGGCCGTTCGGGATGAGCAGCGGGACCTGCCTCTGCCCTCCGCACTCAGCCCTCCGCAGGGCTGCACGTTAAACCCTCTGTGAGGTTCCACTGACAGAGCCACCACCCTGCTGGGCTGTGGCAGCTCGAGGCTGTCTTCTGGTCTAGGCCCCCAGGTCCACCTGATCCTACTACCTCTAGGCTGTCTGGCAATGTCCCCCAACTTGTCTCAGCCTCAGTATTTTCCCTCCAGGGAAGAAGGGCCCATGGGTGGGATAGTGAGGGCATGGGGCAACGTCTCTGGGGAGAACATGGAATCTACCAGACTGCAGGGCTTAGTCACATTGATAAGAGCTTATGGTGTTTGCTCAGAGTTTTCTGATTTGGTAGGGGACAGCATAAAACACACACACACAGAAAGAAGCAGCAAATGGAAAAAAAGAGATAATTAATAGCTTGAGGAAAAACAATGGATTCTAGCAAAAGGAAATAGTGTACTACTTGGTTTAGCAGAGAACAACGTTTACATAGTTTTAGACACATAAACACTGAATATCAATTTGCCCCAGATTGTGACGTTGGGAGGATGGGGGGGGAAGTGTATGGAGAAGTGGCTGTCAGAGCTCCTACTATGAGGCCCCATACTATGGAGGCTATATTCTAAAGGGGGAAAATCAAGAAATAGCAACATAGGGGGTGCCTGGGTGCTCAGTCAGTTAAACGTCCAACTTTGGCTGAGGTCATGATCTCACGGTTTGTGAATTCGAGCCCCGCACTGGGCTTTCTGCTATCAGTGCAGAGCCTGCTTTGGATCCTCTGTGCTCCTCTCTCTGCCCCTCCCCCACTCATGCTCCCCTCCCCCCCCCCACCTTCTCTCTCAATAGCAATATGAGCAAATTGAGAAATAAGAAGGGAAACAGAAGAAGAAATGGCCAGCAGAACTGAAAGGAGAGGGGACCTTGGGGTGGGGGCAGAACCTGCCAGTGTGGGGCTATCAACCTTGTAGTATTGTTCCACATTTAAAACTTTGGACATGTATTATTTTTGATCAAAAGAAAAATTGAAGGGGTGCCTGGGTGGCTCAGTCAGTTAAGTGTCCGACTTCGGCTCAGGTCATGATCTCATGGTTCATGAATTCGAGCCCCGCGTCAGGCTCTGTGCTGACAGCTCAGAGCCTGGAGCCTGCGTCAGATTCTGTGTCTTCCTCTCTCTCTCTGCCCCTCCCCACTCCTTGCACTCTGTCTCTCAAAAATAAATAAACATTAAAAAAAAAAAAAGAAAAATTGAAAATAAAAACAGATAGGGTTTAAATAGAGAGCAGGCTGAGGCCCGAGAGGGAGGGTCGCAGAGTCAGGAGACAGCATGGTGCTCAGGTCTGTGGCCAAAGGCACGAGAGCTTGGGGTGACCTTGTCAACACCAGGGACTCAATCTATGGGCCGGGCAGCTCACCAAGCACCCACAAAGGCTGCAAAAATGGGCCACGAGCCTAAGGGGATGCATGCCATGCCTCTGGGTGGGGAGACAAAGTCCAAAGCCACTAGCCCATGGAGGGCACATCATCCCGGGGGTAAAGCGGGAGCAGCAAGCAGAGATGCCTTCCCAGACTGTTCTGCCTCCTTTCTGCTTACCGGTGGCTTTTGTCCCCAAGTCCTCCATGTAGACAGGCTGATTAGTCATCTGAAACAAAGGAGAGCTGGGGCATCAGTGACTTCCCTGACACTTTTTGGGAAGCAATGCCTTTGACAGACGCACACTGCCCGCAACGAGCCTGCCGCACCCTTCTGTCTGCGGCTGAGGATCCAGTGGAGGCTGAAGTCTCGGGTCCCGGTCACTGGCTGCGGTCACCAGGGACGGCAAGGCCCGCTGCTCCTCCAGGGTTTTCCTGGCCTCGGCAGTTGTTGGTTGAATGACCGAGTGACAGGCTGTTGTGACACCACAGTTAATGTTCACCATTGCTGGGTGCCTGGCATCATGTGTAGTCCTTTCCAGACATGGAACCCAAGTGAAAGGAGGGATTTGGCCCACTGGCCAGCAGGTCCTGAGCCCAGGGCTCTCTAGCCGGTCAGTCATGACCTTGGCTTGGCCCTGGCAGTCTTCTCTCCGTCCCAGGCTTCTGGGCCCAGATTAGTGCCGAGACAGTGACCTGCTCTGCTATAGCAAGTGGCTGTCACGGCTAATCTGCAGGCAAAATGCAGAAGAAGGCCTGATACTTACAGGTCTCCACGTCAGGATAGTCACTATCATACAGTTTATAACAGCAAAAAACTGCAGGCAGCCTTAAATTGTACACCAGGAGGTGAGGAAGAGCATTGCAGACGGCAACATAAGCAGGGCAAGGTGAGTGCACCACATGCGAAGTGAAGAGATCACGGACAGGATGTTGTCTTTTTAACTGTCTACAGGGCTGCCCTGGCATAATTTATAATTTATAATGTAATATTACAAAATATATAACATACATAACAGTATCAGGAGATAAAATCATTTAAAAATTTTTTTTAATTTGAGAGAGAGAGAGGGAGAGAGAGCGTGAGCAGGAGAGGGATAGAGACAGAGAGAGAGAATCCCAAGCAGGCCCCACACTGTCAGCACAGAGCCTGATGTGGGACTCGAACCCACGAACTGTGAGATCGTGACCTGAGCCGAAATCAAGAGTCGGACACTTAACTGACTGAGCCACCCAGGTGCCCATAAAATCATTTTCTATCAGGAAAAAGTGCATGCAGACATCTGACTCTGGTCTACTTCCCTGCTTCAGCCTTGAAGCACACAGGCACACTTGCTCTCCGGCTCACCACGCCAGCCCCCGAGAAATGCTGCACGGGGACTTTTCCTTGGCTCCCATGATGGCCCCAGAACAACAGGGCAGGGATTAGAACCTTCTGGAGATGGAGAAGAGGTCAAGTTAACCCCCAGGATCTTACGAAGAGACAAAGGCGGGGGTGGAGTTAGAATGTGATTCTCAGGCTCTCTGGTTCTGTTGGTCATCTGGATCAGCAGCCGGTCCCAGGGCCAAAACATCTCCCAGGCTGCGAAGGCAACGGGAGCCCTGGCAGAGGTTGGAGGAATGGCCCACAGAGGCTGATGGGAATGGGGGGCCTGGGGCAGTGGGCTGTGTGAGTCACAACCAGGCACACCCAAGTCACAGTTCTTTAAGGAGGAGCAAGAGGAACAAGAGGAGCAAAAGGAAGGCCTGATGGACCCCTGCCACTCAGATATGACCCAGATACTGAATGTCAACAGCCTTACTCCTTCCCCAAGGATCAGACACGTCTGGTGCCTTTGTGCTGTCTACAAGTCCTAACTGTGGCCAGAACACCTGTCCCTTCTTAGGAAACCCACCTTAACAGTAGTACTCAAGACAGCACCCGATGGGTACCCCCAACAATTGGCCTTTCTCTTTCTCCTGGGCTGCTTCTGGAAGGAGAAAGCCAGCTGATCTGCACCTGGCACCTTCCTCCCAGTCCAGCCAGGGAACCACAAGGAACAAACATGGAGTTTACAGAGGTTAAATCAGATGGGCTGATTGCAGAGATAGTGCTTGTTTTTTTGTGGTCTTTTTTTAGGGTGAGGAGGAAGAATTCAACAGGTTTTAGATCAGCCATGATGAGTGGGTTCAACGTGAGGGCACTGGCAAACTGGTGAGTGAGGCCGTGTAGGGGTGCCACGACCTGGGCCTAAAGCTGAGGCTGTGGGAGCCAGAGCCACCGCTGCCCACCCACATGGCAGGACCAACTCAGGCCTTTCCGTCTTCTTCGGGAGCTGCTGACAGCGGCTGGCCCTCCTGGGACAAAGCCACGTTCTCCTCTATCGCCAAGGGCCCTTTTTCTTTCTGCTTTAATCTAAGGCTGCAGGGAAATCTAAACAACAAGCTGAGGCAATTTCTGAAATGGCTGAAAATCATTTAACAAGCTTCTGAAGCATCCCCTCTTGTTCTGGGGAGCCGCTCAGGCTGGGCTTCCCCGGAAGCTGTGGCTTTGCTTCTCTGGGCCTGGCTACCAGAGTTCACCGAGATTCAGGGGCCCTAGGGCCTGGTTCTGCGCAGTCTCCCTGGCCCATATCTCACCCTTGTAAGCCCCTCCAGGCAAGCTGGGCTGAGAAGGGGCTTTCATTTCCTCTTCAGTTGTAGCTTTGCCTTCAAGGAAAGGAGAAAGAAAGGTTTCTATTTAAGGAAGAAAGGACTCAACCACAGGCACATAGCTTCTGTGGACTGGGGTTCGATGGGGAAGAGGAAGCAGGTAGGGGTGAAACAAATGCTCCCAGGGCCACAGTTCCTCACTAACGCTGTTTGGCAGACTTATTCCACTCACAGGGCAAACACTAGGCTGGTGCTGGGCACCCTCTGCAGCCTCGCCTTTATTTCTTGCCACACCCTATGAGGCAAGTGGTCTTATGCCCATTTTTAGACGAGTAAATGGAGACTCAAAGGGAAACTGCCTTGCTCAAGGTCACACAGTTTGAAGGGTCTGCCTCCAGGCCCCTCTCTGGGACCCCCACCAAAAACCACCTTCCTCATTCTAGAGGTAGAAGGAAAACAGGGCTGTCGGAAGAAAGGGAAAGGCATGAGATGGGGACAGAGCAGCCTGGAAGGTCAGAAGCACAGGCAACTGAGCCTGACCGGGGCAAACGCCCAGTAGCCGGGGAGGAGAGGAGAGGTGTGAGGGTTGGAGGCTGGACAGGTGTGGACAGCAGCTGGGTTCCCCAGGGCGCCCTTCCCATCAGCCAGGGCAGGAGCCGAGGAAAGGGACGGGGACTGTGTTTATAATACCGTGCATTCTGGGTCAATGCCTTTCGTGGGTGACACAGCCAAGGAAAAGCAGTGAACTCCGCGGGTGTAATGCCTGTGCTTCTCTCTCCTCTGCTAGCTCATCCAGAAATAGGCCTTTGAGTTGGGTCCACAGGGTGGGAGAGTGGAGCCTGGGTGGGCACGGATGTGGGTGGAGTGTCCAGAGAGTGAACCTGGCCAAGGGATGGAGAGCAGAAAAGAAAGACAGGACCACGAGGTGTTTAGGAAGACTTGCTGTGGGCTGTTTCCCACAGCTCTCAGAGCTCCCTCTGTTCTTACACGCCCCCTGGGCCCTGCGGGGTGCCTAGTGACAGATGACAGAGAGCAAGATCTCCTGGTAAGGAAGTGGCCTGGGAGTCCCAAAGCCAGCCGCCCTCCCACTCCTTGGTGGCTGTCACCTGGGGTCAAGGACGTTCATAGACAGGGGGCCGTGGGCTTCAGAGAGCTTTTTCTTTCTAACGTAACATCATTTTTTGGCCAGATTTATTTCTTCCAGATATTTCTTATTCAAGCTAATGCTAATGGCTGTGCAAAGCAGTGACCTTGCATTCTTTAAGACGAAACGAAGGCTGAGGCAGGGGAGGAGTTGCAGGGGAAAACGAGCCCTAGAAGGTCAGAGCTTTCAAACATCAAACCCTGTGGATTTCAGGATTTATTTTGTTTTGTTTTCTAACAAAAAGAATTTTTCTGTCAAGCAAACTCTTTAACCCTCAAATTGCAAAACGAATAAAATCAGCACTGCCCCTGCTGGAACAGGAGCAGGACAGCGCCTGCACCTGCTCAGGCCCAGGCCTTACCTCCACAGATCACACCGGGCCCGCATCAGGGAGGAAGGGCTGGGGTCCAGGGCAGGGCTCAGGAAGCAGGCACACAGGGTCGACCCCAGTTCTGCCACCTTCTTCTTTTTTTTAATTTTTAAAAAAAATGTTTATCTTTGAGACAGAGTGTGAGCAGGGGAGGGGCAGAGAGAGAGAGAGGGAGACACAGAATCCAAAGCAGGCTGACATGGGGCTCAAACCCACAAACCATGAGATCATGACCTGAGCCGAAGTCAGACACTTAACTGAGCCACCCAGGCTCCCCTTGTCACCTTCTTCCTAGCTGGGTGGCCAAGGAGCAAATCAAGCCACATCTCTGTGCCTCAGCTTTCTCACCTGTAACACGCAGACGACAGATGGGGCAGCTTGAAGGTCTAACTGCTAACACATACCAAGTGTGTGGTCACCCAGTACCTGGCACGCGCTCAGTGCTCCATAATTGGCCGAGTGGGGAGACTTGTTCAAGGTCACCCAGTGAGTGAGGAAAGGGCAGCCAGGCTGGTGTATAATTGATGGCATGTGTTCACCACCAAGTGCCATTTAAAAAACAAAACCCTGGGGCACCTGGGTGGCTCAGTCTGTTGAGCATCCGATTTCGGTTCAGGTCATGATCTCACAGCTTGTGAGTTTGAGCCCCGCGTTGGGCTCTGTGCTGACAGCTCTGAGCCTGGAGCCTGCTTTGGACTCTGTGTCTCCCTTTCTCTGCCCCTTCCCTGTTCACGCTCTGTCTATCTGTGTCTCTCTCAAAAATAAGTAAACATTAAAACAAAAACAAAACAAAACCCTGCTTGTGTGCTTCCGAAGGCAGACATGGATGCAAGTGGGTTTCCTCAGTGACCCCGCGGATGGAAGAAACACCGCAGGCAGGACGCCTCTGGGGTCCTGCCGCCCAGAGCCTGGCTCTCAGCCCTGTGTTTGCAGGTTTGCTGCAGGAGAGCCGAGGAGGCGAGGACAAGTCGCCAGTGTGCCTGGGCATCATGCCATCAGCCCCGCTGGGGAGCCAGGGAGCCACATGATTTTACTCATGGATACAAAAGAAAAAATGGAAAGGAGCTCTGTCCCTTCTATTGACCCCCCACAGCCTGACATCTGCACACCTGCCAGAGCATTCTTTTGTCATTGGAGAGATGCCACTCAGGGATCTCATGAGCTACAGAAGGAAGAAAGGAATCTTGAGCTGTGGTTCAGAACATTAAAAATGTGCTCTGTTCATCTGGTTTGTTCATAAAATTGTTGTGTTAATGCCCTAGGGGAAACGGAAAGCTATTTTAGCAACATTCCCTAGTTTGGTGGGGATTACGTGTGGAGGAAAACATTCCCATGTCTGTCATGGCCACAGTCTCGCTTTTCCTGTTTTCATGGTTCCCCCTGCATGGCCACGGGAGGCTCTGATGAGGGCTGGACAAGAATGTGCTCCGAGACCGGGGAGGCTGGAGTTAACCAGCGCTGAGGGGTTCACGCACCTGTCGAAAGGATGGAGGCTCCCGTGTCACCGGAATTGTGTCATAGTTCTCCTGGGGACAGGGTGGAAACGAAAAGGCCATCTGGGAGAGGCCCTCTGGTACCCTGTATGCCATTCTGCCCTTGTGTCACCTTTTGTGATTTACAAAAGCGAGTGCAAAGAAGTGAGCGTGGGGTAGGTGAGCCGGGAACAAACCAGCACTGCCCTCAGTGAGTCACGCTTTCCTTCCAGACCGCCTCCTCCCTCGCCAGACATGGCTGTGTGGAAGCCACACATTATTACTTCCACATAATTGAAAAGGGTGTCAGGGTCTCCCAGACACGAACCAGAAACATGCTGCTCAGCTGTCATGTCCAATGTGACTAATGCAGTCGTGTCTTAATCAGTCCCTGCTCACTGCCTGCTCTAACGGAATCAGAGCCCTGCTCCAAGGCCCCACTTTGTGACAGGGTGGTGCAGAAGAGAGGCAAGGACCAAGAGGTGTCAGTTTTCCGGGCCCCTTTCCCACCTGGCACTGTGAGCCAGGCAGCCTCTGCCAAATGCACTTGTCAGGCCAGGGCAACATTGAGACAATGTAGCCAACGGGGTCATAACTTTGGGACACATTTACGTTTTGGAGGGAGGGAGGAAACGAGACAAATCAACGGTGATTGCGGAGATTCCTTTGCAAGTCGGCCGTTCTATCACAGGCCCTCAGGCAGCTCCTGAGGCTGAAGGAGCAGCCCTGGATGAAGTGTGCCACCCTGCCCAGCCCCTACCCAGCAAGAGCTGACTGAACCGGAGCTCAGCTGCCCCAAGAGCGGCCCATCCCCTGGCTCACTGTGACCTTGTCCCACAGCCTCTGCCCGCTATGGACAACCTGGGCCGGATCCTTTTTTCCTGTAGGGGCTTGGCATCGGGAACAGAAGTTACAGCTGAGAGGACTGGGGGCAGGAGACAAAAGGTGGTGAGAAGGAAGGTCTCATCAATGACAGTGCTGCTCAGCCTGAGGCAGCATCTGGTTCTGAAGACTCCTCTTGGCACCCCCTGCCAGCCCGACTGCCCTGCCCACCATCTGGGGCCCCAGGAGAGGTGAGAATCACCCCAGGAGGAAGCCAGGAGAAGCAGAGAGGGCCAGGAGCTCGCTGGTGCCTCACCTCCGGCCTCATGGTGAGGGGGCTTCACAGCCCCCCTTCCCGAGTTCCCGGGGCCTGTTGTCAGCAACCAGGGGCCCTCAACTCCTCAGGAACCTGACACAGCAACAAAACAGCATGCCAACTGGCCAACTACGGCTCTTGTGCATCTGTGCACCCTTTATGTTCAGTGGGGGGCACAGGGTACTGTACTAGGTCTCACAAGCCGTGGGGAGGGTCTCCAGAGGGTGCTGGGGCCTGCAGAGGCTAGCATGGAGTTCTGGGTGCACGGACTCTGGTGAGGACTTAACTCATGAGGGGAAAGACCCAACTCCCTGCATCACACTTCCAAGCTCCTTCCACCTATGCTGCATTGCCCAGGAGTGATGGAGAAGTTCCTGGGCAAGGAATTGACTGCACTTTGGGACAGGGGCACCCAGCCACTTCTGTTCATTAAGAAGAATTTATAAGACCTTTTTAATTAGGCCCCTGAAGGAGGCTGAATGACACTAAGAGCCCAATTTTCCAATTTTACTATGTTGTACCCAGATGACTCTGGTTAAAAAGCAATGACATTGACTAACAGGACTGATCGTGCCATGGTAAGTGGGGTCAGATGATGATGCAAATCAGTACGCATCTTCCTTTCCCTCCAATTCTTCAAATAAAGCACCTTTTTTCTTCTTTCTTTGAAAGTTAACTAGCAAATGAAATATTTACATTAAGGGCTACTTCACCCAGGTACAGCAAGTAAGAGCAAAATAAAACAAGAGCATCTGATGGGCTCAAAAGTCAAATTTCCAAATTAAATACATACATGGTCAAGCACCTGATGGAGGAAGATGTGAAGGTGAGAGGGTACCCAGGACTCCCCCAAGTCACGGTCTAAAATCACACACTTGCCCTACCTGCCTGACAGGAGTCCTGATCCGTCAAAGGATGGCTGCTTAATTTTTAAAAAATGACCAAGACAAGGACCAGGCCAGACAGAGAAGACAGGAGACAGAAAAGCCCAGCAAATGATGGGAAACGGTGCTTGGGGCAGGAAGGGGAGAAGAGGAGCGTGCTGCTAGGCCTCTCTGTCCCAGACACAGAAGATCCCCCTGCAGAGGCTGGGAAACTGCCCCTCTTTCAGAGTTAGGGCCCACAGGCCAGTCACAGCATCACTGCAGGAGAAAAAGTTCCCAGGAGGAATAAAGGTGGTTCACATACTCCAGCTATCTGCCCACCGTCCTTCTGAATTTTTTTCTTCTGTGGAAGGAAAAGATGTGAATAAAAGAATGGATTTGTTTTAAAATCAGGGGACTGACAGGAAACTAGCAACACAATTGAATTCCACAGGAAACAGGCGGGAGGGTGTGCCCCCTGCTGGATGCAGGCTGGCACGTGGCCACACGGCACTTCCAGAGCCAGGAGTGAGCGTTAAGTAGCGTGGCAGCAGCATCCCCTCACCAAGGGACCCAAATGGCCGAATCTGAAGTCACCGACACATGCACACGGCCAGAGCAGCACAGAAGGAATACTGTTATTCTCACCATCAAAGGCTTCTTCGTTTCATAAAAGGACGTGCTTGTTGCGGCAGCACATATACTAAAAGGATGTGCTTTAGAGACTGGTTTCCATGGAGAAGCAGCCTCACTGTATTTTGAGTGGTACTTAAAGCCAAATGTGTGGTTCCCCCCAGAAACTCTGCTCAGGTACAGTGAGGGAGCTTGGCACACATGTCCACAAACATGTGTGGCGTTAGGGCACTGGCAAGGGAAAGCCCTCGAGCCAGCGCTCGGGCCCAACTACATTTCCAGGAGGTGGCCAGTGGGTGGAGGCAGAGGTCAGCAGAGTCTAGAGGGCCTGCTGCCAACGTGCTGACAGCCCAGGAGGCAGGTGCTCATAGTGAGAACACACCCGCTTGCCCAAAACTCAGCCGTGGGACTACTTTTCCTATAAACAGGGAGGTAGGACATGGGAAGGAGCCCTGGACCGCTGGCCTAGCTGGCCATCTTTCAAGAGGAGCTGGCCCTGGGGCACCAGGATGGATGGCTCAGTAGGGTAAGCGACCGACTCTTGGTTTCAGCTCAGGTCGTGATCTCACGGTTTTGTGAGTTCGAGCACTGCATCAGGTTCTGCGTGGACAGTTTGGAGCCTGCTTGGGATTCTCTGTCTCCCTCTCTCTCTGCTCCTCCCCAGCTTGCGCTTTCTCTGTCTTCCCTCAGAATAAATAAACTAAAAATAAAAAAATAAAGAACAACAACAGAGGAGCTGGCCCTGACCGCAGCGGCCCTGTGCTGACAGCAGTTCCAGGTGGACCGTGCAGGGTGAGGGATGAGAGACCAGAGCACCAGTTGTCAGGCATAGCCTCCACACCGGGGAGCACAGCAGAAACCTGGCTGGGCCCATTCCTGAGAGCTGGGGAGTTGGCAATATTGTTAGGCAATAGCAGCTCCTCCTGGAGCAGAGAATGAACATTGTGAACGTGTGCACAACTGGTCCCAAACCCTGATGCGGGTGAGGACGATGGGGTGTGCTAACCTTAGTTTGCCAAAAAGGCTGCTCCCAGTGCCCTGCCCCCAGACATGATGGTTCCAAAGGTCTGGAGTGGGTCCTGGGAAGCTGTATTTCTAACTTGCAACCAGGCAATTCTGAGGCAGGTAGTTTAAGGGCCACTTTTGGAGTCTGGGGTCAAATGGGCATGCAGTGGGTAACAGGGTTCCAGGGGAGAGGGTGGTGGCCAAGGGCAGCAGAGGAGGAACTTGTGAGCCCTAAAGGTCGATTTCTGTACACTCAAGAGGTAAATAAAAGTACACGGAGGGAGGGAGGGCTGCTTCAGTGCGTGCTGCCCACCCCACCCCATAGGACAATCAGTTCTAAGCTAGCCTGACCATGCCTTACAAGAGCATAATCAAGGCCACGCTTTGGGAGGGTCTCTGACGGGGCAATGATACCTTGCATTTAGCTACTTTTCCAATTAGCACAAAGCATTCTCCCTTTGAACAGATAAAAAGTCCAAGTGGCTTGGCGCTAGTCTCCACGTGCTGTGGGTCTTGGTCCTTGGCCCCTGGGTGTGTATTAAAGGGGTGCATTTTAGCCAAACCACCACCTGACACAAGTTGCCCTGTTTCTGGGTATAAATGGAAAGTGTGGGACATCAGGACCACTATGACCACCACCATTATCACTATTACCATCCAGGATACGGTTTGTGTCAATGATACCCAAAAGGAATTAATATATTAGTGAAAGAAGAAGAATGCTTTGCCACCTGAGAACGATGCCTGATGATGTTGCCTGCTGGCTGCAGGGTGCGGGATGCAGGGCTCAGACCATCATCTGGAGGACCAGATCCCCAGGCCTGCCACTCTTGTCCGGAAGCTGGCATTCAGGGTTACTGAGAAGTGCTGGAAGCAATGGGCCGGAGGGAGGGGCTTGCCACACAGAAAGCACCCCATTTTATTCTGAAGGAAAAAAATACCCCACTTCTGCTTCAGCTGCCATCTGTGCAATCTCCGCGAGAGCAGCGCTCCCTTCAGGGGCCAAGGAAGCTCACACCAGGTCACCGCTCCCTCAGAGCCTTCTTGCAGGTGGCCAAGCCGGGGGTCTTGAGCCAGCCTGCACTGAATCTGGAAAGGCACGTGGTCTGGGGTGCACAGCAGCCAAGATGAGGTGTGTGACTCCTCCTAGCTAACTCCGGGAAATGTGACCCAAAAGACTCTGCGTTTTCATTTCTTGGGTTTCTCATTGAGGAACGTTGTTCCCTCTCTAAAAACCCAGACCACAGTGCTGACATGGGGAAAGCCACAACTCCAGGGCCATCTCTGTTCTAATTTGGTGCATAACATCAGGTCTCCTTCCTTCTCTTACGGAGTAAGTTCCATGTTCCTGTGAAGGGTCAAGTGGCCACATCTGTTTCCAGGCCAGGATGTTAACTATAACGTCCAGGAGATAGTTTGCTGGTGTGTGTGGCACCTTAGGTCAATCACAGCAGAAAGGAATACATTAATCAAAGGGAAAAATACTGATTAGAACAGACTGGTGACAAAAATAACGTATTGATTTTAAAAGAGCTTTTTGGTCTTCCCTTAGAAGCGGAGCTCCTCCTTCCCGTTGGGAGGTTCGAACGGACGGTGTTCAGTCCGGCAGCTCTCCGACGTGTCACCTGCCTGGGTCAGTCCTACTCCACCGCAGACCCCCAGCAGGGCTCTTCTGCACCTGCACAAAACTGCCCTGTGGCTGGTCCAGGTGCCACAGGTGTCCACGCCTCTGCGGTCACAAGGTTTTGTCAGCCAGTCTGGACACACCTAACTGAGTCCTAACAAAGTGGATCAGCCTGGTCTCTGTGAGGAACGCTGTCCCAACAGTCATTCCCAAGCAAAGGGCCCCCACGGCAATGTGCGCCAGCCTGGCTGGCCAGCCCTGCTCACAGCAGAGCAACACCTGTGGGAAGAAAGCATGGTCATCACCCCTCCATCCGTACGGCCTTCCTCTGGGGCAAGCCAGGGAAAGTGGAGGCCCTAATATTCCAGCTTCAGGTCAGAAAGAAGGGGTGACAACCGCACACCGAGGGGCTTCTCTGTTCCCACTGATAACACTGTTTGGCCACGTCTATCGTAAGATGCTGTCCTAGAGGCTTAGGGGAAGGGGTGGCAAATACAGTAGAACCTTGGATTGTGAGTAACTTGTTCTGCAAGTGTTCTGCAAGATGAGTAAACACTTCTAATACATTTTAACTTGATAAACGAGCAATGTCTTGCAAAACGAGTAGTATGTGATGCTGAATGTCACATGATCACAACTGAGTCAATGGTTCCTAAAATTTGCTTTGATATATGAGTGCTTTGGATTACAAGCATGTTTCTGGAATGAATTATGCTCACAAACCAAGGTTTCACGGCACTTGCCCAGCTGATTCAGGAAGAGGAGGAAGGGGGAGCCGAGAGCAAGGGACAGTGGGCAGCTTGCAAAATCATGTAGTGTGAAGGCTGCCGGGAGTCTCACCTCAGAAATACCAGTAATCCCACCACTGAGGGCGAATGCTCCGAGGAGGGCCGGTGATAGGCACAAGCCCACCAGGGGCCTATGAGGGCTCTTTCGGTAGTAGCGGTGGATGAAGCAAAGGCTCTGTGTGATCCGAATGCCCATGTTAAAGCAGTTGGCCAAGATGAAACCCACACTGCCACACCACTGGGTCAGGAGGTAGGATAACACCAGGAATGAAGATGATAGGGCCAGCATTGTGAAATTGTACCTGCAGAGAGGGAGACAAGCAAAGCAGGGCAGTGGGTACGTTCTCCCAAGATAAGATTGCTCCAAAATAAGTGGCTGTGAACATGAGATCACAGAAAGCACCTCTGAGTTGCCATGACCCAGCTAGTTTTCATAACCATGAATGCTATATGGGTAGCACGGAAATGTCATTGTCCTGCCACCCCCCGGCCCCCCACCGAATAGAAGAGTGAGAAAATGAATAATTCAAGGTGTTTATGGTTTTTAAGGATAAGTGATTTGACATTTGTGGTCAAAACACATAAAAATCCTGTTCAGCCCAAGTCTTCAATGTGAGGCACAAAGAATATGACAGGGTAATCATTACATATGAATGCAAACTCTGAGACAGGCACTGTGAGGGGTGCGGGGATACGTTGGTGAGTGACACACGTGGCCCTGCTCTGAGGCTTCGATGCATTTTACAGACAAGGAAACCAGGCACAGAGAGGCTGAATAATCTACTTAAGGAATGACCTGACTCTGGGCCCTAAACTTGGGGAAACGCATACTGCTTCCCTTGGGAAATGCAGAAGCCCTGTAACCTTGGCCAGGAGACTTTACCCGCAACAGGTGACCAGCCTCCAAAGTGACATGCACACAGGGAGCAAGGCCTGAATCACTGCAGTGTCCCCATCCTTCCATCTGCTCTTCATGTCACCAGAGCTCTCTGGATTCCTGACTGGATGGACTATGCTTCCCTTCTACTTCTCTGGCTTCAAGCAGCATGAGCTTAGTTACCTTTAGGTCTCAGCAAGGGCAACTGAGTCTTAGCAAAGAGAAAACAGTTGCTGTAGTCTTCCAAAAGGCTTGTACAGTCATGAACAAAATTCTCCAGCATCTGGTTTCTGCCTAGGGAGCAACAGGCATTCTAGGTACATAGTTTTTGAGGGGACCAAACCATTAGGTCCCCCAGCTATGTCTGCTGGGTTAGGAAACCTCATAGGCCACCCAGGTTCAGCACGCAAGGGATGGTAAGAAAGCCACTATGTCTGCCAAATGCCCAGGTACTAGTCCTCAGGCTGACCAAGCCCAAGGTGCTATGGAGATATACTTTATCAGAGGAGGTGATAAGAATACCACACACACACACACACACACACACACACACACACACACAATCCTCCAACAAGGGAGGTGTACTTTTCACTGACACCTGATCAATGATCAGAATGGCCAACTTCATAACAAGCCACTGAGGGTGGGGACCATCACAGACCAGTTACATGACCTCTTTTACAAAAAGAAGTAGAGCTATATAATCTTTTTTTTTCTCCCCAAGAAAATATCTCAGACAGCTCTACTACACTAATCCTTGGATTTGAGGCAAGAGATTCCAAAACTTTCAAAGTCATTCTCACCCAACTCTAAGTAAAATGTCAATAATGGGTGAAACCAGTAGCTAATTCTTGCTAATTCAAGCAGCAACGAATTCAACAGTGTGGCTTCTTTGGTGTGGCCATTTGGGAAGAGCTGATAATGATAAGGGCCCAGTGTTTTTCACTGTCAGAAGATGGCTCTACAGCTGTTGAAATTTCCAGAACTCACAAATCTATAGCCTTAAAGGCATAACCCACTTCAGGAAAATAAGGGAAATTTAAAGATGCAATTAAAATACCACTTTTTAAATCAATTCAAAATTAGCGACAATAATGACTATTCTATAAGGTTTGGTTACTGTAAACAGTAAATTCTTTATGAATGCTGATTTTTTTCATGGCCCCAAGAAAATACTAGGCTTAAAATCATGCTTATCAAGACATAGATGGTCAAGGATGTGGGCTGTGGCAACAACTGCAGTATCCCCCAGCGGGTGCTGGTTGAGCACATCAAGGCACAGCCATCAATGTGGCCTCCACAGCCATGAAAAGGATGGTGCCAGTCTCTCACGAGCCAACATGAGAAAATGGCACTCGTCCTTCACTCAACAATTATGGAGACCAGCTCCACGCTGGACATTCAAAGGCCAACAAAGCAGTCTTGGGCCTTTGTGTCCCTGTCCCCTGTGCCTGAGAGGCTCTGCCCCATCTTTGTACAGCAGACTCTGCTTGGTCACCCAGCCTCAGCCTGAATGCCACCTCCTCAGAGGGGCCTCCCAATCCAAAAGAGCCTCACTCTTTCTGCATAACCCTGTTGTAGTTATCTGAGCTGCACAGTATTTCCTTATTTATTTACGTGTTTGCTGTCTGCCTCCCCCACCGTCAGCTTCAGGAGAGCAGGGATCTCGTCTGTCTCTTCATTGCTGTATTCCTAGAGCTTAACACGATGCCTATTAGAAAGCAAATGCTCAAAAAGCATTTGTCAAATGAAAAGAAATGGAGAGCTCCTTAACAAAACAGAACAAAAATTCTTCAACAGGGAAGACGAAAAAGCCATCATTCAGAGTCTATATATATTATGAGGTTATTAACAAAAAAACTTGGAATTCAAAGGATTTTCTAATATTCCAGGTCCAACCAAATGCCCTATTTTAATTTAGAAAAACACTGATTAAAGTTTTAAGTAAAAGCCCATGACTTTATTAATACACTATTTTTTTTTTCAATTCAGAATCTAAAATGCCCAATGTAAATCAAACTGCCCAAACCCACTATAAAAATCCTTACTGGAGTTGTATGTCTGGTTAAATTCACAGAGATAAAAAAATGCTGTGGTCTGTGATGAGGCCAGGTGCCATGTGCTCACACGGGGGCTGGGGGCTGGGCCGCAGGCCCAGACAGAACCTGGCTGCTGGGTTTAATACACACAGGGGGAACACATTTCACTCTTTGGGGAAGTGTGTTGCTACAGATGAAAACTGCATTAGAAGGCACTTTGGTTCTGTGTTTTCTCCATGCTGACTACTAATACCGTGGAAATAATTTTCCAGATGTTTATATATCATCAAAATCGCATTACAGCGAACTTAGAAAGTTGTTTCTTCTGGTTCATTGCAATGTAAGAGGAAAGAAAGCAGCCAGCCACTGTCTATATTCCCTCATGATTTGATTGTAAGATACATTTTACCATATTAAGCAGGCTTAGTGCTGACTCTCCCCCTTAACACTAATGCTGAAATTATTACAACTCTAATTTCCAAAGATAGATAGATCTTTGGAGATAGTTGATAGATACAACTCTATCTCCAAAGAGATAGATTCCTTGTCCAGAGCTCTTTGTACTGTGGCCCAGTGCCTCATTTAGTATATTTTACATTATATCTAAAAATTATTTCACGTTTGAAACACCTTTCAAATAAAAACACAGTATTTCAAAATTAAACTTAAATAGACCTTTTCATCCATGGGGAAAAAAAGGGTAGGGAGGATGACTCCGAGTAGTTTTATAGTTACACATTTAACTATCTGAGGTAAAAACCCTATCTGGACCAGTATCTGAGAACTGCAGGTTGTGACTTAAAAGTAGGCTGAGAAATCAGTTTACTGGGTCATGACATGGCAGTTTGAAAAATGCAATCTAACAGAATTAAGAATCATCAGTGTGTCTGCACATAACTGGGGTATTTGCTGCTTCGTGAGGGCTTCACTCAGTCATGTCCACCTAATATGTACAGGGTCACAGTGCTCAATGTAGTTTTTACTGATAAACTGGTCTGGGCCAGTGGTTCCTCAGACCGTAGCTGTCCATCAGACATCTCCTAGAGCTATGTGATGAAAGATTCCTTGGCCGCAGCCCCTTACAGGCTAATTCAGTTGGTCTAGGAGGGGCTGGAACTCCTAGGGGACTCTGGTGGGTCTGGGCTAAGATGCTGCTCTGGGCTCCAGTTCTCGACTGTGCAGTAGCAAAGTCACCAAGCTTCCTTGTGAAATAGCCCCAGGCTGGAAGCATAAAGAGGCTGCTCTGAATGATAGGAAGGTTCTCCAACTCTCAGAGTTACCCTTTCTTGTCCCACCTCCACCACTGGGCCTGAGGGCTATTGATGGCACTCAAGGCCTTAGAAAGGCAGTACAAGACCTCCCACAAGGGATCCAGGCCTCAAGGGACAAGAGGATCACCAGGACCACTTGCCTCATTATCTGCACCCGTCCCTCTACGGTCTTTCCCTTTTCCTCCTCTCCTTTTCCCCTATCAGTTTTACCCCTCTCCTCAACCTCATCCTGTAGTGATGCCTTAAGATACTGCCATGCTACTTCTGGCATTTGGGACGCAAGAGATGAATGATGCTGGGTGAGGGTCAGAAGCTCTAAGCTAGGAGGTGGTGTCAGAATCACTGAGGAGCTTTCAAAAAACACGTATGTCGGGAGGCGGCTGGTTTCGCAAGCGTGCTAGGAGAGTGGTGGAAGAAGGGCCAATAGGAATCTGCACATCGAACAAGCTCCAGGGGGCATTCTGACTGACGGCCAGTGTTAAGAACCAGTCTGAGGCACCAGAGCAGAGGTCCTGATCTGGGGTCAATGGATGGGAAAAAATTGTGGCAAACATATATGCGCACTTGGGCCTTTCTCTGAGGAAAGGTGTCACAGATCCCTGAGTTTCTCCAAGGCCTACAAGTCAGAGTCTCAGGTGGAGGACTCTGCATCTTGCAGAAGCTCCGTGGTAACCCACAGGGGCACTGGGCAAGGCGGTGGAGGAGTGGAGCTGGTCCTGTGCCTGTCTCTGCAAACCTGGACTAACACAGCCCCATGGGGCCTGGATTTCTTCCTCCTCCAAAGGGAGGCGAAGGGGGGTTGCTGCCCCGGCCGTGCGTGGGGAAGACTAACCGGATGGTGCGTGCGCAGCCACCGGAGAGCCCGGGCATGGCGCTAGTGCTGTAGGTGCTGCCTCTGCGAGAGCTTTCCGTGAATCCACGCTCAGGACGAAAAGAGAGAAGACTGGCATCTCGGCGGAAGGCCATGATTAAAGGCGGGTCTTTCAGGTTACCTACCTGTCGACCTCCTCTTTGCTCATGGCAGCAAATGTGAAACACTCGGTCACTCCGTTGATGGCAAGCAGGAGGACGTAGAGACAGTAGGAACGCAGCAAAACAGGACCTATGAGGAAACAACCCACGGAGACTCCAGAGCCCAAACAGAAGGCCCACACGTACCAGAACTGGCTCAGGAGCCCTGCTGGTACCGTCAATGGGCAGACACGTGCTCAAGCCTATGGTCTTAACTATCTGGAAGGCCTCCCAGTATTCCATGGCACCGATTAAAAGAAATGGCTAAAAACAAAAGGGCAATTGAGATTAAGCCTACAAATCTCTCTTAACAACTAAATTCTCATCTGGCCAGGAAGCAAGTCTTCTCACTTTGTAAATCTGCACGAAGAGGTCTGCTGGTTTGAGCACTCAAGGCCACTAGTGGCCCTGCATGTATGAGAACCTCGGCTGAACAGGTCCTGGACAAAAGACACTGGGGAGAAGCCCAGGGCTCAGGAGCGGCAGAAAACTAGAGACAGAACCCCTCCGCAAATCTGCAGGGAGAATCAGAGTAACCATCGTGTTATTTTCTTCTAAAACATAGTGATGTAGTTCTATAGCTAACTAACAAGCTTCACAAAAATCTGCTAACAAAAGACTGGGAGCCTTAAAAATGGAATTGATCCCCTCTTTTAGGAGGGCCATTACCAAGAGGCAGCCAAGCAACTTTTTTTTTTTTTAATAATCCTGTTTATTTTTGAGAGAGCACGCATGAGCAGGGGAGGGGCAGAGAGAAAGAGGGGACACAGAATCGGAAGAGGTTCCAGGCTCTGAGCTGGCAGCACAGAGCAACGTGGGGCTCGAACCCACCAGCCATGAGATTATGACCTGAGCCAAAGTCAGATGCTCAACGGACTGAGCCACCCAGGCGCCCCACAGCCAAGCAATTTCTAGTAAAACCTATGACCCAACAATTCCACCCATAAATACCCATCCAACAAAAATAAATGTATGTGTTCACAAAACCCCTTATACAAAAATGTCCATAGCGGTTTTACTCATAATAGCCCAAACTGATCATCAACAAGAGAAAGAATAAACTGTGGGCCAGCCATATAAAGGAATACTTCTCAGAGAAATGATCAAAGAGAAAAAAAACTACTGATCCGTGTCAAAACATGGATGAATCCCAAAAACTGTATATTGAGGGAAAAAAAACAAACATTAAAGTGTCCATACTTTATGATTTAATTTGCTTTTTAAAAAAACTTATTTATTTTTTAAATGTTTATTTATTTATTTTTGAGGGGGAGAGAGAGTGAGTAGAGGGGGCAGAAAGAGAAGGGGACAGAAGAACCAATGTGGGCTCTGTGCTGACAGCAGAGAGCCCGATGCGGGGCTCAAACTACGAACCAAGAGATCGTGATCTGAGCTGACATTGGACGCTTAACCGACTGAGCCACGCAGGTGCCCCATGTGATTTCATTTATATGAAGTCCCTTTTAAAAGTAACACTGAGGCGCCTGGGTGGCTCAGCTGATTGAGCTTCTGACCGGCTCAGGTCATGATCTCACAGTTCGTAGGTTCAAGCCTCGCACTGGGTTCTGTGCTGACAGCAAGAGCCTGCGTCAGTCAGATTCCATCTCCCTCTCTCTCTGCCCCTCCCCTGCTTTCTCTCTCTCAAAAATAAACATTAAAAAAAAAAAAAAGCAATACTAATCTGTAGTGATAGAAATCAGAACAGTGGTTGCCTCTGAGGTAGAGGGAGGCAGATGACTGGAAAGGGTCCTGAGAGAACTCTCTGGGGTGATGAAAGTGTTGAACCTATCAACTAGGATGTTGGTTACATGGGTGTATATATTTGTCAAAACTCATCAAATTGTACTCTTAAGAGTACAGAATCTTACTTTATGTAAATTAGGCCTCAATAACTTAGTCACTAAAAGAAATCCAGTGTTCATATTTTCTGGCAAAGGAAAGGCATTCAGATCCACAGCACGAGTCCAAAGAGTCAGGAGCAGAGCAAGGAGATGAGGGAAGGAAAACCAGCAGGGGCCAAGGTTGGGGATATACTACCAGAAGCCACCATTGGTGTTAGAGAGAGAGCTGAAAGTTCGGTCAATGTGAGAGGCAGCTACCACGAGGAGAAAAATGCTAGAAGACCCTGCTAGGACAGTGGCACTGATGGAACCCTGGGCCAGGCAAGAAATAACAACAGTCCTGATTCACCAAACAGCACATTTTTTTCAGAGACTGAGAATCCAGACTATTCTTAAGACTCTTCTATTTCTGAAGAGGATACCAAAGGAGTATCTTTTTGAATCTAAAATTGTTATTTTTTTTAATGGTGTTGTATTAGTTTCAGGTGTACAATATAGTGATTCAACAATTCTACACATTATTCAGTGCTCATCATGTTGAATCTAAAATTATTAATGACGGACATAAAACATTAGAAACAGAATTTATTACCTTAGAAATCAACTAACACTGACCCTTGTAACTGATAAATCTATTATCAATGCTGAAAACTGGGACCAGCCTCTTACTTGAGCAAAAGGGCTACACAATCACAGCAGTCTGTTTCTGTACCTTCTATGACTAATTACTCCACCAGGTGAACACTGTATTGATGGGACAGCCTTCTCCTCATGAAAATGTCCTGTGATTTCATTACAATACAAGCTGTTTCTTGGTGATTACCTTTTTTAAGGAGGCCCTGCTACTGTGAAATAGTCAAGTCCCCAATCTCTGCACACTGACTCATACTAATGGCTTCCTAATGAGGCCTCCCTGCCTGTCTGATGGAACCCCAGGGTCTCACAGCACAAGCTGCAGGGAGCTGCAAACCACCTCATTGGGTTCACAGCAGGTGTTTCTCCAAACTTAATGACCTTGGCTCTTGTGTAGAAACTTGGCCCCTCCTCCGTAATACCCTAAGTTTGGGACCATTATAGTGGAGACCAAAACATGCCAGGGAACTTGTAAAATGGATCTGACAAAGCCCTTTACATGGAGATGGGGCAGCAGAAAGAAGACTTCAGGGTTCTTGTCTAGTGCCCTGAGGAACTGAAAACATCTTTACGCAACCCAAGATGAAACACTGCAAGTGGATGGCCAGCCTGTGGCCCAGCACATTTTGAAATTGGTGAAGTCCCCAGGGCCTAGCAAGTGCTGTGAGGTGCTCAGTGGCCTGGGCACCGATGTTTCAAAGTTAGACACGTTCGATAATTTTGTCCTTCAAAGACCAAGAGTCACTGGATTAAATATACCATTTTACTTGCCGAGATCAATTTTATTCTCTGCAAATGGCTCCGAGTTATCCTTCAGAGGCTCTCATGCATCAGGCCGTGAGATTTATGTGGCATTTACTACCTTCAGATGTGTTTAGTATCAAGCGGAGACTCATTAGAGCCTGCTCTCTGCCTTCCTCCCTCATCCAAGAGGGTGCACAGGGAAGTGCCCCGCAAGACACATCTTAAGCTTGGGAGGAGAGCCAAAGATTCATAATGACTTCTCCAAGTGAATTTGGGGGACTGGCTGATGTGGTGCCAAACCCCCCTAATGGTACCCAGATGTTTCTGACCTTGTATGAGGGGAACGGCCTCAGAATCCCAGCCACTGATAATGTCCCCTATACTGACAAGTATCAACCCGTATGCATGCAAGTTTTTGAATTTCATAAGACTTTTCTATTTCTGATTAGAAATTAGAATCAATCTAACAAAACTCTTGCGCGTACCTGATCCAGAGCTAAGCATGACTCCTCCATAGATATCCAAAGCCAGCTGAGAATAGGCAAAGCCAAAAATGGTGATGGTCAGGCCGGCCAGCAGGGCCAGCTTGAGCAGGGACTCCAACACGGTGGCGGCCACAGCCATGTCCTCCTGGGACAGGGGGAGAGGGAAGGAAGTTGGATGAATCATGAGCTAAAGAAAAACTTCACATCTGGCCTTATCTCTCTTTGCTGTCTTACAGATCACTCGTTCACCTGCTGAGAGGTGTCACTGCTTTTCTGCAGCCTATGCTGTTTCCATGTCAATTAGCACGAAGGAAATGAAGGAAAAAAAGACAATCTGTCCTTTTTTTTTTAAATTTTTTTTTTCAACGTTTATTTATTTTTGGGACAGAGAGAGACAGAGCATGAACGGGGGAGGGTCAGAGAGAGAGAGGGAGACACAGAATCGGAAACAGGCTCCAGGCTCTGAGCCATCAGCCCAGAGCCTGACGCGGGGCTCGAACTCCCGGACCGCGAGATCATGACCTGGCTGAAGTCGGACGCTTAACCGACTGCGCCACCCAGGCGCCCCGACAATCTGTGCCTTCTTAGGTAGTTCAGGGGAGGTCTGGTTTTTAACTCATTCAGGATAAGTTATTTCAAAGGTTGCTTAGGAAACATTAGCTTTCTTCTCTGATATTTATTCTTTTTTTTTTTTTAACGTTTATTTATTTTTGAGAGAAAGAGAGGGAGAGACAGAGTGTGAGCTGAGAAGGGGCAGAGAGAGAGGGAGACACAGCATCCAAAGCAGGCTCCAGGCTGTCTGCGCAGAGCCCGATGCGGGGCTCGAACCCACGAACTGTGAGATCATGACCTGAGCCGAAGTCTGGCACTTAACCAACTGAGCCACCCAGGCGCCCCTGGTATTTATTCTTAAATGGACAGCAAGTTTTTACATTGCTAGCCGGCTAGCTTTGTCAGTGTGCTTCTCCTGACAAACGTCTCCAAATTCTGACGTTCCTGTCAAAGTATGCTTAGGAAAATATTCCTAAATCGACTGAGAACCAGTCGACTGTGCATAAACTGTATTTTTCTTTTTTTTTTTTTTTAATTTTTTTTTTTCAATGTTTATTTATTTTTGGGACAGAGAGAGACAGAGCATGAACGGGGGAAGGGCAGAGAGAGAGGGAGACACAGAATCGGAAACAGGCTCCAGGCTCTGAGCCATCAGCCCAGAGCCTGACGCGGGGCTCGAACTCCCGGACCGCGAGATCGTGACCTGGCTGAAGTCGGACGCTTAACCGACTGCGCCACCCAGGCGCCCCTAAACTGTATTTTTCAAAATGTCTTCTAAGACATGTAAGAGGGTGACTTAGCTTCCTTTTAATTCTAAGAGAAGTCAGACATTTTCGATGGTTTTAGAAAAAGGGAAGTTTCGACAACCAAATATGCCTGGATTAAAATCTCTTCTGTTATTTACCAATAGGAGTATATAGAAGAGTGTAGCTCTGGGCACTTCACGGTCTTTAAGAAGCTTATTTTTTTTTTTCAACGTTTTTAATTTATTTTTTTTTTGGGACAGAGCGAGACAGAGCATGAACGGGGGAGGGGCAGAGAGAGAGGGAGACACAGAATCGGAAACAGGCTCCAGGCTCCGAGCCATCAGCCCAGAGCCTGACGCGGGGCTCGAACTCACGGACCGCGAGATCGTGACCTGGCTGAAGTCGGACGCTTAACCGACTGCGCCACCCAGGCACCCCTTTAAGAAGCTTATTAAGCAACTGGTGTGGTGAGTGACACCAAATGACCACATCCTTTTCTCCCCACGCCCTACACGAGACTTGTCCCAGACTCTGCATCCTTCGGCTCGCCTGTGGTTCTTGAGAATGTGAGGATGGAGGAGGCAACCTCGATTCTTCCAGCTACGCCTAGACCAGGGGAGGGGTATGTGCCGCACTGGGGATGGCTGCAGAGAGTTCTGAGAAGGCTGGATCAAGAGTGAGCTTACAAAGAAGGACTAAGAATGAGAAGGGAGGGGCCAGCCAGGGCAAAGGGAGAAGGCTTCAAAAGAAGTGAGCTCAGAGTCCTACCATCATTTGGAAGGCGATGGAAGAATGAAATCTAGAAGGAAATTTCAGATCAAACAGAAGGGAAACTGGCTGCTGCACATTTCAGTCTGTTTACCCTGAAATTGGAGAATTCACCAGAGAGACAGCGACCTAAGAACCAAGACTACCTGCTTTTGAAGTGTGGCATCCTTTCCTCTCTCTAGCACCTTGGCGAAAAATATGTAAAAACTCTCCTCTATTGGCTGGAAAATTAATCTGGCCACAAGGGAGCCAAGATTATTCACTATATCGTATACACCTACAAGAAAAAAAGGAAGAAACAATAATCCTACTAGTTTTCTGATTTGAGTTTTCATGGCACCATTAACATTCTTTCTAATTTAATTAAAAAAATTTTTTTAAATGTTTTATTTATTCTTGAGAGAGAGAGAGACAAAGCATGAGTGAAGGAGGGGCAGAGCCAGAGAGGGACACAGAATCCGAAGCAGACTCCAGGCTCTGATCTGTCAGCACAGAGCCCAACGTGGGGCTTGAACTCACGAGCCCTGAGATCATGACCTGAGCCAAAGTCAGACGCTCAACCGACTGAGCCACCCAGGTGCCCCACGAATTTAATTTTTTTAATGGAACTTTTTTGAGGTAATTATAGATTCACAGGTAGTTTTAAGAAATCACAGATCCATTACCCAGTTTCATGAATAGTAACATTTTGTGAGAGCAGGGCACAGTATTGCAGCTGGGATACTGACACTGACACAGTCAAGACAGAACATTTCCAGCACCAGCACTTTTTTTTTTATAGAAATCATTAATGCCAAGTTGATTTAAAATTTTTTTTCTTTCCACTACTTCAGGATTATAGTCAAAAATAAATACAAAGAAAGTATTGAGACTTATCTAGCCGCACGATCACAGGGCAACTCTGTGACTGTGATGGCAAGCTCCCTTTTCTGTCAGTGCCCCCAAACCCCAGATGGACACCAGAGCTCTGCAGGAACCAGGGGATCTCAACAGAGAACCTGCCACCCGAGTCACAAGAGAGGGGGCGGTCAGTACACTCTATATATTTACAGAGACCAACAATTTTCAATCTTTAGGAATCATTTTTTTCCAATATTCATCTTTTATAATCATCGGGTATATTTTTCATTAAATGTATCAAACCGCAGAGAAAACTATTACTAATCATCTACTAACGGTGTTCACTACAGAATTTCATCTTACCCTGATCGCCAAAATTTAACACGTTCAAAAAGGTCATTATGTATCGCTCGCCTACAAATAGAAAACCAAAATAATTAGCATTTCAAGGGCACATTATTTTCTTGTTTCCTTTTCTCTTATCGACTATCAACTTTCCAGCTGGCAAATACTCTCAAAGGAGAAAAATTATATAGTCAGTTAAAGACATGTTCTTAATATTGATTTCAAACAAGATTCTATCCATAATCTCAAAATAGTAATAACGGCAAATGATGGGGGATTTATTGACAGCAAATCTCCAAACCAGTTAAATTGAAAACAAAAACAAAATCAATAAGACCAGTCTAATAACTTAAAAAAAGGGAGGAAGGTAAGATTACTATATGTTAATCATAAAAATGACTGTTCCAAATTTTAAGTGTAGGTTCTGTGAAATGAGAGGTCCATGATTATGTGCACAGGCTCATCAGGTTTCCTCCTTGTGTGGCCCACTGTGGGTGGATGGAGCTCTGAGCAGTGCCCACAGCCGTAAAGGGCAAATTCTCACTTGCTAGCAACTTGCTCAAAAAGGAAAGCGATATTCAGAGACTAGAAGCAGTGAGGATCTTCTCTCAAGTCTCCCTTTGGTCCTCCCTGCACCCTCTCGGACTCAGCCCACATGACCACAGGACATCACTAGCTCCTATCTGTGTCTCTGCACTGCCTTGATCCATCCTCATTGCTAACAGTCCCAGCTTCTGCAAATACAGATCTTACGGTGACCCCTGCTTTCACACCTTTAAATGGCTCTTGATGTTTACAAAAAGTCCAGGCTCTGTAATTCTGCACCTGAGGCCTTTTGTAAATCGACCCCAGGCTATCTTTTCAGCTTTCCTTCACCAACCTCATCCCCACCTACCATCACATGGCCATCCTCTGCTTTGCCCCATCAGGCTTTAGCCCCTCCAGCTGCTCTGCTTCAGGCTGGGCCCCTCCTGCTCCCAGCCTCGACTCTAAGCATGCTGGCCACCTAGACTGGCTTTTCCACAGGAACTTCTATGTGTTCTGGTACAAGCGGCTTCTCCTTCCCAACTCTGTAAGCTCCCTGGGGGAAGGAACCACATCTCCCTCACACTGCTGTCCCTCGTTTCCTAGCAGAGCTCCAGGAAATGCGAGGGCACTCGAAAGAGCTAATGTTTCCAAGTATAGCTCTCGCAGCCCTGGTTCAAAGCTAACCACACAACTGTTTGTGTCTCTGGTGAGAGAATGAGCTCCTCGAGGCTGTGGCCTGTAACTCATTCATCTGTGTATTCTCAGCACCTGGCACACAGTGTTCAGGAAATGTGGGGGCAGAAGTTAACAGCACCTATATTTTTGCTATTACAATGAATGATTTCAACTGTTTTTTAGAGTTGTAGTTTGTAGATAAAAAGAACCTTGTGGGGGTGGTCCTTGTCCGGCCACTTCCTCATTTCACAGCCATGGAGATGAAAGCCCTGAGAGGTTCCTAACAGCCCTGTGCAGTCAGGCCAGGGTGGCCCCACCGTGGAAGCCATCGGTACCACATTCAGGCCTGGCTAACTCACACCTGCTGCCACAAACCTAGCCACTCCAATCTAGACAATCAGGCCATTGCTTGACTGGATCCACTTCTTAACTCATTTCAACTGCTCTTAAAACTCCGGGAGGAAAACAAAGTGCATAAAAGCAAATGCCCTTTCCAAACTCCCTCCACTGATTTTCCCATTCTAACAACGTGAACTATCACAATATACAATTTCACTACAGATACCTTTATCAATAAATATTTGTTGAACACTGATCACAAGCAGTCCCAGCAGGGTTCTGGGGAGATGGTGGTAAACAGCACATCCTGCTCCCAAGCAACATAGAGGTAATGCACCTTCACTCAGCTCTCCAAAGGCTTCTGACCTTACTTTCCCCAGAAGTCCTATGAGCGAGTTTCACTTTTGTAATGGCATTGTTACAGACTCAGGCTAGAAATAAGCACTGTCAAAGCTCAAGAGCCCTCAGAGCCCTCCTGGTTCTATGCCTTAACTCACAGACGGGGAAAGTGGCTCAGGGGAGTTACTTCCCTTTGGAACCATAATTAACGAAAAATAAAGACAGGGGAAAAAAAGGAAAATAACGAGATAATAATAATGATGGTTATATTAGAATGCTAGAATTATAGGGAACTTTCTATTTTCTAAAATTTTTGTAATGAATTATATTATTTTTATAATTAAAATATAATTTTTTGAAAAGATTTAAAAACATGTCCAGTAACAAATACGTAGGTGTATGACATACGACATTTATGTGGAGAGAAGCCACTGCCTTTACTGGCTTCCAGCTGCCTCCAGCCTCACTCTCTGAACTACAGCTGGGCATAAATAAACCAATACACACATGGAGAAAGACTAGCTGTATGTGCAGCTCTGTGCCAACCCTCTGCCTGCATTGCTCTGTCACTGTTAAACTGGAAAGCTTTAAGAAACTGGAAGCCTGGCCACACTATCACATAAGGGTGACTCTGACTGCTTAAAAAAATAAAATGATGAAAACTCAGTTCTTTTTTTTCAACGTTTTTGGTTTTTTTTTTTATTTTTTTTTTTTTTATTTTGGGACAGAGAGAGACAGAGCATGAACGGGGGAGGGCCAGAGAGAGAGGGAGACACAGAATCGGAAACAGGCTCCAGGCTCCGAGCCATCAGCCCAGAGCCTGACGCGGGGCTCGAACTCACGGACCGCGAGATCGTGACCTGGCTGAAGTCGGACGCTTAACCGACTGCGCCACCCAGGCGCCCCTAGAACTTTTTTTTTTTAAGAACTGAGTTTTCAGGGGCGCCTGGGTGGCGCAGTCGGTTAAGCGTCCGACTTCAGCCAGGTCACGATCTCGCGGTCCGTGAGTTCGAGCCCCGCGTCAGGCTCTGGGCTGATGGCTCGGAGCCTGGAGCCTGTTTCCGATTCTGTGTCTCCCTCTCTCTCTGGCCCTCCCCCGTTCATGCTCTGTCTCTCTCTGTCTCAAAAATAAATAAAACATTGAAAAAAAAAAAAAAGTTCTAAAAAAGAAATGCCTAAAAAGTTAGGACAGGATAATGAGATTATGGATAATTTTATTTTCCAAGTTTTCTGTAATTCATAAAGAACTTGCATAATACATTGCTTTAAATGATAAAACAAGGGGTTTAGGAATTAGATGTGGATTCAAATTAAATCGTTCCTCATTACTGTAGGACCCTGTAGAAATTAGACAATGGCACTGACCCTCGGTGTGTAAATGTCAGTGTCCTCCTTATTTAAAAAGCTCCGATTTCTGAGGTTCCTCAGATCAGGGAGCTCTATAAAGCAAATGGTCCAGGTCTAGGTAATCAGCAGTTCTGTGAAATTCCCTCACTTATATACACTATGGTATCCAGACTGCTCAGGGTGACCTTTCACTTACCTTCTGTCAAAATCTGCTTCAAGAAAGACTGTTTGAAAAAACTCCAAGTCAGTTTAGCCTCTTTCCAATTTACAAAAGCCTAGAAGAGAAAACAAAACAAAAACAAAATCTCCCAGGCATTGCAAGTCGAAGGGTACAATAATGCTACACGAGAGGGAAACTCATTTTGGTGCCTAAATCCCAATTTGGAGAGTGTCCGTTAATTTTTCATTTAATGCTAAGCACACAGAAGGCAACCAACAAATCCTGGCAAATCCTAGCAAAGAGTTTCCACTGCTAAACATGAAGACAAAGTCCTAGGTGGGAAGAGCCTCTCTGTGAAGGGCCTACAAAGATTCATTCACTGAGACCCCTAAGGAACTGTGCAATGCCCTTGTTGCACAGATGGTAAGCTGACCGTATCTAACACACAGCTCAGTCGTTTATCTCCTTGAGATAGGTCTGAAGGATTCCAAGCTGCAGAACAAATTCTGCTCCACACACCCCACATCTTAATGCTGTATTTTGCCATCCAGGGTCCCTTTATACAAAGTATATGAGCTTTGCTTGTGTATTTCAAAAGGGAGCCGGGCTTCCCAAGTCAGTCAAACCACTCAAAACGGTTATGATACACGGGAGGAAAAAACCAACCCAAAACTTTTGATATGGCTCTTCCAAAACTCCCAGGGAGACACCAAACTGCCCATTTCCTAAGGATAGGAAGGTAAGGAGAAAGTAAATGCTTAGGAAGGGCAGAGTTCAACCTGTAAGAGACAGGCGGTCTCAAGGCCAGACTGCTGACCACAAACTGGAAGAGTGGAGCAGCTAGCTGGATGTGACTTTTGTCTTTCTATCTCCCCCAGTTCCCTCTGGAGGCCCCTCCTCTCTAATGTAGGCATCCTGAGATCCCATAATGTTCAGTCTAGGTGTTAGGTTCTTAATCTCAGGGTACCTGCATTTTGAAACATTCTTACTAACTCAAAGTGATGACTTTGAAAGGGAGGATTTCAGGGGGGCTCTTTGGGAGGAAAGGGGTGAATCACAAAGGCCAAGTCCACTCCACCTCTCCAAAAGATCAGTTACAGCTATGGAAGTTGGCCCAAGCGCAGATGTGGAACCTGTCCCAATCACATGAGCCCCTGATCTTGGCCCCAAAACCATCTGTGTAGAGCACGGCTGTCCAGTGGAAATATAATGCAGGCTATATATATCATTTTAAATTTTACAGCAGCCGCAGTGAACAGTAAAAGGGAAATAAAATTATTTTAATATATTTTACTTAGCCCAAAATATTATCATTTCAACATGTAAAAAAATATTAGAGGCATTTCATATTATCTTTTTCATACTAAGTCTTTGAAATCCAGTGCTTATGGTGTGCTTACGACCCGTCTCGATGTCCAGGGTAGCTGGTGGCTACCATTCAGGACAGAGGAAGTCTAGAACATCCCTTAAAAATGAAGGTCATTTTCAGGCTTCAAATATCTTCACTCCTTGTTTTCAGAGCGTTTCTTCTAGACACTGTGAGGACAAGCCTGAATCTCCCAAGCCACGCTGTCCTCAGAGCATCACTGGACCTGGAGCAGATGCCATGGGGAGCACTAACCCAGGAGTAAATCTTCCCCAGTGTCAAGGAAATTGGGCATCTCCTTTCCCGAGAGCAAAGAGCGCCAGAGTACCTACCACCACTAGGGGGCACTGTGAGCCACATCATCGCCAGCACCGATCCCTCCCTTAGCTCCAGGGGAGCCGTGGGCAGCTCGCCTGCACCCCAATGCCAAGTGGTCCTTTTTGGCTGGGTGGGGGGTGGGGGGTGCTGCACAGCAGTGCCTGAGCTCTTTTCAAAGGAAATGAACAGTTACAGCTGCCCATGGGGCTTTTGTGAAGCCTACTTGCCAGGAGGTTGTAAATGGGGTTGGGAAAATGACTGAACTCTAAAAGATTGTTTACCAGGGGCACCTGGGTGGCTCAGTTGGTTAAGTGTCCAACTTCTGCTCAGGTCATGATCTCACAGTTCCTGGGTTCAAACCCCACATCGGGCTTGCTGCTGACAGCTCAGAGACTGGAGCATGCTTCTGATTCTGTGTGTGTCTCTCTCTCTGCTCCTCTCCTACTCATGCTCTGTCTCTCTCTCTCTCTCAAAAATAAACATTAAAAAAAAAAAAAAAGATTGTTTACCAGAGTGAAATCTTGACAGTGTATTTGACCTGAAAGCTCACACGTGAGCATTCCATTCTCCTAATGCCTTCAATTTAAATGGACCCACAGTTTAGAAGGAATGGTCACGCTGCTTACTATCTCCAAAATGCTCATTCAGGACATAGAGGCAGGAAGTCTGATCAAAGACTGGATTTCTTCTCAGTGGTCTCTGCTGAGAAGAAGAAGTGGGAGAAAAGAAGCAGCACATTCTTTGGGCTTTTACTATTTTGTTTAGGATGGATATGTCACTTGGCAGGAGGTCAAAGAGGCCTATTTCACAAGAGCTAGGTTGGTACTGCTTAGCTGGTCTACGTGGCTGTGCATTTCTCTGGAATCCCCTGACCAACAAGCCATTCCATTGCCTCCTGTACTGATGGAGAAATAGAGGCGTGGATGGCAAAAGGTAATGGGCAGAACCACAGGGGAATGTCTGCAATCTGAACTTGGGGGCTCACAATGCTTTAATATGAGTCACTCTTCCCCTTTCCAAACTCTCCTGCTTTAGCACGGTCCAGAAGCCATGTGCCTCCCACACTGACAACAGTCACCAGGGAGTCTGCGGCCACGGTCTAGTCTCCATATCACCTCCACATCCCACACAGTACCCCTTCCTCTCCCTCTTGCTCTGGGCCTATGGCCTCTGCCCCAGCTGTGTTCACGCTCACATGTCCTCTGACTGTCCTCATCACTTCTCATCTGGACTGCCTCCTCATGAGCTTCTTCACTTCCAGCCTCTTCTCTAGCTCATCCTGCTGGGAGGGTTTAGGCTTTGGAGTCAAGCTCACAGACTGAGGCTCAAACTGGAGCTCCCAACTTCTTAGTGCTAAGCCTCAGTTTTCTCATATGCAAAATGGGATAAGGAGTCTATCTCCTGGTATGAGGACTGAATGAGAGAAAACAAGACACTTGATAAATCTGAAACAGATGGTAAGTGCCTCGACACAGGCACCTGTATCACAGCTCTGTTCACAAACCTTTCATTAGGCTCCGCTGCCCCTGAATCAGGCCCACGCTCCACAGCACCAAGGCCACCTCTACCTGGCCTTAGCCCAGCAGGCCATAAACTCCTTCCACCTTGTTTCCTCTCCCCTCCCCCACTGTTCAGCCAACCTAAGTACCCCAGTCATCTCTGCAATCCCAGTGCCAACACAGTGATGGGCAGATAATGGGGCCCAAGCAAACGTCTTCTTCCCGCAGCCACAAGTGAGCATTTCTACCACACATGCCCATTCACCTCTGTCCACCCATGTGTCAAGGCCCAGTTCAAAAGTAGCTTCCTCCAAGAAGCCTTCCTCAATGCTGCTGCATGAATTCATCAGTCCCTTCCTTGTGCTTCTATTTTGTCAACACTACACACACACACTGTCTTGCAATGGTTAGTTGAATACACATCTTACCTCCCCATCACAATGCAAGTTCTGAGGGCAGGGACCCCACTCAGGGCATCTGGTACAGTGCTTAACACAGAATACTGCTTATGACATGCTTGCTGTGTTAAATGCCTCAGCTTTACTTAAATATTAGCAGATCTCTCATATGAAATCACTCAGAAGTGTCAAAAAATAGAAAAGATCTAAAAGCAGCCATTATTTGAAGTATCACTTATTTATTTTAAGGCTAAGTAAGTCTCTTTTGCAGAAGATGGAATTCTACAAGTACAGGAAATAAATCTCCCATTTTGGCCAAATTGATTTTGAATAGAATTGACCAGCTCTCTATGTGGGAACCCCCAGTGCAGAAAACTGCTCCCAAGGGTCAAGGTAGGTACATGCTGCTGGTGGTAAAGCCATCCACTGCATTCAGATGCAGCTCATTTCTTTTCTCTTAAAAAAAAAAAAAAAACAACACAACTTGAATAATGAATTGTTCCACCTAGAACTTCCCAATTGTTAAGTCAACAAATAACTACTTTGGGCAATAAGCCAATTTCTTCTGGAAGACTACACAGCAGGGAGATTAAAAACACAGACGAAGATTAGTTCACAGATACAAGTTAGAGAGAAGTGGGTCCAAATTCAGATGTGGGATTTTGGTTTGGTCAGTTAACTACTCTGAACCTCAGTTTTCTCATCTGTGAAATGGAGACAATATCTCATAAGGTTATTACTATGAGGTTTAAACACATGAGTCCATGTAAAGTGCTTAGCAGAGTGCCACTCACAGAGTAAGCATGCAGTCAGTGGCAGTTATTATAAACGGTTCTTTGTTGAAGTTCAAATACTTTCACAATTCCTTAAGTCTTCAAAGGGGCCTCACAGGTTGTGCAGACTAATTATCTCACCTTAAAAATAAGGCCCCTTTGGGGAGCCTGGGTGGCTCAGACAGCTGAGTGTCAGACTTTGGCTCAGGTCATGATCTCATGATTCATGGGTTTGAGCCCTACATCGGGCTCTGTGCTGATAGCTCAGAGCCTGGAGCCTGCTTAGGATTCTGTGTCTCCCTCTCTCTCTGCCCCTCCCCCACTCATGCTCACTCATGCGCTCTCTCTCCCTCTCTCTCTCTCAAAAATAAATAAATCATTAAAAAAAGAAAATAAGGACCCTGAGGTCTGGAGAGAGTGATGCAGGCTTCATATCAGCATTTACTGCCTCCCAAAAGCACAGGAAGCTCCCTGAGGCCCAGCAATCACCTTACGTATCTGTATCCCAGACAGCACCTGGCAGAGGGCTGTGCTCTGACTGTCAGCAGGAATGGCCCACTGTGTGTAACAGGTACACATACCTTCTCATGGTCAAGACTTCTGTCCCAGAAATATGAGCCTGGGTGCCTTCAGGACGGAGTGCCAGATCAAACCACTGGGTTCCTGCCCCGATGCCACCAGTGGCTGCTTTGCTAGGATGTGCCGGTGGAGCTATCCCTACTGAGAGCAGCAGCGGCATGGGGGGCGGGGGCATGGTATCAGCTGTCACTTATGGACACCCACCTGTGCCAGCCATGGTGTTAAGTATTCAGATGCCCCATCTCATCCCGTTCCTACAAGCACCTTAGGAGAAAGCTACTTTTAGTATCCCCATTTGACAGACAAATAAACTGCAGCTCAGAGTTGTATGCCCACCACAGAATTAAATACACACTGAGGCTCTTTTCATTACCCTCTCCTTGCCTGTGTTAATAGTTCAAATGCTCTTTTCCAAAATACTGCCAGGCCCAGGGGCTGGCCCGGTATGAAAAGCTGCTCTGTGGGCAGGTGGCAGAAGCTCTACGCAGGAGAAGCGATCCCAAGTCCTTATCCTCCAAGTCTGCAGATGAGGCAGCATGGTATCTCAAAACTGCCATGCTGATTTAGGCTAAAGGTGAGATCTGTGTGATCGGAATGGAGAACGCTTATCTAACAAATGAGAACATATCTGGCTTCGTTACATAACATCTGGTCTTTCTTGAAAAGCTGTCTAACAGGATTCCATAAGTTCTGAGACTTATATCTCAAATACTTTCCTACTTTCTCAAGTAATCACAAGAAAGGAATAAGGAGAAGTCCAGCTGAAGCCTCACCTCCACTACGTGCACCACATGTGGGCGGCAAACAAGTATGGGAAAAGGGAAAGTGAGTCGGCCCAGTTCACAAAGCATCTGAGCAGAGGCAACGTGGCATAACATCACGTGTACCACGCCGGGCCACAGGCAGCAGTGACCCCACCAGAATCAGGAAATAAAAGTCAAATGGACGGAGAGCTGGAGAGTTCAGAAGAAAAAGGTTATTCCTCGCTCCCACACATCAGCAGCTAGAATCCTTAGTGGTCTACGTGGGAAAGTGGGTCACTGGAGAGACTGGCCTGACACTAGGTAATGGAGCTCTGGAGGGGTCACCCTGCTTTGTCAGCAGGCTGGACCATCTGCGCTGGAAGGCAGTCCTGAGAAAAACCAAGACACAGCAAAACAGAGAGTGGCCCGCGGTGGTTACAGCCTGTGCTCTGTGGCGATTCAAGCCACTCCAGGCCCCTGCCCTCACTCTGACCCTCACCTCGGGCAGATATTTAGTCTCTAAGCCTCAGTTCCTTAACCCTAAAATTGCAATAGTAATGTCAGGCTCACAGAGCTGGTATAAGCATTAAATAAGGCACGAAAGCACCCAGCATAGGAGCTAGCAAAGCGGTCCTCGAGGGGGGCAGTTTTATCCCCCAGGGGACATTTGTGTCTGGAGACATTTTTGGTTACTACAGCTGAGAGGTGGTAGCTACTGGCAACTACTGGGTTAAGATCAAGAATGCTGCTAAACATCCTACAATCTACAAGACAGCCCCTACAACAAAGAATTATCTAGCCCAAAATGTCAACAATGTCAAGGCTGAGAAACCTTGGCCTAGCACTTAGTGAGCACTCAATAAATATAAGCTATGGAACTATCCTTGCTATTATAGCAATAAACAAGAAAGTAATAGTTTCTTCCTTTCAAGGATAATCAGGATCTGTGATTAAAATGACAAGAGACAGAATGTATTACTTACTCTACTTCTTGTAATACTGGGTAACATATCTGTCATTCTGGAGACAGGAAGAGTCTGTTGCTTGGTTGATTCTGAGGAGCCCAATAACTTCGTGAAATAAATGACATAGCAGAGCACCAGAACTGCAGTATAGAAAAGCTGAAAAAAGAAAATAATGGATTTAAATTGCACAGTTTTAATATAGGCAGAATTAAGATATAACTATGAATTTGACCTCAAAGGCCAATCAAGAAATGGCTTGTGGTGCCTGGGTGGCTCAGTTGGTTAAGCATCCGACTCTTGATTTTGGCTCAGGTCATGATCTCACGGTTCGTGAGTTTGAGCCTTGAGTCAGGCTCTGTGCTGATGGCGCAGAGCCAGTTGGGATTCTCTCTCTCTCCCTCTCTCTGCCCTTCCCGCTCTCTCTCTCTCTCTCTCTCTCATCAATCAATCAATCAATCAATCAGTCAATCTTAAAAAAAAGAGAAATAGAACCATCTTTATTAACTGTACCTTCTAGCGAGCAATGCCCCACCCTCTGGAAAAGAGCACTACTCACTAAAAGCCAGCTCTGCTGGGGCATCTCTGGGAAAAGTGCTCCAAACCCTTGACCTGACTAGGAGAACAGTGCTTCCAGGCAGGAAGAACATAATTTCCATGACAGACAGCCCATAGTGTCACCACCACAGTAATGTCACATATGTTCTCAAAATGATTGTAGTTGGCCAAAGGAACGAGTCTCCCGCCTAGACAGCACACCGTGAGGACCCATATGTACTGTGCTAATATCTGGGGACTTGCCATCATCTAGGATGGGGGCTTTTCCATAAACCCAGGAAGCCTGTCACACTGTGATTACAAAGCAGAAATAAGCTGTTGGCTCCCTCCTCTCAGCCCACTGTGTGGGCAAGGCAAGAGCTACTACAGGACAGGGGAGGGAGTCAGGGGGGTGATAGGAGGGCCCACCCTTCCCTCCACTCACCCAGGACAAAAGGGTGGCTTTTGGCCAGGAGCGGCAGCCTGGGGTTTTGTTTGCAGGTTGGGAGGAGTATCCAAACAGCCCCTTTCACAAGCTCTCTTCTTCCTTCTCTCCCCCCTGGGAACAGCAATGTGCACTAGCTCAGGAAGGAACAGGACCTCCAGGCCCCGCTTTCAATCTGGTAACGTCAGGCCTGCTCCTGTGGCAAAGGCACAGAGCAAGGAGAAAGGGGAGTCTTGTCTAGTGGGTTCAGGCTCCTCAGCTCTCCACCCTTATCCGTGCCTGAGGACAGAGCCCGCCATCCACCATCCTTCTTTCATGCCTCAACCCCTCTGAGACACAGCAGCTCTGCTGTGAGCCATAGCACCAGATGCAACATCTTCTGTGACAAGAGGACCGGTTCCCTACCTCCCTTCATCTTCCCACAGAGCAGCGCCTGGGGGCAGTAACAACCTGTGAGTAGTCTTCATGCACTGAATCCCAACTACATGATCCTTCCCTCTTTTTATTGGGAAAAATTCACATAACATGACGTTGACTATTTTAACCATTTTAAAACATACAATTCAGTGGCTTTTCGTACATTCACAGTGCTGTACAACCATCACCACTATTTCATTCCAGAACATTTCCATCACTCCAAAAGGCAATTCTGTGCCCATTAAACAGTCACTTTCTACTCCTCTGTCCCTGGCAATCAAATTCTGCTTTGTCTCTATGGACTTGCCTATTCTGGACATTTTATATTAATGGAATCACACAATAGGTGGCCTTTTGTGTCTGGCTTTGTTCACTTGGTATCATGCTTTCAAAGTTCATGGTGTCATGGCACATTATCATTTTTATGGCTGAGTAATATTCCATGGCATAGATATGCCACATTTTGTTTATCCTTTCATCAGTTGATGGACATCTGGTTCTTTCCTCCTTTTGGCTATGGTGAATAGTGTTGCTGTGTACAAGTTGTTTGAACTCATGCTTTCATTCTTTTGGGTATATACCTAGGAGTGGAATTGCTGGGCATACATCAGTTCTACATTTAACTTTTTTTTTTTTAATGTTTATTTTTGACAGAGAGAGAGAGAGAGAGAGAGAGAGAGAGAGCGCGCACAAGCAGGGGAGGGGCAGAGAGACAGGGGGACAGAGGATCTGAAGTGGGCTCTGTGCTGACAGCAGAGGGCTCGATGCGGGAGATCATGACCTGAGCCAAAGTCCAACACTTAACCAACTGAACCACCCAGGCACCCCTACGTTTGAACCTTCTGAGGAACTGCCAAACTGTTTTCCACAGTGGCTGCACCATTTTATAGTCCCACCAGCAATGTATGAGGGTTCCAATTTCTCCATATCCTCAGCAACACTTGCTATTTTCTGGGTTTTACTTTTATTTTTTGATAACAGCCATCCTAATTGGTATAAAGTTATCTCGTTTTTAATTCACATTTGCCTAATGACTGATGATATTAAGCATCTTTTCATGTGCTTATTGGCTATTTATTTGCATATCTTCTTTGGAAAAATGTTTATTCAGGTCCTTTACCCCTTTTTATTATTTATTCATTTTATTATTTTTTTAATATGGAATTGTCAAACTGGTTCCCATAAAACACCCAGTGCTGATCCCAACAGGTGCCCTCCTCAATGCCCATCACCCACATCCCCCTCCCTCCCACCTCCTATCAACCCTCAGTTTAGTCTCAGTTTTTAAGAGTCTCTTACGGTTTGCCTCCTTCCCTCTCTGTACCTTTTTTCCCCTTCCCCTCCCCCATGGTCTTCTGTTAAGTTTCTCAGGATCCACATAAGAGTGAAAACATATGGTATCTGTCTTTCTCTGTATGACTTATGTCACTTAGCATAACACTCTCCAGTTCCCTCCACGTTGCTACAAAAGGCCATGTTTCATTCTTTCTCATTGACAAGTAGTATTCCATTCCTTTACCCACTTTTAGGGTAGTCTGTCTTTTTGTTGTTGAGTTGTAAGAATTCTTTATATATTCTAAAGATGGGGTATATCAAATATATCATATTTGATATGTCAAATATATCATATTTGATATGTCAAATATATCATATTTGATATGTCAAATATCTCATATTTGATATGTCAAATATCTCATATTTGATATATCAAATATATCAAATATGATGGGGTAAGGAGCTGTTTAAGGAGGAACCTGGAAGTGCGTTGGACAAAGGAGAATCCCAGAGCCCTGGGCAGGGATTGCCTGCTGATATGAGGTGCTGATGGCCCTCAGGCCTCTCACACAGACACTGACAGAGAATGTACCAGAGAAGAGCTCTCTGAAGTCTTATAATAAGAAAGCAAATACACTTAGAATGGGCCTTGCTGACCTATGATGTATCCTGAGTGGGAGCTAGGACCATCAGAAAGTCATAATGCAAGCGCCTTTCCCAAGAAGGGCCAACCAATAACTGGGCATCTCCATGGCCTCCTGTTCTATTAGGAAGAATATATCAAAAACATGATGAATGCAGAGTACTGTAATCCCAGATCTAATAAAACATGGCAAAAATAATCACAAATAACTTCTCTAAAATATGCAACTGTTTGCAAACTACTTTTGGGAGGTAATTGTCATTCTTATAATATTATTTTTAAATCTACTTTTACTGTGTTCACAAATACATTTGCGGTTTTTGCTTAGGACACAGGAAAGACATTCACTAAAACTGTGACTAAGAATTTTAATTTACCTTCCTATACATTAAGAAATATTACAAACTGCTTTGCCCTATAAGATGTTCTGATATCTATCTGATCTTAGGTTTTGTTTTTAAAATGAGCACTATACCCTAGTCGTACTTTTATTCAAGCTACAGATATGAACTAGAACTAGAAACTGGGATGGCAACGAGGCCGGAGCTGCTGAAAGTGAGAGTGCACCTGCTAAGACTCAATTCGTGTGCTCTGCATTGTGTGAGATTTCAATGCAAGTTTCAAACAGGCTTGGCAGAGTTTCTTCCTATCCTGAGAACAACTGATTAAAATCCAGGGAAAAAAAACACACATGCAATTTGGTTCTCACCCCACTCCCTCACTGCTTTTCTCCCTCCTCCATGAGACAGTAAGACAATCAAAGGTGAGTTTGGTATGGGCTCGCCCACAGAACATCTAAAGGAGTTGTTATGTTGGACAATGAGGCCGAGTGCTGGGCCTTCACCGGGCCCCTGGGGATATCAGTAGCATCAGCACGTGGTGTAGAGTGGACAGCCAAAGGAAAAGAACTGTCATGACCATCTTACTAGAGCTTCCAGCCTGCCTCACATGCATGAATACTGCAAATGTAAACCACACAGTAACGGGAACAAGAAGAAAAAAATCAGGGGCACCTGGGTAGCTCAATCAGTTAAACTTTCAACTTTGGCTCAGGTCATGATCTCGCAGTCAGCGTTTGAGCCCCGCCTCAGGCTCTGTGCTGACAGCTCAGAGCCTGGAGCCTGCTTTGGATTCTGTCTCTCCCTCTCTCTCTCTCTGCCCACCTCCCACTTGTGCTCACTCACCCTTCCTCCCTCCCTCTCTCTCTTTCTTTCTTTCTCTCTCTCTCAGAAATAATAAATGAATAAACTTAAAAAAAAAAAGAAAATCAAATGGAGAAACATAGATTATACAAAAGTGAAAAGCCATAACCCTTACCTGGGCCAAAGAGAAAATGTATAGCCCCCAGTGAGGCGACCATAGCACAAGAAAAGCTGTCAGGACACTCTTGAGGATGACCGACAGGCTCTCAGCAATCACCTGCAAATACGTAGTAAAGGGTGCACTTTACGTTATTAAAAACTAAAGATGCACAGGAATGACAAATAGAAACCTGGAATAGTGGTTACCCCGGCAATGGGGGTGGGGCATGTGGTTAGACATAGCATGACAATGTTCTAGTTGGGCTGGGTGGTAAGTTCATAGATTTTCAGTATTATCATGCTTTAAGATTTACACATACAGCAGGGTGCCTGGGTGGCTCAGTTGGTTAAGTGTCTGACTCTTGATTTCAGCTCAGGTCATGATCTCACGGTTTGTGAGTTCAAGCCCCACATAGGGCTCTTTGCTTGGGATTCTCTCTCTCTCCCTCTCTCTGTCCCTCCCCAACTCACACTGTCCCTATTCTCTCAAAAATAAATAAATAAACTTAAAAAAAAGATTTACACATACAGCATATATTCTTTTGTACATATTAAACAACAGATTTTAAAACACGAAAAATTAATATTAGCACACAATTAAATATAGAATCACTAGGAAAATGTGAAAAACCTTCACAGTCCTCTTAAATTCTTATCTAAGCTAATAACTTCCCTATTAGCAAACCTGTTTTTGCATTAATAGTATAGCAGATGTAAACTTAAGCCCAGCCCATCTGCCAAATTTCAAGGGAATGAATTAAACTGATCATGTTACCTTTTTCCAAATTTCTTTTTAAATGCAAATCTGAAAACAAATCATCACTCCTAGAAAATCTTTTTTTTTTTTTAATTTTTTTTTTTTAACGTTTATTTATTTTTGAGACAGAGAGAGAAAGAGCATGAACGGGGGAGGGGCAGAGAGAGAGGGAGACACAGAACTGGAAGCAGGCTCCAGGCTCTGAGCCATCAGCCCAGAGCCCGACATGGGGCTCGAACTCACAGACCGCGAGATCGTGACCTGAGCTGAAGTCGGACGCTTAACCGACTGAGCCACCCAGGCGCCCCTAGAAAATCTTTTTAAGAAACCACTCTTTCCCTTCTTCGAATTTCCCATCAGAGCAGAAGGCATGCTGACCTTGAGCTTGACAAACATCTGTGCTTGTGCCAAGACCCAGAAGGGCTCTCCCAGAAGCTCCACCACAGCCGAAAGACCGAACAACACCACTCCACTTCCATAGTGGGGGACGGCATTAGGATCAGGCACTTCCAGCAACTGTAACCACACCCAGCCCAGGAGCAAGGACCAAAACATACCCAGGGGGACCCTAGAAAAAGAAAAAAAATGTTTTTTTAATATGCTAAAAATAAAAAATATATATATTAAAATAGTAACATTAAACAGAAAAGAAATAGAATTTTAAAAATAGCTACCACTTATTAAGGCACTTACTACATGCCAGGCACTCAGATCTACCCCTTTTACACAGACCCCTCACAATTATCCTGCTATTACCCCATTGAAATGATGGGGAAACTAAGGCTGACAAGCACTGGGGAATTTGGCCAAGGTCATGGACAATTAGCCAAGGGCAGAAGCAGGACCCAATCCCCATCTAACTCGTAAGTCTACGCTCCTATCCACAGTGTGACACTGACGAGATAAACAAAACTCCTGGCAAGTATGTGCCTGCTGTTTGCACACAAATGACTAAAATATAGTATACAGTCAGTTCTTGCACCCAAATAAGCAACAGTCCAGTGCACGGTGTCCCCTAGCATGTGCACCACAGAGCACTTAAATATGACTGGGTAGCCAACAGTCATCCTCTAATAAAATGAACACCTACCAGCCTCGTGACAGTCATTTCCATGAGGCAAGAAGGAGTTATGGAAGGCAGCACTGAGAAAAAACCTCAAGTGCCAGCCCTCCCTGCAGGAATCTAACTGCAGAAAGGCCATTACAAGTTTTAGCTGATGTACTTGATCTTCAAGAATATTCTCAAGGGCTGAGAATTGAAATCAACATTACAAAATTGAAGAAGGATATAATGAAAGCCCTAAAAGGCTTTCAAAGAATGCTAAGTGGTTGTTAAAAGCTCAGAAAAGACCACAGGGAGGGGGAAAGATTAGGACTAAAGAAGACGGCACAGGCCCACTGGGGCCCAGAGTGGGCATCAGGAATGGCAGAAACAACCTCCCAAGCGGGTAGAAACCTGGCCCTAAAGCCCCCACCCACAGCCTCCTCCTGGCTCCTGGCCATCCAGAGAGGAAACAGCCAAGATGTTGGATGCCTTCTCCTTCCTGTCCCATGCCCAGGCCCCAGAAACCCAGGCTGGAGACAATTCAGCTTTGGGCAAGTGTTGCTGTTTAACTTACAACACTTACGACGCTTGCTTTTGCACGGTCTCCTGCCAAAGCACAACTCACGTTAGCCACAAGAGGTTGAAGGTCTGGTTCCAGTCTCGCTGGGCACCCCCACTCAGACATGCTCTACGGAAGGCCTCTCTGGCCAGGAAGACGGTGGTCGAGTAAAGCAGTGTTAGCCTTTAAAGGAAAAGCAGAAATCAATAATGGGGGTGCCTGGGTGGCTCAGTAGGTTAACCTTCCGACTTCAGCTTGGGTTATGATTTCGTGGGTTGTGTGTTTGAGCCCTGAATTGGGCTCTGTGCTGACAGCTCAGAGCCTGGAGCCTGCTTAGGTTTCTCAGTCCCCCCGCCCCCTACTCACTCTGCCCCTCCCCCGCTCGCTCTTGCGTGCTCTCTCTCTCAAAAATAAACAAACAATAACAAAAAATAATCAATAGTGACTCTAATCTTTTTTCATAGAGAGAATTTCTGAGATTTTGCCAGCGACAGAAAGAAAGTCTTGGTCATAAATCACTGGTGGTGATGTGAAGGGCAGTGAGTTTTTACAGGGTCCCCGTACTAGTCTGATCCATTTGAACAACAGAGTTAGGAACCAAACAAAGGACACCTGAGTGTGTGCCTATAGAGCGTTATATCCAGGATAGAAAGTGCCACAGTGGCCCCCAAAGCCTAAGGCCTCATGGCTATAGGCAGAGGTATGGCTCTGACAATAGGAGAAAAGGACAAGATATGACCACACAGAGCAAGGGGACCTCTTGGTCACGCTGAGACTGGTGACCAATGAGAGCTCTTATGAGAGAAGCTGAGGCTCTGAGTGGCAGCTCTGGCCAAAAGCATCTCAGGACAGGCAATAGGCAATAGGCAATAGGCAATAGGCTGGTGGCCGTTACAGAGGCCGCTGCAGCCCAGGTCAGCAAGGCTTGTCTGCCATCTTTCCCGGGTGGGCAATATTTAGGTGGACCCTCTTGCACCTGCATGAGTAAGAGCTGAGATTTTCCCTCATCAACAGGCCATGTGTGATGAAGTCAGAATGGAGACAGCCGTGGAGACAGACCTTAGCTGGGCTAAGGTCTCTCTGAGGATGTCCAAGGATCATGCTGCTATCCAGTGCTTCTGTCCAACATTGGGAAGGAGGAGACTGAACTGTATGTTAAGCAGAGGGCCGGCCAGATAAAGGTTGTCAAAGCAGAGACCTGAGAATCTGGGGAAGACCAGATGGCAAGAGGCCCAAACTGCTTTCAAATCTGAACACCTAAGAGATTTGGTCCTCTTCCTTCCTGCTTGCTTGCTTTATTTATTTATTTTTTTAAGATTTTTTTTAAGTTTATTTATTTTGAAAGAGAGAGAGACAGAACCAGTGGGTGAGGGGCCGAGAAAGGGTGGGGGGGACAGAGAAAGCAGGCTCCGTGCTGACAGCAGTGAGTGAGCCTGATGTGGGGCTCGAACCCACGAACCATGAGGTCATGACCCAAGCTGAAGTCAGATGCTCAACCAACTAAGCCACCCAGGTGCCCCTAGGATTTTATTTTTAAGTAATCTCTACACCCAATATGGGACTTAAATTTACAACCCTGAGATCACAGAGTCACACACTTGACCCACTGAGTCAGTCAGATGCCCCCCTTCCCACTTTTAAAACAGTATTTCTCAAAATACGATCCCTGCTTCAAAATCAATAAGGAACTTGTCAAAATCCTGATTTCTGGACCTCTTCTCAGACCCACCTAGTGCAAAACTCCCCCAGATGATTCCTTTGCCCTTCAAAGTTTGAGAACCTTCTCTAATCTCTGAAAACGGAGCCCAGAGCATACATTTGGTGGGTATTCGATGTAAAATGCTATCTGGAACATATGGTCTTGTTTATGAGGACATGAAGATACACCTGAGAAGCTGAGCTAACCTGAGCATTCACATCTCTTCATAGACTTTTGTGTCATTTGTGAATACAGAATATGCGTGGGTACCCTTGAACAGAAAAGAGAGTAGAAGGAACAAGTGGAGTCTAAAAGACAAAGCAAGCAGCTTTCTAAGAGCTGCCAAGGGACTCATGACAAGGATGCACACTGTCACCCTAACCACCATTTTCCAATTATAAAAGTCACCGAGGAGGGAAGGCAGGCTGCTCCAGCCTTGCAATTACGAAGCACATCCTCACCAGCCGAGGGATTCCTGCTTCCTGTGCTGTCAGCAGGACAAGAACACAGGATTATACCTGAGACAGGGTTTGCAGTGAATTACTCCCACTCCTTTCCTGGGTTCTAAGAGCAGACAAACCGGAACAGCTGGCAGAGAAATGTGCATTTGGAGGCTGCTAATGGAAAACACTCCATGGGTCCATTAAAAGTAGCATTGCCTGCTCATTCCCCCATCCCAGTGTGCTCTTCCTCAGCCCACTGCTAGAACACTCCACTTCCAGTAAAGGCCCCTGTTTCCAAAATCTGAGGGTGACACACAGGTGCCCTGACTAGGGACGTGAGCTGTGGGCAAGGCCAGGGTACTCCCTTCTTACCTCACGTTCACTATGCCAACGATTTCCTTTGACAGGAAGCGAAGAATAAATGCATTCAAGACAAAGGTGATCAATCGAAACAACACCTACAGAGAAAGAAGAAAAATACATGAGAATAAATTATGTTGGGAATATTTATTTTGTTGAAATGAAAACAATGTGGCTGCTCTTTCTAATAACACACTGATGTACGGCAGCTCTGCCATAGAGACCCTCCTGAAGACCTACCACCTGTCTGTTTCTGCTGAAATTTCATTCCTGGAGGGGTCCCCTGGCACTCCTGTGCAATGGTAGAACAGTGCACAAAGGCACTTGGAAATCTAATTTACTGATAAGAGGGAGGGCCTGACAAGTCAGTGAATTCCTTTGGGCTCAAAGTCAGGCACTTCAGGAGACAGAGAATTCTAGTCAATGCTTCACGTTGGCCCTCCCTCCAGCTTGTTGAGAAATAGCACACACTTAGCAAGTGGGAGCCTGCAGGGAATGGCAGAATCTCTAGGAATCACAGGGTCTAATCTCTCTTCTCTGCCTAGCAATATCTGGGGATTCTGATAATGACATTCAATCTCTTTCCAGCTATTACCATTTGAAAGGGATATATCCCAAGACTTCAAACCTGTCAATTCAAACCTGAGCAAAGAATTCTTCCATGAGACAGAGAACAACAGGGTGCTAAGTGGGGATGCTAAAGGGGGATGTTGAGCGGGGTGCAAACCTCAGCCCCCGTCTGCATCCAGGAAGCATGACAGGTGTACTCCACAGTGTGCTCCAGAGCAAATGACAAATCACTCTCATAGTTATCTGTGAACAGGTGCAATTTGAACGACTCAATCAAAATATGCCAGTGGACCACAACAGTCTAAAAATCTCCAGGGAAAGGTATGACCAAAAAGGGAGAGTACAGTTTAACACTGTCCCTGAAGTGTCACAGAGCAGCAAGGTCTCCAAAGCCAAGATATCACAATATGGAGTCAAAGGTGGCCTTTTGAAAGTCTGATGAAACCTCTGTAGTTCTTGGAAATATGCAGATACATACCTACTTACCAAATTTTTTACTCAAATTTAGACATTTGAAGCCAATTCATGGAGCCCTGAATGGAAAAACCACTCAGCTGAGAGTCTCAAATCACCGTTTAGCTGTTAAGCCCTTCGTCTCCTAACTCTTATAAGCTTTAATTTCCTCCTGTCAAATGAGGTTACCTATCTTACAGGGTTGATAACAACCATCAAATAAGACCTTAGAGGTGAAAGCATTTTTGACAATGAAAGTGAAAGGCATGGGGGCTGCTGGGTGGCTCAGTCAGTTAAGCCTCTCTTGATTTTGGCTCAGGTCATGATCTCACAGTTCATGGGGTTGAGCACTGCCTGGGGCTCCCCGCTGACAGTGTGGAGCCTGCTTGGGATTCTCTCTGTCCTTCTCTTCTCACCCTTTGCCCGCTCATGAGCTCTCTCCCTTACAAAATAAATAAATTTTTTAAAAAATGAAAGGAGGGGCGCCTGGGTGGCGCAGTCGGTTAAGCGTCCGACTTCAGCCAGGTCACGATCTCGCGGTCCGTGAGTTCGAGCCCCGCGTCGGGCTCTGGACTGATGGCTCAGAGCCTGGAGCCTGTTTCCAATTCTGTGTCTCCCTCTCTCTCTGCCCCTCCCCCGTTCAAGCTCTGTCTCTCTCTGTCCCAAAAATAAATAAACGTTGAAAAAATAAAAAAATAAAAATAAAAAAAAAAAAAAATGAAAGGAATTAACACTTTCACTATGGCCAGCTCAAATTCTTTCAGGATACAATGTAATTGCAAAGCTACCTCAAGTGTCTGCATTGTAATTTGAGAATACATCCAAGACCAGATTAAAACACTCAGGAAGCCTAGATTATGGCTGTTTTTAAAAAAATGACGTACATACAGTTAGTGTCATATTTAATGTCAAAGTTACCATGGTCTAAACCTAACTGGTTTGAAGAAAGGGCCGAGTTAATGAAGCTCTAATGTTGTTCATGTGACCCAGTATTTGCTCCATGTAAGTGGCCCTTAGTAGCAACACAGTCTTCATTTAACTTTGTAACAGACTTTACAGTTTTAAAAAAGCTCTTTCACATCTGTTAATTATTTGACCCTTAAAAGCAATTGGATAAATGCACAGGAAGCAAGTTAAGACTCAGAGCAAAGTGATTTGCCCAATGTCACATAATAATCATATGACCCAGCTTGACTTTATGGTAGGCCACCTGACTCCCAGTCCATTGTGTTTTCTGCTAAGACTGGTTTTCCTTCCTTTCCTTCTTTCTTTTTTAATGTTTATTGATTTTGAGAGAAAGTGTGTATGCGCATGAGCAGGGAAGGGGCAGAGAGCGAGAATCCCAAGCAGGCTTCATGCTGTCAGCATAAAGCCCGACACGGGGCTCGCCCTCACAACCTCGAGGTCACAACCTGAGTCACTATCAAGAGTTGGACACTTAACTGACTGAGCAACCAAGGCGCCCCAAGACTTGTTTTCTTTTTATGAAGCCAATCTGGGCCGTAAGGTATCATCAAAGCCTGAACAATCAGCACTGCAGATAAAGCAATGAACTCAGTTTTTTATGTCGTGGATAGAAGAAAAAACTTGGTACATTCAAGGTTTAGTTAATTTAGGGTTAGGTGAATGTTTATTAAGCACATGACTTGTGCAAGGAACTCTTCTACATGCTTTATGTAAATTGTTTCATTCCATTCCTATAATGACCATTTAAGAAAATCCTTATTACTATAATAAAAATACCTAACATTCACTAAGTACTTATAATGCGCCAGGCACTTAACAGGCATGTCATCTAATCTTGCTAATGACCCCATGGGGTTGCACTAATGTTCTCATTTAAGATGAGGAAACTGATATTCAAAGTAAAGCGATTTTCACAAGGGCAGGGAACTACCAAGTGACAAGGACCAAACCTGAGCTCACATGTGCCTGGTTCTCTCTCTTAATATCCAAGTGAAATGCTGCCTCTAAAATATAGGGGAAGGGTGGATTCAGGACTCTTCTGAATAAGGGCTGAACTGAGCCACTTAGAATGACTAACTCCTAGTGTTAAAAGAATCTTTAGACACCATTTGGACCAACTGGTATGTACCTTAAATGACAGATGATGAAAATTAGGGCCAGGAAGGGGAAGTGACTTATCTAAGGTCACATAGCCAGAAGGAAAATGCAGCTAACATTTACTAAGTGCCCACCAAGAGCCAGGTACAGCATTAAATACAATTATCTGAATGACTTCAGTCAAGCCTCATAGAAACTTTATGAGCTAGGTACTATTATTACCCCAATTTTCCCGCTGAGGAGCTGAGGCTTAGCAAAAGAAATCCTTTGTCTTGGTTCATGCAGAAAGCACGTAGTAGAACCAGGTTTCCAATGTAGGGCTGTCTAAGCCCAGGTATCTTTTTCTTAGCTATGCCATACTGTCTCTATGAACTCAGTCAGAGTCAGAGAGCTTGAAGATGTTTGAGGGTCATTGGTGGGGGAAGCAGAGAGTCAACTCCTTGCCTTAAAAATATCCAATTCTAGTGCACCAAAGGCGCCCCTGCCACCTGACCTAACCCTGTCCTACTACCATATGGGAAATATAACGCTCAGAAGGAAAACGACTTGTTTGTAGTCTCCCAGCCAGGCCTCTGAACTCCTGCCCAGGTGCCGGTTCTCCGCCGCCACCGTCTCCTGTTGAACCCTCAGTAGTGAGGGTCCACGCCGGGACTGGGTGTGCCCCGAAGCGCGCTCTCAAGGGCCCCAGGACCGCCTCCCCGCGCCTCCGGACTGCTGGTTGGTCTGCGGCCGGCGGGGCAGAATACCTGCAGGAGCAGACCGGAGGAGGCCAGCCGGGCCGCCTGGCCCAGCACCTCTCGGCTGCCCATCTCCTCTGCGCCCCGCCTCGGTCACCAGGAAACGCCGCCGCCGCCGCCAGCCGGCCTCGTCGCGGGGAGATAGCGTCATGGGGCGGCTCGCTCTCTGATTGGTGATTTGGGGGCGGCGGGGACGAAGCAAGAAACGTCTGGCCCTTTAAGTGAGCGGCGTGAGTGACGTCAGTGTTCCTGCGCCGCATCTCTTTTCCCTTTTGTGTGAGCTCAGGCGTTTTCTGTCCCTATCCCTCCCCGTCCCAAATAAGTTAGGAGAAGCTGTTAAAGTAGCCCAAAGCCTCTTCCCTGAGGCTCTCAGCCTGCTAACCAAGAAACACTGATTTCTCCGGCCTTGTTAATAAGATTCTTCCCTTTTGGCCTTGATTACAAAGTTGCGCCACAGCCCCCTAAATGAGGCAGGACAGGAATTGTCCCTGTTTTACAAAGAAAGGACTGAGGACCGGAAGTTAAGTGCAGCATTTTTTCACGTGTGTGCTCTTGTGTAATCCTTCCTAAACTTCTGAGAATTTGGTCCTGTTGTCAGAGGAGTAAGGGGAGACAGTGGAGATGTAAGACGACTTGTTCAAGACTGCACAACTTTTGCCTCAGTGGAGCGGGCCCTGGGCTCCTGATCCTAAACTTGCAGCGTTTGCTCGCATGTTCCAGCTGTGAGGACAGAGCAGAGGAATGGCTGGGAATTGCTTTGTAAAACGTAAAGCACCCAACACACAGCATCAGCTGCTCTGTCCTTGTTCTTATTATCTACTGTGCATCCCTAGGGAGGGCACTTTCCCAGTCTCTTTTAGGCTTTCCGTGATTTGACCCCAGCCTACCTTCTGAACCACCTTTCAGACCATCACCGCCATTCCCCAGCACTCTCCAGGCCTAGCCATCGGAGCCCTTACCATTCCTCAAACAGGCCCTCTCTCATTGGCCTTTATTCCTGTTGCCCTCTGCCCAAGGCACCTTCTCTGATGGCATTCCCCCTGCAACCACTCTCCAAGACCCCATTGTCCAGGATTTCCCGAGTAATACAGTCAGCACCTGCTGTGGACTGGATGTTGTTGCCCTCCCCAAATTCATCTGTTTAAGCCCTAATTCCCAACGTGATGGTATTTGGAGGTGGGGCGTTTGGGAGGTAATTAGGTCATGGGTGGGGTACCCTCATGAATAGGGTTAGTGCCCTTTTAAGAAGAGACAAGAGAGAGAGGAATAGGAATGCTGTCTCTCTGCCATGTGAGGATACAGCAAGAAGGCAGCCATCTACAAACCAACCAGCACTTTATCCTGGACTTTCCAGCCTCCAGAACTGCAATAAATAAATTCCTGTTGTTTAAGCCACCTAGTCCATGTTATTTTGTGATAGCAGTCTAAGCAGACTATGACAGCACCTGGAAAGCACTTTGTGAACTTTATAGCTTCTAGCGCAGTCTGCTTTGCAGTGAAGAGGCTAGAACATGTGTCTCTGTCTAAACAGCCCATGAGCTGAATTCAAGAAGGCAAGAGTGAAGCCCACCTGACTTTGCCTCCTGCAGCAGTGCTGGAGAAGGCTCCTAGGAGTTCCATAAATGCCTCCTGCCCTGTTATAGCTGCTATTGCTGCTGGAAGCAGACTATGGGACTCAAGGCCTATGCCTTCTCCTCCCCCACTCCATCTTGCCAGGTTCATCAAGCTCTGTCTTATGGTAGAGGTTCAGAATGTATTTGACTATGAGACAGACCTGGCCCTGAATCTTCATTCTGCTACTCACTAACCTGGTGACTTCAGTATGCTCACCAATTTTTTTTAATTTCTAATGTTTATTTACTTTTGAGAGAGAGACAGACACACAGAGAGACAGACAGAGAATGAGCAGGGGAGGGGCAGAGAGAGGGAGACACGGAATCCAAAGCAGGCTCCAGGCTCTGAGCTGTCAGCACAGAGACTGACATGGGGCTTGAACTCATGAACTGTGAGGTCATGACCTGAGCTAAAGTCAGACCCTTAACCAACTGAGCCACCCAGGTGCCCCAGTATGCTCACCTGTTAAATAAGAGAGATTATCTATCCATCTGTTCTGCGAAGGTAATCACAAAACAGACAAAAGTCTAGCCCTTAAGGAACTTAAATTCTAGTGGAAGGGATACCGAAAAAATCCTAATAATAAAATTTCAGGGTGCCTGAGTGGCTTAGTTGATTAAGCGTCTGACTCTTGACTTCGGCTCAGGTCATGATCTCAAGGTTTGTGAGTTTGGGCCCTACATGGGGCTCAGTGCAGAGCCTGCTTGGGATTCTCTCCTCTCTCTATGTTGCTCCCCTGCTTGCAGTCTCTTTCTCTCAAAATAAATAGACATTTAAAAACATAAATAAAAATAAAATTTCACATAGTGATAAGTGCTATGAAAAAAATGAAATAAATAAGGTAATAGAGGTTTTTGGAGGGGGAGAAAGGATGCTGTTCTGGAAGGCAGAGTAAATCAACATGTGGGAGAGGAGTGTACCTAGAGAGGAGGGAAAAAAATGCTAGGAGGCTGGGGTATCTGGCCCAATGGCTGAGATGCCCAAGGGCTTGACCTGGGCAGGCTGTCCACCGCCATGGAGCTTGGGCTGGCAGGCAAGGTAGGCTCCCACTCCTTTTATTCCCAGCCAAGCAGCCACCTCCTCCATAGCTCATCCCTGAAGCAGAACCAACCAAGAGCTCTTCATGTCCACATACTCCTAACCCGGGGCAACCTGCTGGGCTGGTCTAGGAGGGACAAGGAGATCATTTCGCTGGGGGCAAAGAAGCCAAAAGGGAAATGCTCCAAGTGAAGTCCGGAGGGCAAAGCCTCATGGGAGTCCAGGATACAGACCCCGAGGGGATCCTGGGCATGGAGTTGGGGGCCTTTTCTCTCATTCTGGAAGTTAGGACTTAGTGAGGAGAGAATGAACACACACTTTGTGCCCAGAGCCATACTGGGTGCTGGGGTGGGTGGGGGAAAGGACTGTGCTCAGTGTCAATGAGCACTGACCACTGGCTCCATGTCAGGCACTCGCGTGTGCACTGTACATGCATGTTTCAACTCCTTTATCCCCTCAACAACTCATGGGGTGGGTATTACAATGGAGGACAATGGAGCACAGAGACGTACTCACCCGAGGTCATTCAGCTAGGGAGCAGTCAAGCTGCTATTTGAACCCAGATGCTTTCTGTCTGAATGCTTGAAGATGTTCCTGCCCTCAAAAACTTCTGGTCTCAGGGGCACCTGGGTGGCTCACTCGGTTGAGCATCTGACTTCAGCTCAGGTCATGATCTCATGGTTTGTGAGTTCGGGCCCTGCGTTGGGCTCTGTGCTGACAGCTCAGAGCCTGGAGCCTGCTTCAGAGACTCTGCTTCAGGTTCTGTGTCTTCCTCTTTCTCTCTGCCCCTCCCCCACTTGTGCTTTCTGTCTCTCAAAAATAAATGAATAAACTTGAAAAAAAAAAAAAAGCTGCAAGTCCCAAAGGAGACCTAAGAGTCTGCATATCTAAACCACAAGGAACTTATGTGGCATTGAAGGGATGGACTCTGGGAGGGCTGCAGTGGTTGAGCGGCAGTGGGCTTGGAGGCTTCCCTCACCTCCGTGCTGAGCCTCTCCAAAGGCCTTTCCTCTCCTAACAGCATTGGCACCAACAGGGCATGGCATACCCCACGGTTTTTGTGTGGAGGGCTAAGCTCACGATGGTGAACGGCTATCTGCTGGCTGTTGCCTGTTTTATCCAGCCTGTGAACTAAAAATCGTTTTTACACGTTCAAACTGTTGGGGGAAAAAATAAAAAGAAGAATATTTTATGACACATGAAAATGATATGAAATTCAAATTCCAGTGTCCGCAAATTAAGTGTTACTGGAACATAGCCACATCTACCCATTTGTCTGCATACTATCTACAGCTACTGTCTTGCTACAAGAGCAGACGAGTGTGACCCGAAAAGCTGAAAATATTTGCTATCTGGCCTTTTACAGAAAAGGTTTGCCAATCCTGGTGATCACCGTCAAGCCTCAGTGCCTGACACGCATTAGACATTTTGCTGTTGAATGAGTGAATGCATGGATAAATGAATGATGAAACTCTAGGAAAAGCAGGAAGACAAGAAGTGTTCTTTCTCAGGGGTCACCTGGTTTGAGGAACCAGTGAGAACACCAGACTATAATCGGTGGTCACTGAAGGATCTGTTTCCCCAGGCTTTCCCGCCTCTGTCCTGCCCTCTGTGCCAGGTGGCCTCCCTGCCAAGGAAAGCTGACCCAAACAGGCTATTTTATTACAAAGCTAGAGGGAATGCCAGGGCTGACACCAAGCCAGCTAGGCTCCCCAGGCAGCAGGCAAGGAGGGGGGCTGCCAGGCGGTGGCGAGGCAGGGGGGAAGCTAGGGCAAGTGGTGCCCCTGGCCTCTGCAGAGTGGAGACAGAGCTGGGCACGGTCCCATACACCAGCCGCTAGGTGGCAGGTATCTTGGGTGAGGGCCCTATTCTACCAAGGTTTCTTGCTTGCCCGGAGGTCCTCCCCCAGGGCTCCTCCCCACAGGAAAACCTCAAGGCTCTGCCCCTCATTCAGAACTCCCGGACATGAGAACGTGGCTGTGCGACTAATAGTCCATATTTGTTGACCCCATGCCGGCACTGTGCCGGGCACTTCGCTTTCATGATCTCATTTTACTCCCACAGCAGCCCCACGAGGTAGGCACCATTATTATCCCCATTTTACAGACCAGGAAACTGAGGCTCAGTGAAATTAAGGGACTTGCTGAAGGGCTAGTAAATGGTGGTGCTGGAATTTGACCCTGGCAGTATGGCTCTCAGACTCCAAACCAGGACTAAACTAGAGTGTTTATTGATAATGCTGATTCCTCAGCAGTTCTGATTCAAGAAGGCTGGGGTGGGCCTGGGAATATATGCATGAACCAGCACCCTAGATGGTTCTGATACAGTGCACCAGGCTCCGAGAAGCACTGCTCAAGGGCAGTTCTTCAGGCACCCTGGAAAATCTCCTTTGATGAGCTGAGAGAGTCTGTCTGCTTAAAGCAGGCAAAGTAAGTCCTGAGATCTGCCCCCAGGCTTGTCCAGGCTGCAGGGGTTTGCTGTCAGGATTCAGCTCTGGGTCAGTGGGCAGGGCAGCAGGGGCTGGAGGCAGTGCCTAGGTGACGGTCTTGGAGAAATTCCAGGCCCGAAAGGGTGTACAGTGCAGCACTGGGGGCCCAGGGTTTACCCATGGGTTGAGGGTGAGCAGCCCCAGGCCCCTGGTTTTGCTGGCTCCTCTGGTCATTGACTTGTGCAGAGATAAGAGGGTAACCTGACATGCTCAGTGTGGTTCACTTCAAAACAGCCTCTATTTAAGAGTCACCGCCTCCCCTGTGCTGTTCGTTGGGAGGGGGCATGAGGGCGAATGAGCCATAACCACTGTCCTCTCAGAACCCCAGTGTCCCTCTCCAGGAAAACACAAGAGTGATACGAGGCCCACTGAGGTGGAAAAAACGGGCGGGAGAATTCAGGGGGAGGGGTCAGATCTTTCTGGCTGGGACATCAGGGAAGCTTTCTGGCCGGGGCTGTTTTTGAGCTGTGCTTGAAAGGGCAAGAGGGCTTGGTCAAACAGAGGGACGTGCTGAGCCCAGAGAGCAGTAGCAGTGAGGGCTCATAGGAGGCAACTGGCAGAGCCCTTTGGGGGATTTAGGAATAGACTCTGACCGCCCTGGAGTGCAGACTTCTATGACTGGTCTGGGGCCTAGTGCTGGACTGAGGGCTCCGTGAAGAACAAGTTCAAGGGTGTGGACACATATGTGTGAAAGAATACAAGTTCAGGTACATGTGTCCACATGCATGTGGGGAAGGCGAGTGTGCACGTGCATGTGTGAGCAGGTGATTTGCCAGGGTCTGCCTTCAGATACGAGTCTGTGTAAGGACGCATGTGGACATGCATGTGATGGCTACATGCTTGCGAGTTCACATGTGCATATGAATATGGTCACGTGCAGTGCAGGCACCGTGTGAGGATCTGAAGGTGTGGATGCATGCAGGTAGACAAATACGCGTGCTGCTCTGGGAGTCAGCCTTCAGGCTGATTCTGGGTCCTTAGACCCTGTGAGTGTAGTAATGGTTAATGTTGTAGAGTCAGGCCCCCACTTGCCATGCATCACTTTAATTCATCCTCTCATCAATCTTATGAGGTGGGCTTACAATAGTTATATAATAATCTCAGTTGTTATTATCCCCATTTTACAGAGGAAGAAGCGGAGGCTCAGGAGAGTAAAGTGATTTGCTTAGGGTTACTCAGCCACCAGGTAGCAGAGCCAAGGCTAAGCCCAGGCTGTGGGACCCCAGAGGCCCACCCCTTACCATTTCCTCCAAGCAGCTGCTAAGCAATTCGTGAAGTTCCTGGGGAGGAGATGCCCTGGCGTTTAGCTGGCCTGGATGTGGCGCAGACACCCAGAGCTACTCATGGGCTAAATAGGAAGGCGCTGTCCCTGGGGCCTGGCTCTTGGGACCCATGGCTACACACGTACAAAGGTCACACAGAGGTGAAATGGAGCAGCCCTTGTTTATCCAAAACCCCAAAGAATTTGGGCTGGAGCCAGCGAGAGGCCCCTAGCCTGAGCAATGCTGTGTGTCCTGCTCTTTAGAACAGCAGCCCAGCATAGAGAGTTGTCCCAGACTCCACTGTGCTAGTTTCTTGAAGGCCTGAAGGCCTGCTGTGAAGCACCTGCCCCTGAACAAGGCCAGGATCCCGGACTGAGGACCAGTGGTGGAGCTGGGAAGCAGGGCAGGCCCTCCCTGGGCCCCACCAGCCCATTAGCTGCTGCAGCACCAAGCACCAACTTGCATTCCTGTCTTTCTTCCTGCAGTCGGCTGGCTGGCCATGTTACAAAACAAAACAAACAGCAACACACAAAAGGGTCTCTCCAAATCATTGTCCCTACCTTTTGGAGGTGGGCTGATCTGAGGTCAAATGCCTTTGGGGCAACTCATCTCACTTCTCTGAGCCTCCCTTCCTCATCTGTATAATGCGGGTAATAATAGCCCCTGCCCCATGGGTTACAGTGAGAACTGAATGAGGTCATGCATGGAGAGACCGCCACACCACCAGGCACATGGAATGAGCATGCCTCATCAACAGGAGCCATCAGTGACATTTTCACCGGATTTGCTACGACGGGGCTGACATCATTTCTCCCTGTGACCTTGACAAAGCATTGAATCTTTCTGGACCTCCATCCCCCACCCCCATAGAGATTTTTTTTTACTTTTTTTTTTTTTTTGGTTAGCCTTATTTAAACATTTTTAAATATTTATTTTCATAATTCTGTGACAGAAAATTCACCCTTTCTAAAATGTGCAATCTAGGGGGTGTTAGTGTATTCACACAGTTGTACAACTGTTGCCTCTGATCTCATCCAGAGCATTTCCATCACTCCAAAAAGGAACCCCAGACTCACTAGCAGACATTCCCCTTCCCCACTTCTTCGCAGCTCCTGCATGCCAAGAATCTACTTTGTATCACTTTGGATTTGCCTACTCTGGATAATTCATATAAATGGAATCATACAGAATGCGGTCTTTTATATCTGGATTCTTTCACTTAACATAATGTTTGTGAGAATCATCCGTGTTGTGCAGTGTGTCAGGACATCCTTCCTTTTTATTGGTTGAATAATAAATACTCCATTGTATGGGTAGACCACATTTTGTTTATCTGCTCAACTGCTGATGGGCTTTTGCGTTGTTTTCACTTTCTGGCTATCATGGATACTGCTGCTTTGAACATTTGTATAAAGATTTTTGTGTGGATACCTGTTTTCAATTCTCAGGTGGGTACATAGGTGTGGGGTTGTGCCAACCCTATGTTAACCTGTTTGGCACAGTGGCTTGCACTATTTTACATCCCCACCAGTAGCATGGGAGGGCTCCGATTTCTCCACACCCTCACCATTGCTTACTGTTGTCCATGTTCTGATCATAGGCATGCTAGTGGGTGTCAAGCGGTAACTTGTTGTTTTGATTTGCATTTCCCTAATGACTAATGATGTTGAGCATCTTTTCATGTGCTTATTGACCATTTGTGTGTCTTTTTTTTTTTTTTTTGAGACGTGTCTGTTCAAATCCTTTGCCAATTTTAGAGTTCTTTTTATTTTAGCCAGTGGTTACTGAGCACCTGCTCTGTGCTGACATAACTTAGGGACTCCGCTTGGGGCATGAAAGCTTGCCCTGCTCTGCCTCCCAGGAGTATTGCATTGGAGCATGTGTGTGAAGGAAGGGACACTGCTCCAAAAAGGGGAGGAGGCACAGACTTGACAAGGGCCTCGGGTTTCAGAGGCTCTGTTTGTGCAGTGCACCCTTCCAGGGCCTCCCCTGCCCATTGGCTGCCCTGCCACACCTGACACCGGTGTGATCAGTACCATGCAGCCAGAAGCTGACCGGAGTGGCAGGTACCCCCTGAGTATGCTCCCTTAGGGATTCTTGATTTAAACCTACTACTACCCAGCCATGGCCAGCCACATAACTCCTGGTCATCTCCAGGCAGCTCTGCAGGGTAGGTGCTGGCGACAGCGGGGCTGCTGAGGCCTGAGCCATAAGAAGACAGAAGGACCCTGCTCTGTCCCCAATGCTGTGTGCGTTATGTATGTTTCTTGGCCTCCCTGAGCCTCAGTTTTCTTATCTGTGAAACAGGAGAATACTAGCACAATCTCTCAAGGTGGTTATAAGGCTGAAATGAAATGATGCATGTAAAGGCCTTTACACAGGTTGGGGCAGAGGAAATGTTCACTAAATATAACTCATGTTCTTTATTTTGTCATCTGAAAACTGTGAGGGACAAGACGATCTCTAAAGGCTTGACTCCCTTAGAGAAAAGAGAGGTTGGTAAGGAGTTAGGGACACCTCCAGGTCAGATGGAAAAAGCAAAGAGGGGTGCCAAGTTCCCCCTGGCACAGTTGCCTCTCTGGGAAGCAGGTGCCCTGAGTTCAGAGTTACTCAAAAGAGATTTCAGAGTTGGGGGCCCAGCTTGGGCAGAAAGACCACCCCAGGAAGCCCTCCGGCCTCTGTGGCTCTCTGGTCTCCATCCTGGCTTTGCCGCAGCCCTCCTGGCCCACATCATGGCAGCTGAGCCTTCTCACTAATCTGCCGAGCTCATGGCCAAGGGGAAATATGTTTCCAGATAGGGTGAAAATAGATCCTTCTCCAAATATGCTCATCATGACTAAGAAAAATAAATGGAACCAAGAGGGAAAAGAGAGGAGGGAGAAGCCACCAGACGAGGCCAGGCCCATGCAATTCTAGAAGGACAAGCTGCCAGACAGGTGGGGGTTGGGCTTGTGCAACAGAAGGGTGTATGTGATTGTGTATGAGTGTGTGCATGTGTATGTGGCTGAATGAGTTTGTACTTGACTGTGTGAGTAAGCATGTGTGACAGTAAATGTGAGTGTGTGTGTGTGTGTGTGTGTGTGTGCAGATGTAAATGTGTGAGGAAGCATCTATACGTGTGTGTGTGAGTGTGAACGTGTCTGAGTAAGCATGCACAGAGTACGTATGTGGGTGAGTGTTCACCTGTGTTGTGTCGTGTACATGTGTGAACAGGTATACGTGAGTATGCATATGCAAGTGTAAGAGTTGTGCATACAGATTGTGTGAGTGCGTGAGCTTGTGCGTGTGTCTGAATAATGCGTGCGTGCATGTGCTCCTGTGTGTGGGTGCCTCAGGTCACGTGCTGTGGAAAGCAGCCCCGAGGAAAGGGAGAATTCTTTGGGCTTAGTCACCCAGAGCTCAGACATAGCCAATCCAAGAATGTATTTCAATATAGACCTGGTTGCATTTGTCATAGGGACTTCCTGTTACCCAGTGGCAGAGGAGGCTTCCTTGAGTTGCAGCTTGGCAGACACCCCTTGGAGGCATAAAATGTTGGAACCCGAAAAGATCTCTGAGCTCCTTTTACCAAAGACTTCATGGTACACGTGGGGTGGCTGTGGCCCAAGGGCACACAGCTGGGGCAGAGCTAGGCTGGGAACTCAGGCCTTCTCGTCTCTGTCCAGTGTTCTTCTTGTACCTCCTACAAGATTCACCTTTTGCCTCCCTGTCATCGCTCATCTGTGTGTTCAGCAAATGTTTACCAAGTACCTATTAAGTGCTACACACCAAACTGGGAGCTAAGATACAGACAAGGACCCTGCCTCAAGGAGCATTCCTCCCAGTGTGGAGATGTAGACCACAAACCAGTAGGCAAGTTGATAAGATAATTCCAGATCTCTGTAAGTGCCTTGAAGTCAGGAAGGCAGGGTGGTACGATCCGAGGCCTACTTCAGTGGGGTGGTCAGGGAGGGCCTCTGCAGAGTGACATCAGTGCTGAGACCAGGGCAGGGAGCCAGCTACTCACAGCGGAGTATCCAGACCCATTTCTTAAGTGACCTCGGCCTCACAGAAGTGGGTAAAACTGTCAGAAGTGCCTCGGCCACTCCCCTAGCCCAAGTCTGATGGGAAGTGATGGGGACCGGAGGAATGCTCCCTCAGACAAGGCCAAAGCTGAGAAGCCAGTGGGCCTTGGGACCCAGGAAATACCACCGGAGCCATAGAGGACAGTCACCGTCTATTCATGCCCCAAAGCTCTTGTCCAGTCATCGTGAAAATAATAGTAACCACGGATGTTAAATAACAGCTACTATCAATGTTAGTTAAAAGCACTTAGCATGTGCCAGGCACATACTGGGCATTTCAGGTGCATTATTGCATTTCACTTCCTCAACATACCTTAGGAAATAGACATTGGTGACACCCTCGTTTTACAGAAGAAAGTGAGGCCCCATCAAAGTAACTTGCACAAGGTCATACCACCAGGAAGGGGCAGAGCCACCATTTGCACCCAGGAGTTTTGTGATCCCCGAGGCCAGAGCCGTTGAGCACACACCTCAGCCCCTCCTGCCTGCCTGACCTTCACCTTGCATGGACCCTCCTCACTTCCCTGACCCCCTAGAATCACCCTGGCTGCCTCGGAGCTCCTTCTGACTCAGGCCTCATGGCCTGCCATGTAGCCATGAGTTATGCCAACATCAGCTTCACTTCTACTCTATGCCTGGAGCATTGGGACCTTTACATATGTGATTGCAGTCTTCACAAGAACTCTTCAAGGTCAGGATTATGTATCTCATCTTACAGCTGAGGAGATAAAGGGATGGCTCACAGGCAACTGTAGTCGGGGTGGGGGTGGGAGGGTAACCTGACCCCAGAGCCTGATAGCCCCCATGCCTTCCCACGGGGTGCTGGCGAGGAGTTCAGCCTGCTTTGCTTCGCTTAAGCCTCAAAATCAGCCTCCCATCGCCTGCCTTGACCTATACAAGGTTCAAATCCATGCCTCAGCCATGCATTGAATGACAGAAAGTCCCTGACCTTTGCGGTTACTCTTAAACACTCGAAGCCCCTCATGCTGAAATGGCAAATGCCAAGTGCTCTCCACGTCTGTACTTCAGGGCTGTGCGGGAATAAATGTAAAGTAGCACAGCCTCATCTTAGTGTCGGGACCTTGGGCAAGTGACCCTTTGAAGGTTCTATTTCCCCATCTGCAAATGGGCTTATATCAGAATACCTACCTCACAGGTTTGGAGTCAGGTAAAACCAAGGTGACATAAAGATGCCTGGCTCACAGTAGGTGTTCAGTAAAGATTTGTGGGTCCACTGGCTGATGGAGCATTGGCCTCAAGACCCTGAGGGGCTGTTGCTATTTGGAGTTTAGATGGTGGGATGGAGATTTCAACTTTCTGGGTTTCCAGGGCCTTGCTCATCAGAAGGCCTCACTCTTCAGCTCTCTCCCCAGGTCCCTAGTGTAAAGGCCCAGCAGGCCCCCTCTGGACACTGTAGGAGTGATGCACAGGCTGCAGCCTCTCTAGTCCCAGACAAGCTGGGCAGATGAAGCAGCAGTTTTCCAGAAGACTGTGTGCCCTAGAGCTGCAGCCAAGGGACGGAAGTATGTGCAAAATGGGGAAGTTGCTGCTGCAAACACCCCAGTTGAGAAACACGATGGGGAAAATCCAACAGGCTGCTGAGCTCTGGGGAGGGGATCTCCAGGGCTAGCACATGCACACCACCACCTCATCCTTTGTCCCTTTACCCTGGGGTTAGTGGTGGCTGCCTGCTGATGCTTCTCTCTGGGCTGTCTTTCCAGTCCCTGTATAACGTCTCCACTTTTCCACGACTTGCACAATGGATTCCCTACATTTAATTCCGTCTATTTGAAATACCTAGACTGGCTTCTCTTTTGCTGCCAAACCCTAGAAGTCCAGAGAGGTGAGGCTACTTGCCCAGCATGAAGGGGCTTACCTGTGGCAGTCCACTCTCTGCTTCCTCAGCCTCCTCTCCTTCCCTCACCTCACCTCTGTGCCAGCTTTTCTGCTTTATGGATCTGCCTGGCAATGCATTGAACTTAGGGAACCAATCAATTGATTCTCACTAAAGTATTACTGATTGATATGCGTGTCATCCAGAAGAAGCTAAAACCTCATTGGGTCTGTCCAGGGGGTCTGAGTCCATGAAGGAGATGTAGCCACAAGCTGGAGACATTGCCTAAGGGGTCTCTCTTCCTGTCTCTGTCCATTTTCCCCCACAGGACCCCCACAGGCTAAACCAAGCCACACAGACGTTTGGGGAGTGCAGCCTGAAGAGATTGGGCCCCTTCCATGGACAAAGGTCAGAGCTGGGAAAGGCAAACAGGTCCAGGATGTGCACACTCCTCTTTTGTGCACTGTCACAGGGGGTCAGAAAATGATGGTCCCTGAGGACCTTTGCTCTCTGAAAGTCCACAGATCTGTGACTCTTAGAGCAAGGGCATGACATCCCTGGGTTCTGGTCCCAGTTCTGATTCTATGTGGCCTTTTGATCCTTTCTCTCTTTGACCTTAGCATGCCCATCTGCTCAATGGGGAGGTTGGTCAGACAGGTCCAGGAGGGCCCTGGAAGACCCTGGTCCACATCCACAACCAGGCCACGATTCTCCAGGAGCCTCCCTCAGGAATCTGCTGACCTCACCATCCCTTCTCACCTAATGTCCTATTCATCCTGCTGTCCCAGGATGGGGCCCACCTGGTCCTATGCCCACTTTTCCCTGTAGTCCTATCTGCATAAGCCTGAGAGCCCATCAGCCCCGGTCTAGACCTCCCACCCACAGGGTCAGGAGTGATTCCAGCCATCAGGGCTCTGCCTTCTGCCTGGCTGAGGGGTTACTTCCCCTCAGAGGAATAGGGGGCACCACTTGGCCTAGACAGAGGTTCACTTGAGTCCCCTACCCCACTGCCCTCCCACTGTCTGGGGCTCTTCCTTTCTTCCTTTCCAGAAATGAACCGGAAACTGGGACACTTTCTAGAAAGACTCCAAGAGAGGAGTTGGAGCAGAGGAAGCTGATCTCCCTCCCATGAAAACTGAGGTCAGACCCTTCTAAGGTTTCTGCAGGCTCAGCTCACAACCCAAGCAGGTTAAAATATACCCACTTCCCACGTCATAAAACACTTTTGAATCACTTTATAAGAGTTGAGGTGTGCTACATTTGACAAGTTGTCCTAATATTACACTTTGCAGACATTTAGTGAAACATGTAGGAATTTCAAGCTTCCTGTCACTGAGCTCATATCCTGTGCCATGTGATCTCAATCTACTCAAAATATCATACTACTATTAACCCATTTTATAGGGGAGAAAACAGGGTGAGAAAGGCCCAGCACCTAAGACCACACATCCAGTGAGCACTGGGCCACTGTCTGGGTCTGCCTCTCTCTGCAGCCTGGACCTCTGTCATCCTGGGTTCCTGGCTCTGCCCTGGGGACCCCGGGGGCAGGGGATTCAGGCCTGTGGGGCTTACATTTCATTAGAACTCAGAGCCAGCGCACAGCTTGGCTGGCTGGACCAGAGACCTCCTCCTGGCCCAGTTAGGTGCTTGGCACCTGCACCTCAGGACTCCTCCCAGGGTGAGCTCTAGGGCACATGGTTTACCTGCAGGAGCCCAGAGGTAGGAAAGCAAACACCATAAATCATCAGGAAGCCCGTGTAAATCTTTTATAGCTGGGACAGTAAATAATGCAGCTCCCTGGACACACTCAACCCAGTTCATCTGTCCCACATCCAGCGCTCTGTCTGGGCCCGTCTCTTGCCTTGTATTTTTTAAACAAATGCTGAAGCCCAGTGCTGGGCACTTTCCTATGCACCATCTTCACTGCTTAGCCTTTGCTCAGACTGCTCCCTCTGCCTGGAACACCTTTGTCCCTAAGCCTGGCTATTCCTCCTCCTCCCTAAGGAGTCACCTCCTCCAGGAAGCCTTCTTTGATTTTCTGGATGGGTCAGGGGTTCTTCTGACTCTCACAGTGCTTTCCCCATCTGGGCTCTGCTAGACTTCCCCTATCTGGGCTCTGCTCACTCTGTGAGGTCTTTTCCTGGTGATTTGCCTGCTCTCTCTCTGTCAGCTCTAAGAGAGCAATCACATCCCTTAAGTTGAATGCAAGTCTTGGCATACAGTAAGTGCTCAACGAATAATGTTGAAAGATGGAATGTCATCTTGTTCAATCCTTAAATAAGTCTGTGAGGCAGGTGTTGCTGTGTTATTACTATAATCCTATGTCACACACAACAAAACTGAGGCCCCAGTGGCAGAGCTGGGACTGACTTCCCACCTGTCTGACCCTCCCTGAATCTGATGCTTTCTCAATAACCCATCTGGGAATACACCCGTTTCCCCTGCAGACCTCAAGCTCCTTGAATCAGGGACCCTGTGTTTCTGCTCAGGGAGGCCCTTGACCCCTGCCACAGGCTCTGACATTCAGTGGGTGTTAATCTATGTGTATGAAAGACTACAAAAGGCAAGTCATGGTCAGGACCTTGCCTTCAACCTGGGCGGGAAGGCACAATGAGGGCCTGGGGAGCAGGAGGCTAGGCAAGGGGATCTGTGCTTCTTGGGCCCCAAGCAGCCCTGGAAAGAGGTTTGTTCAGGGAGGATCCCTGATGCAGCAGCTGTGGAAGGTGCTCAGATGCAGCAGCCCAGATGCCTTGGGTCTCTAAGCACTGCACCACTTTGGGGCCAAGTCCCTAACCAGGCCATCACTGCCTCACAGGAACCTGAGACGTGAAGACAGATGATCCTGTCTACCCTCTTCCCATCTTGTGTCAGGCGCTGAGAACGAGGACAAAGAAATCAGGGCACAGGCAGTGCAAGGTGGGACAGGACAAGGATAGCTTTGCACAGAAGCCCTGGCCTGACCCTGGCCTCAATCCTCAGCAGAAAGTGGGCGGCAGAAGTGTGGGTAGATGGGTTTCGACTTGTATGTCAATTCTGGCTGGTTGCTGATGGCTCCCTGAAGCTGTTGTTAAGAAGGATTCTAGGGGCACCTGGGTGGCTCAGTCAGTTAAGAGTACAACTTCAGCTCAGGACATGATCTCGTGGTTTGTGGGTTCGAGCCCTGTGTCGGGCTCTGTGCTGACAGTACAGAGCCCGGAGCCTGCTTCAGATTCCGTGTCTCCCTCTCTCTCTCCCCATGCCCTGCTTGCGTTCTGTCTCCCTCTCAAAAATAAGTAAACATTTAAAAAAATTATATATATATATAAAATAATGCATATAATATATAATATTGCATATTATATATATACATATATACATATACATGTATATATATATGTATATATACTCATGTATATATATACATGAAGGAGTTTGAGCTGTATCTCTCCAGGCTCAGCAAGAAGTGCTGCGATCAATTACCAATACCTGCCACAAGCAGAGTGGGGCACACTAGCCCACCTCAGAATTTGCTCCCTCATTTGACTTCTCAGCTCTCTGAACAGAAGAGGACAAAATAAAGGGTGGTGGGTTCCTTGTTGATTGCTAACAAGGTCAGTGCAGAAGTCATCACCCTTTGTGGAGATGGAAATACAAACACATGGCCTCTTTACCAGTGTATCTGTAAGAGCCAGGAAGGGAATAGGGAGAAGAGAATGGGAAAGAATAACAGAAAGCAAGTGAGAAGTCAGATGCTCATAAGGATTTCCTGGCAATGTGACTGAGACCCTGAGTCCAGGGACAAGGGCAGGCCTGGCTCTGCCCTCACCAGTAAGCAGGAACCAAGAGTTTTCCAAGGCAAATTCCAGAGATAATCCAGACAAAGGCCCAGGTGTTGGGGCCTTGTGTTGCAGGGGGCAGACCCAAGCTTTCCATGCCTGTTAGACCCGGGTGTCCCCACTGGGCCCAGCTTGTTTGAGGGGCACACAGGGTCAGGTGGGGCTCTGTGTGAGCCCCTGCCCTCACACAGTTTTCCAAGTTGTGAGGGAAGAATCTAGTAGGATCAGAGCAGGCAGAGATGGGCAGGATGTCCCCTCTGGGCTGAGAAAGTCTGGGCGGGCCCCCAGGGAGGGGTGGCAGGGTCGAGAGGGCCAACTGTGAGGCTGCCAGACCATATGTGCTACCCTTGTTCCCCCAACTCCCACTGCCCCTTGGGCATTTACCCTGTGAGGCCATGCAGGCAGGATCCGCACAGACATTCACAGTTAGGGCAGAAGGCTCTGGAAGAGGAGCTCTGTCCTTCCCCTGCCAGCTGCCAATGCCTCCACACCTGTCTCTTGTCTGGCTCCACCCGGGCCAGGTACCAACTGTCACACCCTTGCTCCTGTGGCTTTAGGGGAAGCCTGGCCTAATGGCTATGAACTCTGGCCTGGAATGCAGAACAGTGGGGTGTGAGGCTCAGTTTTGCTGTGTCTTGAGCATGTCATTCAGCCTCCCTGGCCTTCAGTATTCCCTCCTGTGAAATGGGGTTCCTGATGGTACCCACTCACATCGTAAAGGCTTTGTGGGAGGCTTGTCAGTTAAAGAACATCAAGTGTTATCTCAGGGCCTGGTAGGTTGTGAGCACTTGATAGGTGGGGGCTGGAATTATTATTATTATTATTCTAATCTGAGACCAAGTTCATGTTTTCCACACCATCTGCAGAGTCCAGATTCTACCCAGACTCCCAGGGGACCACTTCCAAGACTGGTAGACGTGCAGGCTGGTGGCAGGTCCTGGTGCTGGGGATCTGGGATGCTCTGAACCTGAAGGCCTAGGACAGAGCAAGATGGGGCAGGCAGGGGCTCCCTGTAGCTCCGTGGCCCCTGAGCTGGCCGAGTTCTGTGCGGTGCATAGTCGGCCATCCCAGGCCACTTACAATTCTCTTTCAGCACTAACAAGGTTAGTAGCAGGGTCAGTGCAGGAGGTCTGGGGCACTGAGCAGGAGCAGCTATTGTCAAGTTTTATTATGATGCCCAGACAGTGCTCTTGGGCAGCCCTTACCAGCTGGCCATTGCCTAGTACGGATAAAGGTTGAGTTCTTTGGGGAGAAGGCCCTTCCAAAAATGTTGACCTCTGCAGGGTGCAAAGGTTTCGGGAGCCCACGTCTCCCCAGAACCACCTCTGCTCTGAGGAGCCTGGAGCAGCTGGGAAACCTAATGGGGAGCACCCAGGGCACTCTTAGACACAGTGTGAAGCCATAGTATGGAGCAGCCTGGGAAGCCAGGGACCCACAGTGGACTCTCCATCCCCGTCCCCTCCCCTTCGGTCTCCCCCACCTCCTCGTCCCCTTAGCCACCCAGGCCTTGGTCTTATGCGGGAAGATGCTGGCATGACTCCCACTGGGGTGGCTAGGAGTAAAGGTGCCTCAAGGGCAGACCCTGAGCTGGGGGAAGTCAAGAAATGTGTGGTGGACAAACGTTTCTGAGCCGTGTCTCTGGGCACGGGGATGCCACCACAGGAAAGCCAGTCTTTACTATGTGTCCACACTGTATTTGGCCCTCACAGGGTGGTGTCACATGGGTGGTGGCATAGGGAGTGACCAGGAGAAGAGGACATGGCCCTCAAGGGAGTGACCCTGCAGGCATATAGGCCCCAAGATGGTCACATGCCAGAACCGTGGCACCAGGGAGTACGAGACCCAAGGACAAAAGTTCCAGGATCAACGGTGAAGGAAAGAAGTGTGTTTGAGGTGGCCCAGGAGTCCCCTCCACACACTCATACCCTTACCATTGAGCTGCTGGTCAGATTCCCAGTAGCCCTTGGTGAGGGCTGAGCCACCGAGCTCAAAGGTCAGAAGGGCAAAGACTGGTGAGGGTTCCTTGGGTTCACACCCACTGGTGCCTTCTCAGGTAGCCAAACCTTATGCTCAAGGAGCAGGCTGTCATCAGCCTCAGGCACTGCCTTGAGGGAGGGAAGCTGGGAACTTGAGCAAGTAGAATTCTGTCTCCCCACCCCGACTGGGCCAGGGCCATTAAGAGCATGGGGCAGGGCACTCCAGTCCCTGCCCCTTGGGCCCCAAGAATGCCTGGCAGCATGAATATGAATAATAAAGGCCATGCCTTCATTTATCCATTCACTTCAAGGTGCTTTTTGCAGCCATTCCTGCTTCTAGGCTTTTGCTTTCGTTGTGTCCTCTGCCTAGAAAGCTCTAGTCTCCTGATCTTCTCCCTTCATTCCTGTCTGGGAAACCCCTTCCCCAAGCCTTCATTCCCCATTGTCTTCAGCACAGGCCCACCTGCAGGCTTAGGCCTTTGCATGGCACCCAAGGCACTGAGAATGTAACCACCGTCCCACCCCCGCGCCCCACAACTGACCCTTGGGTTACCTTGCACAAGCCCCAAAGGCCCACCTCACTGTTTACTGGAACTGGGCTTAGATGTAGTGAGTTCATTAGCTCTGAGTCTTTGCTCCAGCTCCTCCTTCTGCCTGGGGTGCCTTCTCTGTCTTCTCACCCCCACTTCCCTTGTCCTCCTGGCCTGGGCCAGGGGCACCTTTGCAGTAGAGCCTTCCCTGCTTCCTCAGCACCCCCATACAAAACCTATCACACAGTAGGTGCCCGTGAAATGATGGCAGGAAGGAAAGAACAATGAATTATGTTCTATTCTCAGCTCTGTTGGGATCTGTTGCTGGTAACCTGGGAGTCACTTTGCTTGTCGGAAGCTTGGTCTCCCATGACACAGTGTTAAATCAGAGTTGGATGAAATGGCTTGCATTAAGCTTCTAAGAACCTTAGATTTAATGCAGAGGCTTCAGGCTATGGAAGCTTCCCTGCCCATCCCCCTATACACCCCGACAATAACAAAATTAAGTCATATAGCAGAAGTCTCAGTGATCTATGGAGAATGCATCTGATCCAGGCACTGTGCCAGACCCTTGTCTGGTCCACACTCCCTGAGCTCTGAGGGGTACAAAGGGCCCCATTTATAGATAAGGGAGTTGAAGCAAGGTGCCTTGCCCAAGGTCACACAGCTCAGGGGCTGAGCTCCCTGCAAGAAGGCCAGCCCCCATCATCCCAAAGGGGCTCCTGACCTCCTACCAGGGCCCCCTATGTTTAGCCACTGCCCTCCAACATAATAGCTGTAAGGATAGGCCCTTTTGCTAACTCTTGTTCCTGATCTCAGGAGGCTCGGGCTCAGAGGCTGGGCTGCCTTGTGAGCTGGGAATCTCATAGGCATGTAAAAGGGAATAGGGGTTTCTGGAGGGCAGTCACCCATGCATTTGGCAGCAGGGATACTCCAGCCCCGCATCCCTGCCAGCCAGAGGAAAACAGGTGCCTGGCCTCCTAAATCATGCTAGACCCCATGCCCTCCTCTGGTGGGGATACTTCTAAGTCAATCTGGGCCCAGCCCAAACAGTCTTGTAAATATCTGCCCCCTTTCCAGTTTCCTGAGAAGTTGTCCTGGCCATGCCCCTGTCAGAACCAACGGCTGGGTGGCAGAGCCTGCCCCCCACCTCAGCATCCATCCTTTGTGTAGAGAAGGGACCAGAGACCCTCTGCAGGACAGGTGGACAAATCAGGCCCTGGGCTCCTGTCTCAGTCTCCTCCAGTAACTTGTGTGGCCTAGGGCAAGGATTCACCCGAGCCTCGGTTTCCTCACCTGTGGGATGGGATCGGCACACCTACTCTACCCAGGTGTAGGCAATTAGACAGCAATTAGTGGGCTCTCGGTGGAAGTGGGGGAGCCTCTCAGCCAAGGGGTAAAGAGAAGAGTGTGGCTGGGCAGAACTGCAGGACATGATTCCTACACCCCTCCAAACTGTACTCCCATCTGTGCCCTAGGCAGACCCTCATGCATACCTGGGAAGGAGGGAGAGATGAGATTGGGAAGGCAGGAATCCTCCTCCCCCTTCCCTCACTTGGTCAGTTAATCCTTGTGGTCACAGAGAACTAGGTCTCTCATGGTCATTCCGTAGTGTTTCAGAGAAGCTGACCTACCTGCCCAAGGTCACCCAGCCAGAGAAGGTTGAACCGCGGGGAAGTCTGGCTGCCTGGGGCTCAGGCTTAACCACCAGGGGCCCCTGCCTCTAAAGCCACCAGCTCTTCCTCCTGAAAGCCTGGAAGCTGTAGTCTCACACAGATCTGGGGACCTGGCCCTGCCACCTGACCTGCCAAGTGGCCTCGGGCAATAGCCTCACCTATCTGAGTCTCCATTTCCTCACCTATAAACTGGGGCTACCCTGACTTTGCAGGTTGCCCTGAGCATTAAACAAGAGGCTGTTTTGAACTGCTCAGCCCCTGGCAGGACCCAGTATCATCCTAGTGGCAAACTGATATGTACCATGCTGTTGCTCCCTCATACAGCTGGAGCCATCAAGGCCTGAGGGGCAGGGGCCTGCCGGGATCCTGCAGCTAGCCAGAGTCAGAGGCATGGCAGGCCAAGCCCCAGCCTTGTGGTGCTTGCCCAGGCATCTCCCCACGCATGTCCACTGGGGGCCCACGTTAGCCTCAGCTGTGCTCCAGGTCCACCCCTGGTTAGTCCTCCAGAAGTTTACCTTGTGCCTCCCTCCCATCAGACAAGACACAGGATGCCAGGCCTGCCCTCAGCTACTAGGGTTCCCTCTGAGCTGGGACTCAGCTAGGGGACTACGATCAGTGGGGGAGGATGCTGAGGTCCAGGTAACCCAAGACCTGGTGGCTCTGGTGAAAGCAGACTCAGGAGATAATTGGGATAGGAGCAATCAGCTGAGGCCCTATAGAGCAGGTGGGACAGGGCTCCGGGAGTCATCCTGAGACCCCCTGGTTGTCCCCTGCCCTTACTTCTCCCTGTACTCTATTCTCTCTTCCTCAGAGACCTGAGGGAGGAGGCTCAGGCTTGGCAGCTGGACAGGGATGAGTGAAGAAGAAATCCTGGGTGGTGGTGTTCCCCAGGGATTGAAGGCACACTGTGCCTTGTTGGCTAAGGTCTGCCTAACTGGGTACACGTGGTTAGGGAAAGCTTCCTAGAGGAGGACCTGCCTGAAGATGGAGGAGGAGGTAGCTGGGCCTGGAGCACCAAGCAAAGGGAATTGTACAGGCAAATGCCCGAGGTGAGAAATTGCAGGGTGTTGTCCGGTGGGAACTGAAAGAACTTCCTCTCACTGGAGTTCAGGGGCTAAGCCATGCTGGGCCTGGTGGTCATGTGTGGACTTTGTCCTTTGTCCTGAGAGATCCTTCAGGATGGGGAGTGCATACTCCTTGACATGTTAGGAGGATTGTGTGGATGCTGTGAGGAGAAAAAATTGTGGGGGTGGGGCGGTGGGGTCCTGAGTAGACAACACTGAAGATGGCCAGGCAAGAAACACCAGTGGCCCTGGCCAGGATGGCGACAGTGGGGACAAATGAATGTGAGAAGTCAGAATGGGAGACTGAGGTGCTGAGGGGACAAAGTTTCCACAGTGACCTGGGGCCGGGCTGGGGTGGCAACCACTGTGTGTGGGGGAAACTGAGCATGGGAGAAGGCCAAAAGGCTGCCTAGAGCAGGCTCACTTCGATCCATCCCAGCCTCTGGGAATCCTTTCTTCCCTCCCCATCTTTTGGAACAAAGTTTCTGCCTCAGGGAAGAAAAGTTTATGTTATTTTTTTACTTTGTAACATGGCTGTGCCAGGCACACACACACACACACACACACACACACACACACACAGCACCCCCAACCACCTGCCTTCTTGAAAGCCTGAGAGAAAGTGTGGAAGCTTCCTTGGGGCCTTCCTCTCTAGATTCCAGTGGCTTCATGAGGAAGGAGGTATGGAAGGAGGGGGTTTGAGGAACAGGAGGAAAAACTGGGCATTTCTGCCACACACCCCCTTCCAACCACCCCACCCCCACCCACCCACATATACACCATCAGACCTTAGGTGCACACACAAGAACCCAAAGTCACGTGCCACAGAACACTCCCACTGCAGCCCCTAAAGCCCAGCATTCAAACCCCCTCACAATTTCCCCAATTCCTGCTTTATCTTCCCTCCTGGCTTGCCCTGGAAAGGAGTGGTGCGGGCACACACACAGGCCCAGGGGAACTACCTTCCCACCCCAGAGGACACACCAGCATGGCTGCTTTGTAACATGATGGAACTAGAGCAGACATCAGCATGAACTTCTCAGGCTTCCAGGTTGTGAAACCTGAGGCCAAGTTGAAAGTCTAGTTCATCTTCTTTGCAAGGTCCCCAAGCATGATCCTAGATCTCCCCCACACCTGGCAGCTCCTGTGATTCTGGGCCTGGTACCTGGAGCTGAGGCCTCCGTTCCAGTGCCCACCTTGGGGAAGCCTGCTGCAGCTATACTCAGCTGGCCTGAGTCCTCCCCCCACTGGCCTAGAGTGGGGGTGTAAAGGTCCCCACATGAAATCTGCCTGAGGGCTTAGATTCTGTACCCCAGCCCTTGACCCAAATGCCATCCTCTATCCAGAAATTTCAGCCTTCTTCCTCCCCTTCCTCCACTGCCCTGGGATGAGGGCCCAGTTGTTCACAGGCCCCAAGGGGCTGGCCTGGGAACTGGCTGTGTTTCTTGCCCTAAGGGCTCACCATTCCTGCTGCCCAGGCCTGCCCAGCAGCCTGGCTGCCTGCCTAGCTGCTGTGGCCAAGGTGGCCACAGCCTGTGCCCACAGAAGCCTGTGGGCAGAGGCAGGGCTCAGGCGTGTGAAGGCGGTGGGGGTGGGCAGTAGTCTGAGGGTGAGACTCTAATCCCCCAGGAGGTTAACTTCTGTCTCTGCCCACTGCAGGCAGAAGTATGTCTCGGCCAAGGGAGCTCACAGTCTGGGGAGGTGGCTTGGATAGCCCAGTAGCAGTCTGTTTCTAGTCCTTGGCACAGGCTGGGTCCTCTGCTCCTAACATTTCTTTCTTTTTTTAATTAAAAAAAAAAAACACGTTTTTTTAAGTTTATTTTTGAGAGAGAGACAGAGAGCACGAGAGGGGTGGGAGCATTGAGAGAGGGAGACATAGAATCCGAAGAAAGCTCTAGGCTCTGAGCTGTCAGCACAAAGCCCACAGCAGGGCTCAAACTCACAAAATCTGAGATCATGACCTGAGCCGAAGTCGGATGCTTAATCAACTGAGACACCTAGGCACCCCTGCTCCCAACATTTCAATCCATCCTCAGAGCAGCCCTAAGGGGTAAGGGAGCCCCAAGGGGGGTACTCAAGGTCACACAGCCAGTTAGTGTGGAGCTGCATGTTAGTTCTTCCTACTCTGGAGCCTCTGCCCCATGTGGTTGGTGCCTCAGGAGAGACCCTGGACGGGGTGGGTGGGGTGAGTAGAGTTGAGGGGAGAGCTCATAGAAAGCAGAGGACCTCCTTGGTTAGGGGCAGGCATCTGGGAGGCTCCCTGGAGGAGGACTTTTTTGTAGGGGGCCTGGTTAGATGGTTAAGAACTTGATGGGATGACATTCCAGTGGCAAAGCACAGCTTGAGCAGAGGCAGGGGTTTTGATGAACAGGGGGGGGGGGGGTGGGGGGAAGGGGGGGGGGGGGGGGGGGGGGGGGGGGGGGGGGGGGGGGGGGGGGGGGGGGGGGGGGGGGGGGAGGGGAGGTGAGTGGGTTGGCTAGGGTGTCCTGGTGCCCCAGGGCCTCTTATACCGCTTGAGGACCTGGGATGGAGGGTGCTGGCTATGGGAGTGTGTGGGCACTTTGCTCAGGCTCTGCTGGTCCAACTGGCCCAACCACTTCTTTTCAGGCCCTGCTCACAGTCCTGCTGAAAGCTGTTGGCAAACTCTGGGTGACGTCTGGGTCAGGAACCTAGGATCCCCCAGTCCTGATCTCGGGGCAAAATTATTAAGGGGTCCTGAGCCCCATAATGCTCTGTCATCTCCTCTAGAAAGCCTGCCCTGATTTTGGCCTCCAACAGAACAATTTCTAAGATGCAATCACAGCGTGGAGGGTAGGTCTGTCAGTTGGAGATTAAGTTATTGGAGGAATTATGGGAGATTTCTACTTTCCTCTGAAAGCTAGTCTTTATTTTCCTTATTTGCTCTGTTTTTCATCAGCAACCGCTAATGTGTAACATTACTTTTCTAGGTTTCTGTGACTCTCTCCCTATCTCTCATCCCCCATCCACCCCTGTCCTCCGATCTTCTTACAGGTTCCCAGCTAGCTAGCAGGATGCTGGACCACCTTCACTCCCAGGACCTCTGTTGCGCCATCCATGAAATGGGCGTGTTCAGGTCTCCCCGACTTTCCGGGACTGAGCCGGCAGCGGGGAAGGGCTAGGAGAAGAAGGCGCCGCCCGGCGCCGGGGCCCAGGTGTCGGCGCCAGTCCAACCTCCAGGTGGCTGCGCAACCCGGAATAGAGCCGTCTCTTTTATACCAGGCTTACGTCACAGGGATGGGCGGGGCCTCCGGCCGGCCTCGGAAAGGCTTCCCTGGGGCGGGGCGGGGCGGGGCCGGGCCCCCGGCTAGTGGGTACCCGAGCGCGGAGACGTGCCTGCGGGGGCGCGTGTGGCTGTCGGGGTGGGGGTGGGATGTTTGTGCCGCACGGGGGACGCCAGTGTGCCTGCGGTTCTTCCCTACCCTCCCTACATAGAGGGCTGCCTTCCCGCGCTGGGCCTGCCTCCAGTTCCCCACGGGCTAAAGGGCTCAGTGAGCTACCCGTGCTGGGGGGGTGGGGGTGTGTGTGGAGTGAAACTGAGGCATGGCCAGGCCAGGGGGCTGGCAAGCCCTGTGGGTGACTGGGCTGCTCAGACTCCCAGGTGTCAGAGCCTAGTGTGAGACCCAGCAGATCAGAGCAGAGGGTGCTGTTGCGTGTGCGGGATGGGAGAGGTGGAGGTGGTGGAGAAGGCTCCCTTGGGTCTCTGTGTCAAGAAAAAGCCTTCCTTCTGTTTCTGCCTCTGACAGCACCGACGTCTATCCAGCCCCCCTCCACACCCCTTTGGGTGTGGAGCCAGAAGTGGGGACTCAGGCAGGCAGGGGCTGTGCCATGGTCAACGTGGGACTGGGGCAGGCCAGGTGCTGCATACCGGTAATAGCTCCAGAAAAAACCCCGTGTCCCGTGCTCTCAGAAAACACCTGCCCCTTGCCTACTCCCAAGTATTTCCCCAAGTTTCACCTGAACACAAATATACTGACTACAGAACTTGGGGACTATTAGCTGGGCCTCATCAACTCTTTATTTGGCAGTTAACACCAACACAGACTGAGTCTCATGCCTAGTGCCCGGTGAGCCCGGTCTCCCCATCCTCCCAACCACCCACCAGGCCAGTGTTACCTTTATCATCTCCATTCCACAGATGAGGAAGCTGAGGCACAGTTAAGTCACAGGTCCAGGGTGTGAGGAGGATGTGAACCTGACCCCTCTAGGCCTTGGCTTGGCACTCTACTACCATGTGGCGCTGCTCCCAAACCCACTGCCCTTGCTTGCCCCCTACCCAGTGCCTGAGGCTGAAATCCCTGCTCATGACCATTTGGTGGCCTGAGGTATAGCCACAGGTTGGACCATGTCCCATGTGCCCTTCCAACCTTCATCCCCCAACTACTCTGCCATCCCCAGAAATCACCCAGGTGCAACACCCTTGCTGGCCCGGGCCTCTTGCTCCAGAAACATGAGTGACTCTACCTTGGCCAGGCCAGCACTCTGGGTGTGATGAGGATGGTGCTGGCAGCCAAAGTTTCAGGGATGGGGATGATGATATGGAGAGGCAGAAACAGAGAGCAAGAGGCAGAGAGGCCAGGACAAGGACCAACTCTTGGCAGGGATCAAGGGTGGGGGGGACCCCATCCTGCCCTCAGGTAGGTGGGCCCTAGGGACAGAAGAAGGTTTAGGCCTTTTCTAGGTTGCTTAGCTGAGTCCTGGACTTCCTGCAGAGGGGCCTGGGGGCCCCCAGGGTTCATGGTCTATGGGTGGGGTAGGGGCTGCACTGGTCATGCTAGCCCTCCTCTGGACAAACCCTCTAGGGAATCCACAGAGAACTAGCCCTGGGCGGATGCTGGGGGTAGGAGACTGGATGCTGTCCACCACTATCTGTGATGGGCCTGTTTCCTTGGCTGCAAACCCGGAGGAGGAAGAAGAGAAAGTACCACTTCCTGGTGGCTGCCATGGGCCCAGCCCTGCTTGGGGATTTACACCCTATGTCATGAGAGGCCATCAAGGGCTCTTCCAAAGCTGACAGCCTGTGACTCAGCAAAGTGATGATACCTGTGCCCCTGGCCAGTGTGAGCTGAGCCCTCACCAGGTGTCCACCCTGGCTGAGGTTTCCCGCACATCATCTCACCTAACCCTTACTCAGCCCCTGACATGAGTCTGTCATCAGCCCCTTTTTCAGGTGAGGACTCAGGATCAGAGAGGTGTGGTCGCCTGCCTCAGGTCATACAGTTAGCATGTGATACAGCCAAGGCTAGCTTCCAGGCCTCAGTAGGCCCTTTGAAGGCCTGGAGCAGGCAGGTTATGAGGGCACAGAGGCAAGCTCTCATGGACCCTGCCCTGGCCCACCCAGTGTGGCACCCAGGAACAGTTCCACCATGCACAGTGGCTCCAGCTGACTTTGGTCTGGACTCCCTGGACCCCACCCAAGCTTATTCTCTCTGGGGCCCCTGGTCGCAGCGTTTGTCTCTGCATCCTTCCTCTGCCCTTGTCACAGTGTGGCCTGCACAGCCTTAGCCTCTCTGCCCCTTTTGGGTTATCACACTTCCCCTTGAAGTCTCCAGAAGAGAAAGATTGGCTGAGGCCAGTGTGTGCTCACAGCCCCTGAGCCCACGTGTCTGCATAATCCTCAGGGCCCAGAAAGTACTTCCTGGTGTCTAATTTCAATCTTTCGAGCTCTCACAATACCAGCCCTGCTCTAAAGCCTTGGTTCTCAACAAGGTGTGATTTTGCCTGCTCCCCTGCCCCTCTCCCTGCCCCAGGGACATTTGGCAGTGTCTGGAGACATTTTTATCTGTCACAACTTGAGGGAGAGGAGTGCTATTGGCATCTAGTGGGTAGAGGGCAGGCATGCTGCTAAACATCCTGCAAGGCACAGGACAGTCCTCATAACAAAGAATTATCTGGCCCAAAGGGCAATAGTGCTGAGATTGAGAACTCCGGACATAAAACATGGGCTTTGGAGCCAGGCAGACTTTGGTTCGAATCCTGCTTCTACCATTCACTAGCTCTGTACCCCTGGGCAAGTGGCCTTGCTTCTCTTTGAGACTCAGTTTGCTCTTCATTCAAAGTGACACTAACAGTAACCCTTACCTTATAGGGTCTGAGAACTGATTGAATTGAACATATCCAATACTGGGCACGGGGCCTGGCACTGGGGAAGCTCCATTAGTGATAGCCATTATTCTTCCTTTCCATTTTCTAAGGTGAACCTCAGGGTGTGGGAGCAAAGTTCCCGTGGCTGGATCTGGAGATCCCTGAGGGTCAACCCTCCTTTGCCCTCTCTCCAGCAGTCCTTGGTACAGGGTGGACCTATTGTTGATGCTGAGGGAGAGAATACTTGCCAAGGTAGACCTGGAAGGAGGAACCAGAAAGGAAACTTGATCCCGGGTGGACAAAAGTCACCTGAAGCTCACCCTCCCTCCAGCCCAACTCCAGGGAAGCCATGGGGTGGGGTGGGGGTGAGAGAATGAGGACACAAAACACACTAATGAATACGTTCCCTTAGCTCAGGGAAGTACCATGGATTCACAGCTGGGCATCTGGGAGGAGTGTCATGTGAGTGGACACAACCAAGACAGGTAGAGACATGGGGGTGGGTGGGAAATGGCATTCGGGGCCCAGAGAATAGAATGTTCAAAGGTCCTGTTGTGAGGGGTAAGGCATAAGGTTTATTTTCCAAATGATATCCAGTGTGGTCAGAGGGGTCCAGCTTGGTGGAAAAAGCCTACCCCAATGGGGCAATAGGACTACAAACATGGACATAAACCGGTTCTCAAAATAGGCCCTCCCTTCCAGGTATAGGATACCTGTGTCCCTGTTTGCTCTGTGGTAAAAAGAGTCATTGTAGTTTTTCTCTTTCCAGTCTAAACCCACCCCCCTTAAAACAGAGTTTTGGGATCCACATCTCTGCCAGGGCTCTCCATCCCTGGAGGTCTCACTAAACACCTCCTCCTCCCAATCTAACCACAGCCCCATGACCCACCTGGTCTGTCCTGTTCTCCCCATACATCTTTCACAACCTAGGGTCCTCCAACCTGCACAATGTGGCAGCCTCTGTCCCTATCCATTCTCCCAGGAGGCCACTCCAGTGTAACAGCTGCCACCATCTGCTCCTTGAGAAAACCTTGAGCCCCTTGGATCAACTCAGGCCTCCTCAGGAATTGCCCCTCATTTCCAATCATTAGGCTTCAGCAGGGAAGAGCTGTCTAGGTGTTCCCCTGGAAGGTCTGGGACCTGGAACCCTCTTCTTTGCCTCTGGAAAATGACATTTCTTTGGAGTATGGAGTCATCAGCTCTTTCCTTTCTGAGCTTTGAAGGCAAGGGAATGGACTCCTTGGGTCCCTCACCATCCCCAGACTTTAGGCCCAGAGGGTACCCAGTGAATGAATGAGTTATGCCTGACAACCAAGTTTCAAGTGTGGAAGGAAGCTCAGGTGCCTATTAGGGGCGGTGGGGAGATATGGACGGTGGGGGCAGGAGAGCAGAAAGCTGAGGGGTCAGGATAGGGGCTGCTCCTGGAATCTCTCAACCAGCAGTGATGAACCAGCTAGAGCCTCCCACCCTGGAGCTTTCTCAGCCACTCTCAGGGCCAGGGACGGGACGAGCCGGCCTGGCAGCAGGCACTGGGCCCAGCCGCGTCTTCACTCCCACCAACAAAAAGGGGCGGGGGGGAGAGAGAGAGAGAGAGAAAGAGAGAGAGACCGGGCGCGGCGGGCCAGCTGGCCGGTGGGGAGTCCCGGGCGTGGGCGCTGGGAGCTGGGGAAGCCCCGCCGGCACCTCCCAGGCTACGGTGTGAGAGGGGTGGAGAATGGGGTGGGGGGGTTGGGAGAGCGTCCTCCTCCCGCGGGCCTCATTGTCCTCCTCTGTAAAGTGGCCCCCCTTCTGAGGGCTGGTACGCGCGCCAAGGTCTGGCAGGGGCCGACGTGCGTCGAGACCGGCCGAGAGTGACCGGCACCGGGAGGCGGAGGCCGGGACCCCCTCCTCTCCGCGGCGGGGGCGGGGCCTTAGGGGGCTGGCCCTTGTGAAGGCGGGCCCTGAGCGGGGGCGGGGCCGTGGCAGGCACCTGGGTGAGGTCGCGCCGCCCCGCCCCCTTGCACTTCCGTGTGCAGCGGCTCGAGAGAGGGAGGCTGCGGCACCGGGATCCCCGGAGCGACCCTCGGCATCCGCCCGCCGCGCTGAGGCCCGGACGGGACTCAGCGGCCTCCGGGCCCGTCCCGGTCGGGCCCGCATCGACCCCCAGTCCTCGCGCGCGCCCCGGAACGGAGCAGGGAGCTGGACCCCAGACGTCGAGACCCCTGGCGCCTGGAGGTGTGCGGGAGGTGAGTGAGGGCCGGGACCGGACGAGGGAGCCGGGCTACCCTTAGGGCGCGCCGCCCCTCCCTTCCCCCTCTCCAATCCGGTTCTCGTTTCCAAAACTGAGAAACTGAGCCGCGGCCAGCGAAAGTCCCCGCCGCGCTCCGAGACCCGCCGGTGCCTCCGTCCCCGGTCCGTCGGTCTGTCCCTCCGTTCAGCGGTACGGGCCGAGGCCCTCTCGTTGGTCTGCTCCCGGCCCCTCTACCCGCCAGTATGTCCCTAGACCCTCCGAGCGTCCGCCCGTCCCCGTCGATTCCCTGGGGCCCTCGGTCGGTCCATCTGTCCCCACCCCCTCTTGTGTTCCCGCGTCCGCGTCTTCCTAATCTTGATCTGTCTGTCCTTAGACCTCCGCGTGCCCCACCCCCACCGCACCTCCCGCCGCCCCTGGATCCCGTCCTCCCAGAGCCGCGCCCCCAACCCACGCTCGTCGCCCCCTGCCGGTCCCGCCGCCTCTCCTTTTCTACCGCGGAGCAGAAGCCAGGCCGCCTGCCTTGCCTCGCCGCCCGCCCCTGGGTCCCTGCCCGGCCCAGCCGGAGCGGCGCCTCCTTCTCGCTCGCTCTCTCCTTTCAGTCTGGGTGTCTCTCTCGGTCTTTCTCCATCTGTCTCCGGCTGGGCGTGGCTCCAGTCTCCACCATCCCCCTTACCGCCCCACCCCTCCGCCCCTCTGAGCCCCCTCGCCTAGAGGCCCCTTCCAGGTCCCGTCGGTCCTAGCCCCTCCGCAATTCAGACGCCACCCCTCCCCCCGTGGGTCCCGGCCAGGTGAGGGGAGAGAGTGGAGGAGATTCGGGGTGAAGAGGCTGGAGGTGGGCACCGTCAGAACTGTCCTACTTTTCTGACTCTCATTTCCTCCCGTAAGAAGGGAGAGCCCCACTAAGCCCCCCACTCACACCTGGTCAGAAGGATTTGCTGTGCGTAAGAGCATCCCCTTCTCCTCTGGTCCCTACCCTATACGGTTGGACTTGACTCCTTGTAATGAGTTGCCTGTATCTGGACATGTAGGTACATTGTGTGTCTGTGTCTGCCTGTGTGTTCTTTGTCACTGTGTCTGGAACTTGCCTCTGTGGTCTTTTCCCACCTGTGTGCCTTCCCTATGTACATGTGTGTATGTCTGTGTGTCCTGAGGCTCTGTGTGCCCTTCGCAACTCTGTGTGCACTATGTCTTGGTGTGTCCTTTATCACCAGACTCCCGTCAATGTGTTGGGGTGTGTGTGTGTCTTTGTGTGCCTATGTGTCCCTTGTGTGTCTGGACAGTCCTATGTTGTACACTGGGCGTGCCATGGTGACCCACTGGCCAAATACATTTGAGCTGTTAGTTTTGGGAGCCTGTGTTAGAGTGTTAGCCCACCAGGCTCATGTGTGTGTCTGAGTGTGGGTATGTGTGTAACACTCGTTCTTCCTCTCCCTCTGCTACTGAGCCTCTGTGACCAGGCTGACCTGGTCACCAAGGGAGGGGACTGGTCCCTTGAGTTTCCTTGTTCCTGCTGTGGACTGAGTTGGGGTGCGGTGGACAGGCCCGTAGAGGGCAGTCCTGTTTGTGTGTGTGTGTGTGTGTGTGTGTATGTGATGTAGAGGTGTTTGGACAGCTATACCTAGCTATAGGCTGGTATAAGGGATCTGGTGTGTTCAGAACTGTGGCTGGGCGAGACTGGTGAGTGTGTGACTGGTGGGAGACTCACAGTCTGACTATGAAACTGCCAGTCTGTGTGCTAGGGAGTCCCTGTGATTGTAGGGAACCGAGAGTGTGGTGCCTGCGCCCCGAGGTGACAGTGCTGGGCAGGAAGGTGAGAGCCCCAGTGTGTGTGAGCATGTGGGAGGCTGTGAGGGTGTGGATGTGCACGGGGCACCTCAAGGCCAGCCCTGGTTCCTGGGGAGTTGGGGAAGGCCTCTATCTCTTGCCTTCCTCTGCTCCCCCAAGTTGAAGGATACCCGAGGGCAAGTCTTTGGGTTTGCAGTGCTGTGACCAAGACCTAGGGCTCAAATACTCACTGTGCCTCTTACGGGTGCAAGACTGGGGCTAGGCCTCTCTAAGGCTGAGTCCCCTTACCTGCAGAATGGAGAAAGTTGCTGTGAGGACTTGAGGTCCTGTGTCAACAGTCCTCTAACACAGGCTTGCTTGTCAGAGCTCAGCACATGCTAAGTCTTATTTGGAGACCACTCCCCCCTGCCTACTCTATGGTCTCCATTTTCCTGAGAGCTGGGCTAATAAAAGCCCAGATAGTCCCCCACCCAGTTTCTTTTCTGTGATGTGTCTGGTGCCCCCTCCCGTGCCCTTTACCAGACTGCTTTCGGAAGGGCTGAGGGCTGGCAGAGACCCCAGCAGCCTTATTCAGCCCACTTGACACCTGCCCAGTCTCAGCAACACTGATGGGGAAGAAGGGGCTCGGGGTGGGGGGGTGATTTGGAGCTTGACTGCAGGATGCTGACACCATTTAGCTGCCACAGCTAATTGGAGTTTAAATTAAAATTAGAAATAAAGTACAGACAAGCCTGAGGATGACTCAGTCCCTAGGGAGCGGTGATGGGGGTCTTCAGTGGGAGGAGGAGCTCACATCTTGGGGAGAGGAATCTTTTGTGGAGGCCCAGGCCTTTCAGCCAGGAGACCTGGGACACCTTGCTGCCATTGCCATTCCTTCCTTCTAGGATCTCTCTGGGCCTCGGTTTTTTCAGCTGTATAATGGGCACAATATTAATGTGAGAATCACCTGAGCTAAAAGGTGTAAAACAAAGAATAAAAAAGTGTCATGAGGCACCTGGGTGGCTCAGTTGGTTGAGCATCCAACTTCTGATATCAGTTCAGGTCGTGATCTCCTTGTTCAGAATCGAGCCCCTCGTAGCACTCCGTGCTCAGCATGGAGCCTGCTTAAGATTCTCTCTCTCCCTCTCTCTCTCTGCCCCCTCCTTCAAAATAAATAAATAAACATTTTTTTAAAAAATGTCACTATTTGGTACTCCCAAGGTGAGTCTAGCACAGGAGCTATATCATGCCGCATCACTGGGGCCTCAGAACCACCTGGAGAGATGTAGTCTCCTCATTTTAAAGATAAGATAAACTGAGGCTCAGGGAAATTACCCCAGGCCACAGAGCAGTGGCTCCCCCAATTGCCACTAGGTCTCCTAAGTCATAGGGCAACCTCTTGCAGACAGGAAGATTAGGACAACCTCGGGCGGACAGTGGGAGCTTTCTTGCTGCATCTGTAGTCTGGAAATGCTCTGAGGGCTGAGACACAGCGATCCAACCCCTAGCGTGGAGAGGACATGGGGCCGGTGCCCTGGAGAAGTTGGGCCCAACACTCCACTTCACAGAAGAGAAAACTGGGTCCAAAGAGGCTGAGGCCTCAGAGCCAGATGGGGCTGAGCCGGGCCTGCGTTGGTCGTTCTGGGGCTGACTGATGGGGAAAGCCTGTTTGGCAGTGCCTCCCAGCTCAGCTGTTGCCTCTTGTTCCTGCAGGTCTGCCTGGAACTGGCCCAGGTGAGGGCAGCGGACCTACTTCTGGTGGTGGTAGCGTGGCGGTGGCCGCAGCGGGAGCCAGGACTGAGTGCAAGGGGGAGCCAGGAGCCCCAGGTAAGACTGGATCCTCCTAGACAGATGGACATATGGACAGTGTGCCAGGGTGGCCTTCCTCTTTGGGTTCCTCCCCATCTGCTGGGGCTGGGGCTGGGGCTGGGTCAGGTAGGGGAAGGGTCACACAGAGTCCCTGGGTTGAGTGAGGAGCCTGGGTGCCCAGAGCGGGCAGCAGTTGGCCTTGCCTATGAGGGCTCCCTGCCTGACACTGGCTCTTGGCCCAGGGAAGACTGTGGCCTTGGAGCTCAGAGGCCTGGGGCCCACCGGCCATCTGGGGTGAGGAGGGGTGACATTTTGCTAGTCAGTTAGAAAGAAGGCGGGGCATGTGCCAAGGGTTCAGGGTGGATGTATCAGCTTTTCTATGGCCTCTTGTCTCTGCCTCAGGCTGTTCTCATCATCTCACAGGGAAACTGAGGTTTGCCCTGGGCCCCACGGTGTGTTGGACACCAAACTGAGAATGGAATGAGGTCTCTCCTGAGTTCTTTTCCACATCCCAGTTCCCTCATTTGCCCATCTTCTCTGGGGTGAAGGAGAGATACACAATTCTCCTCCCCAGCCTCCAGATTCTGGGTGAGTTAGGCAGTCTCTAAGTAATACTGGGGAAGGCTGCACTCAGGCTCCTTATAAAGCTAAAGATTCCTTCTTTTGGGGCCAGACCTCCTTCCTTCTGCCCTCATTATAATGAAAACAGCCCTGAGAGTTACCTATCGAATGTCCAAAGTTCAGTGGATAAGATTCTGGGGTGTGATTGAGGGGGTTTGCTGAGGGCACTTGGAACCTAGGGAGTGACAGTGGGGAGGGGTGGCAAAGGTGGTCTTTCCTCAGGGAGGCCTCCCTGATCAACCCCTGCTCCTGCCCCTACTGCCCCACTCCCGCCCCTACTGGTATCTACAGGTTTTGGGGGGGCAGCAGGGGTGGGGGGTGGTGGTGAATAGATCAGTGGGGGCTGTGCTCTCAGAGCTTAACTTGGAGGGGAAGGAGGGCAGGAGGGCAGGGCCCTGGCTCCTGGGATGGGAGTGGGGGCTAAACAAGGGGAGGGTCATCATTGGGTCTGCTGTTTATTCAACTTACCATCAAACCTGGTGAGGGGAGGGGAGGAGGTGTCCTTGGCAGGCTGGAGGCCTCTGCTACCTGAGGTCAGGGACCCACCCACTCCCAGCACTGAGCCTCATTCCCTAAGAAATTCAACCAATTAGTCTTGGAGCCAGCCCACTTTCAAAGCTCAAACCTCACCTCCCAGCCGGCGCAGACACAGATATGCTCACACAGGGATATAGAAACTGAGCTGCCCTCTGCGCCCAGGCCTGCACACCCTCAAGTGTCCACACACGCACCACACATGCGCACACACATCCACAGGCATGCTCAAACACGCACTCGGGTGCTCGGCCAGTCACCCTTGCATTCAGAAGCCTGCCCACACACACCACACTGCCCATCCTGGGTCAGGAAACGGGGTCCTTGGTCAGGGTCACAACCCAGCCTGTGTCTGGCACTGAGGGTGAGGTTTGAGGTGTGGTTGTGACCACAGGTGCTCCAGGGGGCTGGGCCACACCAGGAGGTGGGCTCTGCCTGCCCAGGCATTCACCAGCCATCCTGCTCACCTGGGCCAGATCCCGCCCCCCCCCCCCCCCCCCCCCCGGCTGACCAGGACTCAGTAGGGGGTGGGGGGAGGGACGATGGGGGACAACTTCAGCTGTGCTGGCACTGTTTGTGGCTGCTGCCGCAGAGGAGGAAGTGGGCTGCCTGTGGTCATGGGGCTAAGGTGCTCGAAGGTGGGTGGGGGTCCAATCAGTTCCTCTGTCCCCGCAGTGTCAGTGCCTACAGCGGAGTTGCTGGGCTCTGGCGACTGGGAGGCAAGCAGGGTACTTCTCCCAGGGCGGTCTGTACACTTTCCAAGGCCTGGGCCCAGGGAGAGATCTGTCCATCTGAGGTGCTTCCGGAGGCTCACTTCCCTTGGGCTGCCCAGGAAGTGGTTTCAGAGTGGGACTGACCAGCCCTCCGGCTGTGGCCTGCCCCGCCCCGGCCTTGCCTGTGAGGGGAGCAGGGCCTGGCCAGTGGGTTAGGCTGACTGACCAGGCTTCCCGCTGCCAGGGCTGACCAGGCCTTGACAGAGGCCCGAGGAGAGGGCTCGGGGAGCTGAGGCTATGAAGTCCCCTGCAACCCCCATCACCCCAGCTCCTCCTTTCCTCTGAGCTCAGAGGCTCAGAGCGCTAACTCTGGCAGGCAGAGCCGCGTCGCATGAACTGGCGTCGGCTGGGTTGCGTCTCAGGGATTAGCCGGCTCCAAGCTGTACGAATGAACTTGGACAAGTGGCTTTGATGCCTGGTGCCTCATCTTTCTTCTCTGACAGATGAGACAATGATAGCATCCATCTTCCTGTGGTTGTGCCGGAAGCTACAGATAATGTATGCAAAGTAGCTAGCATCTTGCCTGGCACTTTATTAGTGTTTAAGGGGTAGAAACTGGAGTTATGTAAAGCACTTAGCACTCAGTTTGTGGTAACAATCCCCCAAAACAGCAAGTGGTACTGATGGTGGGGTTATTATCGTCTGAAGGCCTGGGCACTGGCCCAGTGTCACAGGGCCAGGTGGCTGCACAATGCGGCTGAGAAGCCAGGTCTCAGGCTCCTTCACTCCCGCTCTGTTCTGCCTCCCGGTGGCAATGCTGCAGGGTGGGGAGGGTACGTTCCATGTCCTCTGAGGAGAGGAGCTGCAGGGCGGAGCAGCTGTGCCCACTCAGCAGCCCAGCCCCCTCACTCCCTTTCAAAGGGAGGAAAATAGATCTCATGACAAATGGATGCAGGGAAGAGAAAGGCAGCTGCCTGCTGCCCCCTCAGCCTCCCCTGGGCCCCTTCCCTGACTCTGGTCCCCTGCGGGACGTTGGGCCTGGAGAAACTGACGCTGGTGATGGGGGTGGTGGGTGGTGAGCCCTCCTGCCAGACTGCCTGCCCTTTGGACCCCTGGAGTCAGCCTGTGGACTGGGAAGGGGGTAGACATCTGGGGATAGAAACTCCCCCTACACACATGTCCATACATACATCCTTGACACGTGGCGGCTGGTGACAGGGACATGCTTGTGCTAGCGACAGGGAGGGGAAGCCCTTTGCTATCCAGGGCCCAGAGGCTGGGGGCCTCGGGTGTTGGTGTGGTAATGATAGTGGTATTGTAGGCGGGGGCCAGAAGACTGGAGGGCTGGAGATTGGCAGGGGTCTGGGCTAGGAGTTTTGAGTGAGGGCATATCCTGAAGGTTTAGGAGCAAGACCTCTGCAAGCACCAGACAGACCTGGGTTCGAATTCTCACTTGATATTTACTGGCTGTGTAGTCTTGAGCCAGGGACTAGACTGCTTTGAGCCTCAGCTGCCTCATCTGTGAAATGGGAAGGTGAAGGAGTTGTCCATTTGAGACCTGAATGATAAGGAGCCAGTGTGTGTTTCAGAGGAGGGGCAGGAAGACAGAACAGCAAATGCGGAGACTCCTAAGCAGGAAGGAACTTGGCTGTTCAGGGAACTGAAAGGGGTCACTGTGGCCTGGGGCAGAGGAGTGAGGGGAAGGCAGTGGCCGAGGAGGTCAGGGAGGGTGGGTCAGGCCCGGGGGAGGCACCTAGGCTTATTGGGAAGGAAAAGGTAACCATTAGGGATTTGGGCAGGGAGTGACGAGATCTGCCTTAGTTGCTGGGGCAGAAGGACTGTGGGGCCAGAGCAGAGGATGGAGAGCAAGCAGGTGCAGAGCCTGGGGAAGGTGATGGGGTGCTAGGATGGGGACAGCGGTGGACAGAAGAGATTACTTCAGGGTAGAATGCAGCACAGAACTGATGGTGATGCTGTGTGGGGAGGAGGGTGAACCCCCCACCTCCTCTGGTGTCATGGGGCCAGTGCTGGCCCTGCTAGGAGATGAGGGGACACTTGCGTGGAGGACACGAGGAGGCCTGGCTCAAGTGCATTTGAGTGTCTCTAGAGCATGGTGAGCTTGGGGAGGCAGGTGGGCCCACAGGCAGGCCTGGAGTTTGTGGGACCTGAGCTGAAAGCAGAGACATGAGAGTCAAGAGGTAGCGTGCAAGCCTGGGCTGGGGAGGACGGGGTTCGGCAGGTCTTTGGTGGGAAAGTTCAAGAGGCCCTCGGTATGGGGTTGGGATGGCTGTCCCTCGAAGGTCCCTGCCAAGGTGCCCAGGAGGGCAGGCTTGCGGTGGCTGAGCCACTGTTTTCACAACAGCCCCGGAAGCTTTGGATCATGTCACTGGCTTGTTGGGTAAACAGGCACAGTGGAGCGGCTAGATCAGATGCTTGCTTGGTGTGGGCTGCAGGGGCTGGGAGCCCGGACCAGGGTGGAGGGAGACAGGAGGATTGCAGGGCCTTCTAGAACTAGGGCTGGAGAAAGCTTGTGGGTCTGAAGTATCAGTACAGGGAGACCGAGGCCCTGAGAGAGAGAGCAGCTAGCCCAGGGTCTGCCAATGGTCTCAGGCTGCCTTTGCCAAGCCTGGTCTTTTCCCAGAGCAGCAGTCCAGAGCAGGGCATTACAGGGGTGGGAGGCTTGAGAGAGCCCCTTTACCACTGATCCTGGTGACAGGACGGCTGGAAATGGGCAGGGGGGCAGGCGTGGAGAGGCCAGGTGTGAGGGTGGAGGAGGTGATAAGGATGATGGTGCCAGGTCTTGCACTCAGCACAGCCTCCTAGGCAGGGCAAGATCACTCCCTTTTACAGACGGGGATGCCAGGGCACCTTCACCAGGCTCACAGGGCACCAAGGAGCAGACCAGGTCTGAACTAGACCTGTCCAACCTACACCCAGGCCCCCACTCCTAAGTTCCTGTGTTCACTGCCCGCCATGGGATGGCACGCCATGGCCCTGCCTCTCTCCCGGCTTCTCCTGATCCCCAGATGGGGAGGCGTCATCCGAGCCCTACTCCCCTTGTGGTGATGGGTGGCAAAAGCCTTAGGCGCCCATTTCACCTTCTCCCAAACACAGAGATTAATGTCAACTATGGGGAGAACCATGGGAATCTGGAAGTAGGCCTCTGGGGGTGCAGAGGGACAAGGTGGAGGAAGTAGACTCGGGGCCCACCTCTTTGGAGGCTGGAGGAGGAACCATTCCCACCCCCAGGCACACAGACATGCCCTCACCCCACAGGAGGCCAGGTGGCCAGTTCCAGAGTTAGAACTGGAGGGTCCCCCTCTGCCTCCCCACGGGGCTGCCCCAACGGCTTTGTGGCTTTGGATGAATTGCTCTCTTTTTGTTGAGTTCTGCTCAGTGAGTCTGAGCTCACTGGAGGTCATGTGTGAGGTACCTGGCGTGGCCGTCCCACCTGACAGGTGTGAACCTTCCCCTCCTTCCGTGTGCCAGGCCTCGGACTGCCACCTGTGACCCCTGGTCTCGTCCTCAGCCTCCGCTGTCCCCTCAGATGGGTGGGCGGGGAGGCCTGCCCAGTGATGTATGCGACTGGCCCACTTCTTCCTCTGTGCACTTTGGACTTTGCTCTGGGCCAGGAGGGACTTTCTCTGCCTCCTTCCGTGGAGAGGCCCAGCCTGCCTGACACCCAGCTGCTGTTTCCCTCCTTAGCTGTTGTGCCCCAGGGGCTGTGGTCGAAAAGGCTACATTTGGACATTCCTGGTGCCAGACCCTAGCCAGACGTGTGTGGGTGCTTCCAGACTTGTGTGTTTATCCCTGTCTGCCTGGAATATCTCTGTCCATTGTGCTGGTGATACCGTGTGTGCACACAGATCTCTCTGCGCTTATGAGTGCATGAGGGTATCGATGTCTGTCAACAGGTGACAGCGGTTGTGGGGGGTGGTGTTTCTCAGTGTGTGTCACTGAGTCATCCTAGGAGTGTGTATGTGCCTGTGGTTACAACCATCTGTGTGTGTGTCTAACTGCAAGCAGGGTTCCCCATGTGTAACTGTGTTTGGGTTGGTGGGTGTGCCCGTGTGTGCACACATGTGCAGTTATTCTGGGAAAGACCCTCATGTACCCCCCACCCCAGCTCTTCACAGAGGCCCCCTTGTCCTCAGTCCTGCCATGAAGGGGCCTTTGTTTCTCCCTCAGGGGGTACCTGGAACTCTCCCTCTGACTGAGCCCAGGGCTTCCCCAATCCTAGGACTAGCTGAGTGACTCAAGGCCTGGGCCTGGCATGGACTATGCCCCCAAGAAGGTCCTATCCTCACCCCTCCCCTTACCATGTGCTGGCAGGAGGAGTGTGAGCCAGTGACAGCCAGGGTCCCAAGTCTTGCCTCTCAGACCCTTCCAGATCCTCTGACTGGCTGGGCCAGCTGCACCCCTGCACATCTCTCAGATTGAAGCCTGGTCCCCATTCTACCCCAGCCCCTCTCGCTCCCTTCCACTCACTACCTGAGCAGCGGTCATATTCTCCTCTGTAGTTACATATTTATGTGACTGTCCCCCACCTTCCTAGCTGTGAGTTCCATGGCCCAGTATGTCTTGTCACTGTGGTGCCTGCTGGCTGGGCCTGAGGAGGGCTGGACTGGGCCTTTGGGACTTAGAGCCCCCACCCCATCGTGTGCAGAATTATGTCACCACCTTTACGTGCTTTCCTGGGAAGAGGGTCCACATCTTTCATTGGTTCTCAGGGTATGACCACCCCTTTGCAATTGCAGAGGCTTCACTCATGCTGCTCAGGCCTCACCTGTGATTCCCACTGGATCCCTGTGGACTGGGTCAGCCTGGCAGAATGATTTTTGAATGTCCCCAGGACATTCATATGTGTGGCCAGAGCTGAGAAGCCCAAGACAGGGACTGAGACAGTGCCCAGAGAACAGACCCAGGTCCTCAGCATGCACTTCTCAGACAACTGCACAGGGTACCTGTAGTGAGTACATGAGGCAGGGAAGAAGCTGGCTTCCTGATTCCCCAGGGTTGGCCTTTAGAACTGTCTGGAAGGATATGTAGGAATTCAGGACATTCTGGCTGAGGGAATAGCATATGTAAAAGAGGGGGCTTAAAAGCGAGATAGGAGTTCACAGAGTAGCCAGAGGTGAGACCTGAGGTGAAGCAAGCCAGGGCCAGGCTGAGGTCTGGGGTTTCTCCAAGGGCAGTGGGAGCCCAGGAAGTTTCATGGGTTGGTGGTGACTGAGGTCGCTGGGGAAAGGGAGGAGAGTCCACTGCAGTGGTTGGTCTGTGAGGAGCGGGGCAAGAAGGAGCACTCATGGGGGTTGGGAGCAAGTGTCTGGACTTGCTCTGGGACTTGGCTATGATCTGAGACCGTAGCTGGTTCTCCTCCAAGACAAAGCTGGTCATATGGAGGCTGGGGCACAGGACCTGGTGGAAGGGCCTTAGAGGGGACCTTGCCTAGCCCTTCCCCTCCCCCACCTCCTGCTCTTCTTGCTGAGCCCATTTCCTGGGTTGTGAAACCCCTGTGGCCTCTCTGACTTGCTTCCGTCTGGGAAGGCCATCTGGGGAGGCCATCCTCCCTGCCAAGCCCGGCTGCCTTGCCCTGTTGCTGCTCTGCCAGAGTCAGCCCTGCTCCATACTACTGATCACACTGCCTTTCACTCGCCTTCACTCCCACTCTCTGGGCCTCATGTGTCCTCCCTCCTTCATTCATCCTTTTAGGCCCAAGTGGGCTAGACCTTGAACTACTTCCCAGGCCGGGTCTGTATACCGAGGAAATCCTGGGCCGACACTGCCTCCACTTTGCAGCCAACTCCACCCAGCCTTGACTGGCAGCGGGTGGTACCTTCCATGGGCAGGTGACAGGGGCTGGCCCCAAGATTGGGCAGATATGTGTGGGAAAGGGTTGCATGGGAGGTGGGCGTCTTCTGCCCCAGCAGCTGCCCCGGCTCTGTTTGCTTGCCTTTCTCGACCTCAGCCTGCCCCCTCTTATTTCCCTGGCAGATTTTCTGAGGAAGCCTCCATCTATGTTTGCACACACTCCCCAAGAGCCTGGCCAAGTCTCTCTTCTTGGGGCCCCACTTTGCTCCTCAGTCCAGTGGGCATGTCCCTGTGGCCTATGAGACAGAATCCAGTGCCAGGGAAGGACCGGAGTAGAGGGGCCAGGTCGGGTCTGGGGACCTGGAGACTCTCATTGCAGGACCTCATTCTTGGTTTCCCCCTCCCTGCAAAGAGGAGATGGGCGGGTCAGTGTCTAAAGGTCCATCTCTTAGATATGTTTTGATTTAATGGGTTTTATTTTTCACCTTTAACAAAACTGTTATTGAACAGATTACACGCGATTGCTGTGGAAGAGTTAGAAAGTACACTTCTATTCCGGATGGCACACCTCAGGCCATGTCTCCCACATCACCCCCATTGCTGGAACACACTCACGGGTGTACACGTGGATGTGCAGCATGCACACTTGTCCTCTGTGCCCCAGGAGTCCTCACCAGTGCGGTCACTCTGCTCACCTCAAGGTTGGCCTTGTCCACTGCCCTGGGCGGCCTGGGAGTACATTGCCCTGGAGGAGGTGACCTGCCTGCTCTGGTCCTGCCCAGCACCACCTTTCCTTACCTCTGGGTGGCTGGTCTAGGGTGGGGTGGGGAGCCGAGTCAGTGGGCCCTCATGCCTTGGGACTGGAATCTAGTATGGCCTAGGCTTCCCCAGGTTTTGAGCACCAGAGGCTGGCCCAAGGGGCTGGGATGGGCGGAAAGGTAGAATTCAGGGGTCTGTACCACCCTCATACAGAAAAGGAAGAGGTCCTCAAGGTCAGGTCTAGGACTGGCCCAGAGGGGGTTGGGCAGATAGACTCTGATTAAGCACAGGGCACCACTCTCCTGGTGCCCTTACCCCTCTCCTCGTTTCCTCTGTCCTCAGTGTCTGTGTGTGGTGCTTGGCACATTTATCTGTCTGTACCTTTGCTCCCTCTTTCCCTTTGTCTCTTCTTCCTGACATGGTATACGGGAAAGAACATCGGCTGCAAGATGCCGGCCTGGATTCAAATCCTTCTACCACTTACTGGCTGTGTGACCTTGGGCAGGGCATTTAACCTCTCCAAATCTGTTTCTTCATCAGTAAAATACCCACTTCCAGAACCAGCACGGACACGAAGTGAGCTAATGCCATTACAAGGTTAATCTGGTGTGTGTTGGCCTTAGGGAAGGATGATCCTTCTTATAAGTGAGGGTGCTGAGATTCACCCCCAGATCCTCTGACTCTGTGTCCGGTGCTCCCCCACTTCATAGGGCTGCCTCTGCTATGGGCTGAAGAAACTGGAGAGTAGAGATTAACAGCCCACTGCTAGCTGGGAAAGGCCTGGCTGGCCTCAGCCGGCTCTGAGGGGCAGGTCCCCATGGAGGTCTGTGTGGGATCAGCCCTTGCCACTTCCAGGCCTGGCAGAGCGGCAGTGAGGCTGAGCCAGTGGCCTTCCTTTGGGGCCTGTGGGCCTGGGCCTATTTGCATGGGGGCTATAAATAATCGGCACACCTTGCTTTTGTGCTGTTACTTCAGTCCCTGGTTTCCCCACCAGTGTTCAGACTGCAAGGTAGATGGGCAGCGCTGGCTCCACTGTGCAGGGCCCAAGACCTCTCTCAGGGTCACGTGGTAATAGAAGAAGATCCTGGTTCATGGTGTCTGTCTCCCTCCTGGGGTCTGGGCCGTGCAGTGGGGTGGAGGGCCCATGCCCTAGTTTTAATCTACGAAGTTGGGGATGGGTGACCCAACCCTGGGATTACTGCTGAGTAGCCCCATGGGTCCCCCTCCTCATGGCACTGCGGCCTGGCTGCACAGGTTTGGGGCCAGGGCTGGGGCTTGCTGTGGTTACGGTTTCCCTCCAGTGGCTTCTAACTGAGCAGCAGCTGCTCTGAGTGTGATCATTGGGTGCTGGAGCACAGGCCTGATTGGCGGCCTGCGAGGCTGGGCTCTGCTTCACATTCCTGGGGCTTCTCTGATTCCATCTCCTCCATGCAGCCCCCTGGGGTGGTCCCCATGGACAGAAGTGGGTGAGGTCATGGAGCCTGGGACCATCTGGACTGGGCCCCAAGGGGAGGCGGTGGGGAGGCATCTTGACTGCTTGCCTCAAATGCCCAGATCATTTTGCCACCAAGGCTACCCTGACCCCCTCTCTCGCAGGAACCCAGGCCCCTGCAGCGTGACTACTGCTCCTTTGTCCCTGCCGGTGTGACCACTCAGCCCTCATCCTCTGAGATACTCAGAAAGCCCGTCAGTACCCCACCCTGGGTCCCAGGGTTATCCTGTTGGGAAGCACACGGCCCAGCGTGTCTGCTGGGGTCGGGCCTGGGGATTATGGATGCAAACTTGTGGCAAACGTGTGCTGTGCAGGGGCCCTGCCGATCATCTGGACCCCCCAGGGAGAACTCAGCCGGGTGCTCCACACCTTGGGTCCCCAGGCCAGCAGGGTGGCCTCACGAAGGGCACGATGTCCTTTTTGCCCGACAGTTTGGGACATTCACCCAGATTCACACACACACACACACACACACACACACACACACAGCCAGCCTGGCCCATGCAGCCTGCTTTCTTTCCCATTCACATTAGCTCAGTGCCCACTTTGTGCCACCCACTCACACCTTCAGACACGCCAGTTCACACACTCACACACGCTTGAGTTCAGGGAGGAGCCAGCAGCCCCCCACGGCTGGCTCCTCCTCCCTGCCTACCAAGAGGTCATAGTGGCTGGTTTGGCTGGTCTTACGCTGAAGGCTTTGGGATCTGAGCTCAGATGTGAGCTTACACACCCATTCTGGCTCCTTCTGAGTAGGAGCCAGGCCTGGGCAGGGGACGTGGTGGGGTCTGCCTCGCCTGGCGCACCTCCCCTCTCCCCTGGCTGCTGGCCTCAGAAGACCGGCGGGGCCCCTGGGCTGGGCTTCAGGCTGAGGTCAGTGTTTCCTGTGAGCTCATCTGGGCTGGGAGCTCTCGGCAGACCCGGCTGCTACTCTGGCTGCCTTGTGGAGGAGCTGGGGGAGCTATCCCAGGGGCAGGGCGGCTCTGGCATATTCACATGTATGTGGCGGGGGGGGGGGTCTAGGGGCACGTGTCTGAGACTGCCGCCACGCTGGCTTACGTTCAATATGGAGTGAGTACATACGTATGTGCATGTACATGAGTGAGTGTTCGTTCAACCATGTTTATGGAGCAGCCTCGTGTGTGGGGCCCAGAGCCAGTGTCCACGTAGGTGTATGAGGGTACACCCAGGGGCTTGCACATGTGGCCCTCCTCCAGGAATAACAACCCAAAAGACCCTCAGGGTCACCTCCTTGAGTGACCCTTGATTTGAGGAAGAGCAAGGAATAGGGCGAGATGTGGGGGTGACCTGTGTGGTTTAAAAAACAAATTCAGTGTTACGTTCAACATTAAAATAGTTTTGTATTTGGGAAAAATTAGTTGGAAAGCGCAGGCAACCTCTGTAGGATGAGGGGCACCTGACCCAGAGGGGCTGGGGTTCAAAAGGTCAGGGGTGAGGGTGGGGCCTTTCCCTGCCCTGGTCCCTGAATGAAGTGGGTGCTTAATTAGTGGAATCTCAGCTTTAGCTTCTGGCTCAGCCTCAGGGTTTCCGTTTCTCCATCTGAAAGGTGGGGGTGGTTATCTTGGCCCTATTTGTCCTCCTGGGTAGTTATGAATAAAAAACAAACTTCGAAAACCAAGAAGATCTGCAAGGGAACAGGGTGCAGGGAGGCGGGGGTACCGTCCTGCCCATCTTGGCTGGCACTGACGTGCTGGAGCCCAGCATATACCGAGTGCTCAGCACATAGTACGTGCACAGGAATTGGGTATTACAGGGGGCCTTAAATGAGTCCCCAAATAAATGACTCGTGGTCACAGACTCAATGCCTCCAGGGTCCCGGTAGGTTTTGGAAAGGAGTAAAAAGGGGGCCCCTGGCCTGGAGTAGACTGGCAGGAGTGCCAGCCAGCTGTTGCCCAGTGTGCTTGAGGTCACATCTTCATTTTACCAGGGATGCCACAAATCCAGACTTCCAGAAAACGTCTCAGTTTTGGCAACGGCAACTAGAACTAGTGCCCTGTAAGCACTAACTCAATGGGCCAAACTCAATGCAGTGAGAGTCCCCCGGGGGCACCCGAGCAGCGCCTCCTGGGACTGTCCCTTGCTGCCCGGCCTCACCCATTCTGTCTGTACAGCCGTACTGCAGGCCCCAGCATGGCACCGTTCCTGCGTATCGCCTTCACCTCCTATGAGCTCGGCTCCCTGCAGGCTGCAGACGAGGCCAGCCAGCCCTTCTGTGCCGTGAAGATGAAGGAGGCACTTAGCACAGGTAGGACTGAGAATCCAGGCTCAGTGGGAGGCCCTGCAGGGCCCATGCCTTGTTCCCCTAGAACTTCCGAGGGATCCTTCTCTTCCTCGTCCTTACCTCCCGGCCCAGCCCAGCTGTGGATGTAGGACCGTGGAGACCACCGAGTGCCCGTAGGGCTTCTAGCATTGGCTGTGTAGAGCCTTCTCCAGGGTGATCGTGGGGTGGAGGTGGGGGGGAGGGGGGATTCTGGCTCCTCCCCCATTGGTGGGTTCACCCAACAATTTCCTCATGCTCATCTGTGCCAGCCCCTGTGCTGGGCACTGAGGACACTGCCATGCTCCAGGGCTGACTTAGCCCTGCCCTCATGGGGCTCACAGTCAGGTGTGGAAGCCAGACAATGAGTCCCGTGACAGGGAAGCCCACAGGAAGCACTGTCCCAGGCTGGGCTCTCAGCAAGGTCCTCCTGGAAGAGACAAACATCTCACACCATTCCTTCTTGCTTCTGTCCTCACTTGCTGAGCCCCTGGCTCATCCCTTAGGTCCCGGCTGAGCTGTCCCTTCTTCCAGGAGGCATTCCCTGACCCTTAGGCTGGGGCATGCCACCTGACCATGACCCAGAGCAGGTCTAAAGCCCTGGCCTTGCTTTCTTCAATCTCATCACAGCTGTGGTTTAACGTTTACTTGAGGAATTAATGGGCTCATGTCTCTGCCCTGGACTGGGCTCTAGGGAGACAGGCACTGTTTTTCACTTTTCTTCCTGCCGTGTTCTTTACCTCCAAATGCCAAGGCTGGCATGATGGGCCTCCACATTTGTTCACTGAGTGCATGAGGGGAGGTGACAGCTAAGTGGGGCTGAGGAAGAGGGTCACAGGAAGAGGGAAGAGCAGGGGCTGGGATGGGATCTAGCAGGGCTTCCTAGAGGAGCTGCAGGCAGCTGTGTGCTCTGGAGTGTGTTAGGAATAACATGAGGCTGGGGAGGTGAGCAGAGCACAGTTGTGAAGGCGGGGGAGTGGAAATGTCAGAGGGAGAGCCAGGCGGATTCTCTCCGGCTGAAGGCTATGGGAAGTCTGGGGGTGGGGTGGTGGGACAGAGGGACCCCAGCCGGACCTTGCCTGCCCGGCCATGTTGCAGAGCGCGGGAAGACACTGGTGCAGAAGAAGCCCACCATGTATCCCGAGTGGAAGTCCACATTCGATGCCCACATCTACGAGGGCCGCGTCATCCAGATTGTGCTGATGCGAGCAGCCGAAGAGCCGATGTCTGAGGTGACAGTGGGTGTGTCGGTACTGGCCGAGCGCTGCAAGAAGAACAACGGCAAGGCCGAGTTCTGGGTGAGGACGTGAGGGCTGCAGCGTGTGCACGCACGTGTGCGGGCCCCTGGGTGAGCCTGGCTGCGGGGTGCAGGTCCTGTCTGGCCACTGGAGCAGCTCTGCGATCGGTGCTGGCTCTGTGATTTACCAGATCCCAGCCCCTCTGAGCCCAGTTCTGAATCTGTAAAAGGAGAAGCTAGTAAAAGACCCCACCTCAGGGTCATTTGTTCAGGTGACATGAGTCACTGGATGCCAAGGGCTTATTGTAGCGCTGGGCACATAGTAGGTGCTAAAGGGAGCCATCCTTGCCATTGCGACTACTCTTTTCCCTTTTAATTTTGTGAAAGCACAATATGCACAAGGTAAAACATTTCAGAATGTATGTAAGGGTATGTCCTGGCCCCACCACCAGGCACCGCACCCACTTCTCAGAGGCCCCCATTGTTCCAAGTTCTGTTTGGAGCCTTCACAGATATTCCAGGCCCAGGCAGGCATTAGGGAACACACTTATGTCTCCTCAACAGTGAGGAGGTGGGAGAAAGGGAAGGCTTATGGCCATCACTCACCTGCTGAAACCTGGACTTCGCACATGCATATGGCCATGTGGCCCTCATGGCCACGGGATGTCAGCGCTGGCAGAGCACCTCTTGCCCCCTGAGGTTACATGTGGGCTCCTGCAGCCAAGATGTCCCCACTGGAAAGACACTATGACCGTGAGGGACTCTGGTGAGCCTCCAGTGAGGCATGAAGGGGCCAGGAGAGAAGTTGACCTAGGGCTGTACGAACACTTGGCTGGTCAGGTAGAGATACTTGCTGTGCTGTCTGTCTACTCCATCAAGAAACGATATCAGTCACCAGGCATGGGTGTTGGCAGAGGTGAAGGTCCTGACAGAAGCAGCCAGTCTATGTGAGGAGACTGGGCATACAGAGACTCGGACACAGAGAGAACCAGCGTGGGTGTCTCAACACGCATGTGTCTGTGTCTCTGTGTGTGCAGGGACTTGGGGGTGTGGGAAGGCATTCTAAGATCCTTGTTAAGGGGGCAGCCAGGAGTGGGGGTGGGGAGTTTCCCTTCCCACTCTGTTCCTGGGCCATGTGGCTGGGCTGGGTGTGGGCTGGATCTTTTCACTTCCCCAAATGTAATAATACCTCTGGGTAGAGGGTGGGGGCGGGGCTCAGGGGCGGGGCCGTGCCCACACTGGGCAGACAGGTGTCTGGCTAGGCTGCCAGGACTCCCTTGGCCTTGGGGGACCAACCATGGGGGCGGGTTCTGAGTCCAGCATGGCTGGAGCCCGCCCTCATTGACCCCCCACCCCCACCCCTTCCCTACCCTCACCCCTGCAGCTGGACCTGCAACCCCAGGCCAAGGTGTTGATGTCTGTGCAGTATTTCCTGGAAGACATAGGTAAGACCCTCCCTATCTGGGCTGGGGGTGTAAGTTCAGAGGCCAGAGCCAGGACAGAACCTTAGGGAAGCAGTCCCTGTGGGCAGTGTGTCCAGGGCCACCCTGGGAGGGACTACAGGAACGTTACCCTTTCCGGGGCTGGGGCTGACTTCACTACTGCACGGCCGCCAGATTGCAAACAGTCTATGCGGGGTGAAGACGAGGCCAAGTTCCCAACAATGAACCGCCGTGGAGCCATCAAGCAGGCCAAGATCCACTACATCAAGAACCATGAGTTTATTGCCACCTTCTTCAGACAGCCCACCTTCTGTTCTGTATGCAAAGACTTTGTTTGGTGAGGGCTGGCTGTGCCTCTTGAGAGTGGGGTCTGGGGAGGGAGGGCCCCACACCCAGAACTCACCCTGCCTGGGGATTTGCCTTTCAGGGGTCTCAACAAGCAAGGCTACAAATGCAGGCGTAAGTGTCTCCACTGCCCGGTCTGTTTGCACACGTGTGTCTGCCAGTACCCGCGTGCGTTCTCAGGAAAGCCCATGTCCCTGTGCAGGGATCACATGTCTAGACTCTGTGTGCTTGCATGTGTGCATGTGAGATTTTCCACGTCAGAGTGTCTGTGTACGAGAACCACACTCAGTGGGTGCATGAGTGGGCTTGCTCTGGCTCATGAAAGCCAGTTCTCTGTGTCTTTTCCCAGGCTTTGGCGCAGTATTTACATAGAAATCAGCCAATGCTACTTATCACGGCTCTTTTCCCCTGCAGAGGCTATTAGACCTTTTACAGTATACCCTTGGCTGCACATGTGCTTCTGTTTAGACATGTGTGTATATGGGTACACACATATAAGACACCTCCACAGTGGTGCTGGTTCTGAACACAAGCTCTGGGGGCACCTGGATGGCTCAGTCAGCTAATCGTTCAACTTCAGCTCAGGTCATGATCTCATGGTTCATGGGTTCGAGCCCCACGTTAGGCTCTGTGCTGACAGCTCAGAGCCTAGGGCCTGCTTCAGTTTCTGTGTCTCCCTCTCTCTCTGCCCCTCCCCTACTCACGCTCTGCCTCTATCTCAAAAATAAATAAAAAATAAAAAATTAAAAAATTAAAAATTAATTTTAAATTAAATTTTAAAATAAATTTTAAATTAAATTTTAAATTAAATTTTAAATTAAATTAAAAATTTTTTAATTTATTTAAAAATTAATTTAAAAAATCAAAAATTAAAAAAAAATTGAGCACAAGCTCTGGAGCCAGATGGCCTGGGTTTGAATCCTAACTCTGCCACTTCCTATTTGTAGGGCCTTAGAGTGACTTAACCTTTCTGTGCCTCAGTAAAATGGGGATAATAGCCTTTATGAAGATCAAATGGGATAAAATATATAAAGCGGCAGTTTAGGTGACTGGCACATAGTAAGCATTTTATATAGAGAGCGTATTGTCATTACGCAGAAGTGTGTATATTCTGGTGTCTTTGTGGTGGCGTGTGTGTGTGTGTGTGTGTGTGTGTGTGTGTGTGCATGTGCATGCATGTGCATGAGAGAGCTTAGGACCCGTTTGCTGTCCCAAGCATAGCAGAGAGACAGGAGGCTCTCTGCCTGTAGTCCTCTCACTGCAATACTCTGTGCCCTCATTGCTGCCCCCACTGCCCACTAGGACCCTTTGAACCTTCCCTAATCTCTGAGATCCTCCAATTGGCCCACCCTCCCTGCTCCTCCCCTTTCCAGGCCCCTCCTACGAGGCCAGGCAGGAGGAGAGAAAAAGCAAGCTGTGGGCCCCAGGCGTCTGTGGGGTGAGGGTGTGGGCGAGCAGGGAGAACAGTGGCTTTGTATAGAGGGCTGGACTGGGCCAGCGGGCGCCAGCTCACAGCTCTGCCCCTCCTGGTGCCTTCCCATCCCCCTCCTGGCCTGTGCCTCCTCAAGAATGCAACGCTGCCATCCACAAGAAATGCATCGACAAGATCATCGGCCGGTGCACCGGCACCGCAGCCAACAGCCGGGACACCATAGTGAGGCTGGGCCCAGGGCGGGGGACCTGGGGGGGCTTGGCCAGCTGGGAGGGATTTGGGTTCTCCCCACCCCTTCCCTGTGGAGCTTGCCCTTCTCCCCATTTTTCTTGGTTGCCTCCTTGGACTTCCAGATTGCCCAGTTCCTGCACCTTCCCCCCTGCCCCCCCTACCCCATGGCCCAGTGGAGCCCTTTTGAGCATCTTGCCATGCAAGGGGTTGAGGAGAGCTAGGGGTTGAGGAAGGAGCTAGAGCTGGCATGTGACCCTCAACCTGTGACACTCTCCTTCCCAGTTCCAGAAAGAACGTTTCAACATCGACATGCCGCACCGATTCAAGGTTTACAACTACATGAGCCCCACCTTCTGTGACCACTGTGGCAGCCTGCTGTGGGGGCTGGTGAAGCAGGGACTAAAATGTGAAGGTGCGTGCCACCCAGCTCCGGGGACTAGGGCTGGGCAGGAGGGCACTCCCAGCTGGTGCCTGCCCACCCAGACCTCCTAAACTCCCACTAACTAATGCTGCCTTTGCCCCGCTGCTGGGGAAGGCCTCGATGTCCCCTCCCCACTGGCTTCCCCATTTACCTGCTGTGTGACCAGGAGTCCCCACTGCTCTGAGCTCAGTGTCCTCAAGTGGAAGATAGGGGTAAGAGTAGAGTAGGGCCCAGGGAATCACTGAGGGACAAGCAGGCGGAAGGTGTTGAGCAAACATGTTTCACAGACCCCTTCCCTGGCCCCAGGCTTTAGTGAGGCAGAAACAGGAGGCCCCCTGAGAGGAAAAGTGGCTTGTCTAGGTTGCCCTAGACATTCTTTGAAGGGTTTAGAGTTAGGTCTCCTATCTTGTGCCTTTTTTTTCTTTTTCTTCTTTAAATAATGAAAGATTTAAAGCACTCACGATGGCTTCAGATGCATTTTTTTTTTAAGACCAGAAACCCAGCAGTCTCCACCAAAGCCCTGCTTCCTCCTGCTCCCTCCTCCCCTCCTCCTCTCCTCCCTGCACTTGGCTGAGCCCGGGGGAACGGGGACAGTTCTCCCAGAGCCTGCCGGCAGCCTGTCAGGCCCTGCCTGAGCGGGGGCCCTGATGGCCCTGTGTCTGCTTCACCCCAGACTGTGGCATGAATGTGCACCATAAGTGCCAGAAGAAGGTGGCCAACCTCTGTGGCATTAACCAGAAGCTCTTGGCTGAGGCGTTGAACCAAGTGAGCCAGGTAGGCAGACACGGTGGGAACCCTGGACACAAGGTGGCAGGATTGGGGGTGGGCCGTCAGGGCTCATGCTACTATTAGGGAATCTGAGCCTGGGGGTGGGGAGTGGGTGGGCAGCATTTGTGTTCATGACCCCACTTCTGGAAGATGTAGTCCAAGAATTAGCAGAAGGTGGTGGGCTTGTTCTCATATAAGAAATTATTCAAGTGGTTGTGTACTTGGTGAGCCCGGAGGACCACAAGGTTGGAATGCTTGGAACTAAGAGCCCTTATTGTGTGTATGTTTTATGTGTTGTGTATGTTGTGTGTTTGGGTGTGGGTGGAGCTTGAGAAATGCCATAACACTTTAAGGTAAAATTCTAGAATCAATTACCAGTGAAGGCAACACAAATAATCCATTGAGTAAGTGGTGGGAGGGTTCAATGTACAAAATTTTCTTTCTATTCAGTGCCTTCCAGGCCATCAAGGTATCCCTGTGCTACAGGGTGTGTGTGTGTGTGTGTGTGTGTGTGTGTGTGTGTGTGTGCGTGCGCGTGTGCGCGCGTGCGCTCCCTGGAGTCCTGGGCTTTGCCCCTGCTGTCCCCCATTGGTTTTGAGAGTGGAGTCATGGATGGTTGGGGTCCTCCTTCTTGGCTGAGAGTTCTGATCCTGGTATGACTGACTGGATGTCTCCCTAACCTCTACCCTCTCCTCCAGAGACCCTTCCGGAAGTCAGAAACAGAGCCTGTTGGGATCTACCAGAATTTTGAGAAGAAGCCAGAAATCTCTGGAGAAATTGTCCCAGGTGAAGCTGGGCCCATTTACCCCCAGAAAGTTCCCACTCCCCACTAGGACCCAAGATGGGACCCAACCTCCCTCTACTGTTGAGACCTGAAGGGAGACACCACCCCTGGAGAGGGAGTCCCTTCCTCTTTGAGGCCCCTTACTCCACCCCACCTCTTGGCCCCAGGGGAGGGGACTCAGCAGACAGACACCTGAGTCTAAAGTGCCATCTCTTGGGCAGACAATGGGACCTACGGCAAGATCTGGGAGGGCAGCACCAGGTGCAACATTGAGAACTTCACCTTCCACAAGGTCCTGGGCAAAGGCAGCTTTGGGAAGGTAAGGGGCTGTTTGGCCCTGGGGCAACTCAATGGACCTGGACCCAGGAACCCAGGAGCCCAGGGGCACCTGCATCCCACCCTACCTGGCTTCTTCCTGATGGGGTGCGGTTGTGGTGTCCTAGCTTTTGGCCTGGCCTTCCCCCGCTCGTCATCCTGCCCACCCATCAGGTGCTGCTTGCAGAGCTGAAGGGCAGGAAGGAGTTCTTTGCGGTCAAGGCCCTCAAGAAGGACGTGGTTCTGATCGATGATGATGTGGAGTGCACCATGGTGGAGAAGCGGGTGCTGGCACTCGCCTGGGAGAATCCCTTTCTCACCCACCTCTTCTGTACATTTCAGACCAAGGTACCCAGCCCTTCCACTGTCATTGTGTCTGGAGCCACAGCCCCCCTTGGCCTCCCAGCGGGGCCATGTCTCCCCTGCTTGTGTCCTCCAGGGCAGAGTTGTCCCCTACTTCCTTCCGCCCTTGGTAGCCCTCAGTAGAGTTGCTTCAGCCCTTTTCTGTGCCTCTGCTCACCGCTCTTTCCACCCCAGGACCACTTGTTCTTCGTGATGGAGTTCCTCAACGGGGGGGACCTGATGTACCACATCCAGGACAAAGGCCGCTTCGAGCTCTACCGTGCTACGTATGTGAGGGACCTGTGGGGGGAGGAGCCCTGCTGGTCTGCCCTCTTTTCCTTCTTCCCTGTCCCTGGAGAAGCCAGCCTGGGCTAGAGCTGGGCTTGGAGAGATTTGGGGTGCCTGGGGCTGTCCCCACCATATGGGAAGCCACGGGTGGTGAGTGAGCTCTGGCTGACAGCACAGCACAGGCGTACTGGGGTCCTGTCCCCTGCTCCTTGAGCCTCAGCCTGGGCAGCCTTGTAGATGGTAATGCTGTACAACACAGGACCCTGGTGTGTGGCCCCCAGACTAGTATGTACCCCTTCCCAAACTCTGGTGTGTGTGTGTGTATGTGTGTATGTCTGTATAAATGTATACACTCATGACAGAACTGTCTCATTTGGAGCTTTTCCTTAATAATTTTCTTTTTGGTTGCCAGGCCCCCTCCCCCTCTTGCCCGATACAAGATGTGCTTAATCAGACCCAGGTGGCCCATGGGATTTTTTGCAGCATTTCCTGACCCTGGGGATAGGGGTGAGGGCCCAGGAAGAAGCAGGAGTTGGTCATGGAAATCCCAGAACACTTCGTCTCTCTCTGTCATCCAGGTTTTATGCAGCCGAGATTGTCTGTGGACTACAGTTTCTACACAACAAAGGGATCATTTACAGGTATGAGGAGGGAAGTGGTTGGGAGCCTTTCAGGAGGGAAAGCTCCAACCCATCATATCCCCCACAATGCTCTGAGTGAGGCCCAGCCCAGCCATGACCCTATCTCTGCTTAGAGTCCGTTGTTAGTTGGGTGTTTGCCTAAACCTCCTACTCCATTGCTGGGATTCCTGTGGCCCCTCTGCTGAGGCTGGCCCAGCTCCAGGCACTGGGGACTCATTGCCCATACTTGGTTCCACTGGTGGGAGTATGCACTGCCTGGTAGTGTCTCCCTTCCTTGGAGCAATCGATCTTGCTCCGAGGCCCCATCTGAGCAGTCTAAGCTTCCATCAGTAGGGACTGGTTCCATCAATTCTCACCCAATAAATGACAGTCCCGTCCTGCAGTGGATTAGTAAGGACCCATCAGAAAGGCTGACTGTGCACTGATGTGGGACGGGGCTAAGCTACGTTGCCAGGTGGGTTACTAATCCGTGGGACAGTGTGCCTTGAATATTAGGATTCAGGATTTAGAAGGTGGGGGCGAGCGGCACATGGTGATGTGCTTGTCCGTGCCTGGGATCGCTCTGGGTATCGAGGTTAGGGAAAATGGACTTTGTGCTGTTTGCCCTTCTCTGGTACTTGTTACCGTGTGCATAAATTACCTCCTCCAACCACAGACTGTGTAGAGCAGATGTGGTCCCTGCCCTCATGGAGTCAGACCAAACTGAGCTCGGGGCCGCCTCCACTGCTGACCAGCTAGGTGACCCTGGGCAAGTGACATCACTGCTCTGAGCCTCGATTCAGGCTTTAGGAAGTAGGATGGTGTATATCCAGCATGTAGCACACCAGCAGGTGTTTTGCAGGGAACACCCGTTTTTAGCACGTCTTTCTCCTTCTGCATCCTTGCCTCTTTGTTATTCCCTTGTCCCTTTGGGAAGATTCCTAAGCTTACAGGGTTGGAAATGGGGCCATGGGGGCTGAGGGGAGAGGAGGGGGGATTGGTCCCTGATGACTCCCTTTCCCACACCATCCTCTCAGGGACCTCAAGCTGGACAACGTGATGCTGGACCAGGATGGCCACATCAAGATCGCCGACTTTGGGATGTGCAAGGAGAACATCTTCGGGGAGAAACAGGCCAGCACCTTCTGTGGCACCCCTGACTATATCGCCCCCGAAGTGAGTGGGCACCGTCCCAGCCACCAGCCCAGTGAGATACCTTGTCTCAGTGGGGGTGGGGACTGTGATGTCTGAGCCACAGCTAGGAGGGTGAAGAGGCCTGGTGGGTGCTGCTCATGCCCTGCAGCACCTCTCAGCTCCTGCACCCCTTCTCCTGTCCCAGATCCTGCAGGGCCTTAAGTACTCATTCTCCGTGGATTGGTGGTCCTTTGGAGTCCTTCTCTATGAGATGCTCATTGGTCAGTCCCCCTTCCATGGTGACGATGAGGACGAACTGTTTGAGTCCATCCGTGTGGACACACCACATTATCCCCGCTGGATTACCAAGGAGTCCAAGGATATTCTGGAGAAGGTGGGAGGCCCCGGGCTGGGCTGGCTGGGGCAGGGGTCAGTACACATTCAGATCGTGGGATGGCCAGAAGCCCCTCATCTCTGGAATGGTAGCCTCACTGATGCTCTGGTCCTAACACACCGGGGGGTATCGCTCGCTCTCCGTGTTCCCGGGAGCTCCTGAGTCCACTGCGCCGAGTCAGCCTGGTATGGTGATTATGAGCTCAGGGTCATAAGCTGAAGCTCAACTGAGTCTGTCTCCTTGTCTGCAAAATGGAGGCTACAGGGGAAACTGCCTCACAGAGTTTTTGGGAAAAAAACCATAAATGAGTGGTGCTCAGGTCTATGCCAGGCAGACAATAAACACCCAATGAACTCTACTGCTTTTAAGCACGGTCCCACCAGCAGGAAGTCCTGGCAGCCCTACTCCATGGACTGTCATCTCTGAGGGGCCCAGCAGTGCAGCGGGGTCAGAGAGGACCCTCTTGGCTCCAGGGGCCCTGGGTTGTGCTGCTGGGTTGGACTAGACCCGCCTGGGCACGCCTGGGCCTGCTCGGGGGGTTTGTGGAGGCTCTGGCCTCCCTGCAGCCCTCAGGTGCTAACCAGGGCCCCTACTGGGTTGCAGCTGCTTGAAAGGGATACAACCAAGAGGCTGGGAGTGACAGGGAACATCAAAATCCACCCCTTCTTCAAGACCATCAACTGGACTCTTCTGGAGAAACGAGCCGTGGAACCGCCCTTCAAGCCCAAAGTGGTACGTGATCCCACTCCCATGGGGGCCCCTACTAGATGCTGCCCTCCGCTGCCTTCCTGTTGGGCATCTCCTTTGCTCTGCTTCTCTCTTGCTTCATTTACATGCCTTCCTCCTGTCCATTCTGCCAGCAAACCTGCTTTCCCGGCCTCACCTGCACATTCGGTCACAGCCTCTACCCTTGTGTTCTCACCCTCTCTCTCCCTCACTCAGTCAGTCAAGAACAGTGGGAACTGCAGATCCAGACATTCTTTAGGGCCCCCTGTATGCAGGCGACTAGGCTTTGGGAATCAGAGTTAAGACCTTGCTCCCTCCCTCCCATCTGTCTTCCAAGAAATACTGGAAATGCTGGGAGCCTGCTGGCTGCCTGTTGAGTGCCTGATGGGTACCGTGTTGAGCTGCACTCCCAGGCCCAGAGCCAGAGAAACTCCAGCCCCTGGGGGAGATCATCACTTGCACACTGATGATCATTTGTGATAGGAAACGACAGTACGAGAGCTGCCACAAGGCCACACATGGCCAGTTGTCACTGGGCGGGGGTGGGAGGGTCTGTCAGCAGGAGCCCAGATGTAGAGAACAGAGTGGGTCTGAGAAGAAGTGGGGTATGGGCAGGGTGGGGAGACTAGGCCAGGCAGAGGGCAGCTTCGAGGCATTCCAGACAGAGGAGGAATGTTCACACAAAGGCCCAGAATCTACAGAGGCCACCTAGGAGCCAGCAGGAGAGCAGAGGCAGGTTGGGGCCAGAATTCTTAGGTAAGAAGTTAGACTCTGTAGCCCTTCTCTGACCATAGCTCTTCCCTCTCGCTCCCTTTGTCTCTGTCAGGACACACTGCCCCCAGGCAGGCAGCATGTGTAATGTGCCCCACATTTGTGTTTTGTCACCAGAGAGCATCGCCCTTGCTCCAGGGGTCTCAAACTCGGGGGCCCCTGGGCTGGGCACCGTATCACCAGGCCAGGCCAGCTGTAGGAAGGCCACACAGCCTGCTTTCAGTCGCTCGCTTTTGCTAGAAAGAGGGGCCGATTTATTTCTCTGCACTAGAAAACACAGGGCAGGTGTGTAGGTCAGCAGGGCCGTCAGTGGGAAATGATGGGGCCTCTGGCGAGCTGTCCGAGGGGCTTCAGTACCAAGAGTGGACCTCCCGGGAAATGGGGCCAAGGCTGTTTGCTCTGCCAGTTTTCAAAAGAAGCCAGAAATCTGGGTTTTTATGTCAAATTGTCCAATTTTAAAATAATTAGCTAGGGGCGCCTGGGTGGCTCAGTCTGTTAAGCGTCCAACTTTAGTTCAGGCCACGATCTCGCAGTTCGTGGGTTTGAGCCCTGCATCGGGCTCTGTGATGACAGCTCGGAGCCTGGAGTCTGCTTTGGATTTTGTGTTTGCTCCTCTTCCGCTCATGCTCTGTCTCTCTCTCTCTCTGAAAAACAAATAAACATTATATATATATATATATATATATATATATATATAATTCTTTTAAAAAATAAAAAATAAAATAATTGACTCAAATCCCATTAAAACCCAGTACCAGTCAAAATGATTGCACCTACCTGCTCAGTTTGGCCTGAAGGCCACCAGCCTGAGATCTAGTATCATTCCATTGTATCCCCAGAAGCAGACTTGGCAAACTTTTCCTGGAACAGGCTGGTGCTAAATATTTCAGGCTTTGCAGGCCAGTCTCAAAGCAGCCATAGAAGATTTATCAACGAATGTGTATAGTCTTATACTAATAAAACTTTATTTATAGGCACTGAAATTTGGATTTCATTTAAATTTTACATATCATGAAATACTAATCTCCTTTTGATTTTTTCCCCCTAAACATTAAAAATGTGAAAGCCATTCTTTTTTTTTTTTTTGAAGCCATTCTTAAAGCTTTTGGTGGGTGGGGTTCGCTCACAGACTGTGGTTTGCTAGAACCCTGTTCAGGATGATGCCCACCTCTCCTTATCCAGGCCCAGAGTTCCTTGATGGCTTCCTTTATCCCCCCTGGTGAGATAGCACCCACTATCCAGCTGGGATCCTCTCAGGCTCTTGGGAGAGACTCCCTTTTCTGTTCTTAATAAGGCTGGCTCAGGGCATCTGGGTGACTTAGTCAGTTAAGCATCTGACTTCAGCTTAGGTCATGATCTCACAGTTCACAAGTTTGAGCCCTGCATTGGGCTCTGTGCTGACAGCTCAGAGCCTGGAGCCTGCTTTGGATTCTGTGTCTCCCTGTCTCTCTGCCCCTCCCCTGCTCATGATCTGTCTCTCTCAAAAATAAATAAACATTAAAAAAAAAAAGTAAAATAAACATTAAAAAAAAAAAAAAAAGGCCAGCTCTGGTCTGGCCCAGCACTATGGGGATTCTGAGGTGTTTGGGATGCAGTCTTGGGAACTCAGGAACCTTTGGACGGCCACCCCTTGGGTCCCACTCACTTGCCCCTGCATTCTGCCCACAGAAGTCCCCTGGAGACTACAGCAACTTTGACCAGGAGTTCCTGAACGAGAAGGCACGCCTCTCCTACACCGACAAGAACCTCATCGACTCCATGGACCAAACTGCATTTGCTGGCTTCTCCTTCGTGAACCCCAAATTTGAGAGACTCCTGGAAAAGTGAGACTTCCAGACATGCCCCCCAACCCTCCCCAGCTGAGGAGCCTGCGTCAGCCAGCACGGCCTGCCCATCCAGCCCGAGGCAGAGCAGACTGGGCGTCCCCCTTCATCGGTACCTGCCCGCCCCCCCACCCCCAACAATGAGCAACAGTGTGATTGTCTGATTTCTGCTGCTGCCACCCCCTTACCTCCAGGAGGGGCCTCAGCTCCTGTCTGGCTGGGCTCTTATGGTACTTCTGTGAACTATGTGTGAATTTGCTTTTCCTCTGCCATCAGAGGGAAATTGTAAATCCTGTGTTTCATTACTTGAATGTAGTTATCTATTGAAAAAATATATTATACACACACACACACACACACACACACACACATATATATATATAATAGGCTGTATATATTGCTCAGTATAGAAGAAACATATGAGGGACTGGTGATCTATTGATTTTTTAAAATATATATGTATATATATACACATATATACACAGATACATATATGTGACCACAAAAAACAAAAAAGAGCACAAGCTGTTTGAACCACCAGGTTCTTTTATCTGTGTGTCTGAATAAACACCAAATGGTACTGACCTGGCTGTCGGGACACATTTGTCCCAGGAACGCTGGTGGCCGCTGCTCCCACTTCTGGAAGCTCTATCCCGGAAGCTAACTGAGCTGTTAGCTGCAGACAGAGACGCCTAGGTTTTCATGCAAATGTGTTTGTATTTATGGGTTTCCTGTGCCTCTAAGGCCCTGGGCCTAAAGCAGAAACCTTTTTTCTGGGTGGCTGAAGGGAGTCCTGAATGTGTCTGTGGGGCGATGGGAGGAGGTAGGACCCACCACAGGCTGTGTTAGGAGAGCGAGGGCCAGTCTGGAAGAGCAGAGAGACATGAGCAAAGGCTTGGAGGCTGGCCCGGACTGGGGAGGACAGAGAAGAGGAAGGAAATAGGGCTGAGGCTTCAGGCCCATCTAGATTCAAATCCCAGCGTAGCCAAAAGACATGGGCCTATCACTTAATCATCTTCAGGCTCAGCTTCCTCAACTGTAAAATGGGGACAAGGCGAGGTGATAACTAGATGGAACTCTGTATCTCATCGCTATTTTTCCCTGTCCCTGCCACAGAGAAGTCTGTGTTAGAGTTCTAGAATCTACTTCTCAAGAGTCCTTGCCTGCCTGGGGAAGGGGAGGGGAGCAGGATGGGAGAAGAAGGATGAGAACATGCTGAGCAGCTGCATCGGGGTTGAGCACCATGCTCCAGTGTGCCTGCGGTGTAGTGAGGACACTGGCTCCGAGAGACAAAGGTGGCGACCAGTGACCCCTGAGCATGGGCAGCTCTCCCTTACCGCCACCTCGGTGTTTCCCTCCCTCTGGCTTCCCATTTCTTCCTCTCAGCCTCTTTCCCTACTCCTCCCCCCTTCTCTGCCACCCCCCCACTCTGGGCCACAGGCCTGAGGCAGGGCCTGCCCTCCAGCCCCCCTGGTCCAGCCCCTGGCCCTTCATCCCTGGAGGTGGGCAAAATGCCCCAGTGCCTGATTGGTTGGCCCTGACAGCCGGGCAGCTGACTTCCAGCAAGTTCATTTTTCTGGGCTGAGGTACAAGTTTCCAAGGCTGGAGAGAGGTGGGATGAGGTGGGGCTGGTGCTGGCCAGGGGAGGGGGCTGTGGGGATGGGGGCAGCAAACTCTCCCCAGAAAGACTAAAGGCCCCCTCCCCTCTCCATCCACCAGCCGTACTTTCTGGAAAGCAGTCGTTGAATGCCCCCTCTGCTGAACAGCAGTGAAAACCCCCGAAGTGGGACTCACGGTCAGGTGGAAGAGACAGCGTGGCATGGGCTGTGCTGGGGGATCCCGACCCCCAGCTGCAATACACACAAGGCCCCGAGAGACTCCATGGGGCTGTGCAGAGTGAGTTTAGAACGAAAGTACAGTTGGTGTTTGAACTCCAAGCCTCTCTCCATTGTTCTGCAGCTCCAAGGCAGAGCCTTGCACCGAGAGCCCCAGCTTCCTCCTGTGTGGAGTGGGGATGAGTGGTTTATCAGTCAGAGGCAGCAGAGGGTGATGGGAAGAATGTGGTGCTGAGAGTCAGGAGCCTGGAGTTTGAGTTTCACTCTGCCATCCACGAGGTTTTTCATTGAGCTTCAGTTCCCTCATCTGTAAAATGGGACAATCTTGCTGCTTTGAGGAGCTCTTGGCTTTAGGGAGCCCCTTAAGGACTGATGCTTGTACCTCACGGGGTACAAGAGCCCAGGAAAGGGCAGGGGCTGGGCCTGTGGAGCCCACCTCAAGCAGCCTGGGAAGGGGAAGCAATGGCCAGGGTGCTGCCAAACTCCCTGGGAGGCTGTGTGGCTCCAGGCCTGTTGTCAGAGCTGGGTAGGTGCCAGGCCTGACCTGGCAGCCTCAGGAAATGCCTCTTGTGGCTGGGCCCAGAACCACATTTACACTGAAACCTGGGGGTCCAGAAGCAGGCAGGCTGTTCCCCTCCACCTACCAAGTAGGTGTGCAAACGGAGCAGTGAGCTCAGCCCCCCTCACCCCCTGCAGGGGTCAGATGGAGTGCTGTGCCCTGCCCGAAATGTGTGCCAGGCCTCAAACTCAGTGCTGGGCAGGCATGGTAACAGATGCAGGAGGGCCTGGGGGGCAGGAACATGGGCTCTGCTGTCAGATGGCCCCGGGTTCGACTCCTGCTTGTCCCTAGTTGGTGACCTCAGGGAGTGACAACCTCCTGGAGCTTCAACCTCCTTTTCTGTGAAGTGGGGATAACTATGCTGCTGCTTGTGGGTGAGGAGGAGGTCTCTAAGAGCTCCCCACGGACTCAGGACACAAAAATAGGCTTAGTCAACAGCAGTCATGTGATTCCATTCCCTCAATCAGGACAGAGGACCTACCAGCTGCACGTGCAGTTTGAATTCCTGGGCCTCTGACTGGACAGTGGGGGGCAACTTGGCAGTTTCGATTAAAACCTCAGACGCCCCCGCCCCATGTCCCAGCCATCCCCCTTCTCAGGCAGAGCTGCTCAGAGGAACCTCACCCACAGGCCCCAGGAGGCTGGCCCAGGATGCCTGCCATCGCATGGATTAATTGGGAAGGAAGCAGAAAGCCCAGCAGTTGGGGAGCTGGTTGAATACTTTCCTAACATAAAAAGTGGTGCAAGGCCAGGAGACCAAAATGAGCAAGTTAGAAAGATTCAGAGTGACTCCACCCAGTAGTTCTATGTGCCAGTTTATGAAGGCACCCATAGGTTCTGGGAGCACAGGGCGGGGCTACAGAGAGGGATGAATGAATGAATGGACTGCCCAGACCAAAGTCCCTTTAAGGCTCTCAAATTCAGCGTGCAGCACGTACTGATGAGACATGGCCACTATGCCAAGTTCTAAGCAGCAGGTCTCAGCGCTGACAGCACGTTGGAACCCCATGCTCAGGGTGCCTGTGTCTAATAAAAAATGGTGATCTCTGGAGAAGGACCAGGCATCAGCATTTTTAAAGCTCCCTGGAGGGTCCAACCTGCATCAGGATTGGGAGCCAGTTAGGTGGGAGCCATGAATCTGCATTTTGCCCAGTCATTCAAGGGAAGTCAGGAAATGCGGCTCTGGAGCACCTGGGTGGCTCAGTTGGTTTAAGAGTCTGACTTCGGCTCAGGTCATGATCTCACGGCTCTTGAGTTCAGGCCTGCATCAGTCTCTCTGCTCAGAGCCCACTTTGGATCATCTGTTTCCCCACCCCCCCTCTCTGCCCTCTCCGGCTCTCTCTCTCTCTCAAAAAATAAGTAAACATTAAAAAAAAATAATAAAAAGGAAACGCTGCTCTGAACAGGCCACACCCTGGAAGGTGAAGTCACCAGCCTTTACCGCTGGGACCCTGAGTCCAGGAGCTCCGTGGCCAGAAAGCCTGAAGCTGGCTGTGCTACAGCGCCCTCTGGTGGCCGGTTTTGCTGCAGGCTCAGGCCAGGGAGGACCTGCTTTGTGCCAGATACTGTGTTGAGTTCTTAATCCCCATCGTGTCAGTAGTCCCTGGGGAAATATTCCAGCAAGGAGATGCTGGAGGACCATTTTTAAGAGACTCAGGGATGCGAAGGTTATACATCTAGACATCTGTCCTGACCTGTAAGAGGATCCTGGGGCTAGTCCATATCTCTAACCCATTGTCTGGCATTCATCCCAACATTACAGTCACATTTCCTTAATTTATTCCTTATTACAGTGTGCATAGCTGATATGAGCTGGGAGCTCCCTGTTCTCCTCAAGTTTTAATAGCAGGAAACGAGGTGTGTCGAATTTGCCAAGGTGGGAGGGGCTAGTGAGTCCAGGACCTCCCACGGATGCTCTTGGCCTCATTCCAGCAGGCTGGGGGTTTGTACTCTGGAGCCCACCGGCACCTGCCTTCTCTTTGGCCCCTCTAAGCTGGGTGGGACCTCTGGCTCCCTCTTGCGGCCTGACTGTGCCCAGCAGGTGACCTCAGACTACCCTGTGGGTGGTTAGAGGCTGGAAAAGCTCCTGTTGGTTCCTCTGAGTCCTGACTACCTTCCCAGGCACCTTCTTATCTCCTTGGTTCTGGCGAAGGGGAGATGCGCGCAACTGGAAAATGGAACCTGGTAGCAGAGAAGGGGAAGGGGGGCAAAGGAAGACCCTCAAAGGTGGATTCTAGGCCCAAGTCAGTACGGCTCAGGTGAGGCCAGACCTGTGAGGTTTGGGGCACTCCCTGGGTCTTTCATGTGATTGAATACAACCCTCTGTAGTCTCAGTGATTTAAACCTTTGAAACTTTGGGGCGCCTGGGTGGCTCAGTCGGTTAAGCGTCCGACTTCAGCTCAGGTCATGATCTCACACTCCATGAGTTCAAGCCCTGCGTCGGGCTCTGTGCTGACAGCTCAGAGCTTGGAGCCTGTTTCAGATTCTGTGTCTCCCTCTCTCTCTGCCGCTCCCCTGCTCATGCTCTGTCTCTCTGTGTCTCAAAAATAAATAAAAACATTAAAAAAAATAAACCTTTGAAACTTTAACACCAGTCCCCAAATCAGGCTTTTTCAGCGACCTTAGAAGACCCCCAATTTATTCTCTTTCCCTGCTGAGAAATACATACTCTGAAAGCCCTGCCATTTACTGTTCAGCCCACATTAAGCACCATACAAAGCTCCAAGTCTTCTGGGGGAAGATATTTTCCTTTTTATTCTTCTGAGATGGGAGTTTAGCTTTCTGCTGATTTCACCTGTATTGGTGGAGGGACGATTTCTGTGGGTGGCATGGCAGTTTGGGGCTCTGTTACCGAATTCATGCATTCTGACACAGAATGGGTGCCTGCTCTGTGCCAGGAGCTCAACAGGCAGCCTTTGGAGCTGTCACTCAACAGGGCCTGCTGTGTGTGTGTGTTTTAAGAGCTCGTGAAGGGGACACCCTGAGTCTAGCACTGTGCTTGATGCCTTCCCTACAGCATCGAAGACAATTAATCCTCACAACAGTCCCATGAGGAGAAAACTGGTAGTCTTCCCATTTTATAAATCAGCAAACTGAGGCTCTGAGAGGTCAAGGACAACTTGCCCTGGGGCTCTGGGCTGGGGGCTGTGTTGTGATGTTTTCTGCAGAGACAAGAAATCTCCCACAGTCTCCAGGGCTTGCTCAGGAGCTATTAGAGAGAGCACGTGAGTCCCTTGCCCTGGTCCCCAAAGGCTCCAGGAAGAGGGAAGTTGGGCCTGGTGACAGGCAGAGACAATGGAGGGCAGGTAGGATGGGGCATGGGCAAGCTGCCATAGAGCTGAAAGGACCCTCAGAGAGGGTGAATCTTCAGTGGGGATCTCTGTGGATTCACGATGGAAAACTGAGCTTAAAGAAGGAAAGGGGTGGGGCACCTGGGTGGCTCGTCCATTGAGCTACTGACTTTGGCTCAGGTCATGATCTTGCCATTCGTGAGTTTGAGCCCTGCATGGGGCTCGCTACCGTCAGCGTGGAGCCCAGTGCAGAACCTCTGTCCCCCTCTCTCTGCCCCTCCCCTGCTCACACTGCCTCTCAAAAATAAACATTTCAAAAACAAAACAAAAAAAAAAAAAAAAGGAAAGGGGCTGGGCTGGGTCACACAGGGAGGCAGAAGATGGGACAAAGGCAGACCCTCAGGGGGAACAGCCATTTGTGTCCCCAGCCTTCCCCTTCCCGTAGGGCAGCAGCGTGCCTCCTCCTTTCTGTCCACTGCAGGCTCACACCGAGCCTGGCACACAGTGGGCAGTCAGGAAACGCTGATGAATGAACACGAGTGAGCATGAAGCATCCACTGAGCACTTGCTATACCCCCAGCACTGTCCTGCCCCTCCTTCTCTGTCCCCTGCCCCTGCTCTGGGATGGGGAGGGTCAAGGGTAAGTAGGGACAAGCAGGGGAGGCTGCCAGTCCTGCCGGGTGGCCTTAGCAGTGGCAGGTGACCAGAACCCAGTGACCTCAGAAGGTGATGTCCACCATCTGGTGGGTGGCAGAGGTCCAAAGCCCGTTTAAGAGAAAGGCAGCTGCGGCTGGTCACAGTCCAGTAGAAACCTGCCATCAATAATATTGGCAAGTCCTCTGAAGCAACTTCCTGGGTTTTAAATCATGAGTTCAGAAACAATTAAGCATACTTTGAATCAAATAAGTTAAAAATAATGCATTTCATAAAAGGCTTGCTTTGAATTAAAAATGGATCTCGTTAAGCTTAAATGTTCTTGAATGCCCCGTTTGAAAACAATGTCTTTTTTTTAAAGCTATTCCTCTAAATGTGCCAGTGGTTTTATTTTTCTTTAATGTTTATTTATTTATTTTGAGTGGGGGAGGGGCAGAGGAAGGAAGAGAGAATCCCAAGCAGGCTCTGCTCTGTCAGCACAGAGCCCTCTGCAGGGCTTGATCTCACAAACCATGAGGTCATGACCTGAGCCAAAGTCGAGAGTCGGACACTTAAGTGACTGAGCCAACCAGGTGCCCTGAAAACAATGTATGTTTAAAAAAGAAAAAAAGATTGTCTTTAAGTCCTCATGCAGGTTTGTCAATAGCTGGATATCAAACGCCCCTGTTTTTGTTGGGCTTGTATTCATACTCAGCCTAATGGGTGCCAGAAGGTGGCAGTGCTTATGGCCAACCCATAGGATGCAGGTGTGGAGCCAGATATAGGTCTACACCTGCCTGACCCATCCCCAGCTGTTACTCGGCCTCTCTGAGCCTCAGTTTCCTCACCTGTAGCTTGTTCATAACAGCACCTTCTTTTTTTTTCTTTTTTTAAATGTTTTTATTTATTTTTGAGACAGAGAGAGAGCATGAGCAGAGGAGGAGCAGAGAGAGAGGGAGACACAGAATCCAAAGCAGGCTCCAGGCTCTGAGCTGTCGGCACAGAGCCTGACGCGGGGCTCGAAGTCACAGACCGTGAGATCATGACCTGGGCTGAAGTCGGACGCTTAACCGACGGAGCCACGCAGGCGCCCCGACAGCACCTTCTTTATAAGGTTGTGAAGCTACTGCATGGAAGCCTTCTTGCAGCTTGGCACCCGGTAAGCACTCAGGGAATCTGAGACTATTGTTCTTATGAACTCCGTGAATGTTTTACTTCATGCATGCTTGCCTCATAACAAGGCTGTCAGTACAAGCCCAGACTAGTAGCATCTGGGAAACCTGCAGAAAGGGAGAGGACGTAGTTTCCCTGGGTCGGGAGTGAAGAGCAGTGGATTGTGAGTTGGGAGCGGATTCCAGACCTGGCAGCAACGTCCTTCACTGCTGCCCTCGCTAGGGGCTCTGGACATGAGCCAGCTCAACAGCAGGAAAATGAGGGTCTAAGGCTGATATGAACGGTGAGTGGGTCTCATGTGGATTTAAGTTACGAAAAAGAAAAATTGAATGTCAAATATCCCCACTCTTGGCCCAAATTAAAACCAAGTGATATGAAAGGCAGTAATTACCACTGTCATGAAATTCTATTGAAAGTTATGGCTGCGGCAGAAAGAACCCCTGCCCCCTCCTGTGTGGGTCTTACACCCCACGCTGAAATCTCTCCTCAAGCCTCATGAGCCTCCCAACATGTTGCAGAGGCAGAGCTGGAGAACCCCCCCTGCCCCCCACACCGAGGCCCCCAAATGCATCTCCTGCTGGTAGCATCTGGGCTGCGGGGATAGGCAGGTTGCACTGATGTTTCTCTAGTAGCTATGAAGGTCAGATCCTGCACGGGTGGCTTTTCTAATACATTTCTGGTCATGAGTCCCAGAAGAAAGCCGATTCATTCTGTGAGCATTTAGTATGCACTGACTGTTTGTCAGGGCCTCTGCAGGATGGGAGGAAACCGGTGCAAACAAGGAACAGGCCTCATGGTCTCCTGGGGGAGGCAGGTGTGTGAGCAGACAATTGCAGGAGGATGGGGTGAGGCGCCTGGTGGACTGTGGGTACGGAGAGGGTGTGCTGGCTTTTCCTGGGAGAGCAGCGGGGACTGAGAAAAGCCTTCTGGAAGAGGAGACATCTAATCTGGAGATCTAAAGAATGAATAGGTCCTTGCAACCCCTACCATCTGCTAATTGCTGACGTTCGAAGCAGTGGGTCCCTGTTAGCAAGGGTGGGCTGTAAATTGGCCCCCTTCTCCTGGAAGGCAATTGGTACTCTTTGGGGAGGACCCAGAGTTTGCACTGCTGGAGAAAGTCTTGGTGGGGACATTGAGAGCCACAGGTGCAGGAATGTTCGTTGCCTCGTTGTTTGTAAGATACAAAGTTGGAAACAACTGAATGTCCTCAACAGGAGACTAGATCCAGAACTGCAGGTGGATTCCTGCGGCAGAATACTGGTTCCTCTGCTTTCTCTGTGGGAGAAAGCTGCCGGCTTCAGGGCTTCGACACTGATAAAATCTCAAATCCACAGTTGAGGGCAGATCACATTGTGGAAGGGTAAGTGCAAAGTGATGAAATAGTACTGTGTGGAGCTCAGACTGCAGTTCGGTGTGAAGTTCAAGTTCACAGACCAGGGGTGAGAATGTGGGGCCAGGACACTGGCCACCTCTTGGGGGTGAGGGAGATGCATGGGGTCTGGAGGGTACCTGAAGGGCTCAACTTCCATCTGTAATGTTTTACCTCTTAAGACAAATCTGAAGCATGTAAGGAAAACCTTTAGAGGCTCATAGAACTCCATGGAGGGTCTGTAGCTGCTGTTTTAATCTCTGTGCCTATCTTTACGTTCAGAATGTATCGTGAGTTTTAAAGGTGTTTTTTAAAGAACTGCCAGGCATTCTGTCTCTTGACCTGACTGCTGGTTACACAGGTATCTCTTTTTTTAACGATTTGTTACACTGTGTATCTGTTCTATGTGCTTTTCTTTATGGAGGTGACATTTCAGTTTTTAAAAGTTAAGGGCTCCTGGGTGGCTCAGTCGGTTGGGCGGCCGACTACAGCTCAGGTCATGATCTCATGGTCTGTGAATTCAAGCCCCGCGTCAGGCTCTGTCCTGAGAGCTCAGAGCCTGGAGCCTGCTTCGGATTCTGTGTCTCCCTCTCTCTCTGCCCCTTCCGTGCTTGCTCTCAGTCTGTCTGTCTGTCTATCTCTCTCTCAAAAGTAATAAACAATAAAAAAAATTTTTTTTAAGTTAAAAAGAATGAGCAGGTGAGAGGCTGGGGGCAGAGAAGCAGCCTCAGGCAGGGGTGAGTGCAGAGGCCTGGGAGCTGGGCAGAGCCCTTTATATACAGGTCCCCCAGGGATAAGTGGTCCCCTGAGTGGCAGTCCTGCTCCCAGCCCTGCCTATCTGTGGTTGGGCCCCCCTCTCCCCACCTGGCACCTAGGGGCTAGGCCTGATTCAGCCCCGAGCCTTCATGAGGCTGGCTAGAAATGGAGCTCTCAGGGAGGGACACCAGCTGGAGGTGAGAGGAGGGCTTCAGTGAAGTTTTTCAACCAGTGCCTGCTGGGCATGTGGCCTGAAGGTGGGGGTTACTAGGAGCTTGGCATTTCTTGGAGGCAGCGGGGGGTGGTGGGTGGTGGCAGGAGAGGGCAGAGCCCTGGGGGGGAGGTACAGAGGAGCACCTCACGTGGTTCCACTGGCAGCTGTCTTTAGGAGCTGGGAGGCTTTTTCCTGGGCTTTCAGAAGGTTGGGAAACACACGGCATGTGCAAGGGTGATGGCAAAGCTGCATTACTCTGGGGGGGAGAAAATAAGCTTCAAGTAGAAAAGGTTGGGTTCTTAAACTCTCTGGTGCTCTCTCTGCACCTGCATGAGATGGGAAGTCAGACCCAGGCAAGGGGCTTGGACTACACGAGGAAGCAGGGTGCCTGACTTGGGTGGGAGTGCAGAGTGATTGGTCCTACAAGTGATCCTATTAAGAAAACTCTCAGGGGTGCTCAATTGGTTGAACTTCCGACTCCGACTTCGGCTCAGGTCATGATCTCATGGTTCGTGGGTTTCAGCTGTGTCGGGCTCTGGGCTGACAGCTCAGAGCCTGGAGCCTGCTTCAAATTCTGTGTCCCTCTCTCTCTGTCCCTCCCCTGCTTGTACTCGGTCTCTCTGTCTCTGTCTCTCAAAAATAAACATTATTATTTTTTTTAAAACTCTAAGGCATATAGGAAAGGATAGAGAAGGATTTTGCCCGACTAAGAAATAAAACATTGGAGGTAAAACTGCCCCCTTTGTACCTCCCTCCCCAGCACACACCCCTGTCATTTTCTCTATTCTTCCAGAGGGGCCAGAAGCCACTTTTAGTATGTGGAGCATTTCTCTGCACCACAGGCCTATAGGCATCCCTGAACATAGTCTAGGGAGTTGTTTTCCCTGTGCTTAAGCTTCATACAAACAGTATCTGTGTCCTGAGGACCCTGCTGCCCCTGGATATCCCCCGGGCATGCTTTCAAAATTGATTTTTGCTAAGTGTTGCAGCTCACGTGCTGTTCTTTTCTGTTTGTGAGAACTTTGAAATTCTCATGCCATACAATTCACCCATTTAAAGTGCAAAGTTCAGTGGCTTTCAGTGTGTTCGTGGAGTTGTGGAACTATGGCCACCATCAATGTGAGGACAGCTTCATCACCTAGAAAGGAACCCCACACCCCAATTCTCCCCTATCCAACCCTAGACAACCACTAATTGACTTTCTGACTATAGACTTGCCTTTCAGGACATTTCATATAAATAGAATCATGCAATATGTAGTCTTCTGTGACTGGTTAAAGCATTGCTTTCCATGCATGGATGTTCCATCCTACACACAATTTATTTATCTAAATAAAGGATGTAGAATCCTGCTTTCAGCCAAGATGGAGTAAAGGGACTGTATTTACCTTCCTGACTGGAAAAAAAAAAAAAAAAACTAAAAAAAAAAAAAATCAATGAAACAACAGTTCTCGAGATGCTGGACATCAGGCAATGAAGGGCAGTGCTTCTTGAGAGATGGGGACAAAGGAGGTGAGCCCTCTGATTGCTTTGGCTTTACTGCCTGGAGACGGTCTCCAGGCCGAGGACAGGGAGGGAAACACAGGTGGTGCCCAGTGGGCTCCTCAAGTCGAGGAGAAGCAGCTAGAAGTTCAGGGAAGCCAAGGTGGCTAGAATTCAGTGTAGCCTACTGGAGATGAGAGAGAGAGAAAGCAGGCTGGAGAGATGCCCAGGATCCTCTCTGAGCACTCAGCTTGAGTGCCCATTGGTACATATGTGCAAGGAAAAGACCCAAGGCTGGGGAAAGAGCCCTCTGTGTGGATCAGAGGGAAACAATCCTCAGAACCCACATAGGGGTGGAACAGGATCTGTTCCCAGAAGCCAGACTGCAGAAGCTCATGATTTAGGGGTTACTATATAAAATACCAAGAAAGTACATCCTAGAAAAAAGCCTGATAATTTTTATGAGAATTCAGAAAATATCCAGTGCTCAGTAAGGTAAAATTCACAATGTCTGATACCCAATAAGAAATAACCAGACATGAAAAGAAATAGTAGAAATATCAATCAATTAAAACTGACCCAAAGCCGGGGTGCCTCAGTGGCTTAATTAAGCGTCTGACTCCTGATCTCAGCTCAGGTCATGATCTCGCAGTTTGTGAGTTTGAGCCCCATGTCGGGCTTTGCGCTGATGATGTGGACCTTATTTATGATTCTTTTTCTCCCTCTCTCTGCACCCCACCCCCGCTTGCACGATCTCTCTCAAAGTAAGTAAATAAACTTAAAGGACCCAGGGGCACCTGGGCGGGTCAGTTGGTTAAGCGTCTGACTTCAGCTCAGGTCATGATCTCACAATTTGTGGGTTTGAGCCCCACATTGGGCTCTGTACTGACAGCTCAGAGCCTAGAGCCTACTTCGGATTCTGTGTCTGCCTCTCTCCCTGTTCCCCACTCACACTCTATCTCTCAAAAATAAACATTAAAAAAAAAAAACTGACCCAGAACCAACACAATGTTAGAATAATCAGACAAAGACATTAAAGTTATTATAACTGTATTCCATGTATTAAAAAAGTTATGTAGAAGATGACTAGGCAGGATCACATAGGGTTTTTAGGACAGTGATATTATTCTGTGTGTTACTATCAAGGTGGACACATGTCATTATACGTTTGTGCAAACCCACAGAAAATATAACCTGAAGAGTGAACCCTAATGTAAACTGTGGATTTGGGATGATAATGATGTGTCAGTGTAAGTTCATCAACTGTATCAAATGCACCACTCTGGTGGGGATGTTGATAGGGAGGGAGGCTGTGCATATGTGGAGATGGGGGGGTGTATGGGAAATCTCTGCACCTCCCACTCAGGTTTGCTAAAAGATTATAGCCCATTAAACAAAAACAAAAACAAAAAACAAAACCCAGAGATATGGAGGATAGAAAAACCCAAATCCTACTTCTAGAGATGAAAAACATGCTGGTTGGGATTAACAGCAGATTAGACATTGCAGATAAAACAGTTAGTAAACTTGAAGACACAGGACTAGAAAGTATCCAAAAATGAAGCCCAGAGGAAAAAAATAATTAAAAAAAAAAAAACAGAGCACCACTGAGTTGTGGTACAATTTTAAGCAATCTAATCTGCACATAAGGGAAATCTCAGGAGGAGGAGGGGTTAATGGTGCCAAAGAAAAAAATACTGGAAGAAATGATGGCAGAAAATTTCCAAATTTGATGAAAACTATAAACCCATAGAGCCAAGAAGTTCAATGGACCCCAAACACACTAGGCAGAAGGAGAACTACACCAAAACATGTCACAATGACTTACATAAATAATTGATAAAAACCAGTGGTAAAAAGATCTTTGAAGTAGCCAGAGAAAAACATCATGTTAGAGAGGAACCAAAAAACACAAGGATTCTCTTTGGAAACCATGTGAGTGAGGTGACAATGAGGACAAATCTTTAAAATATCAAAGGCGGGGGGGAAACCGTGTCAACCTGAAATTCTATGGCCTGTAAGGGTGTCGTAAAGAGTCTTCAGGGGTACCTGGTCAGCTCACTCAGTAGAGCATGTGACTCTTGATCCGGGGGTTGTGAGTTCAAGCCCCACATTGGGGAGCAGAATTTACTTAAAAAAAAGTTTTTCAGATAGCCAAAGCCAAAGTAATTAATCTCCAACATGTATAGAAAATGTTGAAGACTTTCAAGCAGAAGAAAAAGTATTCCAGACGGAAATATAGATCCACACTGAGGAACAAAGAACACCAGCGACAGTGACTGTGTGGGTGGCTGGCATAGTAATGAAGCTTCGGCGAACTGTCATCTGGAGTTGCAAAGGCAGGCAAAGCCATCCCAGAGGTCACATGATTTAACATTCCTTTATAAAAGTAAAAGTCATTCCCGCTATAGGAGTGGACACACTCCTGTGTTTCTATGGTGACGAAATGCAGGAAACCTTCGGCAATGTGTCTGCACATGGAACTCTTCCAACCACCATCACAAAGTTTTCTCAGGCTGATGTACTATTTTGCTACTCTTTTCTTAATTACCCACTTTGTTGGACAGCCATTCATGTGACATCTGCCCTGTGCAAAAGCATTGTCCCTGGCTATGTGGAGAAAATAAAGACGAACCAAGAAATTACCCAGGTTTTAAGGATTTCACAACTCAGAACACATTGTCTTGATAGAAGGTAATAAATCGAATTCCCTTATGAAAGGAAGAAATACAGAGAAGAGAGGAAGAGATTTCTCCTAGCCAGAGATCTCAGGAAGGCCATTTTCTAGGGAACCCTGTAAAGCATGAGAATTTAGAAATATTTAGTTCAGAAAGCCTGCAACTTATTTGTCATTGGTTGACAACTTATTAAAATATTAAATTTCTGGGGCACCTGCGTGGTTCAGTCGGTTAAACATTCGACTTCAGCTTAGGTCATGATCTCACGGTTTGTGAGTTCGAGCCCTATGTTGGGCTCTGTGCTGGCAGCTCAGAGCCTGGAGCCTGCTTTGGATTCTGTGTCTGTCTCTCTGTCCCTCTCCCCCGTTTCTCTCTCTGTCTCAAAAATAAATATTAAAAAAAAAAACAAGAAAGTGGATTCTGAATGTACTTAAGAGTCCAGGCATGGAAACCAATTTGACAATAAATTTCATATTAAAAAAAAAAAGAAAGAAAGAAAATACAGACCTTGCTAAAGCCAAAAACCAAACCAAACCAAACCAAAACAGAGTCCAGGCAAATCAAGGGTACTGGGTGGCTCAGTTGGTTAAGCATCTAACTTTTGGTTTGGCTCAGGTCATGATCTCATGGTTCATGAGTTCGAGCCCCATGTTGAGCTGTCAGCACAGAGCCTGGAGCCTGCTTCAGGTTCTGTGTCTCCCTCTTTCTCTGCCCCTCCTCTGTTCACACTCAGGCTCTCTGTCAGTCTCAAAAATAAATATTTAAAAAAAAAATTTAAATATTAAATTTTGGGTTAAAATATTAAAGTTTCTCCTTCTGCTTCATCCTGCCCTCCCCCACCTTCTGTTATCCTACTGTGTTTGAGTTGGGAGGAGAGAGAGAGGACGGACATGAGCACAGACAGTGAGGCAGTGGAGTGGGGAAGATAGTTTTTGCCCCCACGATGTCTAGATTAACTATCTCCAGAGGCTGGTGAGAGGGTGAGTGGCCTTGGAGATCACCACCGCACTTCCGGCTTGTGCACAGACTTCCCAAGCGTGTGGGCGATATGAACAGAGAGTCCGATGATATTTTGGTTTGGGAAGTTTCGGAACCTCTGGAAAGTCTGACTAGTTTGAATTTGATTTAATTTCAGACTTCAAGTACTCTCTGCCTTTATTTTCTCTTGGTTTAGCAAACCCCTTTTTGAGCCTTGTAGTCTGCATTGTCTTTGCTAAGGAAAGCCACAGGAAGGCATTGCCTGGGGCCTAGGACCTGGTACTTGCGGAAGGAAATCTCCTATCTCTTCATTAACCAGCTTTGGGAAGTCACAGGCCTGGAGGCCGTGGACTGGGGCTGGCTCACCTTTGGATTCCTCTTTGCACAGAACCTGGGCAATGGAAAGCATTCAGTAAAACACTGGAGAAGGAAAGAAAGAAGTTCCTCTTCCTGCAAAAGTAAAATCAGAAGTATTCAAGGCCATATCATTCCACCCCTTCCGCGAGGCCTCCAGTCAAGCTAGATGTTTGCTGTTGCCCAGATAGCCTGTGCCTTCCTCCTGGAAGGCCCTCGCCCACCCCCCATGCACACACAGCCCACTCTGTCAGAATCCAGTCTGTTTCCTGGATGTAACCTCCTCCCAGAAGCCTCTTGTGATTGTACCCTCCACCCCCACCAATCTCTCGCTTCTTCCTGTTTGGTCCTCTCTTCCTGGGCCAGACTGACTTGTGTTTTCCCCAGCCCTAAGTGTTTAGGCACCAGCCCAGGCTGGGGAGGGGTAGGAGGCAGAAGAGGAAGTGGGAGAGAACCGAGAGAAGCTGGAACTGGGCCTGTACTGGGGCCTGGACAGTGAGGGGGAGACGGTTTGAGGGGAGGCCGAGTGGGGGGCAGAAGGCCACTCAGGGCCTCGGCCAGTGTCTGGGCTTCATCTGGTGGGAGTCATGGAAAGGGGGCTGTTGAACAGGAGAGTATTTGTACCAGGTTCTAGAAGGTTCCTTGGGCTGCCACACTGAGAATGAGCTGAGGGGATGGAAAGAGGTCAAGAGGTGGCTGGAGGCCATTGACTGTCATCTGAGCAGGGAGAGGTGATGGAGGTCTGGACTAGGATGAATGGGGCAGGAAGTGGCACATTGGGGGTCAGGTAGGCAGTAAAATCAATAGGACCTGGGGCGTTAGTGGGGAAGAGCCCTGTGCAGTCTCATGGGAGCTGCCTGAAAGCTTCCTCTTTGTGCCAGCATGCATCTTGCAGCTTTGGTGCTGTTTGACTGCCAGGAGGCACTGCGGCAGCCCGGGGTCTCTGGTCCATGAGTCCATTCCTCATGGTGGCGGTCCAGTCTCTTCCTCCCAGGATATGCAATCCGGGCCTCTGCTGACGGCCAGACTGGCTAGCGGCTGAAACTGTGTCCCTGAGATCAGCTAATGTGCGATTACCCCCCACTCCTACCCTGGTGGACCCCAGCTTGGCTCCAAATACTCTCTTGTAGAGAGAAAGCTTCTCATCCGGTTCTGAATTGGGTAGTGGTTCCTTGTCTTTTGAGCACGGAGGAGGAGAGGTGGAAACCCCCTGAATTCAGGGTGTGGCACATGGACAGGAAGTTTCTGTTAAAACCCTGGTCAGCTGCCCTCCACCCTCCCCTCCGAGAACATATGTGACGAGCGTTACTTACTGAATGCTCAGATCTGAAGTCACCAACAGGAGCATCAAGACGGGCCGTGTATAACTTGTGTACCAGTAAACTCCCCCTTGGTGAGTGATGGAGACTCAGGCAGAAGCAGGAGGCAAGCTGTGAACTTGGTGGATTTGGAGGCTCTTACATACTGAACTATGTCCCTCCTAAATTCATAGGTTGAAGCCCTAACCCCAATGTGACTGCATCTGGGGATGGAGCCTCTAAGGAGGCACCTAAAGGTTAAATGAGGTCATGAGCAGGGGGGCCCTGACCCAATGGGACTGGTGCCCTTATGAGAAGAGACCCCAGATTGCATGCTGTGTCCACATGTCTGTGGAGGGCAGGCCACGTCTACCAGCCAGGACATGGGCTCTCACCAGAAGCTGGCTAGTACCTCAATCTGGGACCTCCCAGCCTCCAGAACAGTGACAACTTAGTTTCTGTTGTTGAAGCCACCTCGCCTGTGGGATTTTATTATGGTGGCTTGAGCCGACTAACATAGAGGCTTCCGCAGCTCCTGGGCCCCTCCCTGCCCCTCCCATTGTCCCTCCCAGTTCCCAGAGGGGCTGGGAGCAGGATACTCCCGGTGTCAGGCCCAGGTCATAGGGGCAGCAGCAGGACCCCCAACCCTGAGGACAGCCCTGGAAAGTTCCCAGCCTTTTCCTGCCTTGCCAGCTGGACCAAAGGCTCGTTCTTCCCACAGCTGCACCTGGCCTCAAGTATGTCAGCACCAAACGGGCGGAACACAGACCCTGCGTTCCCAACCTGGGCCTCTTTGTGGCATCCACTTCAGGGGAAACTTTCTTCCTCTTGCACTAGGGGCCATGTCTGGGTGACCCCCTTTCTCTGGAGTGGACAGTGGGAGCAGTATCCCTGCTGGGGGGCCCCACTGAGCTGCCACTTGGGGCAGGGGAAGGAGCCCTATGGTTGTCCCCTCCTCTTCCCACTTTCTGCACTTATGTACTGTCTGTGATCCATACTTCAAATCCACATATCCCTAACACCCAGATCCCCGAGGGTCAGTGATTTCTGGAATCCTGCCCAGGGCATTTGCCTGGTGTCCCCTTGATGTCTTGTTACCTCTTCCCCTTCCCAGAGGGGGACAGAGAGAGCATAGGGAAGGCCCAGGTGGGCTATATTCGGGGGGGGGGGGGGTGACTGGAACGTGCCTCCAAAATGCTTTAGTTATAAAAGTAATATCCTCCCAAGCCCCGGATCCTGGAGCCCGGTAAGCAGGGATAGACTGTTTGAGGTGGTGGCTTTCCTTGTGAGGGGGGACCCAGGTCCCTACCTCCAACACACTATCTGGGAGGAAATCTTTGGTGGGATTGGGCAGCACAGTTATGACCCCAGCTCTGCAGCAAGAGGCATCTGTGTGGCTCTCAGCCCCTTGGAAGCAGAGGAACTTCACTGAGGGAAGGATCATTTGGCCCCCCCCACCCCCTAACTGCAGGTGACGTATCTCACAGTCCTGCCTCCCCATCCTCCTCACAGAAAAAAAAAAAAAAAAAGGGAAAACCCTTGGGTCCTATGAATGAGAAAGACATGAACACTGGTAAAATCCGAGTAAGTCTGTGGTCACTTGAGACATTGTGAAAGTGTCCATTATCTGGTTTGGTAATGTGCTAATACGTAAGATGCCATCATTGGGAGGAAGCTGCGCGACGGGTCAAGAGACCGCTATACTTTTCTTTGTAACTTCTTGTGAATCTATAATTCAAAAGAAAAAGGATTTTTAAAATGACAGACCCACAGAATAGGGTAAAATATTTGCAGATCATAAATCTAATAAGGGACTTGTATCCTGAATATATACAGACAACTCAAGTATCCATTAACTGATGAGCGGATACAAAAAATATGGTATATCCATACAGTGCCATGAAAAACTAACAGGTGTTGGAAACCAGCCTGGGCTGCAGCAGGCGGAACCCTGTGTGTCCTGAATACTCGTCTGTGGTCACACACAACCCAGTGCCCACTCTACCGGTAGAGCTGGTGCCCTTGCCTGGGACTCGCTCTGAATTGCAGCTGTCTTCAGCCCCCTGGCACAGTGCTAATGGTACTCCTGCATCCCTTACTGCGTCCTCACAGCAGCCTTATTAGGAGGTGCTGCCGTTATTCCCATTTCACAGATGAGGAAACTGAGGCTTGGGGAGATGATCCCCCAGTGGCAGAGTGGAGAGTGGCACAGGTGGGAACAGAATACAGGTCTCTTACACCAGAGGGTTTTGGTCTGCGGGGATTTCTGAGGCTGCCGCCTCCCTGCCTACCCCTTTGTCAGGCTCGCAAGTTGCAGCCTCCTTTGAGCAGCTTGGGGACTGTAAATGACCCCATACACCCCCCGTAGCCATGTCACGTGCATGACTGTGTGGTGTGAATAAATGTGATCTCCAGCTTCCCCTCTTTGCCAGCTGGGCCGGGAGGGCCTTTCATTGGTACCAGGAAGGAGTCTGTCCTGGCATGGCCAGGTAGTATCAGGCATGGCCACGAGATGGCACACCCACCTCCAGCTCTGTCTGGATTTCCTCGTGCTTCTAAGGCATCGCGGTACCAGGCATGGCCACCAGGTGGCACACCTACCGCAGCTCTCAGTCTCGGGGCTGCTGCCGGCAGACCTTGGTTTTTGTTCTATGGTTTTGCTGTTTTTATCTTGGATTATACAAAAAGGGGCAATCACACTTGTGTCAGGACCCAGTGCTGTGGCTGAGAGTTATCCTCCCCCCACCTCCCTTTCCCATGTAGTAAGAGAGGGCTAGACTGCTTCCCACGGCCCCCACACGTGGGCTTTCTGTAGTGCCTGCTCCCCCCTCGCCCCCCAGCTGAGCTCAGGCTGGTAGGGGGAGAACTAATCCTCTGGTCACAGGATGAGAGAACCAGCAGTGGGGCAGGCCTGGCACACAGGTCTGCGGAGCCCATTAAGCGTGAAAACAGAAGCTCCTGGACCCGCTGTCACATGGAATCCCAGGCTCCAGAGGCAAGGCCTGGGAACCTGCATCTTCATAAACTCTGCACACGGGATTGAGAACTTCTGGTCTGTGGTGCCGGGTCGCAGCTGGGCCTCCTCGTTTGCCTCACCACCTGCCGCTCTGATGCCAACCTGAGGGGGTGACCTTCCCCAGGAGAGGGACTGCCCTGTTTCTCTCTGCTTCTCTGAGGCTACTCGTTAAGAGGACCTGAGGAGCTGGGACAATAAACAAATGCGCCTCCCTACCCAGGGAGACCTCTGACCACAGGGCTGTGAGGAAGGTGAGGCGGCCCTGAGGGGCCCTCCAGACTAGGAGGAGGCTCCCTCACCTCCACGGAGCCTGCTGGCTGAGGGTGAGGTGAGATTGCGTTGTGGCCTCTGGGCTGGAAGGCAGGCTGCAGTTTAACGTTGTCTGGCGGTGTCCGGGGGCAGGAGCAGTTCTGGTGGTTGAGGGCAGATGCTGGGCCCAGGGGAGGTGACTGACCAAGACTCAGATGCCTTCCCTCGCCCTCTACCAGTACTGGCTGCATTCACATCAAATAAACACTTCAGGGATAATTCATTTTTTCTCAAAACATAAATTTATTACTCCTCTCACTACATCTTTGAGCACCTTTGCCAGAATCTCGGGAATGTGTAGAACCCTTTGCACACTTTACCCTTACTAGGCCTTGGCGACAAGGTCCCTCACAGCTTGTGCAATGGCATCCCTGTCGATGCCAAACATCTTCAGCAGCTCAGCTGGCTTCCCACTTCTTGGTACCTCGCCAACGGCGAGGCGGGAGACAGTGATGCCAGGCTCACCCACTAAGGCGGAGGACACTGCCTCACCTATGCCACCTGGGTAAAGGAAAGGAGGCGAGTCAGGTGACGTGGGCCTCAGGGTGAGCAGTGGGCACCTCCTCCCCGGCCCTCTGCTAATCTGAGTTTATTCCTTTACCCAAGGATGACAGAGACCGCACACATACACCCTCCTCCAGGCCTGCGGCCAGAGCAGACATCACCAATCACTCATGATACTTATGTTTTATCATAGGCCCAAATGTAGCCTCTGTATCATTTTTAACACCATCCTCTGGGCAGCGGTTATAAACGAATGAGCATCTGGACCTGACCCAGAGACTAGGCCCATCTCTTCCCCTGGAGTGGAGCCTGTCCTGGAGGACACATGGAGTGTGCTAGTGAGGGGCTGCTGTGCACAGGACTGTACAAGACAGAGATTCTGTGTTGCTTTCCCAGTGTGATCCCGTACAACAGCCTTAACACCCAACTATGTCAGGGACACAGGCCACCTTTTCTACTCTTAGAGGCAAGGTCAAGATCCTCACAGGCTCCCTGGGTGGCAGGGGCTCCAAGGAGCCATGCCAGCAGCTGCGTTTGCTGGGTCCCTAGCCAAGCCTGGGGCCTGTTAAGAGGCCAAGTGCTAGCTGCTCCGCAGGACGGCTCTGGGTTTCCTGGGGCGGGGGATGGAGAGACGTCCAGCCCTCTGACTGTGGTCCTGTGGCCCTGGCCCTCCCCTGACCCATCTGCCCCTGCCTCTCTAGCTCGGGCTCGTCACCTTCGTAGTAATGGTCCTCCACGGTGAGGATCCTCCCCTTGGTAGCTCGGGCGCTGCTGAGAATGAGATTCCTGTCCAGGGGCTTGATGGTGAAGGGGTCCAACACACGAATGTTGATCTTCTCTGTGAGGGGAGAAAACACAAGGGCGCGGTTTGAGCAGAATGTGCTGGATGCTGTGGGTGTGTCCTCTGATAGGTGGGGGCAGGCGGAGGTGTCTGAAGAGTTGCTGCAGTTACAGGCCTGCATCCTCTGTCCCTCTGTTCCCTCCACCTGGCTAGTGTTTGCCAACCCTCAGTGGCTTGCCCTCTATCTCTGCTGATCTGTGATGCCCACATCCTCTGGGCCCATCCCGCACCCCCTGGTTTAGGAGCATCTGGTCTTGGGGAACAGAAGCGCCCCTCTCTCTTCCCTCATATCCTGGATCAGGAGATCTCAGCCTTTGCACCACCAAAGAGTGCGGAGTGGCACGGCAGGGACCTGCACAGTTTTGCTTCATCCTCCCAGGTACCTTCGAAGATACAGGGAAAGCCAGAGGACAGCTCCGGGTGTCTGACGCGAGACAGGGCCGGGGCTCACGGGGTGCGGTGGCTGCAGGCCCAGGTGCCAGGTCAGGCGGGGACCCAGCAGAATGGCCTCAGAAGGACAAGTCTGACTGTCCCGTGCCTGCTTCAAGTCTTCCCCCTGGGTCTCCATCCCTGACAGGGCTGGGCTGCCCCTGGCTTCTCTCCAGCAACTTGGAGCCCTGTACACACTGTTCCTTCTGCCTGGGCCTGTCTGCTTATCAGTTCCTACCCACATCTGAGGTCATTTCCTAAGGACACCCACGTCTGCCTTCTCCTTCCTGCTCAGCACGGCTACGACGAGGCGTCTGTTGCGATTCTGTGGTGTGGGTGGGGGCTAATTCCCCTACTGTATCAGTAGCTAACATCTGTGAGGCTGCAGTGATAACGATGCTAGGTCACATTTATTAAATCCTCAGGACAGCCCCACCGGAAAGGTAACAGTATCTCTATTTTATGGATGGGGAAACTGAGGCATGGTGATGCTTAATAACCAGTGCCCCCACTAAGTGGCAATTCAGGCCTATTGGCAGGCTCTAGACCTCTGCTCTGACCACCGTGCTGAGGCACCTCAAGTCCTGCCCTGTGGCCCTGGGCCTATGGCCACTGCAGCCCCAGCGTTTAGCATCATGCTGGCCATATAGTCACAAGTGCTCAAAAGGTGGCTTTTATTACTACCATTTAATTCAAGGAGACTCATTCTCACCCCCAAGACCTAGTACATCATCAGCACCCGACCCGGGACCTGCTGGGTCCCTCCCTCCCTCACCTTTCTTCAGTAGGTCAGCAGCAGCCAAGGCCTCGTGCAGGGTCACCCCGGCCCCAATCACAGTCACCTGGTCATCCTTGCTCTTCAGGACCACCTGGGGAGGACATGGATGCCAATGAGGCTCAGGGATTGGTGGCCCGGGGTGAGCCCTGGCTTCGGGCATGCTTTGGGGATCTCACTGGGGCATGTATGGCACTGACCTTGGCTTGTTTGATTTGGAAATCCTCATTGCTGTTATAGATGATGGCGTTTTCTGGGCGACTGGTCCGGATGAAGCAGATACCCTGGAACAGAGCAGAATGACAAAGGATTATAGGATGCGGCACGGCCAACCTCAGGGAGCGGATTCCTTCTAGAAAGGCCAGCCTTCCTCACTTGCAAATCTCCACCATGCTGTCCCCCCCTGGGTGTGTGACAAGCCACCTCATGCTGGCTGCCCCTCCAGTAGGAAAAGGGACTGTCGTTCCTCAACAGGGTGGACCTCTCCAGACACTCCTCCTGAGCGAGAGCAGCCCAGCAGCTTGGCCAGCCCCAGGCCCCAGACAGAAAATGGCTTTTCTTTCAGGTAGGCTGGTCTCTAAGTCGGGCTTTCCCCCAGAGGGCATCTGGTGAAGGAAGGGGACCCATGGGGGCACCCCGGTCTACGGCATTGTGGCTCTTGGTCGAAACCACGTTACTCAGCCCATTCTTTCGGTGTTGGAGAGCCCAGCTCAGGGGAGCAGACAGGCGTCAACGGCCCGATGGTGCAGGAGCTGCAGATTCTCAGCGACGAGAGTACGGTGCTGGGTTAGCAATGTCTGCTATGTGGCAGGAAGGGGCATGTGTATTTTGTTTTTCCTGATCTAACCTCTACAAACTACAAACACCAGTGGCAACGTCAGGAGACACCACTGTGGGGCAGTCAATGACCAGACCAGCTCTTGGCTGGCATGCTGACACCACCCCCCCCCCACCTTCCCCCACCCCCACCCATACTGGTCAAGAATAGCCACGTGACCGACCAGGCCCTGTGGGTGGCTCAGTCCGTTATGTGTCTGACTTTGGCTCAGGTCGTGATCTCGTGGTTCGGTTCGTGGGTTTAAGACCTGCACCAGGCTCTCTGCTGTCAGCACGGAGCCCACTTCAGATCCTCTGTCCCACTTGCTCTCAAAAATAAACAAACAGGGGCGCCTGGGTGGCGCAGTCGGTTAAGCGTCCGACTTCAGCCAGGTCACGATCTCGCGGTCCGTGAGTTCGAGCCCCGCGTCGGGCTCTGTGCTGACAGCTCAGAGCCTGGAGCCTGTTTCTGATTCTGTGTCTCCCTCTCTCTCTGCCCCTCCCCCGTTCATGCTCTGTCTCTCTCTGTCCCAAAAATAAATAAACGTTGAAAAAAAAAAAATTAAAAAAAATAAATAAACATTAAAAAAAAAAAAAAGAATAGCCATGTGACCAACCTTTGTATTGGCTGCTAATTCCACTGCCTTTTCCGTAGACACACCATCACTTGGGTAAAAGACGGTTGCAGTGGGGATTGACCGAAACATGGCCAGATCTTCCAGAGCCATCTGAGAGGGCCCGTCTTCCCCTGGGGTGTAGGAAAGGATACAACTGAAATAAGCCCCCCACCCATGGAATGGAATCCTGGACCCCCAACCTCCTGATCTGAAAGTCTGGGGAAGTTACAGGTACAAGCGTCCTGGCCCCGTTCAACTCACCGATGGACACACCACAGTGGGAGCCACAGAAATTGATGTTGCTCTCAGAGATGGCCGCCATGCGAATCTGGTCGAAGGCCCGTGTGAAGAAGGCCCCGAAAGCGCTGCAGAAGGGCACTGTCCGGTTGCGTGTGGCACAGCCCACGGCGACACTCACCTGGGAAGCAGGTAGGGGGATGGTCAGTGTCAGCCCCAAAGATGGGGGAGAGGGTGGCCGGAGAGCCCAGAACGTCTCACCCCTCTTGAGGGTCGGAGGATTCAGTCATCCTAGTAAGTGAATTCCCTTCTCCCCATGCAAGAGATCCCTGGGTACCCACGGATTCCACAGTCTGTCTCTGAACATCAAACTCCTTTGACTTGGAATAGCCACGTCAAAAATTCTCTTAAAATTACTTTCCTGGGGATTTTTTTTCTAGCAAATAAGCAAGACCTTGCAGAGGGTAGGCTAATAAACCTGGACACAGATGTTCTTTCCTGGGGTTCTGCAAAACCCCAGGCCCCATCTTCCTGGCCAACCCCCAGCCCTCTACAGACACCAGTCCTCCCCAACCCTCTTTATGCCTGAGGAAGTACCAGACCCAAATCCCTGCTTAGAAGCACCGAATGCAGGCAGTGGTTCCAAACTGGCTGCCTCCTGATGTGAGTCCTCCCTCCCCAGCCCCTGGGCCCACGCCAGCCCACACACCCTGCCAGTTTGGTCTGGACCCTCCAGCTGCCCAGACTAGAAGCCTCAGAGACAGAACTTCAAGTTCAGCGGGAGAAAGAATTTTGGATAGGGTAGGGCCAGATGGCCTTCAGACAGAGGAAGCTCCCAGTTGCTGGGGGCTTGTAGGCCAGGCTGGGCAGTTTGGCCAGAGGACCAGGGCTGTTGGACCCATTACGTTCCAGCCTGTGACTGTGCCTGTCCTACACCTGGAAGGCCCTTTACCCCAAGAGACAAGCCTTGCACGCCTTTCACCAGCACGCGTGGCCTCCACACCGCATTTCCTGCGTGTGACCGCAGTCTCACTCAGCTCCTGTCTGTACCCTCATCCGGGATATGTGCACCCGAAGATCACGGGCACATCCCTCTCCCTTACCACTACAGTACTCAAGGTCAATGCCGGGTCCTGGCGGTTCCTGTGGTCTCTCTGGGATGGCCTCCAGCAGGCACCTAACACTGCCAACATAGCTGCCCCAGGGGAACAGGAGGACCTCAGCCCCAAGGCTGTGGCTGGCTCTGTGCCCACCTGCCTACCCCAGCACCCACCATGTTCTGCTCAGCAATGTAGCACTCAATGAATCGGTCTGGGTGCTCCTTTTTGAAGATCTCTGAGAAGGTGGAATTCTTGGTATCCCCATCCAGGGCGATGATGCGGTCGTTGACGCGGCCTAGCTTCGCCAGGGCCTGTCCATAGGCCTTGCGGGTAGCTATCTGTGGGGGATAGAGCATGAGGGCTCTGAGCACTGGGATGGCCTGAAGCCTGGCTTGGCCTCAGCGGAGGGGCTCCAACTTTTAGGGAGGAAAAGGAGAACAATAGGGGCAGAAAAAGGAAGCCTGGCAACACCCAGTCCCATGGAAATTTAAGTTCTGTAAGGTTGCCAACAAGAACTCCTACAGGTCTTGGAAGTGCCCGCAGCCTCTTGTCCTGAGCCCAGCTGTGAGCCCTCCAAGCTGCAGATGTTCTAACAGATCCCCCCACTCCTGTGACAGAGGTCCATGAATCTACCCTACTCCACACAGGAATACACAGAGGGCCTGGGAGTCATAAAGCCTGGTAATGGTTCACACAGGGGAGGGCCCTGGAGCAGGACAGGCCTGCTGAGGCTCTGCTAGGCCACACACCAGAGGGTGGGGGGTGGGGGAGAAGAGTCCTGAGCTCAGACCTAGGGACTCAGAGTGAAGGGCCAGGGATGGAGAGACACTCAGGTGCTGTGGGCTTTGATCCCAGCACTACCAGTAGGTTGCTGTGTGACTGGGCAAGTCTCTTGTCCTCTCTGAGCCTGTGCAGGTAAATAGTTCCAGAACTGGCAGTCCCCACGGAGGAGATGGCAGGACCAACACCTCAGGGTTCCTCCTCACTAGCAAATCCCTCTTCTCTCCCTTTCTGAGCCTCCCAGAGACACATCTCGGCCCCAGGCTCTGGAAACCAGAGAACGACGACTACGCCAGCCAGGCCAGAAAAGCAAGCCCAACTCTGTACCTTGTCGCCAACTTTGTAGCTGGGTGGGCTGGGCATGCGGATGTTGGTGATGTCCACTAAGGGGGCATCCTCTTGTGGGGGAGTCACGAGGATCTTCTTCGTGCTCTGGATCTGGCTGCAGATTTCCTGGACAATCTGATCGGCCATGTTTTTGGGGAGGGGCTTCCCATGCCAAGCCTCCTTGTCCTCTATGCCTGTGGGTGCAACAGAGGAGGGCAGAGGGCCCAGTAAGACAGTAGTTCCCGAGGGCCAGGAAACCGCTCCACCAGTTGAGGGCAGGCCAGGAGGCCTCCCTGGAGGGGAAAATATAGGGCAAGAAGGATGCTGCCCCAGTGAGGCAGAGCCCTGTGCTGGGAGCTACGGGGGTCAGGAAAAGAGGGTCGTGGTGACCAGGAGTCCACATGCCTGGTGCCCACCAAGTAGCCGGCAGTTCTCCAGGAGCCCACAGCCAACAGGGGAGGGGAGCATGCATGGGCCGCTGTACTGCCTCCCTACATGCAGGGAGGGATCTGTTGTAGAAACCTACTCAGTTTGTTGAATGGGTTGGTCAGGAGGAATGCTGCCCATGAGAGAGGCAAAGCTGAGGCCCAGAGCAGAGGGAGCACGGTCAAGGTCACCCAACACACTGGTGTGCAGCAGAATGGCACCCAGGCACGTTCCTCACCATGCTGCCTTGCTGTGTGAGGACCAGCAAGGCTTAAGAGCCCCCTCCTCTGAGGTCACTGCGGCCCAGGCAGAGCCAAGGACTGACCCTCCCACATAGCATGCAGCACCCCCACAGACCACCACCTGCCCCAGAAGCTTTGCGGTTTCCAGATCCCACTTGATGGTAACACCTGAGGCATCAGTGTCAGGCAGCAGCACTGGGGTGGGGAGGATCCCAAAGGTCTTCTCCTTGATGTCCACCCCCCACCAGAAGGCTCCAGACCCACGCACCTTCTCCCACACAGCAGTACTTGTCCTCATTTCCCGAGTCCACATGGGCAGGTGGGCTGCCACGGCACGTGGCACAGGGAAGCTGGCCCGAGGTCTACAGTTAGGCCCCATGTCCCTGGGCAAGTTCCCTGACCACTTCTAGCCATGTTTTCCCATGTCTACCATGGGCCAGGGCTGCCTCAGCCCGAGGGGTCTGGAGCCCCAGGAGCCTGAGTGCTGGGGAGGAGGCTTACACCTGCATCATGCTCTCAGGCCCAGCCAGGAACATCTTCCAGACCCTCCCAGGCCCTCTGCTCATACAGGACTCTGGACGCACTTTACCCGGTCTTCCCAGGTTCTCTGGGCCCTCTGCGCCAGCCCTTCCACTCAGGGCAGACGGTGAGAGCTGCCAAGGATGCCGTGCAGATGACAACCAGGAAGGGTGTGGGGGACTGTGTCACTCGTGAGTCCTCCTGCAGGCCCTCCTCTCCTCCTGCCCAACCTGGGCTTCAATCCTGGCTCAGCCACGCTGACCGCTGAGTCACTTCTCAGAGCACAGCATCGCCTGACCCCCCTTCCCCAGCCAGGTGCATGCAGTGTAAGGTGGCAAAGGGTCAGTACTACCCCAGACACAGGACCTCAGAGACCACCCCACCTGTGGAAAGCCCTACTCTCTCCACTGGCCACGGCCTGGTCCCAGGGGTGGGGTGAGCGAGGCAGGGTGTGCAGACAGACCTGAGATCCCCCGGCCCTTGAAGGTCTTAGCGATGATGGCCGTCGGCTGGTGCTTGGCCTGGCCAAAGGCCTTGCACAGCTCCTCCACGCTGTGTCCATCCACGATGACGGTGTGCCAGCTGGGGACAGAGGAAGGAGACTGAGCAGTGAGGGACAGGGCCCACCCCCCGAGGGGCTGCCCTCACTCTGCTGCACAGGCATAGGCTGGGAAATACTGAAGAGTGTCAGGGGCGCCTGGGTGGCTCAGTCGATTGGGCATCCAACCCTTGATTTCAGCTCAGGTCATGACCCCGTGGTTAGGGAGTTCGAGCTCCACATCAGGCTCTGCACCGACCTCCAGGGGCCTGCTACCGATTGTCTCCTTATCTCTCTCTGCCCCTCCTCCACTTGCTCTTTCTCAAAAATAAACATTAAAAAAAGAAAAAAAAAGACTTTGGACTTTTCTGTTCCCACTTTTGGTTTCATTTTCTCTTTTTCTTTCTCCTTTGTACACATTCTTTTACGTCCTCTTATTTGCCTCTGAATAGATTTTCTTTCTCTTTCCTAAGTATTGCAAAGCTTGGTCCATTTATTTTCTCTTTCGTTTCTGATCTACTCGGTTCCCTGAAATCTACTCATTTCCTGAAAGCTGCATTGGGGACAATGCACTGGGTCTGGAATGTGTCTGCTGTTGGCCTTTTATTCAGGGAACACATCACTCCATAAATGCTGGATGTGGTGCTGGAAACACAAAGTGAGCCAGGCTGACAAAGATAGAAGGGAAGGAGCCTGGGCAGGCCGAACTTTCTCTCTCAGGCCCTCCTTTCTGGGACTCCAGTAGCAATCAACAGCAATCAAATTAGCAGCAATAAAATAGCAGCTAACGTGTCCGGAGTGCGCACTCTGTGGGCACTCACCGAGCACCACACATATGAACCCACTGCAGCCTCACCACAATCCCTTGGGCTGGGTACTGTTGTTTCCCCAATTTTTTTTTTTTGAAATGTAAAGACTTTATTTTTAATGTTTATTATTTCTGAGAGATGGGGCGGGGGGAGGCAGAGAGAGGTGGGGACACAGAATCTGAAACAGCTCCAGGCTCTGAGCTGTCAGCACAGAGCCCAACGCATGGCTCCAACTCACAGATGACGAGATCATGACCTGAGCTGAAGTCAGACGCTTAACCGACTGAGCCACCCAGGCACTCTGTTTCCCCCATTTTATAGACACATGAACTGAGGCACCGAGGATGGAACAAGCCTGCCTGCCCAAGTTCACAATGCAAGTTGTTGACACAACCAGGACTTGTGGACACAGGTTATGGACACAGACCCAGGGACACTGCCAGGGTTATGCTGCAAGTCCCCAGCCAACACGGCCTGGGGAGGCTCTAGAGACACTGGTGGCCCAGTGTCCTCCTCTGTCAGTCACCAGAGAGAACAACCTGTGGCTGCTATGTAACCACAGACTGCAATCCCACCTTTGACCTCTGCCAGGTAGACTCCTCTACAAGAGCGGCCCTGGAGGCCCTTGGCCCCTGGAACCCTGCACAGCCCCAGCCCAGGGCCTCCTCAGCAGAGGATGAGTGCGGGGGCCTGGGTTCCCTAAAGCCTCAACCACAGCACAGCTTTTATTTGGGTCAGGGGAGGGACACTGAGGTGAGGGCCCCCCTTGGCTAACACCCACCCAGATGACCTCCCTGCTTGGGAGTACGTGACCCCAAATTCCCAACCATTCATGGCCCCTCGAGGAAATCTGAAAACCCCGTGTTTCCCACTTCACCAGGAGAGGGGGCCTGCTTCTGCCCTTCAGGCTGGCTAGGGCCACGTACAGGTAGTAGCCACCGGACGGATGCTCAAACCCCTCGAGAACTATCATGTCCCACAGCCTCACCAATAAAGGAACTCACTCACTCTGGGCCTCAGCCCACAACTCCAGCTGGAGGCCTGGGTTGCTAGTTTAAGTCTGAAATTTTGAGTCGAACGCTGAAAAACAGACACCTTCTTTAGAAGGCTTGCAGCTGACTCAGCCCCTGAACCTAAAAAGCTTCCAGCTGGGATGGCTCCTTTGCCGTGAGCGTGCTCAGGCCACAGCCCTCCCTGTACTTACCCAAAGGCCTCGCAACGCTTCTGGTAGACGTCCACCTGGTGCTGCAGCGGGGTGGGGTCGCTCTGGCCCAGGCGGTTGATGTCAAGAATGGCAATCAGGTTGTCCAGCTTGTAGATGCTGGCGAAGGCCATGGCCTCCCACACAGAGCCCTCCGACAGCTCCCCGTCTCCCATCATGCAGTAGACGCGGTAGCTGCAGAAAGGAAGTGGGTCAGAGGCTAACCCCTCATCCGGGGCCCCGTGCTCCCAGCCCATCCCTCCTGGAGAGCTGTCCCCAGAGAAGGGCACAGCAGCCGCACAAGACATCCGACAGTGCCATCCGTCAGGTCCCTGCTGACCAGCTGGGGCCACACCCAGGGCTCTGCTGAGTAAATGAACAGTTGGTGGGGTTACTCTCACTGGGGGCACGGGACTTGAGACACCTGCATGGGGTGGGTCTACTTCTCTCCACCTGCCCAGGAACTAGTAATGGTGGGGAGCCCTGGGGACTCGATCCCAGGGGCAGGATGGGGAGGCCGAGACATGGCACCAGGAGCATCCCAGGGCAATTTATCAGGTGGGAGAAGGGTCACTAACAGGGGCATCTGAGGACCGGGATCACGGTGGGAACAGTGCATCCTAGGATGGGCTCTGCCTGAGGCTCCAAGGCTGCTTCTCACCCCAAGACTCACGCTAGGCCTAGCCCTTTCTCTGTCCTGGGGGCCTTGTCCTGAGTCCACAAGGCAACCATGATGGCTTCAAAGGCAGTGCTACCTGATAAAAAGAGCACTGAACTTGGGGGCAATTTACCTAGTGAACAGAGCCTTCCTTAGATCCCAGGAGGGTGGAGCCAAGGGGATGAGGCTAGAGGAAGGGACACCAGTTCAGAGACTCTGAGATGTGGGGGGACGGAGGTGGCTGAGGGGCAGCGGCCACAGGTGTTAGATCCAATGACCTCATCATCCACGGGCCTGTGTGTGGCACCTAGGGGTTCCCTGTACTGAGTACCCCTGTCCTTGAGGTAAGTGTACTTGCTGTTCCCAAATCACACGGACAAGAAAACAGGCTCAAAAATCGAGGGTCTTGTCTAAAGATCACGCAGCTGGGGACCTTAGCCCACACTGTTCATTCCTTGCTGTCTAGGAACACACACAGAGGAAGCAGTGACAGGACATGGAGATCCTTCCCTTTCCTGGCCTGGGGTCCAGCTGTGTGGCCCCAGGGAGTGAGGCTCAGAGGGGACACAGCTGCCTGCTGCTGCAGCAGGCAAGCCCTGGAGTGGGCCACAGCTGAACTGTTCTAGCTTCAGGGCCTCCGACTTCTAGGCCAAGGCAGGGGAGCTGGAAAAGAGGCGGGGACAGCCGGGGTGTGCTGTCAGCATGACTCAGCACTTCTGCAGGCCGCCAGGTCAGGGAGGGCTCCAGCATCCTCCCTCTGCCCGTGCCTTCCCTTCTGTGGCCTCCAGCAGGCCAGGCCGCTGGGTCCTGGGCCAAGAGCAGGAGTTTCAGGGCCCACACTCGAAGAGGCCTGTCTGAAGCTGTGTTCTGTCCCCACGCTGGCCTCCTGTCCCCTCTGTAGGCTGCAAGGGGGCCCAGAGATGCTGCAGGGGTCGCATCTGGTACAGAAGCTCCAGAAAGTGAGGAGCCTGATGGAGACTGGTAGGAAACCTGACTTCCCCAGGAGACTGCACGGAAGCACACTGGCTGCCTTCCCAAGGCCAAGCCCACTTCTAGGGAAGTCACACTGGGGCCAAGGGTGGAGCGTAGCCTCAGGCTCAGATCAGGAGGGCGTGCTAAAGTCCTGAGGAGACACTTGGAAGCCCGTGAGCAGGAAAGGGGCCCCACAGAAGCTGGGGCTAACCCTGAGGCTCTGTACTGAAGTTGCTAGATTTGGAGAGGGGGCTGCAAATGCCCATGGTCGTGAACTACCCTGAAGAGAAGGAACCCTAAAGAGAGGCCTACCTTTGCTGCAGAGGTTATCTGAAGAGGACCTCAAATGTCCAACAACAGGACTGCCTAACAGGTTTATATCCATAAAAGAGAATACTACGCAATCATTAAAACTAGCTCTCAGGGCGCCTGGTGGCTCAGTTGGTTAAGCATCCGACTTCAGCTCAGGTCATGATCTCATGGCTTGTGGGTTCGAGCCCCACGTTAGGCTCTGCGCTGACAGCTCAGAGCCTGGAGCCCACTTTGGATTCTGTGTCTCCTTTCCCTCTGCCCCTCCCCCGCTTGCGTTCTGTCTCTCTCTCAAAAATAATATAAACATTAAAAAAAAAAAAAAGCAAAAAACTAGCTCTTGACAGTTAAGGGAGAAATATTCACGATGCTTAGATTTTTCTAAAAAGCAGAATGTAAAATTGTATACATACTAAGATTACAAATTTCTAAGTTTCTTCTCTCAATAACATGGAGGAAATATGGTACATTAAATGAGATTCAAATGGGAGGTAGCTGAGACTAGGAAAACGGTTCATTTCTTTTTAATGCTGTTCCATATTTTTCACATGAGCTGTAACTGTACTCGACAACTCAAACAAAATTATTTAAAAGAGAAATGAAAGTGAGCCAACTTGACATATGTTTCTTGGTTGAATGACAAGAGAGACGTGACCCGAGGCCAGATCTATTCGATCAGGACGCTACCTCCGGGAGCCGGGTAATTCCCTTGACATCCACGCCCGCTCCCGACAAGGTACAGTCTAAGGGCCTGAGCCTTAGCCAGCCCTGGCTGCTGAGAACCCAGCTAAACCCCTTCTCCCTACACTGGCTTGTTCCATTATGTTAGGGTCAGGAAATGACCCTTCACAGGGAATTATTTCAAGCATCTGTAGGGAATAATTAACTCACATCTCTGGTTCTGGGCCAAATAAAATACTCTTAAACATACATCCCATTCTTTGTGCCTTTCACCTCATGGTGAATCACTTCTGGTGGAGCTGAGCTTGGCCCCAAGAGGGTCTGAAAGCCCCCAGCCTCAGCTCACCTCCTGGAGAGCGGTCTCAGGAGCCCCTTCCCCTGCACATAGTGTCACATCCTATGAGGCTCTCTGTAGCCCTTCTCTTCACTGGATCCACAGTGACCACCATACCCTCTTGACTGCCCTGGCTGTGGTCCTTGTCCTGCCAGTGGACTGCAGGGCACTGGGGAAGGGACTCCCCCAGGAATCCTACTCACGGGCTCCCAGAATCTGCTTCCCTCGGGCCCCTCAGAGCAGCCTGGGGCCTCTTAATACACTCTGGATGCTGGTCCTGGGTGCAAATCCTGCCGCCACCACTAGGAAAGTATTTTACCTCAGTTTTCCCATCTGTAAGAGGGGTAAGTGTAGTCATGTCACCACCCAGCCCACACGGGGCTTATCAAGGTGAAACCCTAGAAAGCACTGAGCACAGGGTCCCAGTCAATAAAGGAATGAAGGAACTATCTGACGCAGCCAACACTTCTCCCCTCCTACCAATAAAGACAGCGGTCTGCAGGCCCAATCTGGCCACACTACATAGCCTTGTGACTGAGATCTGGCGCAAGGGGGTTCTCCTCCACACGTCCCTGGGCTGGAGGGGCAAACCTCTCTGCCCACCCTCTGCAGGTCAATCTCCCCAGTGTTTGTTTCTTCTTTGGCTGACAGGTGGGGCTCAGGGATGCCCAGAACCCTGCAGAACACATAATCTCCTTCCCCACGACGAAGGCATGTGGCTCGAGCCTGGGCATGTGGCCAGACACTGGAGGGGTGGGGCCTTCTGAGACTTCAGGGTCCAGATGCTGGTCTTGGGGAATGCCACAGGAATTCACCAGCCCAATGATTCTCGGTGCACTCCTGGCCCTGCCGTCACTAGGAAGGGACACCGGGCATGTCTCTGCTCCTATGAGCCTATTTCCTCATCTGGAAATGGGGCCGGTCATGGTCCTGCACGCATGGTTACTCAGCTTCTATTCCCCACCCCAAGAGGAGGTACCTGGGAGCAATGGTTAAGGCGGGGCCACTGAGGATAGCATTTGGGGAGTGCAAGTGTTACCCTCCCAAAACTACTGAGGATAGCATTTGGGGAGTGCAAGTGTTACCTGGCTTTGTCGAAGTATTTGCCCGTGTAGGCCATCCCACAAGCGGCCCCAAGGCCCTGGCCCAGGGAGCCAGTGGCCACATCGGTGAAAGCTTGTTTCTGTCATAGCAGAGAGCCACAGTTACTCACAGGGGAAAGAGCAGGCAATAGCATTTCCCAACTACCCTCCCAGAACCCGGTCTTGGGCCCGCCCTCCCCCACCGCTGATCCAGGTGCAGGGCGGGCAGCCTCCACCCAGGGTGTGACCTCTCACTCTCCTGTAACGGTAACTGTGCCAGCCCTGCCCACAAGCTTGCTGTGTGACCTCAGGCTCCCACATCACCCACCTCACTACACAGTGTTTGGGAGGAGTCTATGACAAGACTGATGAAACATTTGACCCTTGTGGGTGCCCGGCTCGGTGGGAGGGGCAGGGGTGAGTTTTCATGGTGACCCACGAATTCCGAACATTCGCAGGAGCCAGCACCTCGAGGAGTAAGCTGGGACCCTTCCCTGGGGTGTCACCAGCATCCTGCTGTGACACCCTCACTGACTTCCTGGTGAACCTGTCTGCACAGCCAGGGAAGCCCAGCGGGGCAAGGAGGCTGGATGTGTGGTGCCTGAGGAGAGGTCGTCTCTGCAGCTGATCCCTGGGCTGGGACCTCAAAACACCCTGCTTGTCTTTAAGGACCAGCTTGGGGTGAAGACCGTGCCCTGGAAACCCCCACTACATCCTTCCGTCTTCACCTCAACGCCCTCTTCCCCCTTTCCACACCATCGGTTTCTCGGTGAGCACCCTGCCCCCTTTTCCCACAGCCCTTGAAAAATAGGAAGTGGAGACAGAGGCCTGTGCTGCTCGAGGTGGGGGCTGCTTACCGGAACAGGGTGCCCGTCCAAGTCAGAGGTGATCTTCCTCAGGTTCAGCAGCTCCTCCTCAGGCAGGAAGCCGGCCTCAGCCCATACGGCATACAGGATGGGAGCCGCGTGGCCCTGCCAGGGGATGAACGGTGGAGGGGGCATCAGCTGGGGAGCTGAGACTTGGGGGCTGTTCCTGCCACACACTGAAGGCGGGGCCCGGCCGATCCCGCTGGCCCTTCCAGGGCAGTAGCAAGTGAAAGCCACGTTCCCCCTTCATCCCTCTGCAGCTCAAAGCTCCCACAGCCAAGGCCGAGTGGGCTCCGGGACAGGTGCAGGGGGAGCACAGCTGTGGGGCCGGTCGATGCCAAATCCCCAGCAGACAGCCGGCAGCCCTAATCCCTGGTTTCTGGCATGTGAGCGGACTTGGACAGCCTTCTAAGCTCTCATGCCTGCCCTGGGAGCCCAGAGGCCACAGGGCCAGAGCTGGGTACAGGTGGATTTCAGGGGTCTGTGGAATAGTTTGTGGCTGTGATTCTCATGAGTGAGTGGCAGGACAGGGCAGCTCATCCCAAACCCTGCTGTGGTGCGCCACTCCTCAGGGAGCACATAGTGGCCCTGGAGTGCTGGCCCAGCACAGAAAGATGTGTGCACAAAGCCACAAAGCTATACCCCAGACATGGACTTGAGTCCTACCTGTTGACACGAAACAGGGGGAGAACACCTGGCAGATTATTCTCACAGTCCCCTATCAACAGTTGTTTATTTCTTAACGTGGATTTAGTGTGCCAGCTGGGTCAGCACAGACAAAGACACCAAGAGACAGGCTGGGCCAAGCCGGTGGACGGGGAGCGTGGGTGGAGAAGGTGGGCCGGGGCCAGGCTTACACTAGGGGGTAGGTCCCCTTGGAGATCACTCGCTGCCGGCACCTTCTCACCATTCCAGGGCCCGTGAGACACCTGGCCCAGGAGAAGGCTGGTAGGCTGGGCTCCTACCTTGGAGAGTACAAAGCGGTCGTTGTGAGGGTTCCGGGGGTCCAGGGGCTTGTAGCGCATGGTGTGGAAAAAGAGGACAGCCATGATCTCCGCAGCACTGCAGCATGACGTGGGGTGGCTGTGGGCCAGGAGAGAGACAGACGCATGCATCATGGCCCTGGGCCCCTGACCTACAGCACTCACCTCAGGCTCACATATGGGGTCCTGGGGGGTGCATGTGCTAAGGAGTCACAGGCCTGGCTAACCAGAGCCACGTGCTCCTATTCCTGGGAGGGCTGCACGGGGTCTCAAGGATGCTGTATTGGTGGCACGGGGTCTCACCCTCCTGGGGCCCAAGAGTCCAGGTCCCCAGAGACACAGCAACTGAATATTTCTGGGGCCAGACTAGAATAAGAAAGAAGGGGCCCCGGAGACCGGGCCCAGAATAGACCCGGTGCAAGGCAGTGTCGAGGCTGGAAAGTAGAGCCTAGTTCTTACCTCACGGCTCCTAACAGCAGTTGGGAGAGCTCAGCAACCGGGAAGCAGTGACCCCTTTATGTCCGACCCGTGAGCTATATCCCGGAGGCACTGCTCAGGACGGTGCCCACTTGTGAGGGATACCCTGCCCTCCCAGGCTGCCAAGCGTGCTGGCTCTCTTAGGCCATGGGCAGGGGGGTGAGGGAGTAAGGCTCATAGAATGAACACAAATCTCCCAGCAGCCTCAGTCCATGGGGTCGGCAGTCGGAAAAGTGGGGCTTCGGGCTCTCCGAGACATCACTGGTTACCTGGAAGCTTTTCAACGGGCATTTTAAAAGCTGGTATAGCCATTAAAAGCCAAGCCTTTGTGCAGAATTTAAAAGGCAAAACATATAATCTCATCTTCCACAAAGGCTAAGATCATGATAACATGAAAACCCAACAAGGGTTGCAGGGGGCGCTGACACAAGAGACTGCCCTTCCGGCCCTGGAGTGGTGGGGTCAAGGGGTCTCCCCTTTCTTTAGCCTCTTGCTCTATGAAATACAGTTACTTGAGAGAGCAAATAACAACCTGCGTTAACAACAGAAAGTGCAAAGTTTCTACCTTGGCTGAGAGTTGTTCAGGTCTCTTTGGGCCCCACACAATTAACCCAGCACTGGGGCTAGAGACTAGGGACATGCTGTAATTCCTGGTTGGTCCTGAAGCCTCCCTTGTCCACAGTTTTGTCAATATGTTAGCCTCAGAGCCCAGTGCCTCCCAGCCACCCGCTCCATGCAGCTTAGCATAGCCCTCTGATGCTGCTCGGAGGTCCACGTGGAAACATGCCCAATGCCAAACCCAAGGGGGCATGCAACATCTGGAGTTCACGCGCACCTCCCTCCTCCCCTGCTTGTCTGCTCCCCCCACTGGGTTAGGGGGTGAGTCACTCCCAGCGCAGACACATTAGTAGAGAAACCCAGAACTGCCCATGCTGGTTTAGTACCGCATTCCCGGCACACAATCATCTTATACTTAGCCATCTCTATGAACTCCTGGTCATGGGGAAAAGACACTAGGCCTGAAAGAGGGAGGTGAGGAGATGTAAATAGGAAACCTTGCTCTGCCGGCAGGATCCCCGTCCCCTCATTCCTGTGCTGAACTTCAGCTGGAGGATATCCCCATCAACACCAGTTAGGCTGATGTCAGGCCTCCCGAGCCTCCCAGGGTGGCCCGGTCTCTGAGGACCCCATGTTTCGGAAGTTATGACCCCATGATGAGAAGTTGGGGAAGGAGGCGGGTGGAGAGTGGGCCAACTTCTCAGAGAAGAAGGAAGGAAGGCAGGTGCAACAGCTCAACCCGCCCCGCCCACCATGTGAACCCAGGTGACATTCCCCACAGGGGCTTCATGTGGCGGCAGCATGCCCAGGCCTGGGCAGAGGAGACGCGGACGGAGGCAGAAGGTCAGCCAGTGAAGACACTCCAGAAGCTGAAGAGTGTTGATTTTAACCTTTCCTTGCTAGGTCCATGGTGAGTGAGCCTACAGTGTTATTCCCGCCAAAGCCTGCATCCCAGCCTCACTGCTGGCCTGGTACCCACAGAGTAAAGAAAGAACAAGTGCTTCACCTCCCCAAGGCTCAGCTCCTTCACTTGTAAATGGGGATGCTGTGGTGGGAGGCGGGGTGGGTGCCGGGAGGCCCGGTAACATAATGCATCTGTCACCACTGGTCACACCATCTGCTGGAGGACCTGATGCCAAACCTCTCAGTGCTACTCCAACTCCTCACGTGCTGGCTGGGACCATGACGCCTTGCTGACCATGCGGCAGGCAGGAGGAAAGAAACAAGCCAAAGATTGAGATGTGGCTGTAAACTGTAGAGTGCTGAGCACACAGGAGATGGTTACTTGTAAGCTCAACCTACTACAGGGACTTCAGGGCCCAAAGTGTATGGAGTCTGTGGCTTCAGGGCCTGAGTTTCCCAGCAACCCCAGCCTGCCTCGGGCAGACTTCTGGGGGTGGAGGCCCCACCCCTGGTGTTGTGACACACCCATGGATACAAACTGGCTAGAGACGGGTGGGAGGCTGTAGGGTACTTTACATCCTACTCCCTGTGACACATGGGGACTACAAGTTTGTCCAAAGTAAACGGTCCACTCTCAGCCTCGATTTGTTCAACCTATGAAGAGGGCACTGGCTGCTTAGAGTAAGGCCTGATAAGTGTCTCAATGGTCCCACTTAGCAGACGCCACATTCTTCCAGGTGTTCCCCCTCTCTTCCCTTTAGCATGCACTCCATATCTTCACCAGTTTCCCTGCAGGAAAAGTGCAGAGAAGGTCCCTCACCCCTCTGACTAGGCTACTCTCCGTTATCAATATGGCTTCGAGTCTCCATAAAAATGACGCTTCTCCACCCATACACAAGCTGGGCCAAATCACAAGGAGTCACAAGGCTTCTCAGCAAAAGAACAAACCAGGGATGCCAAACAGCCTCACCAAGGGAGACCCCAACGTGTAAAAGTACAAAGGAAGTCATCTACTGTGAAGAGGAAGTAAGTACCCAATGAAGAAAGTAAAAATCACAAGTGTTGAAAACCCATAGTCAAGAAACAACTTAGAAGGTTAGAAAAATGGAGTGAGCTCAGACAGTAGAAAGATAATAAAAAATAGAAATTCATGAAATAGGAAGCAAATATACAATAAGAAAAAAAAAATCAAAGCCAAGAGATAGCTCTTAACAAAAGAGTACAAATTTAGAAAACTTCTGATAAGGCAAGATCCAGAAAAAGAGAAGGCCAGTGTCAGAAGCGGAAGGACAGGCATACCAGATGATACAATACTCTAAACAACCTGATGCAAATAAGTTTCAAAACAGGAAAATGTTTAAGAAAATAACTTATCAAAACTGACTCAAGAAGAAATAGAAAACCCAAGTAATCTTTGAACTGTTACAAAGAAACCAATTAGCAGCTGCAGATGCACATTCACTAAGGCCCAGCAACTCCACTAGTAGCAACGTTCCCCCAGCAAAATGTGTCCTCTAGGAAACACAGGAGTTGTCCCTGCATCGTTTACAGTGGCCACTCCTGGAGGCCACCCATGTGTGCATCAACAAAATAGACTCATCACATTATGTTCAGGTAAGGGAATACATTGCAGCACAGGGACAATGAGTGAACGACACAGACCCAACACCCACATGTGAGCAAAGTGCACTACAGAAGGATCTGCAGATCAGAGAAGACCATCCTATTTACAGAGATATACAAATATTTTAAAACAATAAGGAAAATAATGGGCTGAAAATGCAAAATTCAGGGTGTAGCTCTTTCTGGAGGAGGAGGGACATCCAGGAATGTTAAAGCACTGTAATGTCCTAGTTCTTAAGCCTGGTGGTAGGCGCATACAGTGTGTTATTTATAACATGTGCATTATTTATATATCTTTAAAAAAAGGTTTGTTTATTTATTTGGGGGAGGGGAGGGGCAGAGAGAGAGGAGATAGAATCCCAAAGTGGGGTTCCAGGTCATGAACTTTGAGATCATGACCTGAGCTGAAATCAAGAGTCAGACACCCAACTGACTGAGCCACCCAAGTGCCCCAGCATTATTTATATTCTTGTTTAGGCATATGTTTATTTAAACAAAAATACTCAGGAGGGAATCCCAGGGTGCAAGGTGGAAGTGAACCTTGAAAGCAGTCCTAACCTCTTTCTGTTCCCAGACGGCCCTAGCTGGCTCCTGCCTGGAAAGACTGCCTCCAGACTTTCCCAGCTTTATCCCATGCCACCTCCTCTGAGAAGCCCTCCCTGACCACATTATCTAAAAATACCTCTTCTGGCCGGCTGAGTGGCTCAGTCTGTTAAGCGTCCAACTCTTGATTTGCGGCTCATGATCTCATGGTCAAGAGATCGAGCCCTGCGTTGGGCTCCGTGCTGAGCATGGGGCCTGCTTAAGATTCTTTCTTTCTCTCTAAATAAATAAATAAACAAATAAATAAATAAATAAAATAAAAAGACCTCTTCTTCCCCGCATTGACACTTGCCACCACCTGACATCACATGCCTATTTTCTGCCTGTCTATCCTACTGCAACACAAGCTCCGGGCAGACAGGGACTTTGAGCCTTTTCACTGTCATATCCTCAGGCCTGAACAGCTCCTGGCACACAATGCACAAATGAATAAATGATGTATCCTGGCCCTGAGCCTCTAAGGATGTGACCTCTCTGAGCCTCGGTAAACATGGAGATAGTAACAGAACCTCATGGAATGAGGTAGTGTATGTGTAAAGAGCTGGGCACAGTGCACAGAAAAATGGCAGTTGTTCGATATTTGCACTTAACATATCAGAGATGAAGTTAACATCTTCCTCATTTTGAGGATGGAACCACTAAGGCTCACAGAAGGGAAGTGCCTTGCCCAAGGTCACAGAGTCTACCAACAGAAGAGCTAGGACAAAAGCAAATGCTATGAGAAAATCAGGGCACCTGGGTGGCTCAGCCGGTTAAACATCCGACTTCAGCTCAGGTCATAATTTTGTGGTTTGTGGGTTTGAGCCCCGTATCAGGCTCTGCGCCGACAGCTCAAAGCCTGGAGCCTGCTTCGGATCCTGTGTCTCCCTCTCTCTCTGCTCCTCCCTGACTCACGCTCTGTCTCTCTCTCAATAATAAATAAATGTTAAAAAAAAAAAAATTTAAATACTAAGAGAAACTGCTAAACAGATAAAATGTGGTATATCCCCGCACAATGGAATATTCAGCAACAAAAATAACTAAGTGCTGCAGCCACATGCTACAATATGCAGGATCTTCCAGACGTTATGCTAAGTGAAAAAAACCAGACCCTAAAGATCTCATTATGTATGATTCCACGGATATGAAATGCCCAGAAGAATTAAATTTACAGAAACTAGATTAGTGGCCGCCTGGGAGCTGGGAGTGAGTGCAATGAGCAAGAGGGGCCTTTTAGGAATGATGAAGTGTCCTAAAACTTATGATCAATCACGGTTAATTTACTAAGTTTACTAAAAGCCACGGGCTGTACACTTAAAATGTTATGATTTGCATATAATACCCAATAGAGCTGTTGCAGATTGTTTTTAAGTTTATTTATTTATTTTGAGAGAGACAGTGAACAGGGGAGGGGCAGAGAGGCGGTGGGGGTGGAGGGAGAGAGAGTACCAAGCAGGCTCCTCACTGTCAGCGCAGAGCCTGCTGTGGGGCTCGAACTCACCAACTGTGAGACCGTGACCAGAATGAAAGTTGGACACTTAACCAACTGAGCCACCCAGGTGCCCCCAGATTTGTTTTTCAAAGGAGGAAAAGGGGTGGGGAGCCCCCAGTGGAGGAAGTTCTCGAATGTCCGCGTTTCCCTGTCCCGTCGTACAGCCCTCAGAGATCCATTCAGGCCACAAGTGCAACTTCTGAACAAGAAGCCCAAACCGTGCAGGCCCAGCCAGCCGGGCCCACCTGCCGCTGGAGTCATTCACCTAGACCCCCACAAACAGCCTGAGCAGACTCTGCCTCACTGGTCAGTGCAAGAGCACAGAGACCTCCGGGCAGGCCCCCACCCTCAGGGTGCTCCAGGCATCTGGGGCGAACAGCTGTGGACGTTCCAGATGCTGTGACCCAGGCTCTAGTGACCACAGAGCTGCCTAAGGAAGTTAAAGCCCAGGGACCAGGGCTGTGACAGGGGCCACAATGCGTTCAGAGCTGACGGGAAACCATGGAACATCTCAGTCAGACCTTAAGCTGGTTCTTGGTTTCAAGAAACACTGACCACCAGCACTGCTGAGTTCCAAGGTCACTCAGGCGAAGAACTGAGTCACTCTAGGCTGGCGTTTTCACACTGAGTTGGGAAATGCTGCTGCTGGGGAAATCTCAACGGGCTGTGTGTGCTCTTGCCTCAATCAGCATCAGGATAGGGTGGAAAGCAGCCCCCAAGGAAAAGGAGGCCCAGGCAGCAGCTTTCTGCCCAGAGAGACAGGGCATACACGGGGCCAGAGACTCAAAGGGGCCTAGGCCATGAAGGGGCCCTCTGAGCACTCAGCCAAAGCATCCTCGAATGCCAAAGCTGGGTATGTCCTTCCTGCCACTTCAAAGTTACAGGGACCACCAGAAAGTGGAGCTCATAACAGCAGATGGCAGGACCCCACAGCTTGCTCAAAACCACCTAAGGACTTCTCCTTTCAAGATGGGGAAACTTCCCTGGGATGGGAAGGGCCTTTCTTTCTTTTTTTCTTTTTTTTGCATTTTTATTTATTTTTGAGAGACAGAGAGAGACGGAGCACAAGTGGCAGAGGGGCAGAGAGAGACTGAAACACAGAATCTGAAGAAGGCTCCAGGCTCTGAGCTGGACACAGAGCCAGGCACAGAGCCGGACGTGGGGCTCGAACTCACAAACTGGGAGATCATGACCTGGGCTGAAGTCGGAGGCTGCAGATGCTCAGAACAGGGCCTGGGTTAGGTTCCTGTCGTCTTCTGCTCACCAGCCAGGTCTGGCCAGACATTATATTCCTAGGTATCCCTCCCAACACTGTGGGTCAGAACCCAAGGGACTCGCTACAGGCACAAATCATGCCCCCTCTCCCCCCACCCCACACTTCAGGCCTAATTCTAAAGGTGTCCTCCAACAGCACTCAGCACTATTTGGATAATGCCACAGCCCAGAGCCCCGGTCAATGAGAGCTACAAAATCTTCATCACCAGCCTCAGCAGCCAGGCCACTTCTGACAAGGCCACCGGGTTTCACTTTTTTAAAGCCTAGATGAGCTGGCTCCCTGCCATAGTTCCCTCAGCATGTACAGGGATAGGACCCCGGAGAAGCCTGGCCATTGTTGAAGCTGCCTCCACAAAGAGCCCTCTGTGAGGCTCTGTCCCTCAGCGCCTCTGACACAGAGGCCAGTGTCCTTACTCCCTGGGGCCTGGGGAGCTGACATGGGGTCAGCGATGGCAGACGAATGGGAAAGCTCCTGAGAATCCAGAACCCTCCTGAACACAGAACGTGTGAGCGCAGCCCCTGTGGGGGGCCATGAAAAGACCTGGCCGAAGCACTGTTTCTCCCCCAGGGCGTAAGCTCCCCAGAAAAGGGGTGTCCCGAAGGGATGGTCACTTTGGCTGTGGCTGCTGCCCAGACTGGGCCAGGGCCTCACTCCCTGTGGGGAGTGGGTAGGGCCTCAAGGTGAACATCCAGAGTCCTCTGTTGCCATCTTTTGTGCACACACAGAGCTCAGCACACACCCTCGAACACCCCTCGTGACAGGGGTTGTGTAGCAGTGTTACTTCCTTCTGAAAAAGAAGTGTTCTCTAAGTCTCTCCTGCGTCTTTACACACTCACAAACAACACAGGAATCATGTCTTCTATGCTCTTTTTTTCCTTTTGGCAAATGGACACTTTTTGAGCTCAGTGAGTTCCTCCAAAAGGCATTACAATGTAAACTTGAGTGTCTCTCAGGGCCACACATTGTATCTTCTTCCTGCAGGTTTTTAACCACATAACAGAGACCCAGGAGAGCCACTGATCCCACCCCCAACAGCTGTAATGTTATCTTATTTCTCTCAAAATGCTTTCAGACTGAGTGACATCTGCCATCACTGCACCTGGTCTTCCCTTTTCCAACTTCCCCCTGGGAGGCCCCTTCCATTATAATGTTACTTCATTTCTCCAAGTGCCTTCAGACTGACTTGACTGATACCTGCCATTACTGCACCTGGCCTTCTCCTTTCCCCAACTTCCATTCTCCAGCCTGGCACTGCCTGCCAGCCCCATGAGTCTTCCTATCAACCCTAGCCCCTCACTGGGAGCACAGAATAGCTAGCCACCAATGAGCAGCTTGGGCAGCTCACTTAACACCCTAGCCTCAGTTTCCTCATCTGTAAAGCGTGCAGGTAACAGCATCTATCTCATACGGTTATTCTCAAAACGCATGAGACAACGTTAGCAATAAAGGATGCTTTGTGTCATGCCAGGGATACCCATTTGGGGGCAGGACCCTGCAACTGTCTGCAGGTCATATCTAGCCTCGCAAGATGCTCAGATATGTCACACCACTTAGTCGGGTAACTGCTGTCTCTGCAGCTAGATCCCCAAGAGCCTGGCTAGACAGGTCCTAGCACACAGTAGGGATCAATAAGGCCCTGCAGGGTGAATGACCCACTGAAATGGTCAAGGGAAGGAGATCTCGTAGTACCCAGCAAGCAACACAAGGTGTGCAGACCTACTGTGTGTCAGGCAGGGGAGGGGCACTGCAAGGTGTCTGGCAGGGGAGAGGCACTGCGAGTAAGGCAAGGGACGTCAATCAGAATGGGCAAGTCTGACATAAACCCGATAGAAATAACAGCTCTAAAGCATGCATGGGGCGGGGGGGGGGGGGGGGGGGGGGGTGGGGGGTGGGCAGGAGAAGCTGCCCGCCAGGGGAGGTCTAATCCCTTCTGAGAACTGGAGGTCTTGAAGGCATAAAAGGTGAATGAGTACCCATCCTGAAAGTCAGAAGAAAGTCAGAAGAGATTTACTTATTAATGTACCCTGTATGACACTGGCCAGAAGCCAGAATTTTGGGGTTGTTCTAAACACACAGCTTGATTGGAGAGATTCCTGGAAAATCACCCCTACCCAACCCTCAAGATCACTTCATCAATCCAGCACAGGGCAGTCTCTGCAGCCTCATGCCAGGCCCCAAGGGAGGTGCTGGAATCCCTGAAACCACCCAGTTTCAGTGGGAGCTACCACTGTTCCCATTTTACAGAGCGAAAAAGCCTGTGGAGTAACTAACTCACTGGCCCACCCTCTCAACGGACCTCACCGACTGCCTCCAGCAGCACAGCGCCCTGTCATTATGTCCCTGCTACCTTCGGAGGCGGCTCCCTGGGATCAGCAGCAGCCTTTCAGCACCTTCTCAGCCAGAAAGGCTGGCGGGAAAGGATGTTGGGGGATGGGCCTCCCGCCCCTGCCCCTGGCGGCTGGCCATGCCCTGGGACCTTGTCCTCTATCCTCGGTTCTCTCAGCCTTCCAAATCCCCGCTCCCATTCCTCCTGCCTCCGGCCTGCAGGTCACGTCTTAGACCTCCCCTGCACGCCGCGTGCCAGGGTTCTGCATCCACACGGCCACTTCCTCCCCACTCTGCATCTCAGCAGACCCCTGCTCCAGAATCAGACCCAAAAGCAAGGGTGGCAGGAACGTGAAGAGGCAAAGAGGAGAGGTTGTGAGGCGGAGAGAGGGCCCGGCCCCACTCAACCTGCAAAATGAAGGGTTAAAACAGACGCTCTCGCGTAGGGCAGCTTGCATTTCAATTGCAGCCCTCGCCGTGTGTCACCTTGAGCAACTGACTCAAACTCGGAGCCTCGGTTTCCCCATCCGCAAGGTGGAACGTTGGCGGTGGCGCCCACAGAGGGCCGCGCGTGCAGAGCGCATGGCACAGGGCCGGGCTCTCGGCCACAGTGCAACAATAGTGGCCCTCTCGGCTCCGGATTCCCAAGCGCAGTCCGCGCGCCGCGGAGCAGCAAGGGAGCCGGCTCCCGGCGAAGGGCAGGGCGGGCCCGAGACGCAGCGGGAGCCGCGGCCCACCGGATGGAAGCCGGCCAGAGAGCGCGCGCCGCGGCGGGAGGCGCCTCCGGCCCGGGCCCTGCGAGGCGCGCGCCTCTGCTACCTGACCGCGACCCGGCCGCCTCCCTCGAGGAGGCTTAGTGCAGAGCGACACGGAGCTGGCGGGCCCACAGTTACCGCGGCCTTCGGAACGCCGCCCTCGCCCGCCACGCGTCTGGCACTCACCCCGAGCCGGCCGCCGTGGTGGCCTGGATGGAGCTTATGCGCAGACGGTTGGCCGTGTCCTTCAGGGCCTGCAACTTCTGCTGATCAGGTTTATGGTAGCCCTCCATGGCGTGGCCGGGCGGGCAAGCGGATGGGGAGGACGAGGACGCGGTCGCGGAGAAGCACGGGTTGCACTACCGCTCCGGCGATGACTGGCAGGGCCTAGGCCCCGCGCCGCTAGGGGCGAGTTAAGACTCCCCGGACCCGCCCACGAGGGCGGGGCGCCGGCATCACCCCAGGCCTCTGCGCCGCGGAGCCCTCCTCGTCCCGCCCCCGCCCCGCCCCCTGGCCGCAAGAGCGACCAGTAGCCTAGCCTTCCCGCGCCGTTCCGGGAAACCCAGGACCACGTCGTCCTGGGCGCCTAGGGACCCAGCCCCACTCTATCCACCTGCCTAACCTCCCCCTCCCCCTGTTCGGACCCAGACATTTGCTGGGCAGCTTGGGGCTGCCAGGCTCCTGAAACAGAACTGCCCTGCCGGAATTAATTATACAGACAAGTAATAATAACTCCAGCCAGGTTCTAGGCTTAGCTCAGTTTGCCTGACTCACATCTTCACTGCAGAATGTTCTGTCTCCTTCCTCCGCACAGCTCTGGGTGGAATTGAGAGGGGAGGTTTCATTGGTAACCCATTTTACAGATGAGCAAATTGAGACCAGCCAAGGTCACATGGCTTGTGGGTGCAGAGGTCTTCCCTAGCAGAATGGCTCCATCTACAAGCCCCAGTTCCAAGAGAGTAAGCCCCAGGGCTTTGGGGGCCTATAAGATGGGGATTATGAAAATGAGAATTAGCAGTAGTAGTAATGATAATACCAGCTGACGTTAACTGAGAAATTACAAGTGGCAGGCCTTTCACAAATTATTAGGGCCTAAGGGCTGCAAGATCAAAGGGAGGTATCACCAGGGTATATCATGGTCAGAGGCCTGGCAGGGTCTGAATAAAGAGGACACGACTTTTGGGGTGCCTGGGTGTCTGAGTCAGTTAAGCATCTGACTTTGGCTTAGGTCATTGTCTCGAGGTTCATGAGTTGGAGCCCCGGGTCAGGCTCTGTGCTGACAGCTTAGAGCCTAGAACCTGCTTTGGATTCTCTGTCTCTGTCTTCCTCTGCCCCTCCCCCCACTTGAACTATGTTTCAAAATATATCAATAAACATTAACAATTTTTTTAAAAAGAGGACATGGCTTTGAAACCATCTGAGAGCTCTGTGTCTTCCAACTCTATTTCCTTTAGAGCAGTGGTTTCCTATTCCAAACCTCAATTTCCCCATCTGCCCGGTGGGACTAATCCTTGCCACTCTGCACCCACCCTGGTCTCTGATGATGGCAGGAGACTCAACCAGACTCTGGAGACCCAGTAGTGATGGAGCCCCCCTCCCCACCATGGGGCTCTAGGGTCCCCTGGGGGCAGCTTCTCATCTTGGGTCCAGGTGAATGAGATCTGTTTCATCCTGGCTTCAATCGTATTTCAGGGGCTCCTGGCTTTCTTTCCCCAGGGTCCACTTCGGGACCAGAATCCTGAGTTGACTGGAGGTGTTTGTCCAAGTGGGTACTCCTGTCCCCAGGTCCTGAGTCATTATTCAGCCACATGCACCTCATAAATCACATGGCAATCGGGAGGGAGACCTTGGGTCCTGCTGGTCACGGCTTTATGTCTGGTGTCAAGCTGCCATTTTGCTCCTCTACTCCCTTCCCATCACCCCCATCCTCTTTCAGCCTCCTGGTTATGCTCCCTGGGGCTGCTAGAGAGAACTTCTGCTGCCTCCCAGCTAAGCTCCCCTTGCTCTCCCTCCACCCGTAGAACACATTTCCTTGTGGTGTGCATGCTCTGCTACTCCCACCTCTCTCCCTTGTCCTCTGATGGTGCCCCCACACCCACACCATTCCAGCCACACTACCCTTTTTGCTTTCCTTAAAAAACACTAAGCCCACTCCACCTAGAAGTTTTTGCATGTGTTATTCCCCAAGTCAGTAATGCCATTCCTGAACCCTTCGCGTGGCCTGGATCCAGAGCAGCCCTCCTTCCCATCTGTGGTGTCCCCTGCCACCTCCTGGAGAGCTTTATCCCAGGGTCTACGACTGTGTCTCATACACAGTAGGTGCTCAGTAAATGCCTTGGGAATGAAAGTATAACGTTGCATGATTTGTCCAAGGTCACACAGCCAGCAACTGCTAGAGCTGCACCCAGGGACAGAGTGTCCCTGAGAGACATCAGGGCAGGGAATCTGGCTTTTTAGGAGTTGGGACACAAAGGGACACTGCTGGAGGATAGGAGGTGGCACAGCTGTCCTGCTGCCAGCATCAGGTGTCAGCAAAAGGCCACAGCGACCTGAAAGCAGAGTCATGCACAGGAGGCTGAGCCATCCCCAGGACCCACACAGCACTTGGGGAGAAGGGCACACTTAGGGCAACCTGGGCAAGTCCCCGTGTAAGTTTCCACAGCCGGCTCCCCATGGGACCTCCAGGATCACTGGAAGGGGCTTGAGAGGGAAACTGGGGTGCTGAGGGGTAACATACAGCCTAGCACTGTTATTGGGGGTAGCTTTTGGTCGCCACAACAGTGCTGATGGATTGTAATGGCTACCTGGAGCTGAATGTTGAGCACAGAATTCTGAGCTACATTTCAGAAGGAAATGCCAGGACCCATCAGCAATGCTGAGCAGAGGCGACTGGTATGGGAGACAGGGAGTGGGAGGCATGCTTCTCCCACTTCTGCTGGGTACTGCAGGGAGCCGGGCTGGGCGCGAGCAGGAGCAGAGATGGCTGGAACCATGGGACTGCCACATGCTCACACACACACACACACACACACACACACATTCACACACACACATACACTCACTCATGCCATTTCCCTCTCTTGCCTGCCCTGGAGAGTGCAGGCGGCATCACCACAGCACCTTCGTGGCCCCCTGTAAAGCCTGTGTGCTTTAACTAAGGCACAGGGCAGAGCCAAGGCCCGGCTTCTTCTGCTGCTTGGCCCATGGCGTCCAGCCAGCCCTTCCAGCACAAAGGCTCCCACAATGCCCATGCCCTTAGACAGCAAGCTCCATACCTGGCAGATGATCCTGAGGGAAACCCTGGCTGCAAACAGGTCTGGGCAGCAGAGGACAGGGACTGGCAGAGGCCTGAGTGGTCATTTTACCAGATCAGCATGAAGACCAAACCTCAGAAATGGGTTTACTCATTTACTCAGAGTTTATTGACTTGGGGACCACAATCAGGAGGGCCTGTGGGGGAAATGCAGGTCCTTAATGGCCCCTACGACCAGACTTGGCAGTCCTCTCAGTGGCTACATCATTAGAATTGCCTGAAGCAGTTACTCAGCATGCGGCTCCCTGGGCACCACATCTAACCTTCTGAATCAAGAGTCTCTGAGGTGGGGCCTGTGCTTCTAAGAAGATTCTCAGGCAATTCTGTTTGGGGGTTCTAAGAGCTCTGCAGAGAAAAACGTCGAGAAGACCATTAGGACTTGGGTTCTGGAGCTGAACAGACCTGGGGTCAATGCTTTGCTGGGTGCCCTCTAGGGCTGAATATGCTACAGCCGGTTAGGCATTGAAATTTCAGCATCTGGTGGGAAGATGTCGTGATATGTTGGTAACAGGGTGAAAGCAAGGTGTAGAACAGCAGGTAGAGTGTGATTCTACTTCTGTCAAAGATAAAAAAAAAAAACACAAAACGGGGTGCCTGGGTAGCTCAGTAGGTTGAACATCTGACTTCGGCTCAGGTCATGCTGTCTCAGAGCCCGTTTCGGATCCTCTGTTCCCCCTCTGCCCCTCCCCTGCTCACACTCTTTCTCTCAAAACCAAATAAACATTAAAAAAGTAAAAAAAAAAAAAAGAAAAAAGCTAAAAGCATGTGTGTGCATGCTGCCCCTGTATGTGCGTGTTTGTAAGTTTGTGTGGACGAGGAGAGCCGGCAGAGATAGGCAGGTGGACTCTCAGATTTCTCTTTTGTTGGAATTTAGTGCCAGTGAACACGGATGACTTTTCTAGTCCAAAAAAAGCAAAACAAAATTCTATCTTGAAAAAATGTTGTTGAGGTCAGGGGATGCCTTTTTATGAAGACACTTTTTCTCATAATTTTCCATGATTATGTAAAGCTGCCCCTGTGTTTCATAAGCCAGGCTGCGGCCCTGGCTGTTTTGGGGTTGGGAGCACACCCCCAGGCGGTGGGTGCTCGTCCTCCCGTCCTTGCTTTGCTATCCACGTGAAGCTTGGGGCAGAGCTGCCCTGATGTGCTCCTGCACATCCACTGAGTAGGCACTGATGAGGCGTGAACAGTCCCAAGCAGCTGCATTCCTGAGTGACAGTGCTGGGCATCGCTTTGGCAGCTCTAGGCCCGTGTGTATGCTCCTGCGGCACGCCTGGGCTGGGCACTGGCATTGGGCTTGCATCGGAGCCAGCATCCGAGTCCGGGGCCTCCAGACACTTTCCTGGACTCCTATCCAGGGCTGCGGCCTGCAGGGGACTGGAATAATTCCTATGTGAGTGTGTGTCTAGCCTCATGGCCACCTAGATCGGGTAGAGGGCCCACTGCAGGCATTCTCTATAGGCTTGTACATTGATTAATTAAGTTTTCATAAACCCATCTTTCCTCTCAATGCCCCAAATTTCATTCTGGAGGCATGTTTGGGAAAATGCCTTTTTTGATAATGTTGCCCCCAGGAAGGTGAGATCACATAAGGTTCAACTCATGAAAACTCTGTTGTTGTTTTTTTTTAGTTGACTTTTGTTTTTGCTTTTGTTTTTATTTTTAAAAACAGGTTTTTGGGTGCCTGGGTGACTCAGTCGGTTAAGAGTCTGACTTCCACTCAGGTCATGATCTTGCGGTTCATGAGTTCAAGCCCCACGTCAGGCTCTGTGCTGACAGCTCAAAGCCTGGAGCCTGCTTCAGATTCTGTGTCTCCCTCTCTCTCTGCCCCTCCCCTGCTCATGCTCTGTCTGTCTGTCTGTCTCTCTCTCAAAAATAAATAAACACTAAAAAATTTTTTTAAATAAATAAAAATAAAAGTAAAACATGCTTTGGGCAAAAACCTAGAAGGTATAGGGGCATATGGTTGGCTCAGTTGGTACAGTATGTGACTCTCAGTCTTAAAGTTGTGAGTTCAAGCCCCATCTTGGGCATGGAGTCTACTTAAAATAAATACATAAAATAAATTGATTAATTAGTTTAAAAAAACACCTAGAAGGTACAGAAAAATTTTAAAGTAAAATAAAATCATGCATAATTCCATCCAAAGAAGGTTAAAAGTCGTTTGTTCATTTGATGAATATTGATTCATTAGGATTGTTATAAAGAAAATAAAGCAGGGTCAAAGGTCAAGGTCTTGGAGAAGGGCTGGAGAGGGGCAGCAGGACACATCTGGACCCCAGGTATCAGGTGCGGCTGAAAACTAGAGTCATTGCTCAATATGTGTTTGCTATTACGGGTTCTTTTTAAAAATTATTATTTTTAACACATTGTCAGGATCATATACAATTTGCCATTTTTCTCCTACATTTTCTCATCAGCATTCTAAAATTTTTCCAAGACTTCATTTTTACTAGCTGTGTATCGTCCTGTCATAGAGTGATGTTCTCATTTACTAGCCGCCCCTTAGTGGTGGATATTTGGAGTGTGTCCATTTTTCGCCATTCTATATTACCCTGCAGTGAACATTTTGGTGCCTATAACCTTTGTCCTCCTGGCAGGTTATCTCCAGAACCCAGAGTTCTAAATAGGAAAGTACTGGGTCAGAGGGTGGCAACCCTTCTAGAGCTCTTGATACATATTTGGCAAAGTACTCTCTAGAAAGTGGTTCTGTGACTTAGTCACCTTTGTCTCTCACTGGAGATGTCCCAGCATGCACTCAGGGTAGAAAGTGGAAGAGGGAATCTGAAACCTGCATGGCCTTGGGTGGATCCCTGCCCTTCTGAACGGGACCTCAATTTCTTCATATCTAGGAAATGGGTTCATGCTTGCAACACAGAGGCTGAGTTTCCCCTTTGTGCCAGGCCCGGAGTGCTGGCTCAGAGCCTTGCTGGGCTACTCTCTGCCTGCAGGAAGCCAGTTCAAGTGAGTTTAGCAGGGCTGCAAGGCTGCTGTCTTTTTCACAGGCTTGGGAGCTATTCTTGGCAGTGTTATGCTGGCAGTAAGAGGGGTTGGACCCCAGTGGCCAGCACGCCAAAGGAAGATCAATGAGAAGAGAGAATCCTCTTTGATTGAATAGAATTTTGTACATGGCTTTCTCCTGGACATCTGCAGACCCTGGGGCCCTAGGCACATGGGGAGGAGGAGCGGACGGGAAAGGGAACCTGGAGACAGGAGATGACGCACCAGCTCCTTGACTTCCTGGGACCCAGACACACGTGGCTCCTTCCTTTCTCATGTAATGCTTCTTTTTAAAAACTATGGCTTCACTGAGATATAATTAACACATCACAAAATCCACCCTTTTAACGTGTACAATTCTGTGATTTTTGGAATTGTGCAATCATAGAATTCTAGAGTTGTACAATCGTTACCATGATCCAATTTTAGGACATTTTCGTCACCCCAAAAAGAAACTCACACCTATTACTGGTTGCTCCTTATTTACCTCTCCCTGCCAGGCCAGGGCTACCTCAAAGCTACTTTCTGTATCCATGAATTTGCCTATTCTAGACGTATCAGATAAATGGAATCCTACAATACATGTTTTGGGGGACGGACTCCTTTCACTTCATATGTTCAGGGCTCATCCATGTTGTATGTAGCACGAATCAGTGCATTATTCCTTTTTTTTTAAATTGAGGAATCATTTTCCATTGTATGGACAGACCACATTTTGTTCATGCATTTATGGGTTGATGGACGTTGGGTTGCGTCCATTTTTTTGCTGTTATGAATAATGCTGCTTTAAATGGTGATGTAAAACTGTGTGGATAGATATTTTCTTTTTTTAAGTTTACTTATTTATTTTTTGGAGAGAGAGAGAAAGAGAGAGGGGAGGGGCAGAGAGAGAGGGAGGGAGACAGAGAATCCCAAGCAGGCTCCACGCTGCCAGGGCAGAGCCCAATGCTGGACTTGAACTCACAAACCTGTGAGATCATGGCCTGACCTGAAACCAAGAGTCAGATGCTTAACCTATTGAGCCACCCAGGCACCCTTGGACATAGCTTTTCAATTCTCTTGGGCATACACCTAGGCATGGATTATACAGCAATTCTGTGCTTACTTGTGTTACACAAGTAAACTTGAAGAACTAATTGGCTTTATTTGACAAATCACAAATTGGGCAGCATCCCACCTAGCAAGCAGAAAGGAACAGAAAAGGCTTTTACAGGCAGAAAGGGGAAGAGACAGGAAGTCATAAACAAAACAAAGGCTTATTTTAGGCAAGGTCATCCTTCTTGGTGGAAGAGAGTTAAGGGGTCTTTTACACACATCACCTCACTAATGCTTGTCAGGAGTTTCCAGACTGATCTGGTTTAAAATTCCACTCCTGATGGGGTGCTTGGGTGGCTCAGTCGGTTAGGCATCAGACTTCAGCTCAGGTCATGACCTTGCGGTCCGTGAGTTCAAGATCCGTGTCGGGCTCTGTGCTGACAGCTCAGAGCCTGGAGCCTGTTTCAGATTCTGTGTCTCCCTTTCTCTCTGACCCTCCCCTGTTCATGCTCTGTCTCTCTCTGTCTCAAAAATAAATAAATGTTAAAAAATAAATAAATAAATAAAATTCCACTCCTGAGAGATGCTGAATCTGCAATTAAGTTAGGTTTGCTTTTGTGGGCGTTAGCACAAATGACTCCTTTTTGGGTCTATTGTGTCTTTTTTATCTTTTTTTTTTTTTTAAATAAGTGTTTATTAAGTTTTGAGAGAGAGAGCATGAGTGGGGGAGGGACAGAGAGGAGCGGTGCAGAGAATCCAATGTGGGGCTTAAACTCACAAACTCCCATGAGATCATGACCTGAGCTGAAGTTGGATGCTCAACTCACTGAGCCATCCAGGCACCCCTATTGTGTCTTTTTAAATTTTATTTTATTATTATTTTTTTAATGTTTATTTATTTTTGACAGAGAGAGAGAGCATGAGCGGGGGGGAGAGGCAGAGAGAGAGGGAGGCACAGAATCCGAAGCAGGTTCCAGGCACCGAGCTGTCAGCACAGAGCCTGACGCGGGGCTCGAACTCACAGACTGCGAGATCATGACCTGATCTGAAGTCGGACGCTCAACCAACTGAGCCACCCAGGTGCCCCATATTGTGTCTTTTTTTAAACAACTGTTTGAAGAACCACCAAACGGTTTTCCAAAATGGTTACATAATTTTTACAATTTTACCAGCGGTGGATGAGGGTTCCAATTTCCTCATAGCTTTGTCAACGTTTGTTATCATAGGTCTTTTTTATTTTATTAAAAAAAATTGTTTTTAATGTTTACTAATTTTTGAGAGAGTTCGAGCAGAGGAGGGGCAGAGAGAGGGGGAGACACAGAATCTGAAGCAGGCTGCAGGCTCCAGGCTCTGAGCTGTCAACACAGGGCCTGACGCAGGGCTCAAACCTATGAACTGTGAGATCATGACCTGAGCGGGGAAGTTGGATACCCAACTGACTGAGCCATCCAGGTGCCCCACCCCAGGTCTTTTTTATTTTAACCATCTTGTAGGTGCAAAATGGTATCTCATGGTAGTCATTCATTGCTTTAAAAAAACCCACATTATATAAGTAACACATGTTCCTTGTAGAAAATTAGGAAATTTAACAAAAATACTGTGATGGTCCATTTTTAGGTGTCATTTTGGCTAGGCTATAGTCTCCCAGTTGTTCAAACAATAACTAGATATTGCTAGAAAAGTATTTTTAGGTGTGATTGAAGTCTGTGATCAATTGACTTTCAGTAAAGGAGACTGTTCTAGATGTAACCTGGGTCAATCTGATTCATTCAGTTGAAAGGCTAAAGAAAAAAAGTGGGGCACCTGGCTGGCTTAGTTGGTAGAGCATGAGACTCTTGATCTCGGGTTTGTGAGTTCAAGCACCATGCTGGGTGTAGAGATTACTCAAAAACAAAATATTAAGGGGAACCTGGGTACTCAATCGGTTGAGTGTCCAACTCTTGATTTCAGCTCAGGTCATGACCTAACGGTTTCGTGAGTTCGAGCTCCCCATCGGGCTCTGCGCTGACAGAGCAGAGCCTGCTTAGGATTCTCTCTCCCTCTCTCTCTGCCCCTCCCCCATGTGCCCTGTCTTTGTCTCTCTCCAAATAATAAATAAACCTTAAAAAAAGAAAAAAGAGAAAATCTTATTAAAAAAAAGCTACTGTACTTGAAGCAGCAGTGCCTAAAAGCCCAGCTGCCCTTCCTTAGGCCTGCCCTGCATGTCTACGATTTGCCTGGCCAGTGCCCACGATGGATAAGTCAATCCCTTTCAACAAATCTCTTAATATAGACCTCCTTTGAGTTCTGTTTCTCTGAACCTCGACTGATACACACACAGAAGGATCCCTTAATCCCCCCAAATCACACCATCCAGAGATCATCACGGTCAATTTCCTTCCAGTCTTCCCCACCCCCCCACCCCCTTTTTCTACCCAGGTTGCAGGGCATCTGGCAGTCTCAGTCAGTAGAACATTTGACCATTGATTTTGGGGTCATGACGTCAGGCCCCATGTTGGGCATAGAAATTACTGAATAAAAAGAATTTCTTTTTTAATTAAATAAGAGGGTGTCTGGGTGGCTCAGTCAGTTAAGCATCTGACTCTTGATCTCAGCTCAGGTCTTGATCTCAGTATTATGAGTTCAAGCCCTGCATTAGGATCTGCACTAGGCGTGGAGCCTGCTTGGAAAAAATAAAAATAAAAAAATTAAAATTAAAATGAAGAGGCGCTTGGGTGGCTCAGTCGGTTGAGCATCCAACTTCGGCTCAGGTCATGATCTCATGGTTCATGAGTTTGAGCCCTGCGTCAGGCTCAGTCCTGACAGCTCAGAGCCTGGAACCTGCTTCAGATTCTGTGTCTCCCTCTCTCTCTGCCTCTCCCCCACTCATGCTCTGTCTCTCAAAAATAATAAACATTAAAACATTTTTTAAAAATTAAAATTTAAATTTAAAAAGGTCTCAAACCCTTTACACGTGTTGCTTTTGCTTTTGTCACTGTGCATCTTAAGTCTTTCCCCACAGAGTCTGCATGCTTTTCTCCCCCAGGATTGTCGCCGGCTCGGAGGAAGTCAGCTGTTGTCCCCTTTGGGTGGATGCTTGCATTGCTCCTGGGTTCGCGCTATAACAGGAATACTTGTGCTCTTGCTCTAGCCAGCACTGTGCTTCTGGGAGAAGGCTTTTTTTTTCTGGCTGCTCCTGCAGACCAGACCCTGTGTCTCCTTGGCCAATCCCAGGACTAACCCGGGGGGTTGACCCTTGGAGTCGCCCCGGAAGGCCTGGGGCTGTAGAGACCTGGCACTGATGGAAGGCAAGCACCAGTGTGGAGCCCAGCCAAGCCCCACCAGGACTGCGTTCCTTGTGCACAAAGGAAAGGTGCCTCGTCATTGTAGTGTGAACAGTGCAGCCTGGGTGCCTCCCTGGGTGGGGAGCAGGGAGCTGCCTCAACAGTCTCCGTCAGCTCCTTCCCAGGGGCGCCGTGCCAGGCCCAGCTAGGGCAGCACTGTTGACACTCAGGGCACGTTTAGGGCAGCTGGGCCCTGCCTTGCGTGGTCTGCAGGACTGAGTGGGGAGAACCTCAGTTTCATCCTTCTCTCCGCTAGCTCCTGAGTAAGCTAGGCTGGTGGAGGTGGCTAGACTGTTCCCGTGGATATTAAAGATGAATGTGTTTGTTTAAGTGTGGAGAGATTAAGTGGATTTTGTCCCGGGTAGGGGGGTTGTTGAGGAATAGCTGAAGTGAATGGTTGCTTAGGGCAGGACTAAAGCTCTCCGGAGAAAGGCACGGAGAGGGATTGTTTCCTGTTTTGAGCCACAGTTCCTCCTGGGAAATGTGAAGCCGTTAGCGGGGCCTCCCTCAGAGGGCGGAGTGGGAGGATTAGTGAGGAGATAAAGTCCCAAGCCCTCCAAACACAAGGTCTTCTACTATCTCTCCCCACAATTAGCAACGGCACCCAGGCACCCAGTCTGCTGTCCTGTTCTGGTGACTTAGGTGAGGCCTCCGGAAAGCATCTGCTCCGTGCTCCTGTGCAAAACAGAAGCACAGCTGCAGCCAGTCACCCAGTCAGGACAGAGAAGAGCTGCTGCCATCACTGGCCTGTGATTCATTCACCATTCATTCCATGTCTGACTCCATGTCTACTCATTCATTCCACGTACCGAGGCCTGTGTGCCGGTGCTGTGCTAGATGCTCGGGGAAGGAAGGTGATCCTGTCTCTGTACTTGGCTCTGAGGATGTCACAGGTTAGCAGGGGCCATGTGTGCATCTGTCTTGTGATCTGTACAAAGAATTGCCTGCTGAGGCTGCAGATCAAGGAAGGCTCCAAGGAAGACGTGACCATGGACAGCATGTTTTGAAATAATATTCCCTGCAAAAAAAAAAAAAAAAAAAAAAAATCATACCTGTGCCAAGCTGGTATGGGTGAGGGCAATTGAGACAATTGTTAAGAAACAAAGTTCAACTAAGTAAATTTGGAGATCTAACGTTTTTATTTATTTTTGGGACAGAGAGAGACAGAACATGAACAGGGGAGGGGCAGAGAGAGAGGGAGACACAGAATCGGAAACAGGCTCCAGGCTCCGAGCCATCAGCCCAGAGCCTGACGCAGGGCTCAAACTCACGGACCGCGAGATCGTGACCTGGCTGAAGTCGGCCGCTTAACCAACTGCGCCACCCAGGCGCCCCTAAATTTGGAGATCTAATTGGCTTTATTCAAGGAGTCAGGAATCAGACAGCGTCCTATCTAGCAAGTAGAAAGGAGCTCAGAAGAGCTGTACAAAGTGGAAGGCTTTTGCAGGCAGAAGGGGGCAGGGACAAGGAAGTCACAAACAAAAGAAAGGATTATTTCAGGAAAGGTACTTTCCTTTGCGGGAACCGGAAGGCCAGAGGTCTATCATGAAGGTGACCTCAGTAGTGCTGGTCAGGAAATTCCAGGCTGCTTTAAAATTCCACTCCCAGAAAAGGCTGAATTGAGCAATTAGGTTAGGTACTAAGTTTTGTTTTGCTGACGTGACGCTTAGTACAAATTACTCCATTTGGGGCCTTTTTTTTTTTTTTTTTTAAATAACTCCCCCATTTTGATCAGAATCTCAGCCTGAGGGAGATGCGATCCACACTTACGGCATCAGAGCCAGCCACTCTTAGCTACTGCTCTGCCAATTCTTACAGCTTTTCCTGACCCTCTGGGAGACATTCGCAGGTCAGGCAGGGTTTGTTTGTTTTTGCTGAATCTTTGTAGTATTCATAGGCCACAATTCAGGCTCACAATTTTTTAGTCGGTTATTTTGTTTATTCCTTTCTTGACGTTCCAGTTTTAGGGAGGTCATTGCCTTGGTGGTTAGCAGCTGTAAATGTGCATTTAAAGCTTTGGCAAGAATACAATGTGTCAGGGAGATAACTGTGACTATTATAAATAGATAAGTCCCAACGTCTAGAGTGTACTTAGGAGCCGAGACTCAAAGCAATTGAAGTAACGTAAGTCAACCCCCCTTGAAGGGTCACTTTTTTTGTTTTTAATGCTTATTTCTTTATTTTGTGAGGGTGGGAGAGAGAGAGAGAGCATGCGTGTGTACACACACACACACACACACACACACGAGCACACGCACGTGGGGGAGGGGGCAGGGAGAGTGGGAGGCAGAGAATCCCAAGCAGGCTCCGTGCTGCCAGAGCCCAATGTGGGGCTGAGATCATGACCTGAGCTGAAATCAAGGGTAGGATGCTTGACCAACGAAGCCACCCAGGCTCCTTCCAGGAGTCACCTTTTTAAACTGAGTGGCTTGTTGGGGCGCCTGGGTGGTGCAGTCGGTTAAGCGTCCGACTTCAGCCAGGTCACGATCTCGCGGTCCGTGAGTTCAAGCCCCACGTCGGGCTCTGGGCTGATGGCTCAGAGCCTGGAGCCTGTTTCCAATTCTGTGTCTCCCTCTCTCTCTGCCCCTCCCCCGTTCATGCTCTGTCTCTCTCTGTCCCAAAAATAAATAAACGTTGAAAAAAAAAAAATTTAAACTGAGTGGCTTGCTAAGTGATCCTATGTAATTGAGTTTCAACTTCCCCAAAAGTATTAATCCACATGCCACAGGTGGTGTCGGCCCCAGCGTGGACACCTCCTTGCTCAACTAAAAGATAATCAAGGGCTATCATGTAATCAAGAACAACTTTGGCCAGACAGTCTAAGCATTTTTGTTGGCCAGCTATTGTTTTAGCAGCAGATTCTGCAGTATTTTCAAGAATGAAGGAGAGGTTCCTGGGGCTCCTGGGTGGCTCAGTAGGTTGGGTGCCTGACTTTGGCTCAGGTCATGATCTCATGGGAATAAATAAACAAACAAACAAAAAAGGAGATGTTCCTGATTACAGCCTCATTTACATTTACTCCTAAGTAGGGAAGCAGGGCCCCTGCCAAAGGAAGCGGAAGCTGAATCAAGAATGCCTCCTGGTAATTCCATTTGACTTTCTGGGTCAGGACTGGAAAGGTAACTGCCATGGAGACGTGTGTAATTTTAAGGGTTGGTAGACAACACAGGCAGTTTTGATTACCCTTCCTTGTGTCTTTTTTTTTTTTTTTCATATTTATTTATTTTTGAGAGAGAGAGAGAGAGAGAGAGAGAGAGAGAGAGAGAGAGAGAACGAGCGGGGGAGGGGTAGAGAGAGCTGGAGATCCAGAATTCAAAGCAGACTCCAGGCTCTGAGCTGTCAGCACAGACCCTGACACGGGGCTCAAACCCACCAGCCATGAAATCATGATCTGAGCAGAAGTCCCACGCTCAACCTACTGAGCCACCCAGGCGCTCCCCTTGTGTCCTTATTTTGCGTAGAGCTTGGACACAATGCTCCCCAAGTTTGGGGCTGTTAACCAGACATAGGGAAACAGACCAGGGGGTCTCTAGCATCACGGACAGATCAGAGTTTTTGATGACAAATCCAGCAGTCTGAAAGGTTACCTGCCCTTAGCAACAACCTGGAAAGATATAGGTCTGTATAGGACCAGGTGTCTGGTGGGGCCTCCTTCGGCTGTAAGAAGTGTACCCGGGTGAGGGGCACCTGGCTGGCTCAATTGGTGGTGTGCAACTCTTGATCTCGAGGTTGTGAGTTCCAGCCCCATGTTGTGTGTAGAGATTACTTAAAAAAACAAAACAAAACAAAAAAAACCTTAAAAAAAAAATGGAAGTGTACCAAGACTCAAGTCCCTGAAGTTTGGCAGCCATCTGGGTGGTGAGGAGGACCTGATGTAATTCCTTCTAAGGAGATCTAAGGGCAGTCTTTGTTTTTAGTGATTCCAAATTGGAAGGATGGGAGAAAATTGGAAATATTAGGTTGCTGAGTTGGAACCAGATAGAGGAAACTAGAAGAATTCAGGACTCCGTCCAATTACAGGCATGTCCTAACAACTGTAATCATGCTCTTCAGTTCTCGTGTTATTAACTCTTGTTCTCCTTGGATCCAGGTTGTCTACCCCTTCTGGAAATTCTTACCAGTTCAGTTTTATGATCTTCAAGTTACCAGGAACCTGTTACCTAGAGCATGCTTCATGAGTCTCCCAGAAGATGGGGCACTTTTACAGGCACAAGCATCAGAGTAAAATACCAGCTCTTTGCAAATGACAAAGACTTAGAAATGTCCATTGTTAAAGATCTGATGAGAATTCATTATCATGGAGTTGAAAAGGAAATTTGGTCATTTCTGTGAAACACAATATTTTTAAATAACTGAAATTATGATAACATTAATGCCAGTACATATCAGACTTTAGGAATTGCATACAATTTTTGGAACACTGACAACATACACCTACACAAATATGACATTTGACCAGTTAGGAAACCTGGGTAGAAAAAAAGTATTATATTTAGTGCTGATAACTCTAGAAACTTGCCTGTTTCAGCGGTGCCTGGGTGGCTCACTGGGTTGAGCGTCCGACTTTGGCTCAGGTCATGATCTCACTGTTTGTAAGTAAGTTTGAGCCCCGTGGAGCCTGCTTAGGATTTTGTGTCTTCGTCTCTCTCTACCCCTCCCCTGCTTTTGCTCTGTCTCTCTCAAAAATAAATACACATTAAAGAATAATAAAAAAAAATAGGCATGCCTGTTTTAATTAAACCAACGAACTTAAACTAGCTTTAATACCAAATAGTTTCCCAGATCATGTGAACCAGAAATTCATTTGGATTAAGTTTCTCTTATATTTCTCAGAGTTTAACTTATTTCAGCACTTAATTTTCTTTAAGCCAATTAAACTAGAGCTCGTTTACAAATTAATTTTGTCAATACCACCTGGAGGTGTAAAATTCCACACATCTCCCACACATTTATGTGGGACACACATGAACGTGCATGGAGAAGACTACGTGGGACATTTACATCTCAAAGGCACAAGGACTAGGCTTTTGAGATAAATAGGGGAGGTTTGGGATTGGTAAAAAGGATTGGTGGTGGACTCTGAACTGTTTCTGGGGCCACACCTCTGGTCTTGTAACCCTGACTAGATTGGAAACACAAGAGCTGCTGTTTTTATTTCCTCAACGAATTGTGTTACTGTCTAAATGGTATCAAATGACTGACACACCCACCCACCTGTGTTGGGATGTCTTTATTCCCCCCAGGGGTACATTTAGCTTAGGGGAAAAGATCTAACTAAAAAAGTTCTTATCGGACTCTGAATATCAGCCCCCAACCTGGATAACCTCTGACCACAGAGCTACGTACACATTTCTTCACATATCTTGTCAGTGTTTAGCTGGGACAAACTGCCACAGGGAGAAACTTAGCATGTCTGACTCCATGTTGCTTCCATTTCCCTTGCTGCTGTGACACAGAGCTTGGAAACTTCTGCTTAGCCCTGCACATAGGCATGTTAGTCATCAAAGAAATTTTGTTTATAGCTGAGATTTGCAAAAAAATGTTTTCCCCGAAATCAGCCTCATTCAAGGAGATAAGGAAGTGAGTACAGAAATAACTATGCAATGTTTAATATCTACAGGAGTGACATGATCGGATTCCTACACACAAAGATCAAATGAACAGGTGCAAAGAAATTACAGGACTTTCCTTGGATGTCTACAGATGCCAGTCACCTTTGACTCCAGCACCTTCCTTCTCCCTCCTTTTGCTAACTTAAAAAGAAGTTCATGCCCAGGGGAAATGGTTCTTTGGGACAGTAGTCTGCCATCTCCTGGTTTTGCTGGCTTTCCCTACCCCAACTGGCTTGTTGTTCATCGAGCGTAACCAGGTTGGACTCAGTTACAAAATGTCAAGTATTTCTGGCAGTATTAAACAACCTCATGGACCTGAGAGGCATCCTTAAAGACGGTGCAGAAGATATCATCTTCATAAGATCTAGAGTCACCCCCAAAGATCAATAACCAGTGGCCTAGATTTGGAAATGAAGGGACAACATGACCATGGCCCTTAGATTGGCCTTTGAGGAGTGAAAGATGCCTGAGAGGCTCACCTGTAGTGGTTGGTGGTATTATTTCAAAAGATAAATAAACATTTAATAGTCTCTGGAGTGGAAAGACCATTTGGATGGAGGATTACTAGACTGAGCACTGAGAGGAGGATAGAGGGAAGCAGTAGGAGTTATGTCACCTTGAACCAGCAGCTCCAAACTGTGGGCTGGGGGCTGTGCATGGATGGAGAACTGTGCGTGATGTGAACAGTTCCTATGTGGATCTTTGGACAGAACTAAGGGTTGAGGGTCTTCCATCAGAAACCTGGGAGTTTGGTCTGAAAAGCTAGGGGCTTGGCTCCAGGTGGAACTGTCTGCCAGCTCAAGCTGACCAGCCCTGTATTGGAAAGCCAGTTAGATCAGGTCCTCAATGCAGAGGGCAGAGCTCAGGACCAAGAAGAACTTACCCATGGCCCTCGGAAATGGCAAGAAAGGATCAAAATGGGGTTCCCATTGGTACCACACCTGTGTTTCTGATCCCCAAATGCTGGTGGAAGTTCACTCCAGAATCCACTGCTGCCACCAACTCTGCTAAAAAAATTCGATGGAGTGCATTTGAGATCTAATGGATTATGACTGGGGCAGCATCTCCTGTAGCATGGAGAAGGAGCAAGGAGGAGCTTACAAAGTAGAAGGCTTTTGTAGGCAGAAGTGGGCAGGGACAAGGAAGTCACAAACAAAACAAAGGATTATTTCAGGCAAGGTTACCTTCCTCTGGGGGAAGGGCCAAAGTCTATCATAATTACTTTACTAGTGTTGATTAGGAAATTCTAGACTGATTGGTTTGAAATTCCACTCCAGGCAAAACCCATCAGTCCTGAAACCAATATTACGCTGTATGCTAACTAGAATTTATTTATTTATTTATTTATTTATTTATTTATTAATATAATTTATTGTCAAATTGGCTTCCATACAACACCCAGTGCTCATCCCAACAAGTGCCCTCCTCAATGTCCACCACCCACTTTCCCCTCTATCCCACTTCCCACCAACCCTCAGTTTGTTCTCAGTATTTAAGAATCTCTTATGGTTTGCTTCCCTCTCTGTAACTATTTTTCTTTTCCCCTACCCTTCCCCCATGGCCTTCTGTTAAGTTTCTCAAGATCCACATATGAGTGAAAACATATCTGTCTTCCTCTGACTGACTTACTTTACTTAGCGTAATACCCTCTAGTTCCATCCACATTGCTGAAAATGACCTGATTTTATTCTTTCTCATTGCCACATAGTATTCCATGGAATATATAAACCACATCTTCTTTATCCATTCATCAGTTGATGGACATTCAGTCTCTTTCCATAATTTGGCTATTACTAACTAGAATTTAAACAAAAATTTGAAACAACAACAACAACAAAATATAATTCCACTCCCAGGGAGTGGTTGAATCTGCAAGTAGGTTAGGAATTAATTTGCTGACTTGGGGCTTAGCACAAGTAGCTCCATTTTGTGCCTTTTTTTTTTTAAACAGTAAACGCATGGGGCACCTGGGTGGCTCAGTCAGTTAAGCGGGGCCGACTTCGGCTCAGGTCATGATCTCGAGGTCCGTGAGTTCGAGCCCCACGTCAGGCTCTGTGCTGACAGCTCAGAGCCTGGAGCCTGTTTCGGGTTCTGTGTCTCCCTCTCTCTCTGACCCTCCCCCGTTCATGCTCTGTCTCTGTCTCAAAAATAAATAAACATTAAAAAAAAAAATTAAAAAAACAAAACAAAACAGTAAACCCATTTCAAATTCTAAAACACTGAATTGGAAAGCAGCAATGGCTATGGAGGGGCAAAGCAGGCTGGGTCTACACCTGCCTCCTGCCCTGGGCCTCAGTTACCCTGCTTAGGCAGTGTCTCGACAGGATGCCTCTGGGCCTGCCCTGTCCCCTTCAGGCCTAGGGCCGAGGAAGACCTATGATAGCCACATGTATGGAGACGACCGGGAGTAATCACAACAGGTGAGGCAGTCCTTTAACGGATAAATGGCCCCTGTCAGGGGAAGCAACACCACTGCCATTTCAAAATGCTCTTTGCAATTGTCTAGGAACCTCCATGGCTTTCTCCACAAACCACAAACCCAGAGGGAGGTGGCATGCACAGCTGGGTTCAACTCTGGCCTCTGCTGCCCTCTATCTGGGTGAACTTGGGCTGATTCTCTTTGGCAAATGACTCAATCACCAGTTCCCTCATCAGACAAATGAAGTAACGATCTGTGTCTCCCAGGTGGTCCTAAGGGTGAAATTCACTCGATTCCACCAATTGTAACACGCACCCCTACTGTGGGCCGTGGTGTGGGTGCAGAGGGGCTCCAGCAGTCCGGTTCGCAGGGAGCCATGGTGTCACGGGAGCGGCACACGCATGCGTGGGTGTGGGTGCCTCTGCTCGAGCGTGCACACCTGGTGTCAAGCACGGTGTCTGGGGCTGAAGGGCCGACGCCCCCACCTGCGAGGGGCAGATGAGGACTAACTAGCGTCTGGTGTGTCACCTCCTCCCGCCTTTCCCACCGCCTTCCTCTGCCCTCTCCCTGAGACACAGCCTGGGGAGGTGGTGGTTGGTCGAGAGAGCAGCAGCCACGGCACCGGCCCATCATTTCAGGACCCCAGGGCCCTCCAGGAGTCCTAATTAATGACCTCGCTCTCTCCGAGGTCTGAAGAACCGAAAGGGCTCCTCAGTTTCCTTTCTGGGAGAGGCACAGTGAGTCTGGGCGCGGAGAGCTGAGAGCCAGGCTGCGGTGACGGAGGGGTGGAGGAGGCTGGCTCCCAGGTGTGCGGGCCCTGGCCAGGCCCTTTGTGGTTGTGGGAGAGGGGCCATCATTTTTTTTTTTAAATTTTTTAAAAATGTTGATCGTTTGATTTTTTAAATATTTATTTATTTTTGGGAGAACACAAGCAGGGGAGGGGCAGAGAGAGGGAGACAGAAAATCTGAAGTGGGCTCCATGCTGACAGGCTGACAGCAGTGAGTCCGATATGGGACTCGAACCCATGAACCGTGAGATCGTGGCCTGAACTGAATTCGGATACTCAACCGACTGAGCCATCCAGGTGCCCCAATGCTCATATAATTTTGAGAGAGAGAGAGAGAGAGAGACAGAGAGAGAGCAAGCGAGACTGCATGAGTGCTGGAGGGGCAGAGAGAGGAGGAGACACAGAATCTGAGGCAGGCTTCAGGCTCTGAGCTGTCAATACAGAACCTGATGTGGGGCTCAAACTCATGAACTGCAAGATCATGACCTGAGCCAAAGTTGGAGGCTTAACCCATTGAGCTACCGAGGTGCCCAGAGAGCAGCCATCTTTTGAGTGGGCTGGGGACAAGTGTCAGAGTGAAGCAGGGCTTCTCTACAAATTTGGGGAATGTGTGTCGTTGTGCTCAAACATTTACATATTTAATATGGAGCATTTCATTATAATACTTAAAAATTTCTCCTTTAAATCAAAAAAATTTTTAAATGTTTATTTATTTTTGAGAGTGAGAGCGTGCATGTGCGTGAGCAGGGTAGGGGAAGACAGAGAGGGAGAGGGAGAGAGAATCTACCCAGTCAACACAGAGCCTGAGGTATGGCTTGAACCTGCAAACCATGAGATCATGATCTGAGCCAAGATCAAGAGCTGGACACTTAACCGACTGAGCCACCCAGGCACCCCTAAAATTTCTCCTTTATATCACAATTAGGATATTATTTTATTAAAAAAATATTTATTTATTTTTGAGAGAGAGAGAGCGCATAAGCAGGGGAAGGGTGGAGAGAGGGGCAGGCAATCCAAAGCAGGCTCTGCACTGACAGCAGAGTCCAACGTGGGGCTCGAACTCATGAAAGTGTGAGATCAGGACCTGAGCCAAAGTCAGATGCTCAACTGACGGAGCCACCCAGGTGCCCCAGGATATTATTTTAAAATTGTGTGTGCAGGCATAGGTTTATTCTATGTGAATTCCAGGTCAGAATGGTAAAGGAGGAATCACAAAATATTTGTTTAAAAAGGGGGCGAGGTGCCTGCTGGGGTGGAGCCCCTGGACGTTCATGTTCAATGGGGGCGACAGCCCACACACCATTACTAGACTCCCCTTCCCCACCCAGAGAGCCTGGTGGAGGGTGGGGGTCCGACCTCAGTTGGGAAAGCTTCTCAGTGCCAGTGGGACAAAGAGGGTGTCCAGCTCTGTTCGGGCAGAGACCCCTGCCCGTGAGAGGCCTGGCAAGGACAATCTCTGGGAGCGGGGACATGTCAGGGAAACAACAAAGTGGGACTTGGGTAGCAATGTGTGCAGGGGTTCAGGTTTGCACCTGTTTCAGAAACCAGGGCACCGCTGCTGCCAAATCTTAGACTTCACAGAAAATGGGGGGGGCGGTTTGGCTGAGGGAGCCACCCAGGCCTTGCCAGGGCTCAGGCAGCACCAGACTCATTTTTCTGGAGTGACAGGGACCTGGTAAGAAAACAGTTCCTGTGGACTGTGGCTGTCTTCTGGGCTCCACATTCTGGGGCCCTTTTCAGACTGATGGACTGACATCAGTCTAAGCACAACCAGTGCCTCTGGCCAAAACCCCCCCCAAAAAACCAAACACACAAACACGTCATTAGAGACAACTAAGAAACCTAAAACCCATCTGCTACAGCTCTTATTCAGGACCCACTGACCTTAGTTTTTCAAGAAATTCCAATGAGCCTAGTTACCTGGTTTCCTAGGCGCCGACAGATACAAACCAGCAGGTGAGCAGACCACTCTAGCTTTTAACAAACACTGGTAGAGGTGGTAACGAGACCCAAGGAACTACAAAAAGCAATCCAGGATGATTGATCATGGAGACAGCAGAGTCAAGAAAGGAATTCTAGACCAGCTCTCCTGTCTGCTTGGCTTCAGGTCTGTGACCCCATTCTGGCTTAATAAGCGACCTTTGGCACATAACCCCAGCCGCTCTCAGGTTCGACTTTCTCTCCCTAAAATGGTTCACCATGAATATCCAAGAAAATAAAGAACAGCAATCTGTAAGTATTGAAGGAGCATGCGGCTGTACATGACTGGGGTGTGTGTGTGTGTGCTGGGGTGTGTGTGTGTGTGTGTGTGTGTGTCTGTCTGTCTGTCTGTGTGTGTAAACAGCCATAAAGCACAGGCTAGCTTATCCTCTGCCTTAAGAAAGTAGGCATGGATAACAAACATTTTATGGAGAATTTTGCTTGGAAACTAAATTTCTTTTGGATTTTACTAAAATGTTAACAGTTGTTAGGGAGATGGGTGATTAACCAGTTTTTTCCTCTTTAAACTTTTCTCTATTTCCTATAATGATTATATTCTAGTTTCCTCCCTCTTTCTTCCCTTACCATCCTGGATGCTGGGCACATTATAGCTTGATACTCATGAATGGAGTGAATGTGGGAACTGACCCCAGATTGTAGAGTCTCCCATAGAACAGTGTTTTTGTCTGTGATTAGAAGCGTAACCTAGACGCACCTGGGTGGCTCAATTGAGTGGCCGACTCCTGATTTCAGCTCAGGTCCTGATCCTAGGGTCATGGGATAGAGCCCTGAGTTGGGCTCCATGCAGAGCGTGTAGCCTGCTTAAGATCCTCTCTCAGTGTGCCTGGGTGGCTCAGTAGGTTAAATGTTTTCACTCTTGATTTAGGCTCACATCATAATCCCACGGTTTATGAGATCGAGCCCCGTGTTGGGCTCTGTACTGATGGCATGGAGCTTCCTTGGGATTCTCTCTCCCCCTCTCTCCCTCTGCCCCTCTCCCTGGATTGTGCTTGTTCTCTCTAAAAAAAAAAAAATAAATAAATAAAGCATACTCTATCATGATGAGCACTAGTTGTTGTCATTGAATTCTACTCCTGAAACCAATATTGCACAGTATGTTAACTAACTAGAGTTTAAATAAAATTTTGAAAAAAGAAAAAGAAAAAGCATACTCTGTATCTGGGGAAACCACAGCAGAGTAAATGAAGTTCTTTAGCTGTCTACTCACATTAAGTTACACACTTAATGTTTAGCTACCAGGGAAGGAGGCGCTCATCCACAGACGCCTGGACTCAGGGTCTTCAGGCCCAGGAGCCCGTGTGGCCTGTGGCCCAGCTGGCCGGGCCCAGGATGGAAACACACAGCCAAAGGCTTTCTCTGGCAGCTTTGCTCTCTCACCTTAATCCAATCTCACCAGTGCGAGGCTCTGGCAAACGGTAGCAACTCATTTAGAAGTTCCATTTCTATAAATTAAATAAAAACACAATTAAAATGTAGTAGGTGCTAAAACTTGGTTTTGAACTTTTATTAAAAAAATATATTTGCAAACATATAAAATTTAGGATGAAAAATGCTCATTTGAAAACATGTAATAACTTAATATTTGCAAACATACACAGATGGTATAAAATCCATACCATTAAAAATGTTAATGATGAAGTATTGCGCTCATGGAACAAAATCTTGCTGTAATTCCAGAGCTTCTCACCCCCACGCCTCAGGGAGCGGAGAATCTGGTACACGGAAAGTCATGAGAGCCACATGGCCAAAGCAGTAATACAGAATAAAAAACCATTTAGAACACATATTTTAAAAACACATTTCTTAAGGATCACACAGGTAAAAGGGAAACACGCTTCTGCATTTTCCCCAAAGTGAACGATATTGCATCTTAGCATTTCAAATGATGTCAAATACAAAACCGAGCGAAACATTGCACACATCTCTCCTGCTGAATTTGCTGGAAAACAGGCTCCTTGAGGCCCCGGCCCACTCAGGGAAATGTTCTCAGGCACAGCTTTTAAAAAGCCTGTGCAAGGTGCTTTACTTGGTTTAGATCTTAACATTTTATACACCTGAAAACACAGGGCACTCTTGGTTCCAGAAGGTACTCTGAACACAACTGAAGAAAACCAAAGCTAGGTAAGAAAGAAACGTGTGCTCAGCAGCAAATATGCAGCAAGAATGCGGGACACCCGTCCCCGTGAATCCTTGTCCTCACTCACGTGGACCAGACGCCCCGTGCTTGTGCCCCCTCTCATTCCTGTTTCTACCTTTTGCCCAGTTACTGTGTGATGGCTGATTTTGTTTTTTAAGCAGTTAGGCACCTTCAATTTCATGTTGCATTATTAGTAATACAATGGCAGTTATGGCCTCTTCTACCCAAATGAGAAAACTTCAAGCTACATTCTTGGGGGGGTGGGGGGAAGAATAAAGCTGCATGGTTTAAACATATTTACCTAGTACAGGATTTGATAGGGTTTATAGTTCTTACAAGGAAACACAGGCAGGAAAAGAACAGATGCTTGACATGCAAAATTGGGCCAGACACATTCTAAACAAGGTGTGTGCAGCCTTCAGCAGAGAAGGACCCAAGTCAACTTGGGCTGTTTGCAAGACACCACTCTGTGAAGGCTGCTGAAAAGCCTTGGAAGGTGAGCTGTGGACACTCCCACGTAGACAGTATGAGAGGCGTCTCCTGACACTGACAGTCACTTGGAAACTTAGGATTCAAAGTCCCACCTTAGGAACTCTGGAGAGACGCACGACGAGGAGGGGCTTCTGCCTTAAAGGAACAAGGCTGTCTGGGAGGTGTAGGAGTCCATTCAGGACACCAGGTGACTACAACACAAGAGCAGGGCCACCCACTGGCCTGGGGCGGGGGGGAGGGGGGGAGTGGCGCACAGATGGACATGGTGGCCTAAATGCAGAACTAGCAAGAAGCATCTGTGTTTTGATGTCCATTCTGATTGAACTAAGGTTTGAAGTGAAGGTTCCAGTGAAGTCACCGCAGCAACGTAAACATGCAACCTAAGCCAGCATGAGGTTCTGGATAGTAAGTGTGACCGAGGAGTAAGGCAACTGAGCTGTGACTTCCGGGCCAGGGTCATACAACTGCGACTGTTCAGGCTTGGCCTGACTTTTCTGGGGACTCATTCTGGCCTAAACTTCCTGGTAATTGTGACAGTGAACTTCTGGCTTCTGAATTTTAAGTTAATCATACATGAATCTTAGAGTTGAAACAGGCTTACCCTTTTCAGGTCTCCATGACTTGGGCACTTAAAAGTTTATTTTCCCACTAAAGAAACCTTATCATAGATTCTCTTTTCTGTCTAACATATTCCTTGCTTGGAATTAAAGGGTGAACATTAACAGATCTGACTGCAGACCCTCTTTAAGATAGTCGCTCTTAACTCCCACATAATATTATACATACTCAAGGCATTTCAAGTCAAATGCCTATCACAACAAGAATCCCTTGATTCTTCCACGTGCCAAAGCCCACTGAAGCTACACTGGGGGTGTAGTCAAACCTCTTCTCTGCGAAAACCTGTTTCTGGAGTCACATGGGCTCCCCCAACACCATCTCCTGCTGTAACACTCTGTATCTTACTTCGATGTTCTCCTTCCTGGGTGACGTACGAGCAATTCATTTTTGGTTGCTGAATTTACACACTACTTTTGAAAACAAACTATTCCCAATGGAGTATGAGAATGTATGAGCTTCCCTGACTTTTGAACAATTCACAAATAACCAGGTAGACAGGAAGAGAAGACACTAAGTTGACAAGCAGAAAAGTTGCCCAGGAAGCATGTTTAGACCAACAAAAGCCAATTAAAGTATTCTTTATGCTAAAAAAGAACTAAGACCAAACTAAAACAAGTATGTCATTCACAAGTAGTTTTCTAAAATCTCAGCTAGGAAAAAAAAAATCTATGGATTTATGATTGAGTTACCATTAAAGCTTAAATGATTGTTCCGAGGAACCATCACATCCATCAGCATTATTCATAGCTAATCCTTATGCTAGCTGGTTGAGCCAATTGGGTTTTTACCCCATCATTAAATAGTGCTCAGAAAAGTAAGCAGTGCATCTTAATTGGTTAAATACTACAAAATGATCTGTATCATAGAAACGAAGACACTTTCATTCAAAGAGTATCTTAAAATTACTATTGCTGAAATAAATCAAAATCTACATTAAAATATTACTAATCACCATTACATGCCATAAAAGAATAAATATAAATCATGGCAGGTCAATAGCAGCATAACAAAGCATCTTTACACATCTTCACACTTTGGGCTGCACAAGTACTCACAGCCTAGGAATACATTGGTAAAGTTCTGAATTTCACACTTTGTTTTTACCTCCATATTCTACAATAAAGTAAGGGCAGTGTGAATAAAAGCTCCCTTTTCTGCATAGCTTTAAAACTACTCTCAGTAGACTCGAGGAATGGAACCAGAATGGCTTTGTCAGATTGGTCCACTGGTCCTTTTGTCAAAGTGTTAAGGAAAACAATCAACAATGATTTCTGCGTTTAGACAGAAAAGGAAAATAAGGCTACACTTCACACAAAACTTAACACTGTCCAAACCACTCAAGAGTTTAACATAAAGGGAAGGTTTCTGATCGCGTTCGGTCTTTACCAGCCCCAGCCTTTGCTTCCAAGGTGTGACATGCTACTCCCATATTGTCACAGGGCCTGGCGGGGCCCTCTTCTCATGGTATCACTGCCCTGGGAGCCGCTGCATGGCAGCACGGGGGACACTTAGAAACAAAGCACAACTGAGAAATTTCAGAACTTTTAAGGCCCAGATGGGGCATTCATATAAAATATACTTCACTTGGAACAAATCAGTCTTAATTCGCCAACTTAAAACTCTGATCCTTAAAACTCAAAGCTACTTTGCACAGAGCAGACTTCTGCTCTTTTCAGAACTTGACTATGAGCCTAAGACTCGAGTTTCTAGGGGGGGGAGGAGCAGGGGAAGGGGCGCGGCTGGGCTGAATTCTGCTGCAAGGCTGGTGACCCCTCCTAAGACCTTGAAAGTGAAAGCAAGCTGAAAATCAGACTCCTAATTTCACATCCTTTCTTAGAGCTGATGAAAACACCCACACAACTTTAACACAATGGTCTTTTTTTGTTTTTTTTTTTGTTTTTTTTTTTGTCAAAACAAAGGTCTGCTGGTGATGCTTCACAGTGAAACCTCCATTATCACTGAGAACGTCACTTGGAAAACATTCTTAAGGAGAGTCTCTTTCTCATAGGCTCAATTTCAGGATTCTCACAACTTAAAGTTCTGTTTAGAAGTTTCCATGACGAGGCCTATTTGTTTCTGAGGTCGACATTCTGCCTTCGGATTTATTCTGCTCCAGTCATAAGTTGTGGTTGTCTTTGTTCTTGGTCAGAACCTGCAAGTATACTTCGTGAAGTGTACTGAGGAAGCTGGAATCATTCTGGAAGAGATGGTAATGTTTCATTTACCTCAGTAGAACTTACTTCCTTGACAAAAGTTTAGGAAAAAACCTGAGAACTAATCACCCAAAGAATCTCACCACCCAGAGACAAGTGCAAACCATACTTCGGAATTCACTCAGTCACTTTTCCATTAGGAGTGTATGTTCAGAAAGAGAGAAACATTACTCCTGGCTAGGCTTGAATTTACTTTATGAACGGATTTTCTAAGAAGAACTTACATATTTTTTTTTAATTAAAGAATGAAAGTTTAAAGACTCCACTGATGTCCTACATACCTTTATTAGATGTATTAATGTATCCTGGAGCTGAGACTTGCTGAGAATAATGGAAGGCTTTCTCTGATTTTCTGATGTTCCAACAGTCAGGGGAGAGGGGGCGCCTGTTTTCCTCTCAAGGTCTGCGGACCTTGTAACTGTCTGCTGGAAAACACTTGGGGACAGCAGGACTGAGGACACTGCCATGGTTGTTGCAGTGACCAGCGTGGGGCCTGCGACCTGCAGGGGAGCAATGGTCATGAACAAAGCTTGTTAAAGGACGAAGGGCCTGTTTATTGGGATGCCAAGTCTGATCATCATAGAAAGGAAATAGGACCACAGCCAGATATGAACAGTAAGAACAATCCTATGGTAATTAAAAATGTAAAGTTTTATATGGGGAGCACAGGAATGATTGCAAGAGGGCAAGAGGGAACCTTCTGGGGTGATGGAAATGTTACATGTCTTGACTGGGTGGTTACCCAAGGAATATATGTGTGTTAAAACTCATAAAACACCTGCACTTTATCTGTATTTTACTTCAAAAAAAAAATGGGGGGGGGGAATAAAAAAATCCAGTTATATGAAGCATTAGTTTCTTCTGTAGTGTTTAATACATTTATTATACCACTACAGGTATCAAAGATACACCCTCTTGGGGCACTTGGGTGGCTCAGTTGGTTAAGCATCCAACTTCAGCTCAGGTCATGATCTCACAGTTCGTGGGTTTGAGCCCTGTGTCGGGCTCTGTGCTGACAGCTCAGAGCCTGGATCCTGTTTCAGATTCTGTGTCTCCCTCTCTCTCTGCCCCTCCCCTGCTCACAGTCTGTCTTGCTCTCTCTCAAAAATAAATAAAAACCTAAAAAAAATTAAAAAACAAAGACACAACCTCTTACAAATAAAATGAACATCTACGCCCATTTAGATGTGCTTCTATGCTAATGATGGCTAACCATCAGAATACACTAAGCCAGTAATAATCAGCATTTTTAATAATTCCCACATTTGATACAATCAGCAGACATCTACATTCCTTTCTTCTGTCACCCCTCCCATTCATAAACTGCCACAGTTTGGTGTCATGCCAGGCTGAGCGCCCCTGCTGATCCCCACGCAGCAGGATGAGATATAGGGAAGACCAGTTCATACCACCAGTCAGGAGCTGGCTGCAGCTGAAGTTCTAAGACTTGAGGAGGGTGCAAAGGCTCAAAGGCAAATGGGAACATAGAAGTTTAGGAACTGAAAAAATAAGTGTGCACTTTGAGGTTGGTAGGTAATGGAGGGTGGGGAAAACATTTAAAAAGTGAAGCAGGAGGGGCGCCTGGGTGGCGCAGTCGGTTAAGCGTCCGACTTCAGCCAGGTCACGATCTTGCGGTCCGTGAGTTCGAGCCCCGCGTCGGGCTCTGGGCTGATGGCTCAGAGCCTGGAGCCTGTTTCCGATTCTGTGTCTCCCTCTCTCTCTGCCCCTCCCCCGTTCATGCTCTGTCTCTCTCTGTCCCAAAATTAAATAAACGTTGAAAAAAAAAAAAATTTAAAAAAAAAATAAAAAGTGAAGCAGGAGAGAACAAGCAGAGGACAGAGTGCACAGGCCCGGGAGGCGCTGTCGTTATAGCTGCGGGAAGCAATGAGCGCCCAGAGCACAACAGCGACTCATAACCAGGGCATCACAGCTCTTCCGGGGCAAAGAGCACCTCCTCCTCACGGAAACCAGGCTGACGTGCACTCAGCTGACACACACAGAGCGCCCAGCCCAGCTGGTGGCTGATCCTGCCCTGCGTACGGTCAGGGAAGACATCAGTACAGAGATGGTGACTGGAAGCCCACAGGGGCCGTGGCGATGAACTCGGCTGGGGTGGCAGGGGAGCCTGGCCTAGGAGGGGCATCTAAGAGGGCTCTAGGCTTGAAAGGTACAACGTTCTATGGCACACACAGCAGAAGAACTTAAATATAATGTGTTCTTCAGAGAAAGGGGGTCCTTACCGGGATGGCACTGGGTAACACCTTAGGCTGGACAAAGACTTCAGGATCCTGGTTTTGCTGCATAGACTGCAATGTTTAAGAAGAAAAGATGAACAGACCTAACAAGTTTCCATGAAGATTTCCCAGCGACCGGAATAAACCCACATTAGCAATAAGGAATAGTTCAGACATTAACTAGCTCCTAGATTCCTGAGGGAAGAGGCTGATAGCAACATTTAACAACGTAACCAGTGTGTCATCTGTGAGGCCAGGGCTCTGGGACAGCCTCCGAACCGCTCGGGTTCCCTAAGAGAGGGGCTGTGTGCAGAGCCGTCAAGAGGTCTCTAAGGAAAGCAGAAACCTGTATCTAAGAGCTGGGGACAGCCCAAGCAAATTTTTGCTGTTGAGTCTGTAGAGACGCCATGTTCTGGCAGCACGAGACCTTGCTAAGGCCGTGTGGACTCTGGACAGGGCGGCACTAAACAGTCCTCATGCAGAGTCACCTTCCTTCCATGTGCTTGCTACATTTTGTCCTCCTTCACTGGGAGACAAAGAACTTCTTGCTGTAGAGCAAATGCATTAGAATTCAGTGAAGCCCCAGGCCTTAAATGAAATGGAAATGGAAATATACACGTATGTAAATGTCCCCTGTGAGGAGGCTCACTGGAGTGCTGGGAGCTGTCCCCAAGGCCAAAACATGGAGGGGGCAGAACAGTGGTGGCACGGGTGTGTCAGGGGGTGACACCAATCTGTTATAACATTCTCTCTGCTTATACTACAGAGAACCTCAACAGAAATGGCCCAAAATGAAAACTGAACAATATAACCAAGATACTGAATTCCCTCTCTTTCTGTGCAAGATTTTAAAGGACTGGAACAGAACAGTCCACTAACTAAGAAATCACACACGATTATTATGATGGGCTCGTCTGTATAATACTATTCGGTATGATGTTAAGACTGTGGATTCTTATCAAAGGGCACAGGACTGAAGTTTTGGGAGGCAAGCAACACTGCTCTCAAGCAGAAGACTCTGCCCCTCTCGAGAAGCTGTGTGATCTCGTACGCATCACCGCAGTTGGAGCTCTCATCTGCACACTCACCAGCCTCATCCCTCTCTGAGTGGCAAGCCTCTTCTTCACGCCCCACTCCCAATCGACCACCAGGCCCCACTGCCCACACCTGTTAACAAACCTGCTGGTCCACACTCTCGAAGTCAGGCCGCACCAGTTCAAGCCTGGGTAACTGTCTGGCCTCCTTTGGGTGGCCCTACTTCCAGCTTCTCCTTTCCCAGCTCACCACCTCCCCTTAAAGCCCTAGAAAGGCCCCCTGGGGCTGTGAGAACAAGCCTCGGACTGCTTCACGGAGTTTACAAAGTCCTGCTCCTCAGCCAGTACCTACGCCCCCAAGGTCCTCCCAGAGGAGGCCCCGCCACACTACAGGTCTTTAAGTTCAGCAAATGCCTCTCATCTCCAGGCCTCTGCACACACTATTTTCCTGACCTCAAACACTTTCTCTAAGTCTAGGAAAGAGCTGACTAACTCCTACTGAGTCTTCAGATCTCAGCTGAAAATGAGCTTCACTGGGAAGTTTTACTTGATCCCGTATCTCCAAATCTGGGATGTGATTATGGCCCGAGGTGGGCACTCAGTGAGTACCAAGGGAGTTGGGGATGGGACAACACTGGGGATAATCTGGATCTATGGTCCTGAGTCAAATGCAGACTCCTGGAATTGTCAGGCAGAAACAAACAAAACCCCCTACAACGCATGCCCTGACAGGAAAATACCAATATTGTTTTTTAGCTTGTATCAGTTGAGATATCTGGGAAAGTGGAACTGAGTCACAACACCATGTACCAACGGTCTAGCTGTTCATTACCGGGCTTTCCACCTCCGGTCTTCCGGCCCTGGGTGTACGGAACAGTCGTCTCTTTGAAGTGACTGTCTCATGGGCGTCAACATCAAGGCCTCTGCAGCCCCATCCTACCCAGTTAGAGCCCCCCACCCTCCTGCCGGTACCTGAAGGGGAGCAAGCACCATGTTGCTGAGGGATGCTGAGGCTCGCGCGGCTGCAGTCTTAGGGGGAGGCTCTATGAAGCTCTCAGGTGTGGCCAGCTGGCCGGCTGCTGAACAAAAGCCGGATGTCATGGCACTTTTCCCAAGTGACTGCGTCTGTATTTGGTCATGCTGTGGGGTCAACCTGAGTTTCTGGAGAAGATCAACACTTGGGAGCGAGGTACCAGCTGTGTTTGTCACACTCAGTGGGGCCCTGAAGGGGCTCTGGGTGGCAGTCAGATTGGCGTGGCTCAGCTCAGGGACTGGCTGGCTCAGGAGTGGAGACCTCTGTCTCGGCGTGGTCTTCACCGCCTGTATCATGGTGGTGTTTCGGGGTAAGCTGGGGGGAACCTGTGCCGTAGGAGCTTCTGCTGGTAGAGTCGGACTGAGCACAGGGCGCAACGGGACGGCATAGACAGGGGCCTGTTTTTCACTGGACTGTGTGATGGAGGCGGGAGTGATCAGCACCGGGGTGGGGACTTCAGGTTGGACTGAGTGGTGGGAGGCAGGATGGACACCCAGGTTGTCCGACTGAGGGGCTCCTCCGGACTGCTCAAAGGGAAATGGTAGGAATGAGCTGGGCTCTTTCTGGGAGGCATCTCCTGGCAGCTTCTCCACTTCTTCTGAATCCAGACCCACAACACTTGGCTGTTCTTTTGGCAAAGAGGTTCCAAATAATTCTTCCACTGTCAGATGTTTGTGTCCAGATGGAGCAGACTGAAAAACAAATCAAACTGCCCAATGAAAGAAATCTCTTGCAAACCAGTGTAACCAGACTTCTTTCCCATTAACCAAAACATTTTGCAGAAGCAACGATAGATGGAGTCTGAAAATAAGGAAATGGAACAACTGAAGATGTGCTAGGGACTAAGGCCAAAATGCATCTTGTCTCCCCAAGCTGGTGGGCAGAAATCTGCATTCGTACTAAGATCCAAGTTTTAGGGACTCCCAGGATAGTGTTAGAATTCACCTTGTTTTCTTGGCAAAGGGATATAACGTAAAGGAGAAATATTACAAATAGTGCTTGGTTGCCCTGTACCAGTAACACAAGCAGGGAAATAATACTCAAGAGGACAGAGGGACCAAACGCTGAGTAAGTAATCCTATCTTTATTTTCATAGTTCTTGATAAAAAGCTAGGTACTGCACCTTGAGGACTAGGTCTTAAGTACCAGAAAATAAACTGAACTGTTTTTTAAAATAGCAGGCCGTTCCTCCTTTCTACTACAAGATCACAGATTCATTCAGAAGAGGCAGACATGTAGGTCTGAGAATGTTCACTTTGCATCTGCTGTAGTGGTCTGGCTTACTGATACCACTGCAATGATGTGGAGGGGGAATATTTACGCTTTCCACTCCTGAGCTTTCTACACCTTCCCTTCATGTGCTATGGTCATATTCATTTGCCCTTTATTTTCAGAGTGCCTGCAGGGTGCCAGGACCTGCGCTGACCTGTGCCCCCAGGACACAGTAGGGAGGAACAAAAAAAGTCTGACCCTGACAGGGCTTGTGTTCCAGTGGGGAACTAACCTAAGTACTTTGAAAACACATACAGCCTCGACATAGGTTTTATTCCATAAGCGTGTACACTACTTAGCTGCTCAGATATATATTCACGTGGAAAAAGACGGTTCACTGAAACACATGGTTTTCAGTTCCTCAGAAGGCCGATAAAGGCCCGACACTACACTGCCCCTGAAGCAGAAGGATGAGTGCACTATGGTGTGACCACATTTCTACAGGAAAAAAGCACTGGTTTTCCCAAGCAAGTGTTTGCTACATCCGTGTGACAAGTAGTTACAGGTTTCCCTGCTATCTGAAGGGGGAGCGTTCCTGGGAAATGTTTCTAAGCCAAAATGGCAGAAAGTGAAGAAGCAATTACCACTGATTCATATGGAAAAATTCTGAGTATCTCTGGGTCCCCAAAATAACCCATTTTCAGCTTTTCTTTACAAAATTTTTAATGTTTATTTATATTTGAGAGAAAGAGACAGAGAGAGAGAGAGAGACAGAGAGACAGAACATAAGCAGGGGAGGATCAGAGAGGGAGACACAGAATCTGAAGCACGTTCCAGGCTCTGAGCTGTCAGCACAGAGCCTGCCGTGGGGCTCGAACCCATGAATGGTTGAGATCATGACCTGAGCTGAAGTTGGACGCTTAACCAACTGAGCCGCCCAGGCGCCCCTCTCTTCGGCTTTTCTGATACCTTAGAACACATCTTGCTAACAGGTGCTCACAGACCCAGGTCAAGGCTGTGGCGGCCTGAGGCTGGGGTGCTGAGTGTGGTTCCTAGGGAAGGGGCTGGGCAGGGCTGCCCTCTGTCCAGGGTGCCCGCTGCATCAGTAGCTCAAATGTCCAATGTTATTTCACTTTTTACCTCTTCTCACATAAGCAAAAACTGTCTTTGGATTTCTTTCGGTTGGCAAAACAGTTACCGATGTGGGTCTTTCCTAAAAGCAAAAGTGGTTTAATGTGAACTTTTGAAAAGGGGACGGTGGGGACACCTATATCGGGTTTAGCAGGTGCCCAGGACACTGTGCTGAGATGGATGGGGTGGGGAAGAGAGGGACTTACTGGCAGCAGGTTCTTAGGGGAGGGGTTGAGGCTCCCTCTGCTGTGGAGGGAACCGGGGAAAGGAGGCCAGTACCCAGGGGGTGTGCAGGGTGGCTCACTTGTGAGGGATGGATGGAAAGGGAGTGCCACTGGGGTGTCTTATCACCTGCTGGGTGAGAGAACGGAGGTGGGGCAAAGGAACAGTTGTGGAGAAGAGGCAGAAACTTCCTCTAGTTGTAGAAAATTGTAATTCCATACCGAATCATTTCTTCTTAGAAAATATCCAGTAAAGAGAATTAATGTAATATTTCTTGGCAAGTTAATGGGACAAAAGGCTTTTTTTTTTTTATTAAAATGTTTTTTTTAACGTTTTTTATTTATTTTTGGGACAGAGCGAGACAGAGCATGAACGGGGGAGGGGCAGAGAGAGAGGGAGACACAGAATCGGAAACAGGTTCCAGGCTCTGAGCCATCAGCCCAGAGCCCGACGCGGGGCTCGAACCCACGGACCGTGAGTTCGTGACCTGGCTGAAGTCGGACGCTTAACCGACTGCGCCACCCAGGCGCCCCGGGACAAAAGGCTTTAAGTGAAGGGATTCTCAAATGGCAAGATTCAGGCACCCCCCCCCCGCCCCCCCATTAATGCTGTAGTCACAACACTTCTTGTACTTTAAGGAATTTTCCAGATTCAGGATCTTACTTCAAATACAATGTAGCACTAACATCTATTATAAACTGTGGAGGTAAAAAAAAATAAATAAATAAATAAATGCAAAAGATTGTATACGGTTTAATTTCCTTATGTTTTTACTTCTGAAAAAGTTGCAGAGTTTAGGATCTGAAATCAAAGACACCCAGATTTAATTCCCAGCTTAGCTGGGAAAACTATAGTCTATTTAGTTACCTCATCTGAAAAATGGGGGCAATTATGGCAATTACTTCTCACAGAGCTGATGTGAAAGTTAATTTCTCAATATGATACCTGGTGCCCAACAAGCATTCGATAAATGGAGTTGGCTATTATCATTATATGAACACCAGACAGTCTTACTAGCAATCATAATAAACCTGTGTTTGTATATGTTTTAAGAAACATCAAATACTATGTTAGAATATTAAAAATTCATCAAATGCTTCTGGAATATCATACCCCGTGATGCAAAATAACACTACCACCTGATGGGCTATCAAGGCTGTAGTATTATAAATCTGTCATGCCCTGATGCAATGACTCATTAAAGACACAGTTATTGGGGCTCCTGGGTGGCTCAGTCAGTTAAGCGTCTGACTTCGGCTCAGGTCATGATCTCACAGTTCACGAGTTCAAGCCCTGCAATCAGGCTCTGTGCTAACAGCTCAGAGCCTGGAGCCTGTTTAGGATTCTGTGTCTCCTTCTCTCTCTGCCCCTCCCTGCTTGTGCTCTCTCTCTCTCTCTCTCTCTCTCTCTCTCAAAAATAAACGTTAAATATAAAAGACATAGTTGTTTATTTAAAACGCACTGGTATCATTTCAAATCCATTCAAGGTAATTCAAAAACAGACAGCAAATTCCCATTTGGGACACACTTCTCGTCCTCTCTGTCCAGGCCACATAACTAGTAGCAGGGGTGCATACGTTCCATTTCCCCAGATGGGCACTAGGATTTATTCACTTTTAGATCTCTGGCATCATAAGTGTCCACTGATGAGCACAGACATAATTCCACTCCTCCCCACCGATTTCTGACAGTGATGGCAAAATATACATAACCAAAGTTACCATTTTAGCCATATTTAAGTGTAAAACTCAGCAGCATTCAGTACATTCACAATGCTGTATAACTACCACCATTATCTACTTCCTCACTCACAGCCCCTGATAATCTCTATTCTACTTTCTGTTCCTATGAATTTGCCTACTCTACGTACCTCGTTTAAGTGCAATCATATACTTGGCCTTTTGTGACTGGCTTACTTCGCTCTTGGCACAGTGTCCCCAAAATTCATCTATGCTGTACCATGTGTCAGAATTTCCTTCCTTTTAAAAACGCTGACAAATACTCCATTTGTATGCATATACCACATCTTGTCTACCCATTCATCTGAGCATTGACACTTGGGCTGTTTTCACCTTTTGGCTATTGTGAATAATGCTGCTACAAACACTGGTGTAAAGTATGTTTAATCCTTGTTTTCAATTCTTTTGGGTATACACCCAGGAATAGAATTGAGGACCTTCCAAACTGTTTTCCAAAGCTGTTGCACCATTTTATATTTCTACCAATGATGCAAAATGGTTCTAACTTCTCCACGTTCTTGCCAACACATCGGCCATTTGTAGATTTGAAAAAATGACTATGCAAGTCATTTGCCCATTTTTGAGTTGGGTTAATTCTCTTTTTATACACATTACGTCTAGAACAAAATGGTCAAGACTGCTTGGCAAAAAGTACTGGAAAACTACACTAATTTTTATTCATTAATACAAATTATGTCTATCTTAACCACCACATCCTGTTTTATATGTATGTATATACACACACAAAACAACGTGTGGATGTACACACTTTGAGAAATACAGACCACACTGGGGCTATTCTACTTTGCAAAAACTTGAGTCTTTCCCAGGTAAGAATACAAATATTTTACATTATAAGAAAAGGAGCAATCAAACAACACGACATAGAGATAACTCAACATGAAATACACCTTTGGCTTCAAAAATGGCATGATTCAGGTAGCAATTTTTACCTGTCTAGTGGAACATAAATGGACTTTTGAACAATTAAAATTACCTGCATGTACATTTTGAATGTTTTTACACTTATGCTTAAAAAAAAAAAAAAGTATTTCTAACAGTTTAAAATTGACTTCATGTTAAAAAATGAAACTGGGGGGGGCGCCTGGGTGGCGCAGTCGGTTAAGCGTCCGACTTCAGCCAGGCCACGATCTCGTGGTCCGTGAGTTCGAGCCCCGCGTCAGGCTCTGGGCTGATGGCTCAGAGCCTGGAGCCTGTTTCCGATTCTATGTCTCCCTCTCTCTGCCCCTCCCCCGTTCATGCTCTGTCTCTCTGTCCCAAAAATAAATAAATGTTGAAAAAAAAAAAAATGAAACTGGGGCACCTGGGTGGCTCAGTTGGAGGACTGTCCAACTTAGGCTCAGATCATGATCTTGCTGCTCATGAGTTCGAGCCCTGTGTCGGGCTCTGTGCTGATAGTTCAGAGCCTGGGGCCTACTCTCTCTCTGCTCTTCCCCCACTTGCACTCTCTCTCAAAAATAAATAAACATTAAAAAAAAATTTTTAAAAAGAAAAAAAAAAAAAAAAAAGAAACCATATTGGAGAGCCCTGAACCCTGATTGCAACAGTAGCAGAAAGCTTCGAGATTTCTCCACGCAGCCTCCCTACAACTTCTGCCAGGTCAGAAACATTCTCAGACTGTCTCTGGAATAGGATGTGTGGTAATTCATTAGGGTTTCAGAGGAATCTCTGTAAGAAGAGATAAACGAAGTTAGGACAGCAGGAAGACTGACCTCAGACAGGACATGTACTGTGTGTGTGTGTGGGGGGGGGGGGGGTCCCTGTGCTGCACACCTGACACGCATCACTCATCAGTGAGGGCAGTGCTAGTAGCACTGCCACTTTGTAGGTGACACCCGAGTACGACAGACCCAGACTCCAACCCAGTGCTAACAGTAAGTCCATGCTCTTGACCCTTATCCCCCTGCACTGAGATGTCGAATAAGTATAGTCTAGGACACCTACTCAACTGGATAACGATAAGGACTTCCGGAAAACAGAGATACACCTAAGAGATGGCTACAGGTCAAACCGTGCCCAACTTTTGGAAATATGTACCCGGCTGCTGAATCAGTCACAAGAGACACACGAACGAAGCATGCTTCTCCACACAAAAGCTTTACGGTCTCTGCATTTGAGAGGACCCTTCTACCTTCTGCCCAGGACAAGAAAAACTGGCTGCACTGCTCTGGTACTTGGACTTACTTATTCATGGATTCATCTCGCCTCATCCACAGAAAAGGGGAATTTTCTTCTTCCCTCATGTCTGAATATGCTTCAAGTCTGGGCTCCATGTTTTGCAATGCTTCCCTTACATCAAGGGTTAGTCTCACCATTCTCCCTGTGAAATGGGATTCTGGGAGGAAGAGTATGTGCACCGCCAAATTCCAATATACTGAATTAGGCTTTTCTATTCCTTCCTCACCCCACAGCTCTTGTCACTTAGGGAATTTCCTATTTCTGTCTGGACCTATGGTGTCCATGTCAGATTTCCGACCTGGTCAGTGTACTGGGCACACCAGAAGCTATGTATTATTTAGGAACCAAAAAGCAATATAAAACATACCAGGGAAATAGTCCCAAGGGACTTGTGAATTGTGAAACTGAAATGGAACCGAATATTATCGGGACTTGACAGCATTTGCTCCTCAGCACCAGGTGGCAGTGTTACTAAACACGTGTACAATCTGTGTGGAGGGTTGATTATGGATTTAAGCTAATTTTAGTCAATCACATGGCTTCTGACAATATCCAGATCACTTTGACCTATAAACTGGGATCTCAGAAGACTGTGAGAAGGAGGGAATAGCGGCAGCACTATTCTCACGGGAGGGTACAATTCTCTGTGTGCCCAGCGGAACCCTGTGTGCCCACAGATCCAACACCGGAGCTTTTGCTGACAGGCTGAGCAGCTACAGCTCATCATACTCCCCTTCATCTTTCCTTTCTTTCTTTCTTTTTTAAGTTTATTTATTTTGAGAGAAAAAGAGAGTGTGTGAGTGTGTGTGAACAGGGAAGGGACGGAGAGAAAGAGAGGAAAGGGGGGGAGAGAAAGAGAGAGCGAGAGCGAGAGAGCGAGAGCGAGAGCGAGAGAGAACGAGCCTCACGCAGGCTCTGAGCCGTCAGGGCAGAGCCCGATGCCGGGTTTCAACTCATGAACCGTGAGATCATGACCTGAGCCGAAATCAAGAGTCGGACGCTTAACGGGTGGAGCCACCCAGATGCCCCTCACACTCTTCCTTCATCTTTCAATGGACAGTGTTTTATGGTTCTTAAGGCATTCTTTGGGGTCCATTTCTCACTCCCCCTGTTACTAACTTGGTTTGAAAGTTTATTACAGAGAGTCTCTAATGTATAATACAATGGAAGCTATGCATAAAAATAAATGTCTTTAAACTTAATGATTAAGGGGCGCCTGGGTGACTCAGTCGGTTAAGCGTCCGACTTCGGCTCAGGTCATGATCTCGCGGTTCGTGAGTTCAAGCCCCGCGTCAGGCTCTGTGCTAACAGCTCAGAGCCTGGAGCCTGTTTCAGATTCTGTGCCTCCCGCTCTCTCTCTGACCCTCCCCCGTTCATGCTCTGTCTCTCTCTGTCTCAAAAATAAATAAACGTTAAAAAAAAAAATAAAATAGGGGCGCCTGGGTGGCGCAGTCGGTTAAGCGTCCGACTTCAGCCAGGTCACGATCTTGCGGTCCGTGAGTTCGAGCCCCGCGTTGGGCTCTGGGCTGATGGCTCAGAGCCTGGAGCCTGTTTCTGATTCTGTGTCTCCCTCTCTCTCTGCCCTTCCCCCGTTCATCCTCTGTCTCTCTCTGTCCCAAAAATAAATAAACGTTGAAAAAAAAAAAATTAAAAAAAATAAAATAAAATAATGATTAAGATTTTTTTCTCCTTTTCATTGCAGTTGCCCTATTTGTGGCAAATGAACTCATTTTTTATTGCTTTTAAGGTGATGGAAATTTTTTATCTCTTGATCTTGGTGGTAGTTACAATGTTTAAGTTACATTTATAAAATGTTACAAGGTTGACACTTTAGATTTGAATATGTATACTATGTATTAATTATATCCCAGTAAGAAACTGTTCAAATCCTAGAGCAGCTAGAGTTTTACAAAATTAATGTGAGTCTCAGGGTGTCTGGCTGGCTCAGTCAATAGGGCATGTGACTCTTGGTCTCGGGGTTGTGAGTTCACGTCCCACATTGGATGTGGAGCCTACTTAAAATAAAATTAAAAAAAAAAAATTAGCCTGGGTCTCAGTTTTCACACACACACAATACTGGTATTAATGCTACCTTCATCTCATGATTATATAATTTATGTTGCCATGTGAAGAGCTATTCTCTGTACAATAAAAATGCTGACACCAGGTGCTACTGGACTTAAGAAACAAAGCTTAAGAGCATTTTGATTGTTTGCAATTGCCTGGAAATCTCTGCGTAGTTCTCATTTCCTCCCTGCCCTTCTCCTGGCCGTGGTAATACGTGCTGCTCCAACCCACTGCAAAACCTATCCAGCCAAGAAGAGTGTGGCCTGCCACCTGCTGTACTCTTGAGACGTGAGAGTACTCTGCTGCGGTGCCGAGGCCAGACTCTGGATATTGGGCAGGGCTCTGGGAAGCTTTGTTTACCCTTTCAGAAAGCAGGCATTGACTTCCTGAGCCTGGTTTGAATTATAATACTGATCAGTAATAGGAAACCTCTTTTATCCTAAGGTCTGTGCTCTAAATGGTTCTCTGGGTCCTGGGTCTGTTTCTTCATTTGGTTCTGACAAGAACTCTGGGAGTTGGCAGCGCAAGAACCCTTAAGCCCATCACTCAGAAAGCAAAGGGGAAGTGACTGCCTCCACTGAACACCCAGGGCTGATAAGCCGGACCAGAAGGAACACAGGCAGGCTGTTCCTTCTCTCCCTCAACACATGTTTTGCAAAAATTGCATTTTATATAGCACAGTTTTTAATATATGTTTGACCTTCAGGACTCTAAATGCAAACACAGTAAAAATGAAGCATGGGAATATAGTATTAAAAAACTGGCTTAAATCATCATCTAAATATCTAAAAACATTATGGATATATTGCTGATGGGAATGTAAAATGGTACAGCCTTTCTGGAAAACACTATGGCAGTTTCTTAATAAACTAAAACATGAAATTACCAAATGACCCAACATCTGCACTCCTGGGCATTTATCAGAGACAAATGGAAATTTCTGCACAAAAACCTGTACAGAAATGTTCACAGAAGTTTTATTTGCAACAGCTAAAAACTGAAAACTACCCAGATGTCCTTCAACAGGCAAACTGCCAGAAATGGTTAAACACATTTTGGTACTTCTACTTGACTGGGTGGAAGAGTAAAAAGGAACAAACTACTGAAAAACCTAATAATTTCAAGGAAATCATGCTAAATGAAGAAAGAAAATCCCAAAGGTTCCTATATCATTCCACTTACATAACATCCTTGAAATGACATTATAGAAATGGGGACGGCTTTGTGGCTACCAGGGTTAAGGATGGGAGGAGAGGGAAAGGAAGTATGACAGGGGAGTCAGTGTGAGAATACAAGCACAACACAAAGGATCCTTGTGTTGACGTAAGTCTTCGGTATCTTGACTATGGTGTTGGATATACAAAGCTACATATGACATAAAATTGCACAGAAATAGACATGCACATAAACACAGAAGTGAATATGAATAAAACTGAGGAAATGTGAACCAGATGGGTAGATTTTACCGGTATCCTAGTTGTGATATTGTACTTTATTTTGCAAGCTGTCATCAGTGGGGGAATGGGTAAAGGGTAAATACAGAAATGGGATCTTTCTATATTTATTTATTTTTTAAAGTTTATTTTGAGAGAGAGCATACGTGTGCACATGCGTGCACGCAGGAGGGGTAGAGGCAGAGAGAGAGGGAAAGAGAACCCCAATCTGACAGTGCAGAGCCCATGCAGGGCTCAAACTCACGAACCATGAGATCATGACCTGAGATGTCTTGATTTAGACTTGGACGCTTAGCTTACTGAGCCACCCAGGTGCCCCTCTGTATTATTTCTTGTAACTGCATGTGAATCTGTAATTATCTCAAAATAAGAAGTTTAATTAAAAAGCTATGGGTTTTACTTGGTATTTGTTCATTTATCAAGCCATTGGTTATAAAGAAAACTAATTTAGTCAACAAATATTTACAATGCTAAGTGTGGGGGATATGGCAACAAACAAGGCAGACAGAAGTGCCTGCCCCCACAAGAGCTTACATTCGGATGGGGAGGAGACATAGTGCACACAGTAAGAAACCAGCAAACCAGGTTAGCTGGTGAAGCCTTAGGGAGAAAATAAGGCACGGGAGGACAGGGGTAAGGGTTCTTTAAAACAGGGTGACCAGAGAAGGCCTCACCTGTATGGAGAATGCTTGAGATTTGAAGGAAGAAAGGGAGCAAGCCCTATATGGGAGGAAAGTACTCCAGGCGAAGGCAACAAGTGCAAAGGCCTGTCCTGAGGCAGGAGCAAGCCTGGCACATTTGTGGAAAGGCAGAAGGGCCAACGAGACCAGGGCCAAGCAAGCAAGGCAGGAAGTAAGAGATGAGGCAGGGGTCAGGAGGCCATGGACCAGTGACAAGGCCCTGGCTTTTAATGGAGGGCGATGGGACACTACTGGGTGGTTTTGAGCAGCGTGATGTCATGCTCTAACTTCTGGTTTATCAGGATTACTCTGGCTGCTGGGTGAAGAGCAAGGAAGGGAGTGGCAATGGCAAAAGCTCTATAACCAGAGCGGAGGCTCCTGCAAAATCCAGACGGAAACACAGGGCAAATGACAGGAGTTACCATGTTGTTGCCTGTATGTATCCACCTCGACAGGTAAACAACAAATATTTTTTGTACCTCACTGATATCCTTACAAAATATCACTCTGTGTTTTGTACCCTGGGCAAAGCTAGGGCTTTAACTGTACAAACCTTATCTTGTGACCCAGATGGCGTCTCTTCTAGAGTCTCGGTGCTTCCCAGATTGGAGAGCTGAGTGCTTGGCTGTAACCCAGGGCTGGAGATATTGGAGTCGCCCATCTGATTCTGCAATTAAAAGGAAAAGTATATCATGTGAACAGTTTGCTGACTACTATTTGGTTCATAAGACATCTGAGGTTATCAGCAATGCTATTTTAAAAACAAGCAAAAACTCCCCCAAATGTTTTGCTTTGGACCCTCAGGTAAGTAACTTAAAAAATAAAATTTCTAGACAGTTGAGGACTTGGTTTTAGATAATAGTGACAATTGTTTTTATATCCCTTGAAGTGCATATATTACTGCTAAGTAGTGTTGCACTGTATGACCACATTACTGTCTTGTGGAACACTCACCCATAGGAGGTCATCTGTGCTATTTCCAGTTTTTGGTAATTACGTATAGAGCTTTTATATTCATAAAACCTCATGCACGGGTTTTTGTGTGGACAAAAGCATCATTTCTCTAGAGTAAATACCTAGCGGTGGTATACCTAGGTCATATGGTAAAATGCATTTTTCTTCTAAATTTTTGTAGTTTTAAATTTAGATTTAGGAGCCATTTTGAGTTGATTTTTGTATAAGGTGTTACATTTATGTTATGGATTTTTTTTTCTTTTTTTGTATGTGGATGGCCAATTGTTCCCAACACTATTGCTTGAAATCATTGTATACTCTTAAAACTTAAACTAAAAAGATCTCTAAGCATCACCATCAAGATGACAGTCATTAAATGTTTTAAAATTCCTGTTAACTTATATGTAACACCAAAAGTGAAAATACTTTTGGTCTTAAAGAGAATCCTAAAAACAGATCATTAGGTGGGCACAGAATTATGAATTCTTAGGAACTGAAGTTATTATATTTGGGCTATGTGATCCATTACCCATGTCACAATGGACACCAGAAACAGTTTAGAACACTCAGGAGACCAGATTTAAAAATGAAGCCCCAAATTCAGTCCAGGGACACATTAATTTTGATAGCAGAGAATAAGTACATGTGCTTAGCACAGCGTTAGATACTCCAATGTTAAATGAATGGCTAAAATGCATTTATTCTATTCAAATGACATAATCCTTATAACACTTTTTATTCAGTGTTATCCATTTAGACAGAGGTGAAATAGCCTGGGACAGCCTATGAAATATCTTTTCAAAAACATCTATTACTGAAATACAGTTGACACACAATGTTATATTGGTTTCAGGTGCACAACATGGTGATTAGACAATTCTACCTATCACACAGGGTTCACCCAGGCAAGTGTGGTCACCATGCAAAGTTATTACAACGTTACTGATTATATTCCCTGTGCTGTATTTTTCATCCCCATCACTTACTCATTTTATAACTGGAAGTCTGTACTTCTTAACCCCCTTCAACTGCCTATGAAATATCTTATTTTCTACCCCTTTGTGCAACACCACCATCAATATGTACTAACACATTATGGAGAATTCTTGGAATTAAACTGCATCACAGAAAAGCTCAAAACAATGTTCATGACAAGTTCCTAAGAGCAGAGGGTATACAATGTTCAGAAACATTTTCAAAATTGGGAGTTTTCACATAAAAATCCCAGCTTGTTATTTTCGGAGAGAAGCTGGACACCTTTGCAACAACTGGCTGGAGCTGAGCTGCACATGACTCTCTGATGCAGGGCCAGGTTCTGTTTGCATCAGGGCTACCCTGGCCCACCCACTACATGTGCTTCCATGGCCCATGTGGTTTTGGGGGCAGTTTAGTCTTCTCTGCTTAACTCAACATGAACTACAAGATGGGCTGTACTTTAAAAGGTCTCAGACATTTTTTTTATACATGTGCAGGGCTGTTCTTGGAAGGTTTAATCTGAGTTTGTAGATGACACTTGCTATTTGTACAGATTCGGGGAAATGGACAATCAAACTTTCTGGAGGGTAATTTTATTATAATATTTAGTAAAAACCTTAAAAATGACAAAATCCTTCGATCTACCAATTCTATTTCAAATGGTTTATCTTAACAGAAAATGCTGAACACGAAGACTTAGCCACAGGATATATTTCTGAGTTCTTAAGAGAATCAGAAAAGAACAGCATATTGTTTATGTAAAGCACGGGAGAAAAAACATGCAGCTATTAATACCACTCTTCTCTTTTTCAAAAAGTTTTCATTCTACCGAAAGAAATCTCACAGGGACTCGCCTGTGAGATGAATAAATAGCTACTGTCATCAAGGTATTGTTCTTTGAAAAAAAAAAACTGGTTACAAAAGAGTTAATAAAAGCGACTTTTAAAACTAGTTAATAATAAAACTAGTGTAGAGAAGCATACCACACACTCTGGGACACATTTACACATATTTTTGGAAGGATACAAAGTATTATCAGTGATTATTTCTAGGTGGTGGGATTATGTTTTTTTCTTTTACTCTAATCTTTAAATATGAAATACAAACAACCTCTCAACCAAAATCCAGGATTATATCCTGTGGCTACAAGCAACTCAGTAAGTGCTGCTGTAAAGGATTGTGGCTTTAGCTATCTTTCTTACCTTTATTATTATTACTTTTTAATGTTTTGTTTATTGTTTAGAGAGAGAGTATGACAGGGGAGGGGCAGAGAGAGAGGGGGACAGAGGATCTAAAGCGGGCTCCATGCTGATAGCAGTGAGCCTGACGCGGGGCTCAAACTCATGAACCATGAGATCGTGACCTGAGCCAAAGTTGGACGCTCAACCGACTGAGCCACCTGGGGGCCTGTTACTTACCTTTAAAAAAGGTAAGTTGGTTAAAACAAATTATAGGACTTTAGGAGAAAACGTTGACTATAGAGTTTTAATTTCCCAACAGTCTTTACTATAAATCTTTCACCCCAAAGCGTGGAATTTCATTCACGGTGGGTGGGGGAGATTTAGGATTGGGGTTACATGCCATCACTGAGGCATGGCTTGCACCTCTGCCCTAGACTGTCAATCTAAGTCTCTACTACAGGTAAACAAAGGGCCATCTGGAGCTGCGCGGCAGCTGAGAGCGCCCATGCAAACACTTGGCTATGAATTCACGGGTCACTGCGAATTCCAACTCCCATTTGGTTGGACGACAGGCAAGTGTAGACAGGAAAAAAACCTGCTCTTTCAGGAAGCTCTACCCATTTACAGATAGTTTTCAAAACCAGAAAGAATGCATTATAAAAAGGAAGTACCAAAGATTTACAAAATTCCCAAAGGTTTTTAGTTTTAATCTAGCCACAGACATCATTTTACTTATTCCATAGCATGGGGGAATTTTCTTTACAACAGTAATTACCGTGCTCTCCACATTCTTACCTTTTGCAATGTGTCACATTTTCAGATTGCCTGCTTGACCTAGAGTTCCTTTATAGCTTTGTGGACAAAACCAAGGCTCTGTTCCTTCTTTCGTTTTGTGGCTACTTGCTTCTTAGGCTGAGGAGTAAGCCAGGCCACCTCCCAGAGCACCAGCTCTGGTGCACAGCACCTACGCTTTCTGTCCCGTGTGGCACCGTGATCTAGTCATCACTAGGAATGCATGACAGAGCCCTGGATTTATTAGCTACCTGTTCTCAGAACACAAAAAGGCCTCTATAAAAACAGAACAAGGCATCTATATAGATAGCCAGATCTCATTAAGGATATGAGAGGGAATTTGGGGGAATATAAGATGACCTAAAAGAACAGAAAATTATTCTCGGAATTTATTCTCATCCAGTTAGGATCCTAAGTGTTCATGCATCCACTACAGAGATGACTGCTTTTCCTGTATTAATTTTCAGAGTTCCATAAATTCCTCTTAATTCTCTATGAGACATTGAGGAATTTGATGCAACTTGAACTTCTCAGGGGCTCTAATGTACACTTCTCTACCTCAGAAGTGAGATTTCCTTTGGTGTTTGAATAGGACTTTTCCTTTGCTGGAGGAAACTACCTTCCAGAGCACTGTTTCAAAGTCTGCTCCCTAAACTCTAGATTCTTGAGATGCTGAAGTGGAATATGAGAAAAACGGTTCCATAGTTCGATCAACCTGGGAATCGGTGCTGCTGTACTTATTGTAGGGCCCCTCAGAGTCTTGAGCATTGCAAAGCCCAAAGCCCCAGGAGGATGGGGGAGGAGGAGCCATGTTAACAACATTTCCTTAACTCACTTGACCAACTGGAACCTTTCCTAAGGGTCACCTGTTAACTATGTAGAGGCTAGTGTTAGAGCAGAATTGTTTGGGAAACACACCATAGAGAGTGCTTTTCACACCTGTCCCTGGAACTTTTGGTGAGGTGAGGATTACACAAAAAACAAAAGTACTTAATCACATATGAGTAAAGAGTAAGGTGACAATTACAATTCCACTGAAACAAAGCGCAGCAGTGGAAACCTTCAGTCTGCCTCCTATGAAGCGTGAAGCTCTCAGGGGCCCATGTCAAGTGAAAAGTCAGGGCAGTTCCAAAGCCACGCGGTTTGAAGACCACTAATGAAATGCCCACTGCTTGACGCATAGTGGATGGTTCGTAAGTGTGTAGTGAACAAGTTAACAAATGCACTACAACTTCCATTTTATTCAATTTCAGGGAGAAAACGCCATCCTTTCACTTTTAAACTAATATACAGAAAAGAAAAAAAAATCTAGAAAAGCTTCACACGTGGGTAGAATTCCAAATAATGCTTAATAAAGGCTGTGAACCTACCACCAACAGCAGACCATAAATATACCCTTTGTATTAGCAGGTGCAAATGATCAGGCTACACATATTCCTAAGCCCTAGCAGAGGCCGCAGGGGTGAAGAACAGGCAAGAAGCTTTTGAAGAACTACCTGCTACAGGCTAACTTTTGCACCCTGAAACCATTTTCAGTAATTTTATGGGAACAGAAAAAGAGCATTCTAAACTTTCACACCAAGTCAAGGGCTTGGACGTAAGCAAATTTCTTTCCCTTTGAGGCTAAAAACTGTAAGACATGTATTCTTTCTGGACTAATTATCTCTGCTGGCCTAGAGGTGACTTCCCCAGCACATGCCCCCAGGCCCCCTCCCCCTACTCCCCGCCTGCCTCCTTCTCCCCTCTTGGTCCTCCCAGTCCGTCTCACCCTCTCATATTCATCCTTGGCTCTGCTTAGCATCTCCAGAATGTCGATGGGCCTGTGGTCACTGCAGCCGTTAGCCTGGCTGGGACTCTGTTTGTCCCGAGCAGCTTGCTGGGACCGCCGTGTCTCCTCTTCTACCACACTAGAGGAGGAGAACCAGATTTTAGAAAGACTTCTTTAGGCACAATCTGACCCACGAACTCTCCTGGTGTTTGTCTTCCGAGGATACGGGAAGAATGTCATAGGATATGCTTCCTCCGAATACAATTGCAGGGCCTCGGTCTGTATTGGGAGTACGTAACTAACTGCTTTACCAGCTCATGTGCAACAATGCCAACTGATGTGTCTCACTGTTAGAAGGGCAGAGTACAGAATTCTTTTCTAGAGATGGTAGGAGCAGATATGTTAAAAATGACCAAATTATTTCTCTTTTTTGAAGTCTCAAACTCAAACTACCAGGTGAAGTACGTTTTCAAAAGCATGTAGTCAGCAACACACGGGCAGGCTGCATAGCTGAGCAACCACTGTGGAAAGTCTGTACTGACACTGGACTGGGGGAGGGGGGGAGAAGGGGGGAGAAGGAGGGAGAAGGAGGAAGGGAGAGGGAGAGAGAGGGAGAGAGAGGGAGAGAGAGGGAGAGAGAGGGAGAGAGAGGGAGGGAGAGGGAGGGAGAGGAGCTTCTTAAAAAAAAAAAAGATTTCAGCAAATCTTCAAAGGTTTCCCTTATTCTCTCCTTAGAAATCACCAAGTGGGTGGTGAGGTCAGGGTGATCATGGCAGTGCTATTCATTCTGATTGGTGCTCAGGCTAATTCTGCACTTGAAAATAAAGCAAGAAAAGTTGAGGGTTAAGAATGCCAGAGAGGGCTGGGGTCTTTTTCTTTTTAAGATTCATTTAGGTTTTAATCCCAGCTCTAATGAACAGGATTACCTGCCACAGGATATTATGGGCACAGGACAACTTGATTATTGTATAAGCTGAAAACTTTCTGGATGGTGATAAGGACAGGCAATAAAACAATTCAGTAGCAGAACATCTGTTTCTTGGTTGTTTTTTTTTTTTAATTTTTTTTAACGTTTATTTATTTTTGAGACAGAGACAGAGTGTGAACGGGGGAAGGTCAGAGAGAGGAAGACACAGAATCTGAAACAGGCTCCAGGCTCTGAGCTATCAGCACAGAGCCTGATGCGGGGCTCGAACTCACGGACCTCGAGATCATGACCTGAGCCGAAGTCAGCCGCTTAACCGACTGAGCCACCCAGGTGCCCCCTTGGGTTTTTTTGAACAACAGGAACAGGACAAGAATAGGCCACTTCAGTGTCAGTTCACTGCTTTAAAACAACCTGCCTAGGAGCTCCCATTCATGTGCGTGGGATGGTTCTTTTATTTGAAAACACTGGGTTAAAGAGTATTAAGCACTTTTTTTTTTTAAACAGCAGACTCATTCTGAGTTTTTAACGTACTAAAGAATATTTGATTCTCCAAGAAGGGTGGGCTTATACATTTCCCCAAATTTACTTGACCAGAATCTTCTCCTAAGGCAAGATTTCTGTTTAGAAGATCTTGCTTTGAAGTAATGGTGTTATTTCTCTATCTAGATGCTTATAGCTCTGAATACGATGATTATTTCTGAAATAAATGTACAGTCACAGACTCTACAGTAGAATGAAAGAAGACTGGTATGTGATATGAAGATCAGACCAATTAGCATCCATATTGTCTCATTTATATCCATACCAGACAAGAAAGACTATATGGCCCCAACTGTGAGGCCTGTTGCAAAGGAGAAAAAGACTGGAGAGATATACGTTGGTTATTTCTTGATGGTAGATCACAAGCAATTTCCCGTTCCTTTTTTGTCCGTTTCTTCATTTTCCATAATTAACAGGCACTCCTTTAATAACGAGGGGGAAAAAAAGAGTGCTATTTCAAGAGACTTGTACTTGTACTCAGTTACAAGCTGCACCAGCTTGAATTCACCTTCATTGAAGACTCTGGTCACACAGCCTGTTTCTCCTCCCTCTTGCCAGGCTGCCTGGTTTGTCCATCCTGGTATTCCCCTCATCCCTGCTCCAGACTGGATCTGGATCTGTAATTTTGGTTCAGTTTTTTTTTTTTTTTTTTTAATAAAGTAAGCTTTATGTCCAACATGGGGTTTGCAATTCAAGACTCTGAGATCAAGAACTGCATGCTCTACTGATTGAGCCAGCCAAGCGCCCCCCAAAAGAACATTTCTTTCTTTCTTTTTTTTAATTTAAAAAAAATGTTTGATTTTTGAGAGAGACAGAGTACAAGCGGGGGAGGGGCAGAGAGAGAGGGAGAGACTCAGAATCCAAAGCAGGCTCCAGGCTCTGAGCTGTCAGCACAGAACCTGATGTGGGGCTTGAACTCGTGAACTGTGAGATCATGACCTGAGCTGAAGTTGGACGCTCAACCCACTGAGCCACTCAGGTGCCCCAAAAACATTTCTAATAGTTGCCACTATTAGACTGGTGGAACAGGCCTCTTTACAATGTACACTTCTGCTTTCAACAGCATGTCCAGGTGGCAAGAAGGGACAGGAAAGATGCCGGGACTCTATCAGGCCTCTTCCAATCCAAACTCTCTTAGGAGCACCCTCTTCTCAAATATGCCCTCAAGACTACCCATAAATCAGGAATAAGGCTCACTTCCATGAGTTCTCCAAATTTCAGTCTTCGTAGGCAACCGTTCAAACAAGTATTTATTGTTAGGAAGAGTTTCTGGCAGGGTGGATTTCCTCTTTAGGAGAGTCAGCATTTCCCAAGTTTAGTGGATTTTCAACCCTGCCACTGACCAGAGAGGATTTCTAAATTCGGATACAGTACAGGTCTAGAGGTGTGCATGCTCTACCGCACAGCTTCTCAGTTTTTATAAACATCTTCTGGAATAAGTCAACTTCTTTACTTGGAGAATTTTTATTATATTGCAGCTGTTGAAACAGTGATTTAACAGAATGGGCACCGACAGGCACATTTATTGAGACACACACACAATCTGCCAATACACACCTGTATTTCTGGTGGGCAGAGATAATAATCTGAATTATGTAGCAAACAGAGGCTGTACACAGGCAAAGTCAGAGCAAAGAAAGATAAAGTAGTCTTTTCTTTATCTTTGGTGACCACAACACCATTTATCACAAAGTTCATGTTAACATATAAGGTGTTCTCTTCGGCCATAAATAGGCCAGGCACTTGAAAACTCATTACTAACAGTTTCATGAGGGCACTCTCTAATCACTTTCAATAACTCCCCTGCTTCTAGTAAAACCAGCTGGAAGCATAAGCAAATGTGCTTCTTTTGGGCATTTCTTGTGAAAGAAACTCAAATGCTCCTTTTCCCTTTTGCTTTCTGTTTCTACTTCCTCATCCTACTTTTGGTTTCAGTACAGTATTTTCAGATAGGCCTTCAGTCTTCTGCCTCATTTACCACCTGAAGTCTTGTATGAGGGGTACCACTGGCCCTGACAGTTTAGACAAAAGCTCAAAATGGTTTCCTGTAAGTAGCTATTAAAGCTAAAAGAAACATATTTCTTACTTGGGGCCCAAAAGTTCTCAACCTGCAGGAGAAAGTCTATATACTAACATATTCCAAAGTTTAGACATTTCAGAAAAATATTCTGGATTTCAGGATAACCAAGAATCAATACATCTGTGTCTTCTAAGTAATTAGAAGTAAACTGCCTTTGCTGTCACTTTCAAAAATACAAAAAGTAGTCATCAAATAAGTAAATGGCTTTGTAAAAAAAGTAGTTTTAATTCATTTCCAGGGACAAGGTGTTGTAAAAATAAAGTGTGCTCAGTTGCTATGTGTCCAACTTCGCAAAGCTCAGATGATGACCTTGAGGTTAGTGAGCTGAGGCCTCATGTCGGGCTCTCTGCTGTCAGTGCGGAGCCAGAGAGCCCGCTTCGGATCCTCTGTCCCCCTCTCTCTCTGCCCCTCCCCCTGCTCTCTCTCTCGCTCTCTCTCTCTTTCAAAAATAAGTAAAACATTAAAAGAAAGGAAGGAAGGGGGCGCCTGGGTGGCTCAGTTGGTTGAGCGTCCGACTTTGGCTCAGGTCATGATCTCACAGTCTGTGAGTTCAAGCCCCGCGTCGGGCTCTGTGCTGACAGCTCAGAGCCTGGAGCCTGCTTCTGCTTCTGTGTCTCCCCCTCTCTCTGCCCCTCCCCTGCTCATGCTCTGTCTCTCTTTGTCTCAAAAATAAATAAAAACATTAAAAAAATAAATTAATTAAAAAAAAAAAAGAAAGGAAGGAAGGAAAGGAAAGGAAAGGAAAGGAAGGAAGGAGGGGTGTTTCTAGAGAGGCAACATGTTTTCCAACATGACTGATGCAAGTTCATTTGGAACAATGTCTTCAGGGGTGTATGCCCACAGTAATAAACACAGCCTATCCTGTGAGCTCACGGCCAGAGCCATCAAAGCAGAAGGCGGACAGACATCCAATCAGGACATGACAGTGGTCTTCGATTAAAACTTTGCTTTAGCCATATGGGCTTCTTTTAAAATGCAAATATGCCTGGAATTGAGGTTTGGGGCTTATTTATTTACACTTTTACAGAAATTAGTGTGAAATTGGACTGTTTCTTAAAAAATTAAGACAGTTTTCTTCCAAAGATGTAGATAAAAACCTTGCAGGAGAACGAAAGGAATTCCGATGATGGGGTGGGGGTTCACATCTCTGGGGAGATTTAGGCAAAAACCGAAAAGGAAACACAGGTGAGCCAGAATACACTGGTGGCCGCAGCACCGCAGGCCCCCCCAGCGCCACGGTGTCTCGGGCTCCCAGAACCCAGACCAGCAGCACCAGCAGCACAGAGAAGCCAGATGAGGGGTGGCTCCTGCGGGCTAGCTTGAGAAAAGACAGTAAGCCACCCTTTAGAACTCTCATTCAATGAAATTGCTTTCCAATTCCAAGATTCTGACATACAAAGCATCTCCTGGAACACAGCCCATCAGTGAACTGGGGGACCACTACACCTAGAGTCGGCGCCACAGTGGAGTTCACGTCAAGGAGGCGCGGGCAGGAGTTCTCTACTGGCTGCGGAGCGCCGCACCACTCGTCTCGCCAGAGCCTAGCGCCGCCTGCCTGTGCCCTGGGCGTGATAGCGTCCTCTGGGGTCAGCCCTAAGCACATGCTTAACAATAAGGGTTTGGTTAAATTAAGATTTGTCTTCAGGACTGGATAAAATTACAAATACCACAGAGGACTCTTTAGCGTAAACTGGAAAAAGGCTGTTGAACTGAAAAGTAGGAGGTACAGGGTGATCTATTTTTGTAAAAAACCACCACACACGACCTAATGTACAAATAAAAAGACGGGAAGGAAACAGACTAAAACACTAACAATGGGAGTAGTAGGGTTACAGATAATTCTAGTTTTAAGCTTTTCTGCCTCTTCCAATTTTTGGGCAATAAGCAGGAAATCAGGGGAGAAACAAATTAGTAGACTCAGTAGCAAACAGAAGCGAGGGGGAAAGTAATTTTTTCATCTCTCATATATCATTAATTAGATCTATGTTGTAAAAGAAATACTTACTCGGCCATGAGTTTGGCTATGCGGTGACAGTCATTCTTATCGTAAAACCAGATGCTGTATATCGACACTTGAAAAACAAAGGAGAAAAAAAGATAATGGGAAATGTGGTTTCAACATTTGAGTATACGTAAATACTATATTATTACCACGGAATGTCAGAGAATTTACCACCAACAGAATTTACCATCAAACCCTCAAATTGTTAAGAGTTCCTCTAAAGAAAAAAAAAGCCTCTCCCTTAAACTGCTTAATAAAATTATTAATAAAATTAAGATAGGTAAAATATTCAGATGAAAATTGCAAAAGAAAGTTTTCAGACATGATTTCCAGATCTCATTGAGCCTAAGGTGCCACTAAGTGTAAGAGGTACCATTATTTTCTGTTACCAAGAAAGGAAAGTGCTGTTAAACTAAGAATCAACATTGTGAGATGCATTTCAAATTGACAGTGAAATGTGAAAAAAAGTGTCTTAATTATCGAAAACCAAGTTCACCCACCAGCAGAACCAAACAACAGAACCTCCATCAATCTTTCGAAGCTTGAAATATGGAATCAGTAATTACAATAAAAACAAACACCAGCTCCAGATCCAGCCTATAATCAACATCGTTCACGCAGGAAATGGAAATGCTGGGGCTGAGCTCAGTCTATCACACTTCTTTTCCTCTTTCATTCCCAGCATGTGTGGTGTGATCAACACTAAGAAAACCTTCAAAAACTATTTGGTGAATAGATAAATGAACCTTATAATTAAAGGTTAACAATACATAAAAACCACTGTAAACACTTTCTGGATAAGGTGGGACAGAAATACTGAATTGTAAGTCAAAACAAACATATGAATAGCTATGGCTCATTGCTACCACGTGCGCCCACCATGATACTCACAGCTTGGCCCAGGCTGCACCTTCCTTCATACTTAAAATGACTGGTACAGGCAGTGCAGATATTATGTCTTTTTTTAAAAATTAAACTTTTTTTTTTTTTAAGACAGGAAGTAGAATTTATTGGTGGGCATGAATAAGGAGGGAGCAGTGCTGAGGTCCTCATGAGTGCAGAGCCTGTCGTTTGTCCAAGAGGCCATGAGTAGGGATGTATTTGACCCCACAGCCATCTGGGATGAGCTGCTTTTCAGCCATCATGTCTCCAAATTTGTCCACATTAAACTTAGCCCTATTTCTTGGAAATAAAGATCTTCTGGTGGCCAGAGGACCTGAACTTGGCTCTGCGTAGGGCCTCAATCACATGCTTCTGGAAGGACATGATGACATGGCCACTGTGGACCCTAACCATGTGCCCTGGGGTTTTCCAAAGGCACTCCACATACCTGTCTGGAGCCCGTCAACCCCAGCACAGGACAACATCTTGTTGATACAGATGATGGGGATGGGGTGGAGTTGCACTTGGATATGAAAACCATCTTTGCCATAGCTTTTCACCATGTACTTGCTGGCAAAAATACAGGCAGTCTCCAGGGCTTCAGAGGAGAGCTGCTCATATTCATCTGACGTCATGTGGCCACATAGTGGGAACCCATTCACATTTGCCTTCTTCTGCCCCAGGTCAAAGATGTGGATATTGGCATCAGGGACACTTCTGCCGAAGTGAGACTTTGGGTATGTTTTGTTCTTACAATACTGGTAACACCAGGGCGACACCAGGATTTTCAGTGGTGCTCCAAAGGAAAAGGGCTAAATTAAACTTTTAATTTTGAAATAATTGTAGCTTCACACACACTTGGAAAAAATAAACAGAGACTGTATGTGCCCTTTGTTTCTTCCATTGGTAACGTTTGGTAAAACTATAGTATGATTTCACAGCCAGGCTTCTGACATTGATACAGTCAAGTTACAGAACATTGCTGTGGCCACAAAGATCCCTGGTGGACTTTTATAGCCACACCCTCTTCCCTTGGTCCCTCTCCCCCATCTCTGACTCCTGGCAGACACACTAATCTGTTCTCTGTTTCTTTAATGTTGTCATTTCAAGAATGTTACAGAATATAAAGGGAATCATATAACATGTAACTTTTTGAGATTGAGTTTTCTAACCCAACATATTTCTCTGGATATTCATCCAAGTTGTTGCTTGCACCAATTGTTCATCCCCACCCCCACTCTTTTTCGGCTGTGTAGTATTTCATGGTGTGGCCATACCTGTTCAAATGTTCATCCACTGATGGACACATGGTGTGTTTCCAGTTTTGAGCTATTAACAAATAAGCAGCTATGAAAGTTCATGCACAGATTTTCGTGTGAATGTAAGTCTTCATCTCTGGGTTAAATGCCCCAAAGCACAGTTACTGAGTCACAGAAGTTGCATGTCCAGTTTAAAAAAGAAACTCTGTTTTCTAGAGTGTTGGTACTATTTTATATTCCTACCAGCAACATATGAGCAATCCAGTTTCTCTGCATCCTTGCCAGCATCTGTTCTTCTATTTTTAACTTCATCCATTCTGACAGGTATATAGTGGCATCTCACTGTGGTTTTAGTTTACATCTCCCTAGAAGCTAATGATGCTGAACATCTTTTCATGTGCTTCTCTGTCATCCATATTTTCTGTTTAGTCAAATGTCTGTTCATGTCTTTTGCCCCTTCTAATTGGACGTTTTTTACTGTTGAATTTTATGAGTTCTTTAGATATTCAAGATACTAGGCCTTTTTTGGATATGTGGTTTGAAGGTATTTTCTATCTGGAGCTTGTTTTTCATTTTTAGTAAGGTCCTTCCAGAGCAAAGATTTTTAATTTTGACAAGGTCCAACTTACCAATTTTTCCTTTTATGGATCATGCTTTTGGTGTCAAGGATTCTTTCCTGATAGACCCGCAGTAACAAAATTTTCTATGATTTTTCCTAAAAGGTTTATAGTTTTACATTTCAATAGGTAATCAATTTTTAAAAATGTTTTATTTATTCTTGAGAAAGATTTGGGGGGGGGGGGAGGGTCAGGAGCAGAGAGAAAGAGAGACACAGAATCTGAAGCAGGTTCCAGGCTCTAAGCTGTCAGCACAGAGCCTGATGGAGGCTTGTACCCAAGAACCATGACATCATAGCCTGAGCCGAAGTCAGACGCTTAACCAACTGAGCCACCCAGGCGCTCCATCAGTTGGTAATTGATTTTGAGTTAATTTTTGCATAAAAAGGTTTAGGTTAAGGTTCTTTTGGTCTAAATGTTCTATCCAGCATTATTTGTTGAAAATGCTCTCCTCTCTTTATTGAGGAGTATTTTGTACCTTTGTCAAATATCAGTTGGGTATATTTGTGTGGGTCTATTCCCAGATTTATTTTATCCTATTTATGTGTTTATTCCTCCACCAGTACCACACTGTCTTGATTCTTGTGCTATATAGTAGGCCTTAATAATTCCCCCCACTTTATGCTTTTCCAAATTGTTTTATCTTCTACGGCCTGTGCTTTTCCATAGAAGTTTTAGAATAAGTTTGTTTATGCCTACAAAAAACATTGTTGGGATTTTGATAGAAGAAAGTGCTTTAAACCTACAGAGCCAATTTGGGAATAGGTAAATTTGTACTATGTGGAGTACTTCAATGCACGAGTACAGTCTATCTCTCCATTTATTTAGATCTTCTTTGATTTCTTTCATCAGTAATTTTCAGCACACAGATCCTGTACATGTTTTGTTAAATTTATGCCTAAGTACTTAACTTTGTAAGGGCTATAAATGGTGGCTTGTTTTTAAGGTTATCTTTTTAAGTAATCTCTACACCCACTGTGGGACTCTAACTCATGACCCCGAGATCAAGAGCCGCATGCTCTGCCGACCGAGCCAGCCAGCGCCCCTAAATGGTAGTTTTTAATTGTGACTGAGTTTTGAATGTTGATCTTGTATTCTCGCATCTTACCAAGCTCACTAATTAGTTCTAGGAATTTGTACTTAGTCTGTTATCTGCGAATAACATTTTTATTATTTTTCTCCCCTTTCTCTTCCAATATGTAGGCCTATTTTTCTTTCTTGCCTTATTGCAGTGGTTAGAACTTTCAGTGCTATGTTGCACAGCAGTGTTGACAGTGGACATCCTTGCCTTGTTCTCAATCTTAAAGGGAAAACATTCAGCCTTTCACTGTAAGTATAATGCTGGCTGTAAGTCTGTTGCAGATGCTCTTTATCAAGATCACATAATTTACTTCTATTCCCAACTTAAGAGTTTTTATCATGCATGGACATGGGTTTTTTCCCTGCATCAAAAACACTAAATATGATCATGTGATATTTCTATTTCATCTTTAGTCTTTTGATATGGTGGATTAAACTGATGTTCAATGTAGTTTTTGAAAATGTTTATTTTTGAGAGAGTGGGTATGTGTGTGCGCACAAGTGGAGAAGGGGCAGAGAAAGAGGGAGAGAGAGAATCCCAAGCAGACTTTACACTTGGTGCGGAGCCTGACAAGAGGCTCGATCTCATGACTGTGAGATCATGACCTGGGCTGAAACCAAGAGTCAGGTGCTAAACTGATGGAGCCACCCAGGCGCCCCTTATTTTCAATACTGAACCAGCTTTGCAGATCTGGAATAAAACCCTTTTCTCTATATTGTTGAGTTTGCTAATATTTGGCTGAGGATTTTTTTTAACTTACTTCTCTAAAAATTTTTTTGCTTTTTAAAGTTTATTTATTTTTGAGAGAGACACAGAGTGCAAGCACAGAAGGGGCAGAGGGAGAGGGAAACACAGAATCTGAAGCAGGCTCCAGGCTCTGAGCTGTCGACACAGAGCCCAACGCAGGGCTTGAACTCACAAACTGTGAGATCATGACCTGAGCCAAAGTTACATGCTCAACAAACTGAGCCACCCAGGTGCCCCCTTTTTAACCTACTTCTTGAGAGATACTGGTTTGTGGTTTTCTTTTATTGTACTGTCTACCTAGTTTGGGTATCAGAGTAATACTGGCTTTATAAAATCAGTTGAAAATTGTTCCCTCCTTGTCTGTTTTCGGGAAGAAACTATGTAAAATTAGTGTTAACTCCTCTTTGAATTCTCCAGTAAAACCATCTAGGCCTGGAGATTTTTTTCTTTTGAATTATGAATTCAATTTCTTCAATGGCTATAGTACTATTCCTGTTATCTATTTTGTCTTGGTTGAATTTTGTAGTTTGGGTTTTCAAGGAACTGGTCCATTTCTTCCAAGTTATCAAGTTTATGACTATAAAACTGTTCACAGGGGGTGCCTGGGTGGCTCAGTTGGTTGAGCATCTGACTTTGGCTCAGGTCATGATCTCACAGTTTGTGAGTTCAAGCCCCGTGTCGGGCTCTGTGCTGACAGCTTGGAGCCTGGAGCCTGCTTCGGATTCTGTGTCTCTGTCTCTCTCTGCCCCTCCCCCACTTGTGCTGTCTATCAAAAATAAATTTAAAAAAATGTAAAAAACAACATTAAAGAAAAATAAAGTACTTAAATGTTCACAGCATTAGCTTATTACCCTTTTAATGTCTGGAGAATCTATAGTGATACCTACTATTCCATTCCTGATACTGGTACATTGTGTTTTATTTTTCTTAGTATTGCTAAAAAGGTTTGTGAATTTTATTGATCTTTTTTTAATTTGTGGTGCCTGGGTGGCTCAGTCAGTTAAACGTCCAGCTCTTGGTTTCGGCTCAAGTCATGATCTTATTGCTTCGTGGGTTTGAGCCCCACACGGAGCTCTGTAATGACAGTGAGGAGCCTGCTTGAGATTTTCTCTCTCCCTCCCTCTCTTTGCCCCTCCCCCACTTGTGTTGTCTCTGTTTCTCTCAAAATAAACTTAAAAGTTTTCTAAAAACCCAGCTTATTGTTTCACTAATTTTTCTCTTTTCATATTTTCAATGTCATTGATTTCTTCTGCTCTTATCTTTATTCTTTCCTTACTTCTGTATGCTTTGAGCTTAATTTGCTCTTCTTTTTATAATTTCTTGAAGTAAGAATTTAGTCGGCTCTCAGCCAAGTATCTTGAAGGTGTGGGAGGAGTTCCCCATGGCTAGGCCACCTGGTGTGCCTGTCCTGGAAGAGAGCCTCTGACTTTCACAGATAAGACTGCTTCCCAGACTAGGTCAGTGATGTGACTCCTCCACCACCCCTCCCTCCCCTTCGTGGGAGGGAGGGAAAGCACTCCCCCTGGTGGCCACTCATTGTCAGTAGGGCTCCTCTAATCCTTTCTGCCAGTTTTTCTGGGCTCACCTGATACTGTTGGCAGGACTACCACTTGATCCAGGAAGGGAATGAGCCTCCCTGACCTGTCCTGTGTTGCTAGGTTGGAGGTCAGCAAATACCAGGCCTGGGTCCCCACCTTCTGTTGGGTGAGAGGGTTGTAAGACCCTGTTGCTGTGCTGTTTTGCCAGTTCTGAGTCTTCCCCTTTCCACCTTTCAGAGTTCTACTGATTGTCTCGTGTTATTTCTGGGTTTTATAGTTGTACTTAACAGGGAGAAGCAAGGAGAGACAAGTAAGTCTAGGCCATCTTGTTTGGATCAGAAGTCTCACTGCGCACTTTTATGGATGGAAACTAAGGTTCATGGAAAGGCTAAATAGCTTATTACAAATCAGAAGAAAACAGTCTTGGCACTGTGGCTAGAACTCAGGTACTCTCACTCTTAGGCCAGTGGTCTTGACACCACACAGCCATTGCCTCATTACATGAAAGAACACATTTTTTTATAAAACAAAAACTTAATGAGCTTTAATTATGCTTATAGACTAAACTAATACATAAAATAGAGTATAAATAAGTTAAAAAACATACAATAAAAGGATGACAGAATATAGAATTATAGTCACCATGCTGTATATTACATCCCCATAACTTACTCATTTCATAACTGGAAATTTGTACCTTTTGATCTCCCCTCTCCCCACCTCAGGCAACCATCGATCTGTTCTTTATATCCATGAGCTTTTAAGTTTATTTATTTTGAAAGAGAGAGACAGAGTGAGCACAGACAGGAAGAGAGATAGAGGGAGAGGAAGAATCCCAAGCAGGCTCTGCGCTATCAGCACAGAACCTGATGAGGGGCTCGAACTCACAAACTGTGAGATCATTACCTGAGCCAAAATTAAGAGTTGGACACTTAACCATCTAAGCCACCCAGGCATCCTGTTTTTTTTTTTTTCTTCCTTAAAGATTCCACACATTAGTGAGATCATATAATATTTATCTTTTTCTATCTGATCTACTTCATTTTAGCATGATGTCCTCAAGGTCCATCTATATTGTTGCAAAACGTAAGGTTTCAATTTTTTAATGGCTGCATAATATTCCATTGTGTATATATACATTTTCTTCTTCCATTCATCCACCGATGGACTCCTAGGTTATATCCACATTCTGGCTATTGTAAATAACGCTACAATAAACACAGAAGTGCATATATCTTTTCAAATTAGTGTTTTCATTTTTTTCGGATAAATACCCAGAAGTGGAATTGCCAGATCATATGGTAGTTTCATTTTTAATTTTTTGAGAAATCTCCATACTGTTTTCCATAGTAGATGCACCAATTTACAGTCCTAGCAACAGTGCATGAAGGTTTGCTTTTCTCCACATCCTCTCCAACACCTGTTGTTTCTTATATATTTTTTTAAAGTTTTATTTATTTATTTTGAGAGACAGAGAGTTTGAGCATGGAAGGGGCAGAGAGAGAAGACAGAGAATCCCAAGCAGGGTCTGTGCTGTCAGTGCATGGCCAGATGCCGGGCTTGATATCACGAACCATGATACCATGATCTGAGCTGAAATCAAGAGTCAGATGCTCAACTGACTGAGCCACCCAGGTGTCCCTGTTAATTCTTATATTTTTGACAAGAACCATTCTGACATGTGTGGAGTAACCTCTTTGTGGTTTTAATTTGCATTTCCCTGATATTAGTGATATGGAGCATCTTTTCATGTACCTGTTGGCCATCTGTATGTCTTCTTTGGAAAAATGTCTGTTCAAATCTTCTGCCCACTTTTTAATCAGATTGTTCTTTTGCTATTGAGACGCATGAGTCCTTTATATAATTTGGATATTAGCCCCATGTCAGATATAGGACTTGCAAACATTTTTCTCTTGTTTGTTAGGATGCCTTTTTATTTTGTTGAAGGTTTCCTCTGCTCTGCAAAAGCTTTTAGTCTGATATAGTCTCACTTGTTTATTTTTGCTTTTTCTGCCTTTGCTTTTGGTGTCAAATCCAAAAAATCATTGCCAAAACTGATGTCTAGGAGCTTACCACCTATGTTCTCCTCTAGGGGTTTCACAGTATCGAGTCTTACATTCAAGTCTTTAATCTATTTCGAATTTATTTTTTGTGTATGGTGTAAGATAAGATAGTAGCAGGTAGCTGTCCGCTTTCCCCAACACCATTTACTGAACAGACTGTCTTTTCCCCATGGTATATTCTTGGTTCCCTTGTTGGAAATTAGCTCGACCATATATGTGTGGGTTTACTGCTGGGTACTCTCTTCTGTTTCGCTGATCTATGTGTCTATTTTTGTGCTAGTACCATACTGTTTTGCATACTACAGCTCTGTAGTTTATCTTGAAATCTGGGTCTGTGATACCTCTGGATTTTTTCTTCATCCTCAAGTTTGGCTATCTGAGGTCTTTTGTGGTTCCATACAAATTTTAGGATCGTTTATTCTATTTCTGTGAAAAACGTCATGGCAATTTTGATACGAAATACACTCAATCTGTAGATTGCTTAAGGCAGTATAGACATTTTAACAATATTACTCCTTCTAATCCAGGAGCATGAAATATTTTCCCAATTCTTTGTGTTTTCTTCGACTTCCTTCATTAATGTCTTATAGTTTTCAGTGTACAAAAGCTTTTTAATGGCAAATTTTTATTCATGCTGAATTAACGTCATTATATTCTACAAAAACATTCATGGCCAATCACAACTTTAAAGTTCCTTTTTTGACAGAGATAAAAGTTTAATTGGATTTTTTTCAGTTGTCCTTGCAAAGGGAGTGAAAACATTGATACAGTGAGTGAATGGCTTCATTTTATGAATGAAATCATCAACGTGAATTTTTTTCCTAACCTGTTCTCTGGTAGAGAAACCCTTCAATTTCACTAAAACCGTCCTTGACTGTTGGGCTCCACGTCTGGCTATGTGTCCTGCAGGTGACTTTGCACACTAACTACCACACTACCAGGTTGGCTTTTGATTTCTGAGCCTTCATGCAGCCTGATGTGAAGAGTTTTCCATGTTTGGAATCCAGGTTCACAGCCCCTCTTCTGTTCACAGAACTATAAAACACCACCAACGCTTCAAGCAGAATCAATGTCTAATGAATAACAAGTAATCTTGGAATATTTTACATGTAAGTAAACAGATTAAATTTAGCTTTGACATCCCTTTGACAAGGAACACAGAGGAAGCTCTGTTACAGACAAGATATAAGCAGTATCTTCCGCAGTATCTTTGGTTATGTTCCTATTCCTCGCGGCTAAGGATTGCTCCTACATAGAGTAATCAGATTGGGCTTTGAAAAGACTCCATATATGGCAAGTACATGCAACTATCTTTCTTTAAATATGCCTCTTCCAACCTTGGCTAAAGAACACACAAAACACAAGAGTCCAAATACAAGATTCCAGTTTCCCTCTGATGGACACACCCATGTAACTTAGACTGATCAGAAAGTTTGTGATATGCAATACATTAGGCTCAGAACATTCTTTGGGCTGAACAGGGGCATTTAATAATGTTTTCATAGGGGGTTGAAAGCCCAACTCTTAAGGAAGAATTCCATATGGATAATCAAAATAAACCCAGCAGAACTATCAACTTACGTTGACAAAACTTTACTTATATCCTCTCTTCTTCCCTTAAAGAAATACTCTAGAATTTAGAAATAAGACACACGCCTTCCACTCTTGTACATTATCAAGTAAACTGCCAAAAGAGACCCAAACACTTTCAAAGGCATGTTTGCAGAAGAAATAAAGATAAGGAAGCCATAACGATAGCTTAATGGGTACGGGATAAGAGTCACACTCGATTCTGCCAAAAGTGGACCTGTAGAGGTTCAGACACGCGTCCAAGAATCAGCTCTGTCTGCCAACATATCAAATGCACAGTGCATGCAACTGGCAAGAAAGCCCTGAGAGCTGCCCCTGAGCCTGTCACTGTCACCGGTGAGTAAAGACAGACAAGTTACCAGATAGCTCAGATCACGGAGGACCTGTCTCCAAGCCAAAGCCAAGTATTCTTCTCTCAAGAGAACTTCCACTCCAAGGCCCAACACATACCGTGAACAATTCATTTGCTGAAACATCCCGACATAATTTTCCTTGATTAACTACAGCAATTTAAGGATTTGACAATATAGTATTATTTTGCTGTGGCAAATAATGATGGCATCCTGATTTATAAGTGGCTTTTCTCAAGACAAAAGCGAACTATCTATCTATTGGACCCCCCACCATATTTGCAGCTGTTAACAGCTGTCCCAAGTAAGTCATGCAGTACAGGCAAGTCACCAAAGAGTTAGGGAGTGTGGTAGGATATTTAATCACTTTTAAGTTGTACTTCCATGAAAAACATCAAAATGCAGAAAAGAATATCGAAAATTAAGTGTTTCCTTTGCTTTTTAAATGACAGCATCTTTCTTTTAAAATCATGAAAAACAAAAGATTAAAGCCATTAGATTACTTAATACTGAGAAATTTTAAAGATTTTTTTAAATGTTTATTTTTGAGAGACAGGGAGCGAGTGAGTAGGGGCGGGGCAGAGAGAGAGGAAGACACAGAATCCGAAGCAGGCTCCAGGCTCTGAGCTGTCAGCACAGAGCCCAACGCGGGGCTCGAACTCACGAACCGTGGGATCATGACCTGAGCTGAAGTCAGATGCTTAATCGACTGAACCACCAGGTGCCCCAATATTGAGAAATCTGAAAAAGCTGAGGAGCAAGAGTTTTCCATTTTCCCAGAGAGCGCAGTTTGCAGATCCAGCAGCCCGTTATGATTTGATGTTACATCTCATTCTGCTTCTCATCTGGAATGGTACACGGCATGTATAAGATCAAGAGAATCCAAATTAATTTGGAGGCTTTGTAAAATCCCTTCAGACTTCTTGAGATGCTGTGAAATGTCACAAGAACAGAGCTGGGAATCACTCTCGTGCACATGCTGTCTTTTTGATTCATTTATTATTTAGATCTGACCTACTTTCTAAAAGGATCTGAGGAGGTTGGAGATTTTCTCAGTATGGTGCCAAACACAAAAGGGGTTTGATAAAAGCTTTTTGGCAATGGTGTTAAGAGTTATAAAATTTCTAAAGATGATACTGACAAAGATCCTCTACACAGGAAGGAAGAACAAGAAAATGTGTTTTGAATATGGCCAAAAACATTTACTCTAAACATAAGGAAGATCCTTCTGATTATAAATGTAAGAATGGAATAGATTATGTAAACAGTAGCCTGCCCCGGCTAGTGAAACAGCAAATGCCCCTGCCTTGAAAGATGATTTCCTTTAGGACAATAAGCCTAGCCTGGTGGCTCCACATTGACATTAAAGGAAAGAGAGAAGAGAAAGGCTCCGAGGTGGAAAGTAGAACACAGGAAAAAGGGTGTGGGGCCGCAGCCTGGCTGGCCTAGGATTTTGACAGGAACTGTGGTAGGTGGCAAACAGGCAGGCAGGAAAATGCTATGAATCCATACATGCAGCTGGTAAATGGGATTCAGTTACCTCAGCAGCTTACCTGTTATGGCCAAAGAACACACATCTTAAAACACCAATGAACACAAACACAGAAGAGAGAGTATACTTTGTAAAATTTAAATTGCAGGGGCGCCTAGGTGGTTCGGTTGAGCGTCGGACTTTGGCTCAGGTGGGATCTTGTGGTTCGTGAGTTTGAGCCCCATGCAGGCTGTGTGCTGACAGCTCAGAGCCTGGAGCCTGCTTCGGATTCTGTGTCTTTGGATTCCGTGTCTCCCTCTCTGTCTCTGCCCCTCCTCTGTCCGTGCGCGCCCTCTCTCTCTCTCTCTCAGAAATAAATGAATACACTTTTTAAAATTAAAAAAAAAAATTAAATTGCAGTGTCTAGGGGCACCTAGGTGGCTCAGTTGGTTAAGTGTCTTGACTTCGGCTCAGGTCATAATCTCGCGGTCCGGGAGTTCGAGCCCCACGTCGGGCTCTGTGCTGACAGCTCAGAGCCTGGAGCCTGCTTCAGATCTGTGTCTCCCTCTCTCTCTCTGCTCCTCCCCTGCTCACGCTCTGTCTCTATCTCTCAAAAATAAATAAATGATAAAAAAAAAAATTGCAGTGTCTATTTAGTGAACACTGATTAAAGACATAGGTCAGGAAATTTTAAAATGTTATTCTGCACACTCTTTGGTTTAGTATTTTCACATTTAGTGCCCCTCTCTAAATTAAATCAAGCCTGAAACCATTTACTGGCAATATCACTTCCATAGTCCCTTTAAACACTGTAATCTTAGTATGGGATTCAGATACATGAAATGACCACTAACTTTTTTGGGAAATTAAGAAAATAAACCCAAAGAATATTACAACTGATCGTTTCCAGTTACAGACTTCCTATTCTTAAATAATGGCAGCTCTAAGTAAATAAAACAAAATGCGGAGTCACACCAGGGCTTGACACCTGCTGTTAGAGTTTCCTGCCACACAGTACTTGCTGCTCCCAAGGCAGAGCTTCTCCTGGGGGTGGGGGTGGGTCGCTGCAAGTGATTATGGGTATGCCAAATGTTGGACCTGTCCGACCCCTAGTGGTCTATTCACCCCAGTGTCCCACACAGAAATGATCACTTTTATGTATCAGAAGGGACAACAAAGGTTGGGAAGCATGGTCCCTGGCCTCCAAGGAGCTGAGTTCCTGTTTTCTGTGCTCCCAAAAATCCATATTTAGGGCTTTGGGAAACAGTTCAAATAGTAGGTGAGAAAAGAGGGAACTTCTTTTCTCTCCTTTCCCTAACTTCTCTGCTATATATGTATTTTTCTGCCGATTTACTAACAGATCATCCAAACCAGGGTTGTAAGGCAAATGCCCATGATAGTCTAAGAGACACAGGGTGTGGTGGGATCCGTGAGGCTGTGGTGGGATCAGTGAGACTGTGGGGGGCATGCCCTACCCAGAGTTCCTGACTATCAGTTCTTACAGGGATGCAGGTGCTGCATGGCCATACAGCCACTTTGTCATAAGAAGGAAAGGTAGAAATCCAGGTGTCTGTGTAAAATGTCATTTTTAAATGGTAGCAAATGCTTATCCCATGCCTTTCTGTTTAAAAAAAAAAAAAAATGCCGAGCATCCCTGGAAGTAGTGACTTTGTAAGTAGCTCAGATCTGCCTGGACCCTCCAGGGGACTGAACCTCATGAGGTCTTGAGGTTTATTCTGCCTACTCCAGAGTGGCTTCAAATCTTCTAGTGGTTACTCTGCTTCAAATTTTTTTTTTTAACTTTTGAGAGAGAGAGAGAGAGAGAGAGAGATGGAGGGAGGAAGAGAGAGAGAGAAAGAAAGACAGCACGACCGGGGGAGGGGCAGAGAGCGAGGGAGCCACAGAATTCAAAGCTCCAGGCTCTGAGCTGTCAGCAGAGAGCCCAAGGCAGGGCTAGAGAGATCACGAGCTGTGAGATCATGACCGGACCCGACCTGAAGTCAGACGCCCAACCGACTGAGCCACCCAGGCACCCCTGTTTCAATTTTTACCTCCACAATGAACTTCACTTTGTAAGCAAGAGGTGAAAACCTGTATACATACATATAAAGAACACATTTCTGCCACTTAGCTATAAGTAACTGTTGCTTTTCTTTGCGAGTTCTCAGAAGAGAAACTATTAATTATCTAAAAGAGATAAATGGTGCATGCATGGTTAACTTTTAAAATATTTATAATTATGGTAATACCACAATAAAAAACAAAGATAAAATTGCATTTTACCTGACAACTCTACTTTAGGGGGGCAAAAAGCCAGTACTTAGTGAGATACACTAAATGAATCTGCTTTGGAAATTCTGAAATGTTCACGGACTTACAAAGTTAACCAGAAGGTACTTGGCAGAGGCCCTACTAGAGACTCCACTGGAACACTACAGGCTCTATTAGAACACCAAACAGTGGCTGCAACAGAGAGAGCAACAGAGACATTTGGAATGTCTGACCTGACAGCGTCACCAGGTCAGCCTTGGGGTCTCAGTTACACTCTATGTTTTCATGGTGTTTCTACCTCCTCAACCTACTAACGTGGCAACAGCAAGGCTCTTTCCTTATCTTTGTCCAGAAGGCCAGATTAATGCACTTGCCACAGGTCCTTTCTCCTCCACTGATTACGGAATCACACCAACCACAGCACTGCTGCTGCAGATGGCGAACACCGCCTGCCTTTCTTCAGGCTGCTCGAGAAGCACTGTGCTGCATTCAAAGATCACAGGGAATGGACTGTGGAGCTTTTAGAATTGTTTATAAATTCCTCTTTCAGTCTGGAGGTAGAAGTCACATTTTTTGACCTGACAAATTGTAAACTTCTCTTGCAAGGACATTTCCTGCACTGTGCTTGGAAGTCTGAAGATCTGTGCAAATGCCAGGAGCCACCTACCATCTCTACTGTTCTGAGTCTTGCCCTTGAACTGAGAAAGGGCAAGCAGAGACCAAAAAAAAAAAAAAAAAAAAAAGTACACATTACAGTGTTTCTTCTACTAAAACTTTCCATTTGGCAGCTGTATTTTCAACACTATGGAAATGAATCTCCCTGCCTTTTCTAGTGATCTAATTTTAATTAAAAATGCTCTCTATCAAGAGACTGATGCCCGATATAAAGGAAAAGTTGTAAGTGAAGCGGAAACAAAGAGGTACTTCTCACAGACTTTTGGAGGTAAGTTCTTAAAAATATTCAATAGCAATAACGTTTTTATTTTCACTTGCTTGTTACAGTGATTTGTTGTCGTTACGCAGGTTACAGGGCAACATACTTTGCTCATTTTTCCAAAAGTGCTTTTGGATTATAGAAAACATTTAAAAAAATGAAAAGTGTCATTCAGTGGGAGATCCATGCCCTGAGGTGTTGGATGCAGGAAACGTGAATAACTGTCCTTGTTTATCTTTCAGTAAAAAAAAAAAATGCAAAGTCTAACATACACATAAAGTAAAATAATTTTTTTTTTTTTTTTTTTTTTTTGGCTAAAACCACCATCATACATTGGTCTAAGGAAGGAATACAGTTAGGTCTGAGAAGACAAAATCTAGACTGTGTATTTCTTCTAATTAATGGGTCAGTGTTGCTGCTAAAAATAACCAGGAAAAAACCCTAAACATGTAAATTCCTCCACAGTCTCTGGTGGATCAGATTTTCACTAGTACTAGCCTAATCATTAAAATTTATAGCTGATATTTCTAATCACAGATTTTAAATCATTAAGTTTTACCATTAATTAACAGAGCTGTTTTAGGAGTAATAGTCATAGCACTGGGATTGATATAGTAACATATTTCATTAAGAATCCTGACCCTTTCAGAAAGGTAGAGTTCTAACACATTTTAATGACTTCTTGTTTATAATTTTTCTAAGAAAATGCAACAGAACCTAAGGATTAAAAAAATAACTAAAATTCTTTAAAAGTACCTTATAGTTTTAATCGAAATGGTATATATAGCGCTTGGTAAAGTGCTTGGTAAATGACAGATGTTCATTAAGTATCACTGTATTAAGGTGTACGTCTGAGTTAAATAATCAGCTTGTTTGTTTAAAAACAGAGTAAAAGACAATACCGAAATAGTTTTTGCAAAAGGAAATCACTGAATGCCAGAATTGACTTTATAGAGCTTATTGGGACCACAAACCTTTACTTTAATGTTTTCAATGAACCAAGTTACGATGGAGACGGTCTTGCTGTAACAAAGAGAAAAACCAATTTTGCTTACTTCTACTTTTTTGTTGATTCATATAATACCAAATTTTGGATTAAAAAAAAATTGCTCAGAACCCTGTTTACAGAAATTAGTCTTGGGGCATTCCAAAATTAAATTTCCACGGAAGTGGAAATCAAAGGACTCCTGACACTGGTCTTAGGGAAAGCGTTTTCTAGAAGAAACAGAGTAGTAAGCTCTGGGTGTAGCAGGGGCTTGCCAAATGCTTGCTGAAGGAATAGTGGGTAATAGAATCATGATCTCCTCACTGGAGAACAGTGGACTGTCGAGATAAGTGTCCTGTGAGAAGATCAGAAATGTACAGATCCTGTATCTGCTTTTCAGAGGCCAGTCTCTAAATGGGAGAGTAACTGTCCTCGTACCACTTACTGAATACGACATTCTTCTTAGCATTTTATTTAGATGTGATGGGAAAGATTTTAAACTACTGACCCAACATTTTATTGTTTCTGAGTGTATTCAGATCTCTTTATTCCTGAATAAGTTTTGTTATACTATGCTTCTTCTAAGAAACCATACAATCTAAGTCTTAAACATATAGGCAGAAAGTTTTTCATAGCGCTTTCTTGTTTTTAAAAAAAAACGTGTTCCCTACATTTAGTTGCAATATGTAAAAAATACATTGATTATTCCTAATATTGCCCGATCTGTCCCCATCCCCACTCTTTTTGTTGTTGTTGGATCAATCAGGTTATGGGGGAGAGTTTTTGCTGTTGATTTCGTTCTATCCTTCTAGTGAAATTTCTTTGTTCTGCAGTTAATTGCTACTCATCTGTATTTTCCTCCAACTTAACCCAGATTTCTCTTTTTTCTTAACTTCTTGGGCTGGGTGGCCTACATATGGTTATTTTTATAAAATTCTAATATGTATTTGAAAAAAATGCAAATTCTCGAATTGCTGGAAGCAGGCAGGGTTCTTTATATGCCCGGTAGATCAAGTTTAACTGTACTGTTTCAGTAACTCACAACCATCTGCTTTATCTGTCAATTACTGAGGTGGCCTGTTAAAATCTCCCATGATTATGGATTTTTAACATTTGATATGTATTTCTGGCATATACTAGGTATACGTATGGGATATGGGATATCCCATATGGGGTAGTTTTATCTTCTAGGTAATTCATTCCTCTTCTCATTATGTGGCAACTTTAGCCCCTGATGTTTTTCATCTGAAGTCTATCAGGTATGATTAGCACAGCTGCAGCAGCTCTGTTCGGTTAACAGTTGCCTGATAGATTGCATTCCATCCCCTTACTTTCAATCTTTCCAGGTTTTGAGTTTTAAGTTTTTTGAAAACAGCCTTACTCACAAATTCTGTATCTTCATCCTGTCCTACAATCTTTTTGAACTGGCAAGTTTAGTTCACTTAACATTTTGTTCTAGTTACTGATTTATTTATGTCATTTTATGTTGGGCTCTCTATTTCCCATGGTGTTCATTCACTTCTTTCCCCATCCTGGTTTGCACTGGTTTAAAAGACATCCTGTTTGTTTTGCAGTGGTTACCCTGAATCATTTGAACACAAACAGCTTGATTTAAGTCTATGGTTAATCAATTTATCTATTCTTACTTGAGTCGTGGGATGCTTTAGGTTTGAAGAGCTTTTACCTTAAGCTATTAGTGTCTAGTATTTTTGCTTCACCTTTTTAAAAAAATATTTATTTATTTTGAGAGAGAGAGAGAGAGAGAGAGAGGGAGGGAGAGAGAGAGAAAACACGCAAGCAGGGGAGGGACAGAATGAGACAGAGGAGAGAATCCCAAGTAGGCTTCCTGCTGTCTGCACAGAGCCCAAGGTGGGCTTGATCTCATGACTGCAAGATCATGACCTGAGCCAAAAGTTAAGAGTCGGGTATTAACCGACTGAGCCTCCCCAGCATCCTGCTTCACCTGTTTAGCACCTCTGCTCACGTCAGTCATTTCACTGTTTTATACAGTCCATGCTTACTTTGACTCACCTCCTTTTCTTTGCTCATTATAGTTTGTAAACTTCATTTCTTCTGTACTCAATTTTATTTCTGAACCAAATTAAATACAATTCAGAATTCAGTTGCACTAGGAGCATTTCAAGCGCTCAATAGCCACGTGCGGCTAGTGGCTATTGTACCAGGCAGCACTGCTTTAGATGCACCTTCAGAAAGGGGCCGCTGGAGGCAAAAGTTCCGTTTTTGTTGAAAAATGTCTTTATTTTGTTCTCCTGAACTACTGAAGTGTGGGTTGTTTTTTCCTCAGTACTCTGAAACATTATTCCTTTGTCTTCCGAACTCAGGAGCTGCAACTAAATATGCTGTCAGTCTAACTGGTGCTCTTTGTAAGTAATTAGTCTCAAGTAGCCTTTGGTTGCTTCTTTTTGTGTATTTCTACTTACTATGCTTGGTGCCTTATTTTACTGCCTAAATCTGAGGTTCATGTCTTTCAAGGATTCTAGAAAATTCTTAGTTGTAATCTCTTCAGATACTGTCTCTCTTAAACCTATTTTATATTCTGAAATTCTTCTCTGTTACATGCTAGACTTTCCAAGCCTATGCTCTTGGTCCCATTTTCCATTTCTTTTCATTTTTTGGATGAATTCTGGAGAATTCCCTCAGATGTCCTTTTCTATTCTTCAATTCTCTTTTCTGTTGTTACAAATTAACTGCTGAGTCCAGGCAGAGTTTATTTCAATAATTAAAATTTTAAGTTCTAGGAATTCGACTTGGTTATTTTTCAAAGCTACCTGTCACTTTATTTTATACATGTGACATTTACATCCATTAACGTCTCTGATCATTTCATTAACTAAAGTTCCTGAGAAGGTTTGGCTAATCCTGTTTGTTGTGTTCTACCTTTCACTGATTATGAATTATCTCCTTGTAGATAATTCACACTCCTTGTGAATTATCTCCTTGTAGATAATTACTCCTTGTTAGTAATTTTAGACCAGGAGGCTTATCAATGAGCTCCCCGGGCAATCTGGTTGTCCCTCTAGAAGAATTTTGCATTTGCTTTTACCAGGTGTCCTAGGGTACTCACCAGCTGAGGATCAATTTTTATGTTAGTTTTTGGCCTGGGTAAGAAATTATACCAAATGAATGGTATAACCTGAACCCCAAATCCTGTATGAGAGAAGGCTCATGGCCACAATTTTCAGGGGGAGACATTTTCCCTCTAACCACCGCCCATACTGAGATAGATAAACTTGCTTTGTCCTCCTCTTTGGTTGGTGGGCTATCTTTCTGATTCATTAATATGTAGCGCATTAGGGGACCTGGCTGTATATATATAAAGGTGTCTCAGCTCCACCTCTCCACCTGTGAGAGTTCATGGCCTTGTCTCCTGGCCCCGGATCACTGTAATGGGGTCCTTACTGAAGGAGAGCTCCATACATAAGAAGCTCTAACAGCTGGCAGCCAGTGTCAATTTATAAGCTCCTCACTTCAGCCCTCAGCTCTCACTCTGATGCTGGCCACTGAAATGTCCCCTATTCTCTTTTTGCCTAAGCTATGCATTTAATATTTTATACAGCAATTCTAAATGTTTGTAGGAGGAAGGTTTTCTGTCATGACACTGCTGGACAGGAGTTGAAGGAGATTTACTTTGATGTGCCTCTGCCATGGAACTCCTGGAAGTTCAGAGTCTCCAAAGAATAGTTTTATAATACAGTTGGTAACATGGATTCTCTTTACAAATGAGAACAGAAGATCAGCAGATCAGTAGTAACGCATATTTACACAGCAAAAAAACTGTTTCTTCAACCAATCAAAAATAAAATTAAAACTATCATCAATGTTTTGGGGGCATCTGGGTGGCTCAGTCAGTTAAGCGTCTGACTTTGGTTCAGGTCATGATCTTACACTTTGTGAGTTTGAGCCCCACGTCGGGCTCTGTGCTGACAGCTCAGAGCCTGGAGCCTGCTTTGGATTCTGTGTCTCTCTCTCTTTGTCCCTCCCTTGCTCACGCTCTGTCATTCTCTTTCTCAAAAATATATAAACATTAAAAAAAACTAAAAAAAAAAACCAAACTATCATTAGTGTTTTTTAGGAAGAGGTGTCCACAAATAAAACACCTACCTCAATCCCAAGTTTTAGACAGGAGGGTGCTTTGCGTTCCAGTATACTGATCAAAATGAACACTGTGACCCACTGACCAGAACTGCTTCTGTTGAGAGCTTTAAAAAATTTGTACGTTCTAATATTTCTCATTTTTAACATGTATAGATTTTCAACTTATCATACCTCAGGCTGTCTGGTAATGGCCCCTATAACACCCGAAAATAGTATCTATAAAGACAAACAGAGTCTCCAGCTTGTCCTGGTGCTAGTTAGAATGGATGTGAAGAAGGACACCACGGGCCTGGGTTATAAGAGAACCTGGATAATATTAAAATCCCTACAACTCTTCCACTTTTTAAAAAGATCACTTGGCTTGGGTCCAAGATGGAGACACAGTCTATAATATTTTATATTTATAAGTGCCTGACAAAATACCTTCATGTATATGATGCTCTTTTAAGATAAGCAGGTCAGATCAGTGGTTTACATGATTTATTCAAGGTTACAGCCCGAAAATGGCAAAGCCTAGAATAGAATTCTTTTCCGAAAATTAAATTTCATGCCAAAAGAGTGTTACCATGGCAAAGCCACCCTCAGGGATATCTTCTGCAGCCTTTGTATCTAGGAATCACTTATAAATTTTAAAAAAGAATGACTAAATGAGAGGCATAAAAATCTAATCCAAATTCAGGTATGGCACAACAAAAGGGTGTGTTTGGAGCATGGGTTCATGGTTTACATCTCTTCTGTCCATTATGGTAGCCGCTAGCCACATATGATTACTTACATACAAATTGGTTAAATTAAATACATTAAAAAGGAAAAGAAAATGTCTTGGTAGCACCAGCCACACTTTGAATGCTCAACAGTAGTCACAGGTAGCTGGTGGCTGCTCTATGGGATAGGACGGATACAGAGCATTTCCATTATTCATTCCCATTATTAGAGTTCTAGTTGACAGCCTTGCTCTAGAACGTGGATTGATGAAGTTAAGTAATTTTATTGTTGCAGCCATCCAGAAAGAACACGGGCTTTGATGATCTGAATTCTGCCTATGTCACTTACAAACTTACGACTCTTGAGCAAGTTTCTTAACTTCTCTGGGACTCTTGTCTCCTCACTATAAGTCAGAAATAAGGTGTTAGGAACTACACCTTTGCTTAATCAATTACAGAATCTGCAGTCTTCCCAACCCTCGCCACAGCCTCATAGGGGTCTCATGACTGCCAAAAGGCCCTTTGATGAGTATAGAATATACTACTTCCAGAATATTCAACAGAATCACCAACCTAAGCCCTTGGCTAGTGTAGGCATTTTCTCTGCAAGATTTTACCTTTTCCTTGTGGGGGTGGGGGTGGGGTGTTGTATAAATCAAAACTAAAAAATAAAATAAAACAAAACAATTTATTTAGAACTGGGAAAAACGAGAGCTCAGTTTTCTAGTAACTCCAAAAACTGACATGAGTGAAAGAAGCTGGATCTGAAGGTATAACGAGTGAAACGGGTCAGTGTTTTAGTGATATTTCCCACAAGACAATGACAGAAGAGCAGCCACAGAATCAGGTATAATTACCTGTATACACAATCAGACACTAATTAACTTTTTGTTTAAAGAACAAATCCCTTAACAACTCAATAGCTTGCAGCCTTGACAAGACTATTTTCCACATTTGAGACTAGGTAGACAAAACATAGACCCAAGAGAGGCCATCACACTCCCAGAATCACTTCACCCTGCCTTGTCACTTCTCCCTGATACAGCTGTTCCTTTAAATACCTTCCCTGAGCTCCTCTTGTAGACTGTTTCTAATACACCCACAGAGTTGTACTTGACCTTTTCAGGCCTTTCTCTAGTCTGAAAACAAGCTGATGTGCTCTTGCATTTCTAATTAGCAATACCAGAAACCATACAGCCCTTAGAAAATAATTCAGTGCCTCAACTAACTGGGGAACTGGACAACTTCGGTTAAGTGAGTTTTCTGTTCAACTAAGGAAACCTTTGTTTCAACTTCTTGTTGAAAATCTTTCTAGAATAAAATGCATTAGTGTACCTTTCTGCTTGAGAATATTCTAATTAACGTAATAAACACTCCTGACGATTTAAATTCTTACCATCACAACAAATTAATCTAGGATACTATAGTGGGGTTAAAGTTACAGCACATTTTTATGGTGACGTCAGGTTGTACTCCAGGTATCTGCTAGATGTGCACAAAAAAAGTCTGATCTACCTTTCCAGATAACCGAGGCTCTGACTAGTGAAATTCTGGTTAATCGTGATTTAATTCTATTTGTGCTATGTTGCACTTTCAACTCCACAGGAACCTTTGCTTGTGAAAGAAATACTATGATTCACATTAGACTTATGCTAAATAGTTATGAAATCCATGGGTCTCTGATAATTTTCCAGACTACTTTCAAACTTTTGTTAGAAGCAATAGCTAGATTAAGTTTCCAGGTAGTAAGGAGCAGAATTAAGCCAATTTCCCTCAAAAAAAAAAAAACCAAAACCTGGATCTGTGTTTCGCTGCAGAATCTTCCCTTTAATAGAAAGTTCAGCACAAAGAAAGCTGCCATCTGAAGTAATTCTGCTGTTAACATTAGTTCCAGTATGTCCCCAGAAATTAAATCTCAGAGAGGAACTTTCTGGACAAATAGTTCACTGCAAAATCAAGAGACTCTATTTCACTCAGATACATAAAGTGAGCTGTGGAGAAGAGTTTGGGGCTTCTGTCTCTGAAACAACATCCTTTCTCACTCAGGGAATTAAAAGCTGCCTAATTTCCAGAGCTACTTCTATTTTACACTGAAGACATTCCTTCAATACTAGTTACCGCCCAGTCAAGTGAAATCCAAAGAGTAACTTGTCCTTTTTAAGTGAGAAGTAACCTCTCTCTGGCAATCTCCTTGGATGATAGTGACAGTCGCTCTGCTACACAACCAGGTCTGATCTACCTACACTCAGTGCCAAACAAACTGCCTTTCTTCTGCCCTCAAACACTCGTAACTTCAACACCCATACTGAAATACAGGAATTGAGGTTACTTTTTAGTATCTTACTTCTTGAAAGAGCTTTGTGGACTGTATGCAACCATTCTGAGGAGTCTGTAAAATGCCTGAAAGGTCTCTAGAAGTCGCTCTACAACTGAGTAGCTGCCACTTGCATCTGAGTCACAGCTGACTTAACTGCTTTCCTGCCGTACGTAGGTTACTGTATCATTAACAGTGAGTACAACAGCTCGTGGCCCAGAATTTGGACCCAGCAGACACTCAATAAACAGACTGAAAAATAACACTCCCAGGGCAAAAGATAGTACTTGCTTTAGGGACAGAAATATCAGTATCAGTCCCCATCCTGTATCTCTCAAACTAAGTTCTATTTCTGTTGTTCAGGGGCATGGACAGCCAATAATTGAATGTCACAACCAAAACCAAGGGTGAAACTTACTTTCATAAAACAAACAATAGGAATATAATGTAATGCTATTATATGGAATAGTTTATTTAACTAAAACAATATAAATGTTACTGTATACAATAGTGTATACTGTTTCAATTTTAGAAGCTCAATTTAAAAGGCTTGATCTTACTAAGAGACTCATTTATAACCATAAGAGCATAGATTATGTTTTTTATTATTAACTTGCAAATCCAAAAATAGTGTGATAGAAACTAAAGTCACTCAATTTTAATTGTAAACATATGAACCATAATAAGACAGATATACTTACAGCTTGCATTTCTATACAGAAGAAATGGTTCATGGAGCTGAAATTCCAAATCTTTATTCACTGGTTCAACCAGATTGTGCATATTCAGTCGATTCACAATGGTAAAACCATGGTAAGGTGAGGCTGACCTTAGATTTGACAAAAAAAACACAACAACAACAACAAAAAAAACCAAACAACCCTGTAGTCACTGTTTAATTCACAGAAATGTTATCTACTTCTTTATTTCCATTTCAAAGAATAACTACATTATTGCATTACACAATATTGTTAGCACTTAAAATTGTAAAAAAAAACCTTAAGACAGATCATATCCCTCCTCTTCTCAGAAGTTTCCAAGGGCTTAGTCCCTCAGACCGAAGGCCGATGGCCTTGCTAAGGCCACCAGGGCCTTGGCTCGTATGTGTCCTCCTTGCCTTCCTCTCCTCTGCCTCTTCCCTTGTTCTCTTGCTCCAGCCACACCGAGCTCTTCACTTTCCCTACAGGAGAGCACTTCTACCTAAAGACCCTTGCCTGGAACACTCGTCCCGAATCTAGTTATCTCACCCCCTGCAAGCTTCTCCTCAAATACCACTTTCTCAGGGACACTTACCTAAGAACTACTCTTTCTCAGGTTCCCAGCCTGCTCTCAAGTTCAATACCTCCAGCCCACCTCTTTTTTCCCATACCACTTATTATTTTTTATATTTACTGTCTTTCTCCACTAGAATATAAACTCCACACAAATAGGGTTCTTGTCTTGTTTTTTTGCAGTTGTATCCCAAGATAGATAGATAGCCAGTAGATGTTTAATAAACATTCGCTCAACAAAAATATCACTTATTTTAAATACGGTACAGACTTGGTTTTAGTATAGACTGTCAACCATAACAATCATGATTGTTTCTTACACCAAACAGGTCTTTCCACAGTTCTCCTGAGTTAGACAGAAAATGCCTCGAATCCTATAATAACAAATGTCCTTGGTTCTCCTATCAGGGTGAGTCAGTACATGACCCTTTAGACACTCCTCACATATATACAACATTTCACAGTTTCTCATTCATTTCTCTGTGTACATGGGAGAGATTTTAGAATACTACTCTACAGATTAGGAAATAAACTCAGAATGATTAAGGCTTTTGTCCAAAGTCACACAAATAATGTGACTAGAATTCAGCTTTAGGTTTTCTGACTCCAAATCCAGGCTTCTTCTAGACTAAGGTCTCTGCAAAGTGATATTCTGACACTGTGGCAGACCTTAATCCAAGGCACATAAAATATTCTCACATTTCCCAAATAGTTTCATTGGTTTCCTTTTGTTAGGATCAACACTGTGTAAGCCTCTATGAATATTATTAAACCAAACTATTTATTATACGAAACTTCATATTTTCTACAGTGAATCTGTACTATTCTGTAACAGTAAGGCCAGGAAAGTACTTTCCAAATATCATAGATACTGAGGCTCTAACTACAATGAGTTTCTAGAGATTTACATAGGTAATAAAGAATAATGAAGTAGGTGAAGGATAAAGGCCTTTTTTTTTTTTTTTTAAAGGAGAAAGATGAAGGGCAGGGAACAAAGTGGCAAAGACTAAAGAGCTGCTATAGTTAATATGTAATATCAAAGCACTTACATACAAAGGAAAAAAAAAAGCAGTGTATTTGGACAAGATCTCAAAGCCATACACCAGAATTTAGAGAATATTTGACAAATTCTTGTTAATTACCATCAATGGAGAAAGTCAATCCTTAAAAGATAACTCCTAATACAAAAAGGTGGGGAGGACCAGATGTCAGTAATAATTCCTGCTGAATCCCTCTGCTTTAGAAACCATGGGAAGGAACCTGCCCCAGTCAGAGCAAGACCTAAGGGAGATCCAGAAAAATAAGGACTCATGACTATCCTTTCCTGTCTGTTACAGTTAGGACACAAAAGTTGCCTAATAAAACAAAAGCTGTAGTTTGTAAACCAATCCTATTTTACATAATGACCTCTCAGAAAAGTTGAAAATATAAAGTGTGCAACTGAGTAATCCAGGCTTTCTAAATGACTCTCAAGCTAAAATTACACATTACTAGCTCTGAATCATAGGAAGGCTCAAAGAAGGGACATAACTTGGTTAGAATCTCACAGCTACAAATGGATGAATAGGGACAAGCAGGAAGGTTCCAAAGACAAACGTACAACAACGCTGAACTTTATAGGACACTATTCACCATTAGATTAAAAATAGACATGTATCATTTTCTTAAAAAGCTTACCTTCGATATACAAATAAGGTCCCTTCTATATCAGTCTTCTCCTATAATAGACAATGAGTCAATTAGTTTTTTCCCCCATACTTCAACCCCAAATGGTCCTAATGGAGAAGAAATAATTCATGTTTAAAATGAGCTTATTTATTTTATTTTTTTATTTTTATTTTTTTTTTTTTCAACGTTTATTTATTTTTGGGACAGAGAGAGACAGAGCATGAACGGGGGAGGGGCAGAGAGAGAGGGAGACAAGATCGGAAACAGGCTCCAGGCTCTGAGCCATCAGCCCAGAGCCCGACGCGGGGCTCGAACTCACGGACTGTGAGATCGTGACCTGGCTGAAGTCGGACGCTTAACCGACTGCGCCACCCAGGCGCCCCGAGCTTATTTATTTTAAAATTACTCACTTTGGAACAGGTCAAGTAACTCTTTTACTCCACAAACTACTGTTACCAGTTTCTTTCTTATCCTTTCTATGCTATTAATGCATACTAATGTATACACAATGTTCAATACAGCAACATGTCTATTATCTGCAACATTTTTCTTTTTTAAATTAAAAAAAAATTTTTAATGTTTATTTTTGAGAGAGAGAGAGAGAGAGAGAGAGAGAGCAAGCAAATGGGGGAGAAGCAGAGAGAGAGGGAGACACAGAATCGGAAGCAGGCTCCAGGCTCTGAGCTGTCAGCACAGAGCCTGACTCCGGGCTCAAACTCATAGACCACGAGATCATGACCTGAACTGAAACCACTGGACGCTTAACAGGTGCCCCAAAACATTGATGATAGTTTTAATTTTATCTTTGGTTCATTGAAGCAACATAGTTTGTGAGAAGTTACAACTCATTGTAAAATAACAAAGAAAAAGTTTTGCTTATGTTCTATGTGCCATTATCCAAATGAATGAATAACGGCAGCTTATTTTTCAATTCAGACTATGGCTTGCATTTCATATGTAAAGCAGGACTCCACAATTAAAATTCCACAACACTGAAAATCCGTGAAAAACTAGAAATAAAAGCTTGTTAGTCATAAGTTCCTGCCCCCAAGTCTTCACCATTTGTCTCTAATTCACAGCTCACAAATTTATATGCAGACCAAATAAAGTAAAATGATTCAGAACAATTCAAACTAAGGCAATGTCTAAAACAGCTACACTAAAAAAAAAAAAATTCTATAATTTTGTTCTTTTTGACTTTCCGTATCTCCTTCTCTTCCAGGAGGTAAAGGAAAGAAGATAAAGTAAAGCAAGAGGATTCTGAACACTTTCTTCATCTGAATTAAGTGTTTATAAATGTCAAATCATTCTTACAAAATTATTGATTAAATATAACCTATGTTTCTGTTTTATACCTCAAAGAATATATTACAATAATATTTCAGAGCTTTGTTAGTATAAGCATTTCATTTCTTACTGAAATGTGAACATTAGTCATTTATGAACTCAATCCAACAAACATTTACAGATTATTTGACAAATGTAAAGCCTAAAGCTGAATGAGCAAATTACTGAGGGTCAATTACTAGAAACTGGAAATTATATTACTTTTAAACAGGGGTTCACAAGTCAGAGAACAGATTGAATGTAACTTTTCAGACCCCCTCCCGTGCAAAAAAAGCCAAAAAGTACTTAGTCTGAAGGGAGCATTCAGAGGTGACACCACCAGCAGCACAGCTGGAACGAAACACATTTACAGGGTCTCTTTTCCAAAGGTTTCAAGGGAATCCAATTAACATGGAAGCCCTTTTCCTAAGTGCCTTGAAATCTTTTCCAAAACTCTGGAAACAGAGTGCAGTTAGATAAAAGCCGGATTTATCCCCACCACCTCCCTTCCAAGAATTGAAACTAATTGGATTTCAAGCTTTAAATCCAAATGACCTCTATGAAGGGGGCTCTTATTTACGTGCTTGTTGGGGGAGAGCACGGGTGTTTATAGATTATGTATATGTACTTTACCTAATAACCCTCACAGCTTCAAACGCAATCTTTCAGGTATCTTTCTGACCCCACCGTTCTCATCCTCCAACACATCTGCAAAGAAGGCAGATCGCCCATGTCCCCGGACCCGACCCTATGGGACTGATCCTCCTGCAATCCTCCCCTCTATCGGCTTTTCCCTCGGGACGTCTTGGGCCTACTTCTCTCGCTCCTCTCTCCCAATCCTCGAAGCCCCTGACACCTTTCAGGGACCGGCCTGTCTCTTCTCCAGTCCCTGGCCTCTCCTCTGCCGCCCTGGCCTCCGGAATCGTCCCCAACCCAGGACAGTCCGCGCGGTCCCTTTAAGAGGCGGTGGCCGGGCGGGCGACCTCAGCGGCCTGGCCGCACTCACCCACTGGTTGGCCTTGGGGCAGAAGGTGTACAGAGCGACCTGGCCCGTGAGGTCTGCGATGCTGGTGATGTAGGGGTCGTGCTGCTTCAGGGCCGCAAGGCTCATCTCCTGCCCAGCTCGGCTCAGCGACTCCATCTTGAATTCCGGAGCCGAGCCCCTCCAGCGGGGGCGGAGTCGCGGGCAGGATGGTGCCATCCAGGCAAGGTTCCCCCAGCTGCGTCAGCACCCTCAACTTCCGCTTCTCCTCCGGGCCTCGCGGTGGGGCGGTACTACAGCTATTATGCTCCGCTGTGTCCACGGCCCGGGCGCTGGGTTCCGGGACCGTCGGGCTCCTAGGGTCCGGCGTGTCTTTGGCGGCCGAGCTTGCCGGCGGGGGCGCAGGCGCATCCTATACTCGGGTTAAAATGTCCTGTCGGCGGGATCGAGGCTGCCCTCGAGCTTTCTTCGGGCTCCTGCCGGACGAGGCAGCAGGCCGACGCGGGGGCAGCCTGCGCTTGAGGACGCGCAGGCCGGGCCGCGGAACGAAAAGCCGGCTGTGCCTGTGCGGCACTCCACAGGTCGTGGGGGGAAAGCACCGAGAAGCTGGGAGCAGGGAGGGCGGTACCCTGAAAGTCGCCCCAGGTCTCGGATCTCACTGGATCACTATCGCCAGCAATTTGGTGTTTTTCTGTAGGAAAATTTTGAGAAAAACCAAACTAAGCCTCCCGTAACTACACAGGAATGTCTTGTGCAATTCACTTTTGCTCATTTTCCTCGTCTTGGTCTCATGTAACTCCTTCCATCCGGTCTTGGAGGAGAGCACGAAGGCCTGGGTTTGTCCTATATCGATTAAAGCTTTAAAAAGATAAAGATAATACATTATTTTAGCAAACATCTGTTGGGCATTTTAACACATTTTGAAGAGCCAGGTACTAGCTAAAGAGTAAAACAAATAACGGAGACTATACGGAGCTCTGTTCACACCACTCAACTTGTTTAAAAATTTTTTTTTCTTACATTGAACAGATACCCCAATGGAATTGAATTTTTGAAAGGAAAACAACAACAACAACAACAACAACAAAACCCCGGGGTGCATGGGTGGCTCAGTTAAGCCTCGACTCTTGATTTCAGCTCAGGTCATGATCTCATGTTTCCTCAAACGGCGGTGGGGCCCTGGGCTGACAGCATGGAGCCTGCTTGGGACGTGCTCTCTCTCGCTCTCTCTCTCTCTCTCTCTCTCTCTCCTCTCTCTCTCTCTCCCCCCCTTACCCCACTCACACTCGTACTCAAAATAAATAAACTTAAAAAAAAAGCCCTGTAATATTTGTATTTATGATTTTACATTTGTGAATGGGAAGAGACTTCATGTCTTACATTCTTTGCAGTATCACGTGACAAGCGTGTCAGTCATTCACTGTTCCTTAAGTATCTGGAACTTTTAGGTGTGAGCTGGTGTCACAGGAGGGTCGGAGAGACGCTGGTCTTTGTCTCACGGAGTCGAATGAATCTTGTGGAAACAGCGAAGCGATAGTTTGAGGGAAAGTATAACGCTCTAAAGAGTGAGATGTGTCCCGGCTGGGTAGCTGCTGAAGAATTTTGTCCCTGACTTCTTATTGGGACCTTATCAGAAAGTTTGTGAGACTGCATGCATGGCACCTAGCCCAGGTAAGTCTGGAATACCTTCATCCCTTTTTTTTTTTCTTCCAAACCTGGCCTTTTCTTCAGCCTCCCACTTGTAGCTGCAGTCTGCCTCCCTGAAGGTCCTTTATCTCTCTCTGCCTAATGTTAACCCTTTCCCTTTTCACTGGTAGCCCCTCGGGAGCTTTAAAGACTGTTTAAGACTTCCTGGCTCCGGGAGAAACAAGTTGGACAATGTAAGGAAACTGGGACCAGGCTAGAGATGTTGCTCTTGAAACCCAGAGGATTTCACTCCATCTGGTCAGGAAAGTCTAGGAAGGCTTCGTGGAGGAGATGATGTTTGCATTAGTGCTCCAGGGTGAGTAGGAGTTCACCAGAGAAGAAAGGCAAGGGCTTCCTTTCATTTTACAGTCTAATGGTGAGCTAGGGAAGGTGTGATCATCCTCATTTGACAGGTGATTTAATTGAAGCTGGATGGAGAAATCACTGGCTCAGTTCCACACTAGTCTGGGGGCATCTGGTATTAGAATCCAGAGACTGCTGCCTTCCCTCAGGGCTCCCTTCCTATACACCATGGCTACCTTTCTTCATCATTGAGAATGAGTCTTACTCCCACCTACTTTCAATAAAATAATTAAAAATCTGTGCCCTAATTTAAAAAATATATGTATTTTTTGAATAGATAATGCAAGCCCTTGGAATAAAATTCAAAGACACACCTGAAACTTAAGTGATTTTTTTCTCTTAAAAAATTACTACTTTATTGAGGTATAGTTGACACATAGCATTGTATTAGTTTCAAGTGTATGGTATACTAATTTGTTATTTGTATACATTGCAAAATGATTACCACAATAGTCCAGCTAACATCTGTCACCATGACTAGTTACAAATTTTTTTTTCTTGTGGTAAGAACTTTCAAGATCCCCTCTCCTAGCTACTTTCAAATATGTAACATAGTATTATTAACTATAGTCATCATGCTGTACATTACATCCCCATGACTTATTCATTAATTTTTTTCTTACATAGATTTACCAGTATTCAGATGGAAAATTGCTTCAAAAATGCATGTTTGCATGGCCCAAAACGTGTTAATGTTGACTGTAATGCTCTGTACAGTTCTCAAGATATATTAAGGACAATGTGAATACTTTGGAATTGAAACTCTTCCCCCTTTGCTTTGATGCATGGTTTTGCCTTGTGTTTGTGAACCAAACCTTAAGATCTTTCTTGTGTCTTAGACTACAGGCTAAGGGCAGCGAGTGCATCTTTGTTGGGTCTCTAGTATTTAGTATTTATGCCCCCGGCATAGAGTAGATTCTCCATAAATATTCATGAGTGAATGCCATCTTCAAACCCAACGCCTGTAAGGCCATGGAGGAGACTACTTGGAGAAGGGAGAGGTGGCTGGGCAGGTCAGAGATGGGAAAGTGTCTTCCTCTTCCCTGGAAGACCTGTCACTTTTGTGCTTCATGCATGTCAATTATTTATTTTTTTATTTTTTTGTAATTTTTATAATTTACATCCAATTTAGTTAGCATATAGAGCAACAATGATTTCAGGAGTGGATTCCTTAGTGCACCTTACCTATTTAGCCCATCCCCCCCCACAACCCCTTTAGTAACCCTGTTTGTTCTCCATATTTATGAGTCTCTTCTGTTTTGTCCCCCTCCCTGTTTTCATATTATTTTTGTTCCCTTCCCTTATGTTCATCTGTTTTGTCTCTTAAAGTCCTAATATGAGTGAAGTCATATGGTTTTTGTCTTTCTCTAATTTCACTTAGCATAGTGCCCTCCAGTTCCATCCACGTAGTTGCAAATGGCAAGATTTCATTCTTTTTGATTGCTGAGTAATACTCCACTGTGTATACATACCACATCTTCTTTATCCATTCATCCATTGAGGGACATTTGGTCTCTTTCCATACTTTGGCTATTGTTGATAGGGCTGCTATAAACATGGGGGTGCACGTGTCCCTTCGAAACAGCACACCTGTATCCCGTGGATAAATGCCTAGTAGTGCCATTGCTGGGTCGTAGGGCAGTTCTATTTTTAGTTTTTTGAGGAAACTCCATACTGTTTTCCAGAGTGGCTGCACCAGCTTGCATTCCCAAGTATTGACATTTGAACAATATTTGTTCTTCCTACCCAGGTGCATGGAATATTTTTCCATTTTTTGTGTCTTCTTCAATTTCTTTCATAAGCTTTCTATAGTTTTCAGTGTATAGATTTTTCACCTGTTTGGTTAGATTTAATCCTAGGTATTTTATGGTTTTTGCTATAATTGTACATGGGATCAATTCCTTGATTTCTCTTTCTGTTGCTTCATTGTTGGTATATGGGAACGCAGCCGATTTCTCTGCATTGATTTTATATCCTGCGACTTTGCTGAATTCATGAATCAGTTATAGCAGTTTTTTGGTGGAATCTTTTGGGTTTCCCATAGCTTTATGAAAGTATCCTAAAAGGTACTAGATGCTTTCTAGAATTGCATTTCTGATATGTAAACTAGTTTAGTCTGTCAGTTCTGGAGCAGACATACTAATGCTTTCAACCAGGGAGAAAGAAATCTCCATATGGGGTAATGTAACTGGAATAAAAGCACATGGGATTAGCATACCATTTAGCTAATCTGTTTATTGTGTTTAACATGGTGTTCTTGATAATGTTCTTTGGGAGAAAGTTCTACATCCTTTGCCGTTACTTAACCCAATGGAATGTTTCAAATTAACCATAGCATAGCAGTGGTATAAACACTAGCAGTATATTCAAAACTGATACATACTGCTTCTCCATGGAACAGCAAAGTGCTTCATAGGTATACTCACTCACAAACTCTCAAGATTGGTATATGGATGTAGATAATTGTTACGCATTTGTAAATGAAGGCATCCAAAGGTACAAGATGAGCTGATTTCCCTGAGGCAGAGATTGTACACTATTCACCAGCAGTCATTTTTATCCTTTTCTGTTGCCTTCCCCACACAGATAGGTTTCATTTCCCAAACTCTTTTAGCTTAGGTACAGCTCTCTGATCCAATTCTGGCCAGTGGAATGTTGGCAGAAGTGATGTGTGGCTTCTCCAGGCCACAGCTTTAAGGAGCATGTTTCCCCTTGACTTGCTTTTCCCCTTTCTGTTGTCTGGGTGCAGGCAACTGTGGGGCCATGAAGAATGGCAGAGACCTAAGATGAAAGGGGTTGGGACCCTGAATCACCACAAAGAGGAGAGCTGCTTGCTGTCCAGGGTATCCTTCTCAGACTGTTAGATGATTGAGTAGACTGTGTTGGGTTTGGGAGATTATGTACTTTGGGAGATTATGTACTTTTTTGTTACCTCGGTCTAGCCTATCCCAACTAATTGTACTGCTCCAGATTGTTCAGAAAGTCAGCAATAAAACTTCAGGCTTCTGAAGTGGAATTAAAATTAAGCATATGAGTTACCAGAAGATTGCTTAGTGCTTTGACAATAAGTCAAGACTTCAAGAGAACTCCAGCCAGAGCTCTGCATTAGCAATCAGTTATAAGCACAAATTTGCAGAGTCACAAAGTGGCTAAAGACCAAAAATATTCTTGCCTATACCATTAGGCAATTGATTTTGCAATTGCATCATGAAATAACCTACTAAAGCCAAATTGGGAGGCTGGCGTTTAAAATGTACTTCTGCATGACAGTTGCCACAGATGCTCTCAGACTTCTTTTAATTCTGTCTTTCTTTCTCCCTTGGGCGTATTAAAATGCAAGTACCGTTGACACTTGAATAACATGAGTTTGAACTGTGTGGGTCCACATATGGGAAGGTTTTTTTTTTTTTGATAAATATAGTAACAGTACTATAAATATATTTTCTTGGGGCACCTGGGTAGCTTGGTAAGTTGAGCATCTGACTTTGGCTCAGGTCATGATATCCTGATTCATGAATTCGAGCCCCGTGTTGGGCTCTATTCTGACAGCCCAGAGACTGAAGCCTGCTCCACATTCTGTGTCTCCCTCTCTCTGTCCCTCCCCCACTCACACTCTGTCTTTCTCTCTCTCTCTCAAAAATAAACAAACGTTAAAAAATTGAAAAAATATGTCTTCTATTCCTTATGATTTTCTTAATGACATTTTCTTTTTTCTAGCATACTTTACTGTAAGAAGATAGCATATAATACATATAACATACAAAAACTGTTCATGTTACTGGTAAAGCTTTGTCAACAGTAGCAGTTAAGTTTTTGGGGAGTCGAAAGTTTTACCTGGGTTTTCAACTGTGTGGGGGTTTGCCGCTCCAACCTATGTGTTGTTCAAGAATCAACTGTATTTCTTTTTTCCCCCACTTCTAAAGCACCTTTATCTTCTTGTATTATTATTTTCTTATTGAAGTGTAGTTGACACCCAGTGTTACATTTGTTTCAGCATACAACATAGTGACTTGACAAGTGTATCCGCTATGCCGTGCTCCCCATCGTGTAGCTGCCATCTGTCACCACACAACACTGTTACTATGCTGTATTCTCTATGCTGTACCTTTTACTCCTGTGATTTATTCATTCCATAGCTGGAAGCCTGTATCTCCCACTCCCCTTCACCCATTTTGCCCATCCTTTCACTCCCTTCCCTCTGGCAACCATCCGTCTTCTTCTCTGTAGTTAAGGGTCTGTTTCTGCTTTTTGTTCATTTATTCATTTGTGTTATTTTTTTAGGTTTCACATATAAGTGAAATCATATAGTATTTGTCTTTCTCTCTCTCTGACTTCTTTTACTTAGCAAAATACTCTCTTGGTCTGTCCATGTTGTTGCAAATGGCGATATCTCATTCTTTTTTTATGGCTGAATCATATATATATATATATATATATATATATATATATATACACACATATATATATGATACACATATATATGAATCATATATATATATTCAATCAGTTATATTGAACTGATATATATGAATATATATTCATATCTATATGATATGTGTGATATGTGATATATATCTATATCTATCTCACATCTTTTTTTTTTTAATTTTTTTTCAATGTTTATTTATTTTTGGGACAGAGAGAGACAGAGCATGAACGGGGGAGGGGCAGAGAGAGAGGGAGACACAGAATCGGAAGCAGGCTCCAGGCTCTGAGCCATCAGCCCAGAGCCTGACGCGGGGCTCGAACTCACAGACCGCCAGATCATGACCTGGCTGAAGTCGGACGCTTAACCGACTGCGCCACCCAGGCACCCCTCTCACATCTTTTATTTGTTCATCTAAAGGATCAACTGTATTTCTTAAGCCAACACAATAAGAAAAAATTTAAAGGCATCAATCTGCTGTGTTAACTCTGTAACCTGAAATCTTCCTTGTTGACTCTACAGATTAATACGAAATGTACTAAGTACAGACAACAGAACTTAGAGACTTTTTTTGTTCACGAGTTCTTTTCTATATCTTTCCAGTTTTAGTTCTGGTTTGCTTCTAGTCTTATATAACCATTATTCATTTACTAATATTTATTTATTTGGTGAAATTGCCATCATAATCACTTCTACATATGCATTTAATTCATTTAATGAGTCTTAGCTCCCTTCAACACAAAATTTGTTCAGTGGCTAAAGCATATTAATAAATTGTTGAACTCTTATGGATTGGATGTGCACAGAGATACACTTAAGAATGAATATGTATTGGGGTGCCTGGGTGGCTCAGTCAGTTAAGTGCCCAAATTCATCTCAGGTCATGGTCTCGAGGTTTGTGACTTTGAGCCCCATCTCGGGCTCTGTGCTGACAGCTCGGAGCTTGGAGGTTAGAGCCTGCTTCGGATTCTGTGTCTCCCTCTCTCTGCCCCTCCCCCCCAATAAATAAACATTAAAAAAACCCACAATGAATATGTATCTTCACTGTACCCTCCCACTTTGAGGTAAAATCACAGTGTTACATTTTTTTTAATGTTTATTTATTTTTGAGAGAGAGAGAGAGACTGAGACAGAGCACTAGTGGGGGAAAGGCAGAGAGAGAGAGAGAGAGAGAGAGAGAGAGAGAGAGAGAGAGATTCTGAGGCAGGCTCCAGGCTCTGAGCCGTCAGCACAGAGCCTGATGAGGGGCTCGAACCCACTGACTGACCCACCCAGGAACCCCACACAGTATTACATTCTTAAAGAGTTCAATGCTTTGTTTTTTTCTGCTTACATATTGTCTTAATTTGGGTATCCAATATGTGATCCAACATGTGAGCTTGAGGCAAAACTGACACAAGATTCGTGGGAGGCTTTCTTGTGTAAATCAATTATTACATGATTTGTGGAATAACAAATATGGTCCAGATATAGTTTATGTTATTTTGGTAAACTTGATTACATTTATCCTGAAGGTACAAATATTAGTTAATCCTATCTTTCCCCACTCAATTGCACTCATAACATAAAATAATGTTAAACACAAAATAATGTACACTAAAAAGCACTCTGAATTATGGAAATGCTGTAATTTAACGGAGATTGGCTGTCACGATATGAAAAACCATTCACTCATCTGTATGTTGCCTGCAGCCTTGAATTTAAGGACTATTCCCTGTTCTGGACCTTGAAGGAGGTATCAATATTCATTATCTGAGGAGAAGAGCATAAATCACCCTTAGCTATCCAATAAACATTAACCCAAAAGATAATAGAAAAACCCATTTCTCTTGTGCAATAAAATTGTTGCCACTACTGTGATAAAGGAGGTTGAACTAGGTCAGGAGCAGTCCTTTTTACATTGCTCAAGAACACTAGAAGGATTAAAAATTTATGGATTACCTCCTAGAAACAATGATCTGGTACAGAAATGTAATAAAACACCCACTCTCCTGTATCTTCCTAAGCTGCTCCGTGCCGTTTCATTTTCTGATTGTATTAGCATGACAACTTTCCAAAGCTCTAGAAACTGTCTTTTGGCAAAGATGAAGATTTTCAAACTAAAAGAATTTTTATTGAAAATCCCGAGGCAGATGGTGTAAAAAGGTAATGTTAAAATGTGAACCAAATAGAATCATTTTGTGTATATTCGGTATATTTGTAATTTTGTCTTAGTTAGGTCGCTGATAAGTACAAGCAAAAGAACAGAAGTGAAGTAAAAGGATATGGCATTAAAATATTATACTATATGAATGGTCCTTTGGATAAAATTGTGTGAAAAACACGATATAGTTATTTTTATGTGAAATCTTCCTGTACCAAAAGCTGGCAAAATTATTTCTTTAAAGAGCTATAGTTTTGAAAAATTATTCATTAATGTTTCTTTAATCTTTCAGACTCCTCTAAGTCTTTGTACTTTTTAAGAGCATTTTTAGAGCACACATATTTGTATATTTAATGCTGGAAAATAATCTAGGTGGGACTATTTGGATATAAGTGTACTTAGTTTTAAGGGATTTGGGGAGATGGGGCTTTTTATTTGTAAATGTCTAAAAGTCATGCATTTCCTAAGTATTGATGGATGCTTTCATATAGGAGGGTTTTTGTTTTCTTTTCCAGTGACTCCTTTCCTATCTTCGCTTTCCACTGATGGCCTTTTATTCTTCAATAATGAAACATAGGAAAACATACACAGTTCCAAACTTTCCATTTATCTGTTTTTGAGCTAAATTGCCTTGAGGTTAAGTAAAGGTAATGGAAATATGATTACTCAGGTGAAACATTACCATATGGGCATTTTCTGCTCTTTACAGATGCCTGCATTTAAAGTAATCTACTAGAAACTGAGGCTTGGGAGGCAAAAATTCCCTCCCATAGCTTATACTAATAGCATATATGCGAATAAAACTCTCGAACTTGTTAGTCCACGAATCCCTGAGGATTGGAGTACATCATCTGTAGGGAAGCAGCCAAGAGATCTGTTGAAAGGCACATCATACCAAAGAAATGAACCGTGTAACTTGCAATTGCTAGAAATACATCAGCTGAACCAAACTGACAGGTAATCTTAATGTCATATTTTGGTGTGTCTTCTCAGAATAAGCCAGGAGTCTTTTCTTCGCCCTACAAAGAAGTTGACTGATCTTTAAAGTTTTAATAGCATAGCTCTTTCTGATGTGAGCTAGAAAGTTCTTTTTAAAAAATAACAGGGGCTGGGGGCGCCTGGGTGGCTCAGTTGGTTAAGCATACGACTTCGGCTCAGGTCATGATCTCTCGGTTTGTGAGTTAGAGCCCCATGTCGGGCTCTGTGCTGACAGCTCAGAGCCTGGAGCCTGCTTCAGATTCTGTGTCTCCCTCTCTCTCTGCCCCTCCCCTGCTAACGGTCTGTCTCTCTCTATCAATAATAAATAATAAATGTTAAAAAAAAAGTAATAGGGGCTATAAAAAAGGAGCAGTCTTTGGATTTTGTCCTTCAAACTAGAGACTGGTAGTGCAAAATAGGTTTCAGAGGCAAAGTCAATGAGTTTATGTCATTCAGTCTGGCAGAGGGTAAATGCTTTAACATTGTGAAACAAAAAAGAACTGACCTTTTATGAAAATGTAGGTTAGGCCCACATTCACCAGACCCACGCATTTCATAGAACTGAGCTGAGCAAAATGAGCTGCTGATTGCACAATCTCATAGTGTGGCCGTGCCTTAGGGTCACCTGTCCTCCAAGATGCAGATGGGGAGAAAAGGGCATTTTAAAAGCTGAGAGAAAAACACAGACATGGCTTTCTTTTGATCTTCTACCCAGCTTTTGAATCTACTTTTATTTAAAACCATCATCATCACTTATATGTATATTAAATACTTTATTTTTTTAAGTTTGTTTTTGAGAGAGAGAGAGAGAGAGCACCAGCCCATGTGCATGCGTGTGGGGGAGGGGCAGAGAGAGAGGGGGACAGAGGATCCAAAGCAGGCTCTATGCTGACAGCAGTGAGCCCGATGCAGGGCTCAAACTCAAGAACCATGAGATCGTGACCTGAGCCGGACACACTCAGGCACCCCAAAACGCTTTACTTTTAACTCTAAACCAAAATCATAGCAACAAACCTTTGAGGATTCAGTAGCATCTTTTTCAATAAATATTAGGCAGTTCAATTTTGCATAGAATTAATTGACCAAACAATCTTGACCTAACAGTTCCAGGATAAGAAAATTGGTCAATTACATCTGAACTCTGCCATGATGACAAAGCACCACTCTTCCGGTACTTTGATCTTTTAATACGCTCCCTGCTGTAGGGGAAGAAAAGCTTTCCTCAACCATACTAGGGTCCTTAATAGGCTGAGTCTGAAGTTCAAACTGACAAACATAGCAGGAGAGGAACATACACATTGATTTAATTCAAGTTTTATGTGACCCAAGACTTCCTTCATCATGAGGAAATGAAAATCCAAAGAAATGGTTAAGCTTGAGTGTTTTTTTTTTAAGTTTATTTATTTATTTTGAAAGCTACAGAGACAGAGCAAGTGGGGGAGGGGGAGAGAGAGAGAAGGAGAGAGAGAATCCCAAGCAGGCTCTGCACTGCCAGCACAGAGCCCTATGCGGGGCTTGAACTCATGAACCGTGGGATCATGACTTGAGCCGAAACCAAGAGTTGGACACCCAATTGACTAAGCCACCAGGGCACCCCAAGCCTCAGTGTTTTTATGCTGGGTTTGATAAGAATGGGAAGTTGCAGAAAGACATGATAGGGCAAAGAGTATGAGCTAAGTGTAAACTGAGGGGAATTCAGCAAGGTCTGTTTGTTTAAATTCCTTTCTGTGTCCCTGTGTCTTCTGAAATAAGAAACCTTCTTTCCTCTGGGTCTAAGGAGGGCATCTCTCATGTGAGGGTCTTATGACCTGCTTCAGGGGAAGGTCAGAGAGTCCTTACTGCTTTCTCACGTTCCTGGAGCCTGAAATATTCAATGTGCCAAGATGCCATATTTTGGGGTAATGTGTCCTGAACCCTATCACTGCTGTGGAAATATTTATCGCTTTCATTGAACACGCGTACCTATTACCTCTTTTAATCCTCAACACAAGACAGGGCAAGGACGTTTATCCTTGTTTTATTTTGGGGAGAATGGGTATTCGGGTAAACTAAGTGACGGAGCCAGTACCCACAACCACGGGGCCCATCCCACAAGGTTGCTCTGCCTCGCTGTCCATGGACTCATCTGGGTTCTCGGCTCCTTGGCATCCAAGAAAATCAGGTAGCAAAACTGATAAACAAATGCTAATGTACCAACGGTGGTCTACTGGACCACTGCCAGGTAATGTGCATTTCGCCTGAGCTATCCTGCTAGAGCTTTTCTGGTGGCTGTTTCAGAAAGTATTAAAGATGGTTTTATGCTAGAAGGATAATGGAACTGGGCTGTGAAACAAGACAGGAGAAACACATAAAAATTCTAGCGTCCATAAAATCTTGTTAGATAGCATAAAAACTTTGGGAACTATTTTTGGAAGGCACTCATGGTGGACTTAACTCTTAATTTTTCTGTCTTGAAGCAGAGCACAGGCTTGCTTCCTTGTCTGTTGCTCCTTCATTGCTGAACAGCTCAGTACATTCACTCTGACAGGACGGGATGTTGGGGCATCTGTCCCTGGCTTCCCTTCCTTCTCTGCAGGTGGGATACCATGATGTTACGGTGCTCCTGCTGTAATAGAGTCAACTCTGGGTCTCAGGGGCTGATGATCCGATCTGTGGAATGTCCAGGGTATTCACTTTTTAAAACCTTTTTAAAAATTGCGATATAATTGGTATATAGCATCCTATTAGTTGCAGATTACAGCATAAGGATTTGATATTTGTATGCATTGTGAAATGATTACCACCGTCACCACACAGTTATAAACATTTTTGTCTTGTGGTAAGAGCTCTTCAGATCATGGGCGCCTGGGTAGCTCAGTCGGCTGAGTGTCTGACATCAGCTTAGGCCATATCTTGTCGTTCTTGAGTTTGATCTCTGTGTCGGTCTCTGTGCTGACAGCTCAGAGCCTGGAGCCTGCTTTGGATTCTGTGTCTCCCTCTCTCTCTCTGGCCCTCCCCCACTTGCGTTCTGTCTCTTTGTCTCTCAAAAATAAATAAATGTTAAAAAATTAAAAAGAAACAGGGGCACCTGGGTGGCTCAGTCGGTTGAGCATCCGACTTCGGCTCAGGTCATGATTTCACAGTCCATGAGTTCAAGCCCCGCGTCGGGCTCTGTGCTGACAGCTTGGAGCCTGAAGCCTGCTTTGGATTCTGTGTTTCCCTCTCTCTCTGCCCCTTCCCTGCTCATGCTCTGTCTCTCTCTCTGTCTCAAAAATAAATAAAAACATTAAAAAATTAAAAAAAATTAAAATGAAATAAAAAAAGACCTCTTCAGATCGACTCTCTTAGCAACTTTAAAACACCCAATACAGTATTATTAACTAGAGTTACCATGCTGTACTTTACATCCCCATGACTTATGTATTTATTTATTTTTTTAAAATGTTTGTTTATTTTGAGAGAGAGAGAGCAAGCCAAAGCATGAGTTGGGGAGAAGAGAGAGAGAGAGAGAGAGCGAGAGAGAGAGAGAATCCCAGGCAGGTTCCATGCTGTCATCTTGGAGCCCGAAATGAGGCCCCTACTCACAATCCATGAGGTCATGACCTGAGACGAAACCAGAGTCAGATGCTTAAGTGAATGAGCCACTCAGGTGCCCCTGACTTATTTATTTTATAATTGGATATTTGTACCTTTTGACCACCTTCACTCATGTCACTCACCCTTTATCCCCTGCCTCAGGCAACCAGCAATCTGTTCTCTGTATCTGTGAGGCTTTTTGTTTTGTTTTTTAATATTTTAAGGTTTTGTTTTTAAGATGTAAGAGGTCATAGAGTATTTCTCTTTCTCAGTCTGACTTCCCTCACTTAGCATAATGCCCTTAAGGTCCATCAACGTTGTCACCAATGGCAGGATTTCCTTCTTTTTTTGTGTGGCTGATTAATATTCCATTGTATGTATATACCACATCTTCTTTTCCATTCATCCATCAATAAATACTTAGGTTGCTTCCTTTTCTCTTTTCTTAGCATTTCTCTGCTTATCAGAATTTCCATCAGGTAATTAGGAGCTAAGAAGGGAAGTTAGGGGAGGGAGGGAAATGAGCAACACAGAGCAGTATATGGTTAAGTGCCAAGAAAATAGTACTGACAGCCAGGGCTGAGTCCCAGATGAAGGACGCGCAGAGAAACCATCATGGAGGACACAGAACTGGAATTGAACCTTGGTGATGGGTAAAATTAGGATAGGCTGAGAGGAGAGAAGACACCAATGTTCTCCCCCACCACCACTTTTGTTTTGTTACAGAGAAAACCATATGGATTCTCTTTGGGGTTACATTCTTGAGTAATATTTCTTGGAACATTCTTGGAAAGAATGTTCTCCATGTCTCCTATTTGCTGTGATGTGCTGAAGCAGTATCTCACCAATGGCTTTAAGACACCCGATGTCTGAGCATTCTAAAGCAGAAAGTCAAAAAAGAACCCCAGTCTTGGCTCCGCCACCTGATGGCTGGCTCCTCAGGAGAAGTCATTTGACTTCTCTGGATCTGTTTTCTCATCTAAGAAAAAAAAAAGGGGGAGAGGCACCTGGGTGGCTTGGTCAGTTGAACATCAGACTTCTGCTCAGGTCATGACCTCACAGCCTGTGAGTTTGAGCCCCTGACAGCTGGGGGCTCTGTGCTGACAGCTCAGAGTCTGGAGCCTACTTTGGATTCTGTGTCTCTGGCTCTCTCTGCCCCTCCCCCACTCAAGCTTGTCTGTTTCTCTCTCAAAAATAAAATGAACATTAAAAAAATTTTAAAAAATAGGGTTAATAATACCTACCTCCTAGGCTTGTAGAAATTTGCCTGTATTGAGAAAACGTGGGCAAATTAACAGACATGGTACTTTCCACATGGTAAGGGCTCAATCAATCACAATGTTCTTTTCTTTTCTCACAGTCCATAAATTAGCTCTGTCATTTTATAAGTAGGGGACAATCAGCATAGCCCCTGGCAGCATGTGAAGAATGTGGTACTTCTGCTGAAATGCGTGTCTCTGGAATGTGGGTCAACCTTCTTGGAAACCCAAGCCTGCCCTCTCACTGGTGGCCACCCAAAGACCCTCATCCCTGTCTGGGAAATGGATGGTGGCACCATGGTTCACACTTCCTGGTACATTGCCATCCACAACTCTAGAGAGTCTTGGAACACACGCTAGCTGTCAAGAGGATTGAAGTACAGCAGAGTTTAGGACCGAAAAGTGCTGAGGCCAGGCATATATGTTAAAAAGTGAGGACATTCGTTAGCCAAGGACAAGTGCATACTGCTAGGTAATCAGGAGTTTCTCAGTGAGCTAGTCCGGCACAGAGCTACAGTAATTTTTCTTACATATATTTTCCTGGTGGCCGTCCAAAATCCTATAGTAGTATAATCAGATGGAGCAGACATACTGGTTAAACCTGCTCTTTATCAGCAGAAAGAGAGGGAGAAATAGCCTATGTGCTCTGTTTAATTGATTGAAACTTCTTACTGGAAAAGCAGCCACTGTGAGGGGGAGAATCTGGTTTTGGTGCCTCTTGTAAGACTAGGAATTAAAGAAAGGGGGAGGTTGCATTATCACAGCCCTCGGTCCTCCCGGCAAGCTGAATAATATCCCTTTAAAAGCCAAACATAATTTCAGAATGAATCAGGTACACACCTATGAGTCTTGTGTCCTGATGCTCCAAGGTTTCTGTTGAATTAACAATAGTAAAAGCAATAACACAAACGGCAAAGTTTTCCATTCAGAGAAATGGATCTAAGGCAAAAACTCCCCCAAGCCCCACAAAGTACAATCACCTGTTTTAACCTGTGCTACAGCCACAGGGAGGGAGGGGCTTCCGTGGCTCTGTGGGATTGCTTCTGCTGGGCACCCGGTCTGCAGCACAGCAAGGTCACCACCTTCTCATCTGCAGGGGCCTCTGTTCCCTCTTACCTGCTCAGACACCCAGCAAGTCCGTAGAGGAGGGTTGGATTTGTCTTGAAGAAAGTGTTTTTTCTCTGGGAGATGAGGTGTTAGGAACAGGGCATCAGGAGAAGCTCTTAGAGGTAAGAAAATGCTATTTTTTTAAAAAAGATTTTTATTTTTTTAAAGTACTCTCTACACCCAACATGGGGCTCGAACTCACAACCCCAAGATGGAGCGTTCCATGCTCCACCGATTGAACCAGCCAGGTGCCTCGAAAATCATGATATTATTACTACCCTCTTTTCCTCGCCTTATCATTAAACAGTGAAAAAAGGGATCACTTTTAAAAATATTTGAAAATAGGCTTCTAATGTTTTAGGCAGATGACCAAACTCTTGTTCGGAATGGCTTTTGGACCAGAGAGTTGGATAGTCACCTGGTAGAAAAGAGAGATTAAAGGTAGTTTTAACAATGTGAAGAAAAAATCAATACAATCTTTTATTGTTATTTAATGACAGTGGTATATGCAGACTCCATTTCAATGGGGACCACACTCAGTGGGGAGCCCAGTGTGGGGCTTGATCCCACGACTCTGGCGATCATGAGCCAAAATCAAGAGTTGGATGCTCAACCGACTGAGCCACCCAGGTGCCCCTGAATAGAGGATTTGAAAGGTCGTGGAAGAATTTTCTTTAGGGAGCGTTTTTGCCATTCAAAAGACAAATTTCTCTACCCCTGAGCTTCCTTATATTTCTGAAGTTAATAATTAATTGCCGTTATGAGGAATCGTCTATCCCGTGTAACCCTCTGCTCCATATTCAAAGCCTAGAGTTTGATTTGGTTTGGTTTTGTCCTCAGTGTATTTAAAGACCGAACATCAACGCATCACTGTGTAATCTGGACCAAATCTTAATTTGAATATCTTATTAGTTGAAAACCTTTTTCAGTGGTAATTGAAATTTAATTCTGTCCTTTTTAAAACATTTGAAACAGAATATTTCAGGGTTTTCAGGTTGCCTGTGATAGTTGAGTTTGTACTGAGATATCCCTAAACAAGCAGTCAGGCTGAGAAGATGTGCACATATGCTAAACGTTAGAATGAACTAAAAGCACGTAGTGGCATTGATGAAAATGTTATAGATAGACCTGGGTGTAGCAAAACTGGGAGGTGGTTTTTATCCAGGGGCCTGTGGATGGCCCTTCGAAGTTCTGTGAATGTCCTGGGATTAAAAGCAAGATTTTGTGTGTGCTTTTGTCTCAGGAGAGGATTGATGGCTTTCCTGAAATTCTCCAAAAGTGCCATGTCCCCCAACCTCCCCAGAAGGTTAGGAACCACAAACATTTGAAAATGCTCAGTGCATTGGACTCAATTTAAAGCACTGATAAAAAGGAACTTCTTTTTCTACTTGAAAGTCTTGGAATGTTAGGCATAGGATCCTACAACTTAACATTTTTTAAAGAATTTCAAACCCCAATGCCATGGTTATAGAAATTATTTCACCAAAAGATAAACCAAGATCTTAAAAAGGGACAGCTGTCTTCAGATGTGATACAGTCTTAACAATTCAAACGAAAAATTTCCTGAGAACTGGTGAATCCGTCAGGAGGCTGGAAGCCGGGTGCCCTGGGCGGAAAATGTCTCCTGAGCGCCACTGGGGGGCGCTGTGGCACAGGGAGAGAAAGGAACCCCCCCGGCCTACGAGCCTTCAGCTTCCAACTCCCGTGAGACCTTGGAGAGGTCATTTAATTTCTCTCCGGGTCTGTTTTGTTATCTGAAGAATGCCATCTGGTCTCTATGTTTCAACGAGACTAAGGTATGACAGACAACAAAGCGCTTTTCAAAAAGTGCACTACGGCCATTAAAAGAAATACATTGGTAAAGGTTGCCAAGATATATTACTAAAAAGTTGAGACACAATTCACACGCCATATTATTCATTCTATTAAAAAGTATACAACGCAGTGGTTTTCAGTTTATTCCCAAAGATGTGCGGTCACCAGCACTATTTAATCCCGCACCATTTTCATCACCCCGCAAAAGGAAGCTCACATCCGTTAGTAGTTACTCTCCTCCCCCACCTTCTGGTAACTACTAATCTACCTTCTGAATCTATGGATTTGCCTGCTCTGGACACTTTTGGCATTCCATATATAATATCCATATTCTGGACATCCCATAAATGGAATCCTATAATATGTGGCCTTTGGTGACTGGCTTCTTTTACTTACAATGTTTTAAAAGTTTCCTCCATGGTGCGATCCTCATACTGATTTATCAGGAGCACTTGACATGATGACCATTTTTCTTTTTCTTTTTTCTTCTGGAGCAACTTCCTTCTTATGTTCCTCCGGCCACATCTTTCAGCCTCCTTAAATGCTTCTTCCTCCTTATCTTTCAGTCTCTCTTAACGTGGGTAAGCCCCAGGGCTCAGGCATCAGACCTCTTCTCTTCTTTATGCCTCCTCCCCAGGGCCTTCATCCAGTCTCGTGGGTTTACATCCCATACATGCCATCAACTCCTAAGCTGGTATCCCAGCCTGGACTTTCCTCTGAATTCCAGCGCTGTATCCTCATCTCTCCCTGGGTCTCTAGCATACATCGCAAAAGCAATGTGTCACCACACCGCCTGCCTTCCAATGTGTTCCTCCCACTGCCTTTGCTCTGGTTGCTCAGACCCAAAATTTGATAGGCCTGTGTTTGACTTTATTTTTCTCACCTCCACACTGCATCTATGAGCAAATCCTGCTGGCCTTTCCTTCAAAACTCATCCAGAATCCAGCTCCTTCTCATGACCTTCAAGCTAAGCCCTCCTGGTCCAAGCCCTCTTGGCCTCCTGTTGGATAATTGCAGTAAACTCCTGACTGGTGTCCCTGCTACCTCCCTCACAGTATATTATTTGAAGCTCAAGGGATCGTTTTATTTTATTTTTTTTAAAGCTTTTTTCTTAATGTTTTATTTATTTTTGTGAGAGCGAGTAAGCATGCACGCGTGAGCAGGGGAGGGGCACAGAGAGAGGGAGATACAGAATCCGAAGCAGCTCCAGGCTCTGAGCTGTCAGCATACAGCCTGATGCGGGGCTCGAACTCACCAGCCATGAGATCATGACCTGAGTCAAAGCTGGGCGATTAACCGACTGAGTCACCCAGGCGCCCCATCAGGGATCATTTTAAAGCACAAGTCAGATCATATGTCTCTTCTGTTCAAAATTGTTCAGTGGATCCCTAGGTTAATTAGAATAAATGCCAAATGTTTTACAGTGTCTTACAAGCCCTACATGATGAGCCCTCCCCTTACCCCATCACACTAACCACCTGCTACTCTCCACCTTGATTTCTTAGATTCAGCTACACTGGATTCCTCGCCATTCTTCATATACAACAAAATGTTTTCATCTCAAGGCTTCTGCACTTTCTGTTTTCTGCCTAGAATGCTCTTCCTCCAGATGTCTCAGTTCCTCATCTGTTAGTTCTGTGTTTACATGTCACCTAATGAATGAAGCCCACTCTGACCACACTATTTAAAATAGCAACTTGCACCCAACTCTCTCTCCACATTCCCTATGCCAATTTCTCTGCTTTTCTTTTTTCTAAAACACTTGCCTACTGGCACATACATATACATGTAAGCATTTGCAGCCACTCATGCACACATTTTCCACCTATGTACATGTATAGCACACACATGCACACATTTTTGCACATGTGCATACGTGTATGCATACACATACACCTAATTGTTTACGTGTCCGTTTGCCTATCTTCCCCATCAGAATGTAAACTTTGTGGATACAGCAACTTAATTTTCTTCCTTTCTTTTTTTATATTAAATATAATTTATTGTCAAATTGGTTTCCATACAACACCCAGTGCTCATTCCAACAGGTGCCCTCCTCCATGCCCATCACCCACTTTCCCCTCTCCCCCACCCCCTATCAACCCTCAGTTTGTTCTCAGTATTTAAGAGTCTCTTATGGTTTGCCTCCCTCCTTCTCTACCTTTTTTCCCCCTCTTCCCCTCCCCCATGGTCTTCTGTTAAGTTTCTCAGGATCCACATATGAGTGAAAACATATGGTATCTGTCTTTCTCTGCCTGACTTATTTCACTTAGCATAACACTCTCCAGTTCCATCCATGTTGCTACAAAAGGCCATATTTCATTCTTTCTCATTGCCAAGTAGTATTCCATTGTATATATAAACCACAACTTCGTTATCTATTCATCAGTTGATGGACATTTAGGCTCTTTGAATAATTTGGCTACTGTTACAGCAACTTAATTTTATTCCTTGTTGTACTCCCAGTGCCTAGAATAGTGCTTGGCATATTGTAGGCTCTCAAAATATTTTCATTGAGCAGAATGAATAAACTGTCTATATACTTCATCTTCCTCGCAGAGACATGTGGCAACAACAGAAACTTCAAAGCATGATTTTGGTTGCCTTCTGCTTGATGTGAAGTGGTAGGGGTCCTCTGTTTCTTTGCCAAACTTAGGCTGGTCAGGGATGACAGAGTCCTTCTGAGCTCTGGGCCAACAGTGAGTCCTACTGGACCTTCAAGTAGCACATATCCCCCCTTTGATCTCCTGCAGTCCTTGGGGAGTCAATATTTATGCCCATCCATGAGCCTGGCAGAGAGCCTTCCTGCCCTCAAGATGTGCGATGCTTGGCTTTTGGGTAGAGATGCCAAACAAAGACAGGAAGATTAGTTTTTGGGCTAGGGATTTCTTCCAAAAGCCTAATGTGATAGAAGTGCCATCACAAAGGCTAACACACATAAAGAGCTTGAAAACTGGTTTGAACAATTCTGCTGGCTACAAGTAGAGATGATAAGAAATTCTAAATGTAGTCTCAAACAATTAGACTTTCAGAATTAGAAGGGCATTTCTGGTCCTCACTCCTTCACTCCTTCCCCTCCTGTTCCTTCCTTCCTTCCTTCCTTCCTTCCTTCCTTCCTTCCTTCCTTCCTTCCTTCCTCAAATGGAACACCAAGGGCTAAAGAAATGAAGCAAATACCCAGGGTCACACAGTTAATGGCAGAGTCAGAGCCAAATTCAGGTTTCATGATTCTCAATCTTTGGAATACATAATGCTGCCTTCCCAGTAAACAAAGAAATAGTCAGGAAAATGGTCAATTAAATTATCTTGGAGAAGGTGAACCTTAGCTCTCAAGAAGCTCAGTGCCAGTAGACAAGTAGCTGAAGTATCACCCAAGAGATGGAGAAATGAGGATTTCTTGGTCTATAACCACTCTAATGTTTCCAGCTTATCTCTCTAATTTTGTAAATTTCTTCCCAGGCAATTTAACTTTAGCTCAAATCATTATTTAGTCATTTGTTTGCATAGAGCATATATTTTTTTATGGGCAAGAGGGAACAGAGAGGGTCCCAAGGAAAATGCATTATTTAAAAAATTACTACAAAAAATGTAATGTACATAACACAATAAAAATAATAACAGCCAACATTTGTTAAGCATATTATGTATAACAGATGGTATTATTCCTCTTCATACATTATCATATCTAATCTTCATAACCTATGAGGTAGGTATACCATCATCTCCATATTACAGAGGCAACCGTTGAGTCTAGAAGAGGTTAGGTAACTGGGACTGAGTTTTTCAGTCTTAAAATATACCATTAATATTGTATCAATGGGCAGTTCTTTTGCCATTCACATACCCTTTGCCTCTCTATGGCTTAGAGGTGTGGGAGTATATCAGTCTATACAAAGTTTCTGTTTTGCTTTTTTTCCCCACATTAGTGGTTTCTGGTAGTAGGGCAATATATTGTAGTTATGTAGATTTGGACATACAAATAATTATAGATAATACATGGAATATATATATACACACATATATAATTTGGAACACTCATTCTCAATCAGGGCACACAGATTCTCCAAAAGAGCTCCTTTGAATCTAGGATTGGACTCTGGTAACTACATTCTAAACCGTTATGCTATAGAAGATAAAACTAGAATATATTTTGTGTGTTTTCTTTATGTTTTTATAACACTTATAGTAGAAGAGCTTTGGCATGACAGTTGTCTTACCTAAATCAAAATATCATTTAGTTTTATTTATTTATTTTTAAAAATTTATTTGGAGATAAAGATAGAGAGTGTGAGTGGGGGAAGGGCAGAGAGAGAGGGAGAGAGAGAGAATCCCAACAGGCTCTGCACTGGCATTGTGGAGCCTGACATGGGGCTCAAATCCATGAACTGCGAGATCATGACCAGAGCTGAAGTCAAATGCTTAACTGACTGAGCCACCCAGGTGCCCCAAAATATCATATAATAAAATGACATTTTACAAAGCTATAAAACTCTTAGCAGGAAACATAGTTGTAAACCTATGATGGTGGAACATGCAATGGTTTCTTTTCTTTTCTTTTTTCTTTTTTCTTTTTTCTTTTGTAATTTATTTATTGTTTAAATTACATACAAGTTAGTTAGCATATAGTGCAACAATGATTTCAGGACTAGATTGCTTAATGCCCCTTACCCATTTAGACCATCCCTCCTCCCACAACCCCTCCAGCAACCCTCTGTTTGTTCTCTATATTTAAGAATCTTTTATGTTTTGTCTCCCTCCCTGTTTTTATATTATTTTTGCTTCTCTTCTCTTATATTCATCTGTTTTGTATCTTAAAGTCCTCATATGAGTGAAGTCATATGACACTTCTCTTTCTCTGACTGACTAATTTCACTTAGCATAACACCCTCCAGTTCCATCCACGTAGCTACAAATGGCAAGATTTCCTTCTTTTTGATTGCTGAGTAATACTCCATTGTATATATATCCCATATCTTCTTTATCCATTCATCTGTCAATGGACATTTGGGCTCTTTCCATACTTTGGCTATTGTCAATAGTGCTGCTATAAACATTGGGGTGCATGTGCCCCTTTGAAACAGAACACCTGTATCCCTTGGATAAATTCCTAGTAGTGAAATTGCTGGGTCATAGGGTCATTCTATTTTTAATTTTCTGAGGGACGTCCATACTGTTTTCCAGCATGGCTGCACCAGTTTGCATTCCCACCAGCAGTGCAAAAGAGATCTCTTTCCCTGCATCCTTGCCAGCATCTGTTGTTGCCTGAGTTGTTAATGTTAGCCATTCTGACAGGTGTGAGGTGGTATCTCATTGTGGTTTTGATTTATATTTCCCTGATGATGAGTGATGTGGAGCATTTTTTCATGTGTTGGTTGGCCATCTGGATGTCTTCTTTGGAGAAGTGTCTATTAATGTCTTTTGCCCATTTCTTCACTGGATTATTTGTTTTTTGGGTGTTGAGTTTGATAAATTCTTTACAGATTTTGTATCCTAACCTTTTATCTGATATGTCATTCGCAAATATCTTCTCCCATTCTGTCAGTTGCCTTTTAGTTTTGCTGATTGTTTCCTTCACTGTGATGAGGTCCCAATAATTCATTTTTGCTTTCATTTCCCTTGCCTTCCCTTGTGTTGAGTAAGAAGTTGCTGCAGCCAAGCCGCTCTGGAAAACAGTGTGGAGGTTCCTCAAAAAATTAAAAATAGATCTACCCTATGACCCAGCAATAGCAGTGTTAAGAATTTACCCAAGGGATACAGGAATGCTGATGCATAGGGGCACTTGGACCCCAATGTTTATATCAGCACTTTCAACAATAGCCAAATTATGGAAAGAGCCTAAATGTCCATCAACTGATGAAGGGATAACAAAGTTGTGGTTTATATATACAATGGAATACTACTTGGCAATGAGAAAGAATGAAATATGGCCTTTTGTAGCAATGTGGATGGAACTGGAGAGTGTTATGCTAAGTGAAATAAGTCATACAGAGAAAGACAGATACCATATGTTTTCACTCTTATGTGGATCCTGAGAAACTTAACAGAAGACCATGGGGGAGGGGAAGGGGAAAAAAAGTTACAGAGAGGGAAGGAGGTAAACCATAAGAGACTCTTAAAAACTGAGAATAAACTGAGGGTTGATGGGGGGTGGGAGGGAGGGGAAAGTGGGTGATGGGCATTGAGGAGGGCACCTGTTGGGATGAGCACTGGGTGTTGTATGGAAACCAATGTGACAATAAATTTCATATTAAAAAAAAAAAAGAAGTTGCTGCAGCCAAGTTCAAAGAGGCTTTTGCCTGCTTTCTCCTCGAGGATTTTAATGGTTTCCTATCTTACATTTCAGTCTTTCATCCATTTTGAGTTTATTTTTCTTGTGGTGTAAGAAAGTGGTCCAGGTTCATTCTTCTGCATGTCGCTGTCCAGTTTTCCCAGCACCAGTTGCTGAAGAGGCTGTCCTTATTCCATTGGATATTCTTTCTTGCTTTGTCAAAGATTAGTTGACCATATGTTTGTGGGTCCATTTCTGGGTTTTCTATTCTGTTCCATTGATCTGAGTGTCTGTTTTTGTGCCAGTACCATACTGTCTTGATGATTACAGCTTTGCAACATGTCTTGAAGTCCGGGAGTGTGATGCCTCCGGCTTTGATTGCTTTGGCTATTTGGGGTCTTTTCTGGTTCCATACAAATTTTAGGATTGTTTGTTCTAGCTCTGTGAAGAATGCTGGTGTTATTTTCATAAGGGATTGGGACAATGGTTTCTTAAATATGATACCCAAAGCATAAGTAACCAAAGAAAAATAGATTAAATGAATTTAAAATAAATTTATTTATTTATTTATTTATTTATTTATTTATTTTGAAAGAGAGAGAGAGAGAGAGAGAGGGAGAGAGAGAATCCCAGGTAGACTTGGCACCATCAGCACAGAGTCTATGTGGGGCTCAAAGTCACAGTGAGATCATGACCTGAGCAGAAACCAAGAGTTGGACGCTTAACCAACTGAGCCACTCAGGCGCCCCCGATAAAATGAACTTTTTAAAAATTAAAAACTTCTATGCATCTAAGGACACTACTGATAAAGTAAGAAGACAGTCCACAGAATGAGAGAAAACATTTGCAAATCTTGTATCTGATAAGGGTCTAGTATCTAAGATATATAAGGAACTCTTACAACTCAATAATAAAAAATAATCCAATTTATTTATTTATTCATTTTTAAATGTTTATTTATTTTGAGAGAGAGAGAGCATGAGCAGAGGAGGAGCAGAGAGAGAGAGTGATAGAATCCCAAGCCGGCTTTGCACTGTCAGCACAGAGCCTGAAGTGAGGCTTGATCCCACGAACGGTGAGATCATGGCCTGAGCCGAAATCAAAAGTTGGACGCTTAATTGAGTGAGCCATCCAGGTGCCCCCAAATAATCCAATTTGAAAATAAGCAAAGGTTCAGGGACGCTTGTGCTGTCCCTGTCAGCACAGAGCCTGCTTGGGATTCCCTCTCCCTCTTTCTCTGTCTCTCCCCTGCCCACTCTCTCTCTCTCTCTCTCTCAAAATAAATAAACATTTAAAAAATAAGCAAAGGATCAGAATAGACATTTCTCCAAAGTAGATATACAAATAGCTAGTGAAAGCAGGAAAAGATGCTCACCATCTTTACCATTAAGAAAATAAGTCAAAAACACAATGAGATACCACTTCATACCCACCAGGATGACTATAGTAGTAACAACAACAGAACAATGGAAAATGACAAGTGCCTGGTAAGGACATGGAGAAATTGGAACCTTTACCCGCTGCTGGTGGGAACGTAAGATCAGGCAGCCACTTTGGGAAACACGCACTGGGAGCTTCTCAAAATGAGAGCTACCACTTGACCCAGCAATTCTGTTCCTAGGTACATGCCAAAGAGAGCTGAAAACACATGTTTTCATACGAAAACGATCACACGAGTGAACTTGTACATGAATGCTCATAGCCGCATTATTAATAGCCAAAGGGAGGAAACAACCCAAATGTCCATCAACTGATCAGTGGATAAACAAAGTGTGGTGAATGCACATGACATATTATTCAGCCAAAGAAGGAATGACACACATGTGGCAAATTGATGATCCTGGACAACATGATGCTAAATGAGAGAAGCCAGACGCTGAGGGCCACATAGCGTCTGAGTCCACTTACATGAATTGTCCAGAATAGGCAAGTCCGTAGAGACTGGCAGTAGGTTGGTGGTTGCCAGGGGCTGGGAGGAAGGGGGAGTCGGGAATAACTGCTAACAGATAAAGGGTTTCTTTTTTGCATCACGATGATGGATGTACAACTTCGTTGAGTATATCACTGAAGCACACATTGTAAAATGATTACAATGGTGGATTTTAGGTTGTGTGAATTTTATCTCAATAAGAAATGACATTTTTCAGGCTTTAAGTGATACGTGTATTTGAATCATCTTATTTAAATTAGGTTTCTGTGCTCTTTCTTGCAAGCAAACTTTGCTTTTTAAAATATTCCGTCGGGTTGATTTTGAGGCCCTGCCAAGTTGGGGTGAGGGCATGGGCTTTTTGAGTTGTATCAGGACCTGTATTATGGTTGTTTTGCCTCCACTCCCCCCCAGTTCACTTTACAGTAGCACTTCCAGAAGTGGGGTGGGGGAGACATACTCATCACTCAAGCTGGGTCTACCTAATGGCAAAACATTTGATGAACAGAATCTAAGAATCAAGCTGGAGAAAGAGGAAGTCAGGATTGCAGTTGCCTTTGGTGGGGAGAGGGGATGATTATGACTCGGAAGGAAACATGAGGGAGGTTTCTGCAGTTCTGGGGATGTTCACGTTTTTGATCGGGCCGCCGTTTACACGAGTGTGTTCAATCTGTGAAAATTCATCCGGCGGTGTGCTTCTGATGTGAGCACCATTCTGTGTATGTGTTGTATTTGAATAACGAGTAAGCAATTCAGTTCGACCTCCAGATATGTGTGTATAACATCAACAAACTGGTGTGGTTAAATGGGGACCGCAGCTCACTGAAGTGGCCTGCTGCTTTGGAGATGACTCCCAGCCACGGCCATTTCATAAGGTCTATTTCCACGGGCTGGATCTGGTAGGTACCTTCTGAGGTCTGCATCAGGGCCCTGTGTCCAAGGCAGTGAGTGTGTCCTCATCATCTCCTAACGATTGCTTTCAAGAGCAAGGTCATGGCTAACCTGTGGCTCCTTGCACTGGGGCCTGCTGGACCAGGTGCTGTTCTGAGTCAGGCAGGCACGGCCCCCTCCCTGCTAGGTCATCCATGTCAGACACCCAGAAGCTACCTACCATGTCCGTGCTCTTTCCATGTGGACCCAGAAATTTCCTTGTGGGTGCCACTACAAACTGATCTGACAGGCCTTCTAGGGGGCTCAGGCCCACAATCCCATATCCAAACTACTTGGTGCCAGACGTCTTTCAGCATCTGGATTTTAAAACGGCGATACGTTGCACGTACCGTATATTATATAATATGGCCAGCACAGCCTGAGGCAGCTCTCTGTAATCAGACAATGATGAATATTTACAATGAAGTATGATAAAGATTACAAATGGTCTCATGTCAGTTCAGGCCAGGGCGTGCTGTCAAATGAGTTTGCATCGAACTTCAAAAAGTTTTTTTGGTTTTCAGAGTTCCGGGATTTGGAATTGCTCAGGAGAGACCATGGATCTGTATCAGTCAATTTTACTTTGGAGTGAATGAGTCTCAGTTCTTTCTTGACAGAGGTTTTCATGGGCTGAGGTGCTATGAGGGAAATGTAGGGGAGAAGTGTGATGGGTGGGGAGGAATTTCACGGTGTGCCTGGGCTGTGCCTCTGGGTCAGTAAATGCAGGTGGAAAAGCAACCAGCAGATAACCTTGGTGAGGTGGGGCAGGGACGCATGGCACAATCCTGTTTGGGATTCTACTCTCCTCCATGACACCTGCTAAACTGTCAATGCTTGTTAACATTTCATTGATTCCCGCAGCACAGTGGGGCCTTCCTGGGGCGCTCAACCAGAGCCACAAGTATAACAAAATTTCTGGAGACTAATATTTATCTAAATGAAGTTAATTATAGGCATGATAAAGCTCACTTAGACATGTGTTTTGAAGAGATTAGAATTGAATTCCCTGAACGAGAAGCAGGGGAAGCCTTTCCGGGAAAATTGATTTGCCATCATTTCTGCTAGTCATTCAACAGGATATAAGTTCACTGTGGAAATGACTTCTAAATGTCTCTTTTTAGGACTGTTTATAGGGGCAGGAAGGGAAAAACAGACAAATCTCACCTCACATTGGGAAGGTGTCTCCCACGACCCCAGACATGTTAATCTTGGTGTGAACTGTTGAAAAGGAGCATTAAAGAGAGCGATGGTGAGGGATTGTTCATATGTGTCTACAGGCTGGAAGATGGTAGCCAATGGTGAAGGTGGTTTGTAAGCTGATTCTAATTGTGATACATTTCACTAAAATGTAACATTTTTAGGGTTATAGGACAACTTTAGAGATCTCTTCCTGTCGCTCTCTTACCACCTCTGTCATCTGCCTATCAGTATATTTCATTTTGATCCATTTAATAGACATTTGTCTAATAAGTGCTTTTTGTGGTCCTGGAGATGCCACAAGTGTATAGTAGGTGCTAGGAAAATAAAGCTGTTAGGACCTGGTCTTTGCCCTCTAAAGCCTATTGCCTGGCAAGGCAGACAAATACATTCGATAGTCGTGTATGTGCAGTGGGGTAAGTTGAGTCCCGTGATAGAAGCATTTGTAGAGTGTCACGTGGCCCCGAGGAGGGGGATCTAAATCAACCTGTGCTAGTGGTGCTCAGAGAAAACTTCTTCTAGGAAAGGAAACTTTGCATGAACCTTTTCCTTGACGCTTACCAGTAGAAAAAGGTTAAGTAAAATGCACAGATTGTGAATAGTTCACTGAATTTTCACAGATGCATGCATACATGTAACTACCACCCAATTAAGATACAAGTCATTTTCCTCACCGTAGAAATTTTCTTTGTGCTTCCTTCCAGCCTGTACCCCACCCCCATCCACCTCTGCAGAGGCAATCAGATGAATTGTCTTTGGTCTAGGCATTGACAATAGAAAGGGGAGGAGGAAGGGGAATTCTATGGGGGGGGGGGAACAGTGTGCAAAGGCATGGACATGTGAGGAATTGTGACATATGGAAGGGACCTTCAGTCCTCTGGCATCGTATTAGCCGGGTGAGGGCATGTCGTCTCTGTCGGGTGGAAGTTTGACAGAGATGAAGCTAGGAGCCAGTTCATCAAGGGATGGGGAGCGAAGCAGTGTGATTTTCATCTTATTAAACAAAGGGGCATGGAAGGGTTTGGGGCAGGGTAGTGGTAGTGGTACTAAGACCAGTGTACTTTTTTTTTCCCTAATTACAAAAGTAATTTTTTTCCTTTTGTTGTTGTTGTTGTTTTTTTTTTTGAGACAGTGCATGAACAGGGGCAGGGGTGGGGCAGAGGGAGAGGGAGAGAAAATCCTAAACAGGCTTCACACTCAGATCAGAGCCCAGCTTGGGGCTCAATCCCACAACTGTGAGATTATGACCTGAGCCAAATCAAGAGTTGGACGCTTAATGGACTGAGCCATCCAGGCGACCCTCCAATTTTTTTTATTGTCGTAAAATCAATACAACATAAAATTTACCATCTTAACCATTTTTAAGTGTACCGTTCAGTGGTATTAAATACATTATATTATTGTGCAACTGTCACCACCATCCATTTCCAGAACTCTTTTTATATTGTAAAGCTGAAACTCTACCCATTAAAAAATAACTCCCCATTTCTCTCTACCCTCAGTCCCTGGAAACTATCATCCTACTTTCCACCTATGAATTCGATTACTTATTTATTTATTTATTTATTTATTTATTATTAATTATTATTTTTTACTTTATTTTAAAAATATAATTTATTGTCAAATCAGTTTCTATACAATACCCAGTGCTCATCCCAACAAATGCCCTCCTCCATGCCCATCACCCACTTTCCCCTCTCCCCCACCCCCCATCAGCCCTCAGTTTGTTCTCAGTCCTTAAGAGTCTCTTATGGTTTGCCTCCCTCCCTCTCTATAACTTTTGTTTTTTTCCCTTCCCCTCCGCCATGGTCTTCTGTTAAATTTCTCAAGATCCACATGTGAGTGAAAACAGATGGTATCTGTCTTTCTCTGCCTGACTTATTTCACTCAGCATAATACCCTCCAGTTCCATCCATGTTGGTGCAAATGGCCCAATTTCATTCTTTCTCATTGCCAAGTAGTATTCCGTTGTATATATAAACCACATCTTTATCCATTCATCAGTTGATTGATTGATTATTAATTATTATTTTAAAAAAAATTTATTTATTTTTAAGAGAGAGAGAGACACAGAGCATGAGTGGGGAGTGGCAGAAAGAGAGAGAGACACACAGAATCCAAAGCAGGCTCCAGGCTCTGAGCTATTAGCACAGAGCCCAATGTGGGGCTCAAACTCATAAACTATGAGGCCATGACAAGAGCTGAAGTTGGATGGTTAACCAAGTGAGCCACCTGGGTGCCCTAATTTATTTATTTTTTAATGTTTATTTATTTATTTTGAGAGAGAGAGAGAGAGAGAGAGAGAGAGAGAGAGAGAGAGAGAGAGAAAGCATGTGAAAGCAGGGGAGGGGCAGAGAGAGTGGGAGAGAGAGAATCCCAAGCAGGCTCTGCACTGTCAGCACAAAGCCCCACAACATGGGGCTTGAACTCATGAATCATGAGCTGAAATTAAGAGTTGGACGCATAATAGATTGAGCCACCCAGGTGTCCTCCCCCTTTTTTTATGGTAGTCATCCTAATGGGTATGAGGTGATAACTCATTGTAGTTTTGATTTACATTTCCCTGATAACTGAGACCTTAATTTTATTTTTAATTTTATTTTAATTTTATTTACTTATTTTTGACAGAGAGAGAGAGAGCCAGCACCAGTGGGGGAGGGACAGAGAGAAAGAGGGAGAGAGAGAGAATTGCAAGCAGGCTTCGTGCTACCAGCACAGAGCCTGATGCAGGGCTCGAACCCACAAAACCATGAGATCCTGACCTGAGCTGAAACCAAGAGTTGGATGCTTAGCTAACTGAGCCACCCAGGCACCTTAAGACCTTAATTTTAAAGAGATCACTCTGGCAGCAGTGAGGTTGGAGGAATGGATAAAAAATATAGTGGAGGAAGAGAGACCCTGATAGATATGACTATCCAGAAGTAATGAGGCCTGAGTCAGGATGGTGGGTGGTGAAAATGGAGAAAAGGAAGTGGGATGGGAGGGGAATTGAGGAGATGAACTCCCCATGATTTGGTGATTAGACGGAGGTTGAAGGAAAGAGAAGGATTTACAAACCAAGACGCCTACAAAGCAGAACTTGCATGATGTTTTCTTCAGCAACACCAGATTTTGTACCCCTCCCCCAATATTTCAAGACTTTGCATATTCAAAGTTACCAACTAGCTGGTGGAGAACACCTAGAACTCAGAACCCAGGTTGCCAGATCGGGTGGGGAGGTGTTTTTTCTACCATATTTTGAGGGCCCCTTGAATGTCTCAGAAATGGGCCAATTGTTATGCTTACGCGAATCAGTCTTGGGCTCCTTTCCTCAAGGAGTAACTAGTATTTTTAGCTTATGACTTTTTAAAAACAGCTTTATAAAGGTATGATTCACACGCTCTGTAATTCATCCCTTTAAAGTGTGTAATTCAGTGGTTTTAGTATATTCATAGGTTGTGCAAGTACCACCATAGTCAATATTAGAATCTTTTTATCACCCAAAAAAGAAACCCAGTACTCATTAGCCTTACTACCCAATACTGTGCCTCCCCCTCCCCCCAACACTAGGCAACCACTAATCTGTTTCTACAGATTTGCCTATTCTGGACCATTTACAGGAGTGGAATTATACAATATGTAGTCTTTTATAATAGGCTTCTTTCTTTTAGTGTGTTTTCAAGGTTTCTCCATGCTGTAGTATGTATTAGTACCTTACTTCTTTTTATTTATTTATCTATATTTATCTATATTCCCTCATATGGATATGTCAGATTTTGTTTATCCATTCATCAGTTGATGGACATTGGGGTTGTTTCCACTTTTTGGCTAGTAGGGGCAATGCTGCCACAAACAGCCAGGTACAAATCAATCTATGATTTTAAATGGGAATAGCCACCTCATTGGATTGTTGCAAAAATAAAGTGAGACAGGGCATGCCTAGCACCAAGTACAGTGCTTGATATACAAGTGCAAGATAAATGGTGGTTCCATGTGATGAGGATGGTGATAATGAAGACAGATAATGAAGATCTCCAAATCTCTTTTAGGAGAGACAGGTGTTTTTTAAAATTGAAATATAATTGGCATATAACATTGTATTAGTTTCAGGTGTACAGCATAATGATTTGATATTTGTATACATTATGAAATGGTCACCACAATAAGTTTAATTGGCATCCATCACCACACAGAGTTATGAACCAGTTTTTTCTTGTGATGAGAACTTTTAAGACCTACTCTTTTAGCAGGGTTTGACCATGTAATACAGTGTTCTTAACTGTAGTCACCATGCTGGACATTCCTAGAGGTGATTATTGATGGATGCCAAGCATTTCTTTCTTTCCTTTTGTCCTATTCCCCAGCTTATGTCCATCTTCCCCTTTTAAGTTTCTCCTTTAAAAAAATTTTTTTTAATGTTTATTTATTTTTTGAGAGAGAGTAAGAGTGAGCAGGGGAGGGGCAGAGAGGAAGGAAGACGCAGACTCTGAAGCAGGCTTCAGGCTCTGAGTTGTCAGCACAGAGCTCAGTGTGGGGCTTGAACCCGCTAACCGTGAGATCATGGCCTGAGCTGAGGTCGGATGCTTAGCCGACTGAGCCACCCAGGCGCCCCTTAAGTTTCTCCTTCTTTTCTTTTGTTGTTCTTTCTTCTTCCTCTTCAAGTTATAGTTTAACATTATTGACGATTCCCTTATGTATTGCTTAGTACCTGGTAGTCTGAGCACAGGGCTGTGGGCTTTGTTACACTTTGGGAATGACCTTGACCAAGTCTTGGGTGCAAGTAGGGCAATGCATGGGAAATTATTGCTGTGAAAGTCTAAAGGGATTTTTATGGACCTGAGAGGCTCTATTTAGGTGGCCAGACCTACTGCAAGGTTTTCAGAATTATCCAAGTTTTATAATTCCTTTTTTATATGCAAAAGCTTGGAGGTTTTTGTCCTCAATTGAAGGAGTGCTTGGGTGTTTCTATACTTCCTATGCCAGGTACTTATTTTTCATAGGAATTTACCTTAATATTAAATAGATTATTTTTATCAATCCAAAGAAAATGGCAAATTACCATGGAAACAACCTGCATTTCAAAGTTCAAGTGGTTGAAACATTTTGAAGGCAAAGTTCTATTTTGTTGATAGATTGTTAAATTCATTCCTCTGTAAAATATAGTACTCTGTCCTTTTATGTGAAGAGAGACAAATATCTAATTAAATAAATATTACTTGGCATCAAACAATTGATCAAATATTTCAGCGAAGACAGTTTTAGGCTCAGCGTTGGTGGTGGACGGTGTCTGCATTTGAAACTCCCTTTCATATTAATGCAATATGTCATTGATCTCTCTCTTTGCTACATACAGAGGAACAGAGATGATTCTTTTCTGTAGGACCTCAAAGGCAGAAGCTGAACTGACATGGCAGAGGAAAGGAACTCAGATTCATTAGGCTTTTTTGAAAGCATGTTATGTGGGTATACTTTTTCTGACTAAATTGATGGTTTATTTGCTTTTGAAGTATGAAAGAGACCAACAGTTACCTGAAAGAAACCCCAACCCCGGGAGCAAGGCTGGCCTGCCTTTGGGAGTTCTTAGTACTTTGTGGACTGCTTGGTTTTGTGAACTGCTTCTCCAAAGAAAACACTGAATGCAAATTTGTTTTAAAAATTAAGTTGTTTTGGGGAGTGTGGGTGGCTCAGTCAGTTAAACGTCTGACTTTGGCTCAGGTTATCATCTCACAGTTTCTAGGTTCGAGCCCCACGTCAGGCTCTGTCAGCTCTCTGTGCTGACAGCTCAGAGCCTAGAGCCTGCTTCAGATTCTATGTCTCCCTCTCTCTCTGCCACTCCCTGGCTTATGCTCTCTCTCTCTCTCTCTCTCAAAAGTAAATAAACATTAAAAAAATTAAAAATTAAGTTTTTTTCATGCTCCAAGAAGTGAACTTGTATGAGTAAACACTCTGGACCTACTGTCATTGTGTCAACATCAGGAATGGAGCAGTAGATGACGAAAGCATGCCTTTCAGGTCCTTCTGACCTTCTGGAAAAGATCTAGATGAGTAATATACTATCTCAGAAGAGCTAAAAGACAATAAGAAAATGATAAAAGATAAAAACCACAGAATTCAAGAAAGGACTAGAATTCAAAGGAGAAAAATAATTTTAGAAAACGAGGCCAAACCAGGAGGAATGCTACAGCAGACATAATAGAAGGTTTAAAGAATTATAATTTAAAAACCAAAAAGAAAAGAAGAAAGAAAAAGGACTTGAGAGAAGTGACAAATGCAGATGGTAAATAAGGTCTGAAATATGGATAATAGGAGCCACTGGAGAAGAGCCAAGAAATGGAATGGAACATGTGTTAGAACTGAAAATCAAGATAAGTTTCCTGAAATATTTTCTGGAATGTTTTGTACTACAGATTGGAAGAGCACACCATGTGCTGAAGAATACTGACCCAGATCTACCAATAGCAGCACTTATTCTAGAACAATCGCTGGACTTTAAAGAACAATAAAATTCTTCTTGGGGCAGTTAGGCACAAGTAGCATGTGACTCATGAAGGAAAGAAAATCAGATTATTACCAGAGTTTTGACAGCAAAGCTTTATTCCAGAAGAAAACGGAATAATATATTTAAGATACTCGAGGAAAGAAAATGTGAGTGAAGGGGTTCTGAAAATTAAATGTTTATTTATTTATTTTGAGAGCGAGAAAGAGAGAGAAAGAGAGAGTCAGAGGGAGAATCCCAAGCAGGATCCTCACTGTCAGCGCAGAGCCTGATGCAAGGTTCAATCCCATGAACCGTGAGATCAGGACCCGAGCTGAAATCAAGAGCCAGTTGCCTAACTGACTGAGTCACCCAGGACCCCGGAATGAAAGGTTTTATATCCAGTAAGATTGACACAAACTTGACCAACAAGCAGGAACTCGGGGAATACTGTTTTCATGCGCCCTCATTAGAGTATCTGCTGGTGATCAAGTCCACTGCATAGGTTAGGGAGACACTGACACAAGACTGATGGTGAGATACATGTTTACTTGTAGAGCTAAGGCTTAATGAGGGTTAAAAGAGGGAGATTATAATATGTAAAGGTAATATGATCTATCAACATAGATCTAGTAAAACATTGAAAAAGAGGAGAGAATGAGGTCTAAGAAAATTTTTTTTAACTATTTTCTCTAATCATAACTGGGAGTGACATTATTTTTATGATTCTGAGACTCTACAGTTATTTTAGGCTAGAGTAAATAATGGGATATTCTGTTCAATCATCCTCTGGGTCCTTGAGAAGTAGGGTTCTTAGTATGGAGGAAAGGAAATACAATCCCCCAGGAGCAAGGAACAGCTCTAGTACCCAGAGGATGGTCTTGAAATAGTATGTTTCATTAAAAGAAACTAGGGCTTCTTGGAGAAATGGCTGATTCTAGGTCTGGAGTAGGAAATGTACAGATGAACTGGAGCATCTCGGCCTACCATGTGGCAGAGAGGCTTTCAAAGACTACCGAGTACAGACAAAAGGCTCAGCAGCCATTTTGAAAGAGGCTTCCACAGGTCAAGGGTGAAACAATTTGAACCTCAATGAGGATAATGCTTAAATATGTGTAAACCCATTGATTCATAATAATATCCAAAAAGAACACTAATTGGTCACCTTCTGAAGATGACAGATTACCAATTTATTGCGGTGAAAACTGTGAATAAAAACAAAGAATTGACCGTTTATCTTGCCTGTCCTTTATCAACTGTGCAACTAAGTAACCAAATGGTAGATGAGGGGAAACATCTTTTTGTAAAATCATTCCATCCCACCAATGAAAAAAAAATGTGATAAAATTAAAATACCACCATCCCATCTATCTCAAATGAATAAGCAAACCTGGGCACTGAGCACAAACAGCTGCCAGCAGTAAAAAGAGAGAAAAGCAGACACTTTGTACCTCTTGCTGAAAGAACACACCACCGCTTCGTCTTGTCAAAAGGATGGACTCTGAGCATCATCCATCCTCTGGGTCCAGAGGCCAATTTGCAGGGAATACAGAGGATAGAGGAACGCGCTGAACCGCACCACGAGTATGCGGCCATTGGCGTCCAGATTGGAGGAAACTCCACAGGTGAAAACAGTGTAGGTCTTTCAACAGATATGGTGTAAGGAGGAGAATGGGACAGAGTGGGGTATACTGAGTTAAAAAGGGGAGCAGGAGTGCTCGGGTGGCTCAGTCGGTTAAGCGTCCAACTCTTGATTTTGGCTCTGGTCATGATCTTGCAGTTTGTGAGATAGAGCCCCTGCTTGGGATTCTCTCTTCCTCCTCTCTCTGCCCCTCCCCTGCTCACACACATACACACACTCTCTCTCTCTCTCTCACTCAAAGTAAATAAATAAACTTAAAAAAAAAAACTTAAAAAAATAAAAAAGGGAGCAAACTAAACTACTGTGCACACTTGGGTGATAAAACCATAATGTAGCACAAGAAGGTGATTAGAACTTTAGAGGCAGAGATGGAGGCTGTGATTACGGGCAGATGGAAGGTAGTTCACCAAGGGTTCTATTGTTAACACATTACTACACTGGCTTTATCGCATATGTGGCTGTCTATCCACCCCTCCTTCCATCCATCAGTCCATCTAATTTTCAGATGCATTTCAAAGCACATTTTAGACATTTGTAAACTTCTCTTTCAGTACTTCAGTACTTCAGTATCCTTAACTAGAGTTCAATATTTACTTAGTGTTTTTTGATGTAAAATTTACATAAAATGAAATTCACAAATTTGAGTTTTGACAAAGGCACCTACACCCCTGTAACTCAAACTCCCATCAAGATGTACATTTCATGGGGATCAAGATGTACAAAATTCTAGTTATAAAATAAATAAGTCATGGGGATGCAAAGTACAGCATAAGTAAGATCATCAATGATGTAACAATGTTGTATGGTGACAAATGGTAACTGTCCATTTATCACAGTACATTTATCATGGTGAGCACGGCATAATGTACGGAATTATTGAATCACTATATTGTGCACCTGAAACTAATATAACATTGTATGTCAGGTATGCTTCAATAATAAAAAAATTTTAAAGACATACCTTATCATCGTCCCCCAAAATTCCCCTCATGTTCCCTCCAGTTCTCTAAATATGAATGTATTTTTTCTCAAGTGATCAAATTCAAGAATGAAATTGATTTTCTTCAGAGGGAAATGAAAAAAAAAATGGCATGTTTTACTTCCTCTCTCAATCCCCTGACATTGCCAATTTTTGTAGATCTACTCCAGGAACCTCACTTTGGATGGTTAGTAATCGTAGTACTGAAAGGCAGCATGGAATGGTGGTTAAGGTTCTGGAACCAGACTGCCTGAAATCCCAGCTCTTTCCCTTATAAGTGTGACATTGCTTACTTAACTCTTCTGCCTCAGTTTCCTCCTTTGACAGATGGGGATAGTAATATCTTCATCAAAGTCTGGTAGTGAAGATTAAGTGAGGTAATATACGTAAAGCACTTACAACAGTACCTGGCACATAGTAAACAAGATATAAGTGCTTGCTATTTATGTTATTAAATTACCATTTGCTTTGTGTGTTATTTCTTTCAAGAACTATTTGAGGATTGTTTTCAGATTTAAAATTACATTACCAAAAATTATATTAACGACAACTCTCCAGACTTAACTAGATTTGAAGGTCGATTGGAGACATCCAATGCCTTAACTCTGGGTCATCCATGTAATTTGGAACAATTTGCTCTAGAATCCTCTGGAGACCATCCGTCTTGTATGGATTCTATGTGGTTTTTGGGGAAGCCATGTACCTTCTCTCTTTAGTTTCCTCTTCTATGAGATGTAAGGAATATTATAGATTCACACAGGAGATTCATCAGACTCATCATAGGAACTGCTTGGTTATAAATTAGATTAGTCATGTGAAAACCTGTGGAAGTCTCAGGGAAATCAATACTCTACAAATGCCTCTGGTTGTTGGTATTTATCATTCTCCAAGTGAGCCAGTCCTTTTTATGACACAGGCTTACCATGGGGTCAGTCTGCAGAAGATCCATTATCAGTATCTCCTTTTTCTTTCTTCCTTGAGTCATCCTCTCCCCAAATGCCCCCCGGCTCCACCACCACCTTTCAGCCACTTTTCCTGAACAACATGGTCAGCAGCCATGACGACAGCTCCAGCCTACCCAGGACTCTTACAGAGGCTGGATCTATCTTTTCTCTGTGAGAGAGTAGGGAGACTTGTATCATTTTTTCCCCAAAATACTTAGCCTTGCAGCTATGGAATTTAGTGTAGTCATTTGGAATTCTCTTAGATTTTTACCTTGTGAATTTTTACTCCTATGTGATCAAAACCTCTGAGGTTTACTGACAGAATGCGCAGCAGATACTTTATTCCATCGTGATGGATTTTTTGGATGATGTTAAAAAACCCTTTTTCTGCCTTTCAAGTCTCCTTAATTTTTCCTTTCTTTCAGTTAAGAAACACATCACAACTGTCAATATCTATTGTCTTATTAATAAATCAGATTAAATTTTGACTTTTATTTTATATTTCATATGGTCTTTGCTTAGGTCATGTTAAAAATTTCAAAGATTCAGTAGAATCTTATATATCCTATTACATTAAAAAAATTTAAATATCCAACATATGAATTAATGCCTAATAACAAAATATGAATTCATAGTAATTCTAACAAACTGGAAGGGAACATGCCATTAAAGAAGGGACTCTAAAAACACAGTTGGGATGGTCCTCAGTCTACAGAGGTTCAAGTATGTCATTTCTGTAGAACGGTTAGACTTTTCCCTTCCTTTCTGGTGTTCCTCTTCTAATAGTCTGTCTTATGTCTCTACTGTGTTCCTTATTACTATCTCTACCTATGAGTTACTCCAGCCTGTAGTCTCATGGATGGCCACACTTATATGAGAGAAAAGCAGTTGGATTGTCAATTATGCCTCTTTATCTTCTGCTCACATGGGCTCCCACACCACAGATGCACATGTTTCTTGCAACTGAGAGTACCTTATCCTCAAAGATAGACAGAAAACTCATCTGACCCACACCCACTAGCTCTCATCTGGTCTGTGAATTCCTGGGCACTTATGTTCTCATGGTCACCTCTAGAATAACTTATTGTTCTTTGGAACTAAAGATTTCACTCAGGTCTCACTGTTGTTCAGATGTTCTTCTTTCTCTCCTTGACGCTTGCCTAGACATGGAACACAATGTTTTTCTTTGTGAATCCCAAAAATCCCTTCTGCATAAGGCACAGATTTATAACTGCATGGCAAAGAATTTTAAAAAGTAGTTATCAGAGACTCCTGTCCTTCATCAATGTATCTCCATGGGTGTCACCTCCCTGCTGTCCCACTGCTCTATCTTGTCTTCCACTTCTCTTTTCTTACATCTCCACTCAGGCTCATCACCAAGTTTCTCTTTATGTCTTGGGCAGAAGAGTTTAGTTATCTCTTGGTCTCCCAGTTTTCTTCTAAGTCATGACCGAGGCCTCACTTTGGGGCACCTAAATCAATGTGTACTGGTACATAAAAGTCCAGGGCTCTGGACAGAATTATGCCACTTCCATTGGGTCAGAAGTGATTACAGTCAAAAGTAGTAGTAGTGTTTGTTTTTTCCCTCTATCACTTACTATGTCACCTAGAAGTTGATTAAGATCATGTTGGAATTTTGCTAGGAATTAATCTGTTCTTAGCTGATTCTCTTTCTTCAATTCTAAAGTAAGGCACTACAGAAGGCCTTGATTCTAACTTATGGCAATCAGAATGGGTGAGATGAAAACACTAGATTGACTTCATGTAGTTATTGCTTTTTATTATACACAGTGTGTCTCTGTTGATATTCCTGCATATAACTTAATCACTTCTTTATATAATTGAGAGGTGATAGCTTGACTTGATAATACAAATTTATTAAAGTTGAGTTTGGTTGCTGGTTCTGGAACAAGATGGAGTGGATGCACTTTTCCCTGGTCCTTTTCCTTCTTCTTTTTTTTTTTTTTTTAAATTTTTTTTCAACGTTTATTTATTTTTGGGACAGAGAGAGACAGAGCATGAATGGGGGAGGGGCAGAGAGAGAGGGAGACACAGAATCGGAAACAGGCTCCAGGCTCCAAGCCATCAGCCCAGAGCCTGACGCGGGGCTCGAACTCACGGACCGCGAGATCGTGACCTGGCTGAAGTCGGATGCTTAACCGACTGCGCCACCCAGGCGCCCCTCCTTTTCCTTAAATACAACTACACACACTGTGAATTATTGAACAGACAGTGATAAAGGGACTCTGAAGGCTAGAAAGTAGAAGCACACTGGTAGAAAAATTTAGGATATGAGGAAGAACGTGGTGAGTTTCCTGAGTTCTCTTTTTGTCTCTATCATACCCCTGGCCCAGTGCTAGAGAGGCCTGCAATCTGGAACCAACAATATGGTGAAAGACTTAGACTCACCTATTCAAGAAGTGAGTGAACTCCAAATAAGACAAAAAAAAAGAAATCCACATCAACTTCTGTTTTAAAAAAAAAATGTTTATTTATTTTTGACAGGGTTGGGGGAGGGGACAGATAGAAGGGGAGACAGAGGATCCAAAGTGGGCTCTGCACTGACAGCACAGAGTCTGATGCAGGGCTCGAAGTCATGAACTATGAGATCATGACCTGAGCTGAAGTGGGATGTCCAGCCAACTGACCCACCCAGGCACCCCTCTACACCAGCTTCTGAAATCTACCCACTTTTGAAAACTAGAAGAGAAAAAAGATCTTTATTTTTATTTATTTTTTTGTAGAGAGAGAGAAAGCATAAGTGGGAGAGGGGCAGAGAGAGAGAGAGAGAGAGAGAGAGAGAGAGAATCCTAAAGTAGGCTCCATGCTCAGTGTGGAGCCTGATGGTGGGCTTGATCCTACAACCCTGGGATCATGACCTGAGCTGAAATCAAGAGTTGGACGCTCAACCAACTGAGCCACCCGGGCTCTCCTAGAAAGATCTTTAAAGCAGCCAAAGAGAATTGACATAGTTATCTGTAAAAGAACACCAACTTAACTAACAGCAGGTTTCTCCTCTGAAACCAAGGGGTCCAGGGGGAAGTGATGCAGCATTTCTCGAATGCTGAGAGAAAGGAATTTCCAGCCCCAAATCCTGTATTGAGACAGATTACCCTTCAAGAATGAAGGGGAAATAAAGACATTCTCAATCAAAGAAAAAGTAAGAGAATTTGTTGCTAGCAGACCTATCATTAAAGAATGGATAAAGAAAACTCTAGACAGACACACACATACACACACTAACAGAAGAAGGCTGGGACCTTCAGAAAGGGTAGAAGAACAACAGAATAAGTAAAAACACACATGAATATAATAGAATACACTGTAACACCATCTGAAGTGGTGCCCAACATATGTAGAGGAGATAATATTGTAAAATGGGGGTAGCAAAGCAACCTAAATGGAAACAAGTTTTCTACACTTCATTTTTCACTTGAAAATGTCAGCACAAGGAGGCTGTGATAAGTTCCACATATCTGTAAGGCAACGCCTACGGTAACCAACACAAAACTATAAAACAGTATATTAGAAAATATCATAAAACAAATAAAAATGGAACTCTAAATAAATGTACCCAAAGAATTAAATATATATCCCAAAGAACTGAAAGCAAGGACTCAGATACTCACACACCAGTGCTCATAGCATCAGTCACAGTAGCCAAAACGTGGGAACAGCCCAGATGTCCACCAATGGACCAGGTGTCCATTGTGTATACACACAATGGAACATTAATCACCCTTAAAAAGGAAGGAAATTCTGACACGTGCTACCAAATGGATGAACCACGAAGACATTATGCTGAGTGAAATAAGCCAGACACAAAAGAACAAATACTGTATGATTCACCTCCTAGGCGGTACTTAGAATGGTCAGATTCATAGAGAGGAGAACAAGTGCTTCCCAGCGGATGGCAGGCGGGGTCATTAGGAGTTGCAGCTTCATGGTTAGAGAGTTTTTGTTTGGCGTGAGGAAAGGGTTTTGGAAGTAGATAGTGGTAGTGGTTGCACAAGATTGTGAACGTACTTAATGGTCCTGAATCCTACACTTAAAATGATTAAAATGGCTAATTCTATGTTGTTTTACACATTTTACTACAATGAAAGGAATGTGGTTAAGAACATGCAGCTCCTGGAACCCACCGGCAAGGACTGGTAAGAGGGAAGAGACAGGTGGCTTATCGCTATCCCCTAGGGGCCAGCCAGTACTAGAGAAGCTGTGCTCCAGCTCGGTCTGCTGAACAGCCCGTGTTTGGTGGAGTCTTAAGCTATGAAGACAAGGCATGGCAAGAAAAGCTACCTTCTGAACGGTGAGGATCTTTATGAAGAACCTCAGTTCTCAGCCACAAAGTCAGCTAAACTTGGTGTAAGCCGGTGAGTGGGGACAGATTTGCATCATGTATTTTCCCTCTGGTGTTTTTCACAATACACGTCTGATGATCAGCTGTGGAATGTTAAAGTAGATGTGCTGATCTGGAGAAGAGAGAGAGAGAGCTCAGGGTTTTCAGCCAGGGTTACTGGAAACCCTCATGGTGACCTTGTCTGACTTCACTCCTTTTGTTCTCATTCATTCATTACGCCTACGTCCCTGAGCCACCTGCCATCTCAGGAGAATGAAATTCTTAGGCTTCACTGCACCGTAGGGTCAGTGTGTCGCAGTCTAAGTGACTGGGGATGCTGGAGAAGTGGGCTAACATGTGGAGCGAAAGTTCCTTCCCAACACCAAGATTCCCAGGGCCCCTTGGGTTGCACAAAGAAGCTTGTTTTGATGGGGTTTTGGCTGAGTTATCTCTGAAGTTTGGCTGTTGAAAGATTCATTTGGCCTTAGCCTAATAAAACAACCAAGAGAACATTAATATATTACAGGAAAGATAAATACCCTGTCTTTAAGAACAAGATCCTACGTATAAGCATTTGGGGCACATTTTGCATATGGTTATGCCGACCTATTAAATGTACCAATTAAGTTCATTGACACTACTTTCTGTTTTAATATATCCAGGTGTGTTGAATCCCATGCAATTTATATCTGAGGAATCATCTGATACTGTGCATTGCTAGCTGGCAGATCATTTATTCGTTAAGCACTGAATCAATTAGTATGCATGAGGTCCTTTGCTATATATATTTTTAAATTTTAATTAATTAATTAAAAATTGTTTAGTGCTTGTTTATTTTTGAGAGAGAGAGAGACAGTGTGTGAGTGGGGGAGGGTCAGAGAGAGACACACACACACACACGCACACAGAATACAAAGCAGGCTCTTGGCTCTGAGCTGTCAGCACAGAACCTGACATGGGGCTTGAACTCACAAACCCTGAGATCATGACCTGAGCCAAAGTTGGCCTCTTAACTGACTGAGCCACCCAGGAGCCCCTAATTTTTATTTTTTTTAATTTATTATTTCCTCTGCTATATTTTGGATCTGGATGTAAAGCCCTCTCCCTATCATCCTCATTGCCATCAGTATGCCAGAAGCAGGGGACTAACTCCCGCAGCCGTGGCAGGATGCCTTACACCGCACAAAGCTGCTGGGGTCTAGCAAAGGCTGGGGTTGCTCTGCTGACTTCTCAGGAATTTAGAGAACAAGGTGACCAAGTGTTGGTATTTGGTGTATGGTGTTCTTTTTCCTATTAATCGTTATCAATAAGGGGTTTGTTAATTTTGCATTTTCTCCTAAACATCCCTTGAGAGAAGATGGGCTTTACCTCCCCCCAGAAAGTGGAACCTGAGATACAGGCATGACTGGCCTGCTCAAATCATGTAGGGAGTCATTGCAGTATTGGGACCCGAGGTATCAGGAATGGAAAGCGTCTCATCCATCCTCCCTGGTCCTCACTGTCTCCTCTCCTTTGAGAATTTCCTTCACCTCCTGGGTCAGTCCTGATCTCTCCCACCTCTTCCCTACAGAAGCCACTCTCCAGGCTGTTCTCTCTCACACCTTATATTGGGTTCCATTTCTACAATTAGACTGTAGGCTCCTGGAGCCCCTCAAGCAGAGTACAGCATGCAGGGGGCTTCTATGGTGATGCTTTTGCATCTTTCTGTCATCTCTACTAACCCTTCAAAAGGTATCTGTGTTTTCTGTGTCTCATCTTATACCAGAGAGTGACATTCCCAAAACACATTTGTCCATATTACAGTTACAATTGGCTGTTCTTGTGGCAAAGGCTCCTGTTTATGTTTCCTTATCTGAAGAGACAGTTCTCTTTTTGTGGGGTCTTAAAATACCTAAGGGAAAGACACAGAGTTAAGATATAGCTGGAGGGGGTGCCTGGGTGTTTCAGTCAGTTAAGTGCTCAACTTTGACCCAGGTCATGATCTCATGGTTCATGGGTTAGAGTCCTGCATCGGGTTCTGCACTGACAGTGTGGAGCCTGCTTGGGATTCTTTCTCCCTCTCCCTCCCTCTCTCCCTGCCCCTCCCCCGTTCACTCACTCTCTCTTAAAATAAAGACATAAACTTAAATATGTTATAAAAAAGATATAACTGGAAAACACGGTTTCATTTCTTTTAAAATAATTATTACAAAAATTATGATGCATAATTAAATGTGTGTATATGTACACACACAAACATGTAAGTTATGAAGTTGAATAATAAAATAATACCAATGAGGCTGATACTCAATAAAACAAAACCAATACTTTTGAAACTACCTCTGAATTTCTTCTTAATTTCATTTCTCTGTTTCCCTATCCTCACCTCAGTGAACCACTAGCTGGAATTTGGTGTTTATCATTTTCTTACTTTTCTTTATAATCTTCATACGTGGCTATACACCACAAAACAATATATTGTTTACTTTTACATTTCTGGACTTCAGATAATTTCTATCATGCAGTATATTTTTTGGTATTTGATTTTTTTTTTTATGCCTAGCATATTTTTCAGATTTAAATGTTACTGTGTGTAGCTGTAGTTCATTGATTGTCCCTGCAGTGTAACATTCCATTTTGTGAATATTCTACAGAGTTTTGACCATTCTTCTGTTGGTTGACTCTTTGGTCATTTCCAGGTTTTTACTGAGAATGCTGCTGGAACATTCTGATCCATGTCTCTTGGTACAGATGTGCAAGAGTTTTTCTAAGATATCTGACAAGTTCTGCTTTGATTTACTCTCAGATCTAATTCTTGACCTTCTGCTGTTCTGCTTTATCCTGCAGGAGGCTGACTCCTTATGTTTCAGACTTTGTGTCAGCTGGGTTGGGCAGATGGGAGCCACTGGGTGGTGGGGGAGATTGGAGGGCACAAGGAAGAGAGAAACCAGGTATTTCTCTTCTCTTTCTGTCTTGAGTGGTGTTTCTGGGGCAGTGGCTTGAGCTTCTGGACAGGCCACTGTGGTTCTAGCTTCTGTTAGGCAACTGTGGTCCACATGTTTCTATAATATTGCTTCCTCCCTTTGTCCCTCTTGCCTGGGACTCATCAAACTTTTCCTATAAAGATAGTAAATATTTTAGCTTTGAAATCCATACAGTCTCTGTTGGAACTACTCAATTCTGTAAACGGGTATGGCTATGTTCTAATAAACCTTTACTTCCAAAAACCGGACCACACATATACAGACTGATAATTGTTCTGTCAATTCCTGAGGCTCAGTTTACTTTTCTGGAATTTTATTCTTTCTTTTTTTTCTTTTTCTGGTTGTTGCTTTTTGTTTTTCTGCATATCCCTTTGAAGGAGTTAATGTTTTCTGTTTATGTTACAAAATTAGCCTTGGGTAAATATCATCCATTCCCTGAATTTCTTTCTTTTTTCCTCATCTATTTTTTAAATTTTAACTCCAGTATATGAACACGCAGTGTTATATTAGTTTCAGGTGTACAATAGAGTGATTCAACAGTTCCGTATATTAGTTAGTGCTCATCAAGTTAATGCACTCTTAATCCCTTTCACTATTTCACCCATCTCCCCCACCCACCTCCCCTCTGGTAGCCATCTGTTTGTTCTCTATAGTTAAGAGTCTGTTTTTTTGGTTTCTCTTTCTCTTTTACTTTCTTTTCCCTTTGTTCATTTGTTTCTTAAATTCCACATAAGAGTGAAATCATATGGTATTTTTCTTTCTCTGATTAACTTACTTCATTTAGCATTATACTCTTTAGCTCTATCCATGTTGTTGCTAATGGCAAGATTTCATTCTTTTTTAAGGGCTGAGTAATATTCCATTGTATAGATATACCACATCTTCTTTGTCCATTCATTCATCAATGGACATGGGCTGCTTATGTAATTTGGTTATTGTAAATAATGCTGCAATAAACATAGGGTGCAGGTATCCCTCTGAATTACTGTTTTTGTATTTTTTGGGTGAATACCCAGTAGCACAATTACTGGATCATAGGGTAGTTCTATTTTTTTGAGGAACCTCCATATTTTCCACAGTGGCTGCACCAGTTTTCATTCCCACCAACAGTGCATGAGTGCTCCTTTCTCTCCACATCCTTGTCAATACTTGTTGTTTCTTGAATTTTTGATTTTAGCCATTCTGAGAGATGTGAGGTGAGATCTCATTGTGTTTTTGATCTGCATTTCCCTGATGATCAGTGACATTGAGCATCTCTTATTCTTTTCATTTTTAAGATTAGATAATTTTTATTGATCTGTCTTCAAGTTTGCTAACACTTTCTTCTATCAAGCCCATCTAGTGAAATTCAGTTACTGTTCTTCTCAATTCTTGAATTTCCATTTAGTTTTAAAAATTGTTTTCTTGCTGACATTCTCTGTCCGCTCACTCAGTGGGACCATATGTTCTGTTAACTCCTGGAACATACTTATGGCTGCTTAAAGTTGTCTGCTAAATCCAACATCTATGCTACTTCAGGGTCACATTTTCCTATTCCTTTGCATGTGTAATAGTTTTGAATTGTATACTGGAAATTGTTCCTGATATATTTTAGAGAACCTGGATTTTGTTATTTTTATCTGAAGGGTAATGATTTTTATTCTAGCAGGCAGTTCAACTACTTGCAGGTCACCTTGAATTTATGCAGAATTAGTTTTATGCTTTGTTAGGATGGATCTGTGCAAAGCCCATATCTGTGGCAAGCCCACCCACACCCCCTCAAACTTGGCATGACTCAAACTCCAAAACTATGTCTCCCCCGCAGACCTTGTCAAGGCTGCTGAGCGATCTTTTTCTTATTACTGTTTACATATTCTGGGTACAAATCCTTTGTTCCTCAGATGTGTTGCAGATACAGCCTCTCAGACTATGGCTTGCCTTTTCATTTCCTTTATGATATCTTGGTGGGTAGATTACCAATTAACTAGTTAAATTAGTTATTAATTTTAATGCAGTAAAAATGTTCAAATTTTAAAAAAATGTTAGCACTTTCCTCCTCTTCTTTAAAAAATCTTTTTCTATCCCAATGTCATAAAGATAATTATTTTCTGAAAATGTGTTTGCCCTTCCCAGTGAAGTCTTTAAGGAATTGATTTTTATACCTGGTGTAAAATAGAAATCCAATTTAATTTTTCTGTGTAGATAACCCATTGTCTTAGCACCATTATAGCCCATTTTCCCCCTATGTGATCTACAATGTGACTTCTGAGATATAGTACATTTCTATACATGCATGTCAGGTTGTCCTTATTCTGTTCTACTGCTTACTTTGTCTATCTGTGTACCAATAAACATGACCTTAATTACTATAATTTTCCAAGTCTTGACACCTGGTGAGAAAGTCTTCTCATATTATTTTCTTTCAGGGGTGTTTGGCTATGTTTTGACCTTTGCATTTCTATATATATACTTTAGAATCAGCTTGTCGTATTCCTATTTATTGGGGACCTATCATATTTTCAACTAAAGAAAAGTGGTTTAAGAATATGTAATATGGCCTTCATTTATAACTAGCTTACATGCAAATTGCAGAGAGGATGAATATACATGAAATTGTGAATAGTGTAAGGCGGTACGGAAAGTGCAGGATTGCATGAAACGTATCAGTAGATAGGAGGAACCTTGAACGGAGTCAGATGACGAAGGTGGAAGAGATTAGAGACATCTCAGACAAAGTGATAGGCCTTGAAAGGAGAGATGAAGAGGAGAAGGAGAGGCATGTTCAGAGGTGATAGAAATAAAACTTACCTGAGTGTTAATGTATCCGTTTACAAAGTACTTTCACATATACATATAGTATCTCACTCGGTCCTCAAAGAATACTATCAGGCAGGACAGGTAATATTCTTATTTTAGGGGACATATGGGGAACGTGATTTGCCTGAGAATTCAGTTTGCAAATGCAAGGCCGGACTTCAAACCAGATCTTCTGCTTCTAGGCCAGAGTTCTCTCCATGTTGTATCCCCTTGTCACTCCATTTATAAGAATGGTTTCTCAAGAAAGCCAGGAGACCTGGAATTGGGGGTCTGTGTTATGCGTGTGTCTTCTCCCTTACTTAGAACATGTCAGGAAGCAGGACATGTTTGATCTGAGACCCTGTGTAAGGCTTTTAGCCTACCTGGGGCCCTGCGGAGGAGATTGGGGGGAGGGAACACAGTAAGAGGGGCAGATAAGAATCACACAGTCTCAAAAAGATCTTGCATACCTCTTAGGAAATTAAATTTAATATAGGATCAGTTACATTAACACAGTGGCTCTATTATAACAGGCTTGTTGTTTTTCCTTAAAAAGAATGTCACAAAGTAATTACATATTTTTATCAGGCAAAATTTGGGGTTACTATAATTTGCTCTGAGCTTACATCTGGCACCATATCATTTTGAATGCAGAAGTTTCCAATGCAAAATCGCTGAAGCTGGCAAGGTTTCTACAGATGTCCCCCAGTTTTTGAAAGTTCACATTATGTCATTTCACTCTTATGAAAGACCTACATCAGTACCTGTTTTCACCAACCAAAGAAACCAAAGAGGATTTTCGCTTCTTTGAAAAAAGGCAGAAAGCAAAAATAGCGTTCAGCGTTGGGTTGCAGCAAGCCCTTAGAAAGGCAATGTGCACCCGTGCAGTGAGCGGCCCGCCGAGCTCCTCCTTCTCAGGGAACCACACTCAGCATCTCAGCATCAGGCTACCGGAGCTTTGAACCGTGTCTGTGAGCATCTGTGCTTTATCTTGATTTATTTTGTGCATCTCTTAGCAAGATGTGTCCCAAGGTATCAGAAAAATCGAAGAGAGGTTATCTTTTTGGGTCTGGGAATGCTCAAAATTTTTCCATATAAATTAATAATCATTGCTTCTTTTTTTCCCCTGACATGTTGGCTTACAAGAGGTTTCATAAAAATGCTCTACTTTCAGATAGCGGGGGAAGCATGTACTCATTTCCAGCAATTTCCCTTCATCTTTCCCCAAACCATCAATTTTCAAGTCCCATCTGGTATTCAGAGCCCTCTTGAAGACTCTCCTTCACTTCTAAGTCACACTAGTGCTCAAGAATGAATGTGAACTGATTCATGCTGGGTAAACTGGTTTATGATAAGTTATTTTGAGATCTTTCAGGAGCACCTTCATCTAGCTGAAGCAAAGCTATAAGCTGAAGAGATAAAGGTGTGCAGTGATGGGCTTTCTAGCAGTCACCACTGTTGGGAGAGCGGTGGGTGGCACAATCAGAGAGAAAATGTTTGTGTTAGTCCATTAGTTGTATCTGAAGTCACACCAAATTAGCAAGTATTTATTGAGTGCCTACGAAATGCAAATCAGCAGACTTTTACCGAATACTACAAAATGTCTCATTATGGGAAATGTGGCTTGATCTCAGGAGATTTAGGGTCTATTGGAGATGATGTAAATTGGGAATTCTTAATTTGGGGTTCAGATATTTCATGAGCTATCTGAAGTTTATGCAGTATTTTATGCATATGTGTGTATGTGTGCACTTATTTTGCACACTCACACACACATGCATTTTTAGGGACCATTCATCAGAATCTCAAAAGGGGCCTATAGCTCCCCACAAATGGTTAAAAATAACCGGCATTGTTCTCTATTCTGTCCACATATGGATCCAGGACTATGGTAGGAGTCTACTCATTGCCTTCTCAAACAGGGGTGTCACGGTCAGGATTTGGAATGACAGTCCAAGGGGCCTCCAGCTTTGCCATTGCTGCAGGTTAGGTCGGGAAGCTGCAGACTCTGTGACTGAGATTACCATTCAGGACATTTAATAGGGGGTGATTTGGGGATTAACACGTGTAAAAGGGAAGGGGAGAAAGCAGGACTGGGTAGAGGGAGAAGATGAGCTTTGATGGTGGCTCAGAGGACACCGCAGGGGGTACATGGGGAGCTCTGAAGCTGGTGCCCTTCACTGGGGCTTAGCCTTTACCCCTTACTCTGATCAGCCATTGGCTGTGGACTTTGACAATAAGGAAGTATGGCCTGAGCTCATGCATGAGCAGGGGAAGGGGCAGAGAGAGGGAGAGAGAGAGAATCCCAAGCAGGCTCCATGCTGTCAGCAGGAGCCTGTCACGGGGCTTGATCTCACGAACCATGAGATCATGACCTGAGCCGAAATCAAGAGTCGGATGCTTAGCTGACTGAGCCACCCAGGCAACCCTGGAGAGCATGTGTCTTAACAAGTCCTCCAGCAGACTAGCCAATTGTCCATCTGGTCCAGCTGGCATAATAGTCATCTCTGTAGAGACTCAGCGTGGTATTCTGTGGGGTTTGCAGCCAGACCATCAGGTCTTTTCAGAGAGTAGGAGATTTATGTAGCTCTGGGGCAAGGCTATGAATGTATGCTGTATACAGGTGCATACTTGTATACTATAAGTGCATACTATTGTTTGTTCTAAGTGAGTGTGAGCTGTTTTTGACTTCTTTTCTGAGACAGCTAGAAAAGAATGCAGTGTCCAAGTTGGACCACATACCCGAGGCCCTTTTCATCTGCTCTACCAAAGATAGCACATCTGGCCCAATAGTGGGGATACTACTTGGCTGAATTTGCAATAGTCTACTTCCATCCTCCAGGATTTGTGTGATTTTTTGAAGGAGCCAGTCAGGTGGATTAAATGAAGACATGATGGGGACCACCCTTTCTGCATCCTGTAGCCCTTTAAGGGTGGTATACATTTTTGCCATTTCCCCTGGATATAATTTATTTGGATTTACTATCTTGGCTTGTTTGTAAGCCAAGGGTTGGGAATTAGTTTTGGACGTTTAAATCCCCCCCCCCCCCACCACCAACTGTGACAGCTCTTACCCCACTGATGTGGATCAGAGAACTGATTGCTATGTGGATTGCAGACACAGAGGGCTTTCTGTTAATGGGGCCAGGGCCAGAACTCCAGTTGTTACCTAAGTCCATTAGGACCCCACTGTAATGGGGAGCCTTGGTGTTTTTGGTCTCTGGAAATTAATGTAAAAAATTTGGCCCTTGTGTCCACCAGTCCTTTTGGGTGGTCCCCTTTCCTCAGTGTGTAGTTATATGAGTAATGGCTTCAGGACTATTTGGGAAGGAAATGGAGGGAAACATTTCCAGGAATACTTACTGTGGTCTTACAGGATCCTTCCATTTGAGGGTCTGGTTTCTTCTTCAGGGAATTATTCCTGTGTCTAAAAACTGGCTTAGCAGCATCATTTACTATTGTCAAATTATGGAAGCATCCCAAGTGTCCATTGACTCATTAATGGATAAAGAAGAAGTGGTATATATTTACAATGGAATATTACTCAGCCATCAAAAAGAACGAAATCTTGCCATTTGCAATGATGTGGATGGAGCCAGAGAGTATTATGCTAAGTGGAATAAGTCAGGCAGAGAAAGAAAAATATCATATAATTTCACTCATATGTGAAATTTAAGAAACAAAACTAATGCACAAAGGGGAAAAAAAGAGAGAGAGAGTGGGAAACCAAGAAACACTCTTAACTGTAGAGAACAAACTGATGGTTACAAGATGAGAGGTGGGTGGGGGGATGGGTTAAGTAGGTGATGGGGATTAAGGAGTGCACTCGTGATGAGCACTGACCAGTGCTTGTATGGAAGTGTTGAATCACTATATTGTACACCAGATATTAATATTACACTGTATGTTAACTAACTGGAATTTAAATAAAAACTTAAATAAAATAACACAAAATTAAAAAAAAACTGGCTTAGGTTCAGAAACTAGGCAAGGGACCTTAACATTTTTGGGGAACAATGGCCCTCAACCTCCTCATTGTGTAGACTTGATTTCTTTTGATTTTACAGTCTGAGCAATACTCTTGTTGGCATCCCATTTATTTGTCCCCAGGGAATCTTGTGTTCTAGAATCACCTCCATAACTCGGTGTCCTGGGCCTGTGGGCTGCCCTCACAACCCCACTACTCACTGTATGCTCGTGTCCACCTGCCTTCTGGCAGATAAACATTGCCACCCAGGCTTTTTTTTGCAGCAGCAAGGTGGGGTTCCAGGGTTGGGTCCCATGATCCTCATCCTCACTGCTATCAATAAATTCAGTACTGCAATGACATCTCTACTGTGGTCCCTGTGCCAAGAAGGCAGCCACAGTTGAACTTCTTTGCTCTGGTAAGTGGTATGTCCTCTGGTGGGTTTTCTGCCCTTACATGGTATATCCACTGTGGTACCCCCCCCCCCCCCGCCCCCCAACCAGCTGTTTCATCCTTATTCTGTTATCTGCCACCATAGTTCTGGAATTTCTACTTCACTTAGTGTGGCCCTTTGCCTTTTCTATGCTTCTAGGAATCATCCTAGTAAAGCACGTGCACCGTCTCCCGGGATCCTTGCCAGGGTGTTATATCACGTATCCCGGGAGAGCACTCCCAAAGCGATAAACCCTCCATTATTGAACCTTATGTTCTGCCTTCCTTGGTGGAGCATTCTCAGGATCTAGGCCATGTGTACCCTCCTCACTCCTGTGGCCACAAATGTCCTGCCTCTCCCTTGTGGTGTGGTCTCCTGTGGCCCCGCCAGTGTGCCTCCACTTAAGGCCATAGCCATCCAATTTCATTATCCTTATTGTCACTATGTTGCCTATATTTCTCCAATTCCTGGTACATTACACCAGCCAGTGCTGTTCTTTCCACCAGTGTACCACCCCAGTCCACCACAGTTAAGAATTTTAACAATTACGTTGCTACCTTGTGCCACCTAGTGCCACACAGTCCCACCAGTGATGGGATCCTCACTGTCAACTGTGTGATCCAGCTCCCAAATCCTGACCTACTGTCAGCTTTCTCAGACTACATCTGGTGCCAGTTGGAGATTAGCATACTTATTAGGAATTGCTCTTAGGATCCTGTGGACCCTGTGGAAGTGAAGGGAAATTGAGCTGAGATGCAGTCTGGGTAGCAGCCTCAGCTGACCCTGGAGGGAGTTCAGAAGCTGGGGTGGCATGACCCTTTAAGATTGTCCCAAGTTGGGGCAAGAGGGCTGAGTCTTTAAACCCCCATATCAAAGAGTCATTGGATTCAGGATACTTTGGTAAGGGGCCTTGACCTTGGCAATGTGGCTGTGTGAGCTGAGGTGATTTGTGTAGAGGCTGACAGCTGAGGGCTTTTTGCTGGTGGCCCACCTAGGAGCTGGGAGAGACTTTTATCCCAAAAGCAATATCTGTGTGGAGCGTCACAGCTTCCAGTACAGTCAGTAGTTAGGATTTAAAAAATCTTGAATGTGACATCCCCTGATCTCATCTGCCTTTGTTGATGAAATTATCTTAGTAGTGATTTCTTAGTGATTATCTTAGTAGTAAAGAGTAAGCCATAAATTTAAAGACTAAATGCTCTTTAGGGTGAGGCAAGCTCATAGGGAAGTGAGAACAACAGGGTTTGACTTTGTGACCTTGAGCAAACTCCTTCATCTTTGAGCCTCCTTTCTCTGGACTAGAACGCCAATCCCTGCTTACTTTCTGTTGGTTGAGAATCTTATTAGCCATGAGACAGTATATTTGAATGAGGTACCTCTGATTTTAAAGCTTCAGCCAACCGAATACGGTTTCCTGTGCACTATTACAAGTGACAAGTGAATGGAAGGATCCCTCTTTTCCAAAAGAGTTTCCCTACACAAAAAAAAGCTCATGTCACTGGAAGTCTTTTCAGGGTTCTACAGTCTTGGGAAAGGAGGCATACTAGGTTGTTGTCACTCATTCACACCCTAGGACATGGAGGAGCCTCCAGATGTGAAGAGAGGGGTAGGGGCCCCAGGAGGGAGCAAGGTGTGTGTTGAAAATATGCTGCCCAGCTCTGGCTGTCTACCGATGTTTGCCTCACTGGCTAGGCTAACTAGGCTGGGCTGGCTGCTGCTCACTGGATTGCTCTGCTGGGAGCTTGGAGCTCTCCTATGGCAACATAGGAGCTTGCCTATTTTTCTAGTTAGATTCCAAGTCATCGAGTGTTTCACTCAAGTCCTACTGAGTTGCACAGAAATCCGAGTTCCTCCGTGGTCTCTGGATCCTAAACGCTGCCAGCCGTGTGAGCAAAGAACCGTGCAGGTACCGGCACCGTCCGCAGTCTACTGAGTAGAAATTGAGTGGCTAAAGAGAACTGATAAAAGGCAGTTTCCACATCTGCCTCATTCATCATTTCTAGTGTTTTAGATTATAGCGAGTGCTCTCCATTCAATCACTCCTCATCTCCTGGCAGGAGGTAATAATGACACCTATTCTGGGCAGAGTGGATAATGATAAAATCCTCTGTGCCCACAAAGTGCCTTTCACCATGTTGCTCTGTGCTCACAGAGCTCAGCTAAAATGCAGCCTATGTTCGATCCAGTCTGCAGAGAAGCAGGCTCAGAGATGGCACGAGACATGCAAAGAGATGTCTGTGGGGAGGGAGCTGGAGGAGGCAGGCATCCACGTGCAGGTCTGACAACTGAGGAAGGAGGCAGGGAAGGAAGCAGGGCTGTGTGAGGAGCCTTGGAAGGACCTCATCACCATGCTTGGTCATGGACTGGGGCTGAAGGTCAACTGCACTCGCATAGCAGGAGATCTGAGCTGTGTGTTTCCATGGCCACTGGCGTCCACTCCTTGCCCTGCACAAATCTCTCCTCTTTACAGCTCAGGGAGCAGCTTCTTCATAGTCCCTGCCCATCTCTCTTCCTGAGGGCAGGGGAGGGGGGCTAGGAGAGGAATGGGATGAACAACCCATTGCGGTTGGTCCCAGGGTCCCCGGGGGCTCCCCTCCCCCTCCCCCTCCATGCATTCCAAGTTCCCCTCACCCTCAGCCATCACTTTGGCAGGTCACAGTGACTTATTGGTATTGAGTCCCAAACCTCCGTCTCCAGGGTCTGAGCCCTTGGTAATCATACCCTTCTCAGGCTGGAGTTGCTATGCCTATCTGTTTATCTGTCTACAGTTACAAGGGGATGAGGGAATACCAGCAGGCAGTGCCCCAGGGCCCCTGAGGAAAGGGCTGCCAGCCCCTCCAGATCCTTTGCATATTCTCACCTCAGGCTACTTGCCTGCATGTAAGACTGGGACCCTGTGGGGGAAGACCTCTTTGCTGGCATTCAAGGCCAACTCTGAATGTGGCTGCTATGCAGCTGCTGTCCATTTGCAGCTCATATCCACAAACAGCTTATGTCCAACATTGAAAAAAATTGACATGTAATTCACATCCCATGTGGATTTGTAAGTTGTTCATAAACCACAGTTGGGCCTTCTGCTCTTTCTTCTTTCTCTCCTGGGCCATAGGTGCAAGCCTGGAGGGGGTCCCGGCACAGCTGTGGTGGGTGGTCTGGGGTCTAGGCTACCTGCTCATGTGGCTGGCTTGTGCTCTCTGGTCCTGCTCAGGCTCAGTCACGATGTGCCATTTCTGTCTCCTGATGGACTGTTGCTGGGCATGTCCCACTTCAGGGCTTGGCAGGTCCTGCTAACCAGCTCGTTATGGACAGCTGTATGCTCTCTCGATTACCTCAGGGCCAAGCATTGTGTCTCTATTGGGGTCCCATCAGGGACTGTTTTCTGAAAGGCATAAAAACACTCCATCGCAGATGGCATGGCCTTGTTCCAGAATCCCAGGGGCCTGCGTTGTGATTCTCCTGCTGGGGCTTGCCAGAGGCTCCACAGTGCATCTTGTTTTCTACCGCTAACACCCCCAACTTGATAGGGTCTTACAGAGACTAAGGCCCACGTAGCAGGACAGGTCTGCTATATATGCTGCATAGACCTTTGCTGCTTTGGGCTCCATCCAAAGCTGGCAGCCTTCCATGTTACCTGGTGTGGGCTAGAGCAGGATTCCTGGGTGTGGGATGTGTTGCTTCCAGAACCCAGAGACGTCTACCCGGCACTGTATTTCTTCTTTGTGGTACGGACTGCAAGATACAGCCAGCTGCATGTTTGGTTTGGAAGGGATATTCTGGCATGCCCCTGACTGTTGGACCTCTAAAAACGTCAATGAGGTGGCAGGTCCCTGACGCTTCGTAGGGTTTATCTCCCACCCCCTGCCACACATGTGCTTTATCAAGACATCAGCCATACTAGCTAGCTACCTTTTGCTTGTCCTGTCTTTAATGGAATGGATCTGTGTGGTGTTCTGTGCAATGTCCAGGAAGCCGGACTATATCATGACAGAGGGCAGGAGAATTATCATAACCCTAAGGCAATATTGCTAATGAAATTATCATTGGTCCCATATGAATGCAGAATGAAAAAGAATGCATTTGCAAATCAAGTATATATCCTGTACTTGAGGCCTTATTCATCTACTCTAGCATTAATACTATGCCCAGCACAGCAGCTACAATTGGGACTACTATTCGGCTGAGCTTGTAGTCTGTAGGCATCTCTAGGATCTATTCGGTTTCTGCAGGGGCAGAATGGTAAGTCTTATATTCTGTTGGTTTTTAATGATGGCACTAATCTCCATCTCCCCCAAGTAATATTGTTTTTGATTTACTCTCTTGGCTTGTGGGGGTTCAGTTTCAGAGTTTCCCCTTGGTCTTTTCCACTATGATAGCTCTTAGCCCACAGGCCAAGGATCCAATGTGGAGGTTCCTCCAACTGCCAAGTATATCAATTCAAATTATACATTCAGAGACTGGGGGAATGATTACTGGGTGAATCCATGGACCCATTGGACCCACTGTGAGTCAGACTATAACCAGGACTCTATTTATTACCTGGTGCCCCCAGGAGAGGGGTGTTACAATGATGCTTTGGGTCTCTAGGTATCAATATTAACTCAGATTCTGTGTCAAATAGTTCTCAAAAAGTCTGGGAGTTTCCTTATCTCCACTCAGTAATAACATGAGTAACTGGGCGTAGGTCCTTTGGAGAACTGGGGAATCATTATAGTATGCACTATAGTGCACATACATATAGCTATGCCATTATGAGTCTGATTGCCCTGTGCACCTCACCTCTTTTAGGCAGTGGGTTCCAGATCTAGAACTTGCCTTGAGTCTTGGAACTGAGAAGGGAAAGTGACTTTTTTTTTAATATTTAGTTTTTAGAGAGAGAGAGAGAGAGAGAGAGAGAAAGAGAGAGAGAGAGAGAGAGAGGAAGCGTGAGCTGAGGAGGAGCAGAGAGAGAGGGAGACACAGAATCTGAAGCGCTCCAGGCTCTGAGTTGTCAGCACAGAGCCTGATGCGGGGCTCAAACCCACAAACTGTGAGAGCATGACCTGAGCCAAAGTCAGAGGCTTAACCGACTAAGCCACCCAGGTGCCCCAGGGAAAGTGACTTTTAAAGAGGTAACCACTTTCAGCCTCTTGTTCCTACATTTTTGCTTTTTTTTTTCTTATAGATGTTGAATTAAGTAATACTCTTGCTTATCTATTTTACCCCTATGAACTCTGTGCCCTATTAACCATCTCCAAATGTTATGTGTGCCAGGCCCCCTTGACTGCCTCCCAGGCCTCTGTTATATTGGGCCCCATCTTCTCATGGATATTAGTGAAACCAGCTCTGTGATTGCTGTTTCTATCATGAGCTTGGCTGAAGAGGAGAGCTGCCACTCAACTTCTTAGTGATGCCAGGTGGATGGGGACTCCTCAAGCCAAAGATGCCTGATGGAGGAGTCTGCATCTTGCTGGGATGAGCCTGCCTTACTTCCCCTGCTGTGCTCAGTCATCGGTGGGGAGCAGCCAGCAGAAGCCTGGCACAAATGTGGTGGCAAATCTAGAGCAGGAGCAGCTGGGGCCATCAGTTGCTTATGCTCTCTGCAGCAGGGCACATGAGCTGGGTTTTCCAGGGGGCAGTGCATCCTCACTCAGGGACACATCAGGAGTGGAGAAGGCCTCTATCTAGCTCATAACATGGTAAAAGGAAGGAACAATTGTACAAAAGTCACTAGGCACAGTTTCTGTTTTTTTTTTTTTTTTTTTTTTTTTTTTTTTTTTAAAACAGGGGCAGAGGGGTGGGGACAGAGGATCTGAAGCAGGCTCTGTGCTGACAGCACAGAGCCCAATGCGGGGCTCAAACTCACAAATGTGAGATCATGACCTGAGTCAAAGGTAGATGCTTAACCAACTGAGCCACCCAGGCGTCCCCAATTCTGTTTTTTTTCTCCCCCTAAAATACTTCAGGAAACTTCACCTTCAAATACTAATTCTTCTCTGTGCCCAACACTGTCTAACTTCAGAACATCTTCATCACTCCAAAAAGAAACTCTGTACCCATTAGCAGTCACTCCACATTCTTCCCTCTCACCTGGTTCCCAGCAACCACAAATCTACTTTCTGTCTCTATGGATTTGTCCATTCTGAATATTTTATGTAAATGGAATCATACAATATATGGTCTTTTGTGTCTGGCTTCTTTCCCTGAGCATATTTTCAAGATTCATCTATGTCGTTGTATCAGCACTTCATTTCTTTTAATGGTTACATGATAGTCTTTTGTATGGATGTACCAGTTTGGTTTATCCATTTACAGGTTAGTAGACAATGTGGGTTATTTCCACTTTTTGGCAATCATGAGTAACTCTGTTCTGAATATTTGGGTACATGTTTTTGTGTGAATGGATGTTTCAGTTCTCTTGGGTATAAGTGGATGGCTGGGTTGGAGAAAACTCTATGTTTAATTTTCTGAAGAACTGCCAAGCTGTTTTCCAAAGTTTTTATAGGCATTTTGGAAGACACAAAAGAGAAGATAATCCCTCATTCCAAAAAGCCTACAATTTACAGTAGATGGGGAGAGGAGATTAACGTTCATACATTGAAAGTATAATTATAATATAGCTTATGAAAAAGAACAAAACCACATAACTCTAAATTAACAGTGGATCTACGGTCATGTACCCTTAGAGCCGGAAGAAAGGAGAGGGGCAGGGAATGATGAATGTGTGCTAAAATAGTTAGAGCTATGCCCCCAAAGCCTATATTTCTACATCCTCTTCAACAAGACAGGATGGGATTATGGAGATAAAGGAGTGGCAACTGCTTGACCCTCTGGAAAGCCTGCCCTGTGTCAGAGAGGTCCTCTGCTTTCTTTGTTTACGGTATGTTACATTTTAAGATAAGAATCTGGTATGGTGGACATAGTTTGAAACTATGTTTTAGATATTTTCTCCAAAAGTGAACATAAATTTGAGTAGAACTATTCCCATTCTCTGATCTGGTCTCCCTTGTGACATTTGTTGTCTGTCTTGTTGGGGTTACAGTTACGATCCGTGGCCAGCAGCAGCGGGAAAGCAACCAGTTCCCAGAGGAAATGAACCCTGAACTCTGCACTCAGGGCCACAGAAAGAAGCATCTTGGGGGCATTTTCTATTTTGGGCTAAAACAATATTGCAGCATGAATAATCATCCACACTTCTTCCTTCAGGCGACTTCTTAATGGATGGAGTCAACTACTTTCCATTTTCCATCCATTTGTCTTGCAGAGACCATATGTGTGATAGGATGGAAGTTATTCCCACTCAATTATTCTGAGATACTTCCTAAGTAAAACTGACATCACCTTTGGTCCGTCTCACTTCGATGTTTGTGGGCAATCTTCTACTCTCTGAACTTGGTAATTCTGCTCTCAGCGACCGGAGCTGGCCACCCTTCTTGGAGAAATCAGCCACCCACATAGCCCTTGAAGACTGCTCACCGCACACTCACCTGAAATTGCTCACCCAGTTTGTCCTTCACAGAGAGATTTGTTTTGAGCTTTAAACACCCTCCTTTCTGAGTTTCCTCACCTTATTACAAGGCTGACATTCATTCTGAATGTTAAGTAAGGAAATCTAGGGAGCGGGAGAGAAGGAAGATTTTCTGTTTGTGCGCCACAGAGCATGTTCTGTTTCCCATTTTGAAGGAGTTGAGACTTGATAATGGACCAGTTCCTTCCACTTGTTCAAATTCTCATTTTTTAGTATTACAACTCCCCCCCCCCCCGCAATTGCATGGTGAATCTGTCTTTATTTTCTCCATGACTAAACACTGCATTTTCCAGCACTTAACAAGTCATTGTTCTGAAAAATTGGTTTCAGATCAGACCCTGCTTCCTAATGAGGCAATGACTTAGTTGGCAATACGTTTTTTTCCCCTGGACTATAAACAGCAGCAGACATGAAAAAAAGCACAAAAGATGGATGAGAAATAACATTATGCAATTGCCCCTCTCCAGAAGGGTCTGTGAGTAAGAAAAGATTATGGAAGGCTCAGATCTTTGATTGAAATTCTATTATTCAGCAAATGCTAATTAAACAATTACTGTATGACTAGCCCTGGACATTGTTTGCTGAAGACCCAAGGAAAAGAGAGTTGCTACAATCCAATCTGGGAGGCAAGATTTTAATCTTGTTATTTCTGTGCTTCTTTCCTATTTCCTATCACATTAATGCTGGACTCTTCTCTTTCTTGGACATCTTCTGTAATCTGTGATTCACCTGCTCTTATAACTTTACCTCCCATTTTCTTTCCCAAAAGGAGCTCCTAATATCTGTCTAGTCTTAAAATTTTTTTTAAAAAATGTTTATTTTTGAGAGAGAGAGAGAGAGAGACAGACAGACAAGACAGAGTGTGAGAGGGGGAGGGTCAGAGAGAGAGGGAGACACAGAATCCAAAACAGACTCCGGGCTCTGAGCTGTCAGCACAGAGCCCGACACAGGGCCCAAACCCACAAACCGCGAGATCATGACCTGAGCCGAAGTTGGATACTTAACCAACTGAGCTGCCCAGGTGCCCCTGTGTAGTCTTCTGATGGGCCATTTTCATTGGCTTTCGCTCGTTCCTTTCCATCTCCCTTATTCCAAACCCCAAACTTTCCATATTTCAGAGTCTGATTCAGGTTCTACTTCTTTGGAGGCTTCCCCAGTCACTACAGAATTTACTGATCATTTTACTCTATTTTCTCAACACTATAGCATGGATCTATGGGAAATACTTTGGTGCTCGCTTATAAATTATTTTGCATTGTTCAATAGTTCCAAGTGCCCAATGAAAATTTCTTTGAGTTGAGAAATTATCTTATGTTGTTTTCCTCTCTCAGAACACTTAACATTCATCTATCACATCCACAATATTTTTTCTGTATCAGGCCTAGTTCAAGGTACTGAAGATACAGTAAGATGAGACAAAGTTCATGCCCACATGGATCTTGCACTCTAGTGGGGAAGACAGACAATAAATAGACCAAATAGGTGATCTAACACCAGGTAGTGGTAATTGATGAGCACAGTGTTGAAGACATGTAAGTTCTGAATAAATTACTCATGTGGGGAACAAATGTGGACCCATGGGAGAATAGCATATAAACAATCTGGTGCAAATTCTTTGTATTTGTGAAGGATCTGTGGTATCATCTTGGGCATTTAACTTTGCTCAGTTTCTTCATCTCTAACATATCTATCATATTACTTTCCTCCAAACCTAGCTATTGGGGAGCTGAATCAGGTCATGTCTATAGGTTGTACTGATTCTTGAAGATAGCCACCATGCTCATGTTCTACAACATGTACACACATAACCACACTGAACATAATATTACTATCCCCTTCCACACTCCAGTGATCATACTTAGTCACCTGCACAATCCACTGGTCTACCTGGTGTTGAAAACCCTGCCTCTGATAACTATTGTCCATTTTGATTCATATTGGATTGAAAGGACTTTAGAATCCACCTCATTCACTCCCGCACATTGGAGGTGGGGAAATTGAGCCCAAAATGTATACATGTCATGCTCCCAAAACCATCTAGTAATTTAACGACAGAATCAGGACTAAGAAACTGAGCTTCAGCTACTTTCATCCTGCCTCCACCCTACTGTGATTTCATCATCTAATCTGAAACAGATCTTCCTTGACCCATACAGGCTGCAAGGCCAGTGTTAGGGACTATTGTATTTCTTGATGTGAGACTATTTTTCCACCAAATAGTGTGCTCTGAAAGCCCACTGTATTCAAGGGTCTATTCCTACTGTGTACTGTACTCCCTAGCACATGGATGTATCCAGCAAATGTTGGATGAATGAAGGTATTAGTGAATAATTTAAGTATGTCTTATTTTTGTGAGAAATACATTTCTAAAAAGTGATATGCAAAATGAACTTCAGCAAATAGAATATGACTTTATTCTTGATTCCTATTTGGAGAAGAAAGATGACTATCCTTATTTTTTTAAAACTGTTTATTTATTTTTGAGAGAGAGAGCATGAGCAGAAGAGGGGTAGAGAGAGAAAGGGGGACACAGGGTCCTAAGAGGGCTCCCTGCTGACAGCAGTGAGCTCAATGAGGGGCTTGAACGCACGAACTGAACTGTGAGATCATAACCTGAGCCGAAGTTGGATGCTCAACTGACTGAGCCACCCAGGCACCCCAATATTGAATTTTCTTAAAGCTAGCTCCACCTTTGGTGTGCATACATATGTGTGCGTGTGCGTGTGTGTGTGTGTGTGTGAGTGTGTGTGTGTGTGTGTGTGTGTATGTGTTCGCATATTGAAAACCCAAGCTCGGGTTGGAGTGGCCGAGAGTGAGGAAGAGGGAAGAAGTAGAAGCCACATCTCAGAATAGGTGGTGTCAGTGTAAAAGGCTGACAAGGGAGAGAGAGGGCTAGGAGGTAGTCTGTGTCACACTGGAGAGAGCCTTGAGTGCCAGAACGGAGAGAGAGGAGACTGCATTGATTTTGGTAAGTCTTTGAAGATTTTTAACAGTTTATAATAACTTCAGTCTGCCCTCCACTGGTCTTTCTGGCCTCATTTTGTGCCCTTCCCTACTCACAGGCACATACCCACCAAAATAATGATCTACCTGCATGTTACCAAACTCTCCCTGTTCTAATGGCACCTGTATCTTCCTTTTCTCTCCCATCCCTTTATTTACAATGAACTCTAACTTGTTCTTGAGGTTTCTCCTATCATTTCTTCTAGAAGTCTTTCCTGTCCCCTACTAATGAAGTTGGGCACAGGTCCTGTGTGTCTCTGGCCCCCATGGTTATCTTGTCATTCCACCTACCACTCTGAACTATAATACTTGCTGAATTTTCTGTGTTCATGTCCAGTGTCCATGTCCGTGTCCATGTCCAGTAAGCTCCTTTAAGGGGGACTGTGACATGCTTGCCACTGTATTCCCATTGCCTGGCACATATGGAGTAAGTATTTGATGCATGAATGAAAGAGAATGAGCAAATCAATGCATGGATGGAAACGTATTTGCTGATGACTCTAAGGACATTCCTGGCAAGGCAAATGAAGAAAAGAGAAGTTAGACAGTTTCTATGGTAATCTGGGTAAAAAAGAATGAGTCATAAACTAGTAGCAGAAAGAGTACAAAATGGGGACATAAATTTCAGAGGAGATCTACCAACTGATTGAGTGTACAAAGTAAGGAACCAGAAATGGTTTAAATGCCCTTGAGGTTTGGAGCTTATAAGAATAGTGGCACCCTGAGTGGAACGATAGAAATCAGAAGAAGAAAGGAATGGTTTGGGGTGGTAGTGGTGGAAAGATATGAGTTTGGTTGTCGACATGCTACTTGGGATACTACAGAATACCAGAGCCATGCATGTTTGTATTACTTACTAAAGCTAATTTTATAGCTAATTTTCCCGATTCATGAAAATGTATCAGAATTAAGCTACTCATGACTGAATGGCAGATCTGGCCTCTTTATCCTCATCATTAATCCTTGGATTGTTTGAAAGACCCCACCTTTCCTTTTCAGTTTGGATTTCTAGGTTACTTGGGAAAATCACCTGGTTTTCACACTTCCATCCAGGCAAGGTCCTGTACACCCAGGAAATTAATGTCTTGAGCTTGACTCAAAGTAGTTGGAATTAAGCCCATTTACATGAGAGTCCTGTCAAGTTTCATGACAATGGCAACTCTCCTAGGACAGTCCCTATGACTAGTGATAGTTCCTCCCTTCCTGCAACCTGGGTCAGACATGGGCTGAGACTCTGCATAGGTGGAATGCACTAGTCACAGCACTGCCACTGCCAGGTCAGATGGCAAATGAAATGTCCTTTCTGGTAGGATTCCTCTCAGGATTGGCATTTAGCAAAAAAGAATGCCACTGAGGAAGTTTGTCTTTGGCTTTTTTTGTCACTGTTTTTCTCCATGTCCTTTCGTAATAGATCTTTCCTGCTTTGATAGTCTTCCCAGTGTCTGGAAGCTTCTCTAAACTTCGGGTCTCTTGAAAAGAATAAGGTCATACCATTCAAACTTAGGTGTTAACATTGGACTATAACATTTTATCTCCCTTCTCTGTGACATTCCTATCTTAATAGGGGTCAGATTCTTAGTAATGTCTGATGATGTTGGAAAGTTGGTTGGTCTAATGGTATGGCCCCCGAAGGTACAGAGGGGTCCTGGGTTCTGGTCCTAGTACTGTTATTGACAGACTCTGTAGCCTGGACCAATTGAATGGATAGAGCCTCAGTTTCTTTATTTACAAAATGAGGCAGTTAAACATCATCAGTGGTTTTCAGCCATAGCAACCGTATCAGTGTTTCCTTTTGTTGGTAGCTCCCCTTTTACTATTCTGAAATGAAATCCAGAGATGAGTTACTTATACACATAATTTAAAAATCAATACAGTGCCTTTACTGTAATAGAGAAAGACATAAAAGGAAAGTATTTCTATAAAACAATATGAATTTCAATATGTAAATGCTCAGGCCTACCCACACCAGAAGACATATTAGTTAGATGTTTGCAGCTATATGTAGAATCATAAATGTGACAGTTGAACATGCTATAGCTAGGAGTGTGTGGTCCTGGCCCTCGTATGTCATTTTTATTGGCTATCAAATACACCTAGTGGTATTGCTGTCAGTGATGTGATTTTCTGAAATGGTGAACATTTCTTGGTAAAGTTCCAAACAAAATAAACTATGATCTTCCCTTCTTGGTTGCTTATCTTAAAAAAAAAAAAAAATTGGTGTGTATTTAAAAGGGGAAAAATACCATGTACTTATATGTAGAAAGGAATTTTGTTCCATGCTCAGATAATTAAATACATATTTTTTACTTATGTAATTGACCGGCTGGACATTGGGAAGTCAAAGGGGGAAGTGAGACAATGCTCTGCGGAGGGAGGGACTTTTCCACATCGCAGGCTGTTGAATGTCCCTCACCACCACCACCCACCAAACGCTAGTGGGTTCCCTCCAAATTATTAGAATAACAAAAACACCCACCACAATTTCCAAAACAAATTCTAGTGGGGAGAGGCATGAGTGGATGCAGTGGGCAGCGCTGCCTCCCCTAAGAATTACTGAACCGGATGATATTCTGTGTCGGGTTGACCAGGGCCAGGCCCAGTTATTGTGGGACACAAAACTTATTCATTACTGGGGAGGGGGAGCCCCTTCTTTAAACAAAGACTCAAAATTCCAAATACAAAATTAGGTAGGAACATGGATTTATTTACAATGAGAAAAAAATGATAACAAAGTACAGGCATTTTTCATGCTGGTAAGTACCACAAACATCTCAAACCTCTAGTATTTTTTAAATTAATAACTGCCTGACATGACTCTATAATACTTTTTTCCCTACATTTTTGGCACTATACCCTGAATATCATTTGCTGTAGACGCAAGGAAAGATGGTTCAATCTTTCCTTTAACATAATTGATCATATTTTGTTTCTATTAGTGACCATTTAGAAAAGCTTCTTTTGGCTTCACAGATTTTTGTTTGGTTATCATGTAAATTTTTAGGGTTGTTATCAAATTTGGGAAAACTTCTCATTTCTTTTATATCTAAGCTGTAAGAGAAACACATTTTTTTTGTACAGTACCAATCATAAGCACTGTTTAAATTGACAAATACTCATTAACCAGTTTGTCACTGATATTCTGTTAGTAGCTTAATATTCATTTATATTATCTTCATTAAAGTCAGCATTTTATGTCAAGTCAGCAAGAAATTTAAGGGCAAGGATTCCAATAAATTCTATTTTCTGTGATTCTCTCCAAAAAGGAAAATAGTGGTGTTTTTATATTTGCATTGGTCTTATTATCAAGTATATTTCTTTTAGAAGAGGGCTTCCCTTTTGACTTGGCATTGATGAAAACTTTACCCTTCATTCACAACTTTACATGTTCAGCGATGGGAAGAATTTTCCATAGACAAGCATCTAGTGATGCACATTTATTTATTTTTATTTTTATGTTTAACTTTATTTATTTATTTTGAGAGAGAGCAAGGGAGGGTCAGAGAGAGAGAGGGAGAGAGAGAATCCCAAGCAGGCTATGTGCTGCAAGCACAGAGCCTGATGTTGCGGGACTCGAACCTATGAACCATGAAATGATGACCAGGGCTGAGATCAAGAGTCAGATGCTTAACTGACTGAGCTACCCAGGTGCCCCTAGTGATGTGTATTTTGAACCATGTTTCCCCTCTATCTTTCATATGTTTCTGGTGCTGTAGCACATGCTTATATCATGCCATGGCCTTAGCTCTGCTCCTTCATGCCATGATAGATACCAGGTAAGTCAGCAGAGTGGATGATAACATTCCTAGAAGTCTTTCCTAGCTTGGAGGTGAAAGCAAAAATTTACCTCTCTTCAGAAATTATTCTGACCCACACAAATATTTCCCAGCCACACAAAACTAAATGTATCTACAATTCAGCTTTCCCCTATCCAGATTCCCAAAATGACTCATTGTCTAATGGTACTCATCTCTGGAAGAAGTGTGATAGAAAGGAAGTCAGAGCATAAAGAGAAAATTCTTAACAACTATGGTTGAAATATTTTACTTCTGCACATGGTCTTTGAAAAAATATATTTTTTAATATTAAAAAATTATAATTTTATTTAAAAATTTTTAAATGAGAGAGAGAGAGAGAGCACGAGCAGGGGAGGGGCAGAGAGAGGGAGGCACAGAATCCAAAGCAGGCTCCAGGCTCTAAGCTGTCAGTAGACATCCCTGTACAGGGCTCCAATTCAGGAACCGTGAGATCATGATCTGAGCCAAAGTCAGATGCTTAACTGACTGAGCCACCCAGGCACCCCTATTTAAATTATTTTTAAGTTTATTTATTTATTTTGAGAGAGACAGAGATAGCACGAGTGGGGGAGGGGCAAAGAGCTAGGGAGAGAGAGAGAGAATCCCAAGCAGTCTCCACGCTACTAGTAGCAGAGCCTGACGTGGGGCTTGACTCATGGAACCATGAGATCATGACCTGAGCTGAAACCAGGAATTGGATGCTTAACTGACTGAGCCACCCAGGTGCCTCCTTTTTTTTCTTTTTTCTTTAAAATTAAAAAAAAATATTTTAAGTTTTAATATATTTCACATGAATGTATATTTGTGTGTGTTGGAAATGTACAGGTATATATACCTTGACACATCGCTTATAGCCACTCCCAGGGCTTTGAAAAACAAACAAGCTTCATTAGCTTCTTGACAATGTGACTCTGCCCAACTCCCTCTGATTCTTTGAATTAATCAGTAATTTTGAGGATGAGAAGAGCTGGGCAGTCTCACTTTCTATAACACATAGCATTTCCTCTATTTGTGATTAGACAGGATTTTCTTCTCTAATTACATAGCCTGTTGCATTTTTTTTTCCTGTGACGTTGCCAAATTCTGGGTGATAAACCACTTACATTTTTTGAAACTAATTCTGACTGCTGGTGAAAGAATAAATTAACATATTTAACAATTCAAGGAAGACAAATAGCAAAAACCATTGGTCCCACGGCTTCTCCTAGTCCCAGAGGCAACCACCTTTACGTTTTTAAGCCATTTTTTCAAGTTTTCTTTATATTAGAAAAGCAATATTTACATGTCATGATGTCTTGGGTCATCGTTTTTGTCTTGGGTCATTGTTTTAGACATTATTTATTGTCCTCATTCTAACAGATGCAAAGTTTAGCTTCGGTTTCACGGTTTCTTTCCTGCAAACATCCCCCCTCCCCCACCCCTGCGAGCCTTCCACCCTTCCTTCTCAATCAGCATTGTCCTTCCCAGGACTGCAGAGCAGGGTGGTTTTCCTGTACCTTCTTTTTGCCACAATTCTGATGGGTCCTTTTTCCTTATATCATCCTCTGTTCCAGCCCCCAATTCCTGGCTCTCCCATCTTTCTTTTTTCTTGGTATATGCCTTTATTTTGGTGAAATACATTTGCCAGTAGCTTCTTGAAAAAGAGTATAGATGAGACAAAAATCTTTAGAAACTACAAACATTATGAGTGCATATTTTCCACTTCTGTGGAATTCTGGATAAAAAATAATTTCCTTGCACATCAGAATTCTGAAGGCATCGTTCCAGTGCTTTTCAGCTCCAGTGTTGCTATTGATAAGTCTGATACCACTGAATTCCCACTCCTTTGTAGGTAACCAGTTTCTTCTCACTGGATGTTTTAGTATCTTTTGTTTAACCCTACTGCTCTGAAAATGTATGATAATTTGCCTTGCCTGTGTCAGTTTTCAGTCATTGTGTTGGACACTTGGTCTATGGGCCCTTTTAGTCTGGAAGATTGTGCCCTTGGAAATTTCCCTGCTTTTTTTGTTTCTTTGTTTGTTGATATATATTTTTTTGGTTGATAATTTCCTTCCTACTCCTTTGTTGTTGTTATTATTATTCTCTGTCTGGAGTTATTATTCAGAAATTGGACCTCCTGGGGGTACCTGGCTGGCTCATTTGGATGACCATGTGACTCTTGATCTCAGGATTGTGAGTTAGAGCCCAACGTTGGATGTGAAGATTACTTAAATAAACAAAACAAAACAAAAAGAAATTGGACCTCTTGGATTGTTCCTACTTTCCTTTTTTTTTTCCATTATTATAGTCCATTTCTTGGCCTTTTTTGTTTTACTTCTAATTTTAGGGAGATTTTCCTAGATTTCAAAATTTTTATGTATTTTTAACATAAAAAGGTTTTTTTCATTCTTTTTTTAAATTTAATTTTTAATTTTTTTAAATTTACATCCAAATTAGTTAGCATATAGTGCAACAATGATTTCAGGGGTGGGTTCCTTAGTGCCCCTTACCCATTTACCCCCCCCCACAACCCCTCCAATAACCCTCAGTTTGTTCTCCATATTTATGAGTCTCTTCTGTTTTGTTCCCCTCCCTGTTTTTACATTATTTTTGTTTCCCTTCCCAATGTTCATCTGTTTTGTCTCTTAAAGTCCTCATATGAGTGAAGTCATATGATTTTTGTCTTTCTCTGACTGACTAATTTCACTTGGCATAATACCCTCCAGTTCCATCCATGTAGTTGCAAATGGCAAGATTTCATTCTTTTTGATTGCCAAGTAATACTCCATTGTATATATATACCACATCTTCTTTATCCATTCATCCATCGAGGGACATTTGGGCTCTTTCCATACTTTGGCTATTGTTGATAGGGCTGCTATAAACATGGGGGTGCATGTGTCCCTTCAAAACAGCACACCTGTATCCCGTGGATAAATGCCTAATAGTGCCATTGCTGGGTCATAGGGTGTTCTATTTTAGGTTTTTGAGGAACCTCCATACTATTTTCCAGAGTGGCTGCATCAGCGTGCATTCCCATTTTTCATTCTTGAAGTATGACTTTAAAGCTTTTATATATAGTATTATTATTTCAAGGATGAAATATTTTTTCTTGTTTCTCTGAGATTCTTAATGAGTTTTTTCCTGCTCCCTGGATTGTAGCTGTTTTCTCCGAGTTTTTGTTTGCTTTATTTTCTCCTATCATATTAGAAATATTTCTAATATTTCTCAAATGTCTGATGACCCTAGGCTGTCTATTCATATTTAAGGATGAGGTCTAAAGAGCTGTTTGTGTATCTCAAAATATATCTAGAATCTTACCACTTCTCACCATTGGCACCTGTACCATCTTGTTCCAAACCACCATCATGTCTTGCCTGGATCGTTGCAAGTGTCTCCTAATTGGTCTCCCTGGTTCCATACCAATGCCTTATAGACTATTCCCAACAGAGGCTGGAGTGATCTTTTAAAAATGTAAGTCATATTATGTCACTTCCTCTCCAAATGCTCTAATTGATGGCTCTCTGTCTTATTCCAGATAAAAATCAAAGTCCTTATGATGATATATTAGTTTTCTATGCTGTGTAACAAGTTGCCATAAATTTAGTGGCTTAAAATAATACACATTTATTATTTCACAGCCTCTGTGGTTCAGAAGTCCAGGCCTGACTTAGCTGGTTCCTCTGCTTTGGGTCTTACCAGGCTGCAGTCAAGGTATTGGCCAGGGTTATGTTCTCATCTAGAGGCTCGACTAGGGAAGCACCTGTTTTCTAACTTGTGCAGTTGTTCCTTGCAGTGGTAGGATTCATAGAAGTTTGCCTCCTCAAGCCAGGAAGGAGAGAGAGAGAGAGACAGAGACAGAAACAGAGAGAGACAGAGACTAAGGTGACTCTTTTAGCAAGACAGCCTCACATAATGCAACATAACCGTGAGAGAGACATTCTCTCATCTTTGCTGTAATCTTTTGGTTAGAATCAAGTCACAGATCTTGTCCACACTCAGAAGTAGGGAGTTACAAGAGGTGAAGGTGGGGTGCCAACTTGACTCTGTGCTGCAAATGCTCTATATGGCCTGACTCTCTGTTCCCTCTCTGACCTTGTTTCCTACAGTTGTCATTCTTATTTACTCTGTGATAGCCACAGGAATGTTGGGGCTTTTGAATTTTCTCTTCCCTCTGCCTAGAACCTCTCTACTCCCAAGTATCCATCTGTATGACCCACTTTCTCACCTCCTTCATGTCTGTGTTCAGGTGTCACCTTCTCAGTGGATCCTTCTCTGATCACCTTATTTAGAAGTACTGGCATTTCCAAGTCCCCTTTCCTGCTTTAGTTTTCTCCATACACTATGTCATTTACTGATTTGTTGTGTTTACTATCTGTTTTTCCATACTAGAATGGAGGCTCTATGAAGACAGAGATTTCTGTTTTGTTTACTATGGAATTCCTTGTACCTAAAACATAGTAGTCACTTCGTAAATATTTATTAAATGAATGAATGTGATGTGCAAGTCTGATGGGCTCAACCCATCAGGGACAAATGGATGGGTGGTTGGCTGGCTTTTTTGGGGGGACTTTCAAATATCAGCATCTGTAGGTCTTTGTTCATGGATCACCCAACTTCCCCAAGAAAGGATCACCCAATACCTGCCCAAGAATTGTGAGAATCCTGGCTGCCATTATTTTGTAGCTATGCAGGGGGAGGGGCTGAGGTTCTTATATTCATTTGCAAGTTATTTCTTTACCTCCCAATTTTTAGTTCTGCTCCTTCCAAAAACCCTCTCCTCTCTAAGCCGAATATCCTCTAGACTGTAGGAAGGGGAATCAATTGAATATACAAGGTGGCGGTTAGGATCTTGGGGTTTATCTGCTGCCTGTGGCTCACCTCTGCTTTCTATCTGGTGCTTAACATTTCCTGAATTCTTCTAGAATTCATGTGGGTGAATTAGCTTCTCTTTCACTAGCATCATTTTTTTGTATGCCCTCAGGTTTGACCTTTTTCTGTTCTGTTAAGTCATTCAACCTTCCTCCATCCACTTTCTGACTTTATGTGGAGTTTATCTCTTTCGTTTCTTTTCTTCCTTGTTTTGGAGAGTTTTGAGAGAAGAAGGCCATCTTGATCCTGAAAAATCCCCGAAAACATTTTCATCCAGATGTTTAACATCTCCTTGGGGATAGGCTTAACATCTAAAAATATTGATGGCAAATGGAAACTCTTATCAGAAACTGCTTGATTTTGTACTAAAGGTGAACACCGGGAAAAGGATCCCAGATAAAACAAGTGTGAAACGGGATTGGAGGAGGAGGTGAGAAGTCCCATCTACAGTCAACACTTCAGGTGACTGATACCTTTTGATCCTGTAATTGTCATTCTAGAACTCTGCCTTAAAGGTATAATCAGAAACTCGAGCAAAAATAGAGGTACCATCATGTTCACCACGTGGTAGTCATATGATCAAAATCGGAAAAACCACAACAAAATAAAATATGGTGCATTCATTGGAATGCTATGCAGACATTAAAAGAGGTCTTCTTGAAGGTACTTTAAAAAGTAAAAACAATCAGATTTTTAGGACTGTTTAATAACATGAGAAAGAACTCACAATATATTAAAGGATAAAAATAAGATGAGTGTATACTATTTTTATTGTAAGAAATTTTAAAAGGCACAACTCAATTAGAAGCCATTCAATTTATTTTAAGCCATTTAAAAAGATTCTTAAGGTGCACAAAATGAGTGTTATATGCACCAGAAAGTACCAAGTTATGGTTTATAAATGAGCTCTAAAGAAAGCACCTGTTTCCTTCCTTAGGTACCTATTGTTTCTATTGGTAGATATGAAAGGGAATGAAACAGTTACTCTCTTTCAGTTACCCCCATTACCTTTCCTTCAGACCGTTTGGTAAACTTATAAGCCTCCACTTTCCAGCTTTCCGAAATAATCTTTGTATGTACTTTAAAAGAATGGCCTTTCCCAATAGTCTGCCAAGCTTTTAAAAAAAGAACTATTCTTGACCAAGTTTGGAAAAACGTGTAAGTGCTCACTGCACATAAAATCAGTGCGCTCATTTCATAAGGAAATTCTCCAGGAGGACAAATTTAGGTATGCAGATAACATGTACTCTAATGTTAATTGTTAACACTAGAGGAGTTTAGTGGAGGGAAACATTATTGACTTAATGATGATGCCAGTTCCTGGGCCTAAATGCTACATGAAGTAGATGTTGGGAAATGTCATGGTTTAAGAAATAATCACAATGAACTTCTGGGCTCAGTCAGCATTCATCCATCCAATTCACAGGCATAGGGACTAGGAAAGTTCTAGAAAGGACTTGTAGCCCTTGGGGGAAGCAAGAGCTCGAATGGCAAGCAGAAGTTACATTGGGGTGGGGCTCCTGGATGGCTCAGTTTGTTAAATGACCGACTTTGGCTCAGGTCATGATCTCATGGTTGGTGGGTTTTGGCTCAGGTCATGATCTCATGGTTGGTGGGTTCGAGCCCTCCACCGGGCTCACTGCTGTCAGCATGGAGCCCACTTTGGATCCTTTGTCCCCCTCTCTCTGCCCCTCCCAGCTCATGCTCTTTCTCTCTCTCAAAATAAAATAAAACATTAAAAAAAAGAGAAGTTACATTAGGGTACGTTTTTTGTCCCTGTCTGCTTTCCTTTCTCCCCGCCCCCCTTCCTGCCTCCACCTCCGTTAGGAATGGGGAGAAGTGCTATCTGTTTGCTTTGCTGTTCTAGCTGCAGGGGAGCTTTTCAAACACCCACGGGCTGGCACTGACTACACAGTTGTGAACGTCCACCCTCCATCTCTCATATACATTTACAGAGAACTTTACTGTGCAAGGCATTAGGTGAGACATCAAGCTCCAAGGAGCTTATGCTCAGGCTCATGATTCTAGGTAGTTCAGTGGGTATATTCTGTGTACAGTGGAGGTTGGCAGGGAGAGAGATCATTATGGGTAGGTGCCTCAAGGAATAGCTTCTGCTCTGTGCATTTGGCTTTTTGGAATAGGAGGATTTCCCTCTTTTGTTAGCTTGAATTGTATTGTTACAGTTGTGCTTTTGCATACACTTATGGAGCTGTGCCTACTGGACCTACGCTTAGCAAACAGACTTCCCTGCCCAAGGAAAATGCAGGTTGACTCCTGCAAACTTAAAGAGGCAAAACCTCCCTGTGTCTGTCAGAACAGGAAGATTTTGTTTGGTAGAATTGCTAGACACGGGCAGGTGAAAAAATTAGGAAGCTGCACTAATAAACCATAGGTTGAGAGTCTTTTTTTTTTTTATAGCTATTTCAAACACTTGAAGTGATTTTATTGAGGAAATTTTATTGATCAGAGTAAAATACCTGCCTCAGTCATATTAGAGCTTCCCTATTCCAGACCTTCTCATTCTCTGACTTGCCTTTGGAGGATCTGGCATCTCTCTCACATCCTTGGATCCATGTGGCAGAAGTGGTGGTGTTTCAGGTTACCTGAAAAGGGAGGGTTAGGATGGCCATAGCATTTCCATAGTTCCATGGTTGAATCTTGTTCATTGGTCTCTAAATGTAAAGCTGATCGTCCTAGAATGTTACCGCAGTATTCACACTTGTAGAGATGAATTCGGTATTAGCTCGGTCGGTCTTGAAACTTCCCAAGGAGATTTAGTTACTGCAAGGCACTTAAAACAACACTAAGCACACAGTAAGAGGTTAATGTATAGTGATTCCTCAATGGAGAAGTCTTTTGGAAGCAATGCTGTTATGTTTTAAAAGAATTCACATATTTTGGGTAAAGCAGTGGTTTTTTGGAACAACTTGTTTGTGCAGCTTCATGGGACCAAAAAGCTACAGCTGCCAGTAAAGAGAGGCTACCGTACCCTACAAGGAGAAAGAAGGGAAATTTAGATACACTTGAGATTCCAACTTAACCCTGTGAAGTTTATTCTGTCCACCGGAGGCTCATTGCTTTCTCTCGGCTTTTGGATCTTGCAGCCTCTCTATACAATTTATGACTCCATTCATCCGCACAACAGCTATAGCCACGTTTTGGTACCTGCTTTGTGCCAGGCACTATCCTAGGTGCTAGCTGAGCAGAACAGACAGTGATTTCTGTCCTCCTGGATGTTACCAAGGAGGGGGAAAGACAGACAATAGACAAGTAACAAGAATAAACTGTTCATTGAGGATTCTCAATTTATTTGGATATAGACTTGAAACAGCTTTATTTTTTTCCCAGTGACTGCTTTCAACCTTGTTCACCAATTTTCCATTTCTTAGCAAATGTTTGGCATATTCTACAGCTTTCTAGTCAAGTTGAGTGGTTAAAATACGGTCCAGGCCAACTCAGGATTCAACCTGACTTCTGATTCAGAGTAAAGCCTTCCCCCCATGACACGCTGCACTTCTGTTTACCCCAATTGGGAAGAAGTTCTCAGAGATTCTTGGCTTGTCTCTTTTCCTGAGAAAACCTATAAGGGCAAAGTTAGTGGGATGAAATATCTCTCTACTGCAGCTGGTCTCAAGGCTGCAATTGTATCCTTCCTCTGTACCCGTTCTAAATTACCCTCGCACTTGGCTAGCACAGCTGCTAGCTTACCTCATGTGGGGAGGGCTGAACCCTTGGTCATTCCTGAAATATCTGGGATCCAAGTCTGCTGTGTTATTCATGTATCATCAAATTGGGCAGGGGAATATCAAGAGATGTGCAAATGGGCCATCTGGGTGTCAAGCACACTCTTCCCTGTCCCTCTTGTCTACTTGTGGTCCTACCCCCTGCTGAGGAGCAAGATTGATGACCTCTGCTGGTATGGTGACACCTTTCCTTTCCTGCTGGTCTTTTAGACAAGGAGCTCAAAGTGACTAGGTGGCAGCTGCAGCTAAAATGTCCCCTGGTAGAGGTGTTACTTCTATGGGAAACAACATCTCTAGACCCACAAAGTCTGAAGTTGCAGGCAAAGGAACACAAGTTCCCTCACTGGGGATGATAGCAAGTGGGGACACTCTTACTTTCACCTCTTGGCTCTAGACCCATGCATTCTTCCTCTTGGGGACACAGCATAATATAATGGTCATTGCTCTAGGTGTAAACCTGTTTATACCCTGTAGGTATCATTTCTAAGCTGCCACCTCAAATGAACCTTCAACATGCTATTCTACTACACTGCCACAGTGGCAGCTTCTAGAGAGATGAGCAATATGGTAGGACCAGTGGATACCATGGTTCTGTGCCACACAGCTTTACCAATTTTGTTGTAAAATGAGTCCCTTGGTCTAATGTACTGTTGTACAGGGTCTTGTGTTGGTAGACTGGATGCTCTGCAAGCCCTTGGATAATGGTGCTGGCCAAGGCCTTGAGGGCATGAAAGACAAAGGTAAACTCTCAAATCCCAGCAGATGAAATGGTGCCCCTTCCAGGAGGAAGGAAGAGGCCTAATGCAATCAACTTGCCACCAGGTAGCTGGTTAGTCTCAGGAATGATGCATCATCAGGCACTCAGATATTTGGCAGCAGCAGTGGCAAGATCAGCATGGGTGAATGAGAGCCCAGGCTGTTGGACCCCTGTGTATTCTGCATCCATGAATCATCGCTACTCCATTCATGAGCCCGTGGCATCAGCTGTATGGTAGCTAATGACAAAGGATGGCTGATGTCAACTGGCTCCGTCATTTCCTTCAATGCCCTTGACCAACCAGTCAAGCCATTCACTTCTGCCCATAAGTCTATGTATATTCCTACTTCAGGCTACTTCTCTTTCCACAAAAGTGGATGACCAGGTGCAATGTACATGGCTGCTGTCTTTCACAGTCACCCCAGAGTGCAGCAGTGGCCTATTTTTGGCTTATACTTACATATTGAGTCACTCTGTCTGTGAAACATTCTGACTTTTTGCTCTTCTGTCAGCTGTTCTACCAGGACCTCCCAGGTGGCCATAGGTGGGGGTTAAAGGAGACATACAATAGTAGTGGAGGACATGGGAGTCTGGGTTACCTGCTTCGTGCGTTTTTTTGTGCCTTCTGTCCCTCCTCATATTCAATCCTCAATGTATTACTTCAGTCTTAAGAGGTATCATTGTTGGGCCCAAACTAGCTTATGACTTGGTGGGACTGACAGAAACAAATTCACAGTGGGCAACCTTGGCCATATAGTCACCTGATGTCCCATCACCAGACACTCCCTGTGTCTCACCTCCCAGCAGCACACCAGAAGTTTAAAAAATGGTATATAGTTCTCTGCTGTAGACATCACAGCCTGACTCCAGAACCCTTGGGCTTTATGTTGTGACTCTCCTATGGGAGTTTACCATAAACTCCTCATGGCATGTGCCCCCCATCTTCCTCCCTCAATATGCCTCTAGAATCACAGGTTCTGCCAGGTTGGATGGTCCAAGTTACAAGCCTGAATGTGTCGCTGCTTGGACTTGCTACAGAGTCTTTTCCTACTCTAGACCACTTAAAACGTGCAGTCCTCCAATGCCCCGAGTACATGAGTCTGGACAGTATTCCCAGATGTGAGATGTGCTGCTTCCAGAGCCCAGGGGCAGATGTGATAAAGGAAGGTGCCCAAATACATCCAGGCAGGAGGTTTTGGCAGGGAAGTACAAGAATAGAAAGGAGAGGCAAGAGTGTCAAGAGGATTTGTAAGGAGGTGATTATAAAGATGGAACAAAGAACATAGGAGGGCAGTGGAGGGAGAGAGAGGTTGATGGATGTGAGAAGGTGTGTTGTGGCTTAAAGTGGTGTTAAGAACTCTTGTGGTTGGGTTACTGGAGCAAGTAGACCAAAAGAATAGGAGGTTGGAGTTTGACTTGGAAAAGCAGAAGGTGTGTGTGTGTGTGTGTGTGTGTGTGTATGCATGTGCATGTGTGTGTGTGATGACAGTATGACAGTAGGTAGGTGCAATGGAGTGGAGAAAGATTCACTCGAAGCCAGAAGATGCAGAGGCCAATTCCCTCCTCTGTTTTGGTCGTTGTTAATTTCACTGTGGCATGTGTTTTTACAACCACACTTCAAGTTCTTATGTTTGGCACCTGACACAGTGCTGGCCCATCGTAGGGACTCAATACGTACACAAGAAGAACAGCTTTAAGACCTCATGTTACACATACAAGGAAAAATGTGAGGTTCCCTCCAGACCAAAGACCTAGGTCTGTTTAAACCAAGCATACACTGCTGAGTTTACCTGTTAGCAGATGTGGGGTTGCGATGATGTTTGATATTGCATTTGGCGCAGTGCCTGGTGAACAGGAGATAGGACCAGAACATAGAATTAGTACAGAGGTTCTGTTAGGTATTATTTCCAAACCTATTTCCTTCCTTGTGTACAATTGTCTGGTTCATTATTTAAAATTTTTTTTTGTTAATTTATTTTTTATTTGAGAGAGAGAGAGAGAGAGAGAGAGAGCGAGCATGAGTGGGGGAGAGGGGCAGAGGGAGGAAGAGACAGACTCTCAAGCAGGCTCCATGCTCAGCACCAAACCCGATGTGGGGCTTGATCCCACAATCCTGGGACTGTGACCTGAGCCCAAATCAATAGTCAGATGCTCAACCAACTGAGCCACCCAGGCACCCCTGTCTGGTTCATTATTTTTAATGTCAAGGAGAGCCTGCTTAGGTATTTTTTTCCCTTATGTTACAAACTTGTGTCACTTTTTCTTTTTTCTAAAGAAAATTGAGGATGACTTTAATTCTAGGGACACTAAGAAGCTTCTTCAGCTGTGGTGTGTTTCTGTTGGAGGGGGGCACATTTTCCTTAAAGTGGTTGGCTAATGCTGAAAATTCCTTTCACTAATGTGGTGTCTTTCTTCCATTAAAGAAAAGGCTTAAAATGCAAACTCCTGGGCGAAAGATAACATAATACCTTAAATACATATTCAGGTGCACACGACCGAGGCTAGAGTCTTTTCTGAGCCAAAGGGGAGGAGGGTCAGAAGACAATGATGGTGCAGGAGTGGAGAGAAATTGCTCTCAGGAGACAGAAAGGGGCAGGCGGGGTGCAGGAGGTGAGCTTTTTGTCCCATGCTGGTTCTGCCGCCTGTGAGCCTCTGGGTTGCAGGGTTTAGTGGGGGAATATCTGAAGTCATGCTAGTGTTCTCAGTAACATTTCGAGACTGGCAGAAATATTTATCTCCTTAATGTGGGCTGTGCTCTCTTTCTCTCCCTCTTCTAGGATTTCATCTGGCTCGTCAAACTTACATTTCCTCACAAGTGTGGAAATTCTACGTCCGTCTAGTTTTCCTCTCTGTGTCCCAATCCAGTCTTTCAACTACTTCCTATCGCCCATGTATGCAGAAAGGAATCAGTTTACACAGGGACTAAGCAGTGATCAAATTAAAATGCCCCAATGTTTAGGGGTGCCTGGGTGGCTCAGTCAGTTGAGCGTCTGACTTCGTCTCAGGTTATGATCTCACAGCTCGTGAGTTTGAGCCCCGCGTCGGGCTCTGTGCTGACAGCTCCGAGCCTGGAGCCTGCTTTGGATTCTGTTCCTCTTTCTCTGCCCCAACCCACTCGCATTCTGTCTCTGTCTCTGTCTCTCTCAAAAATAAGTAAACATTAAAAAAAAGACCCTGATGTTTAGAAAAGCTGAATTCTGAGCTTTAAAACAAGTAGAATCTTTTTAGAAACTTTCCAAGCTGAAGTCAACTGAGATTCTGAAGATCTGAGTCTTATTTCTAGTTAGACCATTAAATAGCTGTATGACCTTGGATAAGCAATTTTACCTTTTTGGGGGCCTCAGTTTCCTCACCAAACAGGAGAAAGACTCCATGAATGCAACTAATGTATGTAAAAATGCTTGGTGAGCTCTAAAAAAAAGCCATAAGGTTGCTAGATGGCATTTCTAATGTTGCCATCTGACTCTTGGTAAATATCTCACGGTTCACAATTGCTGGGGGAATTTGGTCTGGCTTTGGTGTCTTTGTTCACTTGGTTTTTGCACCTGTTTTAGGTGGTTGAAGGCAATATTAGAATCACTGATAAGAGCTGTGTGTGTGTGTGTGTGTGTGTGTGTGTGTGTGTGTGTGTTTCTGGACAAACTATTCTTCTGAAAGCTAATTCCCAGGCTTGAAAGTTAGGCTGAGTCTGATTTCCACTCCACTTTTCTCTCCCAGAAGTGGTGTTGATGTTTCTGGCTTTTTACTTCTCTTCTCCTTTGAGACCTCTTCAGTTCGAGAACTCATTTAATGCTCCCTTCTCCAGCTGGGAGTGGCCCCGAGTTCCGTTTTTCCTCCAAGATCTGTGAGGAGACTACTTGCTCATTCCTGAATATTCTTTTCCTTGTATTTTCAGGATCGAGTACACTACTTGACTTCCATTCTGTAGTTGTCTTTTCTTTTTTTTTTGGTCTATTTTCTGAACATCACTGCTGCATCAAGAATCCCCTCTGCCTTTAGTAAGATCATGAACGTTGGGCACTGTGGTTCTTCCAGTGCATGTTATTTATAACCCAACTCCTCTACTGTAGCTCAGGCACCCTTGATGCTTTGAAGACTTAAGAGTTACCCTTTCCCCTTTCTTTCCATTTTTCACCCAATGGCTCTGGCTTGACCAAGGAGTCTGGCAGCAGGCATAGGATCAGACCAATCTATGTTTTGGATGGCTTGAATTTATCTACCAACCTTGGAGTCACAGAAGTGAATTTTCATCCCCATCTGCCTTCTATTTTCTGTGGGACATCAGGGGGTTTGGTTCACATCTCTGAGTCTGCTGATTCCTTATCTGTACAATGGGTATAATAATTTCTTGCCTGCTTCAGTTATGAGGAGGAAATGAAATAAGCTTTGTGATCTGTAAAGTACTCTATACATGTAAGTGCCCTTTGTCATGATTATTCTTTTAAAAATTTTATTTATTTATTTTTAGAGAGAGAGAGGGAGACAGAGAGAGCAGGGGAGGAACAGGGAGAGAGGAGAGAGAATCCTAACCAGGCTCTGCACTGTCAGGGAGAGCCTGATGCAGGGCTTGACCTAACAAACTGCGTGATCACGACCTGAGACCAAACCAAGAGTCTGATGCTTAACTGACTGAGCCACCCGGGTGTCCCCTTTGTCATGATTATCATTCTTGTGGCTGATTTTCTAGGAGTTTACCATCCATAGTATCAGTGCTGGGGCTCTGAGACTTGCTGGCTCGCTGGCAGCAGGAAGGGGTACGTGGGAATGGTGGAGAGTGGGCACAGTGACAGAATGGGGCTGTGGTACCTGAGGTTCCAAAGAATGTGAGTGAGTGTGTTCATGAATATGACTCGGACACGAGGTCCCATCTGTAGTCCCAAGATAAGGGCCTCCTTAGCAACACCTTTTCTAATCTTCCTCCTCCTGAGAGGAGCTGGTGGTCAGCTTCTCTTCCTATAGCATTGCCTACCCATGCCACTTAGCTGATTATGTCCTGGTAATCTGTGCTATTTCCTTTTTCAGTTTCTATATTCTTTCTCTCCTACCAAATTACAAGTGTTTCAAAGCCTGGAGCCATGTGTGTGCATGTCTGTCATCCCATAGCGATAGCACATCACAGTGATTTATACACGGTAGGCACCCAAAATGTGTGGTATTTATGTGAAGCTGGGCCATGTTTTTCTTTGTTGAAGATTGGAGGGAAGAAAGTCTTCTGTTATTCTAGAAAATGTTTTATTTTTAACAAAGTCATAAATGAACATACATTAAAAAGTTGAAAAGTGGTACAGGCTTATAAAAACAGTAGTCCCTGCCAACCACACATTCTAATCTGTTCCCCAGAAATAACCACTTCTTAACTGCTTAACTGTTTTCCCTTCTCGGGCATTATCCTCCATATTTATAAGTATTTTATGTGTATACACTATCTCATGATTTGTCAGTTTTGTACATTATCTACCAACTTTAAAAACTGGTAGGTGAAAACTTTTATCCCTCTTTCACTCCCCTCTCCTCATCCCATAATCCAATAGTTATATCTCAAATTTTGGTTAACTCTATTGTCAGTGTTCCAGTGATCTATTGCTGCGTGACAAATAATCACAAAACTCAGTGGCTTAAAACAACTACAGTAATTTTACTTTCCTCCACAGCTCTGGTCGGGAATTGGGAAGGGTTGACTTGCTGGTTCTTGCTCCGTGTGTCTCATACAATCGCGGTCAGCCAGTGGATGGAGGTAGAATAGCAGGAGCTGGCCAAAATGTCCTATCGTTGGAATCATGCGATATGTAACCTTTTTAGATTGGCTTCTGTCACTTAGTAATATGCATGTAAGCTTCCCCCACATCTTTTCATGGCTTGACAGCTCCTTTATTTTTAGTGCTGAATAATATTCCGTTGTGTGGGTGGCCCACGGTTTATCCATTCACCTACTGAAGGGCATCTTGGTTGCTTCCAAGTTTTGGTGATTATAAATAAAGCTGCTATAAATATCTGTGTGCAGGTTTTTGTGTGAACATAAAATTTTCAGTTCTTTTGGGTAAATACAATGGAGTGTGATTGCTGGAATGTATAGTTGGAGTATGTTTCATTTTGAAAGAAGCCGCCAAATGACCTCCCAAAGTGGCCGTACTATTTTGCATTCTTAACAGCAACAAATAAATGAAAATTCCTATTGTTCCACATCCTTGCCTGTATTTGGTGTCATCAGTGTTCCAGATTTTGGCCATCATAATAGGTATGTAGTGGTATCTTCACTGTTGTTTTTATTTGCATTTCCCTGATGGCATATGAGAGAGAGCATTTTTTTTTCAACGTTTTTTTTTTTTTTTTTAAATTTTTATTTTTGGGACAGAGAGAGACAGAGCATGAACGGGGGAGGGGCAGAGAGAGAGGGAGACACAGAATCGGAAACAGGCTCCAGGATCCGAGCCATCAGCCCAGAGCCTGACGCGGGGCTCGAACTCACGGACCGCAAGATCGTGAGAGAGCATTTTTTAATATGTCTTTGTCATCTGTATATCTCCTTTGATGAGGTGTCTGTTAAGGTCTTTGGCCCACTTTTTAATTTTATATTTCATTTATTTTTTGGGGTAGAGTTTGGCCTACTTTTAAATCAGGTTCTTTGTTTTCTTGTTTTTGAGTTTTAAGAGTTCTTTCTATATTTTAGATAACAATCTTTCATGAGATGTATCTTTGGCAAATATTTTCTCCCAGGTCATGGCTTATCTTCTCATTCACCTGATAGTGTCTCTCACAGAGCAGAATTTTAAAATTTTGATGGAGTCCAGTTCATCAATTATTTATTTCATAGCTCATGCATTTGGTGTTGAATCAAAAAATTAACTGCCATACCCAAGTTAATCTAAGTTTTTCCTATGTTATCTTCTGGGATTTTTATATTTTTTGCATTTTTACATTTAGGTCTCTGATCCACTTTGAGTTACGTTTTGTGAAGGGTGTAAGGTCCGTGTGTAGCTTCATTTTTTTTTTACATGGAGATGTCCTGTTGTTCCAGCACCATTTGTTGAAGAAACTATCTTTGTTCCCTTGGATTGCCTTTGTTCCTTTGTCAAAGATCAGTTAACTATATTTATATGGGTCTATTTTTGGGCTCTTTATTTTGTTCCATTGATCTATTTTCTTGTTCTTTCACCAATACCATACTTTCCTGATTATTGTAGCTTTTTAGTAAGTCTTGATTTCAGATAGTGTCGGACTTCTGACTGCTTTTCTCCTTCAATATTGTCTGTTCTGGGTCTTTTGGTTTTCCGTATAAATTTTAGAATGTTTTGGCATTCACAAATAGCTTGCAGGAATTTTGATTGAGATTTCACTGAATCTACAGATCAAGTTGGGAAGAATGGACATCTTGACAATATTGAGTCTTCCTATCATGAATATGAAATATTTTTACATTTATTTAGTTCTTTGATTTTATTCATTAGAGTTTTGTAGTTTTTTTTCACATAGATCTTGTACATATTTTGTTAGAGTTATAGCATAGCTAACTATTTTATTTTGAAGGGTATAACATAAATGGTGTTCTATTTTCAAATGCAAATTCCACTTATTTATTGCTGCTTTATAGGAAAGTGATTAAATTTTGTATATTAATTTGTATCTGAAATCTTGCTATAATTGCTTATTCCAGTAGTTTTTTTTTCTGATTCTTTTGGATTTTCTACATAGACAGTAATGTCACCTGTGAACAAAGACAGTGTTATTTCTTCCTTCTCAATCTTTATACCTTTTATTTCTTTTTCTTGTCTTATTGTATTAGCTAAGACTTCCAGTACAGTGTTGAAAAGAAGTGATAAGAGGAGACATCCTTGCCTTGTTCCTGATCTTAGTGGGAAAGCTTCTAGTTTCTCGCTATTAAGTATGTTAGCTGTCGGTTTTTTTGTAGGAGTTCTTTATCAAGTAGAGGAAGTTCTCCTCTATTTCTAGTTTACTGAGAGCCTTTTAAAAAATCATGAATGGGTGTTGGATTTTGCCAAATGCCTTTTTTGGGCATTTATTGATATTATAAAGTGATATTTATCTTTTAGTCTGTTAATGTAATAGATTACATTAATTGATTTTCAAACATTGAACCAGCCTTGCATTCATGGGATAAATTCCACTTGGTTATAGAGTATAATTCTCATATATATTGTTGAATTCAGTTTACTAATATTTTGTTTAGGATTTTTGCTTATATTTTCATGAGAGATATTGATCTGTGGTCTTCTTTTCTTCTAATGTCTTTGTCTGGTTTTGGTATTAGGATAATGCTGGCATTGTAGAATACGTTAGGAAGGATTCCCTATGCTTCTATCCTCTGAAAGGACTGTGGAGAATTGATATAACTTCTTCCTTAAATGTTTGGTGGAATTCATCAGTGAACCCATCTGGGGCTGGTTCTTTCTATTTTTGAAGATTATTAATTATTGATTCAGTTTTTAAAATAGATATAAGCCTATTCAGACAGCTTACTTCTTCTTTCAAGGGTTTTGGCAGATTGTGTCTTTCAAGAAAGTGGCCTATTTCATCTTGGTTATCAAATCTGTGGGCACAGAGTTGTTCATATTATTCTTTTATTATCTTTTTAATGTTCATGGGATCTGTAGTAATGTCCCTGGTTTCATTCTAATGTTAGCTATTTGTGTCCTCTCTCTTTTTCTTAATTAGCCAGAATAGAGGCTTATCAATTTTACTGATCTTTTCTAAGAAGTAGCTTTTGATTTTGATTTTGTTGATTTTCTTTATTGGCTTCTTCTTTTCCATTTCATTGATTCCTGTTCTTCTTTTTATTGTTTACTTCTGCTTAATTTGAATTTACTTTTGGTTTTTCTTTTTTAAGTAATTCTACACAAGACACAGGACTCAAACTCATGATCCTGAGATCAACAGTTGCATGCTCTACAAACTGAGCCAGCCAGGTGCCCCTAAATTTCTCCCCTCTTTTTCTAGTTTCCTAAGGTGGAAGCTTAGGTGACTGACTTTAGATCTTTCTTCTTTTCTAATATATACATTCAGTGCTATGAATTTCCCTCAAGTACTGTTTTCACTTTACCCGACAAATTTGGTAAGTTGTGTTTTTACTTTCATTTAGTTAAAATATTTAAAAATTTAATTCATGTGTAATTTAGAAGTATGTTGTTTACTCTTCAAGTATTTTGGGATATTACATCTATTTTTCTGCTATTTATTTCTGGTTTAATTCCTTTGTGGCTTGAGAGCAGACTTTGTGTAAATTCTTTATGCTTAAATTTGAGATGTGTTTTACGGCCCAGAATGTGGTTTATCTTGGTAAATGGTCCATGTGGCCTTGAGAAGAATGTGTGTTCTGATGTTGTTGGATGAAGTAGACTGTAGATGTCCATTGTATTAGTTGATTGATGGTGTTGAGTCCAGTTTTGTCCTTACTGATTTTTGACTTGCTGGACCTTTCCATTTCTGAGAGAGGGATGTTGAACTCCAACTATAGTAAGTGGATTTATATATTTATACTTGCAGTTCTACCAATTTTTGCCTCATGTATTTTGATGCTCTGTTGTTAGGCACATACATATTAAGGCACATATTCATTAAGGCACATACACATTAAGGATTATCATTATATAATGCTCTTCTTTAACCCTGATATCTTTCCTTGCTCTGAAGTCTTCTCTGTCTGGAATTACTCTAGATTAAAAAAAAATTTTTTTTAATGTTTATTTTTTTCTGAGACAGAGAGAGACAGAGCATGAGTGGGGGAGGGGCAGAGAGAAAGAGAGACACAGAATACGAAGCGGGCTCCAGGCTCTGAGCTGTCAGTACAGAGCCCGACGTGGGACCCGAACTCACAAACTGTGAGATCATGACCTGAGCCGAAGTCGGTTGCTCAACCGACTGAGCCACCCAGGCGCCCCTAGATTTTTTTTTTGATAAGTATAAATATGGTGTATTTTTTTCCCATACATTTACTTTTTTTTTTTTAATGAAGAAGGTTTTTAAGCCCCAGGGGATGTGAGAGCTCCAAGAACTAGGAGTACACCTGGCTCCCTAAATTAATGAGTGGAGAAAAGCCTCCTGGTAACCAGAATGTCTGCACTCAACTGTTAGATGAGTGAGAAATAAACTTTTTTTTAAAATATGAAATTTATTGTCACATTGGTTTCCATACAACACCCAGTGCTAATCCCAACAGGTGCCCTCCTCAATACCCATCACCCACCCTCCCCGCCCTGCCACCCCCCCCATCAACCCTCAGCTTGTTCTCACTTTTTAAGAGTCTCTTACGGTTTGGCTCCCTCCCTCTCTAACTTTTTTTTCTTCCCCTCCCCCATGGTCTTCTGTTAAGTTTCTCAGGATCCACATAAGAGTGAACACATATGGTATCTGTCTTTCTCTGTATGACTTATTTAACTTAGCATAACACTCTCCATTTCCATCCATGTTGCCACAAAATGGCATATTTCATTCTTTCTCATTGCCACGTAGTATTCCTTTGTGTATATAAATCACAATTTCTTTACCCATAGAATAGAGATTCTAGAATTGGACCCACAAAAGTATGGCCAACTAATCTTTGACAAAGCAGGAAAGAATATCCAATGGAAAAAAGATAGTCTCTTTAACAAATGGTGCTGGGAGAACTGGACAGCAACATGCAGAAGGATGAAACTAGACTACTTTCTTACACCATTCACAAAAATAAACTCAAAATGGATAAAGGACCTGAATGTGAGACAGGAAACCATCAAAACCCTAGAGGAGAAAGCAGGAAAAAACCTCTCTGACCTCAGCCACAGCAGTTTCTTACTTGACACATCCCCAAAGGCAAGGGAATTAAAAGCAAAAATGAACTATTGGGACCTCATGAAGATAAAAATCTTCTGCACTGCCAAGGAAACAATCAACACAACTAAAAGGCAACCAACGGAATGGGAAAAGATATTTGCAAATTGACATATCGGACAAAGGGCTAGTGTCCAAAATCTATAAAGAGCTCACCAAACTCCACACCGGAAAAGCAAATAATCCAGTGAAGAAATGGGCAGAGAACATGAATAGACACTTCTCTAAAGAAGACATCCAGATGGCCAACAAGCACATGAAAAGATGCTCAACGTCGCTCCTCATCAGGGAAATACAAATCAAAACCACACTCAGATATCACCTCACGCCAGTCAGAGTGGCTAAAATGAACAAATCAGGAGACTATAGATGCTGGTGAGGATGTGGAGAAACGGGAACCCTCTTGCACTGTTGGTGGGAATGCAAACTGGTGCAGCTACTCTGGAAAACAGTGTGGAGGTTCCTCAAAAAATTGAAAATAGATCTACCCTATGACCCAGCAACAGCACTGCTAGGAATTTACCCAAGGGATACAGGAGTGCTGATGCATAGGGGCACTTGGACCCCAATGTTTATAGCAGCACTTTCAACAATAGCCAAATTATGGAAAGAGCCTAAATGTCCATCAACTGATGAATGGATAGAGAAATAAACTTTTAATTCATTATGTCACCGACATTTTGAAGTTTATTACTAGTTAGCATTACCTAAATAATGAATTTATCATTCATTGCTAATATTGCTTATTTACCTATTCTCCTTTGTGTGTGTTTGTTGACCAACCATGCCAGAGATTTGTCTATTGTATTAATATTTTTTTTAAAAAAATCTGTGTTTGGTACTATTCTCTACCATTTCCTTGTTTCCTACTTCATTAATCTCATTAATTAATTACTGCCACCAATATTTCTTTCCGTCCATTTGGGTTTAGTCTTTTGTTCTTTTCATAAGTTCTTGAAGTGCTTGGGAAGATCATAATTCTTAACATTTGTTATATTTTAATTTTTTTTCAACGTTTATTTATTTTTGGCACAGAGAGAGACAGAGCATGAACGGGGGAGGGGCAGAGAGAGAGGGAGACACAGAATCAGAAACAGGCTCCAGGCTCTGAGCCATCAGCCCAGAGCCCGACGCGGGGCTCGAACTCACGGATCACGAGATCATGACCTGGCTGAAGTCGGACGCTTAACCGACTGTGCCACCCAGGCGCCCCAACATTTGTTATATTTTAATATATACATTCAGACCTATAAATCATCCTTTAAGTATTAATTTTGTTGCATTTTATGAGTAATTATAATTATTTAATAATGTTCATTGATTTTTAAAGCCATGAATTATTCATATATATGTTTTATTATATTCTAATATACGAGCTTTGGAGGCCCAGTTTCATTATTGCTTTATGTTTGTACTATTTTATTTATTTTATTTTATTTTATTTTATTTTATTTTATTTTATTTTATTTTATTTTTAACGTTTACTTATTTTTGAGACAGAGAGAGACAGAGCATGAATGGGGGAGGGGCAGAGAGAGAGGGAGACACAGAATTGGAAGCAGGCTCCAAGCTCCGAGCCATCAGCCCAAAGCCCGACTCGGGGCTCGAATTGACGGACTGCGAGATCGTGACCTGAGCTGAAGTCGGACGCTTAACCGACTGAGCCACCCAGTCCCCCCATGTTTGTACTATTTTATATTATGAGAAAGTCCATCTGTTTACTTTTTTCCCTCTAGGGTATTCATTGTTTTTTTATTATTTTATTTTATTGAGGTATAATTGACATGCAATATTATATTACTTTTAGGTCTACGACATAGTGATTTGATATTTGTATGCATTGCAAATGATCACTGCAGTAAGTCTGGACACCATCTGTCACCATACAAAGTTAATACAATATTAGTGACTCTATTTACCATGATGTAAATTACATCCCCATGAGGTATTTATTTTATAACTGGAAGGTTTTTTTGATCCCCTTCACCCATTTCCCACTCCTCCAACCTCCCTCCACTCTGTCAACTACCAATCTGTTTTTTGTGAATCTGGATTTTGTTTTGTTTTTTATATTTGACATGTAAGTGGAATTATGCAGTATTTGTCTTTCTGATTTATTTTACTTAGCATAATACTCTCAAGGTACATCCATGTTGTCACAAATGGCAAGATTTCATTCCTTTTTATGGTCAAGTCATATTTCATTGCATATGTATACTACATATCCTGTATCCATTTATCCATTGATAGACGCTTGGGTTGCTTCTATATCTTGGCTATTGTGAATAATGCAGCAATGAATTTAGGAGTTCATATGCATATTTTCAAATTAGTGTTTTTTCCTTCAAAAAGATAGATACCCAGTAATGGAATTGCTGGATCACATAATGATTCTGTTTATAATTTTTTGAGGAACTTCCATATTGTTTTCCACAGTGGATGCTCCAATTTACATTCCCACCAACAGTGCACGAAAGGGTTGCTTTTTCTCCACATCCTTGTCAACATTTGTTATTTATTGTCTTTTTTATAGTAGTCATTCTAACGTGTGATTTGATGTCTCAGTGTGGTTTTGATTTGCATTTCCATGATGAGTAATGATGTTGAACATCTTTTCATGTGTCTGTTGGCCATCTGTATGTCTTTTTTGCAAAAAGGTCTATTCAGATTCTCTGCCCATTTTTTTAAATTGGATTATTTATTTGCCTTTTGTGTTATTGACTTATATGAGTTATTTATTTTGAATATTAACCTTTTGTCAGATAAGTGATTTGCAAATATCTTCTATTCAGTAGGTTGCCTTTCATTTTATTGCTGGCTTCCTTTGCTGTGCAGAAGCTTTTTAGTTCAATGTAGTCTCATTTATTTATTTTTGCTCTTTTGCCCTTGCCTTTGGAGTCAGATAAAAAAAAACAAAACATTGCTAAGACAGATGCCAAGGAGCTTAACTACCTATGTTTTCTTCTAGGAGTTTTATGATTTGGGGTCTTACATTCAAGTCTTTAATCCATTTCAAATTAATTTTTGTATATGGTGAAATAGTGGCCCAGTTTCATTCTTCTGCATGTAGCTTTCCAGTTTTCTCAGTACCATTTATTGAGGAGATTGTTTATTTCTCTGTTGTATATTCTTGCCTCCATTGTTATAAATTAATTGATCATATACATGTGGGTTTTTTCTGGGCTCTCTATTCTGTTCCATTGATTCTGTTTTTATGCTAATACCATAATGTTTTGATTACTACAGTTTTGTAACATAGTTTGAGACCAGGGAGCATGATAGCTCTAGCTTTGTTGTTCTTTCTCAAGATTCTTTGGCTATTCAGAATCTTTTGTGGTTCCAAACAGATTTTAGAATTATTTGTTCTAGTTATGTGAGAAGTGCAATTGGAACTTTGATAGGGATTGCAGTGAATCTGTAGATTACTTTTGGGTAGTATGGACATTTAAACAATATATGGAATTTCATGGAATATATTCCTATTTGTGTTTTCTTTAATTTCTCTCATCAATGTCTTCCAGTTTTCAGTGTACAAGTGTTTCATCTCCTTGGCTATATTTATCCCCAAATATTTTATTCTTTTTGATGTGATTGTAAATTGGATTGTTTTTTTTAATTTCTCTTTCTGATAGTTCATTATTAACAAATAGAAATGCAACAGATTTTTGTATATTAATTTTGTATCCTGTAACTTTATTTTATTTATTTATTTATCTACTACCTTTACTACATATTTGCCTTTTCCATTGAGATTTTTACTTTTGTATGTTTTCTTGTTATTAATTAGTGCCATTTCTTTTCAGTCTGAAGAAGTCTCTTTAACATTTCTTATAAGGCTGGTTTAGTGGTGGTGTACTCCTTTAGCTGTTGTTTGTCTAGAAAACTCTTTATCTGTCTTTCAATTCTGAATGATTACCTTGTTGGGCAGAATATTCTTGGCTGGACTTTTTTTTCCTTTCAAAACTTTGAATATGTCATGCTACTCCCTTCTGGCCTGCAGAGTCTCTGTTGAGAAATCTGCTGATAGCTTTATGGGGTTTCCCTTGTACATAACACTTTGCTTTCTCTTGCTCCTTTTAAGATTCTCTCTTGATCCTTAACTTTTGACATTTTAATTATAATTGTGTCTTGATATGGATCTCTTTGGTTTCATCTTACTTGGAACTCTCTGAGCTTTCTAGACCTGGATGTCTTTTTCTTTCCTGTGGTAAGGACATTTTCAGCCATTATTTCTTCTTTATTTGTGTCTTTATTTCTTCTTCACTCCTGATGGGTAACTTCACAGAGTATGGAATTCTAGGTTGGTGGTTTTTCTCTCTCAACACTTTAAATATTTCACACCACTCTTTTCTTGTTTGCATGATTTCTGAGAAGCCAGATGTAATTAAATGTAATTCTTTTCTTCTCTGTAGGTGAGGTATTTTTTTCATTTGGCTTTTTTCAGGATTTTTTCTTTAGCTTTGATTTTTGAAGTTTGAATATGATATGCTTTCATATAAGTTGTTTGTTTGTTTTTGAACTTAACATGCTTGTTATTCTCTGAACTTCCTGGATTTGTGGGTTGACAACTGACATTAATTTGGGGGTAATTCTCAGGCATTATTGTTTCTAATATTTTTTCTGTTCCTTTATCACTTCTCCTTCTGGTATTACCCCTACGTGTACATTTTACATTTTGTAGTTAATTCACAATTCTTGGATACTCTGTTTTCTTTTTTTAATTTTTTTTCCCTTTGCTTTTCAGTTTTGGCAGTTTCTCAAGCTCAGAAATTCTTTCCTTAGCTGTTTCTACTCTACTAATAAGCCCATCAAAGGCATTCTTCATTTCTGTTAAAGTGTTTTTTTTCCGTCTAGTATTTCTTTTTGCTTTTTTCTTAGAACTTATATCTCTGTGCTTACATTGCCCATCTGTTCTTGCATGCTGCCTATTTTATTCATTAGAGCCCTTAGCATATTAATAATAGTGGTTTTACTATGATAATTCCAATATCCCTGCCATACCCAAGTCTGGTTTGATGCTTGCTCTATCTCTTGAAACTGTTCTTTTTGCCTTTTAGTATGTCTTATAATTTTTTTCTTGATAGCTGGACATGATGAACTATGTAAAAGGAACTTCAGTAAATAGACCTTTAGTAATGTGGTGGTGAGATGTGGGGAAGGGAAGTATTTTATACTCTTATGATTAGGTTTCAGTCTTTTAGTGAGCCTGTGCCTCTAGACTGTGAACTTCCTAAGTGCTTCTCTCTTCACTCCCTTAGGTGGGACAGGATGGCTGTCCTGTGAGCCACAGTTGGATATTTTTCTTATCCCAGGTAGTTAGGTTTTTATAAAATTCCAGAAGGTTAGGCTTTTGGTAGAAATGTTTCTCTTCTGGGAAGACCTTTTTAAGAGCAGAATTCTCTGGTCTATTTCAGAATGGTTCCCTTTTCCCTTCCACTTCCAGAAGCACAAGGGGATTTTTCTCTGATATTCACTGGAGGACCTGGTAGAGTTCCTAGAGATAAAGTTTACATAAGTGTGGAGTTCCTAGGATGCCTATGTTGCCCTGGAGTTCTTATATCTTAGATTTGTCCACACTGAGACTCCAGCAACCTGTCAGTACAGTTCAGAGTTTCCTACTGCAGTACCTGCTTCCCAAGGAGGTTTCTTTTTGTGGATTTCTGCTCCGTAAAAACAGCATTGCATGAAAGTTGTGGTTAATTCATATCTTTGGCAACACTTGTTGTTGACAGTCTTTTTAACCTTTGTTGAATTGTAGGAATTCTTCATTTTGGAGACAAGCTCTTTTTCAGTTATGCTTTGTCAGTATTTTTTCCCAATTCATGGCTTGCCTATTCATTTTCCTAATGACTTTTTTTTTTGTGAACAAAAGTTTTTAATTTAATGAAGCCTAATCTGTCACTTTTTCTTTTTATGAATATTGCTTTCTATGTCCTAAGAAATCTCTGCCTAACTCCAGTTTGCAAAGATATAATCTTTTTTTTTATTTCTAAAATATTTACAGTTTTATATAAACTTTTTATATTTTGGTTTCTTATCCATATTGAATCATTCTTTTTTTTTTTGTATAGTATGAGGTTGAGGATTAAGGTTCTTTTAAAAATCTTACATAGATATATAGTTCTAGTACCATGTGTTGAAAAGAACTTTCCTTTCCAATTGAATTGCTTTGGCAATTTTGTTTTGAGAGAGAGACAGAGACAGAAAGAGAGAGAACATGAACAGGGGAGGGGCAGGGAGAGATAGAGAGAGAGAGAGAGAGAATCCCAAGCAGGCCTCATGCTGAGCATGAAGCCTGACACTCAGTGTGCAGCCAGATGTGGGGCTCGAGCTCATGACTGTGAGGTCATGACCTGAGCTGAAATCAAGAGTCAGACGTTTAATCAACTGAACCACCCAGGCGCCCAACTTTGGCAAATTTATCAAAAGTCAGTTGACTATATAAGCATGGGTCAGTTTCTGCACTTTCTTCCCCCTTTACCATGGACCTATTTATCTATTCTTATGTCAATATCTTATTGTCTTGATTTCTCTAGCTTTATGATAGGTCTTGAAGTCAGGTAGAGTAAGTCCTCCAAATTGTGAGTTTTTAAAAACTATTTTTGTTTTGAGCAATCCGCAGCCCTGACACTCTATATAAATTTTGGAATCAGCTTGTCAATTTCAAAATAATAACAATAATAATTATTATTCGGATTGTATTGCACTGAATAGGTAGATCAATCTGGGGAGAATTGACATAATTCAGTTTATCTTGGTAATGTTTTCTTAGCCTCTTATAGACAACATATAGTTGAATCATGCTTTCTTATCTAGTCTAAAAAACCTATTTCTTTTAATCATTGTATTTACTTAATCCACATTTAAAGTAATTATTGATATGTTTGGATATACATCTCTTATTTCATTTGTTTTCTATTTGTCTGATATGATTTTTGTCCCTCAGTTTCTACTTTCTTTCCATTTTTAAGAGTTGACTTAATAGGTTTTCATATGCCATTTTAATTCCTTTAAGTTATATGTCTGTATATTTTTAGCAGTTGCTCTAGGGATTATGATGCACAATTTAAATTTATCTCAGTCAGCTTACAATTAATACTGTACTACTTTACTTCATAAAATATAGGAAACTTGTGGGGCATCTGGGTAGTTCAGTCAGTTAAGCTTCCGACTTCAGCTCAGGTCATGATCTCATGGTTTGTGAGCCTGAGCCCCACGTCGGGCTCTGCATTGATAGTGCGGAGTGTGCTTGTGATTCTTTCTCTCTCTCTCTCTGCCCTCCCCTGCTTGCATGTGCTCTCTCTCTCTCTCAAAATAAAGAAATAAACTTTAAAAAATATAGGAAACCTGTGAGAGTATAGACCACTTATCTCTCTCTCTCTCTCTTTTTTTTTTTTGCTATTAGTTTCATGTATTTTCACTTATGTGTACTATAAGCCCTATAATATAGTTTTTATAATATAGATTTTAAATACTTCTGTATCTTTAAAACAAATAAAGTGAAGAAGAGAGAAAGTATAGTAATCTGTCTTTACCTGCAGTTTCTGAAAACTGGTAATTTAGGGTCCATCTAGTGTCTGAGAAACTCCTCCTTAGCCCAAATAACTTTATTTTGCATTTCTTCTAGTGAAGTTGCAATTCTCTGTTTTCATTTATCTGAAAATGACTTAATTTCACCTTCCTTTTTGAAGTAAATAGAAATCTGACTTGAATGGGTTTTTTTCTTTTAACACCTTAAAGACACTCTTTCATGGTTTCTGTACCTAATTTTTCTTTTTTTTTAATGTTTACTTTTGAAACAGAGAGAGAGAGACAGAGAGAGAGAGAGAGATAGAGAGAGAGAGAGAGAGAGAGAGAGAGAGAGAGAATGAGCTGGGGAGAGGTAGAGAGAGAGGGAGACACAGAATCTGAAGTAGGTTCCAGGCTCTGAGCTGTCAGCACAGAGCCCGATGTGGGGCTCAAACCCATGAACCATGAGATCATGACCTGAGATGAAGTCAAAAGTTTAACCGACTGAGCCATCCAGGCGCCCTCTTAATTTTTCTGATCAGAGGTCTTCTGTCACTTATTTTGTTGTTCTTCAGTCTATATGTAATATGTTGTTTTTCTTTGGCAGCTTTTGAGGTTTTATTTTTGGCTCTCTACAGTTTGATCAAAATGTACATAGGTGTGGTTTTTCTTGGTATTTATCTTGCTTGCAACTTTCTGAGCTTCAGCCATTGTTTCTTCAAACATTATTATTTAAAAAATTTTTTTAAGTGTTTATTAATTTTGAGAGAGAGAGAAAGAGAGAACATGAGCTGGGGAGGAGCAGAGAGGGAGAAAGGGAGAGAGAGAATCCCAAGCAGGCTCCATGCTGTCAGCACAGAGCCTGACACAGGGTTTAGTCTCACAAGCCATCAGATCATGACCTGAGCCAAAACCAAGAGCCAGACACTTAACTGACTGAACCACCAGGCACCCCTTCAAACATTATTTATGTCCTATTCTTTCTTCAGTGTTTGGCAGTTATGTTAGATTATTTCATGTGCAACCATGAGACTCTGAGCTTCTGTTTTTCTTTAATCTTTTATGTCTCTCTATTTTGGATTGAATGAGTTACTGGCAATCAGTCTTACAGTTCATGGACTCTTTCTTCTGCATCTCCAATTTTTTTCTTAAGCCCATCTAGTGAATTTTAAAATTTTTCATATTTTAGTTCTAGACTTTTTATTTTTTACAGTTTCAATTTCTTTGCTGAGAGCCTGCTTCATTTCATTCATTATATCTATGTTTTTATGTAAGTCACTGGATATATTTATAATGAAATATACTAATTCCAACATCTGTGTTTCGAATTAGTTTCTATGAATTCCTTTTTCATCCCCTTGATTATGCATCACATAGTTTTGTTTTTTTTTTAATTTAATACCTTTTGATTGTATGTAGGACATTGTGGACGGTAATTTTTTCAGACTCTGGGTTCAGTTTTGTCATCCAAAAAGTGTCGATTTTGTTCTTGAAATAAGTTAATTTACTGGGACTTGGGCTCCAAAACTCTGTCTCCCCTGAGGTGGGCAATGGCTGAAATTTCCCCTAACTTCTTATCGCTCAGACTTTTCTTTGGTCTCCCAGAGTCTCCCTCATGAAATGATAGTACAGTAGTCAACAGAGGATTTGTGTAGAATGCAGGCTCAGATTTTGGGGATCCCACCCTCTGTGGAGCCCTCTTTTCTGGGATTTCCCTTATATCTTTCCAACCTCTCTGGTAGCCTGAAGTCTGTCTCTAACATGTCAAGGCAGCAAGACCACAGCTTTGTGCCAGCCCACGCTGGCACAAAGGGACTGCCCTCAGGCAAAAAGCCACAAACATGAAGTCTCACCCAGTGCAGCTCCCATCTTTCAAGGGTTAACTTCCCTCCAGTTTCTGTCTCCTTTAGGTCAATATCCAATCCTTTCAGAGTTAAAATTTTTTTGTCTTGATTTTATAATTGTCATTTGTAAGCGGGACATTTTGATCAAGCTGCTCTACTGGACCCAGACTGGAATCAGCCATAGCTCCCTACAGTACCTGGTACCCTGATTCCTATGACTTTCTGTGTTTTTAGGGGTGTTGAATTAGTTTGCTTCCTGTTGGAATCTCTCCCTGGAGGTATTCAATTTTTACCTTATTCTTCTCTAAGTCATTAACCTTTCTTCATGTGTTTACTCTTCTCATGTACTGTGATTCAGGATTACAAACGTCTTTACATTTCATCCATGATGGATTTTTTTCCTTATTATTGTTAGAATTAACTTCTGGAAAGGAAATGGGAGTGGAAGTGACTTTATTCTGTGCTCTTGAAACCTAAAGTCTCTTGGGTTATTCTTAAGCATATTTAGGTTGTAAATTTTGGGGCTAGGATAGTGTCTCTTGCATTTTCTCGACACCATGGACTTATAAGAGATACATTCACAAAATGCATGCTGAAATCCAGGTGCTTTGCGCACACAAAGCTCTCTGAAAAGTGTCCGTGTTTCTGGCTGTTTTGGCTCAGTTGCTGTCTAAGAAACAAACTTCAATATTCCTGTCTTCTCTGAACCACTGCTCTTGGCCTCCACTTACCCAGTTTTCTTCCAGGGCTATAGCTATACCCTGTGCCTTCTCAGTGATGTGTAGATCATATTGATAGAAAAGTGAAAATCTTTTCACAGGCAAAGCCGACAGGATGAATGCTGTCCATGGTTTCAGGAAAAGTATTGTCCCCCAAGCCTTTAAAAATGGTGTGTGTGTGTGTGTGTGTGTGTGTGTGTGTGTGTATGTTGGGGGGGGCAGTCTAAAGTTCAGTGTTAGAAAAATGTTTATTCCCATGGTTTTCTCCTAAGGTCTTCCTGAGAAAAATAATATAAAAGAATCACTTTACATTTCCAGTGGCAGATCCGATCTGCCAGAGCCCTATTCATCTTGAAGATGAATCTAGGAATCTGGGTTCATGGCCACACTATGCATTCTGTCTCAGAGTAACATCGGTGGGTCCTCCTCCTTAGCCACTAGCTTTCTCATGGACTGATAAACTCCTCGGTGCCTAGAAACAGTGCAGCACACAGACATGCTCGGCCACCCTGGAAATGTCTGTGTTTCTGTATCAAATCTCTGTCAATCCAAGGGTGAAGGGTGTATGTGGGAACCTCCATTTTTAATTAGCCTTTAGGGCACAGCCTGCTCTCCCTGCACTGTCACAACAAAGGGAGATTTGTTTCTTTGGGAAATAGTATTAAGATGCAGAATTGAAATTGTATACATGTCACGTATGAAATGGCTTTTATCTACTTTTTCATCAGTGACAACTGATCTCCGGTTCTGGCTCAGCCATTTACCAGTTGTATAACCTTGGGAAAACTCAGGTCTCAGCTGAATTAATCTAGTTTCCTCCTTTATAAACTGTGGTGATCATGTTTTCCCTGACCACCTACCTCAGACACTTTGTGAGGCTTACAGGATAGCTTGAGCATGGAAAAATGTTATTAAAAATATAAAAATAAATTATTGAGGGGCACCTGGATGGCTCAGTCAGTTGTGTCCAACTTCAGCTCAGGTCATGTTCTCACAGTTCATGGGTTCGAGCCCCGTGTTGGGCTCTATGCTGATAGCTGGGAGCCTGGATCCTGCTTTGGATTCTGTGTCTCCCTCTCCCTCTGCCCCTTGCCTGCTTGTGCTCTCTCTTTCTCAAAAATGAATAAATAAACATTAAAAAATAAGTTATTGATATGACAGCTTAGAGAAGTTTTTCTTATGAGGAGGGATAAGTTAAAAAATTTTTTTTAACATTTATTCACCTTTGAGAGACAAAGAGAGACAGAACGTGAGTGGAGGAGGGGCAGAGAGAGGGAGACACAGAATCCGAAACAGGCTCCAGGCTCCGAGCTGTCAGCACAGAGCCTGACACGGGGGTTGAACCATGAACCATGTGATCATGACCTGAGCCAAAGTCGGATGCTTAACCAACGGAGTCACCCAGGCACCCAGAGGAGGGATAAGTTAAAAAGGGAAACCTTGGTTGCCTTCTGAGAGAGTCAAATTCTGGAAGTAAAACCAGAATAGGACAATGGGGCACTGAGCCTGCAGAAGGCAGGCTGCCACTGTCACTGCCACGCATCCCCTCCTTTCCTCAGCCCTCCCTGCCCCCATGTGGAGACAGCAATCGACACTGGGCAGGACACCCCTCCTCCGTGCTGCTAGGCCGCCTCTGCTGCTGGGCCTTGTCAGAGGGCTGACAATCAGCTCCCTGCTGCTTTCTCATCTTTTAAAATCCAATTAAACATCTCTGGCCACAGCGTGACAATTGTCTGGGCTCCACACAGGAGAACTTCACCTGAGGTGGCATTAGGAAGCCAACAGAGAAAAGAAAAACTTCTTTATCCTGGAAAGATCAGGCCCACAGTTCCTGAAAGGGTAGAACTATCGTGAGGTCTGGACCCATGTTCAGACTGAGAAGTTGCCTGGCTAAATTCCGAACTTCAAGATGTCAAAGGTCAGGGGCACCTGGGTGGCTCAGTCGGTTAAGTGTCTGGCTCTTGGTTTCCACTCAGGTCGTGATCTCCCAGTTCATGGGTTCAAGCCCTGCGTCGGGCTCTGTGCTGCTAGCACAGAGCCTACTTGGGATCCTCTCTCCCTCTCTCTCTACCCCTCCCCATCTGTCTCTCTCAAAATAAATAAATAAACTTAAAAAAAGATATCAAAGGTCAAGTAGCAGAGTTAACCTCATCCACATGGGTCCCTGTACCCAGAAGCGATCTGCTGCTTTCAGCATCAGCCATGGCATAAGGTATGTGTGAGAAATAGCAGGCTTGAGCAGGATGTCCCAGTAGGGAGGTTATGCTGGAACCTTCAGATAGGCCAGGTCACAGGAGACTGTGAAGCTAGGAGTCAGTCGTACTGGACTGTAGGGCCTGACCTCTAACAGGGTGGGAGGATTCTGCAATGGGCAAAGGTGTCCTACCCTGTGGAGTGCCATCTTGTAACATCTTGCCATTACCGATGCTTCCTGACTTTATCCAGCCCAGCTACTCACAGTGCATTGGCACGGTTTTTGCTGAATACCATGGTGGCTTCCCCCAGACACATAGGAGGGTGGATGCTGTATCTGGAAGGGTAAAGCTTCTTGTTCCTGGGGCGCCTGGGTGGCTCAGTCCATTAAGCATCCGACTTTGGCTCAGGTCATGATCTCACGGTTTGTGGGTTCAAGCCCCGCGTCGGGCTCTGTGCTGACAGCTCGGAGCCTGGAGCCTGGAGCCTGGAGCCTGCTTCAAAAGCTTCTTGTTCTGAAAGATGTGCTTTGTGGTCACCAGCCCAACCAAACTGGGAATCCGGACTCCGGTCTTCAATCTGCTACTAACCAACTGGACATGGGAGGAAGCTGTTCTTTTCTTGCGGCCTCGGCTTCCTTATTAATAAAATGACAGGGAAAGGGGGAGCTGGACCAGTGATCTCTAAATCTCCTCTGGGCTTCGCTGTCATGAGGAATAGTTTCAGCCGATGCCATGTTGCGTGTCCGGAGAACTATTCTGTGGGGCCGAGTTTCTGAGGAGGTTTTAAAGATAAAGTAAGTGATTTTCATAGAACGAGAGCACTGATGTAATGTAGCCACCTTTAGCAGATGGGCATTCACCTCATGGGGCGTTTTTCAGAAAGGGAAAGTGATTTGCCAGCAGCTACAATGTGTCAACAACGCTGCCCGGGTTCCATATCTCCCCCCCATCCATGTCCCTCCCTGCTCTCGGCTGCGGAGCTCATGATGTGATAGGAGGGTCACCACACTTGCCCTAGTTGTGGAGACGGAGGGTAAAGGATGAATAAACCGTGGAGCGGTTGGGGAAGACTAAATGGCAGAAGAGAGCCTAGGCTGGAAATTGGCAGAGGAGGGAGATTTAACAAGGCAGGGAGAAGGGAGTGAGGCTTTCTGAGGAAACCAGAAGGCAAGGTTGGCCGGTGTGCCTGGGGCCGGGTGGGGGGCAGTCGGGAGCAGGCCTGGTGAGAGCAGGAAGCCCAGGAAATGAGGAAGGGCTTGCGCCCCCCCATTGCCCCCAGGCGATGCCAATGCTCCTATACCTGCTGGGCCTTGAGACCCAAAGTGTGGCCTGGGACCTAGGAGCTTGCTCGTTGCCTGGGGGCTTGTTTGAAGCATAGCCTCTCAGGCCCATCCCAGCCCTACTGAACCCAAATATTCATTTTAACACGACCCTAGGGAGACTCCTATGTACCTTAACATTTGATATTTTATTATTTTTTAATTTTTATTTTTAAATTATATTTTAATTATAAATATAATTTAAAATAATATAAAATAATTATATATTTTAATTATAAATTAATTATAATTTAATTTTTGAGAGAGAGAGAGAAAGAATGCAAATGGGGGAGGGGCAGAGAGGCTCTGAGCTGTCAGCACAGAGCCTGATGTGGGGATTGAACCCACGAACCATGAGATCATGACCTGAGCCGAAGTCGGACACTTAACCAATTGAGCCACCCAGGCACCCTATGCACCTTAATGTTTGAAAAGTACTGTCGTTTAGGACAATGGTTCTCAGTCATATTGATGACTGGGCCCCACCTCAGACCCCCCCAAGCCTGAATTTTCTGAGGATGGGGCTTGGACATTGGGGATTTTAAGAAGCTCTAATCTGTAGCCAGGGCTGAGAAATGCTGTTTCCATGGCTGTAAGGCAAGAAAGAAATGTTGGATTGGAGAATAGCACAGTGAAGGATTTAAGAAGGATCAGTTAGGCAGCAGTGTGAAGAATGAACTCAGGAAGCAGGCATCAGTGACGGCGAACCAAACACGCAAAACCAAGGGGAAGACAACTTCACCAGGTTGAGTCTTGGTGGTTGAGAAAATGGTTCTGCTCGAAGCGGCTGTGGGGAGTTGGTTCGGAGAGGATAATGAGCGCTTAGTTTGGTTTAAGACATTTCTGCTTAGATTGGATGCTGACTACGCCTGGCAGCATTAGGTGGTGTGGCATTGGAGCATAGGGTTAAAGGGCAGGACTGGACAGCATGGATTTGTAACCCACGATCACAGAGAGGGGAGCCTGAGTCACACAAATGGTCCAAGGTGACCAGATAACAAAATAAAGCCTTTGTTGTGCACATGTTGGGATGGTAGGTTGGGGAGGAATTTTAGAAAATTTTAGGCCAGATTTCTTTTTTTTTCTAAATTTTTTAATGTTTATTTATTTTTGAAAGAGAGACAGAGACAGAGAGAGAGAGAGAGAGCAGGAGCAGGGGAGGGACAGAGAAAGAGGGAGACACAGAATCTGAAGCAGGCTCCAGACTCTGAGCTGTCAGCACAGAGCCCAACATGGGGCTCGAACCCACAAACCACAAGATCATGACCTGAGCTGAAGTCCAATGCTTAACTGACTAAGCCACCCAGGTGCCCTGAGGCCAGACTTCTATGTGTGAACCAAGTGTCCTGACCTCAGTGATAGGGCAAGGAATATCTTTCCAGCTTGACCTCAGCAACCCCCCTGCTAGGCTCAGGGAGGGACACTGCCTGGGGCCACCTTGCAGGGCCCATGGAGTTAGAGCCTAGCCTGTGTGAAGTTCCCCTGCCAACTCTGTGACTCAGCTACACACTTCCACAGTGATATTTTCAGAGTACAATTATGTGTAGCAGAACCTCTTTTCCATGGCTGACAGAGTTGCCCATCTGTGGAGTCGTTAAGCTCTGTGCTCTGAAAGCAGGGAGGAGGTACACAGCGGGAGCAGATCGGGACATGCTCAGATGCTGGAGGCCTGGGATTCGCGCCCTGCACCGGGGCTCCGGGGCCCTGGCCTCCCTCTCCTGGAAGGACTACGGGGAGCTGAGCAGGAGCACACGGGTCGTCTTGGCAGTAGGATGCGAACCAGACTGCAAACACACACCGAGACAAAAGAAGCAGGCTCGGAGCCTGGAGATTGGGGCTCGACTCTAGGTCAGCTCTGCTCCCGTACCGCCATACCACCGGTAGGTAGGCTTGCCCATTTCTTCCTCAGTAAAATGAGGAGTTTTCTGTTGCTCACTGGGCTGCAGTGAGCAGACACAACAGTGCAGGCAAGCAATATAACAAACACACTGGCAGAGAAGGAGGACGAGGACCAAAGGCAATGGGGCTGCCCATTTCCATGATCGTTTGGGAGGTTTTCTATCTTTCCAAGGGCACCAAAAAGTAAGAACCAGCCCAGTGTGGTTCTGGCCCTGTGCTGGTCTACTCATTCTTCCTCCTTCAGCCCGAGACTCCCCAAGTTAGCCCTTAAAGTGGTCTCCACGCCTCCACTCCATACCTGGTTCTGTGAGCACACTTGGCCTTTGCTAACTGTGAAGCTAGCAAACTTGCCTGTAGTGACCCGATCGCCGTCTTTAGGGTATGCTTCCCCAAGTGGGGTGGGCATCCCACTTCCTGAGAACGAGACACTCAACTTCTCCTCCTTCTCTCTCCCTTACCTGAGCGGTAAAGGGCTCGCTGTGATGTTTCCAGCGATAGTGGCTTCTCGGTGTTGGACTAAAGCTTCAGGCTGTAATGATGGGATTTCTGGCACCAGTGCGGTGGGTGGAAATGTGCAGGATTAGATTCTTCTGGTATCCTTGAAACTGTAGTGCACTGGCTTCTATCAAGCTGTTGGGCTGGCCTGGTGGTAGAATATTTCCCAGCCCTCAAAGACATCATAAATTGTACGATCCACATCATCAGGGCTCTGGGATTCCCTGAAATGGGCCCAACTGCGTGAGTTTGCCAGGATTTTGTGGGAACCCAGAGGAGCACAGAGGAGAATGAGCTGGTGTGCTCCTCACATGAGAAGTACCATTGCGACACAGGGGTATTCGCATTTATCACACTGGCAGAATCTCCCCGGAACCAGAGAAAGCTTCAGCCAGAAGAAATCTCACGAAAGCCAGTTCATCTGTATGGCGCAGTGTTTTTTCAAGCATCAGTGTGAATCAGAATCACTTGGAGGACTTGTTAAAACACGGAGCGCCGGGCCCCACGTCAGACTCTGTGATTCAGTAGGTCTGGGGTGGGCTGAAGAGTTTGCATTTCTAACAAGTTCTTGGGCGCAGCCACCGAGGCGCAGCGGCTGCTGCTGCTGTTTCGGGAAGTGCATCGGGGAAGCCTTGGGTCCCATGCTTTGTATTTCCCACACCAGTCTCCCGTGGCCCTCTGCCACCTTGTGTGAGGTAGGTCCTTCCCAGATGGAGAAGCAACTTCAGGAGGTCTGTGGTTGCTGAAGGTCACCCCACTGGTGCCGAGCAGAGCTGGGATTCCGAACCTGTCACTCTTCTTGCCCTTTCTCTGGTTCTAACGCGTACCATTGCCAAGTTGTAGGAGGTCAGCGAAGTGTGGTCCGAACGAGAACCTCAACCTTCCAACTCCTTCTGTAGGATTCTTTTCATTCCCTTTGCCTTCAGCAGTCTACAGCGAGCTATAATAATTGGGGTATTCTGGAGATTTAGGGAGAAATATTTGGAGAGGGAAAGTGAAAGGGCTGGGGGTGGGGTGGGGAGGGGAAGAATCTTCCAAGAAGGAAGGTCTCTAAGGGATGAGAGGAGCCCAGTCAGGCAGGGTCTGGGAAAGGAAGCCAAGGAGAGGCCTTGGGAAGGGAAGGGAGGGGAGGGGAGGGGAGGGGATGGGACGGCAAGGGAAGGGAAGGGAAAGGAAGGGAAGGGAGGGGAAGGGAAGGGAAGGGAAGGGAAGGGAAGGGAAGGGAAGGAAAGGGAAGGGAAAGGAAGGGAAGGGAAGGAGAGCAAGCTGTGGGTAGAAAGTTAAGAAACTGAAAGGCCTTTCATACCACTTACACATTGAGCTTCATGGGAAAAGATGTCCAATGTTCTGTCTGTTAGCTCCTTGGTTTTACTCTGCCACATCAAAGGTCTGGTCTGTTTCTGATGTGGTGTGTTTGCAAAAACCCTCCCATCTGCCCTGGCATTCTTTGTTATTTACCATTAGACTAGTGTCAGTATTTGAAAAAGTATGGAGCGCTTGCTATGTTTCCCTTTCAGCCCCATGTGTTTCTTGTATTTATCAAAATGGAACACTAACAAATATTTATTTGGTTTTATAAGACATGTTGACAATAAAGACTACCATGTGTGACTCCCTGCCGTGGTGGTTATTTTGCTCAATACGTGATTGACTAAGATGTCTTCAGTATATTATAAACACACATTAAAAATAGCAACCTAAAAAAAAAAAGATAAAACTGGCAAAGGGGAAGGTCCATATTTTTGGATGTGATACAGTGCCAACCTGGTTATTAGAACACGAAGCAGATAATCCTTAGTGAGTTATCTAAGTTTGTATAATGAGTCTTATTCAAATAAGTATTTTTGGCTCCTGCAATGTTCCTCTTCATTTATAAAAGTTTCTCAAATTGGAACCTTTTAAAAAGGGGCATATTTTTTTCCTGTGTGTATGTTCTAATAACCTAGGATATTTAAAGATCTGGCCAAATTTTTATTTTTTTTAATTTTTATTTTTATTTTATTTATTTATTTTTTGTTAAATTTTTTTTGCAACGTTTATTTATTTTTGGGACAGAGAGAGACAGAGCATGAACAGGGGAGGGGCAGAGAGAGAGGGAGACACAGAATCGGAAACAGGCTCCAGGCTCTGAGCCATCAGCCCAGAGCCTGACGCGGGGCTCAAACTCACTGACCGCGAGATCGTGACCTGGCTGAAGTCGGACGCTTAACCGACTGCGCCACCCAGGCGCCCCAAATCTGGCCAAATTTTTAAAAAATGTTTATTTATTTCTTTTGAGAGAGAGAGAGAGAGAGAGAGAGAGCACGCACAGGAGCAGGGGAGGGGCAGAGAAAGAGAATCCCAAGCAGGCTCTGCGCTGTCAGTGGGGTTCGGAGCCCACGGACCATGAGATCATGACCTGAGCTGAAATCAAGAGTCGGACACTTAACCTACTGAGCCACCCAGGCACCCATAAAAGATCTGGCTATTTTATCAAATTTTCAAAAGCAAGGTCCAATTTCAATTTTTAAAGGAATTAAAATTTTTAAAAATTTATTTATTTTTGAGAGAGCACAAGCAGGGGAGGGACAGAGAGAGAGAGGGAGAGACAGAATCTGAAGCAGGCTCCAGGCTCAGAGATGTCAGCACAGAGCCTGACGCGGGGCTGGAAATCACAAACTGCGAGATCAAGACCTGAGCTGAAGTCAGATGCTTAACCGACTGAGCCACCCAGGTGCCCCTTAAAGAAATTAAAAAAAAAAAATTATTTTAGAGAGAGGGAGGGAGAGTGTGCACGGGCGGGGGAGAGGGAGAAAATCCTAAGCAGGCTCCATGTTGCCAGCACAGAGCCTGACAGGGGACTCCGTCCCACAACCCTGGGATCACGACGTCAGCTGAAATCAAGAGTCGGTTTCTCAACCGACTGAGTCACCCAGGCACCCCCAATTCCACATTTTAGCAACTGTTTATGAGTGTGATCATGAAACTAAGCAGAGGTTACTGCATTTTTATATTGCCTTTTTGTCAAACAAAAAGAAATTACTCCTAAATTGCCTGAGTACTCCCCACTTTGTTCATTGTAGGGGACTTAAGGGGGTGCAAATCACTCAAGATTTGTGCTGCTTGTTTCTAAAGGTTTTACGGGTAAAATTGATAACCCGAAGATTCTTAATATTTTTATTATTTGATACTCAAGATTCACCAAAAACATTGATGTGAAAGTTGAAGAGACTTGTCAGTACCAAGGATTCATGACTTAGATTTTTTTCTTAAAGTAAGAAACGTAAATAGGTCAACTGTATACATCTTGCCAGGTCTGACAGTTGCTGGTGCCATTTAAATTTCAGTTTTTGTTTTGTGAATGGAATACTTAAACAACTGCTCTGAAGAAACAGAAAGGAAACTATAATGTTCGAACTATAAAATTTCTGACGTTTATTGACTCTGAATCTCCCGACTTCCTGTCCTCATAAATTTGCTCTTGTGGTTGATTAGATGCAGACTTGTGTTATTTTTCCATCACAGTGTGTGAACAGACCAGTTTTATTTCCAGTGGTTAGCTAATGCTTTTAACCGGGAGGTGGCTGTGCAGTGCTGTTGACTAAACCCAATGTTGTATGTGTGTGTGTGTGTGTGTGTGCGTTCACTTCCACATTCAGCATGGGCCATGGGGCTGCACTTCAGTGTGTGTATGTAAATACGTAGTTTACTATTATCTCCATCCTTCTACTTAATCTGGTTTGGGGTTATGAATAGGGACTGTTAAATCTTACATACTAAAGCATGTATGAGTAATTAAAATTTAGCAAAAATACATAGATTATTAAAAAAAAAACCCAATTGTGTTCTGTTATTTTGGGACTATATTGAATGACAGGATGCTGTTAAGGAAAAGGACAGCCACTATGGTGGATTGATATTAGTGGGGTAAGTCAAGGCATAAAGGTAAGAACTAAGACCAAGTAGAGGAACGTCGGACTCCTGATAGTATACTTAAATGGTGTCCTCCCTCCCTCCCTTCCTTTCTCTCTCTGTAGCTGCATGTACTTGAATTCATATAAGGCATATGATTCAACTTGATGGTATGTGTCAGAGGCTCTACAACAATGTTTTAAATCTTTGCAATAAATCAATAAGACAGGTGATATTACCCCAGGAGGGTAAATGGCTTCCCCAAATAACATAGCTAGTGGTCAGCAAGGCCAGGATTTGAGCCCCTTATCAATCTGACTCCAAAATCTAGGCTGTCCGATACATCATATTAGAATGGCAAGAACCTTTAGAGATCATGTTTTATAACCCAATTTGCTTCACAGATGGGAAACTTAAGACTTGCCCCCTTCACTGCTTCCTTCAGTCAGTGTGGATAATGGGGTGTTGACTGTGTACATTAGACTCCTCCAGGATTTCCCAACTGGGGAAATGGAGAGGATTTAGTGCATCAGAGAATCGTAGATAAGATTTAAGAATTGGGTCAAGGGGGATGGGAATGAACCAGTTAGAGGAACAGGAATTACTTAGTTTGATGTGAAATGTAAATCCTGCTCTTCAAGTGAAGAGTTAGTTGATGAAGGATAAAGACCAGCTGGCCTCTACTTTCCATCTGGCGAAAGCAAGAAGTAAGGCCTTTAAATCATGTGGGGTGGGGGGCTAAGTCTGTTGTAATCAAGAAGTCCTGATAGTGGGCGGAGGAGTGGTGTTGGAAGGAGGGTGGCTAGGTAGGCTAGACTGATGAGTTGCTTTTGGTACAGTTTTTCTGTTTTCCTTGCCCAGGCTTAGAATAACATTGCCTCTCTCGATAACTACACTTAAGAAGGAACATCAGAGGGGCGCCTGGGTGGCTCAATCAGTTAAATGTCCGACTGTCGATTTCGGCTCAGGTTATGATCTCGGTTCCTGAGATGGAGCCCCGCGTTGTCAGTGCAGAGCCTGCCTGAGAGTCTCTCTCTCTCTCTCTCTCTCTCTCTCTCTGTCCCTCCCCTGCTCTCTCTCTCTCTCTCTCTCTCTCTCTCTCAAAATAAACTTAAAGAAAAAGAAAAAAAAAAGTAACATCAGAGCTTCCTGCACCAAGGAATCTTTCCACCTTCTGATCTATCTTTAGAGCTATTTTCATGAAGCACAACTGATATTCCTTCTCTGCTCCCAAATGGCCCCACAGTAGCTGTTTGTAAGGAGTGGTCTATGGATGCCTAGATGTAAGGTTGTAGGGTTACCTTACAAATATGGGATACCCCATTCAGTTTGAATTTTAAATAAACAAAAAATAATTTCTTGGTATCAATATGTCCTGCAAAACATTTGAGGATCTTGTATCTTGTCTAGTAATTCCAGCTGTGGGAGCTTAAGACCCTTGCAAGGGGTCTTTGAGGTCAGATCTATTTTCATAGCAACGCTAAGACTTATTTGCCTCTTCTGTGTGTTGATATTTGTACCGATGGTACAAATCCAGGACTGGATTAAAACTGCTGGTGTTTTAATACGAATCAAGGCAGTGACATCAAGGTATACCGGTGGACATTGCATTATGCACAGTGTCTATATTTGCCTATTTTACTTAAGAATCTCCTCAACGAAGCAGGTACAAATTATTAGTTTTATTAAATCTTAACCCTTCTGTAGATGTCTTCTTAATATTCTGGGTGACAAATTAGGACAGACGCATAAAACCTACTGCTGCATACAATGGTCGTCTTAGGTTGTGAAGGTTTGAGGTGGGAGCGGAGCGGGTTGCTTTTTCACGGAACACCATTTTTACTGACAAATTTTGGTTATTTATACCTAAGTTTTTGGCAGATATTTTCTTGAAAATGAATGAAGTGAGCCAGTCACCTCAAAGAAAAAACTTGACAGTGTTTGTGCCAATTATAAAATTTGAGCTTTCAAGTGAAAACTAGAACTTTGAAAAACTTCTATCTACCACTGAGAGCTTGACAGCTTCCCAATATTTAAAGACTTTCTGATGAGATTGGTGGTGATAACAATGAATGTGGGGTTTTTTATACTGTATAATGAAATGTGTCAACATTTGGAAAGTCTCTGGGGCTCAGTAGAGCCAATATTTTCCAAATGACCAATGTATGATGTTACCAAATTATGCACGAGTAACAAGATCCATTCAAAGTACAACATAAACTGATAGATTTTAATAGTATGAGAAGTTTCACTGATCTGGTTTCAAATTCCACATTTCAACTAACCTTTAAAAGTCAAGTTTAATGTCATAGCCAAGAGGAATATCTATAATTATCTGAAAGGGCTATTAAAACAGTTCTCCCTTTTCCAACCAGAGACCTGTATGAGGCTGGATATTTTTCATATACTTCAACCCAACATCCTATCCCTACAGATTGAATGTATGAGAATCTAGGTGTCTTTTCAGCCAGACAGGGAAGAGATTTGCAGGAATGTAAAACAATACTATGCTTCCCACTATTTGGTTTTGGGAAATACAGTTAACTTTTCTTTTCAAAAATGTTAACATGTTAAAGTGTGAAAAAAGTGGTAACGTTATTTAAAAGGGAACCATAAGTGATTTTTATGTGTTCTCCATTTGAATTTTTTTTTTTAATAATTTTTTTTTCAACGTTTATTTATTTTTTGGGACAGAGAGAGACAGAGCATGAACGGGGGAGGGGCAGAGAGAGAGGGAGACACAGAATGGGAAACAGGCTCCAGGTTCCGAGCCATCAGCCCAGAGCCTGACGCGGGGCTCGAACTCACGGACCGCGAGATCGTGACCTGGCTGAAGTCGGACGCTTAACCGACTGCGCCACCCAGGCGCCCCTCCATTTGAATTTTGAATATGGTAAATACCAACAGACAAAATTGACACAGCAAAAGCTCTTTAGGGCCTACCGTAATTTTTAAGAGTGTAAAGTGGTCCCGAGACCAAAGATCTTGAGAACCTCTGGGCTACAGGACGACACCTGGACTGGTGAGCCAGATATTAGGGACATTCTGCCATCCCACTCTGTCCTGTCTTTGCAACCTCACTTATCATCACCATCTCCGAAGTACCCCCAGGAACCAGCCTAACCACCTTACTGATTTGTGCACATGTTCTGGACTCTTCTGCCTGGCCTTTTTGGTTCCTTTACCGGGAACACATGTCCTGACCTTCATCTGGTGGTTGTTGTGTCCCAGCTCTTATCTTAGCATGAAGGCCTCAGACCCAACTTCAGTTTGTTTAAAGGTGTATTTTGCATCTAGTCTTTAGAATCTGTTTGTTTATTTTCCTTAATTAGAATTCCTAGAGTGCCAAGGACCCAATTTTCCCCTCCGTTCATATATATATATATATATAGAGAGAGAGAGATTGAGAGAGAGAGAGAGAGAGAGAGGAAATATATATACAATACTATCTATCTGTTATACTATCTAAGGGCCAAGTGTCATGCCATAAATGTATTGGATTTTTGTAAATATTAGCTGACAATTTCTAGTGCTATCTGTGGGCTTTTATGATCCAGGACAGACGAATCAGTGTATTTAGTGCCTGCTGTGAGCAGAACACTTGGCAGTGGAGGGAGGGGGTTAAGGAGGTGATCCTTGCTTAAGGACCTGTGCCGTGGTCGGAGACACAGGATTTATAGCCAAGAAGTAATTAAACAGGACACGAGAATGTATGTAACCAAAGGGATAACCGGGTGCTGTTAGGCCTTTAGGGACAGGGAGGTGGAGGCAGAGGTGGGTGCATCTGTGTTTGCAGTGGCTGGAGAAATCAAAGAAGGCTTCTGGGAGGAGGCAGGGACTTCCTGGGGACTTGTTAAGTAGGGAAAGTTTAGCTAGAGGTCAGCAAGGCAGGATTTCAGGTCAGCGAATAAACAGGAGCCAGAGCAGAGAGTCAGAAATGAGCACAGCATGTCCACGGCCTAATGAGACTGCTGACCATGGTGAAGGTGAACGGTGTGAGGTGATAAGGTTGAAAGCTGGTCAGAGGATTTTAGCTTGGCCATAGAAGGAAGGAGGAACCAGATTTTTTTTTTTTTTTTTTTTTTGTTAAGGAAGTGACATGGAGTTTTTTGAGCACAGGATGGATTATTGTGGAGGTGGGGCATCTAGTTAGGGATCCAGGGGTGTGAGGTGGGGAGGCTCTGGACTGGGGTACCAGCAAAGTTTTTTGAAAGAAAGCACATGCAGGAACCACTTCCAGAATGTCCGCTGGGTGCCTTTAAATGGGAGTGTTTTATGTATAAGGGCATGGGGATTAAAGCCCCACAATAGTATGTTTGTGACATAATTGGGTCTTAGCACATGTGGGTGATCTGGAGCTGAAATTGTTTATTCTAGCCTTTCCTGGGGTCTTACTGTCTCAGAGACCAAATAATCATGTGGTTTTGGGCAAGCGCTTTAACTCCTCAGTGTCTTGGTCCTGTCATCTGTAAAATGAGGGTGTCAGTGGGCCCTGTCTCCTAGGCTTGTTATGAGAATTACATAAATTCATATGTGTAAAGTAGCTATACTAGTGTCTGGGATAGGAGGCCTTTCCAAAATACTAGCCGCTATTTATTTATTCCGTAATTCACATTAGTATGGGAATATAAATATTTAAATTACCTGTGGGCCAAAGCATTCAGAGCTGTGCTGAATAAAGCCCCCCCCCCCCCACCAAACAAAACAAAACAAAACAAAACAAAACAAAACTCACTGAAGACATTGGCAAGATGGGGCTCAGAAGCTGGGATGGGATAATGTTAAAAATGCAAATTCCATAAACTCCTTAATATCTAAAGTGTAAAACCTGGAGACCCAAGTCACAATATAATCACGTCACTTCTCAGCTTAAACACCACTGGCTCCCACTGCAGAGAAGATAAATCTGGTTTTCTTAACAAGCCAGCAAGCCTTCTTCGACTGGCTTTGCTTCCTCCCAGCCTCCTTCCTCCCCCAGCCTCCGAGGACTGCGCTTCAATCCACTGCACTCCTGCTTATTTTCAAACACATCCCATCCTGGGCTTCAGGCTCCCCTGCCTTCACTCTTCCCCCAAAGCTCATTCCTCTTACCCCACTTATGCCCAATAAAATTAGTCACCTGTTTTTTAATAGGCTTTATTTTTTTAGAGCAGTTCTAGGTTTACAGAAGAATTGCAGAGAAAGTACAGAGTTCCCATATACTGCCTCCCCCAACTGTTTCTCCTATTAGTAACATCTTGGATGAGTGTGGTACATTTGTTACCATTGAGAGCCAATGTTGACACATTATTATTCACTAAAGTCCATCATTTACATTAGCGTTTTCTCTTTGTGTTGTACATTCTATGGGTTCTGACAAAGGCATAATGTCCTACATTCATTACAGTAGCATACAGAATAGCTTCAATGCCCTAAAATTGCCCTGTGCTCCATCAGCTCACCCCTCCCCCTTCCCCCTCATCAGTTTTTGAGAATCAGAATGCCATCTCTTCAGTGAAAAATGAAAACGTCTCAAATTACTCCATTATAATGAATCTCTTTGATGCTTGGGTAGCATTTTCTTCATACCTGTTATAGCTCCTATGTTCCACGTGGTGTTACAGATGTACACGCACTTTTCTTCCTTCACTAGATTGTATCTCCATGAGGGAGAGGATGTAGTGTGGATTTGTCCCGACAACACCTAGCCTGGACCTTGTTCTTTAAAAAAAAATTTTTTTTAAACATTTATTCATTTTTGAGAGACAGGGACAGACTGCAAGCAGTGGAGGAGCAGAGAGAGACACAGAATCTGAAGCAGCCTCCGAGCTGTCAGCACAGAGCCTCGAACCCCCGAACCATGAGATCATGACCTGAGCCGAAGTTGGAGGCTTAACCAACTGAGCCACCCAGGTGCCCCAGCCTATAGCTTGTTCTTAACAGGTGCCTTGTGAGTGCTGGCTGCACTGAATCGTGAGGAAAGGTCAGGGTGGGATTTTGCAGAGTTAGGTCTCTAGAGGCAAGGCTTTAGGCCTAGAGGTCTCAAAGTGACAGATTAACGTGTGAATTTTATATTTGTGTCAGCACTCGGGGGTCTGTGGCTGGAAAGTTCTTTAAAGGCAACTGTCTTCTGTCCCTTCAGATTTGGGCTCAGAAGCAGCCTTCCATGAGGTGACCCAGGCCGGCTTTATCTTGCTACTAGGCCACAGGGCTCTTCCCCTGTCTCTATACGTCTCCCAAAAGAAAAACAAAACAAAACAAAACAAAACAACAACAGCACAAGAGGAAAAAGAACAAGGGGCCTGATTGTTTTTATCCTTCCAGTCCCCATGCCTGTCTCAGGAAGGCCTCTGGAAAACCTTCTGTTTGGTCCCCACTTTCCCTCCCCAGGGGGCCCCCAACAATTGAAGATGCCCAGCATGCTTTCTTTGGCCAAGGAGCACCTTCCCATAAACGCTTATTTCTCAAGTCACGCTGAGATTTTTGCTTTATTTTTGCTTTAAAGACACTGTTCTCAAACGTTCTAAAACGCCGTAGGAACATGCAGATCGGAACAAAAGCAAATAAATCGAATCTTGTGAAGTAAAGCAGAAGCCCTTCTTCCAAACAGCCAGCACAACGTTAAATGAGAACTATCAGTCATCCACTAGATACAGTATTTCCCCCTCTAGACAGGAGCTGCCGTTTGCAGAAACCCCCACCCCACACACTAGACAGTGAAGGTACCAGGAAACGAACTACTTTTCTCAGCTACCACAAGGGAGTCAGCAGTTTAGCGCACTACCTACTCCTTTAAGCAACACTCGCTGTTCGAAAGACCTTGGCCTTTACTTCCTAGTACCTACCCGCACGCACTCGTGGGGGGAGGAGGGAGAGAGAGAAAGAGAAAGCTCTCCCCCCCCCCCCCAACCCCCGCCAGCATCTTTGAGCCAACAGCGGCGCCAGACCCAGCGCGGGGCAGAGGTTGGAGGGGGCACGCTCTGGAAACCCGGTTAGATCTCAAGGTGCCGTTACCTGGGGGCAGTGAATGATCTCCAGACAGCAGGGCTCCACCATCCCCCCGCAACCAGAAAGAGCCAGAGGAAAGGGGGAGGGACGCCTGCCCTGCCGCAGAGCGTGGAGAGAGCCTGGCAGAGCCCCTCCGCACCGAGCAAAGACCGCCCGCTTGCACCTGTGCTCCCAGGGGGCGGGGCCTCCTCCAGGTGTGCGGAGGGGAAGGACGCCGGGAGCTAAGGCGGGCGCGGCAGCCTAAGCGTCGCAGTCCCCAGCGCCCTGCTCCCTGTCACCCCGAAGAAATGCAGGGGAGGTGCGGTTAATCCGCACCCCGCGTCCGCGGGCCCCGCAGGCCCCGCCCGCCTCGGTCGGGGGAGAGCGGGGAGCACACCGCGGCGCGCAGGGGGTTAAGCGGCAGCCGGCGGCCAGAGCGCGCTTAACCCTTGGGCGCCCGCGGGTCCTCCGAGCCAGGCGGGGTGGCGGCACCCCGAGTCCCACGCGGCGGCCACCCCGGGCGCGCGGGCAGAGCGGGGACAGCCCCGGGCCGGGCCCGGCCCCTGGGGCGCGGCACGGCCCGTGGGAGGCTCGGCGGGCGGGGGGGAGGGAGGGGACGGCGGCGGCGGGCGCGCAGCGTCGCCAGGGCGAAGCCGGCGTGCGGCGCGGCGCGGCGGGCGCGGAGCGAGCGAGCGAGCGAGCGCCTCCGTCCCCGGATGTGAGCTCCGGGCGCCCGCGGTCCCGAGCCAGCGGCGGCGCGGGCGGCGGCGGCGGCGGCGGGCACCGGGCACCGCGGCGGGCGGGCGGGCATGGGGGGCGCTCCGAGCGGCCCCGGCGGCCGGGCCGGCATCTGCGCGGCGTCCCTCCGCTAGAGGAGGGGACCAAGCCAATTCTCCTTTGCAGCAAAAAAATTACATGTATATATTATTAAGATAATATATACATCTGATCTTATTTTTTAAAAAAAAGTTTATTTTGCTCCATTTTTGAAAAAGAGGGAGCGTGGGTGGCGAGCGGTTTTTACAAATTATTCTTATTTTCTGCTATCTGTCCCCGTCCCTCCCCACCCCCTGCTGAAGCCACAATAAGGGCAGGGACCGCGGCTCCAACCTATTGGTAACCCCTTTACCCGTCCCTCCCCCCCGCCCCGACGCCCAGCACCGTGCCCTGCACACAGTAGGCGCTCAATAAATGTTCGTGGATGATGATGATGATGATGATGAAAAACATGCACCATCAACGGCAGCAGCAAGCGGACCACGCGAACGGTGAGCAGCTAGAGCCTGGGCACCCGCTGCCAAATCTAATCCTTGTCATGGTCCTCCTCTTCCCACCCCCTCTTCCTTCCCACCCCCTCCCGTCTCTGATGCGCTGGGTGGGTTGAGGGGGCTGGAGAGGATGCTTCTAGCTCGGTGTCATCTACATGGAAAGGGGAGATGCGTGACAGCCACTCCGTTCTCCCCTTCAGGCCTTGAATGTCAGAGTTAATTCTGCATTTGTGGGGTGGGGGCGGCCGTGGAGTCCTCGGAGTACTGTGCCGCCGGAGGGGTGGTGAACCGAGGTGATTCGGGTTCAGTGTCCTCGGGCTCAACTTTCCTCCAACGCTCCCGAGCGATGGAAGGGGGGAGGTGGCTGTTAGACCTCAGCCCGAGCCCCCTTTCCAGCCTCTTCTCGCCTTCCGTTCCTTCCCCGCCCCCTGGTCTCCAGTGGCATCCGGAAAATTCTAGGATTGCCCGGTTTCCCTCTTCGCGACGGTGGGTGAAGCACACCCCGCCCCTGGAGAGGGAGGCCGGGTCTCGGAATCTCGGCCAGGGGGTCGGGTGGAGCGTATTCCCGCTCCCAGCGTCTGTGTGCACACGTCGGTAACCTAGCAATGCCCGGGGAGTCGCTGCCGCTGTGGGGCTCCCCTCCCCAGCCCGGCCTGGGCACCACGTGCAGCCAGCCGCCACGCCAGCCCGGCTGGGTCCACGGAGGCTGGACCTGCTTCTGGCCAGCCCTCCTACCTCCTCCTTGGAGGCCAGGGCGCCCCCCACGACCTCAGTGGGCTCACAGCCTTCCCGAGTGAGCGCTTCCCATGGGAAGGCTGGGAACAACTCCTCCCCTGCTCGGGACTGTCTGCCGCACGCCCCCCTCCCCCGCGGTGCCCCCCCTTCTCAGGCTGCTGGGCAGGCAGACCTGTGCTTCCTTTGACTCTGTCTTGTTCTTTGATTAGCAAGAATTGGTTTTGCAAAGCCCATCTCTCTACCTTGCCACCACTCTCACTTTGACTTCTGTGTCAGTAAAGAGGTTGTGACTCAAGGTAGGCACGTGCCTGGGAGACCTGCCTGGGTAGTGGTCTGACCCCAAATCAGAGGGGCCCTTGCACATGGAGTCCTCTGGAGGTTCTGCGTGTCCGCGGCTGTCAGTCTGCACTGAGATGATTTCCTGCTTGGGCCTCTAGGGCCCCTGGCATAATCCAGTCTGTCTTTCCTAGGTGTAGGGGTGCAAGCTGCCTGCCTTGACTGTTTCTCTGGATGCTGGCTTGGCTGCTGCGGCTGCAATTTAAAATGCAAAAAAGGCCTAAAGATGTTTTCTGTTTTCGGAAGCCTGTGGAGGAAATGAGTCCCAAGCATCATGAATTTTCATTTGCAGGAAGTGTCAGTGCATAATCTAGATATTTGTTATGGGGCTTTTGGTATTGCCCTGGTGCCAGTGGAGGATTTTTCCCCCCCTGTGCTGAAAAAAAACAAAAACAAAAACGCATTTGTGGCTGTGGAAAGATGTTAGAGTAACACCCTGAAAATGATTAAGACTATTGAGTTATTGGGACTGCCCCCCCCCCTTTTTTTTTTTTTGGTAATGGTGGTAGTTACTTTGGAGAAAAGCTGTTGTACGTATCTGTTAACTCATTAGAGATACATGGGTTTTAAAAGTCAGAAAGGGTGGAATAAGTGTGGGATGACTTCAGTCTGAAGCAAGGCATGAGCGGAGGCCTTGTGAAGACCTGGAGAGAGGCATTCACCCCATTGCAGCAGTGGGTCCTGTGCCACCGATACTCTGCACAGAGCGCGTGGATTTCTCTTCCTGCTCCTGAAAAATAGGACATGAGGTTCAAAATGGAGACATGGGGACGATCCCCCTCCCCTCTTACTGATGAGAGACAACCTTTGCTTTTTTCTCACACTAGGTTCTTACCGTTTTTTTTGTTTGTTTTTTAATTTTTCTTTTTCTCTTTCTTCCCAGAGGCAAACTATGCAAGAGGCACCAGACTCCCTCTTTCTGGTGAAGGACCAACTTCTCAGCCGAATAGCTCCAAGCAAACTGTCCTGTCTTGGCAAGCTGCAATCGATGCTGCTAGACAGGCCAAGGCTGCCCAAACTATGAGCACCTCCGCACCCCCACCTGTAGGATCTCTCTCCCAAAGAAAACGTCAGCAATACGCCAAGAGCAAAAAACAGGGTAACTCGTCCAACAGCCGACCTGCCCGTGCCCTTTTCTGTTTATCACTCAATAACCCCATCCGAAGAGCCTGCATTAGTATAGTGGAATGGAAGTATCCTTTTTTTGGGGGAAGTCTTTCTCATTTTCTCTTTTACCATCTGTTCTTCAAAAGGATTTGCGTTCTGAAATGGCACTTACAAAGTTGTAGCAGTCTGGAATGGGAGCAACAGAAAAGCTGTACGGAAAGGGTTTCATCGTGTATACCTTCCTGTCTCCTCAGGGTGCGAGGGGCTGCTCTGAGGGTATATTTAGCTGTGTGTGTGCGTGTGTGTGTGAGTGTTCATTAAATACGAAATGGACCTTTGGTCACTTGACGCGAGATGTTTGGTTTAAACCCACCATTGTTTTTGGGGGCAGTGACATACACTGAACCTATTGCAGATTAGGTATGCTGATTTAAAATGAAAAGACTGCATGAGACTCTACTGGAAAGAAATACGTTTTGGACCTTGAGTGGCACCTTCTCATTCTGGTGTTTGGGATCTGTTTCTGCCACTCCGGCTAATGCTAAGGTTGCTTCTAGCTCTGACATCTGGTGGTTCTGACTGTTCAGGTAGCTACTTATATGAACGCTTGCTTCATAGGGAGGGAGCAGCATGCTCATCAATGCTATGACTTCCCGGAATTTCCTTTTGACAGGTTCCAAAAAAGCATGTGAAACGTGAGCACGAGGGAGCGAATGGAGGGAGAGGCTGGGGTGCGCCTCTTCTTCCTGAGCCCTTGTGAGTTAGAGAGCAGTCTGTCAGTGGGGGAATTTGCAGTTGCTGCCTTTATAAAACATTCTGTCTGGGTCCTTGGACTGGAGTTACATTTCTGGGTGTCTCCTTTATATTTTTAAAACTGAACTCCAGATGCCCCAGGATGGTTGTTACGTCCCAGATCTTGGAAAACCAGGGTCCTCGGCCTGCTCATCCCCTTCCCCAAATCTGGAGGCCAATCCCCAGTTCCTGCCACCCTTCAGAAAAGGTTGACTGAGGCCTCCTTTCTGAGCAAATGGCTTTCTAATTAGTCAGATGATTCATTGGTCTGGGTAAAACAAAGCATTTCCTTTTCCCAGAAGTGTATTTGGGGCTGACAGGAGCCTCAGAGCAGCTCCTGACCATAGGAAAGAGTGTGAATGTGGGGCTTCGCCCACCACGCCCAGAGTGGACGGGCTAAAAAGGGAGGGTGTTGGCCAGCAGCTGGAAGGTGGTGCTGAAACCCCCTTATAATCTGAGTACCTAGCTAGGCAGCGATTTGCATGCCTTCTGTCTTAGCTGGCTATTTTCTGTGCTTACGGCTGCAAGTTAAAATGAGGTAACTTTGTTTAGAAAGGTTTTGGAGAGGGCAGCCAAATGCAAGGGTAGGATTTGAGGGGTTTTCGTGTGTTTTTCCTTTTCAGAACAGATGTCTCTTCTCTAGAGGGAGTTACGGTGTCTCTCGCATAGCTGGGGTTGCGTGGATGTGTTTTCTCTTTAAGTTCTTTTCTGGTCTGAGAATGAACACCAGTGTCAGCTGGGAGGCAGCTAGGTGCATAAGGGGTGCCTCAGTGGCATCGCTGGAGTCGGAGGCATGCTTATACTCTGGCAGAAAGGTCTCCTCCTCCTGAGGTTGGCTTGACATGACTCTGAGTAAGCGGAGACCTGTCTGGGGTCATTAATTTCACGTGGAGTGAAGTAGGAGGCCTGACGCCGTTTCTCTTCGTGCACAGTAATTTGTATATAGGGATTTATGTGTACGGAGTGAATTCCTGGATCATGCTGCTGATTCCCTTTCCCGCATTGCCAGACACATGTGTACAGGAACTAGGGGATGTGGCTGCCAATGCAGGGAGAAGCCTGCCTGCAAACGGGACAGCCTGGAGAACAGATCTTTAAACAACGTGTGATCTGTTTGTCTTTCCAAGTGACGGTTTCCTTCTAGTTCAGGGAGCAGGTTGTAGAAATCCTCCTAAAGCCAGTGAAGCCAGGCCCAGTCAGGCAAGACGTGTGACAGCTTCGTTTGTTTTTACACCCAGGCGAGGAAGGGTGTCCTGCATCTTAGGGGAACGAGGAGAGTTTGCCTTATCAGAAGGAATTTTTAGGAGCGGACCCATCTATTCTCTGTTGCTCTGTTCTGCGTGGCTTGTAAAAGTCTTGTGGCAGTGAGATAGTATCCACCAACACCTGGAAACTGAAACCTGACCACCATAAAGAAAAAGCATTACATCTGGCCTTCCTGAACAGCATTGGTATCTCTCAGATTGCCTGGTCCGTCATTTAAGTGTTGAGAACTAAAACGGAAGGGTGGGGGACGGGGGACGGAGAGGCCATGGGTATGTTTCTATGTAGAATAACAGTGGGGCGGTTGGCTTTTAAAATTTCAGCAGGAACTGCGAAAAGGAAAAACCGAAAAGGAGATTCTGAAGTCTTTTGAAGGGGAACCGTCTCAAAGTTAGATTCCCTAGATAAGAGATTTTGTAATACTAGATGAGTTGAAAGAGTAAATATGAATGAAAGCTAATTGGCTTTAAAAATAAACCCATCAAAATTAGTAAGAGAATAATGTCGTTCATGCCCTTATTTCAGTGAGTGTCGAAGCTCTTCAGAGGGCTGAGTTCTCATGAGACTCAGGGTATCCCCAGAGAGGTAAGGTGCCTTTGTTTTCCCGGCAGTTTTGGATTTCCCGGAAGGATATCGGGATGCACGGAGAAAGGCCTGTTCATATCCTCAAAGCTTGAATATTTCAAGGTGTTTAGTTAAACCAGTGGCTTTGCCTTTTGTGGGTGAGGTTATGGGAGAAGCACTGTTATAAAATCAAGCCCCCCGCCCCCCGCCCAGGTTGCAGATTATGTTGGTGTTCAGAAACCTTGTATTCGGAAAGGCTGAAAACCAAAAGAAGATAAATAGTCCTTTTGGCAGAAGTCGAATCTTGCACGGCCAGTTTCGACAATGTCTCTTAATGACACCAGAATGTTTAAGCAAGTGTCTGTTGAAAGCTGATTTCAAAGTGATTCTTCCAGACAGACCCCCGAGATTTAGAATTGTTCAGTTGTACTTTGCAAGTGTCTGGTGCTGAGTTCTTATGGCTTTTTATTTAATTCGTTTATAAATTGAATGCAGTAACAGCTCATTATAAACTGAGCTCCAGTCCAGCTGTAATCTGAAACAGTGATAGGCATTGATTAGTAAAGGAAGCAGAGGGGGAGCTGGAGCCTGGCTTGCCGGTTACAGTGTCTGAGGTATTGGAACATGCCATGAGACAGTCACAGGTAGAATGCAGAAAGTCCTGGTGACTTGGCCTGCCCCAGTCCAGACAGGAGATCGACCCAGCCAAGAATAGCCCCCGAGAAAATGGCTTTAACACATGGAGGCAAGGATTTGTGGGAGAGATTTGTCTCATGAGGACTATTCTTTGTGTCTACAAGAGCCAGGAATTTAGTGTTCTAAGGCCTTTGTCACTTTTAAAACTTTAAGAAGCAGAAACGTGGTTCAGAGGCTGCCCTAATTGGATGTGTGTTTAGGTTTCAATATAAAATGCACGGCAAAGAATGAACGCAATGTGATCCTTGCAGAAGAAGGAAAGGACACGGAAAAGTCATTCGATAGCGAGATTTGCCAGAGGACCACGGATGATTACATCTACTGGGGACCAAGCAGGTCTCGACAGTTCGTCGAGAAGGGATTTGTGTGTATAATGTTCATTTCAAAAGTGATTCAAGAGTGGTATGATCGGGAATGTGATGAGAGAGATGGTTTACGTTTGCATAAGACATATATACCTTAACAAAATTTTTCAGACCATTTGACATATTTATATTATTGGCTATTTTTGCCAATTGTGTGGCCTTAGCTATTTACATCCCATTCCCTGAAGATGATTCTAATTCAACAAATCATAACTTGGTAAGTGTCCTTAGAGTTCCTGCTTGTCCTGATGTGTGGTTATCATTTGCCTCTGTACTTAAACTGGCAGCTAGCTTTCTGGGTGGCTGAAGTTTACAGCTATGCATGGGATGTTTCCTGGAGCTTTCCAACAGGGGGGTTGTTTGTTTGCTTTTCTCTCTGACCTGTATTCTCAAATTTATACTGAATGAAAGTGTATAAAGTCCTGAATCTTGTATGAAGAGATGTGGAACTTTTTCACGGAAGGTTCCGGTTTGTAGCAGATTTTAAAATAACTTTTCTTTACACATAGACTTTTGCCGTCTACCATTCTTTTTATGATAATAAGAGCTGCTTTTTTTTTTTTTTAAATCAAGTGTTATTGGGGAGTGATGGGCATTTTGTTTGGTCAGTTTTTCTGGTAAGTAGAGAATTACCGTGGACTTTGCCCGTGAACTCTTCATTTTTAGAGCAGCAGCATACAAGAAAACGAATACAGCTATGTGGAACCTAATTGGAGAATACAGTGTAGTATTCTACTAGGAGCGGCCTATGAAATGCCCCAAGATAAGTTGATTCTTTGGTTAAATAAATCGGGATACTTTCACATAACTTTATTGCCCTCTTAAAGATTTATAGTGCACATTAGCTCAGTAAGAGCTCCGGGAAGGTCTGTAGTTAAAAAACCAGTTTCATTTTGTTTAACTCAGCGAGTCCCTAAAAGTAATTGGTCATGGATTCTTCAAACAGTTTTTTGGCAGAACGTATCGCCGAACCAGTGTTTCATGGAACTTCCTTTGGGAAAGGTTGGTATAGTTAAAAAAACAAAAACAAAAAGAAAGAAAGAAGAAAGAAAAAAAGCCCTAAAGAGCACCAGAGTTGGGACTAGGAGCGTGATTGTCCCACGGAGCTGGCAGCTCGCTGTGTTCTGGGGCACTTCCCCAAATCCTCTCTGCGTGGCCAGTCAGCCACTTGTCTAGGGGGTTGGGTGAGAAGATCCCTGGGATCGTGTTTACCTCTGATATTCCATAATCTTTTCTCGATGATTCAGAAGGCCCATCAGGATTTTTTCTCCAGCTACAGCTCCTTGGCAGAGGCTGCCCAGAGAGGCAGGTGGGGCCGGGGCCAGCGCTGGGTCACAGGGAGCTCCCTCTATTGTTTTGCTTTCCCCTCTCTTAAGATTCATTTTGTTCTGATTTTTCTCATGTTGAAGCTGTATCTTAGTAGGGCTGGCTGTTTGTAACCGAGTGTTGTAAAGGCAGAACTAGTGTGGGGAGGGCTCTGCTGGGTTCTGAAGATCCTGAAATTACGCTCTTGTGATTTTTAGCCTCAATGGTCTATATACAGGATTTCACGTCACACGTAAGATGTTGTGGCGCATGTCCCATAATAACGTGATGTCTGTTCACGGTCAGGCTTTTATGGTCTGATTTCTAGAGAGTGCAATAAACTTGTGGACACTGCTCCCGAAGATACAACTCAACAGGACTGGATGCGTGTATACACCCTTACCATCAGTGTGCATTTATACTATGGTGATTTGTGTGCTTTGGGATATTTTAAACAGCTTCTGATTTGGTTGTAGGCATGTGACATTAGATGATCATTTGAAAGGAAAAGAAGTGGCAAAAAGCCCCCATCAATGGGGATGGATCATCATAGTCTAGGCCACAGATGGTGTCAGCCTTGTTACCAAATTTAACAACGTGGATGGTGACCCAGTTTGTTGCTTTTTGTAGCTCAAGAGAACATGATTAAACAAACTTAGAAAATAAATACCTTTCAGAAAGGCAGATTAATTCAGATCAATGGAATAATTAATGTAGCTGCGTGTGTAAGCCAATTAATATTCTGATTTTTCCCAGGGAAATTCAGGGCACTGATATCTGCTGTAAGACCAGTTGGATTTCTCAGCTAACGAGTAAGGGAATAAACTATAAGAAATGGGTAAATCTGTTTTCTTCTCCCTTGCAGTCCCTCCCTAGCGGATCCTTTCTCGACAGTTCTTAAGCAGTGGTATTTTTAAGGGCGGGGGGAGAGGCGGGGTATTAGTTTGGCAGACCTTTCTAAAAACCAACATGTATTCCTTTGACCTCTTACTGCTCTGAAACTCATAGCATTCGAGTTTCTGTCTTGTTTCACTTGGATGGTCACATGGCCAGATGAGTTTATTCTCTGCTTGACTCTTTAAATATTTCCTTTCTCACTGTGGGAAGGGAAGATCTTTGTGGATTTCCCCCTGACTCTTTGCAAGGTCCCATGCCATGTCGGTGCTCCTGCCAGGGAGCTGTTTTTTTTTGTTTGTTTTTTTTTAATACATTTGACCCAATTTGTACCAAAGTGATTGCTCTATTTTTGGGATCGGTTTAGAGGCAGCTGAACGAAGCTTATTTTTCATCTGTAGTAAATACCTTTCAGTTAACGTGAATGGCAAAGCAAAGGGCAGAGACCGATACGGGTTGCAGAACTGCACGTGTCAGGGTGCTGGCGAATTGCTTTGCTTCGTAGCTCTGTGGGAAATGTGTATGTTGAACTCTTAGAGCCAGCTTGGTACAAGCTGTTTCTGCCTGTTACAGGTCATTTGTAGTGATGTGATTACTTCTGTTGGGTAGGAAGGGTGGCCATCCTCACTGATCTGATAGGTGTTTTGTCTGGGTTGCATGCAACTTAGCCAGCTTTGGAGATCTAGAAACTACCTTGGGGGCAGCAAGTTTTCCCAGGGTTAGATTTTTTTTTTTTTTAAATATAAACAATCTCAAGTTTCTATGCAGTTTTCATTTGTGGACTTGCAGGGACTGGTGGAGGCTGGAGCCATGGAAACGGTACAACTGAGTTCCCACAGTGAGACCCTTCTTGGCTCAGTGGGTAGCGCGAACTCCTCGCTTCCACTTATTGAAAGTGTATATCATTTGTTTAATTTCTTCTTAGCCCGGGTGGGGGGGGCGGAGGGGAGAGCTCTGCTTCATGGGGTGTCAGAGCGAGGCTGCTCACAGTATTGTACTTCAGTGTGTTGAAGGATGCTCTATCTCGTTTCCCAAACTTCAGTTTTTCATATGCAAACTGATGCAGTTGAAGTTTTCTGCCTGTGCAGTGGGGTCCCCAGCCCCAGGCGGTGCCCAGCTCTCTGTAGTGCTGAGCTGCCCCAAATTAGAGCTGTCCCAAATGGGGGTGCTTGTCTGCCAATTAGGACTTTCCCTCATGTCTGCTAATGACGCCACCCACGAAGGGCAGGGCCTCTGGCCCAGGCCTCTCTATCCCTTTATCAGGCACAGTGGCGGATAAAGGGTGTTCAATAAGTTGCTTGTTCTACTCAACAGGCAGTTTTACCAAGGCTTTGCCCCTTTCCCGCCCCCTTTCTCATCTTGTTGTTGAGTTGAGGCCCCTTTGTTTTTCTTTAGCCAGTTGATATTTTGCATCTACAGAACCCCTCGTGTCTTCCTCTCCTCCCCATCCACACCCGGGTTGCTGCGGCCAGGTCCTCCTGGGCCGTCTGAGCTTTTTGGGTTCCTCTTTGTAGCTGAACCCCCCTCCCCCCGCATTTGTCCACCTACAGTTCCTAAACACTCCTCGTGTGAGCTTGCCCGCCTCCTGGGCTTTTCTCGGTCTGCAGTGCCTCTTCTCCCCTGGCCCCTCCTCCTCCTCCTCCTCCTTCTGCTGCTTCTGCTTCTTCTGCTTCTCCTCCTTCTCCTTCTTCTCCTTCTTCCTTCTCCTTCTTCTTCTTCCTTCTTTTTTTAAAATTTTTGAGAGAGAGAGGGAGAGCACAAGTAGGGGAGGGACAGAGAGAGAGGGAGACACAGAATCGGAAGCAGGCTCCAGGCTCTGAGCTGTCAGCACGGAGCCCGACACCGGGCTTGAACTCACGAACCGGGAGATCATGACCTGAGCCGAAGTCAGATGCTGAACCAGCTGAACCACCCAGGCGCCGCCACCCCCAAGTTTTTTTAATGTTTATTTATTCTTGAGAGAGAGTACAAGTGGGGGAGGGTCAGAGAGAGAGGGAGACACAGAATCTGAAGCAGGCTCCAGGCTCTGAGCTGTCAGCACAGAGCCTGATGCTGGGCTCAAACCCGTGAATTGTGAGATCATGACCCAAACCAAAGATGCTTAACCAACTGAGCCACCTAGGTGCCATCCCCCCCCCCCCCCCAGCCCCTTCTTCACATGTCACCGCCCTTGTAGCTTTTCAGGAATAATCTCAAACTACTCACTTCCACGAAGGATTTTCTGACCCTGATCCAAAGTAACACTTTTTTTTTCATTAACAATTTTTTTAATGTTTATTTATTTATTTATTTTTTTGAGAGAAAGACAGACTGTGAGTGGGAGAGGGGTAAAGAGAGAGGGGGGCACAGAACCTAAAACAGATGCCAGGCTCTGAGCTGTCAGCACAGAGCCTGAGGTGGGGCTTGAACTCATGAGTGGTGAGATCATGACCTGTGCTGAAGTCAGAGGCTTAACCTGCTGAGCCACCCTGATGTCCCCAAAGTAACACTCTTATTTGAACCTGTCTGGCGGAAACTCGCATATAAAATACCCTATATTTTAGCTCTTTATATTCCCATCTTTATGTTATCAAGCATTTTTAGAATATAATTCATAAGGAGTATAGCTCAGCGGTCAAGGATTTGACTGCAGAACACAACTCATAGTGAATCATTCTGGAATCCCCCACAGTGCCTGGCCCTCTGGTACAAAGTAGCTGTTGAGTAAACACGTGTTGTTGATGTGATTGCCAGGAGAAGCACCAAACCCATTCTTTCCTCTGAGCTTTATTCAGGATTTCCTGTGTGGCAGGTCCCTCTGTGGACTCCTTGGAGGAGGTCCTTGGCTGGGAGTGGGTGGGAAGTTATAAGCGCGTATTCTTAAAAAGGTTAGAGTCTTGTGACTCTGCTTCTCGAGCACCTCTGGCTGATGGAGCCCTGGGAGTTGGGTTTCAGAGCTGAGCCATCTAGAACGTTTTGTGCTCAGAGTAGCGGAGTGGTGGGTCTCTGAGCAGCAGTGCTGGCTGTGGGCTCTTGGCAGTGGGACCATTGTGAGATGCCTTACAATGGCCAGGAATGTCGTGGGACGGTGTCCTTTGATTGTGTTCTCTCTTCCGTGGCTGAGATCCCAATGCACGGTGTTTCCTGGGCTGAAAAAGTGAGCACGTTGGGTCTGTGTGGTCATGTAGTTTAGCATCTCACTGTTTTTGCACATAGTGAGAATTTCCAAAACACAGTTTCATAACTTGGTTCCTTGGGGTTAGCCTGTAAGGTGGGTTTTAATTCAGAATGTTATCTGCACCAGGTCTTTGCTCCGCAAAGAGTTCTGTTTGAACTGTGCGCTCTTATTTCTGCACAGCTAGATTCTGTCTGTTCTGGGACAGCTCCCGTGCTGCCTTCTCAGCTCAGCCTCCTCTGAGCCTCATTCGCTCCTGCCTCCCACCCCACCTGCCAGAGTGTAAGTACTTGCTTTCTCTTTGCCCTCCCATAAGCACAGTAAGTCCTCCTCTTTACAGACATTAGGTCCTTTTTATAACAATCCCTCCTCGCTTTATAACTGTTATGGGGAGTGGTTTGTGTTTCGTGGTTCTGCACATGCGTTGTGGGGTCTGATGGCCTGGTTCTTTGGCTGATTAGCTGAGTTACTTTGGATGAAATCAGCATATGAGTTCCTAGAGACGGAGGCTGGAGTCTGATCGGTCTCTATGGTGTTGCAAACGTAACCCCGTGCCTGGCGCACAGTAGGCGCATCAGGAAATGTATGTGGAATGAGCCAATAAATACACGAATGGCCATACAAGGGCTTCATGGTAAGTCCTTACGGATCAGTCGTTAATTTTCAACAATTGGCTAATGATTAATGTTTGCCCAAGAGGCTGACTTTCGTTGTCCAGTCTAATGAGAATCCCAGGAAACACCTGTCAGAGTTTGCCTTTAATTTCAGGATGGTGTCTTTCTTGGCAAATTTAACTCTTTACATCTGAGGCAGGAGAGAAGGAAGACAGACAGACACTTGTTGATACTTTTTGAATCGTAAGCTGGCTTCTGTGTTCAGTGTTGTATGTGTGCCCAGTGTGTGCACCGTGTGCACGCGGGTGGAGCATGAGCATCACAGTTCATAGAAAGACGGGTGGAGGGAAAGCAGCAAAATGACCAGAGGAGACAGACTTGTGTGGTAACACTGTACCCAACACTGGTTTCCTAGTCATAAAATGTGAACCGGTTTATGTGCTACACAAATCATCATATGTCTTTTCTAGTCTTACCTTGTGACAAAGAACACGTTACGTGGCCCCATCTTTTACTGAACGGACTTTGGTTGGGTATTGACAGGTTTTCAGAGACCAAGTCCAGGTCTTAAAGAGTTCAAGTTTGCTACTAGTCAAGTTTCTTAAGAAGGATTCCAAAGGGTCCTCAGTCCTTTGGCTGGTTTGTTACAAAAGCAAATCTCATTGTTTTATAGTCCTACCTTGAGCACCAGAATTTCCTTGCTCAGACCTTTTAAAAATAAGCTTGGCTTAGAGAGAAGATATTTGGATATATTGATGTGTTAGCCAGCACTTGTTGGATTATGGGTTGCAGAGACACAACTCAAATTGGCTTAGTTGGAAAAAAATGTGTGTGTGTGTGTGTGTGTGTGTGTGTGTGTGCCATTTATGAACTTAGCTAACTAAAAAATCCAAGGGGTAGAAGTCCTATCAGAGGCAGCTGGAAAAAGGGGCTTAAAAGAGGGTATCGGGGCACCTGGGTTGGTTAGTTCAGCATCTGACTCTCAACTTCAGCTCAGGTCATGATCTCACGGTCATAAGATTGAACCCTGTATTGGGCTCCATGCTGAGCATGGAGCCTGCTTGGGATTCTCTCTCTCCCTCTCTTTCTGCACCTCCCCTGCTCATGCTCCCTTCTTCTCTCTCTCTCTCTCCCTTTCTCTAAATAAATACATATAAAAAAGAGGCTATCAGGATGCCAGCCTGCACCCCGGCCCTCGGGTGTCTGTGGCAGGGTCTGGCTGGCCTGCAGTGGGTCTGTCTCACACACCATCTCAAGTGTGCATCCCTCTTAGCCCATCTGGGGGAGGGTCTGTGGGGAGATGCATTCTTTCCTTAACCTCAGCTCAAGTTCAGTATTTTAAAAATGATTGTGTGAGAAACAAGAGACCCCTGTGGCAGATTTGTGGACAGTTTCTTTTTTTAACCTTCCCCATCAGTATTTAATTTTTAACTGTCTGCAAAATGTGAGAAGTTCTGAAATCAGAGGGGACAATTTGCCCAGCAGTAGAGATACTTATGTCTCATTAGATATTGGTGGTGGTGGTGGGGCTCTAGAACAGACCCCCAACAGCTCCTCCCCTAACAAAGTTCCTAAAGAAATTGTAGATGTTCTGAAATTCTAGTGGTTGAGCTATAGGGAAGGACATCAGGGGGCATTACTGTTGCTCAGATGATGTGCCAAGGGAAGGGCTGGCGGTGGGTGTCCTTGTCCTGGGGGTGGGAGATTGGCAGGTCACCCAGGAATAGACGGTAGCATCCCTGCTTCTTCCTCCTACTGTGCTCAGACGCCTGGGGCTCTCTGCCAGCAACAGCACAGGCTATGTCTCCCAAGTCCTGTTCTGCCCATGTGATCAGAGTAGGGAAAGAGGCAGAAGGTGTCTTCCCTTTTTAATTCAAGTGGGATTGGAGTTCTTGCTGCTACGGTTCTTATGGACAGTAAAACGGTGTGGCTGGGGAGCACAGCCAGCCATGGCTGGTGGGGCGGGGGACACAGTGAGCAAAGCTGAAGATGGTGCTGAAGGGGGAATTGCCTGAGGTGACTAGTCCTGTGTGTGTGTGTGTGTGTGTGTGTGTGTGTGTGTGTGTGTGGTGGGGTGGCGGGCAGAGATGTGGGTGGGTGGAAGGATGGATGGGTGGTTTTGACACACACCTTGAAGGATGAAGCCTTCTGGTGATTTTTGCTAAGCAGGGCCCCAGACATTGCCCAGCGCTGGGGAAAATGACTTTCTTCTCCTGAGCCTCCAAGCAATTCTTTCTGCCAATTTTTTATCCTGCTCCCTATTGGCTGAGTGGTAATTCTAGAAATCAGAGGACATCTGTTGAAATTATTGAAAGAGTGACCTTGAGGGGCAGGCTGGAGGGAAATGGGAGGCTGACCTGAGGGAGGGAAGGCAGGTTGCAGGCTGCTCAGGGGGAACGTGGCTGGCAGGTGGACCCAGCCTGGGAAGGAGGGACATGGCAGCCTGGGGCCTCCAAGCCGGTAAGGTGAGAGGCTCCCACCTTTCCCTGCCTCCTTTTTCTGTGTCCATGGGGAAGTCTAGCACAACGTGCTCACAGATAATTTTGTAGAGCTAGAAGGAGTCTTATTTATAAGACAGGGAGTTGAGGCACCATTATTCAAAGGATATTTTATTGAGACTTGCTATGTGGGGCAGACCAGGCTTTCCTGTCCTTGACTTATAGCCCAAGATGCTCTGGCTTGCTGTGCCCAGGAAAACCCACAACCTGGGGTTAGAGAACAACCCTCTTTGTTTTCCACATTTTGTGTTCTCACAACAGATCATCATTCACCATTTGCACGAATGCATTCTTCTGGACAGTGGAAACAATATAAAGTGACAGTCTCTTTTTACCTGTCCAGCTCGTTCTAATCAGTCATCAGTTTGGTGTGGCCCTTTCAGAATTGTTTTTCATTGTGTACGTATATGTGTGTAACCTGTGCATTTTGCACAGCAGGTGTCTATATAGTTTGGGTATTTTATTTTTTATTTTTATTTTTATTTTTTTAACATTCTTTTTTTTAAAGTTTATTTATTTTGAGAGAGACAGAGACGGTGCAAGTGGGGGAGGGGCAGAGAGAACTAGAGAGAGAGAGAGACAGAATCCCAAGCAGCCTCCGCACTGTCAGCATGGAGCCTGACGTGGGGCTCAAACTTGTGTACTGTGACATCATGACCTGAGTTGAAACCAAGAGTCAGACGCTCAACCGACTGAGCCACCCAGGCACCCCCATACATACTCATGTATTTTAAAGTTTACACGAGTGGGAACAGAATGCATGCATCATATAGCTTCTTTTTTTCCACTTAACATATCATACAGATCTTTCCATATCTATACATGGAGAGCTAACAACTTGCATTGGGGTAAAATATGCCCTGTACAAATGTGCCGTGGTTTACTTGTTCTCTTTCTGATGAGCATTTAGGCTAGTTTCTAAAGTTTTGCTATTTCACACAGTACTGCACTGAATATCTTTGAACGTGCTTCTTTGTGCATACAAGGAAACATCTCTCTGGGATAAGTACTTAGAAATCAACTCTCTGGGTGGGAGGATAGTGCATTTTTAATTTCTGCACTTACTGGCACATCACTGTCCACTAAGCCTGTATCCATTCAGACTCCTACCCCCACATCTCCTGGAAATGATCTGCTGTCACTCACCTCTGATGACTGACCTCGTTTGTTTTCATCTTAGGCTATGGGAAGAGAAATTTTGGGAATAGGGTTCAGCCTTCCTTCTGGATGTTTGGCAGGCATCCAGAGCCTCTGGTTAGAGCAGAAAGTCCACAGACCCCGAGCACTAGATTCCTAATCTCTTTTTAACTGCAGATCCAGATGAAAGGCCCCAATGCTTATCATTCTTCTCCCCACTTTGAGTAGTACTTTGCCATACGCTTGATTATTGTAGTTGTTTCTGGTGAAATATTCATTCTAGGTAGCTAATAGGTAAATACGTTTCTTAGTTTTGGAGTATTTGCTACAGTTTCAAGGTGAACACTGCCTTTACGTTCCTTTCATTTGGGGAGGAAAAATATCTAACCTGGTATGTTTCTAATGTCCCATGTTCTTTGGTTATTAATTATTTTATTTTCGTGCATAGGACAATCTCACTGTTATTATGGTATTTATGATAGGGTTTATGCCCCCCTACTTCTAAAAGCTCTGAGATAGCTTAGGAAACAGGAGTGGGTGAAGGAAGGGGCAATGTGGAATGAAAACAAAGTCGACCTGCCCCAGGGGCTCGAGGCGAATGGATTGCTAACACCTGGGCACTGATTTGGCCTTCAGGATTTCCAGCAGTGATGGCCAAAGGAGGCACATCCTAAGTTACAATGCTTTTATCCTCTCAACAATGGGAAGCGGCTGCATTCATTCAGAGATGCACTTTTTAGGAGCCGAATCCAAGGAGGAATCTGCAGCGTGGGTCCTTGTACAAAGTGCATTGTCAGGCGTGGCGAGCCGTATCGTCGCTGTGCTTTTGTCAGAGTCAGAAACGCCCTGCGAGCAGATGGTCTCTGGCTTCGTAGTTTCCAAAGGGTTCACGCGCAACCTTGAACTGTGGCATAATGAAGGAACTTCTGTGTTCTGTGAGAGCTTCGCTTTTTGATTATATAAATCATGATAGAAGTAAAGATGGGAAGATGAAAAAGAGTAGTTTAACACAGCTATCATTAAATCATGCATAAAGTACTTTTTTGAGCGTTTATTATGTGTAACATGGAGTCCATTAAACACATTCGCTTACTGTCCTAACTTGTGTAAGTCAGAATATAAAAGGACGCTATGAATTTATGCAGAGAACCCCTCCAAAACTCTCATTCTTGAAGAGATGTGGTTTTATTATTTCACTCTAATGTGGACTAAGGCAGTGACCAATAGATTTTTTTTTAATTTTTTTAACTTTTTTTTTTTTTTTTTGAGACAGAGAGAGAGCATGAACGGGGGAGGGGCAGAGAGAGAGGGAGACACAGAATCGGAAGCAGGCTCCAGGCTCTGAGCCGTCAGCCCAGAGCCCGATGTGGGGCTCGAACTCACGGACCGCGAGATCGTGACCTGAGCTGAAGTCGGACGCTTAACCGACGGAGCCACCCAGGCGCCCCCCAATAGATTTTTTAAAGACATCCTTGAATGTCCTTCTGTAAATAGATAACAATGGAGTATAATGACTTTATATTTAAATGACTCCTTTTGAATTGTACAAAAACAGCCAGTAATTACCCCCTTTAGAACTTTTTCTCACGATATTGCAAAAATGAACTTCTCTTTGGGCTTTCACAAATTCTGAGTTATTGAACTATAAATTAATGTTGAATCAATCTTTTCAGAGGCTTTATCGGGAGGGAAAGAAATGAGAACATCTACAGTTCTGAATTCGAATTCGAATTCAAGAAGTAGTGACACCCAGCAAGAATTTGGTAAAAGAGGGGTGGTGAAGAGGTCTTTCTCTAGAATGACACGTGGAGTGGAACTAGTGTGGTCAGGGACGAGAAGGCGCTGGCCAGCTGCGGAAGCTCACCTCGTCATAGAAACCATGTGGCGCAGCGGGAGGTGAGATGGCCGATTCTCATTTACCCGGAGTGATGCTAGATGTGAATCACAGACCGGCTGAGCTTGGGATCAGAAAGGGCCCTGGAGCCCTTTGGACGGATGTGTTCCTTTTCATACTCAGCAGTTGACTTGCCCAGGGTCCCATGGTAAGGAAGGAACCAACTGAGGACCCAAGCCAGTCTCCTGTCCCCCGGCCTGTTTCTTCCCACGCCCTCCCGCAGCTGTGAGTCCGGGTTGAAGCCAGGCACTTCCCCTCTGACAGGGCAGTGTCTGAGAATACCAGGGGCAGTCGGGACAGCTGGGACATCAGATGACCAAAGAATGTCTGTTCGCAGTATGCTGGGGATTCAGTTGACTTTTAATTCTCTCCTCAATTTTTTCTTTATCTTCCCAAAGAGAGTTTTGATCACTCCTCCTTGCCCTGTTTTACTTTAGAAATTATTCTCTTACTTTCTTCACGCATCGCAACATGCGGCAATCATTTGACCATAGACAGACCCATTATTTTATGGAGTCAGGGCACTGGCAGGGGGAGGGCAGCAGAGCATTGGCAGAGCTGGAGGATAGATGCAGTGGTCTCTCCTCTGTTACCTTGATTGGGTGCGGGTAGCATACACTGCCTTTTTTTTTTTTTAAATGTTTATTTATTTTTGAGAGACAGAGCATGAGTCAGGGAGGGGCAGAGAGAGAGGGAGACACAGAATCGGAAGCAGGCTCCAGGCTCTGAGCTGACAGCAGAGAGCCTGACGTGGGGCTCAAACCCACGAACCTCGAGATCATGACCTGAGCTCAAGTCGGACACTTAACCAACTGAGCCACCTAGGCACCCCGCATACGCTGCCTTTTGATAGTAACTGGAGGCACGGAGATAATTGCCTTTCTTACTGGCTCATGATTGACATCTGAGCTAGGTGGACTTTATATCTATAATTGCCCTAATTCTCATTTAATCCTTGCCATAAACTCCCAAGCAATTCTCATTTTACGTGAGGAGAAAAGGCTGAGTGGGTCAATTGTTTACACCAGGCCATAAGGCCTAGGAATGGGCAGGGCCAGGATTCGCACCAGGCTTTCTGACCCCAGGCTCCTCCACTGGGCTGTGAGGGGAAGCTGAGGCTCATGACTGATGTCCTCTTAATGCTGAGCAGGGGAGGGTGAGGCCAAGGGGAGAAGCAGCATCAGAATACCCAGGTGGGTCCTCGGGGAAGTTTTCACATTCATGGTGTTGGTTGGGGTTTGGAGCCTAGGTGTGGGGGCTGGCATAGAAGCTCCCCTGGCATAGAAGTTTCCATGCCTCCTCCTTCCTACCACCCGGAGACATTTCCAGGTGGGGGTTGTGGCTGGAGAGGATCTGGATGGAGGTTTTTACCAACCCTACAGCCCTCTGCCAACCTTCTGAATTATCCAGTTAAAGTGGGAATGAGTAGAGAGGTTGAAATTGGGTATTAAATAGATTTTGTTGCATTTTAATTCTTGAAAAGTTGTTTCCTGCAAGTGGAAAGTGCAGGAACTTTTGCGGTGTGGGTAGGAGGTTTGTGCTGAGCACTGGCCGGTTGTAGGATGAAACAGTTAGGGTTATGGGTCCTGGAGTCAAACTGGGTTCAGTCCCCAGCTTTGCTGTGCACTGTCTGTGATCGGCAAGCTGCTTTTTCTTGCCGAGTCTGTTCCTCTTTTGGAAAAGAGGAAATACAGCAGTTAAGGGGGTTAGCCCAAGCCCTGGCTCCTGGAAAACACGGAGTCATTGGGGGTTGTCACTACCATTGTGAGCCACGGCAACGTGTCCTTAAGCTTCAGCACAGTGGTGTGAGGTAGGGGTGGCTGTCCTCAGCCTTAGAGACCAGGGAAGAAACTGGGGCCTAGGAAGACCGGCCCACTAACTCCCAACCTGATGAGGGAGTGGCAGAATGGGATTGGGCGAGCCACACCAGAGATGCTTCCTGACGATGTACTGTGTTGGGGGTTTGCTCTCCAAAGCCATTCTATGGAAGATGTATTCACCAGACTGACCCAGTCTAAGGTGGTAGTGGGCCTGGCAGGTGTTGGGGTGGCCCTGGTGAGGAAGTGCCTGAAAGTTATCCTCTCCGTTGTAGGAGGAAGAGCTAGGCCAGGACCGTAGCCTGCCTTTGCTCAGACAACAAACAGTAGAGGGTTTCTCCTTTCCCTGGGAACACCAAGGAAAGAAAGGATTTAATGGTCAGGATCTGATTCTGCCACAGCTGGGAAGGCTGAAGGCTGCCTCTACACAGTGAGTCATCTTGAGGCAGGGTAGAAGAATCCAGAGCTCAACACCCTCCCACGAGGCTTGGGGGTGTCTGCACAGACTACTTTCTCAGCTAACTAGGAATCCGCTTACCAGCTGTGTCTTGTTCCTGCTCAGCCCAGGTGAGAGACCCCTGACCATCTCTTGATTAAATGATACTTAGAAGGGGAAAGGAAACAAAAGCTCCAAGGAGCAAAACGGGTGTGGAGAGTTCTGGCCTGACTGCCGTGGCTCCCACAGGAAAAAGGGGTGATGTGTGGAGCTGGAGTATCAACCACCACTAGCGCCCCAGGGGAGCGCCCATCAGGGCGTCTAATTTCATTCTCCTGCTGCCTTGTGTGTATTGCTCGCTGGGGCAGGGAGGGCGGGAGATCCGGCCCTGGAAGTGGCAGAGGTGGGACGCAGACATCTCCAGCCTTTTCCCAAGCCATGTTCTTGGACCTCAGGAGTCCCTGCTCCTCCCTCCAGTGGGAGACTGAGGCCTACAGATGGGCCGGAACTTGCCAGAACTAAGGCTTCCTAGAACCCAGGCTGTCCCTGGCTTTTTGCCATGTGGTTCCTGGCCTCAGTTTCCTCACCTGTGAGATGGGAGTGGTGAGGCGACACATGCATCACGTTGTTGAGAGGATGAAAAGTGATTTTTGTAAGGGAACCATCTGAAACTCGGGAGCCGCACCATTAACTTCCTTCTACCTCAGGCCTCACTTGTTCAGGTGTTTGGGGCATGTCCTTGTCTGACTGCTCCCCTTCCTGTCTTCAGCCTGTGTTCTGTCTTTAGGAGAGCAGAGACTGGAGGAAACCGAGCTGGATTTGGGCCCCGGGTTTGCTGCTCACTAGCTTTGTGACTGAACACATTCCCTTCCCTTCCTTGGCCTTGGTTTCCTCATCTGTAGGATGAGCATGGAGTCTTTGTGAGGAGTCAAGAAAATAACATGTGGGTGAGCTGCACTTTATCAAAAGACGCTGTTTGCTTTGTCAGGAATGCTCTCGAGGATCATCTCTTCCTTCCCAGGGAATTTTGGGGGTCAGCAATGTCTGAGCATTGGGGGGACCTTCAAATACCCCTGCTGGAGTGCTGTGGGGTGTTTTAAACCGCAGTTACAAGCTGTGCCCGCTAAGTCCCTGTGTTCTCTTGTGAGTATTGCATTTCTCGGCCCTAGATTTTTTTCCCCCATGCAGCCCAGGGCAGTAGGGTGGGAGGAGGGGCATGCCCTTGCCTGTTCTTCAGGAAGGGTCTGGTCACTGCTTCTAGCTCCAGGCTTGCTGACAGCGGAGGGAGAGATGCATGGGGGCCTGCTCGTGGCAGCGGAGTGCGTGGCCGCTGCTGAGCTTGTCCACGTGCTGAGGTCAGCGTTTTCAGCAGCAGGGAGCTCTGCATTCGGTCTCCAGCAATCAGAAGCTGGGAGAGCAAGTGTGGCTTGTGGGTTCTGGGGTTGGTATTCGTGGCCACACTGACGTTTCAGATGAGACCGTGGGGCCTGTGCCTTGAACCTTGCCCCCTTTGATTTCTGGCACCCAGCCCAGCATTTTACACCTGTTTTGTCTGTCTTCACAACCAGTCAGGCGGCAGCGATCGGCACTTCTGTGGTGCACGTGAGGCAGATGAAGCTCAGAGGGGTTAACCGAATGACTCTGATGAGGTAATGAGCCCCCGAGATTATCAACAGGTTGTGTGGCCGCTCTGCACTGTTTCAGGACCGTGCCCTGCCGGGTGTACGAGGCATGTCACAGAAAGGACGCTGGACTTGGAGGCAAGTGACATGGTCTTGAGTTTATGCTCTGTACCCTCACTTCTGTGCGACTCTGCTTTCCTCCCTAGTCATGAAGTAGGGACCAGTGGGATGTGTGTGCGAGTGTTTTATAGTCTAGAAAGCAGTGTGCACATGTCAGGCATCATCCTTCTTGTCTGCTGAGTGACTCCAAGGACAGGATCTGGCTTCACCTTTCTTCGGATGCCGTTAGAAAGCGGTGCCAGGCTGAGTCCCAGTGATGCCAGTGCCACACGTGGGCCCCACACAAGAGAAAAGTCACCCCCTCCAGCACAGCCCCAGTGAGGGTGCTGGGGTGCTGGAGAGAGGCTGATGTGCAGGCAGAGACAAAACCAATCAGATCCAAGCTTGAGGCAACCCACCCCCACCCCTCACGATTTTCAGAAACCAGCTGTCATTTGAAGTCCTGACTATTCCTCGAGTTCCTTGAGAGCTGTGGAATTCACCGTGCTTGGGCGATGCAAACTACAAGTGATTTTGCCTATTAAAGGATAGGCTTGTGACCCAGCCAGCCCTGTAGGCAAGCAAATGCTATTTCTTGGTTCTAAGTGTGAACAGAGCATAGTTAGTATCACCTCCTCACTCCGTTCCTAGATCTGTCTTCCTTTTGTCTGTGATGAAAAACGGAAATGCTGAGTATAGTCCCAGCCTGCAGCTGGGTGGTTATCGAGGCTAGAGGTTCTGCTGCGTGGGCCCTGACTCGTTCCGGTGCATTTTGCGGGCGGGGGCGCTAAAGCTGCGGCACTGAGATCAGCTGGTGTGTTCCTTGTAGAAGTTCAAGACTACCCCCTGGGCTGGAAGCAACCCGGTCCTCTGAGCCACAAACTTGCTTGTGTTTGATCTTGTGCTGTTCTCTCACTTCTAACAAGAGTGTGAACTTCTTGTGGGCAGGGACCCAGCCTTCCCTTTGTCTTAAATACTCCACCTCCTGGCACGGGCGGTTTGGTAAATGATTGAGTATTTAATGAAGCAAAACTGTGTCTACATCAGGCACCCTGAGGTTGCTTTAATTGCTTTGACTATTTTCTTAACATAGGCCTGATGGCGTCTCCTTCCAAGCTGGGAGCAGAATGAGGGAACGTGCACGTGTGCCCGATTGACCCCCTTTGGTCTACTGCTTAATGAAAATAGCAGAACTTAGCATCCAAAACGCAGTGTCCCCTTCAAAGTGGTTATTCTCGGGGCTGCACCCTCTTCCCAGTGATGCTGGGATGCTTGTCTCCAGAACTACTTTCAGAGTCGGTTTCTACTTTTCATTTTGCTTTGCTTCTGGCTAAAATTGGGGTGATCAAGGTTGATCACTGACCTTTTCTTAAAGGTTGTTTGTAGGAAAATCACATCTACCCTCAAAGAACCACATTTTCTTATCTTCGAGGATCTTGAGAGGAATGTCATGGGCTTCGAAGACGGTCTGACAATGGCATTCTGGGAATGTTCTGAGGAATGGCAATGTTACCAAAATTAGGTGTCCAGCTTCCCAAACTTACTACTCTGAAGGGGGTGGCACTTATTTACATGATTCTGGTGAGCTTATTAAACAGAACGCCTTCAATGCTTCCCAGTCCCACTTCTTAAGTCTGCAATCTCTCCATCTCCTGGGCTTTCTTTGCATGCCAAGAATTCTTCCACCTAGGCTGTGCTTTTTAGCCCCTGGCCCCAGGAAAATGGTCAAGTGAGATGTTTCACCCCCCCCCCCCCCCAAATAGCCTGGTTCTGAAAGCCCTCCTCCCGTCCCTGGCAAGGCACATTTTCACGTTCCTCCAGAGTCCACAGACTCTGTCGTGGGGTTGTGGGGAGTGATGATACATGCCTGACCCTTGCCAGGGCTTCAGGGTCCTTGGGAACAGATGTAATCGTACCGCTCATAGCTGTCATTCGGATGCTTTAGACGGGCAGACAGAGTTCTGTCCCCAGGAGGGCTCCTTGGGCTTGACTAAGAAGAATACGTAAGTTTCTGCCTTTCTTTCTTCTTGCCTTTAAAAAAATGTACTTTTGATGCCAGTTAAGTTAAACCTTTTAATCTTAGCAACAGCAAAGAGCTCCACCTTTGCCGCATGTGAAGCTGTGTGAGACAACAAAGCCGGCTTTAAAAATAGTCTCCTTGTTTGTAAGTGGAGCATCTTTGACTTAAGTCCGTGTTCTGTAGCTGGGTTCCCATGATCACCACTGGTCACTGGCTTGTGGCCCTGGCACCTGGGAGCAATAAATAATAGAGCTGGTCTCCAATCCTGGGATGATGGCATGTACATTCTTTATAATTCACATACCATACAGTTCATTTTAAATTCTGCAGTTCAGGGGATTTTACTGTGTCCACGTGGTGCAACCACCATCAAAATAAATTTTAGAACATTCATCAGCCCATAAAGAAACCCCCTATTCATTAGCTGTCACTTTCTATTTTCCTCCAACCCTCACTTCCCCGGCCCTAGACAACCACTAATCTACTCTCTGTATGGATTTTCCTAGTCCAGACATTTTATGTGAATTATATAATATGATCTATGAAAATTTAGCATGTTTTCGGGATTCGTCCATGCTCTAGTACGTATCAGTACTTCATTCATTTTTATGGCTGAATAATATTCCACTGTAGGTATCAGTTACATTTCATTTATCCCTTCATCACTGGTGGACATTTGGGTTGTTTACATTTTTGGGCTATTATGAAGAATGCTGCTGTGAACATTTGCGTACAGGTGTTTGTGTGAATTTCTTTTAATTCTCTCGGGTATATTCCTAGGAGTGGAATGTTCTGGGTCATACAGTACCTTTAATATCATTTTGAGAGACTGTCAAACTTTTCCAAAGCAGCTGTACCATTTTATACTCCCACCAGCAGTATATGACGGTTCCTGTTTCTCCTTGCTAATACTTGTTATCGTCTGTCTTTTGGGTTTTAGCCTTTCTCGTGGATGTGAAGTAGTAGATCCTTGTGGATTTGCATTTCCCTAATGACTAATGATATTAAGCACCTTTTCATGTGCTTATTAATCATTTGTATACATTCTTCGGATAAATGTCTGTTTAGACCCTTTGCCCCTTAAAAAAAATAGGGCAATCTTGTTATTGTGGAGAATGCTTATTTTTTAAAATTACATTTGATCTAGAATGTATAACCATTCATTTAATGGTAAAATATCAAAATTCAGATAACCGAAGTCATGCCATTAGGCAAAAACTGGCAAATCTTAGAAGCCTTTAGACAGATCTTCTCTCCCACTTAGGAGAAAGAGCTCATCCTAACAATCTCTGATCTGTGTTCTGTTTTGAATGAAACACATATCTAGGACATACTTTGGTAGGCAGAAACAAAACTTAAAATTCCAGGGTCTTAGGATTTACATGGTATTTGTCCAATTAGAATCTCTTTTAATTGCACATATTCCCAGTTAATCTACATTTATAAAAAGCCACAAAAAAATCAGAGAACATAAATTCTGAGCATAAGACTTGAGAAGGAAGTAAGAATTTTTATTATTTTTTAATTCTGAAGACTTACCCTGTAACTCCGTGGTGAAGATGAACATCGTGGAAAGATTATGACTTTGAAATCGTCCAAGGAAGGAAATTCCATTTCCTTCATTTACTAGCAGTGTGATCTTGAGCCTCAGACTCCTTATCTATAAAATCTACTTTGTAATAAAGATAAGTCTTTTAAATAAAGTTTCTGGTACCTAGTAGTTGCTCATTTAATGGTAACTATTAACATGCATGCTTTTTGTTCATGAATTACACTTTTATGCATATATAGGTAGGTTATTAATTTTTTTAGGTTCTTCTATATTTTATCATATTATTTAGAAATAGCATGCACTATTATTCTTGAGTTGTATGAGAGTTCTTTGGATATTCTGGATACCGGTCCTTTATCAGATATAGGATTTGCAAGCATTCATTTCCTTTCTGTGGGTTGTCTCTTCATTTACTTGATGGTGTCATTTGAGCACAAAAGTTCTTAATTTAAAAAAAAATTTTTTTTTCAACATTTATTTATTTTTGGGACAGAGAGAGACAGAGCATGAACGGGGGAGGGGCAGAGAGAGAGGGAGACACAGAATCGGAAACAGGCTCCAGGCTCTGAGCCATCAGCCCAGAGCCCGACGCGGGGCTCGAACTCACGGACCGCGAGATCGTGACCTGGCTGAAGTCGGACGCTCAACCGACTGCGCCACCCAGGCGCCCCAAAAGTTCTTAATTTTGATGAAGTGGCATGCACATTCTTAGAATCTTTGAACTGAGAGTGTCTTTGAGGTTGCCTGTTCCAGCCCCTTTGTCCTAGTGATGGGAGGCTGTGTGGCTCCGAGAGAAGGGGTCTTCCTCACGGTCACAGGCCAAGTTTCATCTCCTGATTTTCACCTCTGTGCATCCTCTATTTCTACCCCTACTGTTTCTGAAGGTAGGAAGTTTAGGTCAAATGTGTTAGATGTGTGAGGCAAGAGAGTGGGTAGTTCTTCTCGCCCTTGAAGCACATAGACTCCAAACTTTGCTTATAGATTGGACTGACCCTAAGGTGCATTTGTGTGCCCCCTCCCACAGCTTTATTGAAATATAATTGACACAGTTCATTTATTTTTGTCCTGTCAGAAATTTGATCCTGTCTCTCAGACGGTGCGCAGCATGAGAGAATTGCTTAGAGCAGTGGTATTTTGAACATGTCGGTCATGTGTGGCAATAAGAATGTACATTCATTAAAATAAAAATTAACATTAAGTTCTTCAGTCATGCAAGCTGCATTTTCCGTTGTTCAGAATCCACATACGGCTACCGTATTAGATAACGTACACAGGGAGAATTTCTATCATTGCAGCAGGTACTATAGGGCAGCATTGGTCTGGAGACTCCTGTATCCCCTGCCCACTGGCATTCTGTCCAGGCCCCTGACCCAGGTTGGCATCCTGGACTTGCAGCCTTGATCTGTCTTCTGTGTGTTCCTCGTCCACCTGCCACTCAGACTTCCTATTTCTGTGGTTGCTTCTGGGCTTCTTGGTGAGCCCCCTGTTCGGATCAGATGGTTGTGGGCCCTGCTGGCAGAGACCCTTCTTTTCTGTAGTTTCTGGACTTGGTTGCCAGGAAAGAGACTGGGGCCTTCCCTCACCTCAGCCAGTAGATGTGACTTGCAGAAACAGAGCTGAAAGGTGCTTAAAGGAGTATGTGCCTCCTTGGAAAGGCTAACTCCTTAAAAAAATTTTTTTAATGTTTACTTTTGAGAGAGAGAGAGAGAGAGAGGGAGGGAAGGGCAGAGAGAGAGAGAGACACAGAATCCAAGGTAGGCTCCAGGCTCTGAGCTGTCAGCACAGAGGAAAGGCTAACTCCTAAGAATGAATGAACGAATTGATCTACCCTTGGGCAAGGGGAAGAGGATGAAGAACTTTTGGCTGCATTGGTTGGTGGCCTTTCAGATGCATATGTCTCTGGAGAGGTAGTTGATCTCAAGAATTTTCAAGATTGCAAGGTGATGTGGAGGTGGGAGGCAGGACGGGTTGGAACCCTGGTGTCCTGAGACAGTAACAAGGCAGATTCTGGCTTAGTCCTGCTTAGTGCTCTTGTGGGAGTACGTGTAACCTTGAGGACCATCTGAGCTGCTGATCCCAAGGTCACTAGGATTGCACAAATAATCTCAAAGGAAGTGCTATCTGTGAAAGGCTGGAACACCTTACAGTTGTACCAAACTGGAATATTAGACCAGAAGTGAGCATAGGAAATACCTCAGAGAAGAAAGGGATTCACCCAGGCTCACAACAAGTTAGTGGTGGCAAAGCAGAGATTAGAATCCAGGTCCTGTGGCACCTTGCCTCATGCATGTTCTATGTGCCTTATTGTATGTCTTCATGGACACAAGTGACAGGTACTTCACATGCAAAGAAACCAAACAACAACTTTGAGGCATTGCCTGGGCTTAGACAAGAATTCATCTAACCCATTATGCACTAGGTCTTGCCGTAAGCCCTCCTTGGCCACTCTCATCACTAGAAAGTATTTAGAAATTTTTCAGTTAAGGTGGTGTCACCCAGGTTCTTATTCCTTCTCTCCAGCCAGTCTCTAGGGTCTGTTATCTGCAGAAACATCTGTCGTTGATCTTAAAGTGTTGGAAACAGACTTGTTATGGAGATCAGCCTTGTCCCCCAGACTGAGTCTTGAGGGTAAGAGCCACATGGTCCCTGTTACCACTTGGGGACAGACCCAGCATGTTCATTTAGTGAGTATCTGTGGACTTCTGTCTTTCAGGAAAACTCCCCTTTTGATGGGTTTTGATGGGAGGTATGAGGCCTCTTCTCCTAATGATCCTGAATATTTGTCCACTCTGATTTGGAAATAGTGACCGGAAGAAATGGGATCGTTTTTCTGTCTGTTGCAGGAAGAGTTGCCCATTTTGCCTTTGAACTTTATAAGAGCTGAAGAACTTTTACATTTGTGCTGAGAAAGTAAGGGTTACTTTTTGCTGAATTGGGCAGTGGGTGGACCTATCCCAACAGGACATCCTGGGAAGGAGTCCCAGAGCAATGAGGGGCAGGCAGGGAATTGTGGAAGGAATTCCATGCCATAAACAGAATATCTCACTTAATAGTGGAACTTTTCTGCCTTCTCCTCCAGAGGTGGAAGACCGTTCTTTCCAAAGACAAGCTTAATGACTACTGTGCCAGCATGCACAACTGCAAGATAAATTTATGCACCAGCTTAGCACTAGACGTGCAATTTATAAAAGATCTGACGAAAATCTTAAAAACAGGTTGAAGTGTCTTAGGCTCAGGCTGGTGCCCTTTCAGTTGAGTTATTAGGGACAGGGCTCTAGGGACAAGATCATGGGACAGAGATGTGACCCAGGCTTGAGCACCTGTCTGCCTGGATTTGGAGCCCCTTTTTGGGTTCATTGAAATGAATTTCTTTGTGCAGCTTTTACCAGGACCGGAGCTTCTCTGGTTGGAGCAGAGTAAGTTTTCAGGCTGAATTACTTGGACCATTGCCTGTGTTTTCTTTTTCACATAGCCTGCGGGTATCTGGCCTTCTCAGCCAAGGAAAATGGAAATGGTTCTAAACACTCACTTGAGCCATGAATTTCAACTGTGTATTAATTTGCTGCTTATTCCTTGCTTTTTGTGTCTTGTGAGAAGCAATGAGAGGACACGAGGGCAGGCCTCAAGGGTCCTTTGGAGGTGCTGTAGCAACTTGAAGCTGGGGGGAGAGGCCAGGGACAGAGGAACTGTGCCCTCTCTCCGTGTTCCCCACAGAGCAGCACCCCACCCGCCTGTGTGTGCGTGCACCTGTGTGTGTGTGTGTGCGTGTGAGGTTGCGTTTAAGATTTCATTTGGAGAGGAAAGTTTCCAAAACTCCTTATGTAGGCAGTCCAGGGAAGATTGCTCTGTGCCTTACCCTCACTTCAGTCTGCGGGGACCCCGGGCTGAAAACTTAGGGCTCAGCTCTTGTTCCTTCCTCTTCCATGAGCTGCAGGATAGATTCTGTACTGAGGTCTCGATTTTTGCCTCTTACTCATGGCTATTGCTTCGCTTTTCAGGGGCCACAGAAGAAGAAACCTGGTATCCTCAGTGAGCACAGGCTCTGTAAGAAGTGATTTCTATGTATTACAGACATCTTAAAGTATTCAGCATTACCCCCATTTTTTTATACATATAAAAGGGTGAGATCAGGGTATGAATTCATTCCTGTCTTCTTTTAAAACTGTTTTCCTATGGAGGAGAAGATCCAGGGATGCAGAGTAGGTAGTAGGCCATATAACACATGGCGGTTTGTGGGTGGGGATAGGAACACAGTGGGAATAAACTAGAACTGATGAATAAGTGGTCAGGATAGGGCTTTGCCCTATATTTGTTTTTTGTTGTTATTGTTGTTTTCTGGTTTTTGTTATTTTCTGCTTTGACTGTTAGTTTTGCTCTGTAAAGCCTGGAGGTGACCTATTTAATGTCTGTATTTGGAGTCCTCAGAATGTCTGAGGATCAGCCTAATTCGCTGAACGTTAACAAAGGGAGTGAGATGTCAGTCCCTGACCACAAGGCGCTCACAGTTCTGGAGGGAGTAGATGACCCTTTAGTAAGCCTTAGCATGTGTTAGGACTCCTTTGGTCATTAGTAATAAGCCCAAACCCAGCACAGACTGGGTTAAATCCAGGAGGAATTTATTGGCTCATATAACTGACCAGTCCAGAGATAAATCTGGAGTTAGTTCATGAGCCCAAATGATGTCCTCAGGATCTAGTTCTCTCTTCCCATCCTGCCTCCACTTCCTGTGTGTTGACACCATTCTTTGAGATGCCTCCCCCTATGATTGCAGAATGGCTGTCCGTATTTCCTAGGTCTGCATATGTCCACCTTCCTTCCAGTAAGAGAGAGTGTCAGGGTCTTTGTCCCAGCCATATCAGTCTTGTTTCATCCCGTTGGCTCAGGCTGCATCATGCGCACATCCTGAATCTGTCACGTGGCCAGGGGCATGTGTAGCACTGAATGGCTTGAGCCCTGGTCCTGTGCTTCACCTCTGAACCCAGTGGAGCCAACTCTACCCTAAAACCCTGGGCTAAGAATGGAGAGAGAGTGCTGATTGTTGGGGAAAGGTATCAGGCTTTGAACTCTGGTCTGTGCCATTGACGAGGCAGGACGAACTTGGGGCTATATTCCCACCTGACATACCCTTGAGTCAGAATTGATTCTGTAGTACAGCATCTTGTTACCCTGTGGTTTTAGCTGGGTCATATATTTAGGCACCAAATCTTGTCTCTGCTGAGAACATTGCTCTGGCCCAGGATGGAGTGGGAAACTTATTTCAGGTGAGCATTGGGGCCTTGGCTCCAATATTAGTTAACTTATAATCTTCTAACTTAGATGGTAATGAATATTTGAAATTCTCCAACACATAAGGGCGAATAAGCACAGTTGGTGAAGTGGCATTTCCCCCCACCCCCACCCCCAATTAGCCACATTGTTCAGATAAACATGTTTTAATCTCTCTGGGGTTTATATAGCAGAGTGGGGCTTGGTGCAGACTTTAGATTTTGGAGAAAGATCCCAGTGTACATCTTGACTTCGTAACGAAGATTCCTCATTTGTAAAATGATAACTCGTAGATGTGTGAGAAGTGAAGTGATGGGAATGAAAACACAGTGCCTGGTGGGGCACCTGGGTGGCTTAGTCAGCTGAGTGTCTGACCTCAGCTCAGGTTGTGATCTCGTGGTTCATGGGTTCAAGCCCTGCGTCAGGCTCTGTGCTGATAGCCCAAAACCTGGAGCCTGCTTTGAATTCTGTGTCTCCCTCTCTCTCTGCCTCTCCCCTGCTCACACTCTCTTTCTCTCTCTCAAAAATAAATAAAAAATAATTAAAAAGCCCCACAGTGCCTAGGAATATGGTAAATAGTCCATAAGAAGTGGCTGTTATTCCCTAATTTTTCAAATGAGCAGGGGTGTACTGCCACATAATGTCTTTGAAGTTCAGTGTTTCCATCCTGTAAACCTATGAAAATCTTCCCACCCCCATTCAGAGTTTGGGGTGAGATGCTAGGAAGCCCTCAAAGCCCTCACAGAGTATAGCGCTTTACAGTTCACAGTGCACTTCTGTGTTCTTTCTCACTTGATCCTGTGAATAGCCTCTCATGAAACAAAGCAGGAATCACAGTTTCTTTATATCTCGGGAAACTTAGTCCTTCGAGAGGTTGAATGACTTCTCCGAGGGCGTAGTGGCTGCAAAGTTGTGCGGCAAGCCCTGTGGCCAGCATCTTCTCAGACACCCCATATCCATGGCATTCTGCTTCTCCAGGGAGTGTTTGTCTTGCTAATATAATTCATTGAATTTGTTGAATATCTACCATGGTTTCAGATGGATCTCACTGGAGAGCCACATGGTATACTTCCTTGACATAAACCTTGGGTTCGTTTATTGAAAAATGTCTTTTTGTTTTTGTCTTTGTTCATTGGCCTGATTTATCAGGGTTGTATCACAAACCTCTCCTGTCTTTAGAGCAAATTAGCTCAGTTTGTGTTGTATGAAGTAACACAAATCAAGTGTATCACATTTCAAAGTTATAGTTGGAAGATTCCTAATTAGAACCTGAAAAGCTTGCCTTAACTGAGGTCCAAGTCATTTATCTTGGTGAAGGTAAGGATTTCTCAGGGAGGTTGGACTCCTGTGAAAGATAGCTAAACCCTAAATTCTTAATCCATTAACACTTAGCTCATTTCTTCCTAGCCATGCCTCTCAAAGCATTGTGCACTATTACTATTTAAACTATTGGATAATCATTACGATGGCATTAACTATTTGAGAGAAATTGAGTGTGTGCCTAGTAGCCAATAGACTATTATTAGAGGCTTATCCAAAAGACACAATAGTATTAATAATGTTCTATTTCAAGACCTTTGAAAATGTAGGCCAGATTAGTCAACTGCATTGAGCACAATAAGTGTCTGTTACTGTCTCATTTTGTGAGCAAAATGTCACAAGAATCAGCAAAAGCAGGATCATCTGAGGCAGGTTTATCTGTTGTTAGGGGGTTTTAGGGTGAGTCATATCTAGTTGACTGAGGGTTGAGACTAAAGCCAGATTGATGGTCTCTTGTTACACCAGGAATGAGTGTTCTGTGAAGACCCACAAGGTCTTGACTCACATTGCTAGTCTAAAGTGCACGGATGCCTCTGGGAAGACATCTGCAGTAGAATACACCAGCATCTGAGACCAAAGCACAGATTAATAACAGATGTCTTGAGATATGCCTAAAATGATGATGAGGTGCATTAAATGCACAAATCTGAAGTGCACAATTCAGTAAATTTATATATATGTATACGCTCATCTAACACCACCCAGATCAAGGTGTAGAACATTTCCATCACTCCGGAGGGTTCCTTCCTGCCCTTGCTGACCCCTTCTTCCCCAATTCCCCCTCCTCCCCTAGGAAATAACTATTTTGACTTCTACCAGCATCAGTTAAGGTTTGACTGTTCATGAGCTTCATTCTAAATGGAATCATCCAGTATGTACTGTTGTATGTCTGGCTTCTTTCAATGTCAAAAGGATAGGTATTGGCAGTTAAGTTTGGCTTGAGAACTCACCTAAGTAAAAAGGGTTTGGGAAACCTTTGATTTATACTGGTGGGCAGCACACATTCTGAGATAAGAGATGCCCTGGAAACATGATGAAACGAAATCGTATGAAAGCCAAGGAAAGTCTACATTGCCTGAGAAAGGACTTCCATGAAATTGGAAGCTTCTGGAACTGCGTATTTTTTCTTTACCTGGCGGAGAGGGTGTTCCTTCCCTGCCACCTCCCTACTCCCACATCTTCCACGTAGACACTGGACAGTCCTGGTTGCTTATGTATGACATCATGTGTAGTAGATGACGTTTGAATGAATGCATGACGGGGTTAATGAATATGTTAGCTGTATCAACTATCTCTTCCTACCTTGGAATGATTCCCTCATATTAAATGTGAATAGTTGGAAAAAACCTTGTAGAAAGAGACCTTATTTCTTTTTTTTTTTTAATTTATCACTTGTATTCCTTGTCTTATTAGTCCTGTCTCTTCTTTGACATTTGTCATTTCCTGATTTTTTTCTTTTTGTCTGAGTAAATCCTGAAGAATCAGTGTCTGTAGTCCTTTACCTTGGAGAAGCTAGAGTTTTAGCTATATTTGGAAGTATTTTTCAATAATGCTAGGTGTAATCTAAGCAACAACTGTTTTTCTTTTCCCTTTCCAAATGTCTTAGAACATTCTGGAAGTGTTCTCAAATATACATAGTCAGACCATACTAAATAATACTAAAAACTACACAGGAAGACTCAGGTTTGAATTACAGAATATTTGAAGATAGGGTGCCTGGGTGGCTCAGTTGGTTAAGCGTCTGACTCTATTTTTTTAAATTTTAAAAAAATGTTTATTTATTTTTGAAGGAGAGAGAGAAAGAGTGTGGGGGGGGGGCAGAGAGAGAGGGAGACACAGAATCTGAAGCAGGGTTCAGGCTCTGAGCTGTCAGCACAAAGCCCGACGTGGGGCTCGAACCCACGAACCCATGAAACTACGAGATCATGACCTGAGCCGAAGTTGGACGCTCAACCGACTGAGCCACCCGGGGAATCCCTAGCGTCTGACTCTTAATTTTGACTCAGGTCATGATCTTATGGTTCATGGGATTGAGTGCTGCATTGGGCTCTGCACTGACAGCATGGAGCCTCCTTGGTATTCTCTCTCTCCCTCTCTCTGTCCCTCCCTCACTTGCATATACATGCTCTCTCTCAAACTAAAACAAAATAATATTTGAAGAAATCTAGTTTTATTACTTTAAAGTTTATTTATTTATATTGCTAAAGTGAAAGCAAGAGAGGTGGGGAGGGACACAGAGAGGGAGAGAAAGTTCCAAGTTGCTGTCAGAATTCTGCACTCTCAGTGCAGACCCCCCTGCGGAGCTTGAGCTTAGAAACTATGAGATCATGACCTGAGCTGAGATCAAGGGTCGATGAACGGCTTAACCAACTGAGCCACCCAGGTGCCCGTAGTTTTATTACTTTTAATTTTGAAGTTAAAATTTTTGATGTTTTAAAAAAGAATATGGTCCATACTTTCTCATCCTAACAAATGTCACAAAAATATTGTTTTCTTTAGAAGCTTGATAATTTAGTTCGTGCACTTAAAAGGTCTGTGGTCCCATGTGAAGTTTTTTTTCCCTATGGTTTGAGGGTAGGGGTCAAAGTTCATTGCCCTTTCCCCCATTGGATATCTAGTTCTTCCAGCAACATCGGTTGGAAACACTTTCCTGTCTCCATTGAATTGCTTTGATATCTTTGTTGAAAATCAATGGACAGTATTAAATACACCCTATTTCTAGACTTTTTCTCTTTCGTTGATCTATTTACCTTTTATGTCATTACTACACTGTTTTGATTACCAAAGCTTTGTTGTTGTAAGTCTTAAGATGAGGTAGTATAAGTTGTCAGATTTTTGCTCGCCATGCTTCCTCCAAGATTGTATTGGCTATTATAGATACTTTTCATTTTAATATAGATTTTAGAATCAACCTGCCAATTTCTGCAAAACAGCCTTATGGGATTTTGATTAAGAGGACAGTGAATGTATAGGTCAATTTGGGGAGAAGAACATTTTAACAATATTAAGTCTTTTAATCACTGAATATAGTGTATCTCTTTATTTCGATCTCCTCTAATTTCTTTCAGCAATTTATCAGTGTAGAAGCCTCATCATATTTTATTAAATTTATCCCTAAAACTTAATGTTTTTTGATGCTATTGTAAATGGAATTAGGAAAACTCTTCCAGGTATTTACTGCTATTATATTGATTTTTACATATTGGCCTTGTATGTCACCTTGTCCAAGTTACGTATTCCAGTTTTTTTTTTTTGAAGATTCTTGAGGATTTTATATGAATATAAACATTCTGTGAATAAAGACTTCTTTCTTTCCAATGTTTAAGTTGTATGTATATATGTATTTTCTTACCTTATTGCATTGGCTAGGATCTTCAGTGTTGAAATGGAAGTGGTGAGAGTGGACATTCTTGTCTTATTTTTGAACTCACAGGGAAAGTGTTTAGTTTCTCATCATTGAGTACCATGTTAATTGTAGGTTTTGCATAGATGTCCTTATTGGTTGAGAAAATTTCCTTCTGTTTCTAGTTTGAGAGTTTTTGTTACAAAGGTTGTTGAATTTCATCAAACAGTTTTTCTGCATGTATTTAGGCTATCATATGGCTTTTCTTTTATTCCATTAATGTGGTAAATTCTATTGAATTTTGAATGTGAAACCAAATGTTATTCTTAGGATAAACTCCACTTGGTCCTGCTATATTATCCCTTTTATATAATGCTGTGTTTAATTTTCTAATGTTTTCTTAAGGATTTTCGCATGCCTTTTCTTGAGGGGTATTGGGTGTGTAATTTTTTGTAATGCCTCTGGTTTTGGTATCAGGGTTGTGCTGGCCTCACAAAACGAATAGTCTGGAATGAGTTACTTTGTCATGACCAGCAGCAAAGTTCCTGTTTTCTTTTAAGTGCATAAAGTAATAGCTGTTAGGTAAAAGAGGTGAAATTGTTTTCCTGACCAGCTAAGAATTTTCTGCTTGTTAACATATGAAACATCTATGGAAGAGTATATTTGTTTGTATGAAGTAATGCATCAAAGATGCTGGAGAATATTTTATCTTGAGTGGGATAAATTCCTACTCTCCCATACTCTAAATTACATTTGTATTTTATTAGTGAAATATCTTTTATCACTGAAGGAATGAATTATCTGATTGTTATTCCTTTGTAATTTATGGTATATTCAACTAATAAGGTTTTATTGTATGTCAATATTTGGGTCTTTTTTTCCCCCTCTCTCTCTATCCTCTTTTGGTTGTATTTCTCCCAAATAAAAGTTTATATTCATAAGTCAGCTAGTGTTTTTACCTGTTGAGTTATTTTGCATAAAGTTGGTCACATGTGCTCAGATGAAATAAACTTTTCCATCTGTACTGGGGGCATTGTAGGTTGCTACTGCTGCTAAGGTCTCTGTTTTGGGGAGTCTTCTGTTCAAAAGGAAGGATTATAAATTCAGTCCAACTCAGTGTAGGATGGAGTTAGATGAAATCTTTTTTTTTTTTTATGAAAATAATTTTGGTAAAGTAGAAATCTTGTGTTAAGTAAGCAGTGAATGAGAGAGAATTGGGAGCAACCATTCTCGTTCCCATAATGATGGTGCATCCAGGAAAAGTACAGGGAAAACGGGAATCATGGAAGAGTTCTGGGCGTCATGATGCTTCAGGAAGCATGCCAACTCTTCACCTCTGTCTTCAGATGATGTGTTTAGACATCCTACATGACATGTTCAGCAGTATTTACTGTGCTTCTCTCTAGCCCGTCAAATCTAGAGACCGGCACTTCTGGGGGAGTCATGTCCCCATGTGATTTAGAAGGATCTTCTCCCCTATTTCCTTCCCAAGAGTCCAGGGAAGATGAATTCTAACTCCCCTATCAGCAGGGACACACAACATTTCCTAGAGCATCTGGTGACCTCTGATCGACAGATGTCCACTGTCCCTGGTTCCTGGATGGTAGGCTGAGTCGCATGATGCCTGTGGAGGGGTGCGCACATTCTCGGATGCCACAGGCCTGACCTTGGTGCTGTCCCCTGTTGCAGATTCACTTGTTCCTCTGGGGGATCCTTACCCCACAGGGTATTGGGATTGGAGACCATTCCTGTGTTTGTGAAGGATATTTCCCTAGCATGAAATGTCCCTCCTTGCTCTCATTCCTGAAGGCTTATTTCAAGTCCAGCCTCCTTCAGGAAGCCTTCCCCAACTTCTCAAGCCCCCGTTTTCCTTCTCTTTAGGATTTATTCTGTGTGTGTGTTTGCTTAACATAGTCTTAAGGATAATTCATGTTGAACTGAATTAAGAAGACAAGGTTTACATCAACAGATACAGACTAGATCTGATTTTTTTAAAAAGCAACACAGAGTAGAGGCATTTTATTTTTTTACTTGACGGTCTCAGGTTTTAGTTATTTGGAAATAGTGAAAAAAATTTCTGTACTACATAATGGGAAATGAAATGTTTGCAAGACCCAGAAAATTTAGGTTGTACAGACTATCATAGCATATAATTTATACTAAAAGAAACAAAGTTAAATTGTCTCAGGTCTTGATGTCTCTGGCTCAATCTCCTGGATCTTGCCTTATTTCCTTTAGTCTCAGACTATATGGTGAGATTTTTCTATAGAGGTCCCTTCTTGTCATTAATGAATCTTTCCACTATACCCTCTCCATCTGAATTTTTGTTATTTATCCTTTTTGATTTCTGTACCTTAGGTGTCTTCTTATTGAGGCTCCTCTCCCAGTTGCTTTTAGGGTAGTGGTGTCAGAGACATCCCAGGATCAGATCCCAGGCTGTGTCCCCTTGAGCAAGCCAGTCTCACTGGGTCTTCCTTCTGTCCCTTTTTAAAAGAAGAACTACAAATCTGACCTTGCAAGGTGAGATGAAATGTTTGCAAAACCCAGAAAATTTAGGTTGTACAGAGTATCATAGCATATAGTTTATACTAAAAGAAACAAAGTTAAATTATCTCAGGTCTTGATGTCTCTGGCTGGGTTTAACATGATGGTTTTAACATGAGAGGATGCATGTCCCATGCCTGGTGCCTGACAGGGGCTCTGATGGCAGCTAAGTGGGTCTCTATTTGCTCTATACCAGGGCTCCATTGGTCCTTGCACATCACAGACACTCAGTAAGTGCTCTCCCAATTGACACTACAAGTGGGGTGACCTTAATAGTTGATAGCCAAAGGGAGGTGAGGGTCATTAAGTTAAGACTGGCTAAAATGTTGCAAAGGCATGTTTCATGCTGGCTACCCAACTGCAGGTGTGAAGCTTACAAAATAGTCCGATGGTGACAAAAGCCGTTGGTATAACACCTAGGAAGTAGTTAGGACCACAGGAAGACTGTGGATGCTTTACTCTTTGTCCTGTGTAGTGATGGGGGTGAAAAGTAATTAAGGGAGAGAGAGAACAGGGGGAGGACAGAGGATACTTTCTAAGGAGGCAGGATTTCAACTACAAAATTGTCATTTATGGAGTCCCTGCTCCGTTCCAGGCACTGTCCCCAATAATCACAACCATATCATAGGGCGGAGGAGTAAACTGAGGCTTCAAGAGGCTGTATTGAGGTGGGGGAGTACAATTTGGAGATAAGTGGAAAGTGGGCATTCAGGGTAAGGGAAAAGAATGAAGAGATAGATAAGGACCAATTTTAAGTGCTTTTTGGTAACACCAGAATTTTATCACCTGTCTTTTCAGGGTAAGCGACACTGGCTAGAGTTTGAGATTATGCTATTATTGAATTGACTTTTGCATGTGTGTTGCTTTTATGGTTTTGATCGCTATTTTTGAAAAGCCTTTACATTTATTGGGTTTTCTTAATTTTGAGGCAGATCACTTTTATAGCCAGGAGGAATCGGAGAGATAGATGGTGGGTGTCCTGAACAGAGGCAGCAAACTTAGATTCGGGTCCCTTTCCCGCATGACCTGGCTGTGTGACTTTGTGTGTGACATGCCACATCATTGGAGTGGAGGTACTGATGCGCAGTGTCAGGCTCAGGAGTCTGGCCCTGTGGCCTTTTCTCTGGGGCCATTGAGTGAACTCCTAGCTTTGTGAGGATGGTTTTGTTCGGGGGGCATTGACGACCACCACGCAGCTGGTCAGCGAGGACAGCTGAGATGGAGCCTGAGAACTTGGCACTCGGACCTGGGCTCTTTACTGGGTCAAACTTCTTTGATGTCTTAGCCATGCCCCTCTTGAGACATCTCTGTATGAGTTGCGAATGTATCTGCACTCCCCATCATGTTTTTCTTTTCGTCTTGGCTTCAAAGAAGCCCAGAGCTAAATTTATTGCTTGATTATAGTTGCTGGATTGGCCAGGGTTTTAAATATGTATTTTTTTAACTTTATGTGATTTTTCTTTTTTATTTTCATCATCTTGTTTCTGTGTCCTTTCTTGCATATCACCTTAAATCATTTTGAGAAGTAGGTCAGTTATACATTGAAAAATCATTTCTGGGGGAGAAGGGCCATTAGACAAATGGAAAACATATTTGGGTGACTTTGGTCAATGTTTGGGATAGATCTTGTGTTTAAACTCCTTTTTATGTTATTCACTATCAAATGGTCTAGACAGCACATCTTACTGTCCTCTCATGTGAGGTAAACATCAGAGGGAAGTTGTTCTTCACAAACATTGTTTTCCTGATGAAAGTACTCTGACCTTGTAGGCAGACCTGGGAGTCCCTGAGGTTGTGGGGACCACACCCCTGGCTCTTCCTGGTCAGGGCTTGCTGTTGCTCACCTGGAGTCCCAAGGCCACTGCGTGGATGTGGGGTGGGTGTGGGGTGGTATATGGGGGGTGGGGCTTTGGGCTAATCTTTGAATATAGAAGGAAAAGACATTGGGCATAGTTACTAAGTGTACTGCCCCTGCCCTTCTTTCTCTAGCTTGGCTTTTAGAAGTAACTTTTATTTACTCGACAAACAATTATTTGACATCAACTCTAGGCTGGGTTCTGGGCACTGAAGTGGGTGCTATATTTTTCAGCACTTAGTGATGACAGCAGAGTCGTTAATAGTCACAAGCATGATGGCATCCTCACAGAGGCCACACATTTTGGAGGAATACTCTTTAAAAAATTTTTTATGTTTATTTATTTTAGAGAGAGAACACACTAGCACGAGCAGGGGAGAGGCAGAGAGAGAGGGAGACACAGAATCCGAAGCAGGCTCCAGGCTCTGCACTGTCAGCACAGAGCCTGACATGGGGCTTGAACTCATAAACCTTGACGCTTAACTGATTGAGCCATCCAGGTGCCCCAGGGATACTTTTTTTTTTTTTTTTAAATATAGTTTATTGTCAACTTGGCTAACATACAGTGTGCTCTTGGTTTTGGGGGTAGATTCCCATGATTTCTCACTTACATACAACACCCAGTGCTCATCCCAACAAGTGTCCTCCTCAATGCCCGTCACCCATTTCCCCCTCTTCCCCACCCCTCACCCCTCAGTTCTGTATATTTAAGAATCTCTTACGGTTTGCCTCCCTCCCTCTCTGTTTGTAACTATTTTTTCCCCTTCCCTTCCCCCATGGCCTTCTGTTAAGTTTCTTAAGATCCACATATGAGTGAAACCATATGACATCTGTCCTTTTCTGACTGACTTATTTCACTCAGCATAATACCCTCCAGTTCCATCCATGTTGCTGCAAATGGCAGGATTTCATTCTTTCTCATTGCCAAGTAGTACTCCATTGTATATATAAACCACATCTTCTTTATCCATTCACCAGTTGATGGACATTTAGGCTCTTTCCATAATGTGGCTATTGTTGAAAGCACTGCTATAAACATTGGGGTACATGTGACCCTATGCATCAGCACTCCTGTATCCTTTGGATAAATGCCCCAGGAATACTCTTGAAAAGACTCCTGGTGGCAGATGTGTGCAGTTCTAGTAGAGGAACTGAGGCTGCGGTAGACACTGAGGACATTGGTTACCCTGGGGCAATGGACTGAGGAGAACTCCCCTTTCCAGGCTGTGTTCATTGTGTGTCAGGTTCTATTTGGACACCTCTTCACTGTGATGCCAGGTATCTGGGTTTACCAAGAAAGTGCCTCAGATCCCTCAGCCTTTGGTGTGTGGCCCTCAGAGATGCCAGAGGTATTTCCAGAAATGACATGGGGTGGGAGGGCAGAGTATGTAGGCTGGCTGGGCTTACTGCCTGCTTCCCCCACTCCCCCCCCCCCCCCCGCAGTGGCTCTTCCTTTCCGTAATTCAACTGATTGCTTTTCTTTCCAAATTGCTGGCTTAAGCTTTATCTTATCTAATTTTATCTCCTCCAGCGTGGCACTTCCAGAGCATCACTGGGGCCTGTGCTCATTCTGTCCCTTGCACTTCTGTGCTCCCTCCTATCCCGAGGGGATAGGGACTGGATTTGCATAATCTCTACATTTTCTGGCACCCGGAGGTGGCTGCAGTTGGGGAGTGCTTTTCAACCTCTGGAACCTCTCCTTTCTGTGTCCCCCTTGTCATTGTGTTTCACTGACATCTTTTGCTTCCTCCAGCACCTGCTTCCTCTTTCCCCATCACTCTCAGCCCCCTTGTTTCTTCTGACCTGTGTCCTTCCCACCACCCGCCCCCCTGTCCTGCCCTTTTGCTTGCTGGCTGTCTTTCCTTACCTTCTGTCACATTTACATGCTCACTATTTCTTTTTACTCCAAGCATCTGTTCATCTAAATCGTGAACTGCAGTTGGTATAATTAAATATGTAATATGTTTATTTTAATATCAATATGTCTCTTCATGCACATATTAGTAAGAGCCTTGGCTGTCAGCAGCGGGCTGGATGGCTGTTTGCAAACGGCTACTGCTGGCAGCTCCCCCTCTGGACACTTACTACGACCCTCATTGGTTCTCTGTGTGTGTGTGTGTGTGTCTCTGTCTCTTCGCTCTGTGTGCGTCTCTGTGTTTTTGTCTTTCTCTCAGACACACATAACTCAAATAGGCCAGCATATTTCCCTCCCCATACATCTCTGTTTGGAAGCACACACAGACTGGGTGAGTGAGGAGGAACCAAAAGGGTTCAGTCAAGATGCTGCATGCAAGAACCAGGAGAGAACTAGAATTTCATGCCCGTGTCTTTATTACCCTTCTGCGAGGCCCGCTAATACGGCAGCACCATGATCGCGGGGAACATGGAGCCTGGGCACCATCCCCGCAGTATATTGCTGTTGCAAAGGAAGGAGGGCAGGAGCAATCCTAGCCTAGTCTCCCTGGCCTGTGGTCCCAAGTGATCCCCTTCCCCACAAATGGGTGGTAGGGAAACCAGCCCATCTGTGAGGCATCTGAGTGCAGCGACAGAAAATAGCAGATGCTGCGTTAGAATAGAGTATGTGGTATTTGACTGTCACTTCTGTTTAAAGGTAAATAAAAATCTATCCTTGGCTTAGAATTCTTGCCTCCCGGCCTGTGGGTGAATACGGACTGACAGGCATTACCTCCCATGTAGAAAAGGCTTGCATGCAGGGCTATAAATTAAGGCTCTGCATTGGCTCTATCTTCTTAATGTTTTCTGCGGAGTGGAATTAGAACATGTTGTTTCTTCTGAGGTTATAAAAAGCAAACAAGGATCCCCTTCCTCCCAGGCTAGCGGAAAGTAAATGAATACTTGAAATCGTGTTTTATCAGCCATAAAAGTTAGATAAAAGCTGGGGCAGATGTACGAGAAGATTGTGATGTATCTGGGACCATGGATTTCTATTCCTTTTCTGGAAGAGAAAAACTGCATTTAGACGTAGATAATTTGGTTAAATTCTGTAGGCCATAGAGCACAAAGAATACTGGATTAAGTCTCTAGGGTTTTAGGTTTTAGTGCAGTGAGAAGCAAGTCGCTTCACCTCCCTGGGCTCTGGTTTCCTTGGCTCTTCAAGGGGAATACAAATTGCTGCCTCACAGGTGGCAGTGACAATTAAAGGAAAAATTCATGCCAAGCAGAGACTATGCATTCGATAAATATTAGTAATTGATAAGCCTTTTGATAAGCCTACGGAAGGCCTGGGGAGTCCTTTTTCTTGCCTTTGTTTTTTGGTTTTATTTTGTTATGATATTTGTAACACATGCTGTTGGTGCTTCTGTGGACACTGGCACTTTTAAGGTCTTAACTATACTGTTGTCATGAAATTTTGAAAGGATTCATGGCTTCAAAAGAGGCTGCAAGGTTTTGAATTTCCTTTTTCTTTGCAAAAGATTTTGAAGCTTAAGTCATGTAATTAATAACAGGGAAGGTTAAGAGTCAAAGATTTTTCTCTTACTCTGGTCATTTTTTTAAGCCAAACTTGGCATGGGTTGAAGCAAATCTGTGTCTTCTTGACCATTCACTTTTTTTTTTTAACTGAGAAAATAGATTCTATCTCTAATGAAGTAATTGCAAACAGTCCTGTTAACATATGGTACTGATTTTTCACAGAAGCATTGTTGAAATGCATGGGAACTACCAGGTTAAAAGTCATAAAAATAGCCAACACTCCATACAGTCCAGATGGTATCTCCTGACTCGAGGGTCCAAGTGGCATGAGAAATGTCTGGTGAAGGGGTCAGCAAACCATGGCTCTTGGGCCATACCCAGCCTGCTGTCTGTTTTTGCGTGGCCTGTGAACTCAGGATGGTATTTCACATTAAAAAACAGTTAAGGGATTCCTGGGTGGCTCAGTCAGTTGAGCATCTGACTTTGGCCCAAGTCATGATCTCACGGTTTGTGGGTTCAAGCCCTGTGTTGGGCTCGCTGCTGTCAGTGCAGAGCCCCCTTCAGATCTCCTGTCCCCTGCTCTCTCTACCCCTTCTCCACTCCTGCCCTCTCTCTCAAAAATAAATGAAACATCACACAAAAAAATTTTTAAATGGTTAAAAAAGAATCAAAAGAATAATAGTGTTTCGTGACATGTAGAAATTATATAAAATTCACATTTGTGTCCATAAGTAAACTTTTATTGGAGCACAGCCACACCCATGTGTTTACATATTGTTGAGGGCTGTTTCTGTAATAATGGCAAAATTGAGTAGTTGCCTAAAAGACTTACTTACTGGCTGGAATTTTACAGAAAGAGATCGCCAATCCTGGGTCTAGATGGTGAGGGATTTTAGTTCTAATATGTACGCACTAATTGATATATGGCTTTTTTTTTTTTAATTTACCTTCTAACTGTGGGTTTTTTTTTTTAACTTTTACTTTTTTTGATAAAGAAAAAGAAGATCAAACATGGCCCATTAATGCCACTACTCAGACTACCTTTTTCAACATTTTTGTTGGTAAAAACAAACTTTTGCTCATGGCAAATTATTTTTCTTTTTAATATTTATTTATTTTTGAGACAGAGAGAGACAGAGCATGAACGGGGGGAGGGCCAGAGAGAGAGGGAGACACAGAATCGGAAGCAGGCTCCAGGCTCTGAGCTGCCAGCACAGAGCCTGATGCGGGGCTCGAACTCACGGACCGTGAGATCGCGACCTGAGCGAAGTCGGACGCTCAACCGACTGAGCCACCCAGGCGCCCCTCAAATGGATTAATAAAGGTATAAAATAAAAGTCTTTCTCCACATTTTCCCTACCTCAATTCGTCCACCCAAAGGAAACACTGTTAATAATTTAACATTCCAAGTATTTGGGGGAGGGTGCTATTCCAGAAGATCTATGTATGTCTTCTTTTTAAGAAAGCTTCTCAGGGTGCCTGGGTGGCACAGTCATTTGAGAGTCCAACTCTTGATTTTGGCTCAGGTCATGATCCTAGGGTTGTGGGACTGAGCCCTGCATTGGGCTCTGTGCTGAGTATGGAGCCTGCTTGAGATCCTCTCTCTCTCCCTCCCTCTCTGCCCCTCCTTAACTCGCATGCTCTAACTTGCATGCTCTCTCTCTCAAAAAAAATAAAATAAAACTCATAGCATGCTTAATTTAGTGTAAAATACTTCCTAGTCAAGTATTTAACCTTTTATTATGAAGTTTCAATGTTACATCATAGGACAAGAAAGTGCAATGAACCCCATGAACCCATCATTCAGCTCCCCCCTAACATTTCAAACACTGGTCAAATCTTGTTTCATTTACAGAATTCACTTCCCATATTATTTTGACGTAAATCCCAGGTACCTCATTTCATCTGTAAATATGTATTTCTATACATGTCTCTAAAATATAATGACTCTTTTAAAAAATAAAACCATTAACCATTAACATGAATAAAAACCCCCAAACAAACAGTAATACCTTAATGTAAGTTTGAACACTGGGTATTAGTTTTTTGTTTTTTTTTTTTTCATTCTGCTCTCCATTATCTTTTAAATAATTTATTCTTTGTTTGAATCAGGATCTGGATAAGATTCACACAGTGTGATTGATGGCTGTCCTTTATGTAAATTTTAACTTGTACATTCCTTCCAGACCTCTTTTTTTTTTTTTTTTTTCCTGCTTGGCACTTACTATCCAAAGAAAGGAAGTTATGTCATAGGTCCTGTATCTCATCCCCATGGTTTTAACATGTCCCTCTGTCCTCTGATTTGGTAGTTGGATCTAATGGCTCGATCACATTCAAGATTAATCTTGTTTCTTTTTATTTTTAGCTAGGCTACTTCATAGATGGTGTTAAATCCTTCCAATAGGAGGCACTTGATATCTGGTTATCTCTTTTGTGATGTTAGCACTGGTCGGTGTTTACTGTGCACATCCAGTCATTCATTATGGGTCGTAAAATGGTGCACTACTCTAAATCTGCCCCTCCTTTGCCATTTATCAGCAGAAATATTTGATTTTTCTTATATTTACCAGTTCTGAAAGTATTTGGTGTCTTAGCATCCTTTAACAATTACTGGTTTGTTTTTTGTTTGCTTATGTAATTAAAAAACACTATGAATTTAAACATTTAATGTGTTCCATTGAAGTTTTTTATGCTCAAAGTATCCCTGTTTTGGCCAGTGTTCGCTTTTTCAAGTTGGTCCCTGAGTCCTTTTGACGTGAGCCCAGGATCTCTGAGAGCTTTCTTTGTATGTGGTGTGACAAGATGTTTTGTATTCATCCTGTACATGTCTTGCCCCAGATCTAGAATTGGCCATTTCTCCAAGGAGTCAGTCTGTTTCTTTTTAGTGGGGAAATTGTATTTCAAGACCACAATTGAGGTTCGAAAGGGACACATCCATGAGCAGGTTTTATAGTAAAAAACACCCATAGAAAGTACATGATGTACAACATTTATGGAACCAACACCTCAGTTGAGAAGTAGAACGTGGCAGAAGCTCAGAAGTACTCTAGTGGGCCCTCAGGGACCATTCTCTCTTTCTTCCCCTCAGTGTAACCACTGTGTTGATTTTTATGCTCTTCCTTTTAATTTATTGTTTATGTGCACATCACTAAGCAAATAAAGCTTGGTTCTGTCTGCTTTTGCATTTTTATACAAATGGATCATGCTGCATGAATTCTTTGATATCTCCTCCCATTCAACAGTATAAGATTTACTTGGTTTTATTTTCTTTGCAGTATGATATTCCGTTGGGTGAACGAATAGACCACACTTTATCCATTCTACTACTGATGTACATTTGAGTTGTCTCCAATTTTGAGCAAATATTTGAAAATGCTAAGACTATCCTCTTTTCTGTTTTCTGGTGTGCATGTGCAATCATTTCTGAAAGGTCTGTACATAGAAGTGCAATTGTGGGGCCCCAAGGTGTGTGTATCCTTTTCCCCCGGAGAGTTGGACTGACTGTTGCTCTCACCGGCAGAGCCTGAGTGTTCCTGTTGCCTCACGTCCTTGCCCACATCTGGAATGGTCAGACTTTTAACATTTTTGCCGGTCTGTTGATTTCACATGGTATCTCATGGTGACTTATGTTCCCTATTTCCCTGACTACCAGTGAGGTTAAACATCTTTTTATATGTTCAGTTGACTATTTGGATTTCTCCCTTTGTGAAGTCTCTGTTCACTGAGTTGTTTTTTCTTATTGATTTATAGGCATTTTATATGTATTGGATACAGATTCTCATTGGCCCATTCTGTGGCTTTTCGCTTTATGGCACCTTTTGATTAACACAAGTTCTTGTGCCTTTTAGGTCTTGTTTTAGGGAGTCTCCCTGAGCCCTGAGGTAGGTTAGGACGTATAATACAGATGCCAAATATTCTGTTTCATGGGAGAGTCTGCACTTGTGTTAAGTATGCGTCCCTAAGGGACGGGGAGGCAAGCAAATGCTTAAGTGTGCTATCAGACGAGCACAGAGAAGCCTCTTCTGATGGCTGCAGTGTTCTTTTTGACGACTAACTTGAGTGTGCTTGGGTTCCTGAGTAATCCTCCCCAAAGAAGGAACTCTTACCGGTCTTTCGGATCTTTGATTTTATTCAAATTGAAATGTATTTCCCCCCTCATGTTTTAGTGATTCTTCGAGTATAGCTATTTTTCCTCAGATATCTCCTGAGCACCTGTGTTGCTGGGAATAGTAGATGCTGTGGGGGAAGGTGGAGGGTTGATGATGAGCTTACTCAGACAGATTACCATTACACAGAGGAGTTTAGGTAGTACACTATTTTTGTAATGGGCTTTGACCATGAATTGCGTTTTACTTTCTTCAGGACATCGTTTACATCCAAGCAGCTGGGCCAGTCACAAAATACCTCATATTGCATAATTCCCTTGTAGGAAAGTCCAGAATAGGGAAATGTATAGAGACAGTATATGAGTGGTTGCTTAGGGCTGGGGTGGGAGGCTGGGGAGATGGGGGTTGGAGGTGGGGATGGGGGCGTGACCTCTAAAGGGTACAAGGCTTCTTTTTGAAGTGATGAAAATGTTCTAAAACTGACTGTGGCAGGGGTTTCACAGAACTGTGAATATACTAAAAACCATTGAATTGTACACTTTAAGCGGGTGAATTGTACGGTATATGAATTACCTCAATGAAGTTGGTAAAAAATGTAAAAAATAAACTTAATGCAGCTGTTTTTCCTCACCTGGCTCTGTGAGGTTTTCCGTGTGAGTTCCATGGTTACCTACAAGAATGGATGGTACAGAATTCCCAGGCCTGAAGGAAGGGTCCTAAAACAGATGCCTGTTTGATGTCCATAAAATAGCCAGCTTCCTTGCCAACAGATAGTAAAGTAACTGTGTGATTCCTTTCTTCACTCCATGAGCCAGTGCTGTTCATATGCTTTTTATTTTTTTTAATCTCATTTTATTTTTTAATTCAAGTATAATGAACATACAGTATTATATTAGCTTCAGGTATGCAATATAATGATTCAACAATTGAATACATTACTCAGGTCTCATCCCAGTAAGTGTACTCTTAATCTCTTCTCTTATTTCACCCATCCGCCCCCCCCTCCCCGCCACCTTCCCTTCTGGAAACCACAAGTTCTCCATCGCTAGAGTCTGGTGTTTTTGTTTTTCTCTTTGTCTTTGTTTTTGTTTGTTTGTTTGTTTGTTCTGTTTGTAGGCCCTTTAAAGAAGGGGTCAACAGTATTCTTGTTGCAGGGCAAAAAACCCATACCAAACTCTCCCCACAAACCACCTCCCCATCTCAAGCTCATTTAACTCAAAGCTCTGTAACTTCTCTGAATTTATCACTAGTAAGGATTTTAAATGCTACCATCCCTCACCCCCTGTTTCTCAGTAAACCTTTTCTGATGCCCAGGGTGAGGACAGGGGTAAAGGACTTCTGTGCCTATAGTTGAGTTGGCAGTCCTCATTCCCCAAATGTGCAGGATTCAGGGCTCTCTCTTTGGGTAGGTAAAGTGTATACACCCAGGAGTCCATGTGTATTTATTGAGTTCCTAATGCCCGTCTGTCCTTATGTAAGAACGCTGCGGTTACCTGGGGAATATAGTGCCTGCCTGAGACAAACCTGTGAATAATAACTATACTAATAATAGCTAACATTTATTGATTGTTTATTATGTGCTAGGCTTGCACATTTTCAAGTTGTTATAAAAGCAGGAGAAAAGCTTGATAGGTTCTCCCAACTGAGATGATGGAGGCACGCATCATTTCACAGGTGAGGAGGCGGGGATTTAGAGAGCTTAGGTATCTTGCCCGAGGTCACATGGTTGAGAAGTGGTTGATTCACACCCATATCTGTCAGTACTTTCTCTTCTCAGGAGAGAGGAGGCAAGGGATTGGTAATGTTTTTATTATACAAATAATACAAATTAAAGGACAAGGAAAAGCACAAAGTAGAAAAAAAAGTCACCCATAATTCTACCACGTGGGCATGCCCATCTTTACCATTTCTGTGTATTTTCCTTCTAATCTGTTTTTATGCTTTCTGATTTATTTTTATATCCACCCAACCTCTGTCAGCCCATCGTCGAAGGCTGTTGCTAATTCATTAAAGGACCTTGGGACGAACAAGTCATAAATCAGTCTGTTTCATGGGCTGGGGACCGGTGGGCAGGGGAAGACCCTGACCTGACAAATTCATATCATGCTGCAGCCAGAAAAGGTCTTACTTGTCCCAGAGTGTCCCCCCCAGTCTTTCTCTACTCCCCCGACTGTTGGACTGTGTCTCCTGTGAGACATTTGAAGAAAAATGTCTACAAAGGGGCACATTCCGCAGCCTGTACAATTACCTTAGGGAGAAGGGCAGGGCTAACAGTAGCTGCTTTGAGATTGCCAGGGTGCGTGAGGTGGGGGTGCAGGACAGGATCTGGCTGGAGACTTCCTGAGACAGATGGGACTGTGGCTGGCTCTCGGCCAGTTAAAAACCTGCAAATCTGGGAGAGAAAGTTCCATGTACTATGAAAAGGTCGTGAGAACCTCCAGTCCTGGGAGGATCTAGGCGAGGGAAAAAAATCAGATGGGACTTAACCCGATGAGTCACCGGTCATTTGCCTGGTGATTGGTGGGGGTCACCTGCAGTTGTGCCCGTTTCCAGTGCAAGGCGGCGGGGGGGGGGGGGGCAGAGAGGGCAGGTTAGAGCCTTCTTTCTGAATTAATAGCTGTGAGGGTTGGAGTAGCTGATGGAGCCGTTTGAGGGTAGCAGGGTGTAATTATGGTGAAAGGCTCAGATGTGCCCACGTAGTACCGTTGTCATCTCAGCAGTTGTGCTTTCGAATGTGTGACCTGGCAGAATGCTTAGCCTCTCATTTGTAGAATGTGGGCCCCGCCCCCAGCACCTGCCTCACGGGCTCCCAGGTTCATGGGAGGGCAAAGTGACATAAGGCACAAAAAGCGGGTAGCCCAGTGCCTGGCACAGTGTAAGAGCTCAATAAAGATGAGCTAATGGTTCATAATTCCAGAGAAGGGGGAGAGATGGATATTAAGGTTGGAAAATGTGGATTTCTCCCCTTTGTATTGATGAAGAAAGCCATGCCATGAGACCGTAAGCAACTCACTTTAGTGTTTTCGGCCTCAGTTTCCTCAACAATAAGATGATGGGTGGTTCTAAATGATCTTAGATTCTACCAATGATTATAACTCCATGAGTCTGTAGTACTTTTTTGCTTTTGTTTTCACCCTTCATAGTTACAAATTATTTTTTTTCTGGTGTTAAGTTTTAAGATCTTCTCTCTTAGCAACTTTCAGATAAGGGATACCATTTTATTAACTTTAGTTGTCATGCTATACATTATATCCCTAGGACTTGTTTTTTTTTTTTTTTTTATAACTGGAAGTTTTTGCCTTTTGACCTTCCCTGGATTTGCCCACCCCCACCCCATGTACAACTGTGTAGTTTTAAACTATATCTTGTTGAATACAAAGTATTTCTCAGAGTGTTTCCTTGTTTGAGCCTCCCCATGCCATTGATGGGGTGATGGCTGTTCTGGCCATTTTCTGCAGACATTGCTTTCCCAAGAACTCAGAGTTTCTCTCCAACATTTATTTTCTAGAAAGTTAAGGCTGGGTTCCCTTTAAAATGAACATGTGAAATATGGATGCACCTTGACTGGGCTTTTGGCCTCACCTTGAAACTGAGACGGAGAGGGGTTCTTGGAGAGGCTGGGTGAGGATTTCGGGAGAAGTGATTCCTAGGGGAGCTTCAGGCTAGGATTATCATAGTAGAGCAGTAGTTTGTAGGCTTTTGACTGCTCAGAGGCCATGCTGGTGTGCTTTAGAGATGAAAACAAAGTATCTTGGGGTCCAAGGATAAACATAGAGACTTGTAAGACTGACCTCAAAAATCCTTGGTTATCATCAGGTAACCAAATTATCATCAGGTAATCAAATTCAATTTGTTTGGAGCAATTAGCCAAATCTGGACACTTTATTCTTATTCTAAAAGCAGTTGGGATTCAGGGCACAGGATAAAGCAGCACTGGGGCAAAGGGCAGGGAGGAGGCACCCTGGCAACAGTGGAAAGGCCAGATTGTTTCTATTGTGTGAGGTGATGGAATTCTTTTTCCGCATGCCCTCTTTGGTTTGTCGCTCTCCATTTCACATGCCCACTTGTAAAGCAATTACAGGAGCAGTGTGAATCAGTGCCTCTAGAGTGGATGCCTGATGTACACAGGCCTTCAGCTTACAAGGGGTGCAGTGTGGAAGGATGGGGAAAAGACAGATTCCTTCTTAGAGGAGTGACCGTGGCCACAAGGGGTCATGACTACTGCATCCTGGGCTGCTTTGGTCGGTCCTGCCAGCTCCTGAATTGGTTGCATTTCCTGTCTGTGCGAAGACAGTGGCTGCAGTGGTGGCCGAGAGCTTGTCATTTAGATGTTACCGCTGCTCAACCATGAAAGGTCAGCTTTGGGCTGCTCCCTCCAGTGCTATGAGGGAGATGTGGATGCTGGGGGAACTGGCCACTGGATTTGGAGTCTGGCTGATTCGAGGAGCCCCCAGAGGAGTGCTCGGGCCCTCACCTCAATGGGTCAGAATTTGAGGTGAGGGTTCCCCAAACCAAACCGTATGTACCCTCAGGTGTAGGCACTGAGTATGTAGCTATTTAGTGGTCAGGGTGCAGATTAATCTCCATCCTTGGTTTTGTTATTTTAGAAACCCTTTGGCTTAGGCTTCTGGTGACTGACTGCTCACGACCATGAGTTAGCCTTTGAAAGGCCACGAGAGCCAGGATTTGGCTGGCAGGCATGAGAAGCCAATTCCAAAGTGTTCATGCTGCTCTTAGGATGGGGCGTTTCTTCATTTATTTTTGCCCCTTGTCTTCTGCTCCAAGCCAACCCTCCCCCCATATCTGTAATGTTGGTGGTTTTGCACATAGGGCTCACCTTGCTAGCCCAGCCTCATCAGCATCACCGTTACTAAGTATAGTGCATTGTACAAAGCCACGGCCAAGGAAATGCATAGAAAACAGCCAGCAAATAGCTGACTCTTCTGAGTTAAGTTTCTTTATGTTTACGATGCGGATGATAATACTAGTATACAACATGGTTATGAAGAAACATGTGCCAAAGTTATTCAAATGATAAAACATTTACAAACATAAGATGGCATTTATCCCATATGTAAAGTGGGACTTCCTGTGGAAAAGTTGTTTGTAGTAAAATCACAGTATTATATACTGTACTTATATAGTACTTAAACATTTGCCCAAAGGGCTTCTATTTTGTTGTTCCTTTTTAATCCCATCAACAATTTTGTGCAAAGAAGAGGCAGGAATTGTTACTCTTCCCCCACCATTTTTTTTAAGTTGATTTATTTATTTGAAGAGAGAGTGAGAGGGCACATGTGAACAGGGGAGGGGCAGAGAGAGAGGGAAAGAGAGAATCCTAAGTAGGTTCCACGCTGTCAGTGCTCAGCCTGATGCGGGGCTCAAACCCACGAACCGCGAGATCATGAGCTGAACCAAAATTAAGAGTCAGACCCTCAACCGACTGAGCCACCCAGGCGCCCCGCCTCCCCCACCATTTTACTAATGAGGGAAGCTGAGACGCCCCAATGTCGAGTACTTGTCCAGGGTCATTTACTGAATAAACACCAAGATCAGTAGGACGACTGGGCGTTGTGAGTCCGGCCCAGCCCAGCACTATCTTCATCACTGTGTGCTGAGTACAAAGCACTCGGGCTCGTGGAGACTGGCCCTGACCACTTTGGCCTCTACTGGCCGGTCCTCATTCGCTGGCTGAGTAGCTCCCGACTGAGGCGGCCCGGCAGCCAGGCACTCTGCTGGGTGCTAGAAATTCCATCAACAAGGGAGATGTGGTGCTCTCTCTTGGAACCTAGTTTAGTAGTAGGGGAGGCAGACTTTGACAGTTACTGGGAGTCGGTCTTCTCTCTTCATCCTGTGAACATGCCAGGGCCAGGGGTGGAGAGAGACCTGGTTCCTTCCACCTTGGGTTTTGTTTCACTTTCTCCTTCTGGGGAGTCCCAAGAGGGCTCCTTAGCTGGGTGCCTCAGTGGGGGTTCTGACTGCCTCTCCTCGAGACTTTGTGTGCTTGGGGGTTGGAGATCATGGAGGTTGTGTTAGTGTGGGCTTGGGAGGGCTTCGAAGATGAAAAGACACAGGGAGGTTCCTCCAAAGAGGCATATCTGGGTGTTTGTTTTTTTTTTATCATAAGTTTTAGGTCTGTAGCTTTATAATTTGATGTCTGTGTTCACTACAGACTGATCACCACTGCAAGTCTAGTTATCATCCATCACCATGCATCTTAAAGATGATGGCAGTGGGGGCACCTGGGGGGCTCAGTCGGTTGGGCGTCCGACTTTGGCTCAGGTCGTGATCTCACTGTTTGTGAGTTCGAGCCCCGCGTCGGGCTCTGTGCTGACAGCTCGGAGCCTGGAGCCTGTTTCGGATTCTGTGTCTCCCTCTCTCTGTGCCCCTCCCCCACTCGTGCTCTGTCTGTCTGTCTGTCTCTCTCAAAAATAAATAAACATTAAAAAAATTTTAAAGATGATGACAGTGGTCCCTAAAGGGGGTAGTGTCTGTCCTTCTGGCTGTCATGACCCATGGTGGGACCTTGGCAGCTTTCACTGAGACCCCTCATCCTACTTGTGAAATTTTCATACTGGTCTGCTTGTTCTGAGTAGAGCTGGAAATGACAATAAAGTTCTGCCTTTGTCTCTCTAACATCCTCTCCTTACCAGAGCTTTCCCCTAAGGGAGTAGTAAAATGGGACCACTTCCTTGGCACTGCTGGGCAGCCTTTCCAGCATGAGTAAGAGGTGGAGTTTCAGAAAAGAGGAGCATCAGGCTGAGGGAAATTATCCCAGATTTCACAGCTAGGTGGGTGGAAGGGAGGTCTGGGCTCATCAAACACAGAAAGTTTTTTCCCTTCAATCAGAGAGTAGAGGTAATTTGCAGATTTCTCTGTGGTTTGGTGTCCTGCTTCCTCTCTAGGTCCTTTGATTCATTCTGCCTCGGGGCTGGTCTTTGCTCTTCCTCCTTGTACGTTCTCTCCTGAAAGGTGGTTTGGCAGAATCGTTAGAAGGAATCATGTTAAATACACCAGCTTTGTGGCTTAGTTGATGATGCACAAAGTAACTGAAGAAGAATCTACACCTTGGCTGTGTTCCTTCACAGATTGTATGTATCCTTCCAGCGAGCTGGATTTGTTCCGGAGTGCTGAAACGGAATTTTCTCCATTGTAAGCAATGAAGCTTTTCTTTATTTTTGAAAATCCGTTTTGGAAGGAAATTCTCTGAAATGTATTACATATTACACATACAGTGCCTTCCTAAGCAGACCACTCGGAACCTACCATGATGTTTTGTCTATCACACAGGGTCGCCTGTTAGGAACATCCAAGGTTCTGCTCTGCTGGAGGAAAGATGCCTTCTGCTCATATGCCCCTACAGTAAATGGCTCTACTCTCGTTCTTTGCTGAATCTTGTACCTTTCCCCCCCACCCCCAAGGTGTTAGGTGTTTCCTTTACTTGCAATTTCTCTCCCTTCTAATCTGTGTGTTCAGAAACAAGAGAGCAATTGGGGCGCCTGGGTGGCTCAGTTGGTTAGGCTTCCGACTTTGGCTCAGGTCATGATCTCACTGTCTGTGGGTTCGAGCCCCGCCTTGGGCTCTGTGCTGACAGCTCAGAGCCTGGAGCCTGCTTCGGATTCTGTGTCTCCCTCTCTCTCTACCCCTGTCCTACTCCCACTCTGTTCTCTGTCTCTCAAAAATGAATAAACGTTAAAATAAGAGAGCAATTCATTTTGAAACACACAAGCAACATTGCCATGTAGTGGGTTCTTACTATAGGCACTGCAATTGTGCTTTACATGAATGTTTCCAGCTGTAGGGGATGGATAATACCATCCTCATTTTACAGAAGAAGGAACTGGGCAGCCAAGAAGGCAACCACATATCCTTGCCTGAAATACAGGAAATTAATTCAACAGGCATCCATTGGAGGCCTCTGTTGTACTTGTGGAGCATCATTAATTAAAAATAATTGGTGGGGGGGAGGGGTGTTGAACAGTAACAGTAAAAGAGTTTGAATAATAGAATATTCTTAAATAAATAGTCTGGTTATTTACAGGGCTTCATAAATCTTTGTGCTGTTTGAGAACACTTACAGGGCTTTGAGAATGCTAGAAACAGTCCGTAAATTAAACTAAAATGCAAACGCAGGCTCCTTATTGCTGCTTGAGTTCAGCTCTGCAGACCAGAGGACAGCTGAGTACAGTAGTCATTTTTTTGTTTGTCACATGTACTGATGTCACAGTACTGATGTACTTTGTGTTCATTTATGCAGCCCAATTGCCCCAAACTTGGATGTGTTTTCATTTAAATCCACTTAACATCGCTTCCGATGGAAATGGCAGCTACATATTTGAATATACATGTGCATAGGTCCTTGAAACCCTGTGAACTCAACTGTAGAATGAACTCAACTGTAGGTGATTTGTCAGTGGACTTAGGCTCCAGTTTTACCCCTATTGTCAACTTTTTTGTGGGTCCCTGAGCAGAAAATGATTAGTTTCACCAGGCCTCTAGCTCCTTAAATTTAAAATGAGGAGGTAAGGACATCTGACAGAATTTCTAGTCTGGAACATTCTATGGAAATTCTGTATTCTATCTCAAATGATCATGACTAGAGACACAGTCTACAGGTGCTTGATCTAAAGAGGGCTATAATAAGCGGTGGTGTTTAAATGTGAACCACTAGCTTAGAAAATTATTTACAAGTTCTTTTAAGGCTATTCTACTTTCCCTTAGAGTCTTGTGTATTTAGAAAAATTTCTTCCTGTTCTCCATTGACTTTTCCAGTGTTTTCTTTGTAGGTAGCACAGAAATGGTTTGTAGATCTCTTTCTGACAAATTTATCACATATTCTAAATTGGCAGATTTTCTGTTAACAATGGTTTTATACTGTCTGTTCACGTTGGCCTTTTAACTTAGAGTAAATTAGAATGGGAGAAAAGTCTTCATCCCTTCAACTACTCAAAGGATTGTTTTTTCCCTGAGCAGTTCTGCATGTCTGTATGTGATGGAAATAGCATAAAGGGCATTAGAGTGGAGATGTCAGATGGGTACACGGAAGGGTGACAGCAGCTGGGTCATCATCTGAAACACCTGCCAAGCTGCTGGGAGGAGAGGTGGCAAGTGGTGTTGACCTGGATGGCCCCTCAGGAGAAAGAGTCAGCTCTCCCTGGCCCCAGGGAAGGGCCTCCTGGAGGAGACAGGGTGGAGGGGCAGAGCCTGGGATGGCCTTTCAGGGCGGCTGGTGAGACCAGGTGGCAGCAGCGGAGTGGCTGGCCTTCAAGGTCCCTTTCTGCACCTGGGGCTTTTGTCCTGAGCTGGTGTGCTACAGCACCTGACCAGGCAGCACAGAGAAGTGGGCCAGACCTCCTCTGTGTTTCTAATGTTCCCTGATGACCAAGATGTGCAAGGGCGCCGAGTGATGTGTGATTGACCCTGGAGCCATGGCGCAGGGCTGAGAGCTGATGCCGGTTGCCCCCCGCCCCCAGTCCGGGTCTCCCCCTCAGCAGTCTCCATGACACCAGGGTTGGGTCAGTCCCCTAGTCTGCATTCCTTGAGTCTCCGTGAGCCATCAGGTTTTCCTCTATAATCGGGTCAGGCAACCATGTGACCTGCTCACTGCCAATTTCTTTTTTGAAAAGATGTGTATTTCATGGATCATTGTGAAGATTCTCCGTGGATAGGCAACATGGTTTTAGAAGGTTGGATAATTTTTCATTGGCTCTTTGAGATTAGTGGTCTTTTGTTTTTCCCTGTGGTCAGTCATTGCAGACTTTTGAAGAGTTGCTCTCTTGTCGTCTTTATTTTATTGCTTCTTGTCTGAGTAGAACCACTGGAGAAGGACCCAGACCCATATGAGTCCAACCTGTCTGAGAGGTGGCGTGAGAGAATGCTCGAGGGGAAAATACAGATTTTTGAGTTAGAGATTTTAGTAAGGGAAGGGGAGGGGGAGAGGGAGAGACCAAGGCCTCAAAGTGTTATTTACTTAAATGAGCAATTATATCCTTGACTTAGGGATAGAAATTTGTTTGGAAATTTGTTTTGTCAGCTCCCTCTGAAATAAATAAAATTACAGTGATGATATCATTCCTGTTTAAGATGTTTGAATAGGTATTAAGGCAAAGTGATTAGGGCCTAATTGGTTGCCAAATTTTCTTTAAAGCTATGTTGTTTTGGGGGGGATTTCTATGCCAAAAAACATCTTAAACTGATGAACATATAGTTCTCCTTCCTTATTTTGGCCAGTGTTTAATTAGATGACTGTTTCCATAGTTGAGGAATACATTTGCATTGGGTCTAAGCCCCAGGGTGCCAGATTTCCATCCCAGAAACAAATGTTCTTCTCCCTTAGTTTAGTGCTGATGTACACTTAAATAGCACAGGAGCAGTGCTTTTCCTTGGCCAAGGTCGCATGGCGACTTTCCAGGGGGTTGATTGGTTTCAGAATTGGGCAGGTTTAAGGTCAAGTACCCCGAAGGAGCTGTGACTCTGTCAAGCTCCCCATAAATGCAGCCCTCTGAGGAAGGGTCCAGAGTCCCAAGCCTCTGTTACCCCAGGGGGGTAGTGGGCGCAGAAGCGCGTTGCTGCCCAGTACGACCTGACCTCTTCCTCCTCATACCCACTCCACCACGGCCACCGTGCATGAATCGCCAGCTCCCACGTTTATGCACTTGTTCATGCGAGGTGCTTGCAAATGGACCGTGAGGTATTTACTATCTGCCACCTACTGTGGTAGATTCTGGGAAGAATAAACCATAATTTTCCTAAAGCCACACTTTGAGGCTTACGGTGATCACCTTCTGAGGACCTTTGCCGACCCCGGTCAGGTACATTTGCTGGGTCTCTCCTTACCCACAGCGTGTAGGCTGGGCCCCTTCGTGAACATTTCGTTCACTCCCGGCAGGCTGGTCCTCCCCACCCCCCGACCCACCCCTGCATGTTGGCTGGGCTGCTGCTTCTCACTGTGTGGCAGCTGATAGAGCAGCCCTGCACGTGGCTTCCGTTGTGGCTGCCTGAATTCTCCCTGACACCCTGCCTGCCTTATCTGGAATAGTTGTTCTCCTCCAGGGGCTACAGGTGGAGTGCTGGGAATTGTCTTCAGTCATCTCTTCTGCACACCTGAGGGTGTGGAGGCGGGATGTGGGGTCTTGGCTGGCAAGCGGAAGCAAGGACACAGGCAAGGGCTCTTGCCAGGGGTCCGGTTCCCGCTCATTCTTCTGGTATCCCCTTACTGACCTGCCAGAGCCCACTCTTCCGTCCAGGAATCATCCCACTCCCCAGGGCATCTCAGTACCCTGGAAGATGGCAATTTCTTCTCTTTCGCCCACATCCCTCAGTGTTGTGTGTGAGGTTCTATGCCTGACCGTTTTATTTCACTTTGCACATAGTGGGCTTACCTCTTCCACCTGTGCCTCTCCAGCCTGGAACCCCCACCCAAGAAGCATCGGGGGTTTTGTTGGTTGTCCTTCTTTGCCTCCCCAAGAAGTAGGGTGGGGTCAGGGGCTCTGCCACACTGCTCCTTCCGCCAGATTCTTTTCCTGTTCTTGACAGATAAGTGTAAGGTTTATTTCCTTTTCTTGTTTGGTTGCACCTGGTGTGTGTGTTTATACGTGTATATACACATGGATACGGACGTTTTTCTTAATTGTGTATATTTTGTTTGACTTTGTAGTATAAAGATACCATGTTACCACTTCACTCTCTTCTGAATTCGGAACTGCCATGATACACTTGAAAAGGATTTACTATTCGTATGAATTTTCTTCCTTCCTAAACTATAAACTTCTTCAGGTCAGGTCAGGAACTATATTTTATTCTTCTGTGTGTACCTCTACCTGCTGAGTGCTTAATAAACACAGGGCAGATGATTCCATGCTGAACCTATAGGAGAGCGGCTAATTTTAAGTCCTGTTAACAAGTCCCAGGCACACTAAACAATTACTTGCAGAAACAAATCAAGCTTCCTGCACACACATTAAAACAGGGAGACAAAGACCAGTATAAGGCAACGATTTTCACTTAGGAAACAAAGTTTAATGTTTTATGTTAACATATTCTAGTTGACATGGTGATTCAGAGTGGTGATTCAGAATGGCCTTGGTACCAATTAGTGGAGCAGGTTAGTAAAGTTTTTAGTACATTCCTAGTTTCTGTGACTTGACTAATTAGGCTGGGCTTATGTTCAACACGATCCCTGCCTCTCTGTTATCAAGTTACACAAAAATGTGGTGATGCTGTTGCTACAGCAGCTTGTCTGTGTGCTTCACCAGCTGGCTGCAGAGTCCCCAGGGGTACCACGGCTCTCCTGTTCCCCCTTGCATTTTGAGAACAAGTTCCTCCCGTTCACCAAGGGTGCGCACTGGTAGTGGTTAAGTGGAGATACTACTAACATGGCTGCTGCTGCTGCTACCATTGCCCCACTCCTGCTGCTAATGGGGGCTAGGAGTGATGGATGAGCACTCTTACATCGGGCCCTATTCTGAGGAGTCTGTGCATATTGTCCCATTCATGCATTATAGAATCCAGTGAGGCAGTTGCCATGATTAGTCCTAGTTTATGGGCGGGTCAGCGAGTTTAAGTGACATGCTGAGATCACACAGCTTGAAAGAGTGGGGTGAACGAGGGAGATAACAAGACTTTTTTCCTTTAAGGCTACATTCAGCAAACTGAAAAGTAATCAGAGCCTACTCACAGGAGAAAGACCCTCCCCCAGGATGGGACACAGGCTAAACATTACTGTTTTGTTTGTGAGTATAACCTAGGGGTCTGGGGCTGGGGGGAGCAGTCAAGGAGGATCGTCAGCTGAAAGTTACCTATGGTTCAGTTAGAGAGTAGTGCGGGTACCAGAATTATGATCCAAAGTACAGCTCTGAAATGTTACCCACACAGTAATGACAAAACACACACACAGACCAGAGAGGAAGAAACACTACTGAGTCCAAAATTCTTCTATGTGTTCATATGTATGTGTGAGCATCTTCAGACTATTCACAACCTAGAGACCCTAAGGACTTGACCATAAATCTCTAAAACAGAGTAATTCATGAGTGTGTGTGATTTCCAGCATTTCTACAAGGAATACTGTATAATTATAAAAGAATAGTTCTGCTAAAAAATTGTAATGAGAACTATTCTTAAAGTGATTGAAACAGTGTAACACTAGATAGGATCTTTTTCCAGCTATATCACAAGTCACAAGAGCACACAACACACATAAGTTGTATGATTCTGTAATACTTAACTCTGTGTGGTCAACATATTTTATCCCCTGGCACTTAGCCACTGCATTGGAAGAGGAGGAAAAAATTAGGACTGCTAAAATTGTGTTCAAAGTTTCTTCTACAGACCGTGACAAGCCTTTGTGATAGCTCTCCATACACCATACAACTTTTTGTTACCTACAAACTGGTGTCAAAGTAGAAAATTATGGCACAAAACACAGTAGTATAAATACCTTTTCAGAGTGTCTTAAGCTATGTGTGTGCATGCATGTTTTTAAAACTGGAACTTGCAGTATCACAGCATAGAAAAAAAGATACATAATCTAATAAAAACTGTTTACAAAAAAGGACAGAAATTGTGAGCTAGTAAACCACTTTTTACAAGGACTAAATTCACTGCTCTTACCAATCACATGCCATTCCTTTAAGTCCTGCTGTATTTAGCCTCACCCCAGCCTAGCACATGGGGGGATTTTTCCTACTCCTCAGGCACTATGATGTGTATGGGCCTTTCCACCAAACGTCACTTCTCTGTGAAATTGCCCTGACGAGTTCACGAGACTCCTTGCCTGGTTCCCCGACCTTTCAGCCCACAACAGAATGGCGATTGGATTGAACGTGCACTTAGAATTCTTTCCTGTTTCCTGGGTCTGTTGCAAATGCATTCATCAGCCCTCCTCAGTTACACTGGAGTGTCCTCGAGGTTAAGATTAGTGCTTCTGTGTTCCTTCTCTCACTGCATGAGGTTCTAACACTTTGGTGGCTGACATTTTCTTCCTTTGTTGCCACTCAGGGTCCAGCTCACAGTCTTACACCTAGGAAGCAATCAAATATGTCATTGATTAGTGATTCCTAAAGTGATGAAGGTTCTAGGACCCTGCATTCTGTTGAGTTAGAGCACTGTTTGCATTCTGGTTCTGAATGGGAAAGCGTTCTGTTGGGATGGGGAGGCAGTAGACTCCCTGTGACTCTCATTGATTTAATCACACACCACGACTCCTCTTTTAAATTTGCATTAATCGTATTGGCAAGTATATAGGATTATGTGAAGTTTTAAAGAACATACATTGAAATGCAATCAAGGTGAAAAATGACAATGGCTCTGGAGCACAATTTGGTTTCCTGTAGCCTGTGACTCGCTGTGTCTGGGGAGTGTATCTGACATACCCAAACGATGGGGTAGAAACTGAGAAAGACTTATCAAGCATTTAGTGTCAGGGACGTGTGAGATGAGTCAATACCGGAATCTCCAGCTATGTTTTTTATGGCCCCATATTTTACAAAACCATGGAAGATATTGAACATTTGGACAAGGATCTCAGTCACAGTGATAGAACAGGATGCAGGGTTGGGGCTCTGCTGATGGAGTTCATTTGGAAAGTGGCGGCAGAGGGTGGATCTCCTGCCCTTTCCCCTACTGCTTTCTGGATGCTTTTTCAATTTTCTGTTGAGGTACTTCCCAGGGAATAGAGAAATAAGTGGACAAAAGGCAAGTATAAAAGAGGGATTTATGACTTTCTGTACCTAAAGCTCAGAGCCCTTTCATTTAATGCTATATTGACTCATCTCTTTTTTCTCTTTAAATCATTCTCAATGATGCCCCATTTCTCACTTCCCCCTCTTTCTTATCAGTTGCAGGTGATCTATTGGGAAGGTAGAATCTTTAAACTGTGTGTGGCTCTTAGCAGTCAGAGTGCCTGCCTGCATTTTATCAAGGGTTCCTTTCTTGCCTGTGGGAATTCTGTCCTACCTGGATAGTCCCTACCCAGATTCTTCTTTTATTTGTCTTTAAAAATTGCCTACAGTAAACACTTTTTATTTTTGATGTACAGTTCCGTGAGCTTAAACACATACATAAATCCTCACACCCACCAACTGCATCACGACGCAGAACAGCTCGATCACCTCCCCAAACTTTTTCATCCTGCCTTATTGTAGATCTGTTCTCCCTTCACCCCTAACCCTTGGCAACCACTGATCTGTACTCCATTCCTATAGAATGTCATAAAAATAGATCGCTCAGTATAATGCCTTTGAGATTCGTATGTGTTCAATACTGTGCGTCAGTAGTTCTTTTTTATTGCTGACGAGGATTACGTTGATGGATTGCCACAGTTGACTTATCCATTTAGCTGTAGAAAGAAATTTGGGTTATTTCCATTTTGGGGCGATTATGAATGGAGCTGCTGTAAACATACAGATTTTTATGCAGATGTAAGTGTTCATATACGTAGTGTAAATACCCAGGAGTGGAATGGCTGGATCATCTGGTAAGGGTCTGTTTAATGTTATGAGAAACTGTCAAGCTGTTTTCCAGAGTGGCTGTACCATGTTGCATATGCTCACCAGAAACATATGAAAGTTCTGATTGTTTCACATCCTTGCCAACACTTAATAGTGTCTGAATTTTTTTTTTTTTTTACTTCATTCTTTCTAATAGGTGTATAATGGTCTCCCATTTTGGTTTTAACTTTCCTGTCTCTAATAGGTAAGATACATGTAAATGTATCTGTTGTTCCTGATCATAGGGGAAAACATTCAGTCTTCCAGCACTAAGTGTGATGTTAGCTACGGGTTTCTGTGATGACCTTTATCAGGTCAAGAAAGTTGCCTCCTATTCCTCATTTGTTGAGGGTTTTTATCATGAGAGGTGGTATAGATTTTGTCAAATTGCTTGTATGCTTCTATTAAGGTGGTCATGTGGTTTCTGTCCTTTATTTCATTAAGGTGTTGTATTGCATTGACTATTTTTTTCAGTATGGTAAGCCAGCCTTGCATTCTTGGGATAAATCTCACTTGGTTATAGTGTATGATCATTTTTATGTATTTATATGCTGAATGCTGTTGCTAGTATTTTGTTAAGGATGTTTATATATTAAGGGATGTTGGTATATTATTTTCTTGTGATGTCTTTGTCTGGTTTGGTATTCGGGTACTGGCCCCATGGTATTCCCATGAGTGTGTGTGCGTGTGTGTCTGTGTATTTCTGTGTAGGGTTGGTGTTAATCCTTCTTTAAACATTTGGTGGAATTTACCAGTTGGGCCAGTTGGTTGAGCCAGATGGGGCTTGGCTTTCCTTTGTGGGAAGTTCTTTGATTACTGATCCCATTTCTTTGCTTATCATAGACCTGTTCAGATTTTCCATTTCTTCTTGAGTAAGTTTTAGGAATTTGGTATTTTACTAAGAACTTGTCCATTTCGTGTAGATCGTCTAATTTGTGGGTAGCATTTCCTTGACAATAAGGGCTCCTGCAAATGAATTCTTAGTTTTTATTCCTCTGAGAATGTCATTTCTCCTTTATTTCTAAGCATGCTTATTGCTGGATATGAAGTTTAGGTTGACAGTTTGTTTTGCTCACCATTTTATGGTCTTTAAAATTTTTTTATATGTTTATTTTATTTTATTTTATTTTATTTATTTTTTTTTAATTTTTTTTTCAACGTTTATTTATTTTTGGGACAGAGAGAGACAGAGCATGAACGGGGGAGGGGCAGAGAGAGAGGGAGACACAGAATCGGAAACAGGCTCCAGGCTCTGAGCCATCAGCCCAGTTCGCGGGGCTCGAACTCCCGGACCGCGAGATCGTGACCTGGCTGAAGTCGGACGCTTAACCGACTGCGCCACCCAGGCGCCCCTTTTTATTTTATTTTTTAATGTTTATTTATTTTTGAGACAGAGAGAGACAGAGCATGAATGGGGGAGGGGCAGAGAGAGGGAGACACAGAATCTGAAACAGGCTCCAGTCTCTGAGCCATCAGCCCAGAGCCCGACGCAGGGATCGAACCCACAGACCTCGAGATCGTGACCTGAGCTGAAGTCGGACGCTTAACCGACTGAGCCACCCAAGTGCCCCTATATGTTTATTTTTGAGAGAGAGAGAGAGAGACAGAGCAAGAGTGTGGGAGGGGTGAGAGAGAGGGAGACACAGAATCCAAAGCAGCCTCCAGGCTCGGAGCTGTCAGCACAGTTGTGGGGCTCAAACCCACAAACCGTGAGATCATGACCTGAGCTGAAGTCCGACACTTAAACAGCTGAGCCACTCAGGCGCCCCTCACTGACCACTTTATAAATGTTGTTCCCCTTCATCCTGACCTCTATGGTTTCTTCTGAGAAATCCATAGTCATTGAAGCAATTATTCCCTATATCTTCGATGTTGTTTTTCTGTGGCTGTTGTAGAGATTTGTTTCTGTGCCGGTATTTTCAGCAATATGTGGATAAATGTGGATTTCTTTGAGATTGTCCAGTTTGGGGTTTGTGAGTTTCTTGAAACGGTCGATTAGATCTTCTGCCAAATATGGGAGTTTCCAGCCAGTATTTCTTCAAATATTTTTCCTACATAACACCCTTCTCTTCTGGGATGCCAACAACATGAGTGTTGGATCTTTCGGTATTGTCCTGCAGGTCTCTGAGACTCTATTTACTTTTACAATACCTTTTCTTTGTGTTTTACATTGGATACTCTCTATTAACCCCTCTTCAACTTCACTCACTATTTCCTCTATCACTTCTATTTTGCTACTGAATCTATTCATTGACATTTTAACTTCTGTATTTTTCAATGCTAAAACTTCCATTTGGTTCTTTTTATCTTTTTTTTTTTTAATTTTTTTTAACGTTTATTTATTTCTGAGACAGAGAGAAACACAGCATGAACGGGGGAGGGGCAGAGAGAGAGGGAGACACAGAATCGGAAACAGGCTCCAGGCTCTGAGCCATCAGCCCAGAGCCCGATGCGGGGCTCAAACTCGCGAACTGCGAGATCGTGACCTGAGCTGAAGTCGGATGCCCAACCGACTGAGCCACCCAGGCGCCCCTCTTTGTTTTTTTCTTTTGTTTTGTTTTGTTTGGCTGTAATTTTCTATCCTTTCATTCATTTTAATAGGGTTCAGCCTTACTTCTTGGAGCATGGTTGTAACAGCTATTTTAAATTATTTCTTAGATAATTCCAGTACCTGTGTTATCTCAAGGGTGGTGTCTGTCGATTGTTGTTGTTCTTGCAAATTGAGAGTTTCCTGGATTTTCATATGCTTGAGTAATTTTAGATTAAATTCTGGATATTTTGGATATTATGTTTCTCTGAGTTTGTTTATATCTTATGGAGTTTGCTTGTTTATTTTTTTCCTTTAAGCAGATGATTGGTCCGGTTGCAGGTTTTGGCTTGCCTTCTATGTTTCCAACACCAGTTTGGCTTTTAGAAACTTTGCCATGTCATTTGGATCTGGCATGTGTGTGTGCGTGTGATCCATTGTCCAGTGTGGGACCTGGGCAGTGATCTCTTTCAGAGTGCAAATCTCAAAGCCATTGCCATGCGGTTTTGGATCAGATCTGCAATGAACAGTTTGGAGATGAGCCCAAATGTAATAGACCACTTTGTGGGGCCACTCTCTTCAACTTCCTTCCCTCTGCAGTCCCTCTGACAATCTCTGATTCACTGAAGTCCTCTTTTGCTGTCCTCCAGCCAGAAATCCAGGACTTTGGTTCCCTTGCTATGCTGGGTACTTCCTGTGACTGTCCAGAGCCAAGCAGTGGAAGACCAGAGAGGAGCAGTGGTGATGAGGATTCACCTTCTTGTTCTTAGAACTACACTCCTCTTCTTAGAATCATTCTTTTTTTCTCAGAGTTTTAGATGCTCACCTCTGCCCTTTGCTCTGTGGCACTGTGTGATTGCCTGGAGTGGAGGTGAAAGGGACCAGAAAAAGCAAAAACAATTCAGGGGATTTTTCTTAACATAAGGAGTTCCTTTTTTTTGCTCCCTAGTCTAGAAAAGTGAGTGTTTCTCTTCTGGTCTTTGTGTCCATACCTAGTGAGCACTTCTGGGCCTTTGAATCCAGGCTGGGTGATACCAGAGGGAAGAAAACAACAATGGAAAACTCACTGCTGGTTTGTGGTGCTGTGAGTTCTAGTTTCCTTCCCCAGCCTATCTGCTACCTTATGCTTTTCAGAGACTTCAGATACTCCATGTTTCCTGTCCAGCTTTTATGTTTGCATTCAGAGAGAGACACAAGGTGAGTGTTCTTACTCCATCTTCCTGGAACCAGAGCCCCCATATTAGACTAAACATCGTTTTTATGAACGAAACCCTGCATATGGTGGGATTTACTAAGTCTGGTTTTCTGAGACCCAGGGATGTGTTCCTAACGTGTATCTTAGAATTCTCAAATAATGCTTATGATTAAATAAGTTTGCATTTCCTTTCATTTAAAGGAGAGTTTGGCATACTATTTCTATGAAGGGCCAAATAGTAAACCTTTGTCCTGTGGCCACATAATCTTTGTCACACCTTCTTAACTTGTTCTGTTGCAGTGCAAAAGCAATCATAAACAATACATAAACTAATGAGGATGGCTGTGTTCCAGTAAAACTTTATTGACTCTGGGGGCACTTGGGTGGCCCAGCTCATTGAGTGTCTGACTCTTGATCACTGCTCAGGTATTGATCTTGGGGTTGTGAGTTCAAGCCCTGTTTTGGGCTCCGTGCTGATCATGAAGCCTACTTTAAAAAGCCCCAAACTTTATTGACTGTGAAATTTAAATTTCTTATATTTTTCATGTGTCGTGGAATATATTATTATTATTATTATTTTAATTTTTTAAATGTTTTTATTTATTTTTGAGAGAGAGTGAGTATGAGTAGGGAAGGGGCAGAGAGAGAGGGAGACACAGAACCTGAAGCCACTCCAGGCTCTGAGCTATTAGCATAGAGTCCAACGCGGGGCTCAAACTCACAAACTATGAGATCATGACCTGAGCCGAAGTCGGAGGCTTAACCGGCTGAGCCACCCAGGCGCACAATTATTTATTATTTTTTAAAAACCATTTTGTAGTTGGCGGGCCAGTTTTAGCCTGTGGGACTAAGATTGCTGACCCTGGGCTTTTGTCGTGGATGGCTGTAGGGCCTTAACCAACAATCTTTCTTGATCATAAGGCTTATTTTCTACTTGTTATGGAGACACAAAGGCACAAAAGCATCAGAGATTCCAGAAATCCTATGGAGGGTTTGTAGATGAAGGCTGTAAACTTATATTTCTTAGATTGTGTGGAGAGAGAAGGCTGTTTACATGTTTTATCTGAGTTTATCCCCATATTACTTACTCTGTAAACACTTTCATCCTTATTGTATGGATAGAAACACTGAGGCACAGAGACAGCTACTAGCATGTCCCAAATCATGACTAAATGGGAGTTTGTATCCAGGCCTGTCCAGCGCCAGAGCTGTTGCTCTTTGCACTCTAGAACAGCGCAGATCTCTGTTCTCCATTTTGACTTGTCTCTGTGCCAAAAAAGGCCTTGTCGGTAACGTATAGGTCATCGAAAGACCTGGTGTGCAAGACCCCTGTGCTCTGGTCTGGACCCATTCATGAATTATTGCATGAATCAGGGCAAGTCTCTTCATTTCTCTGGGTCCTAGTTTTTCTGCTTCTATAATAGAGGTTGGACTGGCCAGTGTCTATTCCTCTGTCATTGTGGGTTTGTGGGTTTTGGCAGTAGAGGAAGAGACGATGGTGCCCTTCATCTCTGGAGGGGCTGGGGAGAGTTGTAGAGAACAAGCCTGGTCTGGGGACTACACTGAGATGACTGTTGATGTAGAGCTCTCTAGCTTCAAAGGGAATCGAGTACACATATCCCTTCTTTTTGACCTTCAGTGTTTCACCAGTGTACTCCTAGATTATGCCTTGACTTATTGTTGGCCACATAAGTTCCATTTTCTTTGACCTCTTATCAGGGAAAGTCCACAATAATGCTAAAGAAACCAGGGCCCTTGAAGCCACACCTACTGAGATTGTTTGTAAGAATCAAGGCAATGTTGGCACATACGCTCCTCGACAAGAAGAGCCTTGCATTGTTGTTGGTCTTTTTGCATGACTTCCTAAAATACCTGGCAAAGAATGCTGTGTCTCTGTTTACTGCCAGTGATTACAAAGGGGTTTTGACCGAGTACCACCTCAAAGTCCTGCAAGGGTCTACTGACCACTCACTGTTATGTCTACTATCTGTAAGCATTCTTTTTGTTCTTAGTCTTTTTCTTGTATAATTGATGTTCTTTAAAATTGTTAATGTGTAACAGGGCTTATGTTTCAGTTTGTTTTTGGTTCTGTTTTCTGCAAGCTCCTTTTCTTATTTTGGAGTTGCTACCAGTGTGCGCAGTAATTACAAAGAAGAAACATTGAGTGGAACACCCCATTGCTCAGCTGACAACATTGCTTGAATGCTGGTGGTTCTATCCCTATACAATTTTTTACTATGTGTTAATGCTATCTAACAAAATGCCCTGATTCCTAGTGCCAAAGGTTCACTTAATGTATATACCTCAAAACCCATGCATTTGTGCTTTTTTTTTTTTTTTTTTTAGTGGTTCTTGAAATAAAATAGCCCATCCTCTGCAAGTCCATCTATATGGTTCCTTGGGCATTCCGTCTTTGCTCAGATTGTTGAAGGATGGTGGTTTGTCTCATGGTTTTTGTATTGGAGTCTAATGCATGTTCTAACATGATAGAGGCAATGCATTATTGTGTAGCCATGGTTTTCTCCAGAAAACAATTAGGAATTGTATTTCAGATCTTAAATAAAATTGGTTTCTAAATTAAAAAAAAAAACAATCCCCCCAAACATGGGCCTTGATGCAATACTGGTTTACCCTGTTTGATATCTGGTCTGCCAGTAAAGCACATTTTGAAGACTTTATGGGGTAGTATGGAAGTGCTCATTGCTTTCTTTGTTCATTCTAGTGTTAAAAAAAAATCACTTTGACATTGCATGTCTTAATTGTATAGTTGATTTAATGTTCTTTCGAACCCAGATATGATCTAGCCACTTTGATTTGACCACTGCTTCATTTACCCAAGGCTGAATGGAAGACCATGGGAAACTCTAGTGGGAGTCTGGAAGAGAAAATCAAGGATATAGCATGACTGCTGAGCCTATTGTAGAATTTGCCTGTTTAGAGATGGAGGAGATCATGTTCTTCTCATTTTTTATTTGAGTTGATACTAAAGAATATCTTAAAAATATTTTGGGAGTTCAACTCAAGATATAGTGAAAAGCCACAGACCTATGCTTCCCATGAAATAAATCACCATCACCTTTCACTCCCGTGTGCCCTTCCTCATCCCCTTCTCTCTACGCAGAGGAGACCATGATCCAGAATTGCTGCCTATCCTTCTTTGCTTTTCTTTATAGTTCTGCCGCTTAAGTTTTAATTCCTCAGCAGCATATCTTTAGTTTTGCACATTTTGGAAGGTTAGGTATATGGAATGATATTGAATATATTTTGTAACTGGCAGTTTTCTCTCAATTATATTTCAGAAGCTTATCTGTAATTCACTTGTCTTCCTTATATATTGGAATATACCACCATCTATTTATACATTTACTGTTGGATGTTTGGAAGGTTTCCATTTTTTTCTAGTTCAAATGATGCTACTGTGAGTGGTCTTCTGGATGTCTCTTGGTGCCCATGTGCAAGGGATAGTATGGGGTTGTGAGGTCATAGGGTGTGTGTATCTTCATCTTCATTGGGTGATACCCAGTTGTTTTCCAAGGGGTTGTACAAATTTATATTTCCCTCCGATAATGTCTGAGGGCAGTTTGCTTTCATATCCTTGTGAACACTTGATATCACATTTTTTAATTTTTCCAATCGAATGGTTCCAAAATGATGCATCATTGTGGTTTATCATTGTGCATTTTTCTGAGATTGTCTTTTTATAGAACCATTTAGCTATCTTTTTTCACAAAGTGTCTGTAGACAGTCTCATGACCATTTTCCAATTGGATCATCTTTTCCTTATTCCCACTAGTCCTTTTGTTTTAAAATTTTTTAACATTTGCTCAGTTTTTAAATATAATTTATTGTCAAATTCGTTTCTATACAACACATCACATTCCATACAATACCGCACAACAGTGCTCATCCCAACAAGTACCCTCCTCAATGCCTATCACCCACTTTCCCCCCTCCCCCACCCCCATCATCCTTCAGTTTGTTCTCAGTATTTAAGAATCTCTTATGGTTTGCCTTCATCCCTCTCTGTAACTCTTTTCCCCCTTTTCCCTCCCCCATGATCTTCTGTTAAGTTTCTCAAGATCCACATATGAGTGAAAATATATGGTATCTGTCTTTCTCTGCCTGACTTATTTCACTTAGCATAGTACCCTCCAGTTCCATCCACATTGCTGCAAATAGCCAGATTTATTAATTTTTGAGAGATAGAGAGAGACAGAACATGAGTGGGGGAGGGGCGAGAGAGGGAGACACAGTATTTGAAGCAGGCTCCAGGCTCTGAGCTGTCAGCACAGAGCCCAATGGAGGGTTTGAACTCCCAGACCGCGTGATCATGACCTGAGCTGAAGTCGGACGTTTAACCGACTGAGCCACCCAGGCACCTGTCCCCCACTAGTCCTTTATGTGTCCCGGATATTAATTTTTTTTATCCATTACATGTTACACACATATTTTTCCCAGTTTGTGGCTCACCCTTTTGATTTCTTTGTGAGGTCTCTTGATGAACAGAGTTCTTAATATTCATGGAGCTGACTTTATCCATTTTTTCCTTTGTGAATTTCTTTTTTTTTTTCTTTATTTGACAAGTCCTACTGGAGCACTTTCTATGTGCTAGACACTTTTCTAAGCACCTTACACATATTTACTCAATTAATCCTCATGATGACGTTAGAGGTAAGTACTGTTATCTCATTGTATAGGTAGGGAACTGAGGTACAGAATGGTCAAGTGACTTGCCTGGGTCACTCAGCTAGTAGGTTGTGGAGCCAGGATTTGAACGCAGGCAGTTTGAGAAACTCTTGTTTAAGAAATCCCTTCCAGGGCACCTGGATGGCTTAGTCAGTTAAGTGTCTGACTTCAGTTCAGGTCATGATCTCAGTTAGTGGCTTCAAGCCCCGCATCAGGCTCTGTGCTGACAGCTCAGAGCCTGCAGCCTGCTTTGGATTCTGTGTCTCCCTCTCTCTCTCTGCCCCTCCCCTGCTTGCACTCTTTTTTTCTCTCAAAAATAAACAAATTAAAAAAAAAAAGAAATCCTTTCCTACCACAATCTCCTGCAGACGATTCTCTTACATTGTTCCCTGAAACTTAGGAATACAGTCCATTTTTTTTCCCATGTGGATAATCTTTTGTTCCAGCCCAGACCCACTCCTCTACAACACAAGCTCCACCACAAATCACATTTCCTTGTGTGCCCAGATCTGTTCGTGGGTTCTCAGTTTAGCTTCAGTGGTGGATTCGTGCATCCGCACCATACTGTGTTAATTACCGTGATTTCTCTGGGAAGTCGTCCTTCCGCCGTGTTCTAATCCGTCAAGGGTGTCTTGGAAAGTTTCTCACTCTTTGTGCACAAAACGGCTGGGGAGTTTCTCACTGTAACACTATATTCACATACTGGGCTTTTGGAAATTATTCGTCATTGCTCTTGTGTTTGCTTGTTTGCTGAAAGTTAAGCGGCCCCAATTTCATTTGATTCGCTCAGTCTCCGTTGATCCTCAGGCAGACGTCTCCTCCAGTGCGTATCATGGCGGCCTCTGGAAGGCTTTGAGATCTTGTGAGATGGAGGGGAAGGGGAAGGCAAGCAAGGGCAGTGCGGTGGGTTAACGCTCTCTTCTGTTTAAGTGCACTTACGCTGGCAGTTTCAGAGTGCATGCTGAGGAACTTCAAGAGGCATGTAGAGCCTGCTGTAGTAGGATTCCCATAGTTGAAAACCGAGATATTACATCTTACGATTAAGCTGCCTTATTTGACAAGAAAGAGGGGATGGCGTCCAACTGGTCTGAAGTGGCCAATGTACAGTTTGGTGCTTATGTTGTCTTGATTCTGTTGAAGGAATTGAGCTCGAATGCCTAGCATCTGCGTGGGGAATGTTTCTGCCCCCCAAGTAGTTTATCAGAGTGCTAGAAATAGAACGTGTGTTACCTATTCAGGCACCCCCTGCTCTTTCCTGGGGCCCTTCTCTCTGCGGGAAGGATTACTGACACTGCAAATGGCAGTCACCCTTCAGGTAACACTGGTGCTCTATGTCCTAGCCCTTCCCAACCTGCCTGGCCAAAGCGGAGCAGGCTCTGTGAAAATGATGATTGCTCTTTCTTTCTGACAGAGGGGCTGAGAATTTCCACTTCTCTAAGGAAAGTCTGACAGTGTGAAGGCTTCCGGGCCTTCAGGTCATAGCAAGGTCTTACCAGGGACCAGAGAAATCGGTCCTCTGCCAGTTTCCCCTTCATGCCTTACTCACGCCCCTTCCACTCTGCTCCGGCCACCATGGCTTCCCTGCTGCTCAGAGTGCCAGGCACACTTTCACCTCAGGCTTTGACCCTCTCCTTCCTTCTGCCTGGAATGAGCTTCCCCAGATCAGTTCACTCCTACTCGCCCGGGGCTCTGCCCGGATGCCATCTTCTCAGAGAGGGCTTCCCTGACCACTTTTAAAACACCATCTATACCCCCACCCCTGTGTTTTGCCTTCTCTGCCTCATTGCCCATGTGGCCCCTGACATGCTGTATCGGCTGCTCCCCTGGCCCCTGACCACACACTGGGAGGTTAGCTTGTGGAGGATAGGGACTTTTCCGCCGCTGTATCTTCATTGCCTAGAACAGTGCCCGCCACGCAGAGACCGCTTGATTGCTATTAGCTGTGAACGAAGCTGCTTGCTGGAGAGAGGTGGGCAGAGGGGACTTCCGGAGCAGACTTGTACCCCACCACCGGCCTTCAGGCCCCTTCCCGAGTTCTCTGGCAGCATCTTGCTTGCCTCCATCAGAAACATGCACCATTTAGAAACATGCACCTCTTTCCATGGGTGTTGCTTTCATTACATGCTAAGCTCCTTGAGGTCAGAACTGGATATTTTTCCCCTTCCTTTAGGGCTGAGGCCTGAGCCTTGCACGCTACCTTAATCATAGTAGGCTCTCTGTCAATAGGGTCTTCATAGTGGCTGTCTACCCCAGGGAGAAGAGCAGTAAATTAGGCAACACTGTAATTTCTTATGCAAACTTCTGGCTGAAGTAGCATTTCCACTCAATTCCTGGAGGTACTTTCCTTGAGTATTGTGTAAGCAAATCCCATTGACTACAATCTTGATGAGAGAAGGGCCAGTCTGTCTTATTCACTGTGGCATCTGTAGTGCCTCACACAATGCCTGACACATGGTACCCATGCTTGGTAAATGTTTACTAAGAATGCATTGCAGAAGTTACCTTTTGCTGACATGAAATTTATTAACAATGTCAAAACTCCTCTTTAAAGTCACCAAAATTATTTACACTCTCCATATAGGATTTATAGGGAACAACAGTTTCTTTATTTTTTAAAAAATTTTTAAAAAGTTTATGTTTGAGAGAAAGAGAGAACACAAGTAGGGGAGGGACAGAGAGAGATAAAGAGACACAGAATCTGAAGTAGGCTCCAGGCTCTGAGCCATCAGCAGAGAGCCTGATGTGGAGCTCAAACTCATGAACCACAAGATTGTGATCTGAGCCAAATTCAGATGCTTAACCGACTGAGCCACCCAGGTGCCCCAGGAACAACAATTTCTTATTGTGAAAGAGCCTCTGTTGCCCCCCTGACCTCCTGTGATGTTGAACAAGAAGGCCTAGACAGACGTGCACCCCCTTCTCTATTCAGGGTGTTCTCAAATGTTCAGTGTCTCCTCTGAGTAATCTGTTGCTTTTTCTTCCTTAATGGTGCCCTTGTGACGTTGAACAACTCACCTACCTTCCAAAATAGAGCTATATTCCTGCTCCCTCCTCACCAGAGAGTTTAGGCCTCAAGTGTTTGATTAATGAGGAATGAGAACCTACAGTTTCAGGATTAAAGAACTCAAGGGCAGACAGCACCACCACTGATGGAAAACTATTCATAAAAAACCAATAAAGTCAAATATCTATAGTTCAGAACACCCTCACCTAATAATAGCTGCTTGTGATAAAGAGCAGCCGGTGAGCTAACCTGCATGTAGTCACAGACACATCTTCTATCCGTTGCCTGGGGTGCGGCTGGACCGTGCTTAGGCAGAAGCAAGTGCCAGAACTTTGGCCAATTTTGCCAGTCAGGGTTGTACCAGGAATTCCTAGAGAATGAGGAGTTGCAGTGTCTGGTTTCTTTCTGACTGGAAGGGGGCTGGCCTGGGCAGAGCACTGGGCTAGGAGTCAGAGGACCTAGCCTTGTGGCCAGTGTAAGTGATTTAACCCACTCAAGCCTCTGTGTCCTCCCTGAACACAGGCAGAAACATCATGGGGCGATGTTTGCATTGAGCGTGGGAATGTGAATCTTTGTCTACATTTGTGGCCAGTGAAGTTCTGTGACAGTAAGGTGGTAGGGTAGTGTTGTATACTTTCGTGCCAAGACCCCAGGCTTGTGCACCTGCCCCAGGCAGCTAAGTCTTTTATTTGTTGATTTTTGCATTTTTCTCTTTTTGTATTGACACAATGCTACATTCATTTCAGGTGTACCGGGTAGTGATTCCACCTCCCTATACACTATGCTGTGCTCCCCACAGTGTAGCTGCTGTCTGTCATCACACAACACTATGACACTACCACTGACTGTATTCCCCATGCTGTGCCTTTATTTCCATGACTTATTCATTCCATAACTGGAAACCTGTGTCTCCCACTCTCCTTCACCTCCCTCCTCTCTGGCAGCCATCAGTTCTCTGTATTTGTGGGTCTGTTTCTGCTTTTTGTTTGTTTTAGATCCATATGTAAGTGAAATTCTATGGCATTTGTCTTTCTCTGTCTGACTTATTTCACTTAGCATGACACCATCACAAAGGGCAAGACCTAATCATTTTTTATGACTGAGTAATATTCCAGTGTGTGCGTGTGCATGTGTGTGTGTGTACACACACACAACATCTTTATCTGTCCATCTTTATCTGATGGACACTTAGGTTGCTTCTGTATCTTGGCTGTTGCAGACAATACTGCAGTAAACATAGGGGTGCAAATATCTTTTTGAACTCGTGGTTTCATTTTCTTTGGGTAAGTACCCAGTAGAGCCGTTACTAGATCATATGGTAATTCTATTTCTGAGTTTTTGAGGACCCTCCATCCATACTGTTTTCCACAGTGGCTGCATCTGTTTGCATTCCCACCAGCAGTGCATGGTGGTCTTTAAAAGGACCACTGACCCCAAGTGAGAACTTAATGCCACTGCTACTGATAGTATGTTTAATCTGGTCCATTGTCTCTCATTTCTTGATGCCAATTCCATATATTCTCCTCTCTCCTTAAACCTCCCATACTTCCTTCCCCTCCTCACTCCGTGCTGAAGGCCTTACCACCCATTTTCTTGAGAAAATTGAAGGTATCAGGAAATGTCTGGTACCTGCAGCCATCTACCTGCATCGTCCGCAGATGCTGCTGCTTCCCTGTTGCTATGGAGGAACCATCCACGCCCCTGGCCAAGGCCAGGACTGCCGCTCGCACTCTGGATCATGTCCAGCCTTGCCTGCTCAAGTACACGGCACTGCGTCTCTCCTGCTTTGCCACTTTATTCCTCCGTGCGAGACCTTTGCCACCACTGCACAAACATGCGATCTGCCCTCCATGTAGGTGCAAATCCTTTACCGATCCCTTTTCAGTCCTCTGCTGCTACACCATTTTCCTCTTTTCCTCTGTAGGTAAACTTTTCAAATTACTTTCCATATTCCCTGTTGAGTATTTCTCTTCTCCTGTTCCTTTTTGGACTACACTTTGGCTACCACCAGTCCACACTGTTCCCCTCAACATCACGACTGCTGTTTTTGTTGCTAAACCCAGGGGCCAGTTTTCAGCCCTCACCATGCTCAATTCATTTGCCACCTGTAACACCCTTCCTCCAGGGCAGAGGGGGAGAGAGAGAGAGAGAGAGAGAGAGAGAGAGAGAGAGAGAGAGAGAGAGAGGGAGAGAATCTTAAGCAGGCTCAACACTCAGCATAGAGCCTGATGGGGGGCTTGATCCCACAACCCTGGCATCATGATCCAAGCTGAAATCAAGTCAGATGCTCAACCGACTAAGCCACCCAGGTGCCCACCCTCCCTCAGGAATCTTACATAGTCTGTGGTTTCAGCAATATCCAGAAGCTGATGTCCTGCATGCCTCCAGCTCAGGCCTGGCTTCTGCATTCCAAGTTTGTCCCCCTGCCTGCCCTTGAAGGGCCATGTCCCATCCCCTTTGTTTTCTCTAAAACACTTGTCACCAACTTGGTGGCTGTCATCTCTGTGCCCACCACTAGAATGGGTTCTCTGCAAGGGAAGATTTTTGATCGACTGCTGTAGTGACAGCACCTAAGACTATTAGGTCTCAACATTCAGTGCAGACTGTGATAAGCCATCATCCTCATGCACAGTCTCCACTCTCCCTGCATCCAGTGAGGCTCTAGCTCCACATTGAGGGTCTGGGTCTTGGAAATATTCATAATAAATCCATCTGGCACGATGATATCATTGTTTCCATATAGCCCTCTTTAACTGAACTCAGACATTTTAGTATGCACTGTTAAGTATATTCCTTATGAGTGATTTAAGGAGGCCATTTAGAGTAGTGGAAAGATCTTTGACTTTACAGCCAGATACTTCTGAGTTTAAATTCTTGTTCTGCCACTAAATAGCAGAGCCTTCGTCAAAACATAGCAACACTAGGCATTAGTTTTCTCATTTGTGAAGTGAAATGATACTCGTTTCATAAGACAGTTGGGGGGAATTGCTGACTGTATGGAATGCGTCTGACATAATTTGGTTAGTGACAGCCATTATGGTTACTGTCCTTAGCTGCATAGATGATAGTTAGGGTTACTTGCAATTCTAAAACTTTTGAAATAAAAGTTTTTCTGTTTTTCTTTTTAAATGTTGGCAGTTGCTCTTTGGTCAAAAAACACAATTATTTAATAAAACATTGTTTCTGTGGTAAAAATTAGGCTTGATTTACATTGCTTCAACTTACAGAGTCTTTTTCAGGAATTTATTCTGCTACAGAGTTCAAGGTCTGCCTTTCAGTAAAATTTACTTAACCAGAGTGCTTAGGAATGGAATGTTCTGGAGGAATTGAATCTCCTAATTAATGAGAAAGGAACTCATTTTGTGGGGGAGGCTCTTCCTAAAATGCCTTTATATGTACACTGAGCATAATTCCAAGTGTACAGAGAATGCTCAATAAATACTTGGTTAATTGTCTTGAACTTAGAGACATTAATTTCTACACTGATTGTCCTTGAGCAGTGAGCTATAGAAAGTATAAGCGATGGTCCTAAAAACAAGCTTAACATAGGCTTAAAAATATCTTAAAGGAGGTCTTTGGTTTTGATTCCTAAATGTCAACAGTAGCCACTTTCAGGATAACTATTTATTGATTGTACCTATTTGGATACGAAGGGTTGCAGGCGACTCCAGTTCAAAGGGAGCTGAGTGAAGTTGAGGCCATGCACGCCAACATACCCCTCCATGGGTATACACGTGCACACACGGACTCTCACACCGTTAAATGGTAACTCGAGAACAAAATATCCAGTGCAAGATACAGTCCAGTGCATGTCACTGAGCAATGTGTGGTAGGTACCAAGTGAACAGGATAGATTTAAGGACCGTGATTTCAAAGAAGGTGTGATTAGCAAAGGCTAACCGTGATCAGAGATGGCTTCCTGGGAAAAGATTAGAGCTGGGCATTGAATTGCCTCTCCTGCTGCAGTTTGCCGGGGTGGCCCAGACAGGGCCGAGTGGGTGGTGCTCAGCTCAGGCCAGTCCACAGCCACCCCTGGAGGACTGGGGCAAGTCTGGTGATCTCCACACAGCTTTTCATGTGAGCACAGCTTATGATTCGCTAAGTCATAGCCTCGTTTGCCACTTGTGATTTTGGGTACTTTGTGGACTTTGGGTCAAGATGGGGCCTCTCAAGCTGGGAGAGGAGGGGAGGGGAGATTTAGGAACAAGTTTATTGTGGGAAAGTGTTTTGTTTTTTAATGTTTATTCATTTTTGAGAAAGAAAGGCAGAGTGTGAGTGGGGTAGGGGCAGAGAGAGAGGGGGGGACACAGAATCTGAAGCAGGTTCCAGGCTCTGAGCTGTCAGCACAGAGCCCGGCATGGGGCTCAAACTCATGAACCATGAGATCATGACCTGATCTGAAGTCGGACGCTTAACCCACTGAGCCACCCAGGCACCCCTGTGGGAAAGTGTTTGAACCATTAGTTTCCTGTGTGTGTCTGGCTCTTGCTTTGGAGATGGATCCATGAGGGCCACCTTTGGCTGTGGGCTTCTCTCTGGGGATGTGGTGGATGATTCTGGGGAAGAAGGCAAAGGAGATTCAGGCTTTAGACAGAAGCAAACATGTGGAACCTTTCACAGATACTTTCCCCATCCGCTGAAATCCAAGCGCATAGTTTATGCCTGTGGCAGGGATGGGAGCAGTGGGGTTGCTGGATAGAGTTGTATATAAATTGATTCACTTGCTCAGCGCTCTGGATTGTTTACTAGGAAATCATGACTGTGGATAGTTGGTTGTACTGACTAGAGGTGTGTGGCCAAGAGCCCACACTCTTACACAGGCTTCTCTGTGAGTCATGAGGGGCTCTCTGTCGGCAAAGAGGCCAGGATGCAGGTGGGGAGGCTGGAAAAAGAGGGGCTATGATTGTCATAGGGGGACAGCCACACGTCTCCAGAGGAACCACACTGCAGATGTGTGCTTAGCTTAAACACGAACGCTAAATGAGAAAACAATATTGTCTTTTTAGGACCTCCCCAATTTAAATGTCTCTCTCTATAAGACCATGGCCTTTATGGCACAGGCTTACCTGAGAGCATAACCCGTGTGACAATGATCGTGAATTCCGAGCTGTTTTGCTTTCACTGGGCAGTATGGATCATAGCTGGTCCTGGGTCTGCTTGATAAACACTCTCTAAATAATAGGTGGGGGTGGGGGGGTGGGGAACATATGACCCTGGATGACTGCGGCTAATAAAATTCCCTGGAAATGCCTCAGGCATCACCCTGGCTTTACAAATGAGAAAGCTACTTCTCAGCCTGTGGACTGATGTGTTTCATATCTGTTTGCTATCGAGACCTAAATTTATATAGCGACCCCTGACCTATCAGTAACCTTGACTTGAATGTTTCAAAGGCACCTCAAGCTCAACACATCCAGTGGAATTCAGATCACCTCCACTCAGCCTGGCCGCTCTCAGCCTTCCCTGTCCCAGCAGATGGGATCCTCTTGCCCCAGGTGCTGAGCCCACAAGTCTGAGGGTCTCTCGGACCCTTCTCATCCCTGATCTACGATCACATCACCAGCCGTCTTGTCCTCTCTGCCTCTGGGTTTATTCTGACCCTCTCCATGTCTCTCCCACCACCTCCCTAACCTAAACTGCCATCATCTTCTGCATTTCCGTTCCCTTCCGCACACAATGGCCAGGTGGCCTTTTCAAAACAAACCTGAGCATATTCTCCTTTACCCAGGCACCCGTTCATAGACCCTTCTGCTGTGAATTGAGCATGGGCTTCACATCGGGGTCTGTGAGTCTCTGTGTGATCTCTGCCTTCCTCCCACATGCCTGTCTCCTCCCTCCTTTGCCTGTGATGTTTCAGCCACATCAGCATCACTTGGGGGTCTTTCAGATAATAAGCTCTGAGGGCCACAGAGCTTTCAAACCTGTTCCTCCCACCTGGAAACTCCTTTGTATCTACTAGTTCCTACCTTACATGTCCCTTCCTTTTGTCCTTCACTAATTCTTCTACCTACAAAGTCCTGCCATAGTTTTCTCTATCATTGTACCCAGTTTCTTTTCTTGATAGCATATCTATAATTGTTTATTTGTTAATTTGGTTATTTCCTAGACCAATAGGGAAGGCCTATGTTTGTTTTGCTCACCATATAAATCCCTCTCTGTCTCCAGCTCATCTCCTATTACTCTGTCTTTCCTTTATCCCACGCCAGCCACACTTGTCTCCTTGCCATTCCTCAAACATACCTGGTTTGCTTATGCCCCAGGGCCTTTGTACTTGCTGGGCTGTCTGTCCAGAAAGTTTTGTTTTGTTTTGTTTGCTTGTTTTTTACTCCGTTATCTGCATGGCTGACTCTTGTTTTCTTTAGATCTTAACTCACAGTCACCTGTTTGGTGAAGACTTCTCTGGCCCCTATGTCTAAAATTGCACCTGCCCCCTAACACTTCACACTGCCTTTCTCTGCTTTATTTTTCTCCCTTGTATTTAACACCAACTACCATATGGCACATCTTTCTTATTTATCTTCCTTTTTGTGTGTGTCTCCCCCACTGGAGCGAATACCCCATGAGTTTCTGTTCTTTCTGTTCTGTTTTCTCTTCTTCCAGTGCTGTATGCCCAGTATCTTGAATGTTGGTTGAATGAATGAACACTTGCATGAATAATGTATGCTTAGTGAATGGCACAGAGTGGGCACTCGACACACTTTTTTATTGTGGTGAAATATACATAACATGTACCATTTTAACCATTTTTGAGTGTACAGTTCAGTGGCATTAAATATGTTCACATTGTTGTGCAACCATCCCCACCATCTGCTCTTTATTTTCTGAACTGAACGTATCCAAGAATAAGTGAGTAACTGAATGAATGAATAGCAGGTTTACAATAAAGGTCTCTTGACTTGGGGCCCAGTGTTCTTCCCACTGCATCGTGCTAGGAGGAGGGAGGGTGAGAAGAGGCATCTGAGTGGCCTCTCAGATGGCCTGGCAGCTGCAGCAAAGATGCTCAAGGATGTGGCACATGTTTTGTGTGGTCTTGGTTGTAAACGATAAGGGTCCCCTCTCTCCACCATGCATACCCATGTGTCTTCTCTTCTGCATCTGAGGATTTGACTCTAATGTTTTGAGCTTGTGGGATGGTGTGAAAAGAGATGTTCATTTGCCTTTGAACCTTTCTTACTGGACCCACGCGATGGGGTGACCCTACCTGTCCCCCTTGGTGCTGTTCTCATTAACCTGTTAGGAGATTATTCCACTGATGGCAAGGCAGTGTTGATTTTAAATTCTAAAGGAAACCAGATTACAGGGAACACAAAATGTTAAGTGTGGGTCAAAATCATCAAGTATGAAAATCTCCCTGATGGATAGAAAGGGAGGGGTTATTTCGAGCCCATAGTAGTTTCTTCCCACAACCTTGTTGAATTCTATAGAACCCACATTTTTTGTGCACTTTGCCATTTTAAGCACTTCCTGCTGAAATCCACATGACAGGTTCCTGTTCCTCTCTGTTACACATCCTGCCCTAGATCTCTCAGTGATGTTGCAGTGGTGTCGTTTCTTCATGTCCCCGCTCAGGTCTTAAGACAGAAACATGGGGCAGGCACATCTGAGGGTGTGGGGTCTTCTCTGTTGAATTCCCCACTGCACCTACCATGTGCCAGATGCTGTGTTGGCTTGGGGGAGCTCAGGGAGCACCTGAGCATAGGCTAGGCCCCCAAGGAACTTATAGCACCATCCTGCAGGTACAGCTGTCCCTACCCGACTACTTGATGGTGTTACAAATGCCAACCTGTTCCGTGCACGAGAAGGCTGTGAAAGCTCTGAGGAGAGAAGTTTGCTGTGTGGGATTGGGGTGCAGGTGGAGGTCAGGGGAGAGTTCACAAAGGTATCTGTGTAGGCATGAGGTCTGTAATGTGGCAGAGGGGGGAGCAGGAGGCAGAAGAGTCAGAATGTGGGGTAGGATTATGGTTTGGGTCAGCTTCCTGTTTTGTCTTGTCAGTGACAGACAGGAAATGGATCTAGTTGGATTATCTTCATTTCTGTTTTCAAGCTCTCAGCATTTGTGGTTTGACCTGTTTCCTGCCTTCACTAGACATACTCGTACCTGTCAGGGAATTCCTGAATTTCCACAGTCTTGCAGGGCCCAGGGTCAGTCATCATTTTGCTGGCACCGGATGGCATTCAGTGTTACCTAAGCTCATGGGACTACCCAACCCGGTAGAAATATAGTGGTGTCCTTTTAGGTTATTACATGTTACTTCATGAGAGAAAGATGCCTACCAATTGGTTTAATCTACTTTCATAGATTTAAAAAAAATTTTTAATATTTTTATTTTATTTTTGAGAGAGAGAGAGAGAGAGAGAGAGAGAGAGAGAGCGAGAGAGAGAGCAGGGGAGAGGCGGAGAGAGGGAGATACAGAATCCAAAGCAGGCTTCAGGCTCTGAGCTGTCAGCACAGAGCCCGATGCGGGGCTCAAACTCATAGTCCGTGAGATCATGACCTGAGCCAAAGTTGGAAGCTTAACCAACTGAGCTACCCAGGCACCCCTACTTTGATAGATTTTTAACTAGTTATGTCCATGAATATCACCAGTCCATTCTCTTCATTTGTGTTAAAGGGTGCTAGGCACTTCTAGTCACTCATGTGACAAGACCTGGTGTTAGATTTTTAATTGTGGTATTGATACTACTTTACCTCCACAGCAGAGTGCACACCTTTATCTCCTGATCAGCAGAAGTCCTTAAGAGAACCTTCAAATGTTGCTGGAAAGGGGAAGAATATGCTTTAACTGGCAATGTTTTTCTTGTTCTCAAAATTAAGTGTATAAATAGCTAAATGGATGAAAAAGTTTGTTGTTTTTCTAAAGCTATCTGTCAGGTTTTAGTTGAGAGGACATTTTTGTGTCTCATGGGCAACTTCCTTGACACCCACTGAAACATAATGAAGCTGATTGATGGTCCTTATGGAACCTTTCCTTTATTCTGCTGGATGTCTTGGTTTTGGGCCAGATACATGCCAGTGGAGAGATATGCTACTGTCTTTCAGATGGAAAATATTATTTTTTGTTTCCATCATTGTGGCCCAAGGAGTTGGATGCCACTGACACTTGTTACACTGTAAGAATGACCAGAGGGTCCTAAATTTTGACCTGCAGGTCCCTCTGCTTTCTTAAAATGGTGACCAATGAGGATTTTCCGGTGAGTGTATTCTCTTAAATGTTAAATGGATTCAAATAAAACGTGGTCTGTGGATGTGATGATTCTTAGTGAACTCTTCAGTGTGCAGAAATACTAAAGGCAACATCGTACTCAGAGAATCCTTGCTTTCTGTAATGATTTCCTATAAGAATGTAAGGATCTCCATTCTCCATCAGACTAATGGTTTTCCCCGTCCAGCACTCTGATGCCAAGAGTGGGATTATGGGGAGGGGGGGAGGGTTGTTCCAGTGGGAGGGCTTGGTGCCCCTTCTTGCCATCACTTTAACAGCCTGGCTGTGTGGTTCAAATATGGAGAACTTCCATTAATAACCTATCATGGAGCCATTACTCCTATTATTCTTGGATTTGCCTAAATTGCGTTCACAGCAGTTTTTATTTTTGGCCTGTACCATCTGGTGGAACATGGCAGCCAGTCCGAGCACAAGCCAATGGGAATGTACTTGTGTCACCAGTGAAGGAGGAAAGTCTGTCTTCCATTCAGTGTTCACGCTTCTTCATGTGATTCAGTCAGTAGAACTGACAGACGCACTGTTTGCCTGTGTGTGTGGGATCTTTTTCAGGGCACGTTACTTCAACTCATGTGGCCAGTGTAGTTCTTACGGCCAGTTCCTCTGCTTCCTCTTGCCGTGGGGCTCTCAGAGCTGCACGGCCTCTACTTGGTAACCCCGGTCTCTGGTGGGACACAGACATCAGAGGGCCCACCATTTCCTGGCTGTGCGGCCTGTGTGCTTTACCAGACCTGAGGCTCAGCCTCTGCCTCTGTAAGATGGGATTGATGCGTACCTTCTTGTGGACTCGGACTCCATTGAGACTGCCTCAGTTGCAAGTGACAGAAACCCAGTTCAAAGTATGCAGAATGGAGGGGTTGCAAGCTCATGTAGCCAGAAAGCCAGGCGTGCAGCTGGATCCCAGCTCTGGTGGATGGTGCCGGTGAGGGGCTGTTTCTTTATCTCTCAGCAGTGTTAGTCTCTGCTTGGCTTTCTCTTCTCCTGTGATGGCAAGATGGCCATTAGTAGCCTCCAATTCATATCTTAACAACCTGGCAACACAGCCAAAAGGGCATTTTTTCTTCTACTAGAAAAATTAGAGAAATTCCCTGGTGGTCTCTGAGTTCTTGGCTTGGAGCACCGTCTGTTCCTGTCCTTTTCACCGTGGCCAGGGGCACAGAGTTTCCTGGCCTTGCACTGGCCAGAGGATGGAGCCCCTGGTCCCCAAACCACGGGAGGAAGAGGTTCCCCATAGAGAAGGAGGTTCCCACCAGGAGAGTTGGGGTGGGAGTGGGGGGAGTGGGCGGCCACAGCAGTGGCTATCCCAGTGGCGGGAGGTCTGAGGCAATGCAGACACAGAAGCTTGTGCAGTGCCCAGGAGACCGAATCCCCCATGGATGCAACCCTTCTCCCCTGTTCTTCCTTTTACTTCTGAGGAAATGCAGCTGCTTTCTATTGGTTCTAAAGCACATTTTTAAACATAGTAAGGTGCTCCTATCTTTACGAGCTTTATAAACCTTGAATTTTACTTATGCTGAACCTTGAAATGTTTTGAGGAGATCTATTTTGAAGATGGGGGCATGGCAGAGGGAAATGTTATTTAATCTGTTTTTGTTATTCAGTAAAAAATTACTCATGGAGAATCTGCCATAGTAATCTCAGACACTTAGAAGTTCTGAGAGGATGGAAAAGAACAAGACAAAGTCCCTTTCTTGGGGTGTCTGCAGCCCAGCCGATATGGGCAGTCGGTCAACTGTTCAGATAGCATGTGGTAGAAGGTAGAATACAGGTGAGGCTGTTAGGGAGGAGAGGAAGCCCTGAGGAGCACAGAATGGAGCAGGACCCCATCTAGCCGGAAGAACACAGGAGAGCTGATGGGGCAATGGTGTCTGAGCCAAGCCTTGAACGTGGGGTGTGGCTTTGTAGGCATGGGCTGTAAGGAGCAAGAGGGGGTGGCCCAGAAGGAGAGGTAAGGGAGAGGGAGATAACCCATTCATTCTTGGGGCTCACTTTACACCAGGCTCTGTGCTTGGCACTGGGCATTCAAAGACCAATCATCGATCTTTGCTCTAGTAGTGGGAGAATATCACAAAGAGTCACAGATGCCCAGGTAGAAGTCTGTATGGGGTCTGGCAAGGGCATGGGGGAGGGGATTGTCCACTCTCATTCCTGATGGGGAAGAGCATACTCAAAGGCATAGAGGTGGGATGGTGAAAGATGACTCCATGAAATTACCAGCTCTGTGTTTCTGGAGCTGGAGGTTCACCAGGAGGAGATAAGGTGGAGCCAGGCAGTAGAGGGCCCTGAATGCCCGATTCACAAGTTTGGTCGTGATTCTTGAGACACTAGCTCTCCAGGGTAGGTTTCAGGGGCATGTGACCTACGCAGCTGCATCAGGCCCCACGCTTCGCTGATGTTCTGCTGTAGTCTTGAAATCCTTAGTGCTTTTCAAACAAAGAGCCATGCATTTTCATTTTTGCACTAGGCTCTGCAAATTACATAGCCTACAGGGGGTGATGTGATAGCAGTCTGAGCTGTGCTTTAGGACACGTCCAGCTGGAGTGAGGGAGAGCCAGAGCAGAGGAGAAGTAGTAATTGGGAAGCTGTTTGCATAGCTTTGAGAAAGGGATATTAATGGCCCAGGTGAGGGCAGGTAAAGGGAGGATGGAGAGGGAAAGGGCGCATCTGACACCTGTCGCCAGGCCTGAGAAGCAGACTGAATGTGAAGGCAGGGGGAGGGAGGAGCCAGAGTTAGCCTCAGCTCTGGACTTGGGGTCTTCTTGTGCTCAGCGCTACCCTCTGAGCCAGGGGACTTTTGGTGGATAAGGCTGGTTTTCCAAACCAAAATTTAGAAGACTGTCCTAATATTTTTACTCTCGACAGTAAGCGAAAGCTGACATTGGCAGCCTCCTTCAATGAATGTAAAATAACCAGAAAAGACATTCTGAGGCATTCTGGAATCCAACAGATGGACCAAGCAATCATGTTAAAAACAGTAAATCACAACTTGAACTTCAGTTAATCATAATCACATTTCTCTTTCCTTATTTAATTTTGAAGCATCTTCCTAAGTAGTTTCCTTTTTTGGTTTCTTTTACTTAAAAGACCTTGTTATTATAGGGCACCCCAGTTAAGGATGCCTGATACATGACATCCAAACCGAAAAACCTTATTTGGGAAATGACATCCTTTCTGAGGTTTCGGAAGTGGTTATTTTGTCTCCTGCAAAGATTCATGGAGGAATTTATTTCCTCTGGTTAACTTAGCACAGAAATAAAAAAAAAACACAACTGTGTATTTACCTAGTGATCTTTAAAAGACACCCTTCAGGGAAACCAAGGTTGCCCTGAACTTAGGGTGACAGCATCCAGGGCTTTGAGAATCCGGGTGGGAAGGGCATGTGGTTTTGACCTATTGGGTCTGGTCTTTTGGCTCCGGACCGCTTCCTGTCTGGTGCAGACACGGACAAGGCACTTCTGTTGCAAGGACATGAGGTCAAGGCATTGCCGTCCAGGCCCCAGATGCTGTGCTAGGGCGTCTTGGAATCGAGGAGGCAGCTCAGGGCCAGAGGCACCCAGGAGAGACTTGTGAAAAGATGGAGGGGCATCACTGCGGTCGTGTGGACAGGTGGGCTTGCCGTCTATGTTTTTATCAAAAATGGGCTCCAGCGAGTACAAAGACCCTCCCCCCACCCCACCCTACATCTCTTCCTGCCCTCGTGGTGTTGCACTACACCTGGCCATCCCCAATGGCTTTCTCTGACTTGTGCATCTTTTCTACAGAAGGAGTAATTTGGGGCCATCCAGATGTGTCATTCTCTAAAACTGGAGATTATGTCTGCTGCTCTTTTTTAAGGGGATTGTGGAAGAACACCTGATGTCTTGAGGGAGCCCCCATGAAGTTGTCGAGGTGAAAACAAAGTGTTCCCTTGCTTTTCCCTTTTGCAATGATTGTGATGTATTTGATTTCATTCGGATACTCCTGTTGCACTGATGGTGAGTGTTGCTCCATCAGGGCTCAGCCCTTGTTAGTTATTAGGAGCATCTCCTGGAACAGTGAATAGAGAAAGTGCTTGTAGACACTTGGTCAGCTCCTCGGAGCTCCTTGCTCTCTGCACAGTAGGCACTGGTGGTTGGCTGAATCAATAAATGTGCTGTTGAATTAATCCTATTTTCCTTGTCTGAAGAAAGGGACATTCACCATCTGTAGAGTGTGAATTTTGAATTCTAGGTGCAGGGACAGCTTTGTGCTAAAGCATCCTTGGAGCCTCACTTGGCTCTTTTTGGCACCAAGAGCTGTGAAGGCAGAGGACGTTTCTATTTTGCTCAGCATTTATTCCCCAGTGCCTAGCGCAAGGCTTGACACATAGCAGATACTTAATAAATATTTGAGTGAATCGGTAAATAAATAGATATGCCTGTTTTTCTTACATATTAGAAATTCATCTCTAAGAGTCATGTGCCAATGTCTCCAAGTTCCTTGAGACCTGAAGACCTCCCCACCCCTGTCCCCTCCCTGCAGCACTCAACACAGTGATTGGCACATAGTGGTCATTTGGTATTTGTTGAGGGAATGAAATAAGTGGCAGTAGGCAAAGGAAAATGCCCTGACTGGGAGTTAGAATGTCTGGACTCCGGGCTGCCTAGTCTGGAGACCTTGCTTAAGTAGGCTGGTACCCTGCTCTGTAAAATGGGGTTCAGCTACCAGTTGCTGCTCTGCTTATCTCGGGGCTATTTTGCAGTTCAGAAGAACTAATGGTTGCCCTGGTCATCCACAATGGCTTTCTCCAACTTGTGAAAAAGTTAAGTCTGGTAGCCATGGGGAACTTGTCACCAAAACACGATGGAATCCAGTTATAGTGGATGTGTGGCTGATGTGGTTGCACCTGCTTCTCAGGCCTTTCTGAGAACTGGTGGCTTTATGTTATGTCAATAAATAGATAAATAAGTGAGATATGCTATCAGTGTAGAAAATTTGGAAATCATAGAAAAGCAGAAATATCAAAACAATAATTACCCTAAAGAAGTAGGCCAAAGATAATCACTATTAACCTTGTGGAATATTTCAGAGCCTTTCCTCGGCAGGTATACACACACATCATACACACACACGACATGATTCCAGTCATCTAACAGATCTAACAGTTATCTTTGTATCACCTTGTTTTCTGAAGTAAATGCTGTCTTAGTTCAGGCTGATAGGACATATATCAGAGCCAGGGTGGCTTAAACAACATTTATTTCTCCTAGTTCTGGAGGCTGCGAAGTTCGAGATCAAGATGCCAGCAGATTGGGTGTCTGGTGAGAGCCTGCATCCTGCTGTGTAGGCAGATGCCTTCTTGATGTGTTTCATCTGGTGGGGGAGGGGGAGAGGGAGGGGGAGAGAGAGAGAGAACGAGAGAGAGAGAGAGAGACAGATTGAGATTGAGATCATCTCTTCGTATTTTCTTGTAAGGGCACTAACCCCATTCACAAGAGCCTCACCCTCATGACCTAATCACCTCCCAAAGGCCCATCTGTAAATACTATCGCAGTGGGTATCAGGGCTTCAACATTGGAATTTCTGGAGGACACAAACAGTCAGTCCATAGCAGCTGCCAATAGCAAGAAAAGGAAGAGCCTTGTCTTACCATTTCTTCAGTAACTTGCTCAGGGCCCAGTCTGGTGCAAGACAGAGTCGGAACTTGCTAAATACTTAATGGACTTCTAAAACTTCAGGGCTGGGAAGATTCCTTGCTATAATCGAACATCCTCATTTTAAATACAGGGAGAAACTAAGGCTCAGGAAGAAAAACAGGCCCAGGGCCCCAGGGCTGGACGGTAGCAGAGCTGAGCCTCCAGACCTTGCCTGCTTTCTTCTGGCCCGCTCACCTCCACTCCCTGCTAATGATTCTGGCCCGCTCACCTCCACTCCCTGCTAATGATTCTGGCCCGCTCACCCCCACTCCCTGCTAATGATTCTGACCTGCTCACCTCCACTCCCTGCTAATGAGTTGAAGTGCAGATGCCAGGAAGTCTATTGGGCATAGAAGTCAGTGCTTGGCTAGTTTCGCCTGCGTCTCCAGGTTTGTGGGTCCTACTCTGTCTCAGGGTAGCTCTGGGTGTCTCAGAGCAGCTGTCTCCAGTAGAGCCTTCTGACTGTTCTCACAACATTATGCTGACTTGTGTGTCGGTCAACATCTGGAGCTCCCTCTTGGTTATTACTGTCTGTGTTGTGTGCAGACTCCCCATGCTTGACTTAACATGTGAGTCTTGGTGGGAATACGTTCTCCTGTGCTTTTCCCTTAAATATCCTAACATTTTTCTTGCCTTGTCTTGTCTCTCAAGCCCAGTGGGAAGGGTCCTGCTTTCTATAGGCATCCCTTCCCTCATTCTCTCACAGGCATGCGATTCTGTCCCCTCCCTTTCTGGAGCTGTATGACTGAGCCATCTTTCATTCACCAGCAAACCTTTCATGTTTGAGGTCCCCAGTGAGGGCAGGCTGTGGAAGATTCTGCATCTGGGAGCCCCCTAGCTTTCAGGATCTGAGTCTGAAAAGAGAGGGGACATGCATACGGGAAAATTATAGTTCAATTTATGAAGTAGCCAGGGAGCCAAGAGAAGGGTAGAGAAAGTGCTCTGGGTCCTCAGTGGCAGGAGACCTTCCTCATGTTTACCAGAGGTAGGGATATGGGCAGGCAAGGCTTTTACTTTTTCATTTTTATTTTTTTAAGTTTATTTTTGAGAGAGAGCGCAAGCAGGGAAGGGGCAGAGAGCGAAAGAGAGAGAAGGCATCCCAGGTAGGCTCTGTGCTGTCGGCACAGAGCCGGCTGTGGGGCTCAGACTTAAGGACCGAGATCACGACCTGAACTGAAATCAAGAGTTGGATGCTTAACCAACTGAGTCACCTAGGTGTCCGAGGCAGGCAAGGCTTTTAAAGAAGGGACATTTGAGCTTGACTTGGAAAGGATGGTCAGGGCTTGAGCACTTGGAGGCTGCAGGGGAAGAATTCCAGCCAGAGAAAAGAGTATGAGGTGGGTAGTATCAGGGTTGAGTCCCCAGCTGGGGGGAGCCAAGAGGGAACTCCAGAAATCCTAGGCTCTGGTACTCAGTAGAAGCAAGTTGAGTCCTTCCCTTTGCAGTCTGTGGCTTGGGGATGCCTGGTCTCTCACTCTGTTCCTGTTCCAATGCTGTTGGTGCAAATACCCTGGCAAGTTAGTGCAACTAGCTTTCCTTTGGGACAGAGCTCTTGCCCCGGGGGGTCCGTGGACTCCTAAGGAGCCTTCCAGTGGGTGTCAGCATCTGGGAACTGACTGAAATTACATGCATAATTTTGTATCTGTACTTTTTACCCCTCCAGTTGTTAGAGGTCTCTGTTATCCTTGAAAGGACATGCACCTTATGGTCTAGGAGGAAGGTTGGTGTATGAATGGATGTTGACAAATTAAACACTCAAATCCTGTAAAGTCAATTGGGGAAAGTTCGCATGCCTTCACCCATCTCATGCACGGTCTACCCATCTCTTTAGACTGCATCCCGACAAGCAGGTCTGGGTCTTGTTCTTCTGTCTACCCCCACCCTGCTACCTGGCCTGGAACATGGCCTTGGACATGTATTTGTGATATTTGTTCAGGAAATAAAAAACATTGATGTGGATACCAGTGCACATGTGTGCTGACCTACAATAGAGTAGACTTTTTAGGCCAGTTGGCCACCTGTAGGATCCTGAGGCTGGCCCTGTGGGGAGCAGACATTTCCAGTGCCAGTCTCCCTGTCTGGTCCCTCCCTCCTCAGCTCAGGGACAGGCCTTGGCACATCCTGCTGGTCAGCCAAGGGCTGGGTCCGTCTGCCCAGCACTTGACAAATGCAGTTTGAGCTCTCTTCTCCCAGAAGGGCTCTTAAGCCCCATGATCCACAGGTGTATGGCTAGACCCAAAGGTACCTCCTCACCTGTTGCAGGGTGAGGGCCATGCTTGGGAACCTCATCTCCCCCTCCTTGACTTGAGAATGGCTGGTGCCAGCGCCAGTCCAAGCTTGTCTTTGGCAGTGTGAGGAATCCCATGGCTGCATACCACCAGTTGGGACTCTCCTCAGGGGCTTTCTGCTTGGTGACTGCACGGTTTCTAATCAGGAGCTCTGCCAGGTGGATGGTAGGGCCGCTGGCAGCTGCCTTGGCATTCTGTTAAGTAGGTGTGCAAGTTGTAGCCCATTGGGGAGCTCCAGGGAGTGGGATTGGCAGGGTCATTTGCCCATCTGGCTTAGACTGTGTTACAGCACCGTGGGGGCGATGGAAGCAGAAGAGTGGCCTCCTTCATGGTTTGTCAGAGTCCTCTTTTTCCTGTTTAGGAAAGCACAAGGAGAGCATTTGATTTCTACCGTGAAGGGTCTTGGCTTCACCTAGAAAGACCGAGACTGTGGCGTGTAGTGCTTCAGAGTGACAAGCCAAGTCCGACCAGTCCCAATCCGAGAGGGATCTGGAAACCCGTGCTGCCCCTCCCATGCACCCTCCCCTTTCTGCCCCATTCTCATCCATTCAGCAGCTCACTGATTGTCTACCACGTGCTGAGAGGGAGACTGCGAACAGATCCACACTGATCCTGCCTTCAGGGAGCTTTTTATAATGCAAGGTAGCACCTAAGGTTCTAAGAAATTTTGGGATGCGTGCTGGGGTGGGATGGGGAGGTGGTTGGATTGATGGTCCTGCTTCTTCACAGATGCTCGTATTTTCTTTCTCTTATCCAAAACCTGCAGAATCTTTACCACTAAAGAATGTTTCCATCTGTAACATCTGATTGCATTTATAGTACTTTTGTTGTGTCCATCATCTGCCTGTTCTTCCATCTGTCTGCCACCCTCGGACAGGCCCTCGGACAGGAATGCAGAAAGAAAGAAGGCTTAGCCCCAGCTGTCAGGGAGCTCATCTCTGATTGCCTTCTCATTGTTCAAATTGCACCGTGGGTTTTGTTCCCCAGCTTAACTGTAAACTCCTTGAAGGTCAAAGACGATCTCTTCTTAGATATTCTTGGCAGAGGGGAAGGTTTGTTGGTCAGTGGATTGCTGGAACTGTAGTCCTGTTGTATTTGCTTAATGAAAGGGTGAACATAATGTCTACAAAGCCTGCCTGCCTACCTGCTTGCCAGGCTGCATGGATGTCTCCATGAGAAGCTCTTCGTTCTGATTTGGAAATCCAGTGTGGTGGGAGGGACTTGGGGAAAAAATATAATGTCTTAATAGGCAAAGATCCCCAAGGTGTATTTGTGCTCGAGGCTCTCCTGAAGAATGAAAAGCTTCATTCATGCCTTTTCTTTATGCTTCTGCTTCTTAAAAAAAAAAAAAAAAAAACACAACACAGAAGAAAAAACACAGAAGAAAAAGAAGGGGATGTGTCAATTTAAGCTGCCTAATTCATTTTTAATGTGGGTCAGAATTGTCATCTTCACGCGCCTTTGTCTCTTCACACCTAGGCTGCTGCTGACATGCTTGCCTCATCCACAAAGCTTAATTAACAGAGCCGGGAAGGTGACACACAGGGCTGACAATGCCGAGCATGGCTTTCTGCCTGCCCAGAGAGCCTTTGGGGTGGCGTCCCTCCCGAGCCAGTCGTCTGCCGTCTGAGGCGGATTTGCACTTGGGGAGCCAGGGTTCTGGGAGTCAGGCTGGGGCATGCATCAACAGTGTGGAGCATAGATTTGCTTCTTAGCAGATGTGGCTGGCCCACTTACGGTCCTAATGCCAGAAGAGTTGTCATTGTCTTAAAAAAAAAAAAAAAAAAAAGGATTTGACTTAAAAAAAAAAATCAGACTCCGGGATAAGGCCAGGTTTGAATCTTAAAGCAGGTTGACCTATTTTCATCACAGCATTATCAAAGCCTGCTTTGTGATTCTACCTTTGAATGTGCTTTTATTGGTGTCACATGAACTGAACACCTGATTCGAGGAGGAGAGCATGCGAAGACCTTGTCTGGGGGAACTCTGTTTCCCGTGGGTCTGGGGGCTGAGCCTTAGCCTGCTCGAGCAGGTCCCCACCTAGGGGAGGGCCGCCCAGGCGAGGACGGCAGATGTCTAGGCTAGCCTGCAGGGTGGCACCTTCCACAGAGGGCGTCTATACTTTCCTGTGTGACCTTGACAGCTGCCTGGGGAGGGAAGCCTGGCAGGCCATATTCTCCTTGCTCCACAGAAGAGGAAACAAGCTTACACAGGCAGGTGGTCGGAGAGCCTAGGTGAGAACATTCAAAGTCACTGAGACCTGTCCTCGCGCTGACCCAGAGGCCCCGCGCTGACCCAGAAGCCCCGCCTCTGAGAGCTTCCTCTTCTTTCCAGATCCTTTGTTCTCTTTCTCATTTGGTTTAAGTAGTTCCAGCTGTGGTTTGGGAACAAAGGAACCCCCAGACTGCATGTAGGATCTGTGTGTAATAGGCCAGAAAGCTCACTCTTCCGGAAAACTTTGGAAAGTGAACTCCCCTGAGCTACCTTGTCACATGGTGAACCCCTTGGTGAGATGAGGGAAAGGTCTCAGTTCCTGGCAGAACAGGAACAACGCTGTGGCCAGTGCATTAGCCAGAGGAATTCATGCGGAGGAAAGAGAGAGGAGGGTTTTCCCACTGACTTTTTCCTGGCCTCTGTTCTGAGTTTTCTTCACCCTTGGAGGACAAGATGGCTCCTCGTCCCAAGGGTCATACCCTGTGGTTTTATCAGTAGCCTCCTTTTCCACTACTTTGCTTTTCTTGATTGCCTCAGAGACGATTCCTCACTCAATTTATGTGACATGCTACAGTGTCTCCAGTTTTAAGAATGGGTGTCATAAAAAAATACCAAAGCAAACTTAATCCACTTAAGTTTTTTTTTTTCCAGTCATTGTACTCAACAAAAAATATTCACAAGGACCAGAGACTATTAGTATTATAAAAAGCAACAGTAATAAACCCTTCATGTTTTTGTAAAGAGCTTAAAAATTTTAGACCGTCTTTACTTCTGTTGTCTTACTTGTCATTTCTGGAAACCATTTGGATTAGATAAGCGGATATTTAAATGTTTCCATCTTACAGATGAGAGAATTAAGATCTGGATCAGGAACTTGCCCAAAGTTACTGGCCAGTTTAGTGAACACCTGAACTGAACACCTGAACCCAGATCCTTTAGTTCAGAATAAGACGGGCGTTGTCTTTAACTTCACGAAGCTAATAATGTACTTGGGAAAGACAGTAAACAAATACAGAGACAAGTATTAAGACAGGTATAAGGGGAATATGTTGAGGGACCTACACTGGTCTAGGGAGTCAGGGTGAGCTTTCCTGAGATAGCAGTGGGTAAACGAGACTTGGATGGTGAGTTGACTTTCGTTAGATGAAGAGGTAGGAAGACTGTTCAGGGCATTGCATGTTCAGGGAAGCAGCTAGAGCTTCACGTGGCTGGGCAAACAGGAGCAAGGGGTTGAGGACTATAGGATCACATCATGGGGGGCTTTACAAGCCAGGCCAAGAGCTTTGATTTGGTCCTGAGGACTGTGAGGAGCTACTGAAGGGTTTTAAGCAGAGGAGTGCCATGTGTCACAGAAAGACTGACCTGGTGACCAGGGGGATATGTGTTGATGGTGGGGCAAGAATGCACTGGGCAGTCTGGTCATGCAGCTGCTGGAATTGCTCAGGGAGAAATAAGGTTATATGGACTGTGGTGGGCATATTACGGGTGGACAATTGAGGAACGACTGGGGAGTGGACTGAACAGAGTTTCAAACTGTTTGTGGCCGAAGTAAAGACTTCTTTAAAGGAGGAGAAGTAAAGACGTATTCTGAGGATTTTGGCTTGGATATGGGTAGGGCTGTTTTCTGGGTTCGGGAACCCTGGGAAAAGGTCAGCTTGGGGAATCAAGAGGTAGGGATCGTGGACTCTGTCTGGGCCATGCTGAGTTTGAGATGCCTGAAAATATCCAAGAGGAGACACCCATAGGAACTTAGACAAGTTGGCTGGGGCTTGGAAGAGAAAACTAGACTGGTAGTGTGAATTTTGGATCCACTAACACAAAGTAAGTAGTTGAAATGGATTAGGCCACCAAATGCTGTGTCTTCTCATCTTTACCACACTTGTTGAGAGGATGTTTCACTTAGGGCCTGGGCTAGGATCCAGAGCTTTAAGGGCATTGTTACCACGTCTGGAGTCAGTTTAATAAAGGCTGCTCCTCAGGTCCCAGTAAAGGCCCTCTAACGCCAAAAGAAAATCCAGTAGGCAAGTGGAACCAATGAATGAACTTGGTATTCTGAGTGTTGTTAATTTCATAACTTACGGGTGGTTGAAGGGAAGGCTGGTACATGGTTTCTGGTGACACTTTTTCATGGCTGTGTGTATTCCACCAATTTTAAATCAGTAGGTCCTGTGGTGTACTACACAATTAAATAATTCTGAAAGACCTTCATAGTGTTTGCAAATTGTGGATTCTTTGGGTAAGTACCAAGAGGCTGCCTTCTTCAGCAACAGAGTATACACATTTTTATGACTCTTGTTATCGAGGCACTCTATTGTGGGTGTCAACAAGAACTCCGGACTTGCTGGGGCAAGAGCTTCATGGCCTGTCCTTTAACAACTCCCAAAATGTTGCCCTCCCTGTTTCCAAGGGACCCCCTCTGGGGGCCACTCTGAAGACTAGAGGAAGAAGCACTCATTCACTGACTCATTCATCAGTGCTGGGTGTGCACCGTGCACCGTCTGTTGGGAACGTAAACATGACTCAGACCTCGCCCTGCTTACAGCCTGGGGCTGGTAGCCTAATAGCTGGGTAGATGTTACACCGATAATTGCAGCCAAGGATGAGCTCTGCTTTATTTGAGTTCTGTATGAGGTGGGGGGTGGTTTAGAGGAGGGAGATGCTCCTTCTGCACAGAGAAAGGGCTTCACCGAGGTTGTGACAAGAACTTGAATTCGCGGAGATGACTAACAGCCCTGTTCCACTGTCTCTTTGGCAGTCAGAGAACTCTCGCCCAGAGGGCACACAGAGGTCAGCCCCTGGAGCCCCAGTTTACCCACAAACAGGAAAAGGCCCATGTGAGGACCAGAGCCACATGCCTGGCCAGCATTTTTTTTTTTTTTTTTACCATTTAGTTTTTGAGGTTTGAATTCTTAACCAGATTTCTTCTGACTGTAAAGTTATTTAATGCTCCTGAGAAATCATTCGTAAAATTGGAAATTTTATGTTACTTATGACTTGAGTAACTAGATACAGTTAGATGTACATACTATATATAAAAAACTAAAACAAATTCTGATATCCTTTGTTGGTGTGGGAATATCTCTTCTAGTAGAGAATGACAGAAAAGATCTTGATTAATATTTTGTCGTGTTCACAATTTTTGGAGAGCATCTTTCATTTCTCAGCCACTTCATGTACATTTCCATTTTGCATGGTGTCACTGCTAGAATTACCGAAGCTTCTGAATGGTGACAGATGTGTGATTCTTCAGTTCTACAGATCTGTAGGGTTTTCCCTCACGCCGAAATCAGTGTCTTTTTTTTTTCAATTTAATTACACCTTTAATGAATATTTTATCAAATGAACTCCATGTCTTGTATTTCATTATTAATGTCGTTTATGAGGCTCTGTCCTCATTAGCATAATTTAGAAGCAAAAAGATTACCGAAGGAGGGATGATACTTTAGGGACGATGGGTGGGAGTTGGGGAAAGACCATCCGTGCGCCTTTCTCAGTGTCAACAAACATGGGCATTTACAGGTGCTGTGGGAGGAGCTGGCTTGGTTGCATGTGCCTTTCACCTGGGGGGACAAATTGAGTGTGTGTGTTCTGTGAGATGAAGTTGTCCTAAATGCGTACTGTTCCTGCAGCATTTTGGCTGCAGCACAGCTGTGAGGTGGCAGAGACAGAGCAGGGCAGTGGAGGCAGGACAGATGTGTGTGTGGGTCAAGGTCGGTCTCATCCTTACTGGGTCACTTGAGTCAAGTGCCCTTCCCCTGACTCACAGTCATTTTGACCTGCCCACTGTCCAGAGAGTCCCCTGGTTCACTGATGACCCTGGCAGCTGGCTTCTCATTTTCCTTTCTGTCTGTCTGGACTAAATGATATGGATGCCCATTCAGCCCACTCTGGTCTCTCATTTCCAGGGACCTTCTTCTTCTCCCCTTAGTTGGTCGCCCCCTCCCCCACCCCCCTGTACCTTGGGTCTGTAGTCACAGGTAAGTTCCAGCCCCTAAGCCTCTCCCTCGGCACCTACCTTGCCCCTCCTCCCAGCTTGCCTGCCCAGCAGTGCCCTGGGACCTGTTCTCCATCCTCCCTAATCTTTGCAGAACTTTGCTTTCTTCCTTGGCTCAGATACAGACATTTCAAATCATTGTCCTAAATGCCCTTCCCGTTTGTCCCTTCCTGGGAAGTTCCCAGCCCTGGATGAATCCAGCCAGCTCTTCTGGCTTTGGCTGCCTGACCACCGCCCCCTTGTTCATGATTGCTGGGCCACACTAGCCTGAGTTGACCTCCTTCCCACTTCAGAGCATCCTCACACACTGTTCCAGCTCCCCGAGTTGTTCTTCCCTGTCTTCATCCACTTCTTCTGGTCCCAACTCTTCATTTGCATCACAGGGGGCCTTCTCTGGCTGCCTGGCTGAGATAGGTTCTCTCCTACCAGGTGCTCACTCAGCACACTGTGCTGGGCTGTTCTGCACTCAGGGTCATCACTTGTTTGTGTGTTCAAGACCTGGCCCAGGCTTCCCAGAACAGTCCTAACTTCAGATCTTTGTTCCTTCATGCCCATGAAAGATCCCAGAAATCCTATTACTGTGGCATCTGAATGCCATCTCTCAGACTATCTCTGTGACTCCGAAGCAGCTCAAATCTCTTGGCAGCATGAGAGTCCTGATTTTTGGTTTCTCAAATCCCTGTGGTCTTCAGCGATAATCCCTATTGTCTGGAGGTGTGGTAGGTTATTAGTGAGGGGTGTAGGCTCTGGACCAAAGTGCTTGAGCTAAATCCTGACTTCACCACTTCTAGCTAGAGGGCCTTGGGTCAGGTACCTGCCTGGAGCCTGAATTTCCGCATGTGGGAAATAACAGTACCCACCCCCTGGTAGTGAGAGGATTAAAATGCACTGATTCAGGTGTGGGGCACATAGAGGGTGTCAGGGTGCAGGTGAGCATCCAGGAAGTGCTGGCTTTGTGAGCTGTTCTTTGCCATGGTGGGGGATGTAAGGCTCTACTGCCTCGTGCTCCACGTGCTTCTCTTACACATAGGCCTCAATAAACATTTGTAGGTAGAGACCAGCACCTGGAGAAGGCACTGGATGCTGGCTCTTGAGCCCACAGTGTAAACAGCTCATTTCCCACGTCCCTAGCCCCCACCACTCCGGGTGGCACCTCGCTCTCGACGCTTGCCTCCCTCTCCCACACACGGAACAAGTTCCTCTTCGTGCATTTCCTCCTCTCATTCTGTCCACCTGGGATACTCTCTCTAGGTCTTTCCTTGAACCCAACATCGTGTCCTACCATCCCCTTTATTACCAACTTCACAAACCCTGAGTGTGTGTCTGCTGACCGTTGAGCTTGTCACTTTCTAATTCTCAACTTAGAAACTACCGAAGGCAGGAGTGATGTTTCCTCTTTCCTGGGAACTGCACTAAGCATAGAAAGAACTCCACTCTTCTCAGGCATTCAGGCAAAGCTCACTGACTGAAGGCAGTAACCGGCTGACCTAGTGCTGGTGTTCATGTGTGGTATCTGCATATCAGGTGTACCCTGGGATGCTGGTTAAATCCCTTGTCGCTCAGCATATTTTGTCATCAACTTTTGGCAAAACCGGGTGACAGGACCTTGTCCTCCCCGCCTTTTCTTTCCCTGCCTTTCCGGGAGCATGTGATCCCTCTCTACACTACGGTGTCCTTGTTCTCATTCAGCAGTTCAGTAGGACTGAGCGCATGCCTACTGTGTGACAGGCAGGGCTCATTTGGGCACCGAGGAGGAACAGCAAACCAAACAGGCAGGGCTCCCGTTCTTGTGGAGCTATGTTCTGGTGGGAAGACACAGACGATAGACACCCCCACCCCCACCCCTCCTTAGATGGTGCTTACATTCTGGCCAGGGAGATGAAAGAAGGGGGTAAGGATACTACTGCAGGTTTTGGTGGCCAGGAGAGGCTTCTGTGATGAAGTGATGTGTGAGCAGGGATTGAATGGGGTGAGGAGGCAAACTTTACAGATATCCTTGCAGATATCCAGGAAACAGTATTTGAGACAGAAGGGACAGCACGTACCAAGGCCCTGAGGAGAGGGGTGTGCAAGTGCTGTCTTGGGAGGATCACGAGGAGGTACCTTCAGGTAGAGTGGAAAGGCTGAACCGGGGAGAGTGGAAGGGGCTGAGACACAGCAAGGGGAGACTAGACAGCACAGGCTCCCAAAGGGCCTTGGATTTTATTCTCAACTAGATGGGGAGCCATTCGAGGGTTTTGAGGAGCAGAGAGACACAATTTATGTAGTGTCACCTTCGATTCTCAAGAGCTTGAGGAAATTGAACTAACAAAGGCATAGGAGGAGGGAAGTTACTTGCATTTTAGCCGAAGGGCACCTTCCTAATTACAGGGAAGGCCCAAAGCAAAAAGGCTATAGTGTAGGTGGGATTAAGTGACTCTAATGCCTCCTGCTTGCTCTCTCCCAGCACGTACAGAAGTGATAAACACTTTGGAGGAAATATACCCCAAGCCCAGTGTGGTTTCTTCTTGGTTTGTTTTTGGCACCACAAAACTTGTCTTTTACTGGTGAAACCAGAGAACCTTAAATACTTCTCACGGACATCAACTTTTTTCTTTCAAATTTTAAAATGGTATTGTGGATGTGCAGATTTTAAAAGTTATACACAGTTTGGAAGACACAAACATATGCAAGAATTCAATGGGAGATGTTCTGAGATGTGAATTCAAACCCAGAGAACCATCAAGCAGGCTTCTGTAAAACCCCTTGGCCACTGCACCTGTTGCAGCAATGACAGGGGGCTGCTTGTAGCTCTGCCCAAAGGCTTTGTTCCCCTCTCTCTGAGGATTGTAAAAGTCCCAGGGCCATCCTGTTGGTGTTGAAGTCATGAGCTAGTGAGGGAAGAGAGAGGGAGGGATGGGTGGGGCCCGGGGTGGTGTCTGTCCTTCACCCTTGAGGTGGGACAAGGGCCGTGTGCCAAGGCTATACCAAGCAGCTGGAATTTCTTTCTTCTCAGCCCAGTCTCCCTGCCCCCACCCTCCACAACATGGCAGGTGGGCAGAAGGTGGTGCCTCACCTGCCCCTGGACTGAGAAGTGGCCTTGCGTCCTGCACAGCCGGGTCACCAGCAGAGACGGCTGAAGTCCCAGGCACCTTTGTAAGAGCTTCAGTCAGAAATGATGATGTTTGAATCCATTCTTCAGGGAGCTGCTGCTTTTCTTAGATGGTGTAAAAAAGGAAAGATGGAAGGTAGAATCTTTGAAGTCAAAGGAACGGGAATTAAGTTCAGCGACAGAACCCACCAGGCCATCAGGCACAGTCTGTGTGACTAAGGAGGGTGTGAGGGAGGGAGCAGTCCCCTGCATGCACGTGTGTGTGTGTGTGTGTGTGTGGTGTGTGTGCTCACACACATGCGTGTTTAAAGGCCGAAGAAATGGGATTCCCATGGACAGAAAGGCCCTCACTTCCGAGTATGCAGTCTGGTTCATATTAGTAACCAAACTTAGAGAACAGCTTTAGGCTGTGTGTTGTGTCACTTGAAAGCATTTGAAATAATCTAGCTGGTCTAGAAGGCAGCTGTCTCAGTCTTACTTGAGGATGGGGACAAAGTCACTGGAATGCTCTTGGCTTCCTGATACTCCAGACAAGAAGCTAGAGCCCAGCTTCCTCAGGCCATGTACTTTCATTAGTTAATTCAACCGCTTCAGCAAGTATTTCTTGAGCACCTACAGGTGGTAGCCACTGTTCCTGGTCCTGGGGCCGTTGGGTGAACAGGCTCCACTTGGAGCTTACGCTCTCTTGGGCGGGGAACAGCCACGCAACAGGTGAGCAGAGAAGGTGACCTCACAGAGCACCCACCTTATGAAGGAGAGAAAGTGAGGCGGTGTGGTAGGCCTGCCGGATGGCTCTGGGGCAGAGTTTCCAAGGCAGGAGGGAAATACAGACTTTGATGCAGAAAGAAGTGTTTTTAAGGAGCAAAAAGGAGGCCAGTTGATGCCTCCTGGTGCAGAGGAGAACAGTGGTTTCCGTGAATCCATCCTTCTCTCATGTTCCCGGGCAACTCCACGGATCTGCATGTAAATGGCAGGCACAGTCATGGGCACCAGGGTCCTCTTTTTCTGAGCTGTCTTTCTTCCCTTTTGCCCAAGATGTAAAGATTTCTGAGCAGAGCATGAGTGTCTTGAGACTTGGCCATTCTGCCATTTCCCCCCCAATCACCCAAGTAAGAAAATTCCATCTTCCCGAATCCCCCCGTTGATCTAGAATTGTGCACTGGTGGCAGTGTTTTCCCTTGCAGCTTTATTATTCCGCTGTAGCTTTCCTACCGATTGTCTTTTCTCCATGCGGTCTGTCCCCTGGTTGTCTCTCTTTGTGAAGCTAATTGTTGAGCCATTAAAATGGTTCGTTAGTTCAAACACAACCACTGCACACAGCTGTTTGATGGGGAGTTTCACCTTGGTGTTTCAGTCCATCTTTGAGTTGGTAGTTGTGATGGTCAGCTCCTCCTTGGACAGTGTGCTGCTGCCCACAGAAGAATGCAAAGGTCCAGCCATGTGAGGACACTGGGCATTTGGAGGGAGTTGAGCTGAGTCCTAAGAATACTTGCATTTGGAAGAGAAAGATAACTCCAGAGAGTAAGCCAGGGGTGAAGGCAATAGCACCTTCCCTCCAATCCCACCCTGGGTCCCTCACCCACATAGAAGCCCCAGATCACAGTGGAGGCCCCTAGGGACCAGGAAGGGCCATCCATCCATTTGTTCTCCATCTCCAGCTGGTCCCTGAAGCTACTGGCATCCAGGGCTACTTCCCTGATGCTCCCTGACCCAGCTCACCAGAGCCCACTGACTGGGGCCAGAGCCATGGTCATCCCGGGCCCTTGCCTGCCTGCCTACCATCACCCATTCTGTACTGGCCCCAGCTCCTAGTGACATCTGCCTGACTGGACTGTGCTTGTCTAGAATGCAGCTGAACCTGTAGAAGGTGCCAGTTGAGAATTCATGGAAAAAAATGTTTTCATGGTTCTTGCCTTCAAGGAGTTTACAGTCTAGTGTGCACAACAACATGAGTAATAAAGGCACATTGTGACTTTATTCCCCAGAGGGTCATTCGGACAGAGGGGTCGAGCAGGAGGGGATGCAGGTCTGTGTGGTGGAATGGGTTACGAGGTGGTGGCTTCTGTTGTCACAAAGAACCTAGGCTGGTGTCAGGGTGGACATTCTTGACCTCCTGGGATTTATTTTCAGTTGTAGAATTCTGGCTTCATTTAAGACACCAGGCTTAGCCACTTGCAGCTTTAAGTGCCACAAGGAGAAGGAGAAAGAGGTGGAGAGCAAAGGCCCGTGCACTGCAGAAATGCTCCTTCTGGCCAGTGCCCAGGCAGGCCTCACGACTCTGGGGAAGGCGAGCTGGACCAGGGTCCTGGGTTCCAGTCCCAGATGCCCACAAGCTTGCTCCGTGACCTGGACCTCTGCCCTCAGTGACCCCTGCTCTGGCACTTTACAGTAATATATTCGCATGCACGTGGCAGAGGTTATGGGCACGTGTGCACCTCTGCACGTGGGCCATTGAGTTTGAGGACCAGTAACTCCAGAGTTGGGAGATAATCCACTGGGAGGCAGGAACCCTGAGGGGAGTGGTCTTTGTCATTTACTGTGTCATTTTGGGGAAAATCGAGCAGAATGATGCCCACCTGTGAATAAGCACCAGGGAGTGGTAGAAGGCGCTTAAACCCAGATCCGTTGGAATCCAGAGGCCTGATTTGGTCCTTGTCTCAGGCTGGTGGAAGGCTCCGCTCCACTTTGATTATTTGGACTCCCCCCACATTTTCAAGGAGAGTCCTCGCTACTGGCTTTTGCCAAAAAAGTTGCTGTCATTCTGGGTTTCTTTCTTTTTTTTTTTTTAACTCCTTCCCATCTCTCCAGTAAAAACACCAGAAATCTAGGACCTGTTCTGATGCTGGTGATGAGCCAAGGAAGCAGGTAACCCAGCGGGCTCGTGTAGAAGGTGCTCGGGCCCCCGTTTCTGCCCCCTGTCCACCCCGTGGGAGATGGGACACCAGCATCTTCCCACGGAGGCCTGAGAGTAAGGCCATAACTCTGGGGAAAATACTCCATGATTATTTTCCTTCCGCAGCATGGCCTTTTCCAGGCAATTTGATTTTCATCATCACCCACCATTTAGGAATACATTTTTCTAGGGAGCTGTCGTGTCTTCAGAGGGAAACTCTGAAACTGGTCCTCAGAGCTCCGTCCCCCTTCGCTTCACTCCCTGGTCCAATTCTGACTGGAAAGTGGAAGAGTAGTGGAAATAGAATGTTTCCATATTAAACATTCACAAGTCATAATCCATAAGTAATTAGTAAGCTTTATTAATAAGTCTTCACAGGCTCAGACAGTAGATTTCAGAGATTGTTTTTGGAGAGCCTTCTGTGGAAGGGGGTTTGAGGAAAAGCTGGTGGTCCTGTTGTACACAGCTTGGGACTATTTCCCTTTGATTTCTTCTTACAGCTACTTCTACACAAAGCAGAAAGAAAGGCTTCCTTCAGAAGAATTACAGAGGCGACCCCTGGGGCCAGCCGCGGTGAGAGGAATTGAACTTCTAGTTAATTAGCGAAGGCCCAGCATCCCCAGTGGAGACGGACGTGCCTGGCCTGGGCGCTGAGAGACCGGTCTCCACACACAAAGCCCTGCAGCTGACAGCCGTGTCATCTTGGGGGACCTTTCTGGGCCCCAGGACAGCTGAGAAACCTGATGCCATTTGAAAATGTTCTCGAGGGCTCTAGCAGATTAGCCAGTCATGGAAGTACATACATTTTAGCTGGCCAAATTTGGATATGGTATCAGTGTGCCTTTAAAAAAAAAAAAAAAACCACAGTTCCTGCTAAACAGGAACGTGTACGTAAATTGGATTTTAAGTAGTTTTCCAATGAAAAGGATCTTCTACTTTTTTTAAATATTTAGGTTCTCCTGAAGGGGCAGCTCTGTCTGCATTTTCTGTCTGCATGCTACCTTTACATGTGTTAAGGTAAAAAGCATATTCATTGCAGAACGTATAGGAAATGTAAACAAAGGCATGGTAAAAAATAATATCTTTAAAAAAATATGGGCTCATTTAAAACAGACTCTTGAAACAGAACATTGTACTGTGAATGCCTTTTGGCATGTCATGTGATCTAGATCTGTCCTTGCTGGCTGCTTAATTTCATTAAAATGGTTGTTCCATTTAACACATGTTCTGTTTTGGACATCAAGGTGGGCTTCCTCTTTTCGCTACCATAAACCACATTGCAGCAAATATGTCTGTGGCAAAGTCACCATGTACCTCCACGATTATTTCCTTTGAATCAAATTTTAGATAGGAAACTGCTGTAACAAAGAATATACAGATTACATAATTCTTCGGTCTTTGGTAGGAGTTGCAAAGCATTTGCTTTGTTGTTGATTTCTAAAAGGGAGTAAAAATGGAGAAATTTTGATGTTAAAGTAATTGAGTGTTCAAGAGCCTGGACTCTCAGGTCAGATACAAGTTGCTTCACATCACCAAGCCTGTTTCCTCACTTATATTTAAAAACAATTTTTTTAATGTTTGTTTATTCCTGAGAGAGTGAGAGAGGCAGAGCACAAGCAGGGGAGGGGCATGACCTGAGCCGAAGTCAGATGCTTAACCCACTGAGCCACCCAGTGCCCTCTGTTTCGTCACTTATAAAATGGGCATCCTAATATCCTTCAACCGCATGCAAGCATTAATTAAGTCATGTAAGTAAAACACTAGGCTGCAGATGAACTCTCTGTGTGGAAGTTCTGGTTTGTTCCTGAACCTCCTCTCGGTCACCAGAACAGCCTGGACTGTTAGCCAGCCTCCTCTCCAGCCCACCCTGGCTTCCCGGCCGCTACTGTAGACACAGGCAAGCCCACTGCCATCTTGCTGCTCTGTGTCTGTCCTGATTCTGAAAGCCTGCCTTCAGACATTTATATGTTCAGACAAACTAATCAGGCTGAAATTTCTCATGCTTATTTGCAGCTAGATGAAGCAATCCATTTAGCTGCTTTGGAATTACCCAGGCATGGCAGAAATTGGTTTCTCAGCCTTGAGAAATTCTGCAGATACTGAGGTACTGACAGGCACCAGGGCCAGATTGATGAAATCAGAAACTAAGGGGCCTGTGGTGGCTTTTGGTCAGGACCTCTGTCCTTAGCGACACGGGACAATCCACCTGAGACGTAGCATACTTATCAGCATTCTTTTGGTCCTCTTGTATCTGAACGTTATTCCTTCTCTCCTCCTCTGAGGAGCTCTGAGCTTCTCCCTGAGAAAGCCTTTGCTTCCAGGTTCGTCATTGGTTGATAGAGAGGAGACATTTGCTGGTTCTTTTTCTCCTTTTGCTGACTGAGGGCCCCAGAGGCCCTTAAATAGTTGCTTTGTGTTAAAACCACTATTTGGGCCAACAGGAGAGCTTGAGCTGAGTTTGGAATTCCAGAGTGTGTAACACCCCCTTTTGTCAGTCTTCACAGTCCGTGGGATAAGAATACCGCAGGGATACTGGCTTACCAAAAGGGCTGGGCCCAGAGATGTGCAGCTAGTAAATGGAAGACCTGGGATTTGAATCCTTGCAGAATATAGGTTTATTGTGGGTGCTTTGTTAAAAAAGTTTTTAATGTTTGTTTATTTTTTGAGAGAGAGACAGAGTGTGAGCAGGAGAGAGGCAGAGAGAGAGAGAGAGAGAGAGAGAGAGACATTGAATCTGAAACAGGCTCTGGGCTCTAGGCTTTGCACTGTCAGCACAGAGCCCGACACGGGGCTTGAACTCACAAACTGTGAGATCATGACCTGAGCCGAAGTTGGACACCTAACTGGCAGGCGCTTTTAACCACTGCACAGTACCACCTTTCATCAGACACCTATTTATCAGAATGTGTTTTGTATCTGTCTACACCGTGGGATTTATCACTCATTCACCATTTACACAACTGCTGCATGGGAGCATTCAAAAAAAAAAAAAAAAAAAAGGATGCGGTCCCTGTTCTTACAGCAGAAGCAACAAAATGGCTATAAATTAGTACATGAAAATACCTCACCGGTTTGATATATAACTCTAAACCCCAAAATCCCTGAAGAATTTTGTTCTCAGTGATCAAAATCGATGACCCTTCCTTACTACACACATGATTTATGCCCCACCCCCACTCCAGCCATCACTTAGAATCTGTTCTTTTGTTTCTTGGTGGTCCCAGCACGTGGATTGATCTGCTCTGTGATTCCACAGTACCCTGTAAGTTCGTAAGGAGGGAAACCATCTCTGGCTCACATCGCAGAGTGTTCTTCTGTCTCCCCTTTTAAAGGTCACACCCTCTTGTCATGAATATAAAAACTCCGGCCCGGCTGCAGAGATCCGGATACAGCCTTCCAGGGTTTGTGCATGCTCACTGCCACTGCCCTATCCTCCATGAGGATCATTAGTGTGCAAAGAGGGCTGTGTTCCTTCTCCGTACATCCCGCAAAGGTTTGATCAAGCTTTGCTTCCTGTCCTATGCATTAGGGTTTTAAATCTTAGACTATGAAATTCCATTCTAATACTAAATATGCTCCTTTCATCTACACTCACTGCTGTGAGCCTGTCCACTTTACCAAGATGTGGCACTCTCTGGGGTGCGCCCCCTGTTTAAGAACCACGGGGTTAGGGGGCGCCTGGGTGGCGCAGTCGGTTAAGCGTCCGACTTCAGCCAGGTCACGATCTCGCGGTCCGTGAGTTCGAGCCCCGCGTCAGGCTCTGGGCTGATGGCTCGGAGCCTGGAGCCTGCTTCCGATTCTGTGTCTCCCTCTCTCTCTGCCCCTCCCCCGTTCATGCTGTCTCTCTCTGTCTTAAAAATAAATAAACGTTGAAAAAAAATTAAAAAAAAAAAAAAGAACCACGGGGTTAGTAGCAGGGGAGAAGGCAGAAGACTGATTAAAACAAATGCCAGGATTCTAAAAGTCCTGGGATTTTGGAAATCCTGGGATTCTAAAAATAGCTGGTATGATTTTGAAGAAGGGAATAGAGAGCCCTGCAAACTTATAGTCACCCCTGCGAATACTGTTCTGTTTCTAGCTCAATCACTGATTTTCCTGACTTCACACAGAAAGCATGAAATTACGTGGCTAATAATAATGAGGACGATGAAGATGAGGGTAGCTACTATGCAGTGTGTGCTAAGCATTGTGGGAGGAGCTTCTCGCACTCATTTAATCCCTATAGTGACCCCCCGTTATAGGTAATTCACCCTTGTTTAAGATCAGAGGGCCCTGGCTCTATCCCAGCCCTCGCCTCCCACAGCTGGTAATAAGGGTTTTACCCCATATTACCTGAGCTCAAAGCCCTGCCCTCCCAACCATGACACCCTGCTTCAGCTTTCAAAGCATATGCATAGAGTACTGCTACCATCCTCTACCCCTGCTGGATCGCAAAGGTTTTACCAGCTGATTTGTACTGTATTGTTTTGGCTGTTGCAAACCCTTCTGGAATGAGGGTTGGGTGTAGTCTCATTCACTAAATGAGCAGTTTTGTGGTCAGAGTGGATGACTTTTATTGTCAAAGTAGCAGTTAATAGAAGGTAATACCAGCCTAGAGTTCCTGTTTAGGTGGGTGATGCTTGGAGCCTGGTGCAAGAGCTGAGGCGGAATTCTGAGTCTTACCTGTCATTAAGGGGCTTTGTGACTTGGAGAAGCCCCCTTGCCATCCATCACTAATTGGTCATGGTTCCCTTTCCTTCCCTTTTCCTTCTTTCCTCTCTTGCTTTTTTTTTTGGAGCTAAGCCTCACAACGTTACCAGTTAATTAGAGCTGAAATGTAAGCCAGAGCCTGTTTTCTGTTTCTTGACTTTGATGGTCCCTATAGTTCCTTCCATTCCTGGAACTCATCTGATGTCAGACTGGTGCAGCTTTCACAAGCTTTTTCTCCCTAGCTGACCCACTTGTCCCTCTCAGACAGTGAGGTGCAGCTGAGGCACGGGTGAGATCCTAGAGCCCTGAAGGTGGGGAGGACTGAAGGGGAGGCACAGACTTACACACAATGGAACTGTGCTCCGTACCATGATTTTGCACCTGGGGTTTTCTGAGAGGCCAGAGCTGCCATGTGGAGCAGATGTACTCTCACCTGAAAACTTGTTCCAGTGCCCCCTCCTTACAGTGGAACTAAAGCTTATGCTTGCTCTGAAGGGCAGTAGAACAGAGTGATTGGCAGCTTTCGCTGTGGTTGTAACGCTGCTGGGGTTTGAATTCCAGCTCTGATATTAACCGTAAGACCTTGGATGGCTTCCTTAGCCTCTCTGTGCCTCCGGTTCCTCATCTGTAAAACCAGAGGCAATAACAGACCCACCCCACGGGGCTCCCAGGAGCCTTGGATGACTTTCTCCATTTAAAGTTCTCAGAACAGCCCCTGGGGCGTAGTATGTGCTAGTTGACATGTTGTTGCATCGTTTAATTCTCTAAATCAAATGAAAATGCTCCATAAATTGCAAAATACCATTCAAATCCTCTTAGCGACAAAAGGTGAAGAAATGGGACGGTGTCGCCTAAGCTATAGCTGGTAATCCCAACTCATGCAGTAGCAATAAAATTGGCCAGTCGGAGATGATGGAGAGCCCACAGACATGAACGAGCTCCTCAGAGCAGTGATGCCCTAACTTAGCCATGTATTAACATCCCTGGGGAACTCAAAATACACAGCCAGTGGTTTTTTCCAGACCAGTGGAATCAGGACTATGCAGGGCATGGGGAAAGGTGGATCCAGGAAGTTGTGATTTTACAAAAAGCTCTCCAGGTGCATTCTGGTGCAGCTGGTCTATGGACCAGTGTTTAGGAACTCCTGGCATGGATGGTCTAATGGAATTCGTTGGTTATATTTAACAGGTTACAGGATTTAGCAGAGGGTCTGACAGCAGGTGTCTACCATTAAATACGTTTTCATTAGGTAACATGGGAGAGGAGACACAGGTTTGTCTGAAAGAAATTCTCGACCTCTAAAGACACCTGAAGCCTGGGGCTGAGAGTCTGGCTCTGTTTCTTTTCAAGGTCGGTTTTTACTGGCTGACTGGTCCCCTTGCCATGGGGTAAAGTGACAGGGGAGACTGCTAACTGGGTGAGGAGTGGGGATGAGTGTAATTGAAAAGGGATTTGGAGGCAGGCAATTTTGGATCCTGGTATGTAGTAGGGACACCAGGCTCCCGCGTCTGAATGCGAACATGGAATCACTCTGTGGGATTTTGCAAAAGTGGAAGCTGCAGGTGAAGGGAGTGGTGCAGGAGATTTAGTGAGCAGGCACTTGGGCAACTGGCCGGCAGGTGGGGAACAGAGCTTAAAAAGAGTCATGGCAGACTCCTTAGTCCAGAAGCAGGGAACAAACTGGGGGACATGTGCTAAATAGAAAGAGGGACCAGCATACTATTGAAGAGAAAGAAGAAGATTACACGTGGAGGGCTTTTTGAAAGTCACTGAACACTTCATCACCGCCCCCCCACACACACACCCACACACATACTCTGTACTTATTGTAGCTAAAATGTCTTTAAAAGCCTTTTAGGAAATCATAAAAGTTAAGTGAGATGCCCGGATGGGCCAGTGATAGTCTTTGGACCAGTGTCTGGCAGCCAGTCTGGTTATGTTGGTCTTGGCTACAAGTAGGGATAAATAGCCTTGCTTTGCAGAGCTGCTACAGAGATGGATGGAATGGTAGCTACAAATGGTGGCTTCATCATTGTAAAGTACCATTCACCCATACGGAAACATCATCTATGATATGTACATAGCATGGCCCTTGGTACTGGCAGGAGAGAGCAAGCTCTACTTCTGGATGGAGATGGGGATATTCGCTACCAGGAGGTAGAGCCTCAGATCTAAAGATCTAGAAACATTCACCATCATGTACTTCATGGTCTAAAACATAGGAGTTTGGACTTTCCTAAGATCTCTTGCAGGGCAAAGTATGGAGCTCACTCCTGGTGGTTACAGCTGTAATGGTATGTCTACTGGTTTCTCACTGTGGGCTATAGCTGTTAGATTGCTGGTTATGCCCAGTTGCCAAGCTCTGCTGTGACTCCGTTCCTTTCTCTCCTATGCTATTGCTATACATAAGCAAGATTGACATCGTTGAAGAGGTAACTCTGAATCCACCTGATTGAAAGAGAACCCAAAACATAATAGATGATTTGGATTTTGATACTATGTTGTTAGCAATAAATGACATATGATACCCCACATAGTGGTTGTCAAGGTAAGAACCACAACTTCAGGTAGGGAGTTCCTTCCAGACATCAACAGCTACCATGTACTTGAGACCACCATGGAGGGCTCCCATGTATCTGGCACTGTGGGAGTTCTTGGGGAGACAGAGTGGATATCACTTTCTGATCCTCAAAGTGCTTCAGTCTTTCCAGGAACACAGTAAATGATCTTGTTCCCAAATGAATGGTGGGCTCCTAGGTTCTATAGAATTTGTTCAGAGAGAGAAGGGATTCAAATTAATTTAAGTCATCTAATTGATCAAGACACTAAAGGATAGGGAGCTAGCTAGCTGGCTGTTGATAATGCAAATTAGAATAATAACTTCCATGTAGAGCATCTGGCATTTTTAACATTTTCTACATGGATCATGAACTCAGATGCCTTCAGGGGCCAGGCAGGTAACAAAATTTGGGGAAGCAAACAAAATTTGGGGGAGGATTGTGACACCTTGAAACATGACAGCCCAGAGTTTAGGACAGAAGCATAGCACGCTGCTTCTGATTTTCAAAGAAAGTTTACAAATATCCTATTTAATGTTCACAGCATCTTATGAGGCAGGACTATTCTCATTTTCCAAAGATAAGAAAAACGTTGATGACAATGAAAGGCAGAGATAGGTGTGGTATGGAGTCTGCAGTGTCTATCTCCAGAGCTGTGTGGTATTTCCTCTGGAGGCTTACCCCCTCCCCCCACCCCCGGGACCAAGCCATTGTAGAAGAAGGTATTGTACTCTTCTAAACGGTCCCCCTCTCCCCAGAGCTGCCCCAATCATTCTCTGAGCATGGCTCTGGGGAGATGGCTCCTGGGCCTGTTTGTTTCTACTCTTTCCCTGTTTCTTAAATGGACCCAGGAGGAAAAGGCTGGGAGACAGCAGCAAGGCTACACAGAAGTCAGAGAAAGCCATCAACCAAGTCAGTGTTCAGGTCCTTTCGGACCTAATAACAGCCCCTAGTGCTGAAATCAGCTTTGCTACCACATCTAATTGGCTGATTTGAGATTTCCCAACTGTCTCTTTTTATCTTTTACCCATCTTTGTTATTTTTCATTAAAAGAAAAAGTAAAAGAAATAGAGAGGTCGATCTGGGGTTATTTGAACCCAAAGTGAAGAATCCCCTGCACCAGGGCTAGGATCCCCTGAAAGAGGGAAGAGCTGTCAGTTACAATTATTGTGAGCAGTCTCTCTGGCTCCTGAGACCTTTGGTTACAGCTACCGTGACAGCATGAATTACCTTCAGTTGTGAAGTACATTTAACAGCATTATTGCCCACACACTCTGGTGGCAGACAGGAGGGAAGACTCGGGAATGATAGATGCCTGGAGTCTGGGTGTGGGGCACAGCATCAGGCCAGGGACCATGGACTTTCTGTGCCATCACCAGAGCTTACGTATAGTTTGGGGTTTGGTTTCCACAAGTGCTTGAGGAAGGAACAGTCACCTACCTTATTTAGGTCTCATTTACATACAATAAAATGTATACCTTAAAGTATACAGATTGAGTCTTGATAAATGTCTACACTTCTCTAACCACCACCCCAGTGAAGATGTAAACCATTTCTGTTACTGCACAAAGATCCCTATACCCTCTCTTGTCATCAGTCCCCACCCCTAATTCTTGACCCAAAGCAGACACTGATCTGCTTTTTACTATTATAGATTAGATTTGTCTTTCCTAGAGTTTCATAGAAATTACTCTTGTATGTGTATCAAAGTTTTGTCCTTTTTATTGCTGGGTGACTGACATTCCATTGTGAGGATACACCACAATTTGTTTATCCACTTACCTGCTGTTGGACATTTGGGTCCAAACATTGAAACATTGTTTTGGCTATTACAAATAAATAGCCAACTTTTGGCTATTACAAATAAAGCTGCTGTGACTATTTTTATACTAGCCTTTGTGTGGACATAAATTTGTATTACTCTCAGGAAAAATAGCAAAGACTGGCATTGCTGGATCATATGGTATGGCAGGCAGGAATTTGGCCCCCATAATTTTTCCCCCCTGGTGGTGCACCTGTGAATGCTACCTTATGTGGCAGAAGGGACTTTGCAGATAAAATTAAAGGGGCTCATCAGTGGACTTTAAGATAGGGAGATTATCCTGGGCCAAATGGATGGACCCAGTATGATCCCATGGAAGCATCAGAATAGGAGGGCAGAGAGGCAAGTAGAGCTCTTTAGGAGGAGAGGTCAAAGAGTGGGAACCACCCAGCCGCCATTGCTGACATTGAATGTGGAGAAAGGAGGCCATGAGCCAGATGATGCAGACAGCTTTTAGGAGATGGGAGTGACCCCTGACTGACAGCCATCAAGGAAAGGGGAACCTCCATCTTGTAGCTGTGTATAGCTGAATGCCATCAACAACCCAAATTGAATGAGTCTGGAAGCAAATCCTCGATAAGAACCCAGGCTGGCTGACACTCTGATTTTTGGCATTAAGGGACCCAGAGCAGAGAAACCAGCCATACTTACGGACTTTCTGACATGGCAGAAGTGAGATAATCTGTGTTGTTTTAAGCCACTAAATTTGTGGTAATTTCTTACATCAGCAACAGAAAACTAGTGTATATGCTAAGTGTATGTTTATAAGAAACTGTGAAACCCTTCCAAATGGTTTATACAATTTTATATCCCCATCAGCAATAATTGTGAGTTGTAGCTGCTCCATGTCCTTGACAACACTTGTTATTGTCAGGCTGTCTTTCATTGTAGCCTTTCAGGTGGGAGTGTAGTCATACATCATTATGGCTTTAATTTCTATTTCATTTGTAGATTATCTGTTGTGATGTTCATATCTTCTGTGCATTCTTTATCCAGCTGTCATATTACTGAGTTGTGAGAGCTTTTCATATATTCTGTATTTAAGTTCTTAGAAAAAAAAAATTCCTAGATATGTCTTGTGACTATTGGTTCATAGTTTGTGGCTTGCTTTTTCATGTCCTTAATGGTGTCTCTGGAAGGACATTTTTTATTTTGTTGAGGTCAATTGCATTTTTTCTTTGGTTCATTCCTTCTAAGTCCTAAGAAAAATTTTACTTACCCATGATGTAAACATTTTTCTCCCATTTCTTCTTCTAGAAGTTTTTAGTTTTAACTTTTACAAATGTCTATGATCTGTTTTGAGGTAAGAGTTGAAGTTCACTTTTTTACATGAAGAGCGAGCTCAGTGCCATTTGTTGAGAAAGGTGTTCTTTCCCTGTTTAATTCCCTTGGCCCCTTTGTCAAATCAGTTGACTGTATATACGTGGGCTTATGTCCAGACTTTTTATTTTCCACCGATAGGTCTATCCTTCTGCAAATACTGCCCTGTCCTGATTACTGTAGCTTTATATCAGGTCTGGAAAACAGGTAGTGTCAATTATCCAGCTTTCTACCAGGTCTTGTGTATTTCTATCCAGATTTAGTAATCAGCTCATTAACTTCTACAAAAAGCCTTGTTGGGATTTTGATCAGGACTGCATTGAATCTGTATATCAATGTAGGGAGAATTGAGGTGGGAACAGAAAAAGATTACAGAAACTAATGGTTGAAAACTTTGGAAATTTGACAATAACCCACATATCCAAGAAGCTCTGTGAATCCAAAGGTAGGAAAAGCTCACATTATAATCAATGCCCAAAAATTTACATAAAGACAAAATCTTAAAAATACCTATCATGTAAACAAATTCAGAGAAAATTTCTTATCAGAAACAACGCAAGCCAAAGATAATGCAGTAACACCTTTAAAGTGTTACAAACTGTCAATCTAGAATTCTGTATCCAGTGAAAATATCTTCCCAAGTGATGGTAAAATAGATTATCAGACAAACAAAAAGGGAAGTCTTCATATGGGAGGAAAATGACATCAAGTGAAAACTTGGATCCACACAAAGGAATGAAGAGTCCTGGAAATGGTAAATATGTATTAAATATAAAAGACCTTTTACCTAGGAAAGATCTATAAAGTAAGTGTAGCTGATATGGCAGGAGTAGGGATAAAGTAGAATGGTAGAGAATATTCAGTTGTACCAAAAAAGGGAAGAAAATAAAAGGGAGAAGGAATAGATAATATATAGAAAAACAGAAAATAGTAAGAAGACTTCAAATGAAAACCAGAACATATAAATGGTCCACACGCTTAAGTTAAAGGACAGCTGGATTGGGAGGGCATTTGGACTTGAGAGGCTGTCCGTCTGTCACTGGCACAGCCCACTCTTTTGGCTGTTCACCTTCTGACCAGTGTGCAGCCTTATCACACTTGAACTCCTGCACAATATAAGGATTGCTTCTATGGAGGAAGATAACTTTGCTCCAGGTGAAGAAATTCTCCCCCATTTGCCTAAATGAGGAAACACAGTCCCAGGAGGCATAGCATTCTTCTCTGGCTATGTTAATTACTCCCTACAATCCTATCAAATATTGTCACGCAAAGACTACATTGTACTACAGGTTAATTTGCAAAAACTTGTACGTAAAGTCCAAATGGGAAGGAGAAAGAAGACAATGATTAACATAATACAAATAAAAATACACATATGACAGGCAAATAGCAAATATGCAAAACTGCTATAGTCCACATTTCATTTCTAAAATTAGTCATGTGACCACAATTGCCCGGTTTGCAGCCACAATTTCAGCTGGTTGGGATTTTTTTTTACCTGGTGGAGTGACCTTAACCTACCTTCCTGAAGGTCTGAGTCCTCATTTTCCTGCCCGGTTTTGATTACTGGAGTTTCCTATTAATCTTTATTGTAGAGCATGGAAGAACTAAGAAGTGCCCCAGAAAACCATCTGGTTTCCAGACTGCTTCCTTGGCATCCATTGTATAAAAGCAACCTAGTTTCCCTTTGCTAACCAGAATCAGCTTCTACAGTCAATAGATTAACATCCTCCCCCACTTTGTTCTCCTTGTTGGTCCAGTGGCATGAGGGGACTAAACTGTCCAGGTGGTTATCTCATGTTCAGATCCTGTGAAACCATGGTTGTGTACCTTGTGGAACCAGTCCTCTCTTGGGGGACTAGGGTCTCCACACCAGCAGATCCAAGTTGCTGAGATGAGAATCAGACACTCTGCGAGTTGGTTATTAGATGTAATGGTAAGGGGAGCCTCCTTCACTTCCACCCCTTAAATTCCAGATCCCTGCATTCTGGCTATTGGAGAGATTGTGCCATGTGTCAGGTTCTGATTCTGAGCACATGATACCTCCTGTAAAAGAGAATCCCAGCCTTTCAGGGTATTCTGTTCCACCTGGTACCATAACTGAGTCTTTAGGAAGCCATCCCATCTTTCAGTTGGCCAGCCATCTCCAGGCGACAGGCCACTCATGGACTACTCTTCTTGACCCTGGACTGACACCAGGGTTCCTACGGTTTCTAGATTTCTGTTACAGCTCGCTTATTGATGCTCACATTTGCGTAAGTAGTTTGCTTTCTTCCATGAGTGGATGTGCAGCCTTAGGTAAATCCTCCCCTCTCTCTGGATCTTTGAATCTCCATCCGAAGAGCGGGAGGTTTGGACATGATCCTCCTTTTCAAACCTTGCACTTCTAATGTGTTTTTCTCTGGTGACCTTGCAGGGTTGCTGTGAGGTCAGTAGGGACAGTGTGGGTAAGAGTGAACTGTTAACATGCATCCACCACCAAGGCATGATGCATTCTCATCGTTGTCAGTATCCACGTCCAGACCTTGACTTCCATCTGTCTGGAGCTGAAGAAAGGGCATTGCCTTCCACTATCATGTCCTATCTCTACCTGAGGACTCTAGGATCAGTGCTCATATTTGTGGACATGGACTGGGACCTATTGGTGGCACTGAGGGAGGGGCAACCTTGTGGAGAGAAGGTCAGAACAGGAAGGGGTGGAGTCTGAGGGCAATCTCGTGGGGAGAAGGTCAGAACAGGAAGGGGCGGAATTTGAGGTTTCCAGTCCATGTCTTCCTGCCTCCCTCTCCTTGTTATCCCTGCACAGAGGTGCATGCCCACGGATGCACATCCCCTCTGTCTCTCTCGCCCCACCCCCCCTTTTCCAAACAGGTACATATGCTCTGGAGTCAACCACACTTAGTGAGGAGACAGCCACTCCAGGCTCTTCCTCCTGCCTGCTCCCTGGTCTGATGCTGCATTTGGCAGTGGCAGCAGGCCTACGAGGAAATACACTATGTTGTCCCTGTTTTTTTTTTTTTTTTTTTTTTTTGAGATGAAGACCTAAAAATAATCTACTCTATAATTGGTTATCCAATCAACCATGCAAATAAGCACTGTGCCCGAGCCTATAGGAAACGAGTCAGGAGGCCCTGAACTCCAAATCATGCCAGCTCTGCCTTTCCTGGTTTTAAAAACGTGCTTGGGATCTGAGCCTTGAGGGTCTAGAGCCGAGGATATGCTGGGTGGGTTTCTATGGAGGCAGGCACGTGGCGCTGATTTTGTGTCTACCTGGCAGGTTGATGGCAAACGGGGAAGGATTTGGTGTCCTGGGGAGTTTTGGACGTGGTATTACTGAATATAGTTGGGACTATTTGACTTCCTGTGTCTTAAGCATCTATCCCCGCCTCGGGCCTTGCTTCTGTGTGATGTCTACCCCCCGCACCACTTCCTGCACAGCTGGACTGGCCCATCCTCCCTTCTGCATATCTAAATCCTGACTGGCCCCCCAGGCCCCACACTTAGTGGTGCTGTCAGGACTAGCCCTGCGTTGCCTCCCGGCACTCTGTCTGTAGCAGAAACAGTCCCCTTCCCAGAAACAGTCCCCTCCCCATCCCTGTACGCAGGGCGCATGCAGGCCAAGCTCTCTGGGTGCTCTGTTGTCTCCCCTGATTCTCCCCGAGGCCCCCTGGTCTCAGTGGGGGGGGGGTGGTGAGTGGGGGGGGGCAGGGAGAGCTAGATCAGAGTTTGGGCTAAGAGCACAGGCTTTGGAGCAACATACCTGCTGCTGCTCTGTGACCTTGGCTAAGCTGCTCTGCCCTTGGAAGCCTCAGTTTCTTCACATACAAAACACTGAGAGGAATATTTCTAGTTTCAGAGTGAGGGCTACTAAACTGATAACTGAGAGTACTTAGCATGTGGCTGGCTCAGAGTCTAGGCTCAATAAATGCTAGGTGGTGGTGGTGGTATAATTTCCTGGTGGAGGGAAGGGATGTGTGGGGAGTCAGCAGCTTAGCCCGAGGGCACAGTCAGTCGTGACTACCTAGCAAGGACTGCAGATGGTTAGCTAACTGGACTGTTCTATGCCAGCTCCATCTGCTAGGTGGTGCTGGAATACTGGCACGGCAGAAGCAAAGGGGGTACTTGCACAAGAGCCCCCTGTGTGCTGGGAGAGGCAGGATGGAGGCTGTCTGCACGTGGCTGGGGAGCACTTGACCCAGAAATGGAACAGAAGCATCGTAAGGAGAGTGCTTTCTGTCATTTTCCCCTTTTGCCCCAGTACCCAGGACAGGGCCAGGTGCAGAGAAGGTGCTTGGTCCTTTTCCGAAGAAGGAACTGCCTCAGGCTCTAAGCCACAGCTCTGGCGGTGCCTCTGACCTGGGTAACCCTGACCGGCTCCTGTGGCCTCCCAGTCCCCCGAGGTCCCCCAATGCAGGAGGGGTTGGGCCTTGCGGCTGCCCGGGCTGCATTTTGGAGTTATCCTGCGGCTGCCCTCCACACAGTGTCTTACCTCAGCTGTGCTTTTGGAGAACTGGATGGAGAGGTGAGAGCGTGAAAGGTCCCACGCACTGACTGGCAGTGAGGGCGCCAGGTCCTGGCAGTGCTGCAGGGAGTGTGTTGGCTGTCCTTAGATGGCCTGGCCGGCAGCAGCACTCAGCTTGTGGACAGCCTTGATTTGTGCTGACGCTGAAGGACTTCCCTGGCAGCCAAATTTGCTGCTGTTGCTACTCTACAGAGTCAAGAGCGAGTTCTGACAACAGGAGCCACACCTTGCTGTCTCTCTACTGGTCAGAAGCCTCTAGTGTCTGGTTGGCCACAGGAGAAAACTTCTGAGCAGAGCGGTCAAGGCCCTTGGGATGCTTCGGCCCCATCGGCATTTCTTGTGTTACCTTTTTCCCACCCCTAGTCCCAAGGTTCCCCAAACCATGCTGCGGTCACCTCTTCTGTTTGCTGGTCCCCAAACACACCCAGACCCTGATTTTTTCACATAGGCATTCACTGCACCTGTCTCGCCACTGTGCACACCATTGCACTATGGACTTTTGCCCTTCCCTGCTCAGATGCCTTCTTCCATAAGGGAGCCTCTTCCCCTTGCTCAGAATGAATTCTTTCCTCCCACCAGAGTACCTAGAGTATAACCTGGAGCACCTAGAGTGTACCTGGGTCCGTCTCGCACCTTTCACGTCTGTGAGGTGCTGTGCTCTAGTGGTTCAAATTTGGCCTTGCTGTTGAACAGGCTGGGATTTGAATTCTACCTCCGCCATTCACTAGCCATGTGACCTTGGGTAAGTCATTGAACTGTTTGGCCCATGGTATCATTATTGGTGAGGTGGGGCGAGCAACTGTGAAGTTACAGGGGTTTGTCACATAATGTATTTGTCGCTCTTTGCAGGTGGCGAATAATAGGCCCTCATAAGTCAGCTGCTACCACATCTCTCCTGTTTCACTGGCCAACTCCACCTCCTTCTGTGTGGAAACAGGATGTGGGAAGTATTAGCGTGACAGCAGATCCAGCCAGGATGCAGAAGGCCTGCTCTGTGGCTCCAGTTTCCACTATACCTTCCCACCCCCACAGCCCCTGCACCTTGTACAGGGCTGTTTGTGACCCAGTCTTGATAGAAAGAGGGTGAATTGGATTTTGAATTTGCTCATGCTTTATCTCCCTTGGCCCTCAGAAAATTAATGTGCAGAATTGGAATTAACTGTGGGAAATTCTCCATTCTCTCCCTCATTGTTTCTCAGTGAAGATCATAGTGTCAGGTCATTCCCTTGACTCAGTTAACTTGGCAAACCTTTTGAAGCGTTGTTAATGTGCCTGGACATGAGGTGCTGGAAATGATAACCAGCGTTCTTAGATGGGTGTGCATTTTCCAAGTACCTTCAGTGGTGCTGACTGACTTGGCCCCCTCAGTGCTGGATGTGGCTAGGGGGCCATTGTTTCTGCTACCGTCCTCATTTTACAGAGGATTTGGGGCTCAAGACTTCATCTTCTGGCTCTAATTTGGTATCCTTTCCCTGCTCCACTGGGCCTTCTCCTTGTTCGTTGGAGGGTCCTCCAGAGCTTACCTGGCCCACCAGTCTACAACGGAGGGCTCCTTTTGATCCATCTCTCTTCTAAAAATTTTTTTAAATGCTTATTTATTTTTGAGGTAGAGTGAGAGACAGAGTGCAGGTGGGGGAGGGGCAGACAGGAGACACAGAATCTGAAGTGGGCTCCCGGCTCTGAGCTGTCAGCACAGAGCCCGATGCGGGGCTCAAACTCACGGACCGTGAGATCATGATTTGAGCTGAAGTCAGACGCTTAACCGACTGAGCCACCCAGGCGACCCTGATCCATCTGTCTTTCAAGTGTGACGAACACTGGGCAGGTGCAGAGGAGGGAGAAGTGGTCCTTCTCTACCAGAAAGTTATAAACTCCCTGAAGGGATAGAGCATATGTATCTTTACTGACAAATAGTTGTTGTGTGCTTTATGCCTGGCACTGTGCTAAGAGTTGGTAATATGGTGGCAAACTGGACAGAAAAAATGTATCTTAGACTTCTGGCTGTACAAACAAGCAATTTAACAGGGAAAGAGATAAGTAATCAAAATAGATTATTATAAGTGCTATCAAGAAAATTTATGAAAAATTAAATAGCAGTAGAAATAGAACACAATAAAATGAGAACACATCTAGCAGATTATAGGACCATCATGTATCCATTCTGGAAAGGCCCTGATCCTGCCTCTCTCTCTTTAAAGCAGAAAAATCCAATGACGGGGCGGGGGGGGCAGGCTCCTAGTGAGCAGGCTTTCCATGGGCAGTGGATACATAGGGGTCTGGGGAAGGGGAGTGCCTGTTTTGAAAAGGGTATTGAGATCTTTAATTTCTACCATTTGAACCTGGTTCTGATCCCTCTATAAAGCAGAAGAAAGCACAAAGGAACAACATTTGTACTTTTGTGGTATGGGAACATTTCTTCCAACTGAGATCTCCCCCTGAGCATTTGTGGTCATACATTTGTGTAAGAACTTGGTTTGCATCCTGCATCTTTGGGATAAGCAGATATACGAGGACTTGCGCAGCAGAGAGGACTAATTCAGGGCGGCTTCTGAAAGATTCCTCTGCTGCTGAAACTTTGACAACAGGTGGGGATTGGGAGCAGCAGGAAAGAGGGAGGCGGGCGCAGGTGCAGGCTCTGAGGCCCAAGAAAGAAGGAATGCTCCATCCCACAGGGCTAGCTGTGACTCTGCCATGGGAGGAAGTCCCCAGGACACCAAGGAAGGATCAAGAAGGGTGCTTTGATCCTTTGAGGAAGAGAATATACAGTTGCACACACAGCCTCGGCATCCAGTTTGAAACTCCATTTTGTCTTCTGCACCGAACCCTCCCTTGGCCCAATAAGTATGTGACAGCTTGGAGGATATACTTTTATTACAAATGAAAACAGTCTTACCTTCAACACCGAGATAGAAGCCTGTGAGTGCAAGCGAAGGGAAAGAACAAAAGACGTCAAGGATGGGAATTTACAGAAGTCAATATGCACGGGGCTGGGGTGTGGCTCCTGGGACTTCTCTCTTCACGGCCCCTCCTTGAGGCTGAATGTCGGTGGCCCTGTGTTTTGACTACATATCTCCTTCATGTTGTCTTTTCAACATTTCTGTCTCAGGACTAAGCCAGAGAGAGCTCCCAAAGGGATGACAAGTGTGTCCAGAGCCAGCCTTGCTTCTTTTCCCAGCTCTGGCCATACTGGGGACCGGGGGGAGGACCGGGGGCGGGGAGGGCTGGCGGAGATCAGGAAAGCCAAGTGTGCACTGTTCACAAGCTGCCTCAGAAGAGGAGCTAGGGTGAACACAACAGGGTGATAGCACAGTTCAGTGTACTTATGTGGCAAAAATAAAGGAGTGGACATAAGCAAAGGTTTTCCAGGTAGGGCACAGACAGCAATAACTATAAAAGGAAAAAGACATATAGTAGGACTTCATCAAAATGGAAAACTTGTGCTCATCAAAAGATTGCTATAAAGAAAATGAATAAGCAAAGCAAGCCACCATTTGGGAGAAGATAAGTGCAAAATACATACCTGATGAAGGACTTGTATTCAGGATATATAGTGCCTTCATATAACTTAATGATAATAAAAAAGTTCAATTTGGAAAATGGGCAGGAGATATAACAATTATTTTTTTAATTGTTTAATGTTTATTTATTTTTGAGACATAGAGACAGATTGTGAGCAGAGGAGGGACAGAGAGAGAGGGAGACACAGAATCCAGAGCAGGCTCCAGGCTCTGAGCTGTCAACACAGAGTCCGACCCAAGGCTCAAATCCATGAACAGCAAGACCATGACCTGAGCCAAAGTTGGATGCTTAATTGACTGAGCCATCCAGGCGCCCCTAACAGTTATTTTTAATACAAATGGTCAAGGGCTAAAGAAAAGAACTTCAACACCATAGTCATGAGTCAGATATGAGTTAAAAGCATAGTGGTGTGCCACTGCACACCCAGCAGAGCAACTAAAATGAAAAAAAGATGATAACACCAAATGTTGGTGAGGCTATACAACAACCAGGAACTCTGACACATTGTTGGGAGGACTGTACCATGGTACAAACTCTTTGGAAAAGCCTTGGGTGGTTCTTTAGAAGGCTTCTGACACAGCAATTTTATTCCTGGATATTTACCCAGGAGAATTGAAAACATGTCTCCAAAAAGATTTAAACACAAATGGTTATGGCAGCTTTATCTGTAACAGAAGAAAATCCCAGCAAATCAGTGGGAGAATGACTGGGCTGTGGTGTGTTCATACGACAGAATACTACGCGGCAATAAAAAGGCACGAACGAGCTAGCGATACGTGTAGCATCACTATATGTGAAAGAAACCTTTCATCAAAGAGCAAATGCTGTACGGTCCATTTATACAAGTCCTTGGACAGGCAAAACTAATCCATGGTGAGAGTCAGAATAGTGGTTGCCTCTGGAGAATGTAGGGCGTGGTGTGGGTACAAGAGGATCAGCAGGAGTTTTCGACGAGATGGTAATATTCTGTATCTTGATGGAGGGGTATACATTCGTCAAAACTCACAAGTAACACACTTACGATTAATGCATTTCTCAACGTGTAAATTTTACTTGAAAAGACCTGTAAATATCAGTTGGTTAAGTGTCTGACTCTGGATTTCAGCTCAGGTCATGATCTCATGATTTGTGAGTTTGTGCCCCACATCTGGCTCTGTGCCGATGGCAGGGAGCCTGCTTGGGATTCTCTCTCTTTCCTTCTCTGCCCCTCCCCTGCTCGTACTCTCTTTCTCTCTCTCTCAAAATAATTAAACTTAAAATTTTTTTTTTCTAAAAAAAATTAAAACTCGGTAAATATCAAATTTGGTAATAGTACGGGTGCTCAAGGGTTTAGGGATGCAGTAGAGGTCAGCACCCTGTTCTGAAGTGTATCTGAAACTGAGGTGCACTGATGGGTGGATCGAGGGGTGACCAGACAAAGCACACATAGCAAAATCTTAATCGTAGAGTTTAGGTAGTGGATATGTGGGTATTCACTATAAAATTCTTCCAGCTTTTCTGTGTGTTTGAAAATGTTTTTAATGTTAGGATAAATATGCTCGAGTGCAGTCATTGGAGTGAAAAATAATTGTGATTTATTGCTCTTGTTACACAGACTCTTTTGCTGATCTTCTTCAGAATTCCATTAAAATCCACCACAGGAGCCTCTGCAATGTAGCTGATTTATCAAATGCGAAAGAGTCCTTCCATCCTCTTGGACTCATTTGTATCACCTGGATACCTTTGAGCTCCTTTTCCCCCTGCCGCTCTGATTCTCCCCCTACTACCAATGTCATCATCCCAAAGGTGTGTTTCCCTAAGTGCTGAGTGGCTGGAGTAGCTTTGGAAATGTTGCTTTCACTGTCTGTTCATTTGGAGAACAAAAAACCCAAACAACTAGAAGAAGATTGGGACATAGCGATGGGGAAAGACTAAATAATTCACTAAATAATAATTCACTAAAGGGGCGCCTGGGTGGTTCAGTCAGTTAAGAGTCCAGCTTCAGCTCAGGTCATGATCCCGTGGTCTGTGGGTTCGAGCCCTACGTTGGGCTTTGTGCTGACAGCTCCGAGCCTGGAGCCTGCTTCGGATTCTGTGTCTCCTTCTCTCTTTGCCCTTCCCACACTCACGCTCTGTCTCTGTCTCTCAATAATAAACATTGAAAAAAAGTTTTTTTTAAATAATTCACTAAATAATTGAAAATTGAATTGAAATCTACACAGTGACCAAAACAAAGTTGTAGCTTTTTAGTAAAGATTTAAAGAAAGGATCAACTAGGACATGTCTTTCCCTCTGATGTCTGTCACCCATCTACCATGCAATGGCAGATGTTGGGTACAAGAGCTGAAGTGGCTGTTCTCTCTAACTTTCAGGGCATTAGGCAACAATACCAGAGATGTTTAAGTTAGCCATATCAGTCAGGCCTTTTTGTGGGAAGGGGAAGTTTTTAAAATTTTTTTTTTCAAAGTTTATTTATTTTTTTTGGGACAGAGAGAGACAGAGCATGAACGGGGGAGGGGCAGAGAGAGAGGGAGACACAGAATCGGAAACAGGCTCCAGGCTCTGAGCCATCAGCCCAGAGCCCGACGCGGGGCTCGAACTCCCGGACCGCGAGATCGTGACCTGGCTGAAGTCGGACGCTTAACCGACTGCGCCACCCAGGCGCCCCAAGAAGGGGAAGTTTTTAAACCACCGTAGATAATCAGAGAGTGAACTGAGGACAGAGATTAGATCAACATTCATTTCTTTTTTGTTTTTCTGGAATGAAGTCAGAGCAACATTGTTCTCATTTTTATTTGCAATGAACCTGATTTTTGAACTGATCTATGTCATAGTAAGCACAAGAAAGGCAAACCAGAAGGAAGGAGATTCAGGACATTGGCTGGTTAGTTCTTGCACAATAAAAGAGAACAGCAGAAAGTAAACTGATGGCTGGTCAAGTGAACTCTGGCCCCTTCCTTCCCTGGCCCCTTCCCCTTCTGTCATGCTGAGATTTTCCCACCCAGGTTTCTCGGGGGGTTGAGGTGGGGGCGCGTTACCAGCCCTCTCCCCGCCAGCCCAAGCCACCTGCAGTTACCATCTGCACGGTGTGTTCTCCAGGCCTTTATCTCTCATTACGTGGCACTTCACTCGGGAAGGACTCCAGTGGAGGCACTCTGCTGTATCCCACAAGCCCTTGAGTGGTATTCCAGTTACTTCGATTATACAACACAGCCCTCAATCCTGGAGCTGAGGCCTTGATGGGAGCAGTCGTTGGAAACAGAATTTCTATGAGGGACAGTGAGTTCCCCAGGTAATAGGCCTGAGACTGGATTTGTCTAGTGGTGCCAGCGAGAATGTGTGGTGCATGCTAGCAGTGGATGATGCCCTGTGGATACATTGAGAACCTCTAAGAAACCCAGAGCATTTTGGTGACAGTGAAAATCATGTCGTGGTATCGGGGCATAAGAAAACTGATTAATTGCTGTGTGTTTATAAAGGAATGGAGAAGGAAGGGAGGAAAGAGGCTGTCGGTCTGCAAAGGCATGTCACAGGGGCTCATGTGTTCCTTCCATTGTTCGCAGCCCTGGGTAAGGAGGGCTCAACTTGTCCCTGAGTCCCTGGCCGCCAACAGAACTGAGTACTGTGGACCGTAGTGAGTACAGAGTATGAAGAGGCAAAGACCACATTTCATTCATGTCTGGGTCTGGACATCTTGGCATTCAGAGCATGCCCTGGAAGGAACCCCGAAGGGCAGTGAGGCCAGCTGGGTCCAAGCATTGATTCTGATGTTGGGGAGACAGACCTCAAGGTCTACCCTCCCTTACAGAGCCACCCAGTAATAAATGAGAGGATGGCCAGGTCCCTGCTGTGTCTCCTGCGCTTTCCTCTTAGAGGTTTAGGTGTGCTGCTTTGCCAGTTTCTAGCACCCCCACATACACCTCTTATCTCTGGCACTTGTCCTGAAGCCCAATGTTTTATTTTCCTCGTTGCTCTTTAGCTCTAGCCTTCAGCTGCATGAGGGCCATGGCAGCTCTGTTCACCTTCTGGGAAGGTGATTTGGGAGCTCTCTCCTGTATTCCCTGTCTCAGCCAGGTTTGTGCCCTGTTTTCTAACACAGTCCATTTTAGGAGGGCGGGGCGCATTTCTTCATTGACTGTGCAGCAAGTGTTAAGTGCCATGTTGAGTCCAGTGTAGACAAAAGGAATTTGCTAAAACTATAGATAATTTTAAACCACCTGCATTGCTATTTGACCTTCAAATCTGTTTATGAGTTTCTTCATATCTATTGAATCTATGAGATTCTTCAAATCTATTATGAGTAATAAGTCATATGGTGGGGCAGCTGATTCGCTAGCAACATGTTGTTGGGGGAGGGGTGGGCTAGTTGTGTATGCAAGGGTTCAGGACACCTGAGGCAGAGAACTTGGGGTCACATGGAGTCACCTGCTCTAGCCCCTGCCTACAGAGTAGGTGGGGGAGCCAAGTGAGGAAATTCACAGCATGGGTGGGGAGTGAAGGGAAAGGAAGTTTTGTTTCTAGTCCTGCTGCTTTGGGTTTTTCTAGGTTATTGTTATTATTTTTTATATACAATTTATTGTCAAGTTGGCTAACATACAGTATATACAGTGTGTTCTTGGTTTTGGGGGTAGATTCCTATGATTTATCACTTATATACAACACCCAGTGCTCATACCAACAAGTGTCCTCCTCAATGCCCATCACCCCTTAGAAGTTGGAAACTGACCAATGAGATACCCAGAATTAGTGGGATTCTAGAGCAGAAGGGTCTGGCGCCCACTGTATTCTTCCTTATTAAAAGTGGGGCTTGCCAGAGATGTTTCCAAGTCTGGACTCTCGCTGCTTGGAGTGGTGGGCTTGGGTTGGTCAGTACTGCCCCATGCCTGCTCCCTCATGGTCAGACGAGTGCAGAGAAGGTGGTGGCTGATGGCCAAGTTCTAGAAATGCCATCCCTAAAAAGTCATTTCCTGGTCTGGAAATAGCTTAGAACTGTGACCTGAGTATTTAGGGACAACGTAAAGTAAGGTCTCGATTGATTTTGACAATCAGACGGAGGGGAGAAGAGGGGCAGCGTGGCAGATGATAGAGGCAATCTGCCTGGAAGGTGGAGAAAGAGATGAGAGGGAAAAGGCTGAATGGTGAGACAGAGGGCCTGAAGGAGGCTCTTGGGAAAAGTCTTCAAGGAGGGAGGGCCTGAAACCTGGCCTGAGGGCCTGAGCCAGTTCCTCTAATTTTTTTTTTTCCCCTCAAACATGGATGAAGTGACTAGCAGGTGTCGTCATGCAGGGGAAAGTTTCATTGTAGCTACTGTCTGGGTTGGTGACCTTGGAGAAGTCTGTTCCCTGCACTCCTCAGTTTACCCATGTCTATTTCATTGGTTGAAGAATCGCGCATCCCGCAGGAGACGGTTTGATGTTTGCAATCACTGCTTTACCTGGGCTCGTGCATCGCTCCCCTTCCCCCAACCACTGTCCCTCTCCCGTTTCTTCACATGGTCCTGGGCAGACTTAACTTCCCGGTCACTTTCAGTTGTTACCCTTTGGTGTCTTAACCTCAGGGCTCCCCCAGCCCACGGCTGCCTCCCCCGCCAGCCTCCCTACCTCCCCTGCCCCACATCCACTCCAAGTCCTCCATTTATGAGGAAGGGGAGAAGGACAAGCACCTTTTCCCTTAACTGGGCACGATGGAGGGTTTCTTCCCGCTCAGACCTGTGGCCTCTGTAGCTACAATGGGCTGGGTGGCAGACCCTCCCTCTGGCCGGTCTCCAGGTACAGGTGCTCCCATGGGGTTGGTATGGCATTCCGTTTGTTGTTCTGCGGAAGGTCTGCTGAGACTTCCCCACCTCAGGGGCACTGACCTAGGGTGTGTGGCTCTCGCTCCTCCCTCGCCCCTGCTGCACAGCCTCTGTCACTATGGTGACTGACCTCTCGTGACCAGCCCCCTTGGGTGAGGCCCCAGAGCTGGCTCATGCCTAGTAAGAACCCCGTGGGGTTTGCTTGGCTTATGGGAGGCTCACGGGTCCTTGCCAGGCCAGGGGCTGGCGTGATGACTGCCCTGCCACTTTGCTTTTTCCTGTTCAGGGAAGGGGGGGAGGCAGCAGTTTAGGACTGTGGCTGAGGCCGAGGGTCCCCTGGGGGGATAAGATGCTAATTTTTCCTTCTTGCAGGCATGACCATCTTTATGATTCTTCTGAGTCCACATCACATGGGTTTAGGAAGGGGAGGCATCCCCGACACTGTAATCCCCAGAAGGCTGACAGCCTGATGCCTCTGTGTCCCCCTCATCGAGCCTCTTCACACTGCAGCCATGGGGGTGGCAGGTGGGTGGAGGGCTGGCTCGGTAAGCCCTGGGAGGGGAGCATCCAGTCCTATTTGTTGGTTACTTAGAAAATGAGCCACTTTGTACTTCTTTTTAGTGGGGAGCCCTGTCCCCTAACACCTGAGTAATAAGAAATCTCTCACCCAGCTTTAAAAAAGTACAAAGTGAAGAATTTTATCCATACCTCCACTTCCTGTTATACTTTATCTGTACACATGTGCAAGTATCAAATGCAGAACCCATGCCCTTTATTTATTTATCTTTATTTTTTTAAGTTTATTTATTTTGAGAGACCATGGAGGAGAGGCAGAGAGAGAGGGAGAGAGAGAACCTCAGGCAGGCTCTGTGCTGTCAACTCAGAGACCGATGCGAGGCTCAAACTCACCAACTGTGAGATCATGACCTGAGCTGAAACCAGGAGTCAGATCTTTAACCAGCTGAACCACACAGGTGCCCCACACCCGTGCCCTTTATTTAGGACATTTATCTTTTGGTGGCTTTGGTGTTCTCTCTGTGATGCTGTTATTTGTCAAGTCTGAGGATAATTTCTTGTAGAAGGAAGGATGTTGAGTCTTATTTAAGGCTATTACAATCTCCCCAAACCTTAGAGAGTTAACGTGCTCTGTTCCGGGTCTGCTGTATGCTTAACATCGGTGCTGACAGACCAAATTATAGTGCTCCTTAACCTGATTCTAAAGGATGAATGCCATGGCACTTAAAGTATTTTGCAGAAACTATTATTTTAACTAATTTTCACAGTGGCTATGGTTTTTTTATAGTCTCGTAGGAACTTTGGTTAAATACAGAGTAAAAACTGAAAGCTTCTTTGGGAATAATGGGGAATCAAGTCCTTCAAGGCCTTTCAAAAAGTAATCCCTAAGTAGCGGTTTCTTTAGTGCTTGGGATTCTGAATTGTAGTGTGTACCTCTAAACAAAGCTGAGCACCGTATGTGACTGTGCATGTGTGTGTTTTGAAAAGCCTCAGTGGTCACTGTAATTTTAGTGCCTGTATATTTTCACAGGAAGCAGCAAGGAGGGACTATCAGAACCCGTTTTTAAAAACGTTTGTGTGCGTAGATTTTTGCTAGTATCCCACACCTGCCTTAGCTAGTAAGCAGAATATGTTACACTATTCATCTTAGAAGAAGGATCAGAGCTAGATAATCACTAGTGGCTTCTTTTTCTTTCTCTGGCAGAGAAGTGAAAGCTAAGAGCATTCTATCTCATGGGCACTAAGGGTCCAGCATGGGTCACCAAACTTTTTCTGTAATGAGCCAGACAGTGAATATTTTAGGCTATATGGCCCATGCAAAAGCGGCCACAGACAGTACACAAACAAACAAACATGCTGTGCTGTGCTAGAACTATAGTTTCGAGTTGGTCTGCGGGCTGGGATTTGCCAACCGCTAGTCTAATGAGAGGTACAAGTTTTGAGGTGTCACTGATAGTCTAATGTGGCTCCAAAAGGTGGCACTCCCTGCCTGGTTGCCTTCATGTGGACACAAGTCCACTTCAGTGATCACTGACTAGGATGGAAGGTCAGGCTGTTCTGTTCTTCAGTCTCCCCCAACGCAAGTGAGCCCATCTGCAGAAATGTATGTAGACTCTTGAGAGAAAACCTTATTTCTTTTCTTTACCTCACACACAGCAGATGCTCAGGAACTAGGTGTCGAACTTAGAACAAAATCTAGAATGCAAGAATTCTTGACAATTTAATGGAAGTCACAGTGAAGGTCAGGAGGTAGCAGTCGGCACTGGGGTGATTTGGGGAAATTCTACCCCGTCATGAATTTGCACCAGCGGCTGCCATCCTCCTCTGCCACGTAGGACGCGTAGGTCTTGCTCAAGTGCATACGTGTTCTTTCTCATGCTGGTTCACAGTGCATCAATCCTGTCCTTTGTCTCACGCCAGCAAGTAATGCTGACACTACCACCACACGTGCACGCGAGCACTTCCCCATACTTGAGCAAGAGGTGGTGACCTAGCACTCAACCTTGGGAGGTTGGCGAACCGAAGCCTAGCTACACGGGTGGTGGCGGTGCTCTGCCTGGGCATCACAGGTTATCATAAGAGCAATATATTTGTTTCATGTATTTGTTTCATTATATATACTTCAATATGATATATTTATTTCTGGTGACTGACAACATGTCTGCACTCTGTGATGCCGTTTCTAGAGACCAACTCATGGTGAGCATAGTCACATGCCAGACCTCAGATGGGAGCTGAGGACAAAGTGAACCCTGGCCTCCTCCTGCACCTGCTCTTATATCTGACCTTGAAGTTGGTTATTCTAAGGAGTCCGTTATAAGGAGGAGCCTGGGTGGCTCAGTTGGTTAAGACTGTCTTGATTTCGGCTCAGGTCATGATCTCACAGTTGGTGGGATCAAGCCCTGTGTCGGGCTCTGCCCTGACAGTGTAGAGTGAGCCCACCTGGGATTCTCTCTCTCTCCCTCTCCCTCTCTCTGCCCCTCCCCTGCTTGCATGCTCTGTTTCTCTCTCAAAATAAATAAACTGAAAAAAATAAAAGCATATAAATACATCTTAAAGATTGTTATAACCTAGAATATACAATGGATGTTTACTTGTCAATCTTTCAGAGTATGGCAAAGGCTTTTATTGAGTATTATGCGTGTACTGGTAAGAGTGTCCATCTTCTTTCTTGCATAAACTACACCTATAATGTGCCTACAATTTCTAGCCTTATTTAAAAATAGAGTAAGAACTTAGATCTTTGAGAAGACAGCTAGAGCAATGCTAAAAGCTTATGCTTTCCCTTATCTTGTCTGCCATGTCACTCTTGCCCGATTCAACAACAGACCATCAGCAGCATCCTTTCCCAGTACTTCTGGAGGACTTAGCCTGGTTTTTCATAGAAGCAGCAACTCTGTTTACACTCCTGTATCATCACTCTGAGCTGTATTCACTTAAGTTAGGTAGTCCACCTGATATAAACTTAAGATCAAACATAACAAATTCTTGGTAAGCATGCAATGCAATGGTTGGGAACAAAAACATATACGCTGTCTAGAAATTGACCTAGGAGCCGTGAGTTCAGTATGGCATAGGCATTCAGTGTTATTTTACCCAGAAGGGTCAAAGAATGTCCGTTCACCAGTTGCACTGGTTAAAAGGAAATCAATCCAGAGAGCTTTTATTGTAGGAGAAAAGAGGTCACCACCTGCACTGCTAGCCTCCATTTCCAGTCTCCTAATAACAACTATTTCTTGTGTGCCTACTGTGTGCTGGACACTGCACAGGATCTTGGTTAATCCTTTGACAATGTATTTGCTGGCCAGGAAACCAAGGCTCAGGGGGGTGAAGTGCTCGCACCAGGTTAGATAGCTGAACCAAATGGGAACTTTCAACGCCAGCGGTCTGACTCCAAATTCACTGTGCCACCCTGCTGAGGACTGGGACCCAGGAGTCATCCACGTAGATTTTGCTTTCCTTGTCCTGGCTTATGGATGTCTGGTTGTAAAAGTCAGTAGCAGACTTATGGAGTGCAGGTGATAGAGCCACTCAGCTTTCAGACCCCATCTATTTACCTTTTCTTGGCCGTCATGGGGGCTCGTCTTATCTTGTATCTCTCTCTCTCTCTCTCTGGACTCTTCTCTGTCTGGGCTATTTAAAAAAAAAAGGCAAGACTGGATGTTACAGTTGAACTCTTTGTTCTGGATTTGGATTTTTAAAGTTTGGCATTTGAGCAGAATCACAAGCTGTAGAAAGTAGCAATTTCCAGACATTTGAGATCTGATTCACCAGCATTACTGTAATTAAAGGAAAACCTGTATTTGTTTGCTCCATTTTACCCTAACTTTCTAGGATGTTTTATAAATAATGGACCTAGATATTTAGAAAATAGCATCCATTTAGCTGTTTAAGCTCTTGTGGTTCTCTATGTTCAGATGTCTCAAAGTGATCCTAGTGATTTGAATTTGCCCGGACGCGAACTTCATCCAGCAGTGACTCTGGGTGGTGAACTGTACTGACCTGTCGAGGCAGCTTTAAAATAGAGTACAGAAATTAAGCAGTGCGATAGTTCTCTTAGGAGACATGTTTATGAGGTACAGGGCTCGGTGTAATGATTTCAGCTGGTCACAGAGTGTTAACGAATTTTGAATTGAGGCAGTTATGATTAAGCCTGTTGCCTTTTCTAACACTAATCATTATTAAAATGATGATTGATCTTAGTGATTATGAAACCATTAAAAAGGCCTCTGCCTATGCCCGAATTAACAGGATAGATACAGTTTTCAGCTTTCAGAAAGCCAAACCGAACTTCAGTGGCTGTGATTTCAAGGTGCTTTGTTTATTTATGATCTTTCCTGTGTTTTCTGAGACTCCAATACTATGTTTGATCATAGGGCACGATGGCAGTGGTGGTGGCGGTGGGGTTGGTGCACCTGCTTCAGCCTCAGCATGGTGGCAACATAAGGTGAAGCGATTGCTCAACTTTCCAGAACCCTGCCCTTGATTCCTTGATTGGAAAGAGGTCCTCTGCCCACCTCATCTCTTTCTATGTGACAGAAATACTTTGTGAAATTCACAACCACCAGGGTGACAGCAGCTACTTTACTGAGTGCCAACCATGTGCCAGGCACTTCCCACTATCAGTGTTCACCCTGAATTACCTGACATTGCTGGTGTCCCCACTAAGAGGGTGAGGATTCTGCTGCTTGAGAATCTCGGTGCTTTCCCTGGGGCTAAGAACCGGGATTTGAGCGTGCTCTTCATTACCCACAGCCTTGTGCTTCCTTATAAGAGTCTTCTTTGGCGAGGTCACTTCGCCATGTGACTCATCTCATCCAGTGAATGAAGACACAAAAACACACTCTGCCCAGTTGCAGAGGGGCTTTGATCTGAGCTGGTCCCCTTTTCTGTACAGCAGCTGAATAAGAGGAGCCTCTTCTCTCTGGTGTTTCCTCAAAAGTCAAATGTTCCTTGCCTTAATAGCTTTGTTCCAAAGCAGCCCATGACTGCCTGAGGACACGGGTGACACCCAGCTTCTGTTGACCCTCCTTGACCTACAGACTCCACTCTAGGGCGGGGACCTATGGCCCGGGTCTTCAGATGCCCCATGCTTCCTGTCCTGCTTCTTTCTGACCTGTTCCCCTAGGCTTAGGGCCCAGGGGGCTGTCATCCTCCTCCTGTCCCACTCAGGTCTCTTTTATGAGCCATTCCCCAGGTGGGTCTTTATCCCTATTGGTGTCCACTGGTGGGTCCAGATTATTGGCCTCTAGAGCTGGTATTTTTCAGCTTTTTTTTTAACCTTGGCCAACAGCAGTAGATACATTTTACATTGTAGCTCCCCAACACATATGTGTCTGTCATCTGAAACATCAAGTTTGATGAAAACATACTTACTCTTAGTAAATTCTGCTATTTTCTATGCATTCTGGTTTTTTCATTCTATTTTCATTTTTCAAAAATTGCTGGTTGTAAATCCCAAAATTAATTTCCTATACATTTCATTTAAAAAGTCTTCTCTCGGGGCGCCTGGGTGGCGCAGTCGGTTGAGCGTCCGACTTCAGCCAGGTCACGATCTCGCGGTCCGTGAGTTCGAGCCCCGCGTCAGGCTCTGGGCTGATGGCTCAGAGCCTGGAGCCTGTTTCCGATTCTGTGTCTCCCTCTCTCTCTGCCCCTCCCCCGTTCATGCTCTGTCTCTCTCTGTCCCAAAAATAAATAAACGTTGAAAAAAAAAATAAATAAATAAAAAGTCTTCTCTCTATTACAGTACAAATCCCACGAAGATAGGCAAATGTTATTTTACTTCCTATAATTGGTGCTCAATTTGTATTGTCAGTGGATTCTTCTCTCTGTGCAAATCCTCTGGTGAAATATTTTTCTGTGCTGAGAAACAATTCATTCAAAGGAGAAGGTGACTTGTGTCACTGGTCTGATTTCCTCCTTTCGCATTAACATTTGGAAATCTCAGAGACATACTAATAAAGCTGTCTTCACAGTGTACATCTGTGTAATGGTCTTACTCCTGCTGCTTTTTTTTTAAACGTTTATTTATTTTTTTGAGACAGAGAGAGACAGAGCATGATCAGGGGAGGGGCAGAGAGAGAGGGAGACACAGAATCCGAAACAGGCTCCAGGCTCTGAGCTGTCAGCACAGAGCCCGGCGCAGGGCTCGAACTCACGGACCGTGAGATCATGACCTGAGCCGAAGTCGGACGCTTAACCGACCAAGCCACCCAGGCGCCCCACTCCTGCTTCTTTTTGTTTTCTTTGTTAATTTTTCTTTCTCAGCTTACTCTTTTATCTTAAATATTTAGAATTTCAGCTGATTTTAAAGTAAAAGATCTTGGCATGCCTGGGTGACTCAGTCAGTTAAGCATCCAACTTCGGCTCAGGTCATGATCTCATGGTTTGTGGGTTCAAGCCCCGTGTTGGACTCTGTGCTGACAGCTCAGAGCCTGGAGCCTGCTTCAGATCCTCTGTCTCCCTCTCTGTCTGCCCCTCTCCTACTTGTGCTCTCTCTCTGTGTGTCTCTCTTTCTCTCTTAAAAATAAATAAACATTTAAAAATTTAAAAAAATAAAGTAGAAAGATCTCCAGCGAGAAAGACTGACGAATCAGGGATACCTCATAGTAGAGAGGAAGTTCCTTGTGATCTCACTCTCAGAGCCTCTTCACTCTTGGCTGTCTACACTGTAGACCAGCTTATTAAGAGATTTTTTTTCAGACATCAAGGGGATCCTATTCATGTTATTCCTGTGCTAATGTATTGTGGACATCCTCCCTTGCCTTGCCATATAGATTTGCTGCCTTTCAAAAAAAAATAGCCACATAGCATTCCTTTCTTACCTGCTTCAAATTTTCATATTCTTGCTGCTTAGAGTTCTTTTTTTGGAGTTTGGCAGGTGTTAAACAAAAATTTACTTTTAAAAGAACAGTGGAGTTGTGAGCTACGTCTGGAGAACTAGCTCTCACCACCTGACCAAATAGACTCCTCTAGTATCTGCTTCTGGAGCCACCCATCTTCCTGGGGATGGACTTGCTTGTAGAAAGCCCAACTGGGTGGTGAGCTTGGTGGGGTGGTGCAGAGCCTTTCCTCCAGCCTCTGGGAGGTGTGAGGTGATGAGGGAGACATTTGACTGGCGGGACCAGATCAATGCCAGTGACACTTCCAGCGTGGAGTGGGTCTGCAGAAAATCCGTTCTGCTAGTCATTGACTGTGTATTGATTTCCACTTCAAGGCCACGGTTGGGTGGTGCCTGGTTTTTAAGCCACCCATGTCTTTTAAATTAACTTAATTTTACTCTCTAATTCTAAAATAATGGTGAATTATAGGCATGGGGTTATTAATCTTCTGGGTGAATGGGTTACATACTTTATCTCAATTATAGACTCCATGCTTTATGTATTTTTAAACTTTGATTCATAAATTTATTCTGAAAGAAATGATCTATGTTCTCTGCACATTCACTGGGAAACAGCTGACCGTGAATTAGGGTTGTTCATCGCCAAATGTGGTTTTTATGGCGGAAGGTAACAGCTGAAGAGCTGAGTGCTGCCTGTTCCCCACTGCCCCACAGACATCTGCTGTTTTGCCTTCACAGTGAAGGGAGGGGGGTAACATGGGTGTAGGAAGGTGTAGGAGCAGGTGTAGATGAGGCAGCTTTCTCCCTCAAGGTGGAGCCCATGCTAACCAGAGCAGGCCCACCTGGAAGAGATGTCTACACTGTGCATGTGTGGACCTGCAAGGTTCGCTGGGAGTTAGACCACTGTCCCAGGGCTAACTTAGTAAGTAGTTAGCACTTGCTCTATGCCAAGCCCTGTGCCTTTCCTGGGTGGCGGCCAGGGCTGTGCAGGGGCACGTTACATAGACACAACAATGAAAGGAGCCAACGTCCATGGAGTGTGCTACATGCAGACCCTGGTTCTTGTGTTTTACACGTGTTGCCTCATGTACACTCAATGAGCATCCTGGGCAGTGTCTGCCCTCACTCCATTTTATGATGAAGAAGCTGTGTTGAGGAGGAAGGTAAAGTCACTTTATAATGTGTAAGTGGCAGAGCCAGAACTTGCACCGGGGCTCTTTGCCTCCCCTGTAGGAGATGAAAGTACTTCCGGATGACTGTACACTTCTTATGTGGGAGCAGCCTCACCCCAGGTACCAACACCAACCAATTAGCAGCCGGGACCTCCAAGGCACATTCTTATGGTGTCTTGGTTGCCTGGGTGCCCCTAAGATGAGAACGTCCTTTTGTGACTTAGGCAGAACAGCACAGAAGAGCAGGGAAGATTGGGCAGGTGCAGGATGGCGTGAAGGTGGGCGTGGTCAGAACTCCTCACACCAGAGGGCACGATTGCTGCTGCTGTGGCCCATGGCCAGAAGTAACTCGGTGTCTGTGACCCTTGCGTGTGGATGGGAGTGGTGATCGCTTCTCTGCCTGTCTTACCCCATAGCTTGGAGGGTCAGCTGAGGTAAGACACTGGAAGGTGTTTCCTCAGTTGCAGGCGTGGCATCACATGTGCATGTTGACAGGGACACGAGCGAGCATCAGGGGAACAAGACAAGATTCTGTCTGTAACTCAGATGTCAGGGAATTTAACCACATGCAGAATTGAAAAGCTTGTCCTTAGCTGTGTTAATGGAGAAAAGAAATGACTGTCTTCTTGTCAAATGAAAATGTTTGGTTTTAAGCTTACTCAGTTCCTGCCATTTTGAAATGTTTGCTCATTTCTTTGTTCATAGCCAAGGAGATGGACGTGTTGGAGCACTGGCTCATGCCATGCAAACTAACCAATGCTAAGAATGTGGCTTTTCTAGAATGATGGGAGTTTGGCAGCTATGACATGACCCAGGCCCCTTACTTCCCAGGGAGGCAGCGGGTTGCTTTGATGAGCCCTACACAGGACACATACTCTTCCTGCCATTCTCCTTGACCCAAGCTGTCAGAATGGGATATAAAGGCCAACATAGGTTGGAAAGAAAGCAAAACTATATCTCCAAGTAGGAGAGGGTGAAAGGGATTCTAGCCTGGGTGGTAGAGCTGCTGTCACTGCACCCTGATGGTGAGACAGGGTGTTGGCCCAGGGACTCAGCAAGGCAGCCTTGGGATTATAATGACTCTTCTCTTTCTTCTTTGTGGTGGATGCCATCACAGTGTCTATTGAGGCTCAGTCTTCTTCTTGGGATGGTGGGAGAACCTGCGGAGGTAAATACAGTGGTTCTTGCCCATAGGTACTGAAAATCTACAAATAGTACAAGATAACACATGAATGAGTTCTCCTTCCCAACTAGACCAGGACCTGGAAACAGGGCAGTGCCCTGCCCTTCTCTGTTCTATTTCGTGGCCTCAAGAGTATATGAAGCTTCCTAGCCTTCCCTGACATGGTGAGCAGGATTGAGGTAAACAGAAGTGCTTTGGGTCACAGAGAAGAGCAGTCACAAAGACCAGAGGTTCTAGTGAGTATGACGTATGTGCAGGATGTTATGGGAACCGATGGATTGGAGCAGAGGAGGAGGAAGGGGATGGGGTAGAGTGGGGGCCCTGTACCCTGTGGGGTAATAGATACCAGATGGTTGTTGGTAGGTAGACCACAGACAGATTGTAGAGGTCCTTGAGGATGCCATATGGAGGAATTTAGGTGTGACACACTCCTATACTTAAAAAAATTTTTTAATGTTTATTTTTGAGAGAATGATGGAGCACAAGCAGGGGAGGGGCAGAGAGAGAGGGAGACAGAAGATCTGAAGCAGACTCCAGACTCTGAGCTATCAGCAGAGAGCCAGATGTAGGGCTTGAACTCATGAACTGTGAGATCATGACCTGAGCCAAAGTTAGGCACTTAACTGATGGAGCCAGTCAGGCACTCCTGGATGTGACATAGTCCTATACTTTTAAAGAAGCTTTCCCAAATGCTCTAGACACAATTAGTGGCTCCATGCCCTCTGTTTCTACACAGGAGATCCCCAGTACTCTACTTTGGCTTTGACTGTCATGTGCTATGTCTTGAAATTAAAAAAAATTTTTTTAATGTTTGTTTATTTTTGAGAGAGAGAGCAAGGGAGGGAGGGACAGAGAGAGAGGGAGACACAGAATCTGAAGCAGGCTCCAGGTTCTGAGCTGTCAGCACAGAGCCCAATGCGGGGCTTGAACTCACGAACCATGAAATCATGACCTGAGCTGAAGTCGGATGCTTAGCCAACTGAGCCACCTAGGTGCCCCTGTCTTGAAATTTTTATACATGCCTCTGATGTCCTTCTTTAGGACACAAACATCTTAGCCATCTTTGACTCTGCAGTGCTCAATAATGTGCCTGGTATAGAGTAGATACCCTATGAATGTTGAATTGAAATAGGATGCTAGAACTGCCAAGCATGGTAGGGTGGAGGTGGGCAGAACCTTGGCGTTGGAACTGGGTGAGGAAGCGCATGCCTGCCAACTACAGAAGGCACCCACTACCAAGGGGACTCACAGTTCAGGTCCCAGCATGGGCGGAATGGGAAGCAAGGCAAGTCTGAGGCATCAAGTTTATAGGAAGGAATGTGTGGAGTGCAGGAAACCAGTTGGAATTGAAGACAGCAACAGAGAATGGATGGGTTTAAAGGAGTAAATTTGGAAGACCCAACCTAGATGAAGTTCCAGAGGCAACGGCTTGCAGGGCTTATGGGTCCTATATATAGAAAATCATCCCTAAGCCTGTGGGTCAAAGGGACTCCTCAAAGGAGTTAAATCTCTTGATAAATGAGTGCCTGAAGTTTCTCTTAGATGCTTTAACTTTTAGGGAAGCAAAGTGACCCTGTAGGATCACTATGTAGTTAGCTAGGGTATTTTTGTTTGTAATTGACCAAAAACCCAACCCAAACTTGCTCAGTGAATTGGCTTTTATAACTGTGAAAAGCCCAAGGCCGGAGAGGAGAATTTTGGCTTCAGGTTCAACTTGATTTGGGGGCTCTCACAAAGGCATCAGAGCCAGATGCTTGGCCTCTGAGATTCTCTTTCTGTTTGACTCTCTCCCCATTTTTTTGGCTTGGCTTTTCTTGTTGCTTGTGGTTCATTCTGTGTCCTGGTAACTCCAGGCCTCCCGCCTCTCAGAGCCAAGTCTGTGCCAATGACAGAACGTTTTGCCTGGCTGCTGAAGTGAAAATCCCAGGTGTTGCTCTCATTGGACCTGGTTGGTGTGTGCGGTCACATGCCTGTCCCTGAATCAGTAGCCTGGGCCACATGCCAACTCTTGTAGCTCCTGGACTGAGAGTAGAAAAGGAGCACTTCTCAGAGGAAGGACAGGGTGCTGTTATTACCCCAGCAGTTTCCTGGGTGGTAGGAGCCATATGTAGCTAGGTGTGGCCTCAAAGCAGCAACTGGCACTGCTCTGCCAGTGAGTGAGGAAGCCGCTTCCAGAGAGAATGCCCGGTCAGCCTCCTCCACCCCAGGTGTGATGCTGCTCTCCTCCTACAAACAAGATTTTTTGACGCTGGTCTCTATGGCGGGGTCAGCTAGGCCATCCAGCTGGCTTCCTCCATTTGTTCTCACCGGGCAAGGGTCCTCCCTGTCTGGCTGCTCATGGGTTCACTGGATCTTCAGAGAGTTTCTAGAGCCTTCTGTGAGGATGGCACCTCCCAGCCACTGAGAGAGCTGCCTCATGTCTGTCTTCATTTCGGAGGGCCTTTGATTGTGGGGTGCGGGGCAATTTGCGGAACTTTTTCCCACCTTCCACTTAATCTGATTGTCACCATAGCCTGGGTGGGTGGAGTGAGGACAGTTGCTCCTGTCTACAGATGAGGAAGCAGAGAAGCCCAGGGGTAGATGACTCAACCAGGGTGACTCAGCTGTAGAGACTGGCATTGGACTCAGGGGACACAAACGTCATCTAAAATTTGTACTTTTAAACCAAAGGTGAAGAAAAATGAAGGCAACCGGTCTATTGCAGCCAGTTTCTTCTTGTAAACAGGGCATTAAACTACCTCCGTTGGAGGCCAGAGGTACATACTTCATTAATACCTGCAGAGGAGAACATTACCTCCTAAGTGGCCCCGAGCTGAGGCCTGCCTGCTGACCGCTGTCCCGCGGCTCACCCACTGCCCTTTTACTAGAGGTGGAATTGCTTACGGAAACTGTAACCACCTTCCCACAGGCTCCCCACTGTCCCATCCTGCCATGTTCATGGCAGCTTGCGGGAGCGTCCCTTGGCAAGCCTGGCCTGGATGTGCTGCAGTGACCTCAGTGACCCAGCCCCTGGACAGCACAGCTGCTGCCTTTGGTTGGCCAATTTCCCCAGGAATATCTGGGCCTTGCAGAACCTTGCTGTGAAGCCAAGGTCCAGATTTTGCTCCTTAGGTGGTAGAGAACTGTAGTTTTAGAGCTGGAAGAGACCATCTGGTTCAGTCTGCTGGTTCTCCAGGTGAGAGAGAGCCCTGTAGCCTGGCCCACGAGGCCTCGTGTCCCCACCCTCGCCTGTCCCTCACCCCTGTGCTCTTGTCACCCTTGAATGATTAGCCTTTGCATGTGCTCCTTACTCTGACTGGAAGAGCCCGGCCTGGCCTATTAGAGCAGGAAAAACTGCGGTTATGGAGAAGAGCTTTTCCCTAACTTATAGTTATGGACGTTTCTCCTGGAATAGGGCAAAGCCAAGGGGGCCCTGAGATTATTGCTATGGACTGGATGTTGCTGCCCCCTTCCCTCTGCCCCTCCTCCAAATTCATATGTTGAAATTCTAACTCCCAATGTGATGGTATTAGGAGGTGGGGCCTTTGGGAGGGGGGTGGTTAGGTCGTGAGGGCAGAGCCCCCATGAATGGGATTAGTGCCCTTATAAGAAGAGGTAGAGGGGCACCCGAGTGGTTCAGTTGGTTAAGCATCCAACTTCGGCTCAGGTCATGATTTCACCATTCATGAGTTCTAGCCCTACACTGGGCTCTGTGCTGATAGCTCAGAGCCTGGAGCCTGCTTCAGATTCTGTGTCTCCCTCTCTCTCTGCCCTCCCCTGTTCACACTCTGTCTCTCTCCTAAAAATAAATAAACATTTAAAAAAAATAAAGAAGGGGTAGAGAGAGATCTCTTTCCACATACACAGACAGAGGAAAGGCCAGATGAGGACATAACAGAAAGTCAGCCTTCTGCAAGGTAGGGAGAGAGCTCTCATCAGGCACCAGATTAGCTGGCGCCTTGGTCCCTGACTTCCAGTCTCCAGAACTATGAGGGATCTCTGCTGCTTTTTTAATGTTTGTTTATTTTTGAGAGAGACCAACACAGCGCGCGAGTCAGGAAAGAACAGAGAGAGAGGGAGATACAGAATCCAAAGCAGGCTCCAGGCTCCAAGTTGTTGATAAACCCAGAGCCCAACGAGGGTCTCAAGCTGCAAGATCATGACCTGAGCTGAAGTTGGTCACTTATCTGACTGAGGGACACCCCATGAGGGACCTCTGCTGTTTAAAGCCCCCTGGTATATGATATGTTGTTATGGTAGCCTGAGCAGACTAAAACAATTATGGAACTTCTTAGGGAGGGATGGTGAATAATGTTGGGTCAAAACCTCTCATTTTGCTCATTTATTCATTTATAAATATTGAGTATTTTTATGGCAAGCCTTGGGAATACAATGATGCATGAAATAGAAATAGTCTCTGATCTTATAGAAATTCATTTATTGGAGGGACAAACATTAAAGAGATAACATTAAAATTTTGGTTGTGAATAGGGCCATGAAGATGTATAATGGGCCATGACGACATCTAACAGTGGGCCCTCAGTTTGGGGAGGTCAGCAAAGGTTTCTCTGAGAGAGTGTTATTTCAGCCGAGGCTTGGAGTACAAGTAGAGCTTAGCCTGATGAAAAAGTGAGATGGGGGAACCATTCTAGAAAGAGGGAACAGGGCGTGGGCCTGAAGTGGTGGCTGAGCCAGGGCTGGCAGAAAACAGATGCTGTGGCTGCGAGCCCTGTGTTCTTTCCGCTGCCCCAGGCTGGGCTTGTTCTAGTCCTGTATTGGTTGTGTACTCACTCTGGAGAGGGGAGTTTCCATATGTGAGGGTGTGCATCCCAGAAGGGGAAGCAGGGTGGCCCCTCGCATGGAGGGCTGGGTTCTCATGGAAAGGAAGAAAACTGGAAGAGGAAGCTAGGGAAGGAAGGTTGAGGAATTTACCTGGGGGTCCAGATCAGGATTGAAAGGGAGGGCCAGATGAGACATCAGGATCAGTTGTTGACTCAGCAGTGTGACCATTTCTTCCAAGCTTGTTCTAGAAAGGGTTAATGGCAACTCAGAGACATAGCTTCATTGTTTCCCTTTTTGGTACATATGCTAGGATCACAAAACCTCATGTTTTCCTATCCCCCTTTAAGTCTGGTTTTCTTGCTCTATTCCTTCTCTTCTTTTTCTTCTCTACTTCCTGTTGAGTACCTTATGTATGATACTCTAGTATGGTGCTGGGTGCTGAGATTACAAAGTCAGTAAGAGATGACCCCTGCCAATAGAGAGCCTGGGACCCACAGAGTGAGAGGAGTGGTGTGCAAAGGAGCAGCAGCTACTATCAGGGTGTCAGCCAAGAGAGCCTTGCCAAAGATTTGGGACCATGTGGATGGATGACCCAAGCAAAGAGTTGACCCTTACCTGCCTCATCAAGCCCTTGTTACCTTTGGATAGCAGGTTGGGAACTCTGTGAAGATACACATCAGGCTTTCTGAGGAGGACCCAGGTGCCCAGGGATGGATGGGTGAGTGGATGGATGGATGGGTGGGTGGATGTTCATACTACAGTACTAGTGAAAGGGTCCCTGAGAACAGGAAAGGAGAGACCCAGGTGTAATTAAGGATCCTGTCATCTCCCACCCATTGCTAGTTGACAGTTTCAGTTTCTCAAAGTCCTGTGTATGGTTTACTGGTGTAGAGACCCTTCTGCAGGGTGAAGCTTCAGTGTTCAAAGAAGATCTATCAGGTTTCTGAATTAGATTTGGAACCTTTATTTCTGGTGGCTTGTGGTCTCATGAGTGACTTTCATCCATACATAGGGTGGTGTCTGGTTAAGAGGAATTGGTGGTGCTTAGTTTTTTTTTAATTTTTTAAATGTTTGTTTATTTTTGAGAGAGACAGAGTGTGAGTAGGGGAAAGGCAGAGAGAGAGGGAGACACAGAATCCGAAGCAGGCTCCAGGCTCTGAGCTGTCAGCACAGAGCTGGACATGCGGCTCAAACTCACAAACTGTGAGATCATGACCTGATCCGAAGTTGGACACTTAACCTAATGAGCCACCCAGGCACCCCTAAATTTTTTTAATTAAAATTTTTTTTTAATTTTAGAGAGAAAGAGGCACAAATAGGAGAGGGTCAGAGAGAAAGTGAGAGAGAGAGAGAGAGAGAGAGAGAGAATCTTAAGCAGGCTCCATGCTCAGTGCAGAGCCTGACGTGGGGCTTTATCCCAAGACCCTGGGATCATGACCTGAGCTGAAATGAAAAGTCCAACACTCAACTGACTGAGCCACCCAGGCACCCCACTGGTGGTTTTTTAAAAGGAGATTGGGCTGCTTTTGCCCACCCAGGATCCCATGCCAGCGAGAAGAATCCTGCTGGTGGCTGAGTGGCATGTGGCCCTGCCTGGCAAATGAGGGGAGACTGGGATGCAGAAATCATTTTATCTTTCTGTTTAGCCTGAGGCTGTTAGCTTTTATGAAGCAGCCCTGCCCCCAGGATACCTCCTTTCATGTCTAGTTCTGGAGGGTTCCTGCTTGCCTCTTCCTCAGTCATCCCATTCCTCTGTGCTTCCCTCTGTCTGGGCCACAGACTCCATATCTTCTCTATGCAACATCTGATTGGGTCCCTTCCGTTGAGTGTATATTCCCACCTTGCCCAGTTAGGAACCTGACCTTCCTGGTGGACTTCCTTTTCAAATTACCAGCTCAACCTTCTTTTCTCAAATGAACAATTCTTTTGTGATGTAAATAGTTACCTCTCCTTCCCATGATTGCTGTTTTGCAAAAGTTTTTTTTATATTGCATTTGCTTACTGTGGAGGTGTATTTGTTTTATAGGAGTCCTTTTAAATGGCTGGGGATGAGAACGACACTGGCTTCTAACAAACTGGTCTAGTATGCTCTCCAGGCTGTGATGGTTCAGTTGGCATCATGGTAGAGTCTCTGTAATAAAGAATCACATTAAAGCAAAGTTATATTTCCTACAATCAATTCCATCAAGTAATGCACTAAGGATTTTTGGAAAGAGAAACCTAATTCTTTAAAAGGAGAGAGAGGAGGACAAGAGAAGAGGATATAAAAGAACCCTAAACAATTCAGTTATACTAATGACCCTTGTATTATTATAGCAATATTACTTACAAATAAAAGCCAAAGAGGAAAAACAAGCTGTGTTTGCTCGATGTACTCTCTGTTCCCTGCCTTGTTTTTCTGCTCTAAAGTATAGCACTGTGTTGACGTAGGGATGTAACTGCTATGAATATTGATGGCAGCAAAAGCCTTTTTTCTCTGTCTGGCCTAGTAAATAAAGCAGAAGGGATAAAAAGGGAAGAGGAATTGTAAAACTAGCGTGCTGTTTTTAGCTTATCTTGTTCGCGTAGAATTCTAAGTCTTGAAAACAGATTGACAATCTACATTTGGTGGTCAGGGTCTAATTTGAGTACAGTGAATTGGTATTTTCAGGGATTTTTGCTTCTGGTTCAAGTAACAGAATTGCTTTCTCCTTTTAGCTCTCATAGCTGTCACTGCCCCCATTGAAGCCTTCCGGGATCTCTCCTCCCTAGCCAGGAGCAAAGTTGGTCCTGGTGTGAGGCTCACAGGGAATATGGAGAGTAAAGAAGGGAGTTGCTGGAGGTTTGGAGGCTCACGTGTGTCTGGAGGGCACGACTGTGTAGAAGGAGAAGGGTCCTGGTCAAGGAGGGTTCTGGCGGTCTGGTGAAGGGTATTGGGTACGTGGGATGAGCTAGGCTGAGGATGGGACCAGTTGAGAGTTCTGGGGGCAGCATGGGTATGGAGGTTGGGGTGAGTGAGGTTCTATATATTGAAAACACACTGACTCTGACTAACTCACATCACAAAAGAGTTTATTAGACCTCTCTGATGGTGTTCAAGGATAAAAGGGAGCTCTGGAGGACAGGTTAAGGACAACAGAGACCCGGGAGGGAAGAACTGATGAACTGGCTTTTTGCAAGACCAGTGGGAAGTCAGGAATGAGGGTGAAGGCTGGAGTCCAGCAGTGGTTGGACGGTGGCTCTGGTGGTAAAGAGGGAGGATGTGGGGCGAAACGTGGGGAAGGTCAGGCCAGGTGACAGAGGGGTAGCACTTTGGTAGCAGGGCGGCTTAGCCCACCTAGTAGTGGTCACATACAGCAAAGCAAAGTCCTGGTGAAGGAGGAATGAACTAGTTAGTCCCTTGGCCTTGTCAGAGTGCTCAAGATGTACAACTGCTCTTTCAGTTACCTGTCTTGGGACATTCTCAGTGTTTATGTTTGAAACCTTCCCTTCCCCACCAGACTAAACCTTTAGGGGACCGTGGTGGAGCCATTTTTCTAATCCTGGCTCCTGGTATGGGGTCTGTTATGTAGAATAGGTGCTCACTGAGTGTTTCCTGAGCCAAATTTATTTGACCTCTTGCACTGGGCATCTTAATAAGTGAATTCCATGACTTCCATTTTCCTAAGGTATTGCTTACTTTCCTCAGGTCCCACAGGGTAGAATTAATATTTGTGGAGGACTTTATGGCCCACGTGGAAGAGTTTTAATTGCTGATGGTTTTTCATTGAGTTATTAAGTAGCCTCTTGCCAGGGAATGCCTCTTATAAAATTAATTGCACACATCCCAGTGGGTTGGTATTTCTATTAAAGCTGAAGCTGCATAAAGAAAACCTTTATAAAAGAGGAAAGGAGTCAACATTTTTAGACCTGCTGATGGATGTGTTCTCTGGACTCACAGAGTTGCATGAATTGGAATGGGAAGGATTCTAAGAGTCACCTAGCCTGAGGGCTGAATCTCAGAGATCTGGGCAGCCAGATGGGAATGGCTGCCGGGGCTGGTAGGAGGGAAGGACACAGAGGCTGAACCCAGGCTCCCTGGGACGGTGTATGGCGACCACTTGGCAGTGTCAGCTGGGAGAGGCCACATGCCAGTATGCAGGCAGGGGATTTGCCATCCTGAATATGCTCCCCTTCTGTGCTGGTGAGGAAGTTTAGGTCCAGAGGAGAGGAGGCACTTGCCAAGGTCACATTGCTGCTCTGAGACAAAGAGGACCCTGGATTAGAAATCAGGTGTAAACCCAAGAGGAAGAGAGAGGGTCAAAGCAGATGCACCTTCCTTTCGTCCAAAGGACATTCTGTTCAAAGCCACTGTTGAGATCTTTGTTGTACCCTTGTGCTTTTCTGGGCCTAATTTGGCAATCTCAGGAGGAAAACATGCTGCATTTTGCAAATGTGTGCAAATAACAAACATGCCCGTTATGTCCTAGGCAGACTCATTGCACACGCATCAGGGCAGGTGGCAAAATGCAGTCATGCAGCCTGGAATGAAAAGTGTTTTACACTTAGCTGCTTATGAGAAATTCAGTGTTAGAATTAAAACGCTTTCCTGGCACAGGTGCTGTGTTAATGGTGCCATTTCTCATAATAAAACTTTGCTTGGAGAAAATGCTTATATCTCAGAGATATTGAATCTAATTCCTGTCTCTTTTTCTTCTTCTCTCCACGCCCCCCCCCTTTTTGTTTCTCTTTACAGGAAAAAGTAGAATATGCCTTCCTGATTATTTTTACAGTCGAGACATTTTTGAAGATTATAGCATATGGATTATTGCTACATCCTAATGCTTATGTTAGGAATGGATGGAATTTACTGGATTTTGTTATAGTAATAGTAGGGTAAGTCCCTTTTATTTTGGGGAAATGTTTGGAAGATGGGAGGCATGGAGCAATGAAAAACACAGTCTTTTGAGGGAACATGGTTGCTCCTCTCTGCCAGCAATTGTGGCCGGAACCTGCCGGGAGTGTTTTGGAGTGATGCTGGTGATGGGTGATGCTGCTATCTGCCTCTGGGAAGAGACCAGTTTGAATCCCCTCATTGTTTTTACTTCCCTTCCAGTAATGTATTAAAGGAGGAAGTTGAAGCTCTTGATTTAAGAGGGTTTCATTTTACAAGGCCTTGGGTCTTCACAAACAGGCCAGCCATGCTAGCGGTTAGACTCAAATGAGTAGAACTCTTATACTTAGCACTCTGTTAGTTTTAAAAAAAAACACAAAACACTAAAACAGTAATAAATCCTTCACAGAAGTGAGATACTCTGCTATTTAACATCCCTTGAGCAAAGCTATTAATTTTTTTTTTTTTTTTTTTTTTTTTTTGCTGACTGGTGGGAAAAACTTTGGCATGCTACCATCCATTTGAAATAACAAAACAAGTGTCTGAATAATATCAGGTATCTGGCATGAAATGAAATAAGCTGGAAAATGCAGAGAAAGTAGGCATTATTCTGAAATCCTGTCACAGGAAGAGACACACCAACAGTTTTAGTTAAAGGAGGGTATTAAAAAACAGTGGCCTGTGTTGTGTTATTCTGATCCTTCCACACCTGGAAATTTTGCCAGCAAGAGGAAAAACTGAATCTGTGTCAGAGGAGTGCTAGGCCTTTGGACCAAATACCCAGATAGGAAAAGAAGATCTATCCCTTCATAGAGTCTTCATTATCTAGCAGTAAAGTGGGTTGCTCCTAAAATTATATTTGGTCCTACAGAGAGATCGTTAAATGACCTCTCTGTTTTCATCTCCATAACTTTGTTCAACTGCCTTTTGAAATTGAGCAAAGTAATTTTTCTTATGGGTTGTTTTTTAAAATCATGAATACTTTGGCTTTCCATGGGAGACAGCTGGATGTTAGGAGAGTGGGATAAATTTTAAGCCTGTTCTTTCAAACCTAGGAAGTTCAAATGGAATCCAAAATGGTGGCCCAGTGGGATAATTAGACTTAAGGGAAAAAAATTTCAGCTTTTGCAAAAACTACCACAGTACATGGTGCCTACAGTATTACCACAAAGGTAGTGCAGCTAAAGTGAACAAGTAGTAGGTATGTCTGTACCTTCCTGTATTTGGTGAACTCTAATGAGGAATGGCAAGCAGGAGCCTTGCAAGTCTCTTGGTTCTGGAACAATCTCACTGTACCTCTTCTGACCCAGGACTTTCTGTTCAGCTACAGGATGGAGATGCTTAGCTCCGTTTCTTTTATCCCTACCCTACAGTTACCTCAGCTTTCTACCTGGAGATATTTTTCAGACTATAGAAGAGCACAAAGACATGGAACTGAACAGAGGATGGTGGTCTCATTGCATTGAGGAGACAGAGACAAGAATCCAGTAAGGCCAGTGGGGCTGAAATTTGACAGGTGTAGCATGGGAGGAGAAGGGAAAGGGCTTTTCAGGGAAAGAGTTCCATAAATATGCTTTGGAGTCCTCTTGAGCTTTGCCTGAAGTGTAATCTACACTTACAGGGAGTGAGAGTCCATGAGGCCAGTCAAATAATGCTATTAGGGAGAAAAAGAAAAGCTGGAGACTATAAGCTGAATAATAACTAGAGCTCACACAGGTCTGGGAGATGTTCAAGTTATGACCAGCAAGAATAGAAGGACCTCAATAGACACCCTGGACTGTCATTAGAGAGCCCAGAATGGCCATTAGTAGCAGGGGTTGGGAAAATATGGCCAACAGGACAAATTCAGCCTGCCACAAATTTTTGTAAATAAAGTTTTATTGTAACATAGTCACGCGTGTTTGTTTACACAGTTGAATTGAATAGTTTAGGTCCACAAAGCCTGAACTATTTACTCTCTGGCCCCTTACAGAACAGTTTTGCCAACCCCTGCTATAGAGTAATGGTCACCTGAATTCCTTTCTAAAAATGGTTGAGAAGAAGCCTGAAAAGGAGCCAACTGAGGTGCATAACAAACTGCCTGCGAAAACAAAACTCAAAACTCTTTAAAAGAAGATGACAAAATATAGATACTTAGCTATTGTCTAGCATTCAGTCAAATATTATAGCCATATTAAGACATATGACCCATAAGGAGGAAATTCCATCTGTAGAAACAGACCTAGAAATGACAAAGATGGTGGAATTAATAGAGAATTGCTTTACAAGACTTTAAAAATAGCTATTATGAATATGTATATGGACCTAAAGGAATACATGGCCACAATGCGAAATGATGGGACAATATTAGAAAGAACCACATGGGACTTTGAGAGCTGAAAATTTCCCCTGGATTGGCATAATAGCAAATTAGATACAATAGAAGAAAAACATCAAGGAGCTTGAAGACCTAGCAATAACACAAAGAATGTTGACAGAGAAAAACTGAACATGCCCTGGATGACCTGTGGGGCAATATCAGGTGGTCCAACATATGTATATTTGGGGTCTCAAAGGAGAGGAGATAGAGGAGAGACAGAAAAAATTTTTAAATGACTCCAAATTTTCTAAATGTGATGAAAAACATAAACTCACAAATTCAAGAAGCTCAACAAAGCTCGAGCAAAGTAAACATGAAGAAAGCTACATCAAAGTATGTCATAATCATAATGAAATTGCTCAAAACCAAGGATAAAGAGAAAATCTGAAAAAGTAATCAGAGAAAAAGACATCCCTAGACTTCTCATCAGCACCATACAAGCTGGAAGACAATAGAGAGAGATCTTTAAAGTGCTAGGGAAAATGTCAACCTAGAATTCTTATTCAGTAAAGATATCTTTCCAAATTGAAGTAAAAACAGACTTTTTCAGACAAACCAAAGCTGAGAATTCACCACCAATAAACCCTCATCTCAACAATTACTAAAGGAATTTCTTCACACTGAAGGAAAGTGAAACCAGGTAGAAATTATGGATCTATTAAAAAGAAATGAAGAATGCCAGAAAGGGTAAATTCATGGGTAAATAAAAAAAAGTTTTTTTCTCATTTTAAAATCTCTTTAAAAGTACTTGATTATTTATGGCACAAGTAGTAACAATGTATTGAGGAGTTTGCAGCTTCTATGAAAGTAAAATATGTAACAACAATAGCACAAAGGACAGAAAGAAGGAAAAAGCCATGTACGTTTGAAAAGAGCTTATACAGTTGGTGGTCAATATGATAAAATATTATCTGAACGTAGACTGTATTAAGTTCAAGATGTATATTGTAAACCCTAGAGCACAGGCTGGCAAAATTTAGCCTGTAAGCCAAATATGGTTTATTGCCTTTTTTATTTTTCACATTGACAAAGTATTTTCCTGCGTGCTTTGGAAGATTGTTTTATTGGAAGACAGTCAGACTCACTCATATCTATTTGGCTATTTGGTGTTAGGATGGCAAAGTTGAATAGTTGTGACAGGGACCCTGTGGCCTGAAAATTCTAAAATAGTTGCTATCTGACACTCTACAGATTTTTGCTGACACTTGCCCTAGTGCAGCCACTAGAAAAATAAAAATATATGGTTAATAAGCCTGTGTTGGATATTAAATGGAATTTTTAAAAGTTCAATTAATTCAAAAAAGTCAGGTATGAATTAAAGAAGAACAATGGGCAGGGCAAACAGAAAACAAACAGCAAGATAGTAGATTTAAATCCAGCTAAATCCTTATAAGAGTCCAGAGTTTATCAGATTTTATATGTAAAAACCAGACCCAACTCTATAGTGTTGACAAGAACCCTAACTTATAAAGACACAAATAATTTGAAATTCAAAGGCCAGAAAAATATATGCCATGTGAAAATTAATCAGAATAAAGGTAGAGTGGCAATATTAGTCCAACAAAGTAGACTTGAGAACAAGGAATATTATCCAGGAAAAAGACATTTCATAGTGATGAAAGAATTCTTTCATGAAGATGTAATAACCCTAAGTGTGTGTGTGTGTGTGTGTGTGTGTGTGTGTGTGTGTATGCGCCTAATAACAAGGCTTCAAAATACACTAAAACTGAAAAGAACTTAAGGTGGAATGGACAAATCTGTACATTTTAATACTTCTCTCTTGAAGGGTGTTGATAGAACATCTAGACAGAAAATCACTAGGTATATAGGGATATATGAACAGTACCATCAACAAACTTGACTTAATTGGCATTTTTAGAACATACTACTCAAGACCAGAATGCACATTCTTTTCACATGCATATACATGAAACATTGACCAAGAAATATTATGGGCCATAAAATAAGTCTTAATGAATTTAAGAACAGCAAAATCATACAAAATTATGTGCTCTAAATGAATTTAGCAGTGTTTCTGGGTAGAAGGTTAGTATTTAAAAAGTATTTAAAAACCTATATGCTAGTTGAACCAATAGAAAATGAAATTTTAAAGACATTATTTACTATAGCATCAAAAAGCATGAAATATTTAGGGGAAAATAACACATTGCAAATGACTAAACTTTGCTGAGAGAAATGAAAGAATACCTAAATAAATGGAATGTTGTACGGTGTTCATGGATTGGAAGACTCAATTATTGTTAGGATATCACTTCTTCTCAAACTTTGCTATAGACTGAATCTAAATCCCAGCAAGATTTCTGTAGATTGACAGATTTATTTTAAAACTGATACAGTAATTAGAGAGGCCCTAAACTAGACAAAGAAATGTTTAAGAACTAAGCTGGAACCTGATCTTTAGGCTTGCTATAAAACTCCGGTAGCCAAGACTGATGTTGGCATAAGAAGTAGATATAAAGATCAATGGGATAGACTAGGGAATCTAGAAATAGACCCATATGTATGTGAGCAATTGATTTTAGACAAAGCTGCCTTGATAATTCAATGAGTTGAATTATAAATTCTGGTTAGTTTTCAACAAATGGCAATGGAACAACTATTTATCCACATGAAAAAAAGAAGAATACTTATTCCTACCTAATAACCTACACAAATATTACCTTAAAATGGATCATAGGCCTATATGTAAAAGTTAAAAATATAGAATGTAAAAATATAAAATATAAAATGTAAAAATATAGATTTTTATGACTTAGGGCGGGCAAATTTCTTAGGAACCAAAAAGTACTAGCCAAAAAAGAAATAATTAAAATTTTGGAGCTTATCAAAATTTATAATTTTTCTTGAAAAGATTGTGTGAGGAAAATTAAAAATTAAGCACAGACTGGGAAAAAATATTCACAATACAGATATATGACAAAGGACTTGCATTCAGAATATATAAAGATCTCTTATAACCCATTAGTAGGAAGACAACCCAGTATATAAATGGGCAAAAGATTTGAATAGATCTCCACAAAAGAAGATGTGTAAATGGTCAACAAGCACCTGAAAAGATGTTCTACATCATTAGAATTAGAGAAGTACAAATTAAAACCACAATGACGCACTACGTACCTACCAGCATTACTAAATATAAAAAGACTGACAATACCAAATGTTAGCCAAGATATGGAGCAACTGGAACTCTCATACACTACTTGTAGAAATGGAAAATGGCACAGTCACTTTGGAAAATTTTGCCAGTTTCCTCTAATGTTAATCATACACCAACCACACGACCATATTACCAGTATTACTCTTAGGTACTTACCCAAATAAATGAAAACACATGTTCCCAAAGACTTTATTCATAATGGAGAAAAACTGGAAACAAGACAAATATCTCTTAACAGGTGAATGGATACATTCATTGTAGTACATTTATGTACTACATATGTACCCCATTATGTACATTTATGTACTACATTATGTACATTTATGTACTACAATGGGATATCACCGAACAATGAAAAGAAATGAACTGTGGATAAATGTAACAACTTGGATAAATCTCAAAAATATGGTGAGCAAAAGAAGTTAAAAGAAGAACATATACTATATGATTTCATTTGTAAAAGGTTCTAGAAAAGGGAAAAGACAACCCAAAGTGATAAGCAGCCAATCAGTGGATATCTAAGTTTGAGCTGAGAGGGAGGTGATTGCACAGAGGCATCAAAGAACTGTTGGGGATGGTGGAATTGTCCTGTATCTTGACTGTGGTGTTTGTACTTGGACCTCTGTGTTTGTCAAGAATCCTCTCACTGTATACTTTAAACAAGTGCATTTTATATATAAATTGATCTGCAATAAAATTAAAAAGTAACTCATCTGGGAAATTAAAGTAGGAATGGACTCATTGGTCTTTCTTAATAAATGCAAAGAACTTTAGAACATCAGATTATTTTTCATCTAAAATATGCACTAAATTGTAGTCAAAGAGCAGAAGAAAAGTTAAAAAAAGAAAACTTACTATGTCTTCATGTGCATCAAATTTCTACTCCCTAAAGTTTCCAACTACAGGATGTATCTCAATCCAGTGGATTTTCCATTCCAAGCCAACTGTGACCTATTGCTTTTGTCAAGATTCCCACTAACAGAGACATTAAGAAAGTAATTGATACTTCTAAAATGTTAACTGTAATGATGTGACCACAAGAGTACTCAATGGGTTTACCAGAGCTGATAGTGTTCCCTGTATAGAAAAGTTTATTCCACCCACCTAAAGCTTCAGTCAACATATATTTCAAGCATTCAGGCTCATCACTTAAGCTTTGTGAAGAAGGACGTGGGGGCTCATTCTGTTGCTGCTAGGTATCTCCTTGCCTTTTTCTCCTGTGTTGGGATAAACTTAATAACAGTCTAGGATCAAATACTTTGTCTTCATGTCCTGAGCTCTCTAGGCATGTGGTACTTTTTTTTGTTGGGGGTGGAGGGCGTAAGTGGTAAAGGGAGTAGAATCACAGAGTTTAGAATGGGAAAGGCAGGGCTCTGGTTCATTTAATTCCAGTTTTTTCATTTTACAGAGGGGGAAACTGAGGCCCAGAGAAGGAGAGGAGCTTTCCTAGTGCCTGCTAACTCTTAGGAATGGAAGCCAGCCCAACCCCTTATACTCTTGGCTGTCAGGAAAAGGCAGCCAGCTTCCCTCTCTGACTCAGGTTCCTCTGTAATGGGAGAGAGACACCATTCACCTGTTATGAAGGGCATTGCTGAAAACGAGGGGTAAAAGGACCATGATGTATGTCCTGTAAAACACTGATATTTGAAAGTGATCTTCAGTCACCACCTGCATAAATTACTTTCCTAACCCTTTGGGATGAAAATTCCTGCGGCTGACACATTTCAGAAGAGTTTGAGGTTTTCTTTCTTCTGTTTTGTTTTTGCAAAGCTATGAACTTGTTTTGGAGGGGAGACTTTTAACTTGAGCCTTGCTGCAGGGGTTTAGAGTAATAAAAAAAAAACCCTATACTAATGAGAGAAACCAGTTATAAGTTTGGTCTATTTCCCTAGTCATAACTAGGGAGAGCCCATCTGAAGGTTTGAGAAGGTAGAGACTTGATTTATTCCCCCCTAGCGCCACCTCCCTCTCCCCCTGCCTGGGTCACTGCTAATTGCCATAGTGTTGTTAAAACAAATGGCTGGTCTTTAAATGCCCCAGAGCGATATGACTGTGCCCAATCAGGACTGTAATCAGACCACCCTGTATTTTATGGACTTAGTGTCTTGGCAATCCAGAGGCATGCCAGTGAGGGCAGAGTTTCTACTTTGGCTGCTAATTAAACTTTAGAAACCTTTTCTCTGTTGTTGGGCCAATCATCCCCACAATCTGATTGGCCAGAGTTGATTCTATTTGAAATGGGCAAATTTATATTTATTCTGAAAAACAAGCAATAATTCCAAAGAACAAATGTTTATTTGAAAGAGCAAAAGTAACTGTCAAGTGAGCAGATTGTCTGAAAATAGCTTTATCCTAAAAACCTTCGGAGAGTAGGAAAAAATGTGTTGTGGCTGCCAGATACAATATTATGCACATTTCAAAAGAGAAGATGACGATATTAATACCTTACCTTGGTTTACTGCTTCTGGCCTTTGCACATCTCCTCAGCATCTGTGATTTACATCATTCCTTGAACATCCCTCCCTTGGAGGGTGGAGGTGGGTGTGGGTGTGTCGGTGGCTGTACCAGAAATGGTATAACACATTGATTAAGATTCAGTACTTTGAAGTCAATATTCACCCATTGATTTACTCATCAGATAAGTTTTGAGTGGCTTCTGTGTTAAGAACCGTTCTGGGCACTAGGCTTGAACAGACTAAATGAGCAAATGAGCAACACAGATTAAAAGTCCCTGCCCTCATGGGACCCACATCCTAGTGGGGCTGACACACCTGGATTTCATACAATAGTTCTACCCTAGTAGTGTGACCTTGGGCAAGTTACTTGTTCTCATCAAGTTTGTTTCCTCACTTGTGAAATAATAAGAATTACTACTGCATAGCACTTTGTGAAGATTGAGATAATGATGTATAAAGTGCTTGCACCTAGTGAATGTGTATAAATGGTAGCCGCCATGTTTGTTTCCTTGTTACTTCTGTTTGGGCAATTCCACTTGTCATCATTGGATCCATGGTGAGCCCCTCTTCTGTGGGGTCTGACTTGGTCAGGGATGCTCTGTTGGCAGGAAAACAGATGACTCAGTCCTTGTTGCCAGTCTTGTTACATGTAGGGGTTGCTTTCGGGATTCAAATGCTTGCCTTTGCCTTGCTTCCCCTTTATTTAGGCAGCAGCCCCACAGAATTAGCCCTTGTTCAGAAATAACTACTATTATCATCCTGTTTTGCTTCCCTGGGTGACAGACTCTAACAATTCTTCCTTTCTTCCTTTTTTCAGATTGTTTAGTGTAATTCTGGAACAATTAACCAAAGAAACAGAAGGCGGTAACCACTCCAGTGGCAAGTCAGGAGGCTTCGATGTCAAAGCCCTCCGAGCCTTTCGAGTGTTACGACCACTTCGACTAGTGTCAGGAGTACCCAGTAAGCACGTCTTGTTTCCTAAAGCCAGGCGTTTGTTGACTTGTTTTTCTTCTGGGTGGGGCTCAGGATTCTGGAGCTGAGTGTTGCCAGGTGAGTTGCTGTGTGCCAGCCAGGGGGTCCGCAGATGACCACGGAAGCCTTCACAGTTCACAACACACTTTTGCTTGTGTGGTCATTTTGGACCCCAGTGATAGCCCCAAGAAGGGGCCAGTGGCAACTGTTGTCTTCCTGATATTGCAGGAGAATCTTCTCTCGCACAGACATGTAGTGAGTGGTGACACAGGGCCTTGAGTTCAGGCTTCCTGCTTCCAGTCTGGTTTTCCTCTTTGGACACCTTGCTGCTGCAGCCTCCTCCTGCTCCCAGGCCTGCCCCCTCTGAAAATGGTGGTTTGTGCAGAGGAGGGTGACAGAGGGCTCACAACCAACTGCCTTTCTTCAAAGCAAGCAGCAGCAGGAGGCTGGACTCCCAAAGAGTCTACTCTGCTCTCCACTATTAAGAGTTGTGCCCATCTGGCTCTTGGGAGGGGAGAGGTGGATGCTTCTGGGTCTTCCCTGGGGTTCTGTAGGACTGGCTCGCAGGTTGTTGTGAGGACTGAAAGGGATAATATGGGGAGAGTCCCCAGTTCAAGGTCTGGAGCACAGAGGTGGCCCTCCGTGGTGAGAGATGCTGTTTTCTCCACTAGGGTGTGTACCCCTCCATGCCAAGTCCTAGTCTGCTTTTTGCTCTGGATGTCTAGGCCAGGTCGAATGCCACCTGAGTTGGAACGGATGTCTGGTCGGTGCTCTGTCCAGGAGCTGCAGGCTGCTTCTGCTTCTCTGAGGAACACGGAGCGTGCCGCTTCACTGGGCTCTGCCCCTGCACGTATGCCCCTGCTGGGGACGTGAGGGTAGATGTCCTAGCACCTCTCCAGCGACTGTGGTGGTGAGGTGGCTGCCTGCTCCGGCTGGAGGAAGGATCTGAGATGACAGGGTGTGTCTGTTTTTCACGACTCATAAAGCCATCAAAAGAGCACAGATCATGTTTTTGCCTTTCCAGAAGTTCTTCATGAAATTTTTATTAAACCTGTTGGCACTCAGGACACACCAAAAATTCTCTGGAAAAAAAAAAAGATTTCCAAATTTAACATTTGAAAATGTAGGAAGTGGTGTTTTATGTGTACTTGTTTTTCCAGATGGTTCATTTATTTTCATTGAAAAAGATCAGCACAAGTCAAAACCACAGAACTGTCTGGAAGCAATTGAGAAAAATAGAAATACCTTGGAAATGACTGGTTCTCTTATGTGTAACACGATGAAATGAAAAGTTCAGTGAGCAAACATGTTCTTTCAGATTTAGTCGTTATAGCTTAATCTGATCTCAGAGTAACCACGACAACCTTTTCCCCCTCAAAGAGCACATGACAGGGCAGCTTGCTTACAGTGTGTGTTGTAAGGACAAGCAGGTGCTGTGGCTTTGCACGTGCACGACTGGCCAGTGAAGCTCTCCGAACTCCTACATCATTGTTGTGGCTTCCTTGCCTAATGAGGTTTTCACTAAATGACTTGTGTTCCCAGATGCTCTTGAGAACAGTTTTAAACTATATTTCTTTCTTTTCTTCTTTGTAATGTGATGGAGTTCTGCATCACACTGTCCCAGAGGTGGACGGGGAGAAATGGGGACCTAAGTCTTGTGTGAGGACTTTTCAGCCCATATTTATTCACTGTGCTAGTGGAGGACATCCATGTCTCTCATCAGCCCCCACTGGGCTTTGGGGAGATGGGTCAGAGGCTCTGGGTCCTGATGTTTCCCATGCTGGTTGGCAACTGGGGCCTAGTGATTTTTTAAGAACTCTGAATTTTTTAGAAATGCCAGGGAAGGTGTGACTGTTTACACTTACTTGGGAATTGTCTCATTCCTTCTATAGAGAATTCAAACTGTTCTATAAGACATGATTTTGCGTTTGTTCGTGAATATATATTTATTTGTTGGGAGGTAAATGTGTATTTCAAAAGGGAGTGCCTCAGGCATTCATGGAGTTCTTAACCATCCATGCTCTGATAATATTTGTCAGAATCCTGGACCATCAAGTGGGAAAGAACCCTACAGATCATTTGATCTCTGTGCATCATCTTTTAGACAAAGAAGCCGAGGGCTATGGAGGGGTAGCAACTCGTGCAGATTCTCATAGCCAGTGGGTGGCCAAAAGGGAGCAGACACACTTTCTTCCTGTTCCTGGCTTAGTGTTCTTCCCATTCCATCCCACTCTCTCCTTAACTGGAGTCCCATGAGCTCTACTGTACACACTGATTATGTACAAAGGAGTCCAATGTCAGGAAAGTCTACATGTTCACATAAAGATAAACCTCATTATCTCATAAATTTGGCCAATCTGAAATACAGTAGTTACAATGAACAAACACGTTCATGAAACATACAGCTCACTACCATAGAATTCAGAAGCACTAACTGCCAGATGATTTTGAATGGACCATCCATGTCTTAAAAAAAAAAAAATCCCTCCAAACGAAAAAACAAACCCCTGTCCAAGTAGATAAGAGCAGATACTTCTTTTTATCTATTGCTGACAGAAGGTGAAAATATTAAAATGTTATTAATCATTTGTTTTTCTAAAACCATTTGAACATTTAACTATCTGAAGATAATACCTAGGATTTAGGTTGTAATATGGGTATTGGAAAGATAGGCTCTTCTTGAGTGAAATCTTCTCGGTTTACCCTCCCCATCTCATCCCTCACATCTCTCCGTGGATTTCCAATCATGGTTAACTTTTGTTATTATCGCTAATGAATATTCTTCTCTTCACTTGGTGTGTTCTGATTTCTGTCTTACTTGCTTCTAGCATCTTGGCATCTTACACTCTTTTGTTCTTTGAATATGTGTAGGGAGCTGTGCTCCTGGGCAGGGGTTGGGGGAGGGGGGGGGAAGAACCCAGATGCTAAACACAGTAATTAGGAAGCCTGGCTGCAGTGTGGGTTCTGGTTTCCTGCCCAGCATCCACCCTCAGTCTCCAGCTTCTGCCCACCCCTCCTGACCTGAGTACTGCTCCACAAACCCTCCTTCCACAGTCTGTCTTGTCGTGTGTTGTGGCTCTGAGCATTGCTGTATACAGGGCTTCCTGGTACTTCTGTCGCCCCATCTCTCAGGTCCATGTAGCAGTGGCAGCACACTTCCCTCTTAAGGTTAGGCCCGCCATCAAACATCCTGGGTCTAAGGGGGCTCTTGCCCCTCTCCCTCCCTCCTTCAATCCAGGAGAGCCTCCTTTTTGACATTCTTGTTTTTGTTCAGGCGCACAGGTCTGCCTTAAGACCCTGCCTCCATGGTTACCTTCTCCTCCTCTCAAACTCAGCTGCTAGATTCATCATGATCCTCAGGCTGTCCTGCCTGGAGAGCCCAGCACTCCCCAACAACTTCTCTGCTGGCCTCACCTCCCGCTGCCTTGTTCCTCTTTCTCAAGAGTCTGCCTTTGCTGATGGAGAAAAGTCTGGCTCTGTAACCCAAGTTTAAAACCCAGAGCTACCTAGCTGCAATCTGCTTTTTCTTTCCTGATCTTCTCTCCAACGTTTGACCACCAACCAAGACTCACTGGCCTGGCCCACGTTGCCTGGCTCACCTGCCATGCTTCTGATGCTCTTCCCTCTGTCTGGAGCAGCCCCTCTCCCAGGCCCACCTGTGGAAATCCATCCTCTTCCACCCTTGGGCCCTAGCAAGAGAGGCGCTGCTACCCAGTCCTCTGTCTTATCCCCATTCAGAAGTGATGTCTTTCTTTTTTTTTCTTAAGTTTATTTATTTACTTTAAAAGAGAGAGAGTGTGAGCAGGGGAGGAGCAGAGAGAGAGGGAGAGAGAAAGTCCCAAGCAGGGTCCATGCTGTCTGTGCAGAGCCCTATGCAGGGCTCAATCTCATGAACTGTGGGGCCAAGACCTGAGCAGAAATCAAGAGGTGGATACTTAACCAACTGAGCCACCCAGGTGCCCCTAATATTAATTTAATGTTAAATATCTCTTTGAATTTTATTACTGTGTGTCATATATGGAGCAGGCACCATTAGGAATTATATATATATATATATATATATATATATATATATATACATACATACATACACATATACATATATAAAACCATCCATCCATCCATCTCCTTAAAGAATCTCCCTGGCTCACAAACTTCTTTCTCTCTCTTGCAGGTTTACAAGTTGTCCTGAACTCCATTATAAAAGCCATGGTTCCCCTCCTTCACATAGCCCTTTTGGTATTATTTGTAATCATAATCTATGCTATTATAGGATTGGAACTTTTTATTGGAAAAATGCACAAAACATGTTTTTTTGCTGACTCAGGTGAGTAATGAAAAATGGTAGCTAGCCTAGCTTTAAAAAATTTAATTTTCCTCCCAATAGCTTACATGGTTTGGGGAAAATCTAAAACAAAATGGCGGGGGGGAGCCAAATATACCAGTAAATGTACTGAGCCAGTTCTTAGTGTGAATTGTGTTCAGAATAAATGAGGATTTAATCTCCTTTTCTACCCTGATTTCTTATGTAATGTGTCCTGGCAAACCAGATGAGGTACCCCCAAAACTAGAACATGAGAGGCATCACTAGTATTGTTCTCTGTAGGCTTAAGAAAGGTTCTATAGAGTCAGGACAGAGGAGGGAGCAATGGATTCTGAGTACCTAAGTGTCATATGCCACAGAAGAGGGAGTCTTTGAAGTGGACCTTGAGGGTCAAGTGGGAGTCTGAGACAGCACCGGTGGGAGGCAGGTGTTCTAGGCTCTGACAAGGGCACTCAGCTTCCACCAGCTCTGGGCTTCCTGGTGTTGGTGTCTTGAGTGGTGAAGCCTGTGTGCTCTGTTTGCAGATGTCATAGCTGAAGAGGACCCAGCGCCGTGTGCGTTCTCAGGGAATGGACGCCAGTGTGCCGCCAATGGCACGGAGTGTAGGAGTGGCTGGGTTGGCCCAAATGGGGGCATCACCAACTTCGATAACTTTGCCTTTGCCATGCTCACCGTGTTTCAGTGCATCACCATGGAGGGCTGGACAGATGTGCTCTACTGGGTAAGCAGCTGGAGGATAGTGTGTGGAGTGTTCTTTCTTTGGATAAGAGTGCTTCATTTGTTAGCACCATTGGAGACTTAGCTGAAAAAGAAACCCTGGAAGTCAGTTCTTTGGGAAGGGAAGCAGACCCTCTCCTCACTCAGCGAGACTCATTCTCTTTCCTCCTCAGGTATTTCATTTCCATTCCAGAAAGATGCTGTGTAGTATTGGCTGCCTCACTCCCCAGTGCTGTTTGGTGTGCCTTCGAGTCCTTGTTTTGAGGTCACTCCCTAGATCAAGGCTATTGTGATTTAAACTCTTAGAGAGCCAGGGGCTATTGTCCAAGAGGCCCCTGGACTTCCACAGGCTTGGTCTTTTTTTACGTAAAGGTGGGCTGCTCTACCAGATCCTAACAAAAGATAGGGAGTATAACTTGGATCCCTTTCATGCTTCCCATGAACTTAGTGCAGCCTTAAGGCCAAAATGGATTTTCCTTATTTTATACTGTTTCCCTCTTGCCCTTTCAGCATTACCATAAATTAGCCCAGCACAGCCCCTACCTCTCTCTTCCTTTCTCTTTGGAGCTATAGAACTCTGGCAGAGAGGGTTGGAAAGGCATGTCAAACTTCCAGGGCTGGTGGACCCATCCAACCTGCCATGAAAACAGACTGATGCCCTTTCTCTGGCTAAGGTCTTGCTCTTTGTTCCTGACAGAGCCAGAAGGCTTTGCTATAAATGAAGAGCAATAGTATTTTAACTGCTATTTCTCAGAGCTGAGTTTGTTTATTTATTTAGTAGAATTTGAAAAAGCTCACAGAAGTTTAGAAATTATTTTCCATGGCACAGATTGCTGGGAAAAACCAGCTGATGTGCAGATTTTGAGCCTAAACCCAAGTTCAAATGAGATTAATCAGGATTCCAATAATTATTGGTTAAAAGGCAGTTAGTAATAAAGTACTTTCTTGAATGGGCAGTCTTTAGTTAGAAGGCCTACAGATTGAGAATTAACTTTGGCAGTATCTACATTGTAGATACTCTATAGGGCTTCATATTCCTTTATAACTTCAGAGAACACAGCACACAATGGTTTTAAATAGGTTTTGCTTCCCTTCACCAATGAACACCATGCTTACAGGGTTGTAGAAATCTCTATATATTCAATGTTATGCAAAGAAGGTATATTTTTATCTTCTTCTCCAAAGCGTGAGTCCAGTTTAGTAAAAAGTTTTAAGCATCACTAACATGTTGTATCTTGTTTCTCTTTTCCCTTCCTTTTTCTTATTGTCCTAGGAAAGAGAGAATGTGCATGTGTGTGTGTGTGCGCACGCGTGTGTGTGGGCATGCATGTTTATATATTCATAAGATAATGTCTTTCATGAAGAGGAAGAAGGAGGGAAATTATATTGGATGAGCCAAGATCATGGCCAAGGCAAGGGGACCTTCAAATTAGGTAAAGGGTTCATTGTCAGTGTTAACTTCTGAGTTGCAAATCCTAATTAGATTAGTTGAGATCTCAATCCTGGTTTTGCCTTGAAGTTTCTGATAAATAGAAAACGCTTCATCCAAATAGGCCAAACTCTGATCCTCCCCATCCCTGCAAATGGTACAGGAAACAACATCTTGATTTAAAAAAAAAATCTGTGACTGTTCTCAGCTCTGTTGTCCTCTCTGTTGTCAGAGTGAATTGTCCAATGTGCCTGATCCAATGTGCCTTGACTAATGCACAATTTCATACCGTATTTTACATTTTTGCACATGGACTCTTGACAGTTTTCCTGTCGTCTAGCAAGTGAAAACTCTTTAAAGTGTGATTAAAGGAGAGAAAACTCCATACACCCCAAAACAAAAGTATCCATTGCTTTTGGAGCGCCTAGGATTGCATAATTATTATCTCTATCATTAATATGACAGAGTTAATAATTTGACAATGTAATAATTATATTCTCTGTGAATTACAGGGCATCTTTATTCTGATGGAGGAGCTCAAGTAATTTACCAACATTATCCCAGTCTGTATCCCTTTGTAGAAAGTCTGGATTTTGAAGACCAAGCAGTGGTATACAGAGAGGCCACTGAACATACAGGACCCAGGGTCCTATAGCAAGTGGTTGTTGTTTTGATCCAGGGGTTTGTAGATCCAGGGGTCTGTAAGGGGCCAGATAGTAAGTATATTTGGCCTTGTGGACCATTATATCCCTGTCACAACCACTCAATTCTGCCTTCTGCCTATGCCACGCAGAAGCAGCCGTAGATAACATGTAAATGAATGGGTGTGGCTCTGTTCCATTAAAATTTTATTTGTGGACACTGAACTTTGAGTTTTATATAACATTCATGAGTCATGAGACAGTCTTTTGATTTTTACCCCCCAACTATTTAAAAATGAAAAATCTATTTTTAGCTCAAGCGTTGTGCAAAAGCACGTGGTGGGCTGGGTTTGGCCCACACGTCATAGTTTGGTGACCCTGCTCTAGACTGGAACCCAGCACTCTTTCCTTGGTATTCCCTACTGTCAGAGGTTTGTGAACCATTGTAGAACACTAGGGGGCAGCTAAGTCATCTCCCATACAGTTCACTAAGGTCTCTGAAACACATCAGGTTTAATTATTCATTGATTATATTTATTAACTCATCAGAGAGATAAGCAAGAGCCAAAGCACTAAGCCTTCTTAATATTGAATGGACCACGGTCAGGTGGAAAATACACAGCTGTGTTCCAGCACAGAACATCCTTGACCAGCACGGTGCCTGGCACAGAGCAGGTGCTCAACAAATGCTAGTTCCTCTTGCCTCTCATTGTACACTCCCATCACCTCAGTGTGGAAAGGCCATGTTTAAATATCGGTTTTTATGAACAACTAGGGTGGAAAGGGAACATCTCGAGAGATAACTAGGGAGATTAGATTATACATATTGATTGCAAGAAAATTTCTCAACCCTTCAGGTGTTTGTATATAGTGGGCACAATCTTTGCCAGGGATTATTTTGCATCTTGTCAAGTTTATATTCAGGCAGTGTTCTCAAGCTCATTGATGCCTTAATTCTCAAGAATTTCTGGAAAAGGGCTGGCAGGGTCTTGAGAAATTTACAGGTGGGTCCAATATACAGGAAAACATACTTAGAGAACTGTTTGGATGTGTGGGAGTGGGATCATCAGTTTCTGGTGGAAAAAAAGTTCTTGTGGAGCTCTTTTATAAAGTGAGTTCCATAAGCATAATTAAGCTGCCATCTGATCCACACGTATTTGTTGTCTACGGAGGCAGCAGGGTGTAGGTCAAGGGAAGAGCATGAAGGCTGGGTAGGGCTGGGTGTATGGCCTTGGGTAGGTCACCAGAACTCTCTGGGCTTTAGTTTTCTTATCTGCAAGATGCACAGTTAGAATACATTCTTTAAAGACATGTCTTTAAAGGTAGGAAATTGAAATAGTGTTGGTTTCAGGAGAGAGCTACTCATGTATTAATCATTTACAGCCTCCTGCCTTAGTGCCAGGCTCTTTCCTCAATGAACACACCTCTGGAGGTGCTGGCTGCCAGACTCGAATGGGAAGTCCACATGGTCACGCTGACAGTCTACTTCCTTCAAGACGCCTGGGAAATTCATCCCTCATTGGCCAAGGGCTTGCCTTTCTGTGCCTCTCTCTTATTCCCTACTCAGAGGAGTCCCAACCAGTATACCAAGTTCCCAGTAGTGTTTTCAACAGTTAGAAAAAAACCAAAAAGCCTTAGGTTGGTCTTTAATTGAAGACATGAATGTACATTTCAGGCTTTGAAATGAGGGGGGAAAAGGAAACTAAATAGAATGTTATTTTCTAGGCACCAGGTGATACTACCTGATGGCTTTGATACAAATCTTTCAAAAATGAATCTAAATTGAAATGCTTCAGCTCATGCTGAGTTTTTCATTGTTGATAAAGACCACACAGACAAAATCCCAAGCAGAGTCTTTATTTTCATTTGGGTATTTTTCAGAATAGCTTACCAGTTCTGACTTGTCCCATGTATATGATAGGGTCTGAAGAATACTAGCCTCTGAAAAGAGACTTGGGTTGAGAAGGTTTTGTTTGGAGAAAGACTGGCCTTTAGATACTCAGTTTCATTTCTCTTCCCACCTTCTGGAGATTTAGACAGTTTTCTGTGGCCTTTGCTGTGGCCTTCTCCCCAGCCCACAGCTGTCACTCCAGATGATATTTCTGATCCAAGCAAATGTGACTCTGTCCAACACCTACACCTAAGAAATTAAAAGCTTCCTTAATTAAAAAAAAAAAGTGCCGTCCCAAGTGGAGCAGACTGCTGTTCCTAGCATTCCCTGGAACAGCAGACTGGGGCCTGAACGAGGACTGGTAGAGCATTTGACTTGGCCACTGACTTTGCCAGCGCTATGCGGGACTGAGGTCTCCTGTTGGGAGTCCTGGACTTTGCACATCCTTCCCTCACCCCATGGGCATGCCCTCCCCTGTCATCTGCACTGCTCCTGCAGAGAGGAAACAGGCCCAGAGAGGTCTCCATGGAAGGCCCTGACTCCAGGCTGGGCTCTGGCCACTACACTGGACAGCCTGGTTCTTCTCTTCCACACACCGAGTTTTTAAATAAGTTTAGTGGTGGTGTTGCTTTGGAAGAATTACCCTGTGCCTTCCTGCTGAAATTAGTTTATCCAGCTTAATTAGATCAACAATTGCAGCCACGGCCCTGGTTCATTCATTACTCTAATTGCCGGTGTAAGATGTGCAGAGCGATACGAGTTCTATTAAGCACATCAATTTTCATGTGGCCAAACAGGTGTTTCATAAGGGATTTAATGTCCTCTCCCTAGACTTCGGCAACAGATGTTATGTCATTTTTTTTTTTTATGTTCTCTTTTCCTGTTTGGCTTCTGCGTGAGGCAAACATAGTGAAATACATGCGCCTCATTCTGTAAAGCTAAAATCTGGAGCCAAATAATGTGGAAGAAAGCACATGCTTAAAAGCCTAAGGGGCTTTCACCTGTGAGGCAAGAACGGTCACTCTTCCCGACTACATATAGTTCTACTGGCCAAAGATTCTGGGTGTTCCAGCAAATTCAGGCAGAGGGGTCATTCATTCCGTCCCTGGACTGGTCCTTAACACCTCCTTCCTCGGAGAAGTGTTTGCCTAATGTAACACTGACCTGTGCTGCTGGCAAGTTCCATCTAGCCGTGAACCTTGAAGCACCTCTTTGCTCCTGCATGAAGGCTGCTCATGACCAAACCTCCCCTGTGACAGTCTGCCCCGGGGGCCAAGACTGACTGTGATGCTTGAGCTTGTTCCAGTAGTAGCAGCACAGGGTTCCTTTGGACCAGCTTTCTCTCACCTGGTGTCAGTCAGCTCACAGCTGGAGCCAGCTCTCCCAGGTGGCTCATCTAGGTCAAGGCTAGATGGGGGGGGCGGGGGGGGGGGGGATAAGGGCTTCTTTCCTTCTCCTGGGTCTGTCCTCAGGTGCAGTTGGGAAACATCTCATTCCCAAAAGCACTCTTGAATGTGTGTCAGCTAGTTGACTTCTGAGCACTTTGCATTAATTTGGCCCTGCTTGCACTCACTGATGGCAGATAATCTAGATTTCAGATGGGTTAGGTTTCTTTGGATTGGTTAGCTTCCAATGGAAATGTATTATTTTAGGTGTTTTTTTAAAGAACTTACCGAGTTAAATGTTGCAAGTTTGTCTCTATTAAGACTTTTCCACCATTACAAAATGTAAAAGCAAGACGTTCTAACAACTTGGGTAGGGTAGAAAATACTTTCCAGATAAGCACGAGCTTTGTCCTCTACCAAGATCTATTTGGAAAGTCCATGATCAAGACTGTTTCCAGTGAGAAAGAGCCAGATTCTAGCTGATTTCCCTGCCTGTGTCAAAGTGTGCTGTTATTTGCCCCCAAACTTTGATGACTCTTTGTGTGTGTGCGCATGTGTGTGCGTGTGTGTGGGGAATATATAGTGAATGTGACTTGGCTACTGTTGTCTCTTATTCAAATCTAAATGTTTAATTCAATGCATAGAATGCTGTCTCTAATGTGACCCTCGCTCTTTATTAGATTCTCTTATTAACCTGCTCCTATGAGACTATCTTATTTCTTGCAGATGAATGATGCTATGGGATTTGAATTGCCCTGGGTGTATTTTGTCAGTCTCGTCATCTTTGGGTCATTTTTCGTACTAAATCTTGTACTTGGTGTATTGAGCGGGTAAGCCACACCTCTTTCATCTTGAAAGCAGAGTCCTAAGGATGGTTGCCAAGACCACACAGGTTTTGCTAGATGGGGGCGGCCGGGTAGGTGCCAAACACATTCTGTGTCCTCTGAGATGCTTTCTCTTCTGCTGAGGCTTCCCAAACCAGGATGCTTCCTGGAACCTCACCAGCCTTTATGAAAGAAAGCTATGGAATGGTTATTGACCAGAAATTAATCAGCATTGTTGCTTGGGATTTAAATAGATTCCATTGCCTGCCCTTTGTCTGTCCTAAAATGAGATACACTTATAATTGCTTTATTGGTCTGGATCCAAATATGCAGATTAATTGGTACAAAACAGTAGCTAAATGAACTGGTCCTGGCTGACTTTTGGTGGGCCATATTTGTAGATTTCAGCAGCACAACTTGTCCTTACCTGAAAATACAAGATAGAGGGAGTCTTCACTCAAAGCCCTGAGTGGTCTGGTCTGGCAGCTCTTCCTGGGGCTCCGCTCTTTAGTAAATGGATAACTGATAACTGATCTCCTTACATTTTACAGGTAAATGATGCAATAGGATGGGAATGGCCATGGGTGTATTTTGTTAGTCTGATCATCCTTGGCTCATTTTTCGTCCTTAACCTGGTTCTTGGTGTCCTTAGTGGGTAAGCAGTCAGATCCATGTTGCACACTCTGCTGGTGCCACGTGTGGGGCAGCTCTACATGTCCCCCCAGCTGCTCCCCGCAGCTTCTCTGCATGTGTGTGGACTCTGACGTGCCTTCTGTGTGTTGCTTTTGGATTGAACCGTGATTCTCTCTGCCTGTATCTTGTCTGTGAGGTTCTGTGTTTCTGATGCTTGCCAAACATTATTAATTTAATGAAAACAGTTCCCTGAAGCCAGGTGCATTAGTACGTCCATGTGCAGACGTGGATTGCAAGTGAGTAAAAGGAGTCCCAGCCTTGGTCTCCCCCAGGAAAGGCCCTTTGTCTTTCGTGGCTTTATTCCCATTTAGTACATAACCTGGTATTTTTGAGTCACCCATGGTGTGGCTTGAATATTTCCAGGGTGTTTCAGATTTTATTGAGTAGGAGGAATAAACCTAGATTCGCACATAAACCCTGAACAATTTCAAAAATCTTACATCCTTCAAGTCATTTATTTGCTTGGTTGTCTGCTACTGTCACTATGAGAACTATCCCTCTAATTCATGATTGGTCTTAACTTGTGAAATCTTTAATGCAGAGTAATGACCAGCTTTTACAAATACACTTCCTATGGGGCTTATAGTCCCTACCACTCGGTCACCATTTTTGAAATTTCAGTTTGCTGCCCCCACTTAATGGATGACTTCCCATGGAGAGGAGTCTCTGTAGAGAGTGGAGGCTGGCTCTGGAAGGGGATCCTGGTATTCCTGGGCTCTGCCCTGCCCATACTTGGAGATGCTGTCCGAAGCCCCTCGGGTGACTCTGTATCCTCCCCACCCACAGACACCCAGAAAGGGGAGCACCCCTAGAAGGGAGAAGGGGCTGTTTGGGCTCTCCCAGAAGCTGCTTCTGAACATAACTGCTGCTGGGGGCCGGGGGTGCCCATCTCCCTCCGGAAGAGCCTTTGTTACCCACTGCACTCACACATCCTCAGGAAATACTTGAGTTGGTACACTTGATCCCACGTGAGTGTATCCTCACCTGTTTTATCTTCTTCTTCCCAAGCCTGTGTCTCGGGTGGGGGGCGGGGGGTATGATGCCTTTGTGGAATGCTGAGTCCCTGAGGAATCCTGTGTTGCATCTCTCTGAACACTGCCTTTTCCAGAGCAGGGCTCACAGCTTGTCCTTCACCTCTGCTTCCTTTCCTCATCTACCCTCTAAACTGCCCTGCCTGTCTTCAGGGGATAATATATGTGGTCAGTTTTACACCATGGATGCACACTGTGGCGGGAGGACCCCCTCAAGAGATGGCCCGGTGAGGGGAGTGGGGACTGGGTTGGGTTGAGGGTATGACAGCATCATCCACTCCCAGCAAAGCTTCCTTCTGTCTACCGATGAATGTCCCTGCAAGCCCTTGTTTTAAAGTTTGAACACTTTAAAAGTGCTTTCATCCTGATGAGTCTCTGTGGACTCAGGTTAGCATTGGGCTTAGAAGGGTGGAATTTATCCCTGGAGAAACAGCACAGCTCTGGTTTTGCATCAGGAACAGCCCACACAGGGTTAACAGCAACTCCGTGCTGCAGTCCTTGGCGCCCCACATCTCCCAAGTTCAACCAAACTGACTGAGGCCATGGAAACGACTAATTTTAACAGTGCCAGTGACATGCCTTATCTCTGAGCTTCCCGGAGCAGGAACCATCGCCCAGCTGTGATGAAGCAGCTCAAAACGGGGCGGGGGGGGGGGGGGGCGGGGGAGGAAAAGATGAGAGGAGGGGCTCCTTATTATAATGGTGGGCATTAAATGTTGACCCCTATGGAGGATAAAAACAGTACACGCTCATGGAACAACCAGGTTACTGGGATATATTCTAGGGAAAACAATAAGTAATTTTAAAACATTTTTGTATCGAAGCAAAGCTACATCCCTTCTGAAGGAGAATGCAATGGCATGTCAATTTTTAAAATCCAAGACTTCCCAGTGATTTCCACAGTCCCTTCCTGCTGTTCCCCAGCTCCTAAGGGCCGCACGCTGAGGGGTCTCCAGCATGAGGCCACTCTGGAAGGTAGTGTGGAGAGGTACTCGGTGTAAAGTGAGAACCGAGGCTGCAGGGCAGAGCCCTGCTCCCGAGTTTGCCTAGCATTTCCTGCTGAGCCAGAGGCTAGGCAAGCCAGGTGTCTAAGACACAGAGGCTCTGGGCTCAGGCTTCCGTTGTCTGGTGGGCAGACTGTCGTCAAGCAGCGCAGGATGGCAGAGCTGGAGCAGGGGTGTAGACCAAGGGGCTGTGAAGACTGCATGTCCGTGAACTGGCTCTTGAAAGGCGATAAGGCGTCTGCAGGGGAAGACCGATGATGACGGACATGCTTCCACCTCCCCAACAATTCCCCACTCCTCTGCCCAGCGACTCCCCCTTGACTGGTCCCCAAAGCAACAAAATCAAAAATCAAAAAATCAAAAGAAGTCATTCGTATGCATTTTCTTGTGAAATTTTTAAAAATTTGCTTCAACCTTAGATTTCTTCACAATTTTTTTTTTTTTTAGGAAACGCTAATGGGATCACAAAACCAAAGGGATGTAAATATTAAATTTTTTTTTTTTTTTTAATTTTTTTTTCAACGTTTTTTATTTATTTTTGGGACAGAGAGAGACAGAGCATGAACGGGGGAGGGGCAGAGAGAGAGGGAGACACAGAATCGGAAACAGGCTCCAGGCTCTGAGCCATCAGTCCAGAGCCTGACGCGGGGCTCGAACTCACGAACCGCAAGATCGTGACCTGGCTGAAGTCGGACGCTTAACCGACTGCGCCACCCAGGCGCCCCTAAATTTTTTTTTTCAACGTTTATTTATTTTTGGGACAGGGAGAGACACAGCATGAATGGGGGAGGGGCAGAGAGAGAGGGAGACACAGAATCGGAAACAGGCTCCAGGCTCTGAGCCATCAGCCCAGAGCCTGACGCGGGGCTCAAACTCACGAACCGCAAGATCGTGACCTGGCTGAAGTCGGACGCTTAACCGACTGCGCCACCCAGGCGCCCCAGGGATGTAAATATTAAAAGCAAGATGACTTCCATTGCATAGCCCCTTAGGGACCACCAGACCAGCACACATGTAATCCTTAAAGCACTGAATTAAAAGCCTCCCGTTTTAGAAACTTAAGACCATGCTATTGCCTTCTGGTGAAGGATCGCTAAATGATGCTTGTGTGTCTTTAAGTCTGTTAACTACTTGGAAATACTTGTTTCTGCTACTTGGCTTTTTCTTTTTTCATGTGGCCATGCCATCCTATTGTGTTCGTGAACTGATTTTAATCTGCACACCCGATCTGGTGTTGGTACATTTGTAAAGCATTCTAAGCTTTGGAAAAATCTTTGGTTTTACAACAGCTCCTTTTCTCAAGGTGAGTATGAAGTTTATGAACTGTACACCCTGTGTAACCAAGCGTGAACACAGATGAAGACTTTGCTCTCTGACGATAGTGTTCTATGGGGGGTTGGGGCAGGGGAGCCAGGAATGTCTCTAGCTCATGTTACAATTTTACATGAAGTTGTCACTGCGGAGATGGTCCATTATGACCAGGGATTGGAAAGAATGTCTCATGTAAGTCTATAAATCAGGCAGATTATGTTTCTTCTCATGATGGTTTTGTTTGTTTGTTTGTTTTAGAAGATTGGTGATTTTTTTTTTTTTACTTTAAAAATTGTTCATTTAACTTCTTGTCCTTTTTGAGGTTTTTGTCAGTAAACAGGCAAAATAAGAGGACTGTTGGTGTCCCAGTGCTTTGTTTCTTTAGAATCCCTGCCAGATTCTCAGGGGGAAGAATGGTGGTCCCGGGCTGTGGGTTCACTTCTTCCCCTGCAAGACCCACCTGATGCCAGGCATACCTGTGGTACGGCCCCCAAGGTGTGGTTCAGGCCCCCAAGAACAGATTGATAGATGAGAAGACCTGGGTTGTGGTCCTGCCATTGTCACACACCAACTCTGGGGACTTTACTTGTAATCCTGAGCTTCCATCTCTTCGTCCCTCAAATACGGATGGTCCCATCCTGCAGCTTTCCCTATAGGGTGACTGGTTTTATATCTGGTAATGAATGTGGAAGTTAAGGATTTTACTTATTGAATGTGTCTTCATCCTAAATCCATGGACCTAAATCCTAGTCCCCTTTCTGTGTGAAGCGGGAATAGACACAGGGGCTCTTTGGAAATTAAAGTGTACCATTTTCTGGATTTCCCATAAAGTGACCAAGAGAAATGAGCTTTGTATACACATTAATTCTGTATTCTGCGCCCCCTCAAACGGAAGCCTTGGAGGTTCTTTGTCAGCTAATTTTGCAGTTCCAAATGGTTGTGACTCAAGTTCTCTCTGACAGTGATTTTTTTTTTTTCACAAATTTGGGGGCATGGTATTTCTGTAGCATCATAGTTAATCAGACTGGCTTTAGAGTTAGATAGCCAAGACTTGATTCTTTGCTCTACCTTTTACCAACTGTGAGATTTGGGGCAAATTACTTATCTATTTGAGCCTCACTTTCCTGGTCTGTGCAATGGAGTTAATAATACCAACCACATTTTGTTGCTCAAGGATTCAGTGAGCTAGAGCATAGCATACTTGCTCTTTGTTACTGTGGTGGCTTGAGTGAGAGTATATAAAATGTGATTTGATGCAAGAAAAATCTAATCAACCCAGCCCTTTTAAACTAATAATAATTGACCAAGATTGGCTTGCTTCAGTGGAAAGTCAAAGTTCTAGAATATTTTTAAGTGTTTTATTGCATACACACGTGTATATATAATGACATAAGCCAATGATTACTGAAGGATATTATTACATAAACCACCTCCTGGGTCTGCTTTAAGGAACAGATTAAAATCATTTTTAACTCGTCTATGAATTCAAAGCTTTGGTTTTGTCAACATCTTAGGGAAAATATTTGAAACACTTTCTTAAACAGGCTTTGTCTGTTAGAATATTCTTTGTAAATTAGGTTTTGTGACCTAAGATTGAATGTAAACCCAGCCCACATCTGTACATTCAAAGTCCTTTATCTCTAAATTAATCTGTGTTCTTTGTGTCCCAATAAGTTTCAGTTTACCAGATCACAGGTATCTTTTTAAATCACTGATCCAATTTTATGTTACTAGAGGCCTGTTTATCTTAACTTCAGAAGTTTTGAGGGAATATGGATGAGGATGAGGTGAAACATTGTAGAAAAGCAAGGGCCATTTTCTTTCTTATAAATTAAATATAATATATTGTCAAATTGGTTTCCATACAACACCCAGTGCTCATCCCAATAGGTGCCCTCTTCACTGCCCATCACCCACTTTCCCCTCTCCGTTTTCTTTTTTTTTTTAAATATATGAAATTTATTGTCAAATTGGTTTCCATACAACACCCAGTGCTCATCCCAACAGGTGCCCTCCTCAATATCCATCACCCACCCTCCCCTCCCTCCCACCCCCCATCAGCCCTCAGTTTGTTCTCAGTTTTTATGAGTCTCTTATGCTTTGGCTCTCTCCCACTCTAACCTCTTTTTTTTTTTTCCTTCCCCTCCCCCATGGTCTTCTGTTAAGTTTCTCAGGATCCACATAGGAGTGAACACATATGGTATCTGTCTTTCTCTGTATGGCTTATTTCACTTAGCATAACACTCTCCAGTTCCATCCACGTTGCAACAAAGGGCCATATTTCATTCTTTCTCATTGCCACGTAGTACTCCATTGTGTATATAAACCACAATTTCTTTATCCATTCATCAGCTGATGGACATTTAGGCTCTTTCCATAATTTGGCTATTGTTGAGAGTGCTGCTATAAACATTTCCCCTCTCCATTTTTAAACCAATGGATCATTCTGAGTTTTACCATTGAGGTCTTTCCATCCCATTCTAGTTCCATCGAATCGCAGGGTCTACACAAAGACTCAGGCATGGCTATTTTACTAAGAAATAGCAGTATAAAGAGAATGGAGAGGGAGAGGTAGTGGTAGTGGTGAAGTATGAACTGTGTTATATCAAGATTTTACGGAATAGGATCAGGTTTGGGGCACCATCATTTGCACCCTAGTCCATTTGAATTCATACTGTCATGAGCCATGGTAGGTCAGAGATTGCCTCTGATTTCCTCCCCTTGAATGTTGGCTCAGGAGACAAAACATAGCAGGGAGATGATAGTTGTATCACTTGTGAATATTTTCTAAGTGGAGACATAACCTCTTGGAATAGGCATAAATATATAAATTATTCATGACTGGGATTAGATTTTGCTCTCATTCAACACTTCACCAGCATCTTCTGATTGAAAATGAACACTAGAATTTCTTCTATACATACTCCTCTGGTATACTCATCTTAGAAGAGTAGTTGGGTTGCTTATAGCCTTGAAGGGGTGTTGTTAGGTAATGGGATAACTGGGCTGCCAGTATGATTGGGTGCCACTATATCACAGACCCAAGTTGTACTGAGTTCAAGGATTAATTTCATATCTTGACTGGCAGACTGAGAAGGCACATAGAAGTCTAATCTAGAAATGAAAAAGAGGGTACAGGGTTTTCGGTAGATCATACGATTTAAAAAAAAATAGATTTTTCTTTGTGTAATTAGTGATGATGAGGATCACGCTGCCAGAACTCCAGACAGAGGCATCTTTAATGATCACTTGTAGCAAAATAATGCTCACATAATTTAGCTGGGTTTGTCTTTGTTTTGAGTAGGCTCATATGTGAAAGATGTGTCCACACAGTTGGAGGATGTTTCTTTTCTTGAACATGGAAGTAACCTGAGTGAGGTCAAAGGTTGAGGGAAAGATCCATGGCTCTTTAGTAACTTCACCTGGTTTGGCTTTGGTAGAACAAGGGATTAAACCCCACTTTGGCTTTGAATGGAAGAATGCTAAATTTCCTTTTACTGATGAAGAACCAAGCTCAACATTAATATATACGTTTCAACACTGAACTTTCTTGTTGCAGAGTTAAAAGGCTGTCGGGGGTAGCTGGCAGCAGCATCCTGGTGCTGTTGGTACCATGGTACCTGAAGTGCACAGGCTGGTAGCCACACCTGACATTAACAAGTGAGTGGTAACCTCTCTGGCGCTGGCTCGCAGCTACTGTTTCCATAGAAATGGCTGTTGGGATCGGTGGAAACGAGGTAAGTGAAAGTTTTCGCTGATCCTTGTTTCCATCAAGCTGACGTCTGTTTCCCTGGCAACAGCGGTGGACAGCAGCCAGGCACTAGCAACAGATTCAGTAGAGCTCCCTCGCTTGTCAGCTGTGGCTATCATCTGTTCCTGACTGAGTTCCTTTTTTCATAAGGCATAGCAAAGGCCTCTGAGGACCAGGGGGGCGCCTCTGGCCACGTGTGCCCTCCTGGGCACCCATTTTGCCGTTGGAGAGCTCTGTGTGAACCAGCAGCTGCTCCCGCCGCTGTCTTCCCTCCACCACCCTCTGGGTGGTTGATGTACAGCCCAGGAGAAGGGGAGATGTAGTTGCAGGCATCGGTGTTGCAGGGCAGGGCTATTTAGTCTGTTGATTCCAAGTCCTGGGGGGAGAGAATTCATTACAGTACTTTCGTACACAGACCCAGCTCTTCATAAACTTGCTGGTAACTTAATGGTCAAAATTAAAGCCATAATTTTCCTTTGCTCCCCTTTCGATTGGAGGCATTAATAATTGCTATCCCTTTTACAATGAGAGGGATGTTTATGAATTTAATCATTTGACTTCTTGGGAGAAACATATTGATGATTGCTCCTAAGAAGCTACCGTCAACCTTATGTCTTTTTTTTTTTTTTCATTCCGTGTCATATTCTTGGGCAGGCTGGTAAAACTGCTTACAGAGATCAAGTGTTGGTAGAGCTGGGCAGCTCAGCATGCAAAGACCAGTATGTTCATAGTACAGGGAGCTCTTCTTTATTAAAGTTCAGCCGTTGTTCCTTTCTTGGAGTTTCATTTTAATATTTCAGCAGATGTATCCTCCCTCACGAGTCCGCTTTCCCAGGTCCCACAAAGTGGAGGGGAGCAGTGATTATTGCCCTGGCGTGGGAGATGAGAGCACGTGGGTAGAGGGATGGAGCGAGTTATTGAGCAGTGCCTGGTTTTAAACCCTTAAAGGTGTCATTAAAAAGTTTTCCCTCTGAAACAAAACAAGACTGATATTCAGAGCTGTATCTCTGAGAATCAAATGAAGATATGGGTCCACAGTGTTACAAGAATTTAGACTGTCTAGAAGAGCACAGAAAAATTGTGGGTTTCCTGTCTCTGGAGGGCTTTCTGAATGACTGTGTGCCTCACCAGTCTGGACTAGGAAAATATGCCTGGAGGCAGTATTGAGGGCTGACCCTGTACTGCTTGGTTGGGTTCAACATAACAGACTAATAAGAAGCAGAAAATCCTGCTAGATACTTTTCTTCTCTTTCTGAGATTTGTTAAGAAAAAAAAAATGACTTATTTCATGCATACCTCTGGTAGGAGATATATTTGCCAAGCACCTACTAGGCACTGGGTTTCTCACAATGAGACAAAGCAGAGTTTTTGTCTTTATGAAGCTTCTTTTATCTAATGGAGGAGACAAAGATTATAGTTATAAACTTCTGTAAATTCTTTGAAAGAAAGGTAGGTAGTGCTGTGAGTATTGAAAGGGTAGAGCTGACATCTAGGGGCTGAGGCAGAGAAGAATGAATGAGTCGCCATCATATCCAGGCAAGATGGGGAAGGAGGCTGGGGGAGGGCATTCCGGACAAAGGAAAAGTTATGCAAGGCCCTGCAGTAGGAAGGAGCAGAGGATGTTGGAGTAACTGAGCAAACCAGGGTGGCAGGCACCCAGGGAACAGGGAGAGGAGGGTGGAGAAAAGAAGACTGATCAGCAAGACCCAGATCAGTAAACGTCGTTCTAGGTCATGTCACAGATTTTGGTCATTAGCTGAAGGGTAAAGGAACCATTGATGAATTTTAAACAGGATGTATGTGACTATATGGGTTTTACGAAAATTATTCTGTGTTATGATGTCTTCACCTTATCTTCAAATGCGTCAAAAAAATAAGATGACTTTGTGAATGGGCAGAAGGATGATAAAGTGACAGGCGATAGGTGATAGAGAAAATGTAGGAAATGTTAATTGTGAAATTTAGGTGGTAGGCATACGGATGTTCCCTGCATAATTCTTTCTACTTCTATGAAAATTTGAAAATTTTCATGACAAAATGGAAAAATTTGCATAGAGAAATCACTCTGGCTGCCACAGTATGAATGGATATGAGGAGACCAATTTCAGACTGTTAAAATCTGCTTCCAGCCACAACATAGTAACAGTTCCAGAGTGGACCTTTTACCATAAACGGCTGTAAAACTGGCCAAGATATATGAAGCAGTTTTTTTTTCCCCCAGACAATAGAAATAGGCAGCACAGGCTTAGGATCCCTAAGAGAAGGGAAACACATGAAGTAAAGCCCCACAATTGTCCTGGCCTTCTGCCTGGAGACACTTTCAGAATTGTGGCACGGAGAGGCAGAGCCCAGCAGAGAACAGCAGTCTATTTGCTAAAGAGGCAAAGAGCAGAGTGCAGGCTGCCGAGGAGTTTTCAGGGCAGAGTACTGGAGAGGGGTGCAGAGAAGGGGCTCCAGAAATCTAACCAGGGATTCTCTTAAATCCTTGATTATAAACTAAGCTGCTGTGTGCCAGGCGAGACTATCGAGGCATGGTGGAGAACAGCTGTTTAGAAAGCTGTGAGCTGCTGGAAACCTCCGATGCTGGGAAACAGAGTTCTGACCAGTTGGACGGGACTGACCTTGATGAATACATTGGACATTCAGTTGAGACTTCAGATAAGCTAGGCCTTGAAAGGGGGGCTACTTTACTACTACAGTAAGAGCTACTCTAGACCTGCCTTAACAGAGCTTAAAAACAAACCTCAAAAGGTTCAGGTTAAGTGGCCAATTAATTAAATGCCTGCCAAAACAAAAGTCAACACCTATTACAGGAAGACACCAAAATCCAGATGTTCTCCCAAATGTTTCTCCACATCATTAACGATCACAGGATATGAAAAGATGCAGGAAAACATCCATAATCAAGGGGGGCGGGGAGTCAGTGGAAACAAATTGAGAGATGACAGCAGTGCTGCAGTTAGGAGTCAAAGACTTTGAAATTGCTACTATAAACCTGTGTAAAGAATGGAAGGAAAGGATGGATATATTAAAGAAACAGATGGCAAATCTTAGCAGAGAAATCGAGGCAATACAATATCTGGAGTAAATAGCAGATAGAACACGGGAAGAGAAAAAAGATCAATGAAGTCTTAGGACAATAATAATCTGATATATGTGGAACTTGAGTCCCAGAAGTAAAGGAGAGATTGGAGAGGAAAACAATTTTTAAAGAAACAATGGCTGAAATGTTGCAATTTTTTTTGAAAACTATAAATTCGAAGTCCAGGATGCTTTATTAACCCTAGGCAGTAGAAACATGAGGAGAAGCACATCTAGACACATCAAATTCAAATTGCTGAGAATAAAAACTAGAGTATTTGAAAAGAAGCCAGAAAGGAAAGGCAATTATATGCAGGGGGATAGTAAGATCATACACTGATTTATTTTCAAAATAATGTAAGCCATAGAACAATGGAATGGCATCTTGCAAGAGCTGAAAGAAAAAAAAAACCAGAATTCTGTATTCAGCAAAACATTCTTCAAAAAGGTTAAGATGAATTAAAGAAACCTTCAGAGAGGATTGGTCACTAGCAAATCTGTACTACAGGAAGTGTTAAAGGAACTTCCTCAGGCTAAAGAAAATAATACCAGATTAAAAATATATATACATAAAAAAAAGGAATACCAAAAATGGTAAACATGAATAGAGAATTTTCCTCATTTCTAAATTTCTTTAAAAGATGATGAAAATAATAACAGTTCTATGGGGACTATAATTGTAAAAAAAAAAAAACCCTATATGACAACAATAGCACAAAAGATAGAATTAAATGGAACTTTACTATTGTAATGTTCTTACATTATATGTGAAGCAATATACTATAAATTCATGCTGGACTGTAGTAAGTTAAGGATGCATATGTGAATCTCTAGAGCAATGGTTTAAAAAATAAAGTGTTATCTTAAAAGCCAGAAGAAGAGATAAAATGGAATCATAAAAAGTAGTCATATTTAGGTATTCAAAATAAGGCAGGAAAGGAACAAAGAACACATGGGATGAACAAAAAACCAATAGCAAGATGGTAGGCATAAATCCAGCCACATCAGTAATTGCATTGAATGCAAATGGACACATTTTAATTAAAAGACAAATTGTTAGACTGCATAAAAATGCAAGATGCTATAAATTTAAAGGCACAGATTAAAAACAAAAAAAATGTGGTAACTATATTAATACCACATAAAAGGAATGTCAATAAAAGGAGTAGTTCCAGAGATAGAGGTGTCTCATAAAGGGATCAGTTCATCAAGAAGACATGATGATTCCAAATGTGTTGCCACCTAATAAGCCTTAAAATACATGAAGGAAGGGGCGCCTGGGTGGCGCATCGGTTATGCGTCCGACTTCAGCCAGGTCACGATTTCGCGGTCCGTGAGTTCGAGCCCCGCATCGGGCTCTGGGCAGATGGCTCAGAGCCTGGAGCCTGTTTCCGAATCTGTGTCTCCCTCTCTCTCTGCCCCTCGCCTGTTCATGCTCTGTCTCTCTCTGTCCCAAAAATAAATAAACGTTGAAAAAAAAAAAAAGTAAAAAAAAAAATACATGAAGGAAAAGCTGTAAAAATTAAGTGGAGAAACTGATAAAACCACAAACATCGATGAAAGTTCTTATAATCCCCTTTTGATAATTGATAGAGCAAGGAGATCAAAAACACTAAAAATAGATAATATCTAAACACTATCAACCAAATTGAGATAATTGGTAATTATAGAACACTATATCCAGTAACTACAGAATACACATTCTGTTCAAAAGCACAGGGGACATTAACCAAGGTAGACCACATATGGGCAGTAAAAGTATCACTCAATCTCACAAGATTGAAATCTTAGAAGTGTGTTTTTTTCTAACAGCAATAAATGTGAAGTAGAAGTCAATCACAAGCTGTCTAGACGGTTCTCCAAATATTTGGAAATTAAATAACTCTAACTTACAATTCAAGGAGAAGTATTACAATAAATATTATAAAATATTTTAACCTAAATAACAAAAATACAACATGCCAGAATTTACCTTGTCCACCTAAAGGAGTGCTAGGAGGGAAAGTTATAGCTTCAAACCTTATATTACTAAAGAAGAAAGGTTTAAATTCAATGAGCTACATTATTATCTAGAAAAAGAAGAGCAAAAATTTGTCCAACTTAAGTGGAAAATAAATAATAACAGAAGTCAATAAAATAGGAAACACAATACACAATGGAATACTACTTGGCAATGAGAAAGAATGAAATATGGCCTTTTGTAGCCATGGAACTGGAGAGTGTTATGCTAAGTGAAATAAGTCATACAGAGAAAGACAGATACCATATGTTTTCACTCTTATGTGGATCCTAAGAAACTTAACAGAAGACCATGGGGGAGGGGAAGGGAAAAACAAAAAAAAGAGAGGGAGGGAGCCAAACCATAAGAGACTCTTAAAAACTGAGAATAAACTGAGGGTTCATGGGGCGGTGGGAGGGAGGGGAAAGTGGGTGGTGGGCATTGAGGAGGGCACCTGTTGGGATGAGCACTGGGTGTTGTATGGAAACCATTTGACAATAAATTTCATATGAAAACATTAATTAAAAAAAACAAAGGGGCACCTGGGTGGCTCAGTCGGTTAAGCATCCGACTTCGGCTCAGGTCATGATCTCGCGGTTTGTGAGTTCGAGCCCCACGTCAGGCTCTGTGCTGACGGCTCGGAGCCTGGAGCCTGCTTCCGATTCTGTGTCTCCCTCTCTCTCTTCCCCTCCCCTGCTCACACTCTGTCTCTCTCTCCTTCAAAAATAAATAAACATTAAAAAAATTAAAAAAAAAGACAAAAGTGGACTCTCTGAAAAGCTTACTAAAATCAATAAATCCCTAGCAAGGCTAATCAAAACAGAAAAAGAAAATTATAAATTATCAGTATTAGAAATAAAAGAGGGACATCAACACAGACATTAAAACAATAGCAAGAGAATAGGGTAAAACATGAGAAATGGGCACATTCTTTGAAAAACATAGCTTATCAGAACTGATTTAAAATAAAAAAACAAGGAGCCCTATATTTGCTTTTTAAATGGAATTCAAAATCACAAACCTTCTCTCTCAAAGATAACTAGAGGACTTGATCCCAAAAGTGAATTTTGTTAAACAGCTTACAAAGAAATAATGCTACTCCTAGGAAAAACTTTTGTAGATAACTGATTGAGTGAACATTTTCCAAATCATTTTATGAGGCCAGAATAACCTCAATACCAAAACTAAAGAGACCTAATAATAACATCTTTCACTAATAGGACATAAAAATTCTCAAATATTAGTGAATTTAATCTAGCAATAGGAAAGGAACAGTACTTCAAGACCAAGTGGGGTTTATACGAAAAATACAAAGTTGGTTCACTGTTGGAAACAATGTAATTTAACATATGAACCAAATGAAGGAGAAAAATTACATGATAATCTCAGTAAATATAGAAAATGACACTGACAGTGTTCTATAACCATAATAAAAACTGGGCAAACTGGGAATATATGTTAACTTCCTCAATCTGAAAAAGAAGGTCATCTACAAAAAAACAAAAAAACTAAAACTAAAACCTCACAAAACTATATCTTTAATGGTGAAAGACTGAATGCTTTTTTCCCTAAGATTAGAAACAAGGTAATCATTCCTCTCTTACTGCTTTTATTCAACATTGTACTGGAAGTACTGGCTAGTGCATTAAGGCAAGAAAAAGAAAAGGCAGAATGATTAGAAAGCAAAAACTCATTTTTATTCACAAAGTGACCAAAGACCTGTTAGAATTAATAAGTGAATGTAGCAAGGTCACAGGATACAAGGTCAGTATACAAAAATTAATTTTATTCCTGTATAGAAGCTGCAAGCATGTGGAAACTGAAATTTGAGAACATATTTATAATAGCATCAACAAATTAGAATACTTAGGAATAAAAATAAAGATATGGAAGATCCATACACTGAAGATTACAAAACACTGATTAATATAAATAAATGACGTCTTATCATTGATTGGAAGACACAATATTGTTAATATGTCCATTTTCCTCCAATTTTCTGTGTATTCAATGGCATCTCATTCATAAAAATTAATAGTTTTCTTTTTAGAAACTGACAAGCTGATTCCAAAATTCACATATAATTGCAGATTACCAAATAATAACCAAAACAATCTTGACAAAGAATAAAGTTGAAGGACTTACACTGCCTGGTTTTAAGACTTACCAAAATGCAAAGTAAATATAGTGTCATTTTGGTATAAAGATAAATATGTAAAATAATTGAATGGAATAGAAAATCCAGAAATATATAGGGTCAATTGGTTTTTTACAAAGGTGCTAAATAATGCAGTGGAGAAAAGATGATTTTTTAAGTTAAAAAAAAAAAAGACACCATGACCCTTAGGTCACACCAGACACAAACACTGACTTGAAATGGACCATAGATCTAATTAAACAGCTAAAAATATAAATTTTCAGATGATTTTTTGTCTTAAGAAACAAGAAATTGAGAGAGTTGCCACACACTGGGGGAAATATTTTCTCTCTGGATGGGTAGATAGATAGATAGATAGATAGATAATCTGAAAGAGCTGTAGCTAGAATATACAAAGAACTCTTAACAGCTACAAATATAACCCAATTAAAGATTGGCAAAAGACTTGAACAAATACTTTGTAAAAGAATATACAAAAACAGCCAATGTGCATGTAAAGATTTCAATATCATCAGCCACCTGGGAACTGCAAGCTACACTGCAATGAAATACCACTACATATGTAGTAGAATAGCTAAAATAAAAAAGACAATACCAAGTGTTGGCAAGAGTATAGAGCATCATATGTACTCATACATTGTTCATAGAAACATAAAATGGTACAACTACTTTGGAAAAGTTTGTCAGTTTCTCATAAAGTTAAAACAAAAACTTAACTGCATTGACCCAGCAGTCCCATCTGTACAGGTAAAGACCCAAAAGAAATGAAAACCTCTGCCCACAAAATGACTTGTCTGTGAACATTCTTAGAGCTTGGCTCCTAGGAGTTCCAAACTGGAAAAACCCAACTCAACAGGCAAATACACAAATTATGGTGTAATCAGAAATTGGCATACTATTCAGTGGGACAAAGGAGTGGAAATACTAATACGATGTTATTGATGAAGCTCAAAAACATTTTGCTGAGGGAAGAAAGCCAGATGCAAAAGAGAGCATATGGTACGATTCTATTTATATGAAGTTCTAGAATAAGCAAAATTAATCCATAATACAGAAATTAGATCACTGGTTTTCTGGAGTAGGAGGAAGGATGGTTGGCTAGGAGTGGGAATAAGATAATTGGGTGGTGGTATACACGTTCTGTGTCTTGATTGGGGTGTTTGTACAGTAGGTGTTAATGTTAGCTAAACCACAAACTTAAAACACGTGGATTTTTATTCATAGCTTGTATTTTTATAAAATTGATTTAAAAATACCTTAGAGTAGAATTAAGAGATACTTTGTTTCTGAGGAAGATGCAGTAACGAGCACCGGATTAACCCTCCTACCTGAAACAACAACAAAACTAAAAACAGAAACTATGTGAACACTGGACATCAGGCAGCGAAGGACAGGGACTGATCCCTGAGAAACAGAAAGGAAAGTGAATGAGCACCATGACTGCCCCAGCTCACTGGCTTGAAAGAGTTTTGGGACCATGGCATGAGGAGGAGGGACCCAGGTGGAGCCCTGTGATTTCTCGCAGTTGAGAAGACAAAGCTAAGAGTCTGCAGAAACCACGGTGGCTAGAGTATGCAGGACCGAGAATTGGAGAGGAGGACCTGCATAGAATGAGAACCCTGGAGATGAGCAGAAGGCCCCCCTCCACATGCAGCAGAGTTTACTTTTTAGTACCTGTCTGCGAGGAAACTACCTAAGACTAAAGGAAGAACACTGGATTGGATTACAAAGGATGGTATTCAGTGCTCACAGGGCCTGGAACACAGCCTGTTCCCACCAGCCAAATTGGAATAACTCATAATTCATGGGACATTGGGCAGAGTACTCAAAGGATTTGCCCAGTTAGTGAGGAGTAACTAGACCTAGATGGGGAAGGGCTCCAGACTAATCTAGCGAAACAGTAAAGCAAGACATGAAGGATCAGTGTGATCCAAGTAACTGTATCTCAGAACAAAGCACTAGAATATTTATAGGAATACAGAATATCTAACACCCAACAAGATAGAACTTACAATGGCTGGTGTTCAATCAAAGGTTACTAGGCATGCAAAGAAGCAGGAAAACATGACCCATAATAAGATTTAATCAATCAGTTGAAACCAACCCAGAACTCACACAGATGCTAGAATTAGCAAAAAGAACATTAAAAAGTCATTATAACTGTACTCTGTATGTTCAAAATGTTAAATAGAGACATGGAAGGTGCAAAAATATATAACATTAAAAAAAATCAAGATCCTAAGAATAAGTCTAATGAAAGATGTACAACACCTCTTCTACACAAAACTTTACTGAAGGAAATAAAAGAAGACCTCAATAAATGGAGGGATATATCATCATGGGTGGAAAAGCTCAAATTTATTAAGATGGCAAAAGACAGGTAGTATTAAGAGAAGTTTCTTTCCTTCATAAAGAGAAGAAAGGAAGAGAGGATGGGTCAGATGTAAGTTTGGTTTGATGGTGGGAAGCTGGGAATATTCTTGTGTAATTTCTAGTTTCTCTGAAGCAGAAAGCAGGTTCAACTGCTGATGGTAAGGGGATAGCTGGTAGAGTTGGATGTTTGAAGAGCATGGAGAAGACTCAAATGAGTCATTGCGGGGAACTGAGAGAGAGTGATAGGTTGTGTTGAGGTCTTATGTGAAGCTGGTGATGAGGGACCTGCACTGATGTCAGCCTGTCCTACCCATCCCTTCTCCAGCTAGGGAAGAAAGAGGCATTCGAGCTCATCTAGAGAGAGTTTGCTATCTGTGTAAAGAGATGGCAGAAAGTTTAGGTTACTGTCAAGAACTTCACCGAATGGATCACTGATGGATCATGAAATCTAAGTTAGATTAGGAGGAAAGGAGAGGCGTAACAGACGGGGAGAAAACGGAAAGGTCAATGGATTGGGCATTTCAGAGAGGTAAAAAAAAAAAAAAGTGCCTATCATGGGAGCAAGGAAGTCAGCTGTTAGAGGAGGTTATGGTCAGAAAGCAGAAAGCAGGAACTTATGATGAAGTTAGGGATGATAAACATTTGAGGTGTGGCAGGGATTGGGTAGCTGAAGCAGCATGGAGGAGATGGCCTTTGGAGATTAATATGTCAAGGAATTGCAAAGCTAGGGGTTGGCAGGGTCAACCAAGGGCTACCGGAGTCCCCCAGGAGGATGGTAGAATGGAGAGGAAGGCTGGCAGCCAGGAGCCAAAGTCTTCAGTTCAGGAGGTTGGCCAAAGACAACCCTAAGGAAGGGGAGAAGGCCACGTGCCCACCGGTACTGTCCCTGAAGAGATGGGATTTTTTGTGTAATTGACTTTTACAGCAGAATGAAGAAGTATTGGTCTAAATGTTAAGAGGAACAGAAAAGCAAGCGACTCCACCTTGAGGAGGGATCTGGAAGGACTGCAAGGGAAGCAAAACAGAAAGCTCAAGGGTGACCCAGGTTTCTATCTAAACAAGGAGGACAGTGTCCCTTTGAAAAGGTGGGGGGCATAAGAGCAGGAATTCCAGAGGGCACAGGGAAGGCTTGAAGAGGGAGGGAAGGCCAAGTTAGTGGCAAGGAGGTTCAGAGGAATGTGGGAACAACTGTGCACTGGGCGATAGGGATAGGGTGTTGGACATGTGCTTTCCTCTTTGGGCAGGCATTTGCTGGTCATCAGCAGAGGGAGCAGAGGCTTGGTGGTGAGGTCTCCTGATGGGGGAGGGTTCTCAGTCTGGGGCAATATCAGCCCTTGTGATTTGGGCTCACCCAGCCTGAGGTGTGCACCAGAAGCTTCGGTCTCTCCAGAGGGCAAACGGGGTGCTGGTCATTCCAGCGGTGTGGACAGTCCAGCTGAGGGTCGAGGTCTCAGTGCTGTCCAGCTGCAGTGGCTCCTTAGCCAAGGAGATGACCAGTCACTGTGGTTACTGCTTCCCACAGGTCATCATAGTGGGCAGAGCACAGGTGCATGGACCTGGCTGTCATCCTGGTTACATGCTTCTTGCAGATGTGATGTTCACCAGTGGGCTTCTCTTCTCCATGTTGGGGTTTTCTCACTCCTGAATCTGGATGGCCCCATCCATCTGTCACTTCTCTTGCAGGGCTGTCCTAAGAGCCAAGGAGAGAAATGGATGGGAAGAGACCTGTAAACTGAACACACCTTCCCAAACACGAGGTGTGCTCAGCATCAGCCAGATTGCAGCCTCCTTGAAGGAGACTGTTTCTGTGTGTTTGAAAAGCCTTCTTATTTGCACTCCGGACGCCTACTTGCTGGCTCCTCTCTCCAGGGCACCGTAGCTTTTCAGGACCCGAGTGGCACTTGAAGTGATAACCTAATTTCTCTAAGTCTGATTATCAGAAGAGTCGGGTTTGGATTCAGGGATAAAATATTAATCTGTTCAGAACTAGATCATTCCCTTTAAATTCTGCTTTAAAATAAATCTTGGTCTAAGTTAAGTTCTCTGCTTGCACCTTTGGAGCCTCCAAGCGTTTGCAGATTTTTGGCTTCTAAGTCTGGGAGTCTTTTGCTGTATCTGAAGGAGTCTTAATTCAGTGGGTGATGGCACTGTGCCTGCCAGGAGGTGTGCTGTTCCCAGAGCCCCACCTGACCTTGAATCCTATGCCATTCCTGATGAGCTGGCTTACAGAGACGTAACTGAGGAACTCCAGGGCCCAGCATGGAGGCCAACTGTATGCTTTTCCTGTCCCGCCATCAGTCATATGCATGTTAGCATCTGCTCTGTACCTAGCAGCGTGCCCTAGGCATATAATGGAGGGCTGGAACGTCAGAGAGGGCTCTCCCGGGGAAGCCAGGCTCAAGGTGGCCATTTGTAAGGAAAGACATTGAAGGAAGGACATTTGTAAGGATATAAAGAAAGAAGGGCATGTTCCAGATCCCGGCAAGTGGCGAGGAGAGCAGGGCCTGGTGCACACGTGTGTCCAGAGCTAGGGAGGCTGCCAGGGTGCTCTGTGCTGGCTCGCGTGCAGTGGGGCAGAAAATGGGTACGGAGCTGGGAAAGCCCAATGGGAGAGGCAGGGTTTTCTCTTTAACTGACGGGAGCTGTTGAGGTGTTTGAGAACAAGATGATGGAGTGGAGCCAGACCTGAAAGGCAAAGCTGGGGCCCTGCAAGGTGGCATGGAGTGAGGAGAGTCCTGGCTGGGGGGCTCTGACCGTGAGGTAGGTGTGAGGTGATGGGTGGGTGTGGTGGTGGAGATAAACAGGAAGGGCTTGATCAGAAGGCAGTTGCAGGGCCTCTGAGATGAGGAGGAGAGGTCTGTGGATTTGGTCGTCAACTCTGGGGTATGGATTGTGGGAGAGGGTTTTTCTTTATTCCTTGTAATTGTTCACTGAGCCACTAAAACAGGTGCCAAGCACTGTGGCTAGGTGCTTTATATAGTTATTTCTTTTTTTAATGTTTATTCTGAGAGAGAGAGAGTGAGCATGAGCAGGGGAGGGGATAGAGAGAGGGAGAGAGAGAATCCCAAGCAGGCTCTGCACTGTTAGCACAGAGCCTGACACAGGGCTCAGACTCATGAACCATGAGATTATGACCTAAGCTGAAATCAAAAGCTGGACACTCAACTGACTGAGCCACCCAGGCACCCGTATATAGTTAATTTCATTTAATCTTCTCTAGTACTTTAGTGACGTGCTCTTGCTTCAGGTTTACAGATGAAGAAAGCAGGGCTCAGAGAGGTCTTACCTTTCTGAAAGTCACACAGCTAGTAAGTAAGGAATTCCTGGTAAGCCAGGAATTAAGTCTCAAGCTTCTTGTCTCCAGAGCCCAAGCTGCTTTTCTCATCAGGTGGACCCTCTTTCTGTGCCAGGTGAGGAGGCACCGTGGGACCCTGTCTACCCAGGCTGGGTCTGTGCTGATATTTCCTGAGTGGCTGTATTCTTTATGTTCCGTCAGCATCTTTCTCCCCCCAAATTTATCACCCGAAGCAAAGTGGAAGAGTGGAAGACAGAGGCTTCAGAGACATTGGTTTCTTTTTCTTCTTAAAAGTGCTGGTGAACAAGTCTCATTGTAGCTCAAGTGGTCCTTTTGGATCCTTTACCAGGGATGGATCTCTCTGAATCCCCGAGTGTCCCTTGTAATATGCTGCTCATTCCCTTGCTCTCAACTAAGTGTGATGGTCCACAGAGGGCACCTCCCGCCCATGCTGCCCTCCAGCAAGGAACCCCTCCTGGGAGGGAGAGGCTCACTCTCTTTTGTGTGCTGCTCACCAGCCGGTTTGCCTTGGAGGTGGCCATGGGTGGGATGGGGCAGAAATTCCCACAGGCATTGCTTTGAGGACATCCCAACAGATGGGTTTGGTTCCAGCTTCTTCTCTGGGCCAGCGTTGCTTACCTGTGGTCAGACCCCACTGGCAGCAGGCGGGAACACAACGGCACTTCAGGCGGTAAAGCCAGGCCCATAAAACAGCAAACTGTGTTGGTGCCTAAGTAGGACATGCCCTGGGGTCGCTGCTACCTGCAAACGTGTTTATGTTTTAATGGTTCTGCCACCCTCCTGAGTCAGACTTCAGGAACACATTTTCCTTATTTTTCTTTAAAAACTGGAATCTGACAAGTCTAGCAAGAAGTTTCTCAAGTGACTTGTTAAGTGGCAGTATTTGAAGCCTGTCATGGAACATAGGACGTCAGCTTGGCTCATCTGATTGGGAATGATGTATTTCATTCAGAGAAAGTGATAAGAGATGAGAGAACCCATGTTTTTGAAGAATGCCTCTTAAAACACGTTTTCTGCAAAACAGATTGAAACAAGAAATCTGTAACTTTCAGCATGCAACCTGCATGGGAAATTTTCTGCCGGAAGCACTAGAATGTCTTTGGTAGCCATGGAAACTAACTCTTCAAAGAGAAAGCAGTTCTTCTGTCCTCCGACAAGGAGATGCAGTGAAAAAAAGAAAGTGTATTTCATTCTAAGATGCCAGATACACTTTATTTCCCTGGAGGACTTTTTAAGACTTTACAGGACTCTGACTGTCTTCATTTCTATTTGTTTTTTAATGGGTACAATTTTAGGTGATACAATGTTACGTGGGCATTTGTGATCAGATACATCCAATGCAGAGCCCACAATCCATGTCTTTGACGTGATGGTTATTAATGTAAGACCTGAGTCTATAAAACTGTTTATTAAAATTTAGCCTCTTCATACTGAGCAGTGGCCAACGATTTTGACAAGGGATTGATATACAAGGATAAGAAAGACACGGCCCCTTCTTCACAGAGCTTATAGTCTAATGTGTAAAAGAAAATATTAAATAATAACTGCAGTGCTGTGAAATAAATTCTACACAAGTGAGCCTCTTATCCAGGAGACTCTAAGGACATAAGAGAAATGTCCTTCCAGGCTGATCCAGCAAGTGGGTGAGCATTAGGAAGAGCAGTCAAGGTTAACATAGGGAACAGCACACACACAGCTGTAAGATCTCTGTGCCTCGGAGGAAAGGAGTGAATTTCAGGATGGCTGGAGCACAGAGTTTAAGGAACAGAGTTTAGAGAGGGCCAGGAGAGAGAAAAAGCCAGACAGATCATGCATTAGTTCATTCCCTCCCTGTCCCTGTCCCTTGTTCAGTGCCATACGTACCCAGTCCCCAAGGTTTGGTATGTGTAGGTCTGCTCAGCTGCTCTTCACAGCAGATAACCTTGTCATTAAAAGCTAAGGGGAAAAAAAAGTTAGGAAACGCCTGCTTTGAAAATGGTTCATCTTCTCAAACTATGGACATTTTCTATTTAAAGCATTTTCGTAGACTTTTATGTCAATAAAAGCAGTCAAGGACATGAAAAGGGGAGCATTGGTTTGAGGAAAAATCTCTTAAGACACCCAAACCTTTGTGAACAGAAAAGTTAGGAGGCACTGACACCCTTTACAGAGAGTCACCGTGGGGATTATTTTCAGGAACGAGTTCCCAAAGAATGGTCATAATGTGGTTTGATGGAAAAGCGATTGTTAAGATACTTTCCTCCAACATATTCTCTGTGTAAACAAAATTCCTCCATTTTCTCTTGTCCCTCTTATCAGCCTGTGGGTCCCCCGCTTCTTGGAGGCCTATGCCTCACTTGCCATTGAAGGACACGGTTGCAGGTTACATTCCCCCCGCCCCCGCCTTGCCCTGTGACCTCTGCAAAGGAACAGGTCTTAAGGATGGCATCCCAAAGCCCACCTCTGGCATTCTGGCCACTCCTCTCATGCAAAGAGAGCCTCCTTGGGCTAATGCCGGGCCTTTTGTGGTTGAGGGAAACTGGAACAAAGCCAAGGATTTTGATGAACTTTGAGCTGGAACCCCTGCCGCTCATTTAAATTTTTTTATGGTGAGGCTCCATAGCTTAGGGGTTAGAGCACTAGTCTTGTAAATTTTTTAATGGTGAAACACCATACATTGTTGATTCTTTTTTTTTTTTTTACATAACACCTCAATTCCTCGAACAGAAACTGAATTTACATGCTTTCCAAAGAATTAGATTTAAACATAAAAATATTTTTTGAACCAAACTACTTTTTCATTCTGTTCCATTTCCTTTATGTCTATGTAGGGGAAATGATTTAGGTCTAAGGAAGACTGGCCTCCACTGATAAAAACTTGGTTGCTTCTTCAGCTCCCCCCTATTCTGCCTTTTTAAGAATGCTGCTTGTGCGTATGTGTGAATTTCCGAGTCCTCTCTTTTCACTGGAAATCTGAGCCCCAGTGGCTCTGTTGGCTTTGCTCACCGGAGGTTTTTACACTTGTTTGTGCTGGTTCTCTCTCTGTGCACAAATTTCAAAGTGTTTGTCTAAATTTTATTTGTGTTGGTCTGGTTAAACAAATAGCGTTACAACCCAAGAAAAAACCCTATCTCTAAATCAACATGATTTCCAGTGGCCCATTTATTTTATGGGGCATTTGAGAAATAACAAATTCCAGAACAAATTGTGCAGTGGCTGTCACGTGTGACCTGAGCTGCCATACGAGTGCAATGGCTTGCTTCAGGCTAAGTGCTGTCTCCCCAGTGGTGTTGACCGAGCCAGGGCTCCCAGAGCGCAGGTTGTCAGGGCCTGTAAATCCTGGCAATGTCAGGGTTTGGGAGCTCTCTGCAGTGTGGGGCATGTGCATAGGGACTCTTGGGGTGGGGGTGACTGGCTGGCAGATTGTCTCCCTGAGCAGAGAAGGACAAGATGTGGGGGGAAGTGTACTATCATCTTTGCTAAGCCTGAGTTGGGGCTCTGGAGGAAAATCAGAATGCCGGGGGTAAGTGGTGCATTCTGTCTTGACCCACCCCTCCTGATCCTAACCAATGAGTGTCCAGTCTACACAACTCCTATGCCAGGAGGCAGTGGGATCAGGATGCCTGTGGAAAGAGCACTTACTTTGGAGCCTGGTTATCCTGTTTACTGAGTGTATGATCCAGGGGCAGTAACGCTACCTTGTTGAACTGCAACTTTGGCTTTTGTGAGTTGGGAGTGGTAATCCTTGTCCCACACCGAGGTAGTGAGGAGCCCATGGGACAGCATGTAAAGACACTTTAAAGACCCCAAATAGAAATCCAAATACACAAGAGGTTTGTTTCTGTTATTACTACAAAGGGGCCATGACCCGAACAGGCTGTCCTACAGGAAACTGAGGCAGCACCCCCAGCTGTGCAGGCTCAGATTGTTGGTTGACAGGTGGGACCCTGGGCTGGTGCAGTTACAGGTACAGGACCGTGGATTCGAGTTGTGCCTGTCTCAGAGCCTTCTACTTGTTCTTTTCCTTCTCTTCCCCACCTGCAGGGCTTTGCTGGAGCCCCATGTGAGTGTCCCGGGGGGTGTGGCTGCACCATCCCTCTGCAGCCAGAACCCCACTCACCCCTTGCTCTGATTCCCTCAGCCCTCAGGCTTCTTGGTAATGATGCCAACAGACTTCTTGGCTGCCAGGACTAAGAGAGAGCACCAGGCTGCTGCCATGGGAGGAGAGCAGAAAATGAGGAAGGGGTCACTTCTCAGCAGTGAGGGGTCCTGCTTTCCCTTTGAGCCACAGAGGAGGCCAGGAGGGTCTAGCCTCAGCCATGGTTGGACACAGTACAGGGCGGTGTGTTGCAAGTGCTGGCCTGGGTGAGAAGAGGGGATGTCGTGTGGGGTTGGGGAAACACAGCGGCAGGATCTGTACCACACCTGGGGACTCCAGCTTTCCTGCTTTGGTGCTGGTCCTCGACCAAAGTCTCCATCTCCATGCACCCCCTCCAGAAGTTGCTGCTTTCCATGCTGCACATTTCGTCTTTGGTGCACTTGGACTATTAGAGGTTTCTGCCTTTATATTGCACTGAAATCACTCTTCTTCCACTTTGACCCACTCCCAGGAGCACACAGGGGGCCTGCTTCCTCTACTCCATGGCAGCCTTCTGGAGATTGAGGACCAGGAATGGGGCTCTTCTGTAGTGTCTCATCTCTATCTACCTTCCTGTTCATCTTTCCTCTGCCCCCTGCCCACCTGCCTACCTGCCTTTGTTTCCTGAACGCATGGGCGTGGAATGTTCCCATGGCAGGAAGTGGGGGCATCACCTGGCCCTGGAGGAAGGTTCATGTTAGCAAAGAAGATGACACTGGGTGGGGCAGACCCAGGGGACCAGCATGAGGGAGGAGAGGTAAAGATGACCACAGTGTGGGGATGGCTGGGGGTTAGCAATGACAGCCCTCACAGGTGCTTTTCCAAATAGTCCATGAAAGTTGGGAATTTTATCAGAACATGTTACTTTTGATTCACATTGTTATTGCTGTCCAACCTACCCCATCACTCAGTGTTTACTGATTACCTCTGGCCTCAGCACCATTTTCTTATTTTGATCTCATCTTTACATAGAACTCCTATAAAACAAAGCTGATAAGGACTCTTCTCCTATCAGATTTCTGTTGGTTCCCCATTGCTTTCAGGAAGGTAATCCTAATCCTCCCAAAATAGTTTGGGATTTAAGCTCCCCCCCCACCCCACTGACCCAAAGCTGTTTCTTTGTCCTTATCCATTCATACTGCTACCCTCTTCTTTCTCTGCCTCCCATGTGGCCCACGTGGAGGTCCTTGGAAGGGCCGATTCAGGAGCTAGGTGGGCTTGTCTGACGAACCTGAGCCTCTGTTACCTCGGTTTCTGTGTAATGAGGGTAATAACAGCCCCACCATCACCACTGACCGTCTGCCATGAGGATGGGCTTAAGGCATTGGCCTGGGCTCTGTCAGGGATACCTCGCTGAGGAGGCCGGCTGGGATTGGACTGGTCTCTGTCAGGGATACCTCTCTGAGGAGGCCAGCTGGGATTGGACACACACACACCTCCGTGTCTTGGTGTTCACTGAGTAGAGTGCTCTGATGATTCAGAGGGCAGAACTCTTTGAATGGGTAGCCAGGTAAATCTGGGTCTTGATAGGTAAGCTGGAATTCAAAGATGGGAAAAGGCTTCTTAGGTGGATGGAGTTCTGTGGACAGAGGCTCAGAGAGTTAAGGAATTGAGAAGAGTGTAGGCAAAATACAGAGGTATGTTTATAAGGTGAGGAAATGGAGCTGAAATAGTCTATGGGAAAAGGCTGAAAGGCGCCAAGTGCCAGGCTAAAGCACTTGACCTTGGAGTGTTGAGGGCAGTGTTGAGGAACCCTGAGGCTTCCTGAGCAGGACACCATCAGGATGAAGCCAGGGTCTGCAGTGGTATCCTGAAGTCAAGGGGAAGGTGAACCCCCGTGAAACGCTCTGGCTACAGCTTGTTCCAGCTGCCTTGGTCGGTGAGGTGTGTGTAGACTGGCCAGCATAAGATGCTTGGTGGTCATGATGTCCAGCTGGCAGGGAGATTCCTCACTGAGAAATTGCTCCTTACAAAGGACATAGACCTGGAGGGAAGATTCTCCAGCAGTGTGGAGACAGAAATTCCACCCCATGAGGCCTGTAAATGGGAAGGGAAAATGACAGGCTGATGGTGAAAGCTGCTCCAGATGGTATGTCTGAGCGTGGACACACTCATTTCATGCTTCTGGGAGATTCCAGGAATCATGGGCTTTCTATCCTGATGCATTCTGGCCTCTTCAGGAGTAGGGCTCATTTCATATGCTTTGTACCTGTATGACTACTGGAAGGGGGACATCATGAAAGAGACAGAGATGCGGAATGGAAAACATAAGAAATGTACAACATTGTCCATTCCCAAAGGATCCTACAATCTAGCTGGTGAGCGGAAATGAAAATATAACATAAATTTGCATTTGGTTACTATGGTTACATTTTTCCAAACACTTGAAAATTTTTTCTCTTTGGAAATAATTTCAAACTACAGAAAAGTTACAAGAATAACATAGTGAACAGTCCATGTACCCTTCACTTGATGCTTATTAATATTGTATCTCATTTGCTTTTGCCTTTTTTTTTGCACTTTGAAGAAAAATTTGAGCATAGTTGACATACAATGTTACGTTAGTTTCAAGTGTACAGCGTAGTGATTTGACAAGTTTATACATTATGCTGTACTCGCCCCAAGTGTAGCTACCATCTGTCACCATACATGCTAGTACGGTATCATTGACTATATTCCCTGTGCTGTACCTTATATTTCCGCAACGTATTCATTCCATAACTAGAAGCCTGTATCTCCCGCTGCCCTTCACCCATGTTGCCCATCCCCCTTTGTCCTCTCCTCTGGCAACCATCTTGTTTTTTCATTTATCTGTCTATAAGACGTGTGGACTGATTTTTTTTCTTAAAATATAATACTTTATTCCTATTTCATCATTTTCTATCCTAGATTTAGCCAGTGAGAGATACTTCTCTGGCTCCTGTGCCCTTATCGTGTTTTTCTTTTGCTTTTAATTAAAAAAAAAATTTTTTTTTTAGCATGTCCTTATTTGTTTCATCCTGTACCTACTCTACCCTAGCCCTGGAATCAGCCATTTTACCAAGACTCTTGGTTTCTTTTTTTTTTTTTTTTAATTTTTTTTAACGTTTATTTATTTTTGAGAAACAGAGAGAGACAGAGAATGAGCAAGGGAGGAACAGAGAGAGAGGGGGAGACACAGAATCTGAAGCAGGCTCCAGGCTCTGAGCTGTCAGCACAGAGCCTGACGCAGGGCTCGAACCCACGAACCATGAGATCATGGCCTGAGCCGAAGTCAGTTGCTTAACCTACTGAGCCACCCAGGCGCCCCAACTCTTGGTTTCTTTTAATAGACATGTATTAGAGACCAAAGTCTGGGGGCCACGTGTGCTCATAACAACTGGACTGCCTTTGTTTCCATATTCTTTCAACAGAACTGGGAAATGTATGCATTTACATGCACATACACATACTTACATTCATACATATACATCTTGTAGAAATCACGAATTCACATCAACACCTCTAATTCCAGTCCATCCCCAGAGGGTTCTTTCTAGTCTTCCTTTCTTCCATGTTTCTGTGTCCCTCCTTCCACAGTGAGGACCCTGGCTCCCAGGAACACGGACACATTTACTCAGTTGTTAAGTCCTGTAATAAATCCGAAATGATTCCAGCATTGTTTTGTCCATAGCACTACAAAACACAAAACTCCTGCAAAGAGTTTAGCATTTACTTGCGGTTCTTCCCTCACTCAATCCTGCCCAAGGCTGAGAGCATATAGTCAAGGGATCCTAAGCTATCCGAGATAGTTTTGTCTTTCTCTTCTTTATCGTTGTGGTATTTGTTTGAAATACAACCAGATTCATTCGTCTCAATTCACTTCCACTTTAGGGTTATTTCCCCACCACCCCATCCTTTTTGATTTAATTGAAAAATTGTGATGTGTAGAACATTAATGTGGTTCCAAAAGTGAAAACTATAGAGAAAGATATACTTAACAGTATCCCTCCTGCTTTGTCCCCTCCCTTCTATTTGTCCCCATTCTGCAGTTTCTGCTTTATCCTTTGGATACACCCTGAGGTAATATGCATGTTTCCTTATTTCCCCCTTTTTCATACATAAAGGGTAGAATGCCAGGTGCCTCTTTGTTGAAGCCTTTCTTATATCTTTTTTTTCCTTTTGATCGAATGCACCATAAATAGAATTCTGATTTGGAACAAGTAGGCTTCTGTCACATGTTGAGTTGTTAGATTTCTAGGCACTTGTAAAAAGTCCGATGGTTTTGGGGCACCAGGGTGACTTAGACAGTTAAGCGTCCAACTTTGGCTCAGGTCATGATCTCACAGTTCATTTCGTGACTTTGAGCCCCCCGTCAGGCTCTGCACTGACCGCTCAAAGCCTGGAGCCTGCTTTGGATTCTGTCTCTGTCTCTGTCTCTCTCTTTCTCAAAAATAGTAAACATTAAAAAAAAGTCAGATTGTTTCTACCAATAACTTTGTTAAATCAACTTTTGTAGTAGTGATTATTGCTTAGTCCCTTAGTAATGGCTTCTAAAATGATGAATTCTCATGCAAAATGGAAAACTTTTTTTCTTCATCTACTGAGGCTGATACAAAATTCGGTGGACTTGGGTGGGAATATTCTAGAATGGAAGGATTGTTGAGATGGGAATGGGTTATTTTCAACTGAGCAGAGAGGGGTACAGGATTGATGAGGTACTGGCTGGCCCATTGGGGTCACTCTGAGCCTATGATTTCATGCGTTGTTCTCTGCTTCTCTTAGTTCCTCTGGGATCATGTAGTTTAGAGCCCACTCAGAGATGTTTGCAGTTTTCCTCCCTTTGGTATTTGAGAAAGCTCCTCTGATTGCCTTTTTAATGCCCAGATTCAGCAGCTAAATATTATATCTTTGAACTTCACATTTGCCCAATGCTTTGTGATTTCCACAGTATTGTCTTAATCTCCGTGAAACAGTAGAACAAGTATTGTGTCTATATTGCAGCTGAGAAAACCCAAGCTCCGAAGAGACAAGTGATAGAGCTGGGACTAGAACCCAGGTCTTCAGACTGAGAGCCCAGTGTGGTCTAGGTCCATCACAAAGACCCCTCCTCCCACCCCCTTCCTTCAGCCTGTCTTAGAGCCCACAGGAGGAGATTTATGCTTGCAAATCTCAGTTCTGTCCAAATCAGCAAATGTTACATGTCTGTTGAGTATTAGACCATTCAGAACTGTCTAAAAGCAGTTCAGAGGGTTTACATCAACAACTTTATTACCTGAACTTGTGTAATAGCAACTATTACTTAAAATAAATGGGCCATAAGCCTGGCAATGGTTTTTATTCTCAGAAATTTTACTCATAGTAGGATTTTATCTATGCATGTGTTCCTGTGTCTCAACAACCAAGAATGTACAACAGTGATAGAGCTTGTTAGAGAGTTATTTTTTTTGTATTTCTAATGCAAAAAAACACTTCATAAAATATGATATTAAAGCAAAATCCTCTTTTATAAAGCCCTTAAATTTTTCTGGTAACTCTTTTGCTATCTTTGTAATCTTTTTCAAGAACTCAGATAGGATATGACTCTAGGAATAAGAATACCCTGTTTGTATTATAACCGTGTAAATTTCACACTTCAAGTTCAGAATCAAAACACAAAGATTTGTGCTTACTTTTGGCAGACTATACAAATGAGGCCCACCCGGTTGTTCTTTACAATGTATTTAAGAAAAGGGACATGTTGACATGTAAGCCTCCAGGGCCCCCACTTCATTCTCCAGGGATGGACATTATGGATTGGGTGTGACTTCTTCAAAATTCATATTGACTTGGTGAACCTCCCCAAAACTGAGTTATGCATGTCTTGTGTCTCAGGAGGCCTGGGAGGCCTAGAAGCCCCAAATCGTTCTGAGGGTCTGGTTTGCATGAACAGCAAGACGCCGCCTGTGATGGCCCTTCCTACATGAGACAGGAAGGGATTCTCCCTTGCAGGAAAGGCCCCTGAGTGGAGTGCAGAAAGCATCTGAGTCTTAATCAGCTTTGGCTCACCCTGCGAACCCTCTGAGGTCAGCTCCCCTGCGGGATGGGCCCAGCATGCCCTATAGCCCTGCCCTCTCCTCATTTTTTAGAGGGGGAAGGTGGGGATGGATCAGCCGTGACAGAGCCAAGGACAGGTTCTGGGGCATTCGGGAGGTGAGTGACTGGGGAGCAATGAGGGTCATCCTTTTTTACTAGGCAGAGGGTAGTGCCTTAGTAAGGACTCCAGTTTTTAACTTGAAGCATCAGTGTCGCTGAGCGTTCAAGTACCTGTTAGTCCCTTTTATAGCCCAGGGTGGAGGGCGAGAGGGAAGAGAGACAAGAGGGGTTGGCTTTATGAAGGCAGGTCATTTCCCTCTTTGTCGGTTGTCTGGGTTGGGGTGAAGAGGTCCCTGACAGGGAGACGTGGGGACTTCGGGCTGGCAGGACGGCAGACGGAAGGCAGAGGTAACCTCCATCAGAATCCAGGGCCATGTGCGCAGAAGCTGTGCTGAATCTCATCCGCTTTTTTAGCAGCTTTTTAATCGTGCTTACGAAATCCATAACTCGTGTAACTTGGCTCCTGTAAGCATTCGCGGTTGGAAATGCAGATGGTTCCTTGTACATGAAAATTGGGTAATCATCCACCTGACTCCCAGGCTTGCCTGAACACATGTGGGATTCTATGTGTATGCGTGGATGTAGGACTGCAGACGCGAAAGGTGGAGTAAACAACGAGCAGTTGGGAACATTTACACGTCTGCCAAAGCCTTTCCAGGGCAGGTGTTCCCATAAATGGGCAACAAATTGTACTGCCTCTTCATCTCCTGCAGGGAAGACTTTTGGGGAAAGATCATGGCAAGAAGGGAGGGTTATGAACAACAATAGCATTTCACCAGTGCTCTGTTTCCTGCGTGGGAAGGGAGAACCAGGCCATGAGGGTGAGCCCCCTCCTGGCTCTTAGTTTGGACACAAGGGTCAGGAATGCTACCTTTGGCTGAAAATACTGAAGAAACCCTAAACTTGGTGCGTACCCTCTTTGACCACAGCTTAGTCCTCCCGGGTCCTTTCTCTTTGAAGTGTGACGCCAGCTTCCACTGGCATCTGGGGACATTCTGGGGGAGGTGGGGGACCTCTGAGTTCAAGCTAATGGCGGGGGGTGTCAGGAGACCCGCCATGACAGCACATGGTGATTTTGGCCTGGGCTCCTTGGGATTGTTCATTTTCTGAGACAGCGCATGTGTGTTGATGTGGTCTCTGCAGCTCTGACACCCACAGTCTTGCTTAGGAAGACACCGTCCTGTGTCCTGTCCACATGTGTGGCCTCTGTTGCTGTGCTTGTGTGGCTGTTACTCAGTGCTGTGTGTCCTGCCACAAGACTGTTGTGCAGCAGGACAGATGGCGCACCGTGCAGGTCCCTAGGGATGTCCTGACATGTGCTTGTTCTCTCCGCCTCCCTCAGAGAATTCTCAAAGGAAAGAGAGAAGGCTAAAGCCCGGGGAGATTTCCAGAAGCTCCGGGAGAAGCAGCAGCTAGAGGAGGATCTAAAGGGCTACTTGGATTGGATCACCCAAGCAGAGGACATCGATCCTGAGAACGAGGAAGAAGGAGGAGAGGAAAGCAAACGCAACAGTATGTAGCACCTTCCTACTCCTGACCAGAGAGAGCTTGTGTGTGACTCACACCCCCGCCAGGCAGAGAGACGTCTCTCCCCCTGGCCCGGCCTGCGGTCACGTACCCTGTCGGCTGCCCATCAGAGAGGACGGTGTGCTCTTCCCGCCTCTAAGATTCTGCCGGAGGCTCGGGTTTTAGAGTTGTACCTGGTCACGTGGTTTTAAGGCAGAGGAGGGTCAGCCACACTCACCCACGGGGAATTCGGGAAGCCCCTTCTGTGTGGGCAGCAGCCGTGGAAAGACACACGTTGACCCTGCAGCACAGGACACAAAGCCACGGCTCCTTCCTTCCCTTCAGAGGGAGCTGTGTTACTGGACAAGAACTTGAAGAGCAGGGTCCCTCTCCAGCCTCGTGTGGCCTGAAGTGGCCCCCACCTGAGCTCTACATGTGGGTGGGGTGGGGGGGGCGCAGATGCTTAGCCCATCAGGGGCTGGGAAGAAAGCAGCTGACCCATCTGGGCAGCATTAGGTGGCGTGGGAGTCAGCATAGCCGCTTGGAGCCCACTCGCCTGGTCGTCCACCCTGGTACCAGGCACCGCGGGCACTTTCTGCAGCAGGAAGGCCCGACACCCAGCAAAGCCTGGCGTTAATTGTCATTGTCACCCAAGGTGTCTCTTTCACCACCTGCTTTCCTCACGGATGTGCCCTTACGCTTCCTGGGCCATCTGTGCCTCAGGTAAAAGCAGAGATTGACATTCAGCAGTGGATTTGACTGAGACGCTTGGACTTTGAAGTCTAGAATAGTTGATGGTAAAGACCAAGAACATGTCTCAAAGGTGTGCGTCCCTCGAGAGGCCTGGGAACCAAGGCGGAAGGAGATGGCTGAGCGAGCCCCCTTGGGCAGGGGCCCTGAGACGGCGTGCATTCACGCCTTCACTCAGCAAGGCGGGTGCTGGGTGTGCGGTCATCAGCAGTTTTCTTCTTCTGGGGGAGGGTAGGCCTGTGCTCACCAAGGTGCGGCACCAGGGGACAGAGGTGCAGATTGCGAGGGGTGGCAAGCTGGGTGCAGGGTGCCGAGGGGGACGATGGCTGGTTGCAGGGCTCCAGCACGGAGCTGTGAGGCATTGGCCCTGAGCCTGGAAGGATGGACGGGTCTGAGGTGTGCCAGTGTCAGGAGAAACATCCTAAGCCACGGCAGAGGTATGAGGAGGACACTGAGGTTGTTTGTTCCTTTGGCCGGAGCACAGAGGGTATGCAGGGGAGGCAGGGAGAGGCTGGGTGAGGGAGGGCTTGTGCTGCCTCTGTGCATATGGAGGCTAAGTGGCCCACGGCTGACTGAGGTGGCCTTCGGCTGCTTCCAGCTGGGGACTCTGGGTCCGTGCTTCCATGGGGAGTGAGGCCTTCCTGCTGTCACAGTTGCAGATGATTGACTTAGTCCTGTGTGCTCCTGGGGGGCCGGCGGGGTGCAGGCCGCTCCTCTCCCCTCCCTGCCGCTTCCCAGTGTCATTGGTGCCGCTCCCTCGAAGAGGAGGCTAGGGACTCAGTGGCTGAGCATCAGGAGGCTGCCGGAGGATTTCTAGAGCTGACTTTGTGTGCTGACTCTGAGATGGGAGTTCACAAGGGGACTTTCGTCCCAGTTCCAAACTTGGTGCTGTCCTTTAGGTGACCGGGTGTAAGAAGGGTGTCTGCGTGTCTTCAAGGCATTTGAGCCTGAACTCGTGGTCTCCTCGCAGCCTCTGCACCTCCCGTGTGGCCGGCAATGAGTCACACTTGCAGCCTGGGGGATGCCTGCCTCGCGTTTCCCCTCTTCCTTTCCAGACTCCGTCTTTGGTGCTGACCTGGGAAGGTCTGCCAGCCCTTCCCTCCCTGTCCTGATGTGACATGTCATGTGTGAGCCGACACAAGTGTGCCTTCTCCTGAGTGAGAGCCTTCCTCGGCTAGTTTAGCTGTGCCTGATGGGGGGTGGGGGGCCGCGTGAGCTTGTCATCTCTTCGTTGCCCCAGCTTCCTCGCCCCTGTTAGCGCTGCTAGCAGCAGCTGTGGTGGGACCGCGCTTGTGGCCCGTGGCTAGAGGAGTGGGTGTTTTCACCGGACTCAAGGCGATGGCTTCTGCTAGTCCTGAGAGACCACTCTGTCTTAGCCCAGTCCTTCCTGTGTCCTGCCAGTGTGTGTAAAGGACCTGGCCACGTGATGACAAAATCAGTTCCTCTGCCTTTGGAAACCTAGCTGAGGAGGGAAGACAGAGGGGGCGGTGCCTCAGCTTAAAACAGAACAGGCAAGCTAGCAATGTGATCAGGGGCCAGCAGTCTTCTGTGGGAGCCCCGTAAGGCACAGTGAAGCAGCCCTGGGAGGAATGCAAGGGAGGCTCCCGAGAAGAGGTGGTGTTCCTGCTGAGCTCAAGGGAGGAACAGCCTGTGGCTTCGAAAAGTGGCAGAGAGGAGGGTACCTCTTAGGCTAGGGAAATCGCACAAACAAGGTACAGACGGTTATAAATGTTCCAAACCCTTAAGTGCATTGCTTAGTAGTATAATCAAGGAAAGAAATAACCCACCTTTAAAAGTGGTAGATCTTCAGAGTTCACTCTGTAACCAGGACTCCCAACCCCACAAAGCTGAGCCGTATCTCTGGAATGTCAGCTCTGTGGTTTCTGCCGTGCACAGTGCCGTGTGACTCAGCCTGGGTAACCAGCTTGACCTTGGATACTGAAGAGCACACCCTTCTGTGGGAGTACTCCACCAGGTGCTGGGGTTTCCTGTGGAGTGAGGCTCTGATTTCCCGAGTCACCAGATGCCCGGAGCCTTGATGATTAGGGTCTGAAATAAATACAGGGGCGCCTGGGTGGCTCAGTCAGTTAAGTGTCTGACTTCGGCTCAGGTCATGATCTCATGAGTTCAAGCCCCGCATCAGGCTCTGGGCTGATAGCTCAGATCCTGGAGCCTGCTTCAGATTCTGTGTCTCCCTCCCTCTCTGCCCTCCCCTGCTTGCGCTCTCGAGCTCTCTCTCTGTCTCTCTGTCTCTCTCAAAAATAAACATACATTAAAGAAAAAAAAAGACATAAATCCCAGGCTTTGGGAGCCATGTAGAGATTTAACTGACTTAAGACAAGAGCCCCAAGTCTCCTCCCAGCAAGGAAGTGGGCCTCCCTGAATACATTCCCAGCAGCCCAGAACTTTTGGAGAAGGAAAGCTTCTGAGGTTTCTCAGGGACACCCCGTGGTGGCCATCCATTTTCTTCTTGTCACAGCCAGAAACCACAGGGGAAGGGGGTTTCCATGAGGCCTGCATCATCCCCCTCGTCAGCCGACGATGGTTGATTTACCACCTGCACACGCCAGGTCTGATCTCTGTCACCTGTTGGCAGGCAGTGCAGGTGGGCATTGCCGGTGCCAGCGTGCTCCCTGGGTGTGTAAGATCCATGCCCGCATAGTTAGCACCCCAGCCCTGCTCCTGCATTTTCTTTGGGAAAGGGGGTGGGACATTCCCTAGGGGTCCTTGCCTTATTCACACTGCCTTGGGACGTGTATGCCACTGACTGCCCTTTTTCAGCTGGGTCCTGGATGGTATCGGGACAGATTCCTTGCAGACATGGGGGGATTAAGTGACAGTGTGACAGGAAACCCTTGCTAAGCCTCACCCTGTACAAGCAAAGGGGGTATCAGAAGCCATTAATAAGAGGTCATGAGACTTTGGAGGCAGAGGCTAGACAGCATGTAGATGCCCCTTCTCTGGAATGGGCTATGACTGAGAATTTGGACTTGAGTGCTAGGCACACTACCCAGTGTCTCCAAGCCCCCATTTTCCTGTCTGCGAGGAGGGGGTAAAGATATTTGCCCATGGAATCCTCTTGCACCATTGGTAGGAATGCAAATTGGTGCAGCTGCTCTGGAAAACAGCGTGGAGGTTCCTCAAAAAATTAAAAATAGATCTATCCTATGACCCAGCAATAGCACTGCTAGGAATTTACCCAAGGGATACAGGAGTGCTGATGCATAGGGGCACTTGTACCCCAGTGTTTATAGCAGCGCTTTCAACAATAGCCAAATTATGGAAAGAGCCTAAATGTCCATCCACTGATGAATGGATAAAGAACCTGTGGTTTATATATACAATGGAATACTACTTGGCAATGAGAAAGAATGAAATCCTGCCATTTGCAGCAATGTGGATAGAACTGGAGGGTACTATGTTGAATGAAATAAGTCAGTCAGAGAAAGACATATCATGTTTTCACTCATATGTGGAACTTGAGAAACCTAACAGAAGACTATGGGGGAAGGTAAGGGGGAAAAATAGTTACAAACAGAGAGGGAAGGAGGCAAACCATAAGAGATTCTTAAATATAGAGAAAAAACTAGGGGTTGGTGGGGGTTGGGGGAGAGAGGAAGGTGGGTGATGGGCAGGGAGGAGGGCACTTGTTGGAATGAGCACTGGGTGTTGTATGTAAGACAATTGGACAATATGTTACATTTAAAAAAAGGTGTTTGCCCATGGGATTGTCATGAGGGTTAGATGGTCAGTAACTAGTAAGGGTCACTATTGCCATAAGTGTACTTACTACTACTGTTGTCATCAGACTGCAGTAAAACTTGACCTACACAGAATTATTCTTGCAGATTCTACAGGACCTCTGAACAACCTCAGGCTAAGGACCCCCTTTAGGAACACATCCCTGTACTTTCCTGTTCAGAGACTATACGGTTCTAAAGTATTGGTGGGAGGCAAACCTATTGACTCAGTCACGTTTGAGATACGGAAGCACGGCTTTCTGGTTCAACGTCCATTTGTGGTTGGTTGATGCTTGCTGTTGGAGAGCAGATGTCAAATCAAGTGCTTAGAGCTGCGTACACATTATCTTTTCTCTCTAATCTAAATGTCACTGTCTGCGTCTGTGGTACCCAACTCTGGCTGTACATGACAGTCACCTGGGGAGTGCAGACACATCCTGATAACATCACTCCACGCCCACGAAGACTAGTTTGTCTGTGGCGGGACCCAGGCATGATTTTATCTGCTGGTCCCTGGAGGTTCCCATGTGAAGCCAGGGTTGGGAGCTCTGGAATGCTATCACACTGAATGTCACACTGTTCTAGGCTTTCACTTGAAAGAAGACAGGAGAAGCAGTCGGTCCGTAACTGGACTCTCTGGTGGCTGTGGTGACTGGTAATTCTAGCTTTGTGCATTCATGGAATATCTAAAACGTCCATTCTATAAATTTGCTATTAGGAAGCTGGTGTTACATGGTTAATTGAATAGACAAAATTCCCTTGGAAGTTAGTTCCTAAGCATTTGGGATATTTTCAAGGATAATTTATTTAACTTTTTGCTGAGCTTCAAGTTTCTTAAGAAACCCTGCCAAATCTCAAAGTGATTTTTTAGACGTATGCAGCTGCTTCTGAGTTAACAATGGCGTTTTTCTAGGGCCATTAAAATCTGGAAGCCTAAATTCTATTTTAAACTCTTCTTATTGTCCGTGATTAGTCTTTTTTTTTTAAAGAAGAAAACAAAAAGGCATTAAAAATAATGAAATCATTTTAAAGGGAGCTCATTCTAAAATTCTGGCCAGAAAAGCAGGGCAGTTTCACTGTGGAAACTATTAATGATCAATAGTCTCTGTAAGTGGGAGTACATGATGCCCACAAGGAGCTCTCCTCTTCCTCAGAGGTCCTAGAGGCTGCCCCTGCCCCTCCCATCGGGACTCTGCCCCTGCCCAGCAGGTGTCTGCATGGAAGGTTGCCACAGCAGATGCCTCCCCTGTGCCACTTGGATGTCTTTTGCTCTTATGTTTGATTTGGGGGTTGGGCAGGAAACCAGGAAGGGCATAGCTGTTTGCAAGCACACAGCATGGAAATGTGTGGGTCCTGTTTCAAAGCCTGTGTCTTCAAAATATGACTTAGAAAACTGCTTTCGTCACAATTAAACTACTTCAGGGCGCGAGTTCAAAATGGAAAATGTTCATTTAAAAGCTTTGTAAAGCAAACAGCTGTAGTTAGAGGTACGTGTGACAAACCTGCTTCGGGAGGGTTGCCCTCTCCAGAGAGGTTGTTGGAAGTGCTTTTGACCAGGAGAGCCGACTGGGGTGGGCCCAGCGCTGGGGTCTTCTGGAAGACCCCCCTCCACTTAGGGTACTGCGGGGGGCAGATGGCTGCCCCGGGTAGGTCTCACAGGAGCTGGCGGGAGACAGACACAGGGATGGTCGCCCCAGTGTGGACATGAGGAATAGCCAAGTGTAGAGTCCAAGTCAGGGTTGTGTTTGTTTTTAATATGTTTTAATTACAAAAGTAATATATGCTCATTGCCAAGAATCAACGTGTAGAAAGTATGACGGAACCAGGCTGGGCAGTTGGGGGCCTGTGCTTCCCTCACCTGGGCCTGTAAGAACGTACAGGTTTTCACAGACAGCCCACACTCAGGTCCCCATCAGCTCACGTGGCTCAGCTCGCCTTTTGTACTGAACCATGAGTCATAAACATCTTTATGTGTTTTTTAAAACCACATTTTAGCTGTTTTCAATAAATTGTCATTATAAAGCTGCTACAATGAACTGTATACTCTCTAGCACCTGGACCTCTATAGCAGGTGTCAGAGGCATGTCTTTATGCATCCTTTGTGTGATTGTCTGGTAAATGTCTTCCTCTAACACGAGGAGACTGTGAGCTCCTTGGGGGTAGGTACAGGGTCTGTTCCTGTTCTCCACCGTGTGGCTGGAACCTGGCGTGGTCCTTGTCACACGTATGAGCTCCCAATGATTGTTTGTTCGATGAAAGAACACAGAATGATAACACCTCACATTTATCAAGTGCTTCCTAAATGTCAGACACTGTTCTCAGGCCATGGGTGTACTCGTCCATTATTCCTCACAGCACCGTGGGAGGCAAGAACTTGACAGGTGAGGAAGTTGAAGCACAAAGAGGTTAAGTACCTTCCCAGGGTCGCATGCTTGTCAAGTGGACAAGCTGGGATTTGAACTCAGGTTCTGCTCGTTTTCACATGAGCCACCGTGAATCCGCACAAATGCATGCACATGGATGTTCACTTTCTTGTGGGAGAGAGTACCAGAAAGGGATTTGCTGGGTCCCAGACGATGCCCATTTTAGAAATGTGTCATGCCCGGCGGTCCTCATGCACATCACCGTGTTATGGGTGCCCATTTCTCCATGTCCTTACCCACTCAGGATTCCTTCTGCTTCCCCCCGCTGCCCCTGCAGCCCTCTTCCTTGAGCGTGTGGCCTCTACCCTGAAGACTAGCCTACTTGCAGTCATAGCATATCCCAGAGCCCAAAGGAGCTGGAGACCCTACATTCATTTTTCTTGTGACCTAGTGGCCACAGGGGAGTTATACTCATAATGGCTGACCACGCCTTGCCAACACTTATATTTACTGCGTTTACTGTTTACCGTTTACTAACATAAGCAAAGACTTACCAAATCAGGTAACCTGTCCTTGGTCTTCCAGCCAGGAAGTGGTGGGGCTGAGGGTAGACCTGGCCTGTCTAAGTCCAGAGCCCACTATCAAACCCCCATGTGTCCTGACCCACAGGGCGATACGGGCTGGACCTGCCCACCCAGGACCCCTAACTGCTGCCAAGTGCCCTCTCCTAGCGCCCTTCTTAGCAGGGAGGCCAAACCCTAGGAAGCTTCGTCTCTGATGGGCTAGTTGGTTGTTTATTTAGGACAGGTTCCTAGGGTCAGGCATTTGGTATCCTAGCTATGGAAAACACACTTCCCCTCTACTGGTCAGACCCCGAACGATAGATGTCCACGTGAGGAAGACAGTTCGGGATTCGCGGATGTGGCCGCCTCTCGGGTCCTCTGGGCCCCGTTTCCCTTGCTCCTGCTGCTCTCTGCTGCCCTCTACTGAATCGTAATGACATTGCCTGTGTTCCACCTGAAGGAGTCACGGTGGCCGACCTGCTAAAAGAGGATAAGAAGAAAAGGAAGTTTTGCGGCTTTCGTCAACGCAGGGCTAAAGATCACGGTAAATGGCTGAGGTTGAACTTCCCCTCAGGAGACTCCTGTCCTGAGGCTTCTGGTGCTTTCTCCTTGCACATAGGCCTGGTGTGAAGTGCATGTGCCCGTGTGGTGTGTTTATAAGATGCCTATGTTTGAACTGCTTGATTTCTTTGAACCTCGGTCATGTTGTTTTCTTCTTGCCTTTACCCCAAATGTGTGGTTTGGCCAAGACAGCATTGCAGTTTCCTTTCTGTTTGAACTATACCTTTTAAAGAAGCAGTCAAACCCCCTTGGAACATTTAATTCACCACGAATGTTCTTACACTGGAAGACAGACTTCTTAAACACGTTTCCCCAGTGAGGCTTTTTCATCTAAACTGTTTAGAAATTCCAATGATGTTATTTGATTGATTTTTATTTTCCAGGTTACATTTTTCAAACGGCCTGCTGGTTTTCCACCCTCTGGTTGGTTTGTCCAGGACATGCTAAAACTAGTAGTTCCAGTTTCCAGAATGAAGTTAAAAATCTATTCCTAGGATGCAAAGATTTGGGGGCACTTGCCTTTGCCAGTTGGAATGAGGAAAGGGCTCGTGTGGGGCACAGTTAATTTCCAAGCTATGCTTTAAAAAAGAAATGCTAGGCTGGGTGTTGTATGTAAGTGATGAACCACGGGAATCTACCCCCAAAACTGAGAGCACACCTTACATACCGTATGTAAGCCAATTTGACAATAAATTACATTTTAAAAATAATAAATTTTAAAAATCTTTAAAAAAAAGTAAAAAAAAAAAAAAAGAATGCTAGGGGCGCCTGGGTGGTGCTCGACTCTTGGTTTCGGCTCAGGTCATGATCTCGCGGTTTGTGGGTTCAAGCCCCACATCGGGCTCTGTGCTGATGGTGCAGAGCCTGCCTGGGATTCTCTCTCTCTCTCTGCCCCTCCCCTGCTCGTGCTGTCTTTCTCTCTCAAAATAAATTAATTAATTTTTAAAAAAGAATGCTAAACATAGACCCTTATCAGAAACCCTGGGGTCAGAGGCAGGGCCGTCCGCATGTAGGGCAGTTAGGCAGACAACTCATGTCGTGTCCTGCCTGCCAGGTCACCACTATAGTCTTAAAGTGTCGTTAAGCTTTGCCTGTGCATATCACACAGTCCAGCTAGTTACTGCCACTGAGATGGGCCTTGGTCAGACTCTGGAGGAAGAGTCTATTTGACTGTAAATAGGGACACAAAGCCAACTGCCAAGGCAGCAGAGGGGACACATTACATTGTATGTTTGGCTGTAGCCTGTCCCATCATGGGAATGCTGAGCTTGTAGATTGTAGGACCCAGACTTGAACAAGACACGGGCAGACTGACTAAAGGCTTTTAGCATCTACGGTCATCAGAAGACTTGAAAGTGGACAGGAGTGGAGAGTGTCAGACATAAGGTCCTTGCGCTCCGGAGAGCACACTGTGGCCCCGAGAGGAGAAAGAGCCTTGTGTGGGGGTAGGCCAGTTAGGGACAGAGCTGGGGCTGGCTCACATTCGGTTAGTATTTGCAGAGGTTTGCAAAGAAGACCCGGCCTTGATGCAGCTCCTGGAGGCCTCTGCAGAAGAGTGGGCTTCAATTAAGTGGGAAATATTGTCACTGACATAAGAAAACTGAGGACCACAGCCCTGGGCACATCACCATGAGAAGAGAAGTGTTCTGTCCCCAGAAGAGAAGAGACCTCTCGTGGGGTATGCAGGTACCCAGCCTCCTGACGGGGGCTCAGGTCTTGGGATTTTTCCAGGATGTTTTGTTAGCTTTCTGAGGTATACAGGGAGAGGAAGAAGCCTCGTATTTTTAGGAAACGTTGTATTTTGAGTGGGGGAGGTCTTTTATTGACCAAAACACCCCACAATCCTAAAAAAGACCCCTGATGATGCTGTTGGGGTGAGGGCCCTTGTGTGGATGCCGTGCTCCCCCTGTCATCAGTCATACAGAAATAATTATTGTCAGGGCATCATTCCTGCTTTAGACACAGAAACCTTGGTCTGGCCTTGACCCACATTCCCCAAGAAGAGTCTGGCTTCTTTACAGCAATCAGAGTCTGTTACCCTGTGACAGCTAAGCGTGTCCCTACGAGCAAGCACAGGCAAATTCCTTCAGGGGACGTCATGGCACTGCTCGTGCTTGTCATGAAAATAAGATAAAAAACCACAAGATCTTGACTTTGGATCCCCTATCCCTGAAGAAGGCAGCCATGACTGCCACCATTCCGTTGTCCAACCTCATTCTTCCACCCTTTGAAAGGAAAGAGTGAGAAGTTTTAGGTTGCTTAGGCTTGGAGGCCAATGCTGAAAGGCATCCGTGAGTGTACAAGAGAGCCTGTCCTGTGGAGAACAGAGGACCATGGCTCCAAGAAGCCCAGGACATCTGTGAAGGACACGTGGTGTGCCAGGCTTTTGGAGAAGGCTGGGGAGCTCTGGGCTCAGCTGGCATGGGTCCTGGGTCTCCTGTGGCTGGCTGAGGCCTCTCGGGGTCTGCTCCCTGCCCCAGGGGCTCTGCCTGGAGGTGGCTTGCGATCACTTCTCCCGGGCAGGCTGCCGGACTCCTGGTGGCCCTTCTGAGAAGTGGTGGGCAGGTGCTTCACAATACTGCTCATTCCCTGCTGTCCTCACCAAGCTGGGGGAGTGCAAAGGAAACTCCCTCAGTGCTGGCGGTAAAACCAGACAGCCTGTGGGTGTTTCGTCTCTTCAGCAGTTCAAGCAGGTCAGAGGTAAATGGGTCTTAGAGATGATATCACTCAACAACTCATTTTATAGATTAGCTGACTAAGCCCAGGGAGGAAAAGGGAAGGGAACTTGTCCCCACGTTACCAGTGACAAAGACCCAGCTTCTCTGACATTTTTGTGTGTGCATCTTTTGACCTAAGTAGGCTCCATCACTGAAGGAAGTATGTTGGAGATTTTGCTATACCTGCTAATGGGGAACATAGCTGTGGGGCTGCCTGCTTGAACCCACACACAGCCTCATTCACCGTGTGTGTGTGTGTGTGTGTGTGTGTGTGTGCGCGCACGTGTGTTGGATTCTCTCTGAATTCACAAGTCAGGCAGATTTGGTTGAGAACTATGTTCTTGGCAGTGAGTGTAAACAGAGGAGTGTTTACATGTTGGTGGAAATGCTAGTTAGTTGTGCTGGGCTGAACAGCGGTGTACTTCCCTGGCTTATTTTGTGCGGCATTGCCCATAGTGGCATCTAGATCTTAGAAGCAGGGCGGGTTCACAGAGAGTACTCCTAGCAGGGCCCCGCCTGGGAAGGTCAGGCCGGCTTTTGTCCGCAGAGCCGGGCCCACTGGGCTGCTGTCTGGCGTCACCTCCTCACCAGCAGCCGTCCTCAGGGCCTTTTCTCAGTCCACCCACGTGTAAGCCTCAGCGCCTGCCCTGGAGGTCTCCTCCTGATCCTGTAGCCCAGAATAGCTTACGGAGCGTTGGCCCTGAGCTCCCCTAGATCTCCAGCGGGCAGACTGCAGTGCAAGTCAGCATCCTGTTCTAGACGGGCTCACCCGGATGCCTGGTTTCACCCGGATTCTGGAAATAGCTTAAAAAAATTTTTTTTTAATGTTTGTTTATTTTTGGGAGTGGCGGAGGGGCAGAGAGAGAGGGAGACACAGAATCTGAAGCAGGCTCCAGGCTCTGAGCTGTCAGCACGGAGCCCGACACAGGGCCCGAACTCACGAACCGCGAGATCATGACCTGAGCCGAAGTCGGACGCTTAATCGACGGAACCACCCAGGCTCCCCGGGAAATAGTTTTAAAACTTATATTTAAAAAAGTGAAAACTTGCTCAGCAGAGCTCTCAAATTCCCTGGAATGTGTGAGGGGAAAGGATTTACAGCTTCTCTGCATGCAGATGGCCCCCTTGGCCTACTTCTTCCGGCAGATCACATGGTGGGATCTGAGGGGTGTCTCCGCCTGCATCCCTAACGAGGCCGAGCCACTTGTCAGCAATGACTGTTAAATCTGTACTGAAGGGGACAGCGTGGTCACCCTGAACGGGGCAGCCATTTAGGGTAAAGGCATGTCTTCCAGTGGTTTTCCCATGGATTTGCTTACGTGGATTTTCGTTAAGTCCCAGTAGTCACCATAGCCGCTTGATCCTTGTTCTCTCTCTCCTTGCTGGGGTGGTCTCCTGGAGGTGGCCTGGCTGTAGGCCAGGTTTCTAGGGGTTAACTGAGGTCATCGGGAAAACAAACCAAGGCTGCTGGATAATAGGCTTACTTGGCTTTTGGAACTTTTAGTGTGTGGCATTTTAAGGATAAACCAACATATACCAACATATACCAGTATGTTTAAGTATATGAAATGTAATTTTAAAGGATATGCATACATATCAACATACATCAATAACGCACACGTGTCCCGGCATATTGAAGCCCATACCGTAAGCACAGGGGGTGTGGCCGGGTGGGAGGCAGGAGGGCTTTCTCACGCAGGCCTGTGTGTCCCAAGGCAGATTGGTCAGGTCTCTTATCTTTGAAACTACAGAGCTGCTTCATGTAATCTCTGAGGCCCCTTCCAGTTCTAACAGCCTGTGATCCTCCTGTCTTGATTTTAAAAACATAGATAAAGTCCCACTGGGCCTGAGTGAAGTAAAACTCGGACCAATTTTTTTTTTTAATTTTTTTTTTCAACGTTTATTTATTTTTGGGACAGAGAGAGACAGAGCATGAACGGGCGAGGGGCAGAGAGAGAGGGAGACACAGAATTGGAAACAGGCTCCAGGCTCTGAGCCATCAGCCCAGAGCCCGACGCGGGGCTCGAACTCACGGACCGCGAGATCGTGACCTGGCTGAAGTCTGACGCTTAACCGACTGTGCCACCCAGGCGCCCCTTGGACCAATTTTTTAACATTAAAACAATGAGTGCCTCGTACAAGTGGAGGGTGAAATGCTTTTGCCCACTGGGCCTGCGTTCTCTGTACTTTGGGGAAAGGAAATGCTACCCTGTGATAGGGAGGGAGGGGCTGGGGCACGTAGAAAGGCTGCCGGGCCCCATCAGAGCCTGGTTCCTCTGCTCAGATGCAGGGACTGGATCACAGTCCATTTCTGGGGTCAAACGAGTCACTGATTATAGCATAGTCACCGTCCTCTTCTTTGCCTCCCCTTCGCCGCCTCCTCAGCCCTGGTTGATGTCATTCTGGCTTAAGTTATTTATTATGGGTCTGTGGCTCTCTAGATGTCAAACAATAATGATAGAAAAGTTGCTATGTCTACATCAGGCTAAGCTAGGCAGAAAAGCTGCAAACCAAGAGTGATAGCCAAAACTGACGAGGAGCCTGGAAGATTGTTCAGACTGGATGTCTCTGTGCCATACTGGAAGTGGTCAGGGCAAAGGGACCCTGGATTTGGGCCATGAGGGGAGTGTCACTTTGCTTCCAGGGGACTCTGGGAGAGCCTTCTTGAGATGATAGTTACCATGTGTGAGCCTCACCGATTGCCCAACACTCTGGACCCACATAGGATGACCCAGGACTGTGAGAAAAACATACAGTGTGTTTTATCTCACTTAATTCTGCCAACAGCCTTGTGAGGTGGGTACTTTCCATTTCACAGATGGGAACATAGAGCCTTGGAGACTTCGACCAGATCGGTGCGGTTAAATTTAGATCTGGTTGACCGGAGAGCCTGCTCTTAGCCACCGTCCCACCCTACCTGAAGGATGGAGTCTGCCTGGAGGGCAGGGAAACTTCTCTCCATCTGTGCAGCCAGCCCTGACACTGTGCCACATAATTAACCTCTCTTCGTTTCTGTCTAGGGAGTTCGCCTGTATTTCTTATCTTTCTCCCCACTTGGTTCCCACATCCAGAGAGTAACTAGTACATTTAATTCACTGGTAACTGGCACAGAGCCAGAAATGCAAAATGCCCCCCTGCATTTACCAAAGCCAATACATAATTTATCTGTTTCCATCAGTATTTAAAAAACGAAGCTCCGGGAATGCAACGCAGCAACTGTATTGACAGCATCATGGGACATGGCCCTAGAAGAGTGAGAAGCCACAAAGATTTAGCCTGTTCAGAAGTTTGCTCTTTTGGAAATAGTAATAACAGTTACAGTATGATTAATAGTAGAACCGTGAAGTGTTAACCTGTTAGAGATGGAAGTCACCCTCAAGAGTGTGGAGAGTTAGTAACACCACTTCCCAGATGGGACATTAAAGCCTGCAGAGAGGTGGGACTCTGTCCAGCTAACTGGGGCCTGTGGACGACGCCCCGCCCCATGCCCCGTGTCATCCTGCTCTCAACTTCTGTCCCCTTAGTTAGTAGTGACAGTAACTACCAAGAAAAAGCATTGCACAGAGACGACTCACGGTCACGTTTGTAGGAGTCACCCACTGTGATGTTCTTTGTCACTGAAGACAAGGGTGACCTATGGGAGGAACACATTAACAGTGAACTTCATTGCACTTTACAGTGTTTTCGTCTTTCTCCTCAAGTCAGAGCACAGATCAGTCATGGAGAAGAAAATTGCAGGAACAGCTCGTGTGTGTGTGTTTATGGAGCTTTTGTTAAAGGCTTATCTGCGGTTGGATTATGTGGGGTTTTTTATTTTTGTCTTTTTTTTTTTTTTTGAGTGGAGTAGTAAAAAAGTGAATGAAAGCCTGTAGTTGGTTTCTTTTGACTTAATTGAGGAAGAAAAAAGGTTTATTCTGAGAGAATATCTGTAGTGCGATGTCGGTCTGTAATTTTTGCTCATTTTGCTTTCGATACTTTTGCCTAAATGCTCCTGGACACGGCTATGGGACTTAGGTGTCCACAGATGGAAAAGAATTCCCTTCGGCAGGAAAGATGTGTCTCGGCTCTCTGGGAGCCCAGCCCTTGTCCGAGCAGGGCCCACAGACACACGGCCACACCATGGCACTTGCTGACCCGGCTCCTTTGCCCTCTGCGCCTGGGCCGGCCTAAGAGCCTCTGCCAGGGCCCTGCAGCACCACTGCCCATTTTTGCAGATCAAACCGGAGGCATCCTTGCTAAGAAAAGCCATGTCGGCAGAGCCCACAGGGGGAAGGCCTTCCCGTTGCTACCATCAGGTCTATAAAAGACGGTCACTACAGTTCAAAATTAGGCATCAGGGTAAAGAAGCACACGTGGTTGGGCGGTTCTCCCACATTTCCATCTTTCAGTGAACCCCTCTCCTAACCCAGGACAGAATTCATCATTCCTTCCTGTGTGTTTCCAGGACTCCTTGCACGGAACCCTGAGGCGGCTCTCTTCTGAGTTAATTGGCATCCATTGGTTTTCCAAGGCAGGTGCAGCGCTGTGTCCCTCTTTATGCCCTGCATCTCCTTCCTGGCCTAGCTCCAACACATGCCTGTGATGCTATAGGGTTGAGTCAGGTGGATGAGAAATAATGCCCGTGTGCCAGATGGTGGGTCCCGGGACCTCCCAGCATCCCTCGGTGCCTTTCTACCTTCCCTCTACTTCCTCTGCTCAGGATCCAGCTGTAGAGGAGTGACACGTGTCCAGAGACCCCGGTGACCCTGAGACCACAGTCAGCTTTGCCCTCTGGTCACTGGTTGGGAGCAAACCTTCTACCTGTCAGACTATATGCTTTCTGTGTGCTCTGGTTCTGGCCACTTTGGTGAGAACCTTCTGCGTATTGGCCGCACTGGTTCGGTGGAATGTAGACATCAGATAAATTAGTCAATAATGAGTAGCGTTCTGAAATTTTTAAAAAGATTTTGTGCTTGGTATCTTCATGTACTCCTGCATCCGATACGTCTGCTCCTTCAGTATATTTAAAATAAGAATTCACGTATGAAGTGTTGGTCTAGATTTTCTAGAGAGCGGCAGTTGAGGCAAACAGAGATGTCACTGTAACTGAGTTGTTTTGGTGGCCTCACGCACTGCATTCCTGGAAGTCAAGAGAATACACTGGTGTGAGGCCCAGAGTTCCTCCCCTAGGCTGAATTTCCTCCCGATGGGGAGGAGGGGTGCCCTATGGGCTTTCTTTGCAGAACGGCAGATCAGGTCCTGGGAGCAAAGGGTCCCTGCCATGGAGGTGCCTGACCTCTCACCCTCCCCCCCCCTCCTCCCAGACTCCCAGGGGGCCTGCCTGGTGGTGGCGGCGATCTGCATCCAGCCAACGCCGGGGCACGTAGAGCCACCAACGTGCCCGTCTAAAGTGTTGTCTTCTCCCCGCAGCCAGCATGCCGACCAGCGAGACAGAGTCTGTGAACACGGAGAACGTAAGTGGTGGAGGCGAGAACCAAGGCGGCTGTGGGAGTCTCTGGTGAGTGTGGATGCCGCTGGCCCTCCTGCCCCCTCCTGTCTTCTTGGAGGGTCACGTGTGGGAGAAGGCACCCCAGATTTCAGTGGAGCCCCGGGGCCATAGCCTCAGGTGCACGAGGGGTGGGTGGGCTCACCCTGGACCCCTTGGTCTCCCCTCCCATCCCAGGCCCCCAGACCCCCGGCGTTTCACATGCCTCTTCCCCCAGAGCAGCCCGTCCTGCTGAGGCAGAGCCTGCTGCGGGGCGTGCCAGGTAACCCGGCAATTCCACTGTTCCACTAGGTGCTGGTGGAAGCGAAGAGGCACGGCCAAGGCTGGGCCCTCTGGGTGTCGGCGGTGGGGGTAACAGGCCTGATTCTCCTCCCTGTCTGCTGTTGGCATCCGTGCCTTGACGAAGCGCTTGTATGGCAGAGCGGCTGACAGAATGCACTGCATATTTAAGTTTTCCTTCACTGGCGGGTTCTCTGCGGCCTCGTACACGGGGCTGGACACTGAGAGCCCACTTTCCTTTGCTCACGGCACCTGTTTTTGGAGCCCTGCACCACCCTCTCCTAATAGTGGAGGGCGCCACCACATTCACCGCTGTTGGCTTCTGTCTAGATAACCTGATCCCTGGTGGGGACCAGCAGTGTGCAATGTGCAGAGTGCTGCCTACTCTGGGGAGCCCATGCGATTTTATTTCATTTGCTTTCTGCTGGTACCCTTTAGGTCTTATCTCTGTAAAGTAGAGGCGGTGTTTTTAAGAAAATTTGATCTTCTTGCAGAGATTCGTAAAAATAATGTGTTTTGGGCAGAATGCTCAGCAATTTAAGAAGTGCGTCTGCCTCCGTTGTCTTGCTCCACCCTCTCTACAACATTGTAAAGTAGGCGGGGGGATGGGTTCATTATCCTCATTTTACAGATGAGAACACTGAGGCTCAAAAAGTTGTGCTGCTTGCCCGAGCCCATGCAGTTAGTGGATAGCAGAGCCAGGACTCCTAATCCAGTGCTTCTCTGGCTGTAGTAGCAGCACAGTGTGGCTGAGTTGCAAGCAGCGGAGTGGGTGGGCTGACTTCAGTCTGGGGAAGTGGGGTCAGGGGAGAAGGACCTCCACCGGCATCAATGGCCTGTGACAGGGCTGCACAGGGCAGCCGGCTAAGAGTCTTCTGCCTGGGCCCCGGTGGGTGTCAGCCTGGCCTGCATGGCCCCGGCAGACCTCGCCTCCTGCTCTGCTCTCACCCCTGCTGGCTCACTGGGGAAGCTGGGGATGCTGAGCCCAGGCTTCTGTGCATGGCTTTTCCATCTCTTAGCTGAAGTGATGGGGAGAAAATGCTCAAACCTTCCTAATCGAAATCGTATTCTTTCTTTCTTTCAGCCAAGCCATCTCAAAATCCAAGCTCAGGTCAGTATCTTCTGTTTTTTTCTTAAGCCTGTGTGCTGGTGTTTTACTTTCTAACTTCTCAACTCTACATGGAGTTGCTCTAGACTTGGTTTTTACTCTGTGGGCTAGAACGTTCATATTGAAGATCGATCTGCCCAGTAAGTATCAAACACCTGCCGTGGAGAGCAGCAGAGTAGGTGCTGAAGATCTTGCCCCAAGACAAACTGACAGGACGTAACAATGAACAATTTCTTGTCACCAATCAACCCTTCGTACTCCTGCCCAGAGTCTGTCCTTAAAGAGGGATTCTTCTTGTCTCGTTTCTGCTTACAGGTTTTTTATGGAGGGGGGTTCAAGAGGTCTTCTGAGGTGCTAGTGATGTTGTGTGCCTTGCTCTGGATGCAGGCTACATGTTTTGTTGGTAATAACACATTGAACCATATACCTATGATTTGTATACTTTTCCATATAAATGCTATTTTTCAATTAAAAACAACATTTTACTACAAAAATTGTCTTGAAGTGGACATATGAATGTAAAACCTAAAACTGTAAACATTCTAAAAGAAAACACAGGAGAAAAATCTTTGTGACCCTGGGTCAGGCACAGGTTTCTTAGAGACGAAACCCAAAACACTGGCCATATGAGAAGATAAGCTCCAGACCGGAAGAAAAAACATTTGCAAAACATTTGATAAAGGACTAGTATCCAGTATATGAGAAGAATAATACATAAATATGGTGTGAATAATTGGAAAACTATAAAAAAGAGTTAGTATATTTTAACAGGTATGTCACCAAAGAGAGGTGGATGGCAAAGAAGCACATGACATGACCATTGGTCACGAGGAAAATGCAAATTAAAATCACGGTGAGACATCACTATACACCTATTAGAAAATTTTTTACACCTACAGATCAAATTTTAAAATCTGACAATACCAAGTGCTGACAAGGATGCAGATCGGTGGGGATTCCCATATGTTCCTACAGGTTGAAAGACACGACCCTTTTGAAAACAAGTTGACAGCTGCTTGGAAAGTTAAACATCTATTTACTGTATGACCCAGCAATTCCACTTCCGAGGTATTTATATAAAATGAAGATCAATGCCTGCATGAAAAATGTTTACATTAAGAGTTTACAGCAACTTTATATGTAATCGCTATAAACTGTAAATAACTCCAGCGTCCGTCAGATGGCAAATGGGTAGACAAATCGTAGTTCGCGCATATGACAGAATAACGCTCAGCAATAAGAAGGAAAAAACTGCCGATAGATACAACACAAACGAATCCGGAACGTATTTTTGCTACGTGAAAGAAGCAAGTCTCAAAAAGCTCTATATTGTGTGATTCTATTTATTGGACATTCTGGATGAGACAAAACAATAGGGACAAAAAACAGTTTTCAGGGGCTGAGGTGAGGAGGGTGGGTTAACTGTCACAAAGGGCCGTGAGGGAAGTTCTTTGGGTGATGGAAATCTTCTACCTCTTGACTGTGGTGGTGGTTACAAACCCTCTTCCTAAATGTTAATAGTTACCACATATCTATCGTATCTCAATAAACTGGACTTAAAAAAGAACAATTAAAGGCCCCTCCCTGACTCCCTGTTGCCAGAGGGCGTATTCATTCCTTCATAATTTGGCCCCCAGCTCGCTCTCTGGCCTGATCCTCGGACACCGCCCCCTTATTCCCCACTCTGTGGCGGTAACTGGACTGCTCTCAGTTTTCAACATGCGGTTTCTTCCCACCTCAGTCCCCTTGGCCATGTGGTCGCCTGGGGTGGAATGCCCTCCCGTCTGCCCCCTGGTGAACCCTTACTCTGTTATCCAGAGCCCGCCCAAATCTCAGCTTTTCAGAGAAGCCTTTCCTGCCTCACGCAGAGAGCATTTGCTGCTCCTGTCTCTCCGCCTGTACTCGGGACCCTGAGAGAAGCGCTTAGTGGGGATTTATAATTGTTATTTGCCCCAACCTTGCGTTCTTTTCAAGGTCAGAGGCCGCAGGATGAGCCACCTTCTTCACCTCCATATACCCAGTGTCTGGAGCCCCATGAGGGGCAAATTGAGAAATGCTGCAGGACTTCAGGGGATGGGAGAGTGAAGCCTCCAAGACCTCATGATGAGATGCTTGTGACTTGTCACTACAGCATAAACAGAACCACCAACTCTGGTTCTTTTTCGGATCACCTTGGTTGTGTGTACTGAATTATGTATCTCAGGAGAAACCCAGCCTCAAGGGGACAGTCTTTAGTGGGATTTTTCTACACTGGTCATCATGTTTCCAGCCACTGTTACCATGGAAACCGCATAGCAGGAGCAAGAACAAAATGCACTTTGCTTGTGCCAGGCCTTGTTGAAGAGTCAGCGTGGTTCTTTCTTTGCTCGGTCCCTGGGTTACGGTGTTTTTAGCATAGCAACGCCGCTGAGTCAGCCAGCGCTGCAGCTTGGACCCAGCCTGGAGATTCCTCTGACTCAGGCCCCCAGAGGAGGTGCCCACAGCCCCCGTCAGTGAACACAGCCTGCACAGGGCTGACATCGCCACTTGGCTGGCCTTTTTTCTGGGACCCACCTCACCAATCCATCCTGTGGCAGGGAATGTTTTCCACGGGGAGAAGAGGCTAAGGGAGGGGATCCTTTCCCTAACGACACACTAGAACTGAAAGTCGGTAGAGGACATGCTACTTGTCTGTCTGGCTCAGCTCATCTTATTTGTATGAAAACATGATTCAATATTGGCTCTTCTTCTAAAGGTATATTTTGAGCATCGCTAGTTAGCAAGGGCACCTGATGACTCAGGATGAAGACTCATGTCCTACTCAGCTTCGACAAGTCTGCCAGGCTCCGGAGGAACCTCCCAGATTTAAGAAAGGACCTAAAGTTTCCCTAAAAGGAAAACTGGGTTTGGAGCACTTTGCTGCCTGAGAAATTCTGTACAACGGTTAAGATGCTGCAAGAGATGTGTATGATCAGCCAGACGGCTCTCTGCACCCATAGTGTGAACAGACCCGTGTACCATATGGTGGGAACTGCATATATGTGTGCGGGCTCGGTTTTGCATCTGCATATGAATCTATGAATATCTACATTCTTCTCACTAGTTTGAGGATTGCTTAGGGCAGATTACGGAGTTATCTAAAACCATAGGAAGGAAACTGATAGCGTGATCAGGTCAAGATACTATTTTAAAAGTTGTATTTTAAGACCAACGCAATTAGTATGATGAGTTCTGTTAATTTCTGTGTCCTTTGTTCTCATCTTTCCTTCCTGCACCCCGTGACCTGGATCTCCAGAGTTAAAGACAGCTTATGTCCTTATAACGTCTGTTGGACGTTCAGATGCTTTGTCTGCCATTCAGGGAGTAACTTTTGCTTCTCTTGCAGCCGCCGCTGGCGCCGCTGGAACCGATTCAATCGCAGGAGATGTAGGGCTGCTGTGAAGTCTGTCACATTTTACTGGCTGGTTATTGTCCTGGTGTTTCTCAACACCTTAACCATTTCCTCCGAGCACTACAACCAGCCTGATTGGTTGACGCAGATTCAAGGTACGAGCAGAGGCTGTTCTCTTTTTATTCTGACTCTGAATTAGGGACTCCTGAGGCTGTCCGCGTAGTCTTATCAATGTGTGACGTCGGGACATTCCTGGAGGGCACTAGCTTGGAAGACAGTGGAACCATCCAGAGAGAGGCTGCACCCAGAGCAGCGGGGGCGTAGTCCTTGTCACGTGGTCAGTGGAAGCACCTTGGGGCTGATTGACGCCCAAGCCTCTCATTGTCTTAAACCTGTGGCAACCTAGGATCAAGGAATCTTGCAGTTGAGAGGGACTTCGTCTCCCTTCTCCCTGACCCTACCGGAAGCTTTATTTTCCTGTATGGTATTCTTGGCAAGTGGTTATTGCCACTTGATAGACAACTGCTTCTTCTATCATTGGCACCTAAGCAAGGCCAGATTGCCCCTCCGTGACTGATGGAGACGAGAAATATAATATGCTGGTCTAAATGCAGAATCATAGGCTTTTAGGGCTAGAAAGCATCAGAGATTGTGTGGGAAACTGCTCCTCCCCATTTTATAGCCTGGGAAACTGAGCCCAGAGAAGTCAAGGGGCTGCTCCAGAGTCCCATGTCTAGGTGGTAGCAGAAGCAGGACTTGAACCCAGGAGACAGACCATAAATATTGACACTACATTTCTGTAACAGGCGCCACAGCAAAGACAGGGCAAAGTGCTGGGGCATTTCCAGCAGAGACTGGTGGGGTGGGAGGAGGGAAAACGAGTCTGAGCCAGTCCCACGATGAGACCCCGAGCACGTGCGCCCCTCTGTCTTTCCAGATATCGCTAACAAAGTCCTCCTGGCTCTGTTCACCTGCGAGATGCTGGTAAAAATGTACAGCTTGGGTCTCCAGGCGTATTTCGTCTCTCTTTTTAATCGGTTTGACTGCTTCGTGGTATGTGGTGGAATTACTGAAACCATCCTGGTGGAGCTGGAAATCATGTCTCCCCTGGGGATCTCTGTGTTTCGGTGTGTGCGCCTCTTAAGGATTTTCAAGGTGACCAGGTAAGGATGCGTGTATCTCGCTGCAGGTGTTTTCTGGCCGGGGGCTGGCGACCAGCCACATCCCGGTCCAGCGATGTCTGCGGTGTCCTGCGGGCGTTCTGGGCTCACACCCCCATCTTGACTTCTAGGCACTGGACTTCCCTGAGCAACTTGGTGGCCTCCTTGTTAAACTCCATGAAGTCCATTGCTTCGCTGTTGCTTCTGCTTTTTCTCTTCATCATCATCTTTTCCTTGCTTGGGATGCAGCTGTTTGGTGGCAAGTTTAATTTTGACGAAACGCAGACCAAGCGGAGCACCTTTGACAATTTCCCTCAAGCCCTCCTGACGGTATTCCAGGTGAGCCCTCGCGAGGAGCCCGTGTGAGCCGCCAGCTTGTCAGTCCACAACTCAGGAAGATGGGATGATTCTGCCGTGGTTAGCGACCTCTGCCCCAGTAATGCTCTGACAAATCTGGCACCACGAAAGCCATTTTTTTCGCACTTGACTCCGGCTGTCTGTGTGGTGTGATTCAGTGTTTTTTGTAGGACCACTGGATATGGTACAGGACAACAAGCCAAAAACTTCTGTTTGATTTGGTGAGGTTTGCGAGGTTTCTGTGATATAGGCTCTAAAATCCTCTTCCTGTTCTGTGCTAATTTTTGCTGGCAGGCCAGCTTTGGGACCCTGGCTCTAACGGATTTGTGCAGAGAGGTGAATTCTGAAGTCCTAATGCTCTGGTGTGCAGTCAGAGGAATCGGGGTGATAAAAGAGTTGTGACAGCCTTCAGCCCCTTTTGCTCTCCCGCCCGTGATGTAATGAGGACATGCAGGCCCTGAGCATGTCCGTGCCGTTGGGTCCTGGGCAGGCACCGCGGCTGAGAAGGAGGGACGGTGTCAGAGGTGCTCAGGTGGCTAGGCACTCAAAGCAGCAGTGTCTGCTCCCACCTGGCTTTAAGCTGGGTGTTCTAAACCGCCCCCCTCCCGCCTCCGCATGTGGTGACCTGAAGCCCTTCCTCGAACAATGAGTGGCATATAAATTTAAAAGACCCCTCTGCCCCTGTTGCTTTCACACACGATGCCAGTGAGCTCCAGCTTTGGGGGAGTCCATCTGGGGAGGCTGGAAGGCATGGTGGGAGGGGCCTAGACACTGAGGCCGCCCTGCTGGCTCTTTCAGTGCTCAGCTCTGTGACCTTGGGAAGTCACTATCCGTTCTGAAAAAAACAAGAGACTAGAGGGAATGATCTGTAGGATTCATTCCCACTTGGTCGTTTGAGGTGGATGGAATTCTTGTCGCCGCCATAGGCCATACTTTTTTTGAACTATACTTTAATTATTTGAATTATCCTTAATTCTTAGCCGCTGGTTAGTTATTCTTTATTCTGTTTTTATTTCAGAGAAACAGAGAAACCCTATGGTGGTGGTGGGTTTTGGTAGTACCTGTGTATAGCACAAAATTCAAATGTTTACAAAAGGGTTTAAAGTAACAAATGAGTCTCCTTCCCACGCAGCCCGCAATTTCTCCTTGTAGGAGCAACCACCAATGGATGGTGTCTGTGTATTCTTTGAGATATATTTGCTCGTAGATGTGAGTCAGTGAACCTAGCGACCCACCTACCTGCCCATGAATACAGTATGATGTAAACAGTGGCTCATATTAACTGCCATTTTCCATTTCCTTACCATTTAAAGTGTCCCTAAGAACCTTCCTTATTGGTCCATAAGAGTTTGCCTCCTTTCTGATTCCGCGTCAGTCCTGTGGTGTGGTGTTCCTGTCCCCTAATTCATGTAACCAATCCCTAGCTTGGTGACTATTTCAAGTCAACCAGTCCCTAGCTTGGTGACTGTCTGTGTCTGGCCTCGGCTCAGTGGGTGACGTCGAACTCACACCCTGGGCACATGTGTGAGCATAGATGTGGATAAATTTCCCAGAAATGGAATTGCTGGTTTGAAGGGTGTGAATCCGTTTTCAACTCTGATATCTTGCCTACCGTGCTCCTCACAGTACTGTCGGTCTGTCCTCCAGGGATGGGGGCTGGAGACTGCCCGACGCCTCACTACTTTTTAGCATGGTGGGTGTTCAAACTTTTTGATGGTGGTCTGACAGGTGAAAATAGTGTCTTCCTACTTCTCTTATCAGGAGTGAAACTGAATGCCTTTTCATGGGACACAGAGCCATTTATAGTTCCTTTTCTGGGAATTGCTTTATCTTTTGAAATCATTTGCCCATGTTTCTGTTGGGTTGTCAGCCATGACAGTTCTATTTTTTAAAGTATCTGGTGCAGCTAGATGATACAAGAGCACATGTGCTCCCTCCCTCTTTCTTTCTCTTGCTGGAAGATAGTATGTTTTTATTAATTTTTTAAATATTTATTTATTTTTGAAGGAGAGAGAGACAGAGAGTGAGCAGGGGAGGGGCAGAGAGAGAGGGAGACACAGAATCTGAAGCAGGCTCCAGGCTCTGAGCTGTCAGCACAGAACCTGATGCAGGGCTCGGTCTCATGAGCTGTGAGATCATGACCTGAGCCGAAGTCAGATGCTTAACTGCCGGAACCTCCCAGGCACCCCTGGAAGATAGTATGTTCTTAAAATGCTATTTAGGTTTATTCGATTCTACCTCGTGATAGATCGAGTTATCAAATATCATCAGTAGAGAAGGTTAAATTGGAAATTTATGGCAGCTCTTAGTACCTACTCATGAGGTAGTTTGTAAACTTACATGAGATATTTGTAGTTCACTGCTTCTTACAAGTTCAGGGATCCAACTCTCCATTTCCACAGTACGTTAACTACATGGAATAGTAGGCAGCTGTTAAAAGGACTGAAGGGCACTGACTGACACAGAGGGTCTCCAGAGTATATTGCTGAATGAAAAAAAAAAAAAAGCAAATGCAGAAAATTCATATAGTATGACAGACACCCTTTATGTTTAATATATCTGAGAACACACCAACTACCTCTTTCCTCTGGACGTGTATCTATATGTTACATGCAAAAAGGTTCTAGAGAGAGATGCACCGTGTTCTCGGGGGGTGGGGGCAAAACTAGGGTGTCACCAAAGAGTACATGAGTCTTATATGTGGTGTTACTTTATTTCCATGTGAAGAATTAACGTATGTGTTTGTGTAATTGAAAACAATGTTTTGAAAACTCTACGGGGAAACCGATGGCTTTGCTGAGCGCAAACTGGACAGTGAAAGGCAGCTGAAACCAGAATCGGGTGGCCCCCAGGGAGCTCTGGCGGACCGTCGGGAGTTGCGGTCCAGCGCATGCAGGCTGACCACAGTTTGGTTCTCTTAGATTCTGACAGGTGAAGATTGGAACGCTGTGATGTATGATGGCATCATGGCCTATGGCGGCCCGTCGTCCTCAGGAATGATCGTCTGCATCTACTTCATCATCCTTTTCATTTGTGGTAACTGTATCCTTCAAGCTGAGCAGGGCTTTGTCGTCATCATCTCCTTTTGTTTCTCCCTGTCTGAGTTTTCCTGAGGCGGTCGTGGTGGCGGGTGGTGGGTGGCGGTTGCAGTTGGGCTGGGGAGATGCACGCCCTTACCTTGTTAGCTCGACACCTGCTCTCCTTCAGGGCTGCTGAGACAGTGTAGTGGGGTCAGAGGTCCAGTGAGGCTTTGAGGACTGAGCAAGCTGGGGAAGGGAGCATGGGCCAGTGTGTGGCCTGTACCAGTTGTCACCCAGCTTGGTGACACAGCTCCTGTACAGGTCCCAAGGGAAGGCTCAGGGCAGAGCCAGTTGTCCTCCATGCCGTCACACCTGGGAAGTTAGGGGTAAATCTGTGTCTCTTAAAAACACTTCCTAACCAGTGGGCACCCATCAGCAGTGGCTTGACCTAAGCTCCCCGGACCCAATCTGGCTTTGGTGATCTGTACCTCTCTGGGGATCAGGTGTCCATTGGCTAGTGACTGTATTAGGCTGTGAGCTCTTTTCTAACTCCTTTTATTCCTTTTTCCTGCCAAGAGGCACTCTCTAATTCTAGATTTCTGAAGGTTTGGATCTCTCTTTCCCTCCATCAGAGCCTTTAGGACCCTGTAACTTTTGGCAGTGTCTTCTTTCTCTCTCTGACCTCCCTGACCGGCACAAGACCTGGTGTATGGAGTCCTCAATAAGGGCTTGGTGGGAGAGTGGCTGTAACATGAATACCACCTCTTGGTCTTCACCTTTTTTAAAAAAATTTTTTTAATGTTTATTTATTTTTGAGAGAGAGACAGAGACAGAGCATGAGTGGGAGGAGGGGCAGAGAGAGAGGAGACACAGAATCGGAAGCAGGCTCCAGGCTCTGAGCTTTCAGCACAGAGTGCGATGTGGGGCTTGAACTCATGAATCATGAGATCATGACCTGAGCTGAAGTCAGATGCTTAACTGATGTAGCCACTCAGGCGCCCAGGTCTTCACCTTTTTATTTTAAAGAATCCTAAAGGGATTCTTCTTGTAAGAAGTCCCAAGCTGTTTTCCCCTTAATCTCCTCTGGTTCATTAGTGAGTTTTCTTCCATGCAGTAGCCCTGGTGCAAACTTTTCAGGACAATACTTCATGCTTCAAGTTATTCTATGGAAATCCCCACCTTCAGTACATAGAAGCCCATAGAATCCTTCAGGCAGCTAGAACACCCCTCCTACCCAGAGGTGAGCTCTCCTGCCAGATGTTATCTTTGTTGCTCCTGCTGCACATGGGTGCCAGCATCTACTGGTTTGGGGTGGGGACTTCTCCATCCCCTCAACTCAACAATGAACTTCTTTTTTAAACACATTTGTTTATTCATTTTGAGAGAGAGAATGAGAGCACAAGCGGAGGAGGGGCAGAGAGAGAGGGAGAGAGAGAGAATCCCTGTAGGCTCCGCCCTATTAACACAGAGACTGATGCAGGGTTCGATCTCATGATCTGAACTGTGAGATCAAGACCTGAGCCAGAATCAAGAGTTGGACGCTTAACCGACTGACCCGCTCAGGCTTCCCGGCAATAAACTTCTTGGTTCAGGCATCTTTTCTTCTTTGTATTCACATCTCTTGTGGCTTATAGCGGAGGGCCTTACACATAGTCAGCCCTTGGTAAATGCTTGTTAAATGAATCAGTGTTTTCTTATTGTGCTGTCCTTTCAATGAACTCTTGGGCCAGAGCAATATACCCGCTTTGGGTCTGCAGAGAAGTATTCCCTGGCCACACTCATTCCGGTTACATGCTGTGTTTTCTTTGTAATACCTGTATCACTATCTGAAACGCCTAAGTAGTTTATGTTCTGTCTCCCCCAACTAGAATAGATGCTACGTGGCAGTAGGGACCCTGGTCTGTCATGCCCCCAGCACCCGGCACAGTCGTCAGTGTGAGAGAGGTGCTGGGTGGATCTTTTTGAATGAATTCCAGAGCATACCACTGTTTAGAAGGGTCTGGGTAATGCTTCTAAATACAGATGATAGGTGTGAGCTCTTAGAAACCATCTGTTGCGAACTTGTAAAATTTTCCTATGGTTTATTACTCTGGATGTGCTTTCTGCTACCCAAAAGAGTTTGGTGTCACTGCAAGCTTTACAGTAATGTAAAGATACATTACTTCTTCATTGAGATCATTGCTAGGAATCCTCAACCCAGTTAGTCCTACACTGATCCCTGCCAGAGCCACAATTACCCCTCATCTATCAGAGGAGTGCTCATGTTACGAAGCCATCGCCCATTCCAGGACAGATTGCTTCCCCAGGCTCATTACACTCTGCTTAAAAAATAGTCTAACATATCAAACGTGTTTTTGAAAGTTTTAATGTAATTCATTCATGTATCTATCCTCTTTAAAGACTTGAATAGATTAGTGCAGCGTGATGTCCCCAGAAGGTATCTCCTTGTCAGCCCCTTGCTAGATTACTTTTGTGTTCCGCACCTGAGATTGCAGATTGCATAGGCCCTGTGGGACATGGATGCCCCTCTCCTGTCTCTGAGTTCCTGGGCTCCCACAGTCTTCTACCCAGATGACCATGCATCAGCCAGGGAGAAGCATGGTCAGAGAAGGAGCTGTCTTGGCTTATTTCCCTCTGATCTCTGTGCTTCTCAAAAAAGTATTGAACTGCTAGTGAATAAGAAATAGGCATCTTCTAGGAAATTTGGGAACCTTATTCAGAATTTTTTTTTCACTATCATCCAAGGAAGACACACATACAACATTAGAGTAAGAGCCCAAAACATGATAATGCATTCACTCACTTCACTTTTTAGTATTTAAAATTTTTTTTTCAACGTTTATTTATTTTTGGGACAGAGAGAGACAGAGCATGAACGGGGGAGGGGCAGAGAGAGAGGGAGACACAGAATCTAAACAGGCTCCAGGCTCTGAGCCATCAGCCCAGAGCCTGACGCGGGGCTCGAACTCCCGGACCACGAGATCGTGACATGGCTGAAGTCGGACGCTTAACCAACTGCGCCACCCAGGCGCCCCAATATTTTAAAAAATACAATTCACCCACAATAGTCAAAGATATAGCTACAGTGGGACTATTCAGAAGAATAGCCTGGCACCATCTGACAATACATCAGCATTTGCATAATGAATGAATGAATGAATGAATGAATGAGGTATCTGCAAACTCTGAAGATCATCTCAAAAGAGAAAGACTCAAGACTGTATTGTGCAGTTATCATCTTGTGGAACCATCATTTGATTCACATGTAGCCTTTAGAAGGGTCTATTTTGGAAAGCATGCCCTGGATATAAGTTATGGGTGTGTGTGTTTTAAAAGAAACAATATGCATAAAGCAAAATGCATAAAAATACCATGTTTATGTTATGGATTGTTTTATGCAGCATGTGTTATAGCTACAGATACCTGGTGTACAGAGACATACACATATGTGCCACATATGCACACGGATGAAAGGAAATGTTGAAATTTGTAGGTTTTCATGGGTTTTAGTGAACCTTAATTTTGCTTCTTTCCAGACTGTCTTCTACAAGTTTCTAGGTCTTGTTTTTGTTGTTTTTGTGTTTTAAACAGGGTTCTGGTCCTCTGGTCTTACCATGTAAATACAACAACTAGGGGACAGTCACCTGTTACCAACCTCCCAGAACACAGAGAGATGTGAGGTTGCCATTATCGGTGACACGTAGCTGCCTTTAGAAATTACGTTGTTCCCTTAAAATGTTCACACTAGATATCCTACTGAATGTCTTCTTGGCCATCGCTGTAGACAATCTGGCTGATGCTGAAAGTTTGAATACTGCCCAGAAAGAGGAAGCTGAAGAGAAGGAAAGGAAGAAGATTGCCAGGTAACTTCATTTTCACCCAAGGATAGAATCTTGGGCAGAACCCAGGCCGTCAGCTCTCATTTCCTCGGAGCTGAGAGTAGGAGTCACACGTCCCCATGCTTAAAGAATCTCTGTGGTTAATTTTGGTGGCATAAAATAAATGATGCGTTCAATGCTGATGAGCTCTTGGGTGAGAATTTTAATAAGATGATCCATGTAATAAACCCAGTGCACTGGGGTGAACAGGGAGCTCTGAGGATGGGTTGTGCTGTGGTCTCACTGTTAGGGTTGTTTCCAATTAAATTCGGTCCTTCATCAGGCCACTGTTGATTCAGAATCTGGATTAGCATTTTTATACATAGCAATATGGTTACTTGGGTTCTCATGTTTTCTTCTGTGTAGAAAAGAGAGCCTGGAGAATAAAAAGAACAACAAACCAGAGGTCAACCAGATAGCCAACAGTGACAATAAGGTATATGTCCTAAAACAGTTCTCCCCTTTTTGTTTCACTATGGGTCTGTTGATATCATCACAAATGTACCGTTTACACTGGGAAGGTATCATGCATGATATTTTGGTGTGAGGGTATGACACACATTATAGATGCTGGCTTCCCAGGGGGATTCTCAGTGAATTTAGGCAGCTAGCTGGTTATTAATATTTCACCAAATAACTGGTATGGTAAATATTTGACTGGTGGGACTACTTATTTTTTCTTTATTGGAATTGTGTCATCAGACCTGACCTGTTATATCTTCTCAGTGGGGATTAAAATCAAGAATGTTAACAGATGTCTACCTCCAGAAGGGATCTTAGGATCCAGTTCTGGGTACTCAGGGCTGTAGTGTCAAACTTCATCCCACCCATGACAGCTCTGGATTTTTCATTCCTTTGTTTGTTCCACGAGTCAATAAATACTTACTGAGTGGTTAATGTGTGGCAGATACTGGAAATCAGCAATGAACAAGACCAGTGAGGTCCCTCTGTGCATGGAGCTCACATTCTAGCAGGGAGACAGGACCTCGCAGTTACCATACAGTGTGTAGGACAGTGTTGAGTGGGGAGGCGCATGGATGGTGGTGCTGGCTAACCATGGCTGGATGGAGGTTATACCCGTTTTCTCCTCATTTGCCCTCAGAGCTGTGTCTTAAGCAGAATCATCAACGGGGACACTTGCTGTCCCTATGCACGCACGCACTTCTGTGCAATGTGCACTTTGGAGAGAGTTTCTCTCCCTGCACTGAATGGCAGGGTCAAGTATGTACTTCGGTCCTCTGCGGTGCATTGAAGTCAGAGTCTCCCCTCCTCCCGAGCCCTCTCTGTCATCGTAGGTTACAATTGATGACTATCGAGAAGAGGATGAAGACAAGGACCCCTACCCACCTTGTGATGTGCCAGGTATGGTGGCAGAGGCCGGTGACAGGCTCTCGGTTCAGGGGTGATACAGCTTTGCTACCACTCAGTGTTCAGAGGCTCAGTCTCTGGCTGGCTAGCCCAGCTGGGGTGCATGGTGAGCAGTGAGGCTGCCGAGGCTGTGGGCCTCATCCTTGTGGCTGTGGAGCAGTCAACCCTGCTGCTTTCCTCGGTCACCCAGGTAGCTTGCATAACTCAAATTCTAGGTGGTGGGGAGAGAAAGTGTGAGTGGATCAGGGCAAGCCCCACCTCTGGTGGGAAACCTCTCTAGGAGGCAACCAGCCATTACTACTGTTATTATTACTGCCCACCTGTCCCTTTCACATTTGCTGATGCCTTACCTTTATTGGCTGATGTAGCAGGGACTCTGGGGGCAGGGGTGCCAGTGGGGTGGAGGACACTGATCGTGTGTGGCTTGAAGCCCCACGCACAGTTTTCCAGGCAGAAGCTGAGCAAAGCTACTGGGGAAACAGCCGGATGCTGGGAGTACTGCACTGATACCTTTCACCTTTGCTCAGACCTGGACTTGCCGGGCCCTCCTTCCCAGAACTGCATGCACTCACAGACAGGCACACTTTCTCGGCCCCCCACAGGCACTCAGGCCACATTCTGAAGGGTTTTGACCAATGTAAGGCGATAGATGTGAAAGTTGACTCTTCACGTGAAATTGAGAATAATTGAAACCCAATGCAACCATTATTTCATGCCTACAAAAAAAAAGTGTCTCATTTAAAGTAGGGGAAGAGGAAGAGGAGGAGGAAGAGGATGAACCCGAGGTTCCAGCTGGCCCCCGTCCTCGTAGAATCTCAGAGTTGAACATGAAGGAGAAAATCGCCCCCATCCCTGAAGGGAGTGCATTCTTCATTCTGAGCAAGACCAACCCGTAAATACCTGCTTTCTGATTTCATTGTTGCCGTGTCTCACCTGTCCCCCTACAGATTGCTTGAGGGGGGCTGGAGGTGGGGAGAAAGAGGGTGGGTCACAGCCCCTTTCTGTGCCTGTGCCTCCGAGCCCCTGAGTCCTCGCTGACCCCTCTCTTGTTCCAGCTTGCCTTTGCCCTCTGCCCATCTCTCCCTGGCCGCCTCGTTCCTGGATGAAGGTGCTATTATAGGTATATGGCCAGGTCCTGGGAGGATGCCATCCCAGATTCTCCTCCTCCTTAGTCCCTGTACTGGGCAGAGCCCACAGCTCAGGTGTCCACGGGTTGCTACCTGTGAGGCATTTCCCATCCAGAGGACCCTTTCTTCATGAGTGGGTCTTCTGTTAAGATGCGTTGGGGATGAGAATTTTGCGACCAAGTTCTCCACAGCGTCTTCATCCTGAGATCCAGATTAGTTGATCACTTTTCCCTATTGAGTTTGATGGCAACAAAGTGATATCACTCGATGATATTTTATAGGTTGTAGCTATTCAGCTCCATGCTATCCTGCTTAAAGTAGCATTTCTCGTGGTAAAACGATAAGGTGCTCACTGGGAGCCCAGCACTGCAAGTGCGGTAAGAAGACAATGTTTATTAGTAGCCAGTTTCTAGGTTTTCAATCATCTGAGATAGATGGCATCCCTGGGGGAATGAATGGCTCCTGGAAGGGTTTCTAGAATTGCAGAAGCAGTCCTTGGCTGTCAGAGAAGAACCCTATGGAATTCACAGTCCCCAGGGAGACACAGGTGGGAAGAGAGGCTGCTGTCCTTAGTGACTTGAGGATCTGATGGTAGTTTTTACAGTGTGTCACTGTAGAGAATTTGGGTGTCTCTTTTTAAAAAAAGGTACTCACCTGACGTTACTGATGCCTACAGCTCACTGGGTCTACATATATTGAAGGAATGGATTGATTTCCCTCCCCAGAGCTGTGAACACTCCTGCCCTCCCTGCCTTGGAAGGTTCTCCCCAGACTCACCTGCTAACAGCTTGCAAGCCCTCCAAGGGCACATCCCAGCATGAAGCAGCCCCACAAAGGAGTATTTGAAGAAAGGGGTCAGTTTCTCATAAAGTTGACTCCAGTTTTGAAAGTGAAAAAGGACAGGGCACCTGGGTGGCTCAGTCAGTTAAGTATCCGACTTTGGTTCAGGTCATGATCTCACGGCTCGTGAGTTCAAGCCCCACATTGGACTCTGTGCTGACAGTTCAGAGCCTGGAGCCTGCTTCTGATTCTGTGTCTCCTTTCTGTCTGCCCCTCCCCTGCTCACGCTCTGTTTCTCTCTCAAAAATAAATATTAAAAAAAATTACAAAGGAAAATAATTTCAAGGGGAAGATATATGTATTCTATAGGCCAAAAATAAAGTCTTTTAAATTCTAAAGTCAGGTGTTGAGGTTAAATTCTAAAGTCAGGTGTTGAGTCTGGCGCTAACTAGCCTGTGGGACATCAGACAACGGCAGGACGCTGAGGACCATGACATGGTATGTAAGATCCCCGCACGATTCTTGCACGGTGCAGCTTTCTCTTCACTTTCTTGGGAGTGCTTGTGGGTCAACTCCAGAGTTTAAAAACAAAAACCCACTTAGGACAGAATCTCCACATAACAGGAGATTTTACCAAACCCATGACTACTGTAGTCATTTGCATACAGCCAGGTGATTGCATTAGAAAGGGGTTGCTCTCCTTCCTTTTTAATTTGTATTTATTTTTTCATTTTTAAGCTTATTTATTTTGAAAGAGAGAGAGAGAGTGGGAAGGGGCAGAGGGAGAGAGGGAGAGAGAGAATTCCAAGCAGGCTCCACATGGACAGCATAGAGCCCGACGTGGGGCTTGAACTTATGACTTGAGCTGAAACCAAGAGTCGGATGCTCAACTGACTGAGCCACCCAAGGGCCCCTTAATTTTTATTTTTAACTGAAGTAAAGTTGACATACAGCATCATATTGGTTTCAGGCACACAATATAGCAATCTGACCGGTCTGTGTGTTACACAGCATTCGCCACAAAAAGCGTGGTCGCCCTACAACGTCATTGCAATAGTATTGATGATATTCCCTATGCTGTACTTTTCATCCCTGTGACTTGTTTCTTTTATAACTGGAAGTCTGTACCTCTGGACCCCCTTTACCCATTGCTCTCATTCTTGTGAGCTGCGGCAGTGAGCTCTGAGCTCAGATTCCTTTCAAAGGTAGGCAAAGGAAGCCACTGGGCTTCATGTCATGGTGAGAAAGCGTCACAGTCGACCTGGATTGGAAATCTCCCTCAGTCTTTACTAGCCTTAAGACCTCTCACATGCTTAAGCCTCAGTTTCCCCACTTGTAGCAGGATGATAATCCCCACTTTTAAGGACGTGATGAATGCTGTGTATGGAGCCCCTCCTCCCCCCACAGAGCTGTGGCACTGTGGGTCCTCAGGGTCTGCCTTCCACGACTTTTGAAGGGCTGAGGGTCAGGTGGCTCTGGTTGGCTGGGTTGGGGCACGGACAGCTGTCCTCTGCCTGACTTGTCACCTCAGAGCAGCGCCAGCATGCAGGAGGCACTGGCCATGCCGAGGGCTGGGTCCATGCAGTGGTTTCCCCCACAGGATCCGCGTGGGCTGCCACAAGCTCATCAACCATCACATCTTCACCAACCTCATCCTCGTCTTCATCATGCTGAGTAGCGCCGCCCTTGCCGCTGAGGACCCCATCCGCAGCCACTCCTTCCGGAACACTGTAAGCCACTGAGCAGGGCCAGGCGGGCGGGTCTCCCTCTGGGATCAGCACCTGTCTCTCTAGCAGGGACTGTCACGCAGGCAGGGCTAAACGTTAGAGGAGGCCTCTCGTTCCCCCAGAGGTATTTCAGGTTTGTGAGTGCCAGAAGAGTTTTGTCTTATCAGGACAGACATTTTTGGATCCTGTCCTCTAAACTTCATCTTAAACACTCTGCAGCAACTTGTAGTGTATTCAGGAGCCCCGCTTCTCCTCCTGTTCGTCCTTTACTGCCAACATTTTGGTCCCTGTTTTCCCCTCCCTGGTCACATTCACATCCGTGCCTGTTTTGAGATTTCTGCCCAGGTGGAAGCATCCAGCAGGAAGGAAAAGTAAAAATGGAGCCAGGTACGTCATGTGCCCAGAAGCTCTTCCTTAGGGCTGGCGGGAAGGCGTGGAGCCCGCCTGGGCTGAAATTCACGAAGCTACTTGGTTTCGCTACTCAGCGGAGGGGTAGGGTGGAGTGGGGGGGGATACGAGTGAGGGAGCCGACGGCGTGTGGAGCCAAGTGGTTCAGTGGAGAGGAAGGCTGGCGTTTTGATAGGGCAGGAGGTGGTTTTACAAAGAAAACAAAGAGACAGCTAAGTTGTCTGTTATCGGTCTGTTTCGTGCTTTAGGGAGAGCACATCTGTGCTGCGCAGAGACCGGTACCTCAGGAAGTTCTTGTCCAGGTGGGTCCCCTCTTAGCAGTCAGCTCATTCGGCACCGAGAACAATCCCGAGGCGACACAGCTTCAGAAGACCAGTAGACTGTTGTCTGCTCTGGCCTGGAGACTGTAGTGCAGTCTCAGATGGTTGTCAAGAAGCCCAGGAGAGGGAGGCCCACGAGTGTGTGAAGCCGTCCGGCATTGCTGCCCCTTGTGGTTCGTGCCTCTCTGTGTCCATCCGATTTTTAGAAATTTGAGGAGTAAGGCAAATTACCAGTACCCCAGGATTTTGGTTGTGACAGTCAGGCCTTGTGCTGTATCTTTTCGTTTCCAGTCCCGTTGGTTTGAAGCCTGGCAGGCCCAATGTATCAGGCTGATAAAACACGGGCGCTCTGATATGCAGATTTTAAAAAGATTTTCCTCCCAAGGCACATGTTGGTGTTGATGTAAAGACGAAGGCTGTGCATCTGTCTGAATCTGCACTCACAGATCAGGGCTCTTGTTAGAGATTCTGACACTGTCTCTACATAAGCGTTCAAATGGAACAAAGACCTCGGTGTCCTCAGGCCCCATCATAGAAATGAGGCACAGCGGGTAGAAGCTGTTTGGGAAAAAAATACTGTTATTGAGAGATGAGGTCAGGAGCTAGTCTAGAACACAGATTGGCAGAGTTAATTTACACGTGGCCCTGTGTTCTTATTTTTATTGTAATTGCTTCCCCATGAGTTTATGTCCCTGCTGCTTTTTCCAAGAATGTTATTATTGTTTTTAAACAGATGTACATATTTGTATGTGTATTGCTTTTAAAATACTACAGTGTTTATTTTATTGTGGTAAGAATGCTTAATGTGAGATCTACTCTCTTGATAAATTAAGTGTACGAGACGGCCTTCTTAACGGTAGGGACTATGTTGTACGGCAGGTCTCCAGAACTTACTCATCTTGCATGACTGAAACTCTATCTCAGTTGGCCATCTCCCCATTTCTCCCTCCCCCAGCCCCTGACAACCTCCATTCTACCTTCTGTCTAAGGGGTTGACTACTTTAGATACTCCATGTAAGTGGACTCATGCGGTGGCTTCTCTGTGGTTGTTGTGTTAACTTAGCTAAGTTATTAGTGGAAGAGGAGTGAATGGAGAAAGAATAACCTGAATCTAAGAGCTTTGACCTCTGGCACTGGGTCGAGTTGCTGACATGTGGGCAGCGGTGTCTGTCTTGGCTACACGCGTGCTTTTGACATGAACAGTCCTGCCGTGACCTCGGATGGGGGAAGGGGCAGAGGCTGGCCGTGTACTGGAAATACCTTTTGTGGCCTGGCTAGAATCACAAATACACAACAGGCTTCCAGCAAAATCTGTAAATCTCAGAACGGAAGTGGTTTGAATAATGAATGCCCTCTGGAGAACTTCCGTGGAGAAGAGCTGGCCTTTGCTGTAGGTCCGTCTCCTTACTGTGATGGAGAGTAAAGGACTCCCCTGGGCTGGATCCCACACTCAAGTAACAGGGTCCGGGGCTCACTCCCTGCCCAGCCACACCGTGACTGGCTGTGTGACCTGAGCAGCCTGCCCGCTGACACTCCCACAGTATCCTCTTCTGTTACATGAAGAGAGTTGGTCTGGGGGGTCTCTCCACAGTCCCTTCAGCTCTGATCTTGGCCTCTGCAACTGGCAGAGTCTTGGCTGCCATCTTTGTGGCTGAGGGTTCCCCGTGAGCAACCTCCGTTGAGCGGTCAGACTCTTGGTTGCTGGCCCCCCTGCCCCACCCACCTACCCGCCCCCATGGCTCTGAGAAGTAGCAGGGACCCCCAAAGGGTTCCCTGGGCATGACTCAGTTGGAGGGTAGATGATATTTTCAGGAATACTGATAAAAGCAGCCTGGACCGATTATTCAAAGGCCAGGTCAGTCTGTTCTTTGAGTGGGCCCAGCTAGGTAAAAAACAAAAACCCAGTGTTTGGAGAGAGCAGTGTTATTCAGCCCTGCACACTGGTGACGGAGGGGCATTTCCACCCTGTTTTCACGGGCTGGAATCGGAAGGGGCATGTGGAAACTTCTGGCCCTGTTGGATGCCACTTAACATCTTTATTTACATTTTTCCACCAAACTGAAGCTCAGCTATATGGTGAAATATGACACCATATTTCATTCTTCTAAGAATTCCCTTTAAAAATCTGAAACGTGTATAAGGCTCCGGTTTATCTGGTGTCACAAGTTTGTCCATGTTGTGCTCTGATGAGCAGAGGTTATTAACAAAGCGCTTTTAGAAATGAGCTTCTGTCTGTCCATGACACGAGACAGGGAGGAGAGTCCGCATGAGTGGTGAAAGGAGGTAAGTGTCCCCAGATGCTCTTTCTCGGTCACAAAGAAGAGCTGTCACTGGGCCGGGTGGGGCATTTATAAGCGTCTCTGCACCTGCCTCCAGAGCGGCAGGCTTATCTCAGGGGAGCGGGTGTCTGACTGCAGGTGGGGGTTCTGCCCATGGGCGCGCACGCTGTTGGAGTTCATCCCGATGCCTTTTTCTCATTTCCAACGTGTTGTACCTTGCAGATACTGGGTTACTTTGACTATGCTTTCACAGCCATCTTTACAGTTGAAATCCTGTTAAAGGTAACGGCTTTTTCATTGATCCTCGCGTACTCTAAAGCAGCTGTAGCAATAATAGTTGCAATTCTTTGTTTACTTTCCAGATGCTAGGTTACGCAGATTATGTCTTCACTGGTACTTTTGCATTTGAGATCGTTTTGAAGGTAACAGGTCCCACAGCAGTGTGTCGAAGGGGCCTGCTCCTGTGTGACACACGGCAAAGAAGCGTGAAGTGCTTTTGACTATTTTTTTTATTTTTTGCCTTCTATGATCAAGCTACACTTTTTTTTGTAAACCAAAGGATTTTTTTTGTTCCTGTAACCATTCAACATGTTTTTGCTCTTTCTTTTTAACCTTTAAATGCATGTAGGAACTTCTTTGGCTTCATAATAATGACTGGAAATTATTTTGCTCCTTTTAAAATATATCCTCTGAAATGTGTCATCTGACCACAGACACATCACTATGTGTGAACCTTCTTCCACCTTTCCTGACCTCAAAGTCAGAGGAAAAGTATTTATCCTATGAAGGGAATGTATCTTCTTTCATTTCTTTGATGGAATGGTTTTCAGTGGCCTAAAATAGTAACACACTATTTTCTTGCAATGGGATTTGCAAGATAACCTATTTGTGTTAAGATATTTGATACGCTTTAATGGATGGGCTTACATTTACACAAACAAAAGGAGCACCCTTTGGACAGGGCGCCCTAAATGTACTGCCCATGCATGAGCTCACAGTTGCCATTGCTGCATGGTTTGTGTACAGATTGCAAAGGCCACCCAGGCCCGGCTCGTTCCCTGCGCATGCCGAGGTCTGGAGACCCGCAGCAGAGAGCCAGGAACACCCCTGACGTGCTAAGTGGCATGGGTCACTGCAGGACCGGGACAGTGTGGCCCATGACAACTGTCAGAGCAACTGTGTCCCAATGGGGAGACAAGATGAGGAATTTTCACCACAATTTCCTTTAAACCAATTTTGGGTTTTTACGTGTGCATCTCAGGAAAAAGAAACGTATTTCATGTTCGACTACTGTAGAACTTGGGCTCTTTACAAAATATTTTATGAAATGAAACCTCGATGAGCTTTGCCAGGGAATGGGGTACTTAGAGTTCCTTTTATTTTCAATTAATAAAAACATTAGCACAAAACCAGCCAGTCTCTGTTTAAACCTTTGTTAAAAAATCTAAAAATTCACATTCACTTTCCTGCCTTTAAGCCGGTGAATGTGGCCGACAGTTGTCTCCTAAGTGGGTGCGGGGGTTAGCTGAATCTAACAGGGCCTCCGTCATAAGGAGTACGCACGTGATGCACAGGGGGTGGGGTCAAGCATACTCACCCTGCCTCTACTTCATCCTGAGCTGTCTTTTTTTTTTTTTCCTTATAATTGGCCGCCTTCTCTTCAAACTGAATGGGGAACATGATCCACTTAATCTGTTAGCTCAGCTCATCGAGGTTTTATTCTACTTCCCACAGGTCTAAGTTGTTAAATGATTATCATCATTCGTGGGCTTTGGGGCCAATGAGATACAGGGTTATTTAAAAGAAACAAAAAAACCATTGTTGCTTTTAAATTTCTGCATATTTGCCTCAGTGACTTAAGTATTCTGAGTTTTCTTCATTTAAAACCTGTGTGAGAGGGTGTGAAACAAGCTTAGAAACCGGAAGGATTCAGGCAGTGGAGGCTCGCCGAGAAGCATCTAGCATCTGAAGCGGTGGTTCCTACTGGCCGTGGGAACACTGGCAAGGCTATATGGCTATTCGGTTGAACCACAGCAAACTGCCATTTGTGTAGGTCAAGAATGGTGGTGTGTTGGCGATTTTATATGGTTCAGTGTAACTGTTTCATGACTCTGGCCCTCCTATTCTATACTCCCCTGAGCCTCCTTCATCTTTTTTTTTTTAATGTTTATTTATTTTTGAGCGAGAGAGAGAGAGAGAGAGAGAGAGAGTGAGTGGGGGAGGGGAAGAAGAGAGAGAGGGAAACACAGAATCCGAAGCAGGCTCCAGGCTCTGAGCAGTCAGCACAAGCCCGACACGGAGCTCGAACTCGGCAACAGCAAGATCATGGCCTGAGCCGAAGTTGGATGCCCAACTGACTGAGCCACCCAGACGCCCTCCCCCCTCCTTTTTTTTTTAGCACACAATGAACCCTGTGTACTTTGCTGTTTTTGCTCTGGGAACGTCCTCACTAAACTCCTTTGTGCAATGCCAGTAGGCACCTTTCTGGGGCACCTGAGGTGGTGCTCTGGGTGCACATGACGTTGACTGCAAAGCAGGGCAACTGCCCTGAGGAGAGGCCTATGACAGCTTCCTGGCCACACCTTGCATGTGCTGGAGTCACTGGGCTTGGAAGCACCATTTTTTTTTTTAAACATTATTTTTGAGAGACAAAGAGCGTGAGCGGGGAAGGGACAGAGAGAGAGGGAGACACAGAATCCGAAGCAGGCTCCAGGCTCTGATCCGTCAGCATAGAGCCCGACACAGGGCTCGAACCCACGAACCCTGAGATCGTGACCTGAGCTAAAGTCAAATGCTTAACCGACTGAGCTCCCCCCCACCCCCAGGTGCCCCAGAAGCACCGTGTAAACTGGATGTCTTGCTGGAGGACCATTAGCAGCAGGCAGGGGCCTAAACAGTGTGAGTCTCTGTGAACAGAGCCTATGAGCTTTGGGCTCCAGCACTTTTGCTAGCCGCACTGTGAAGGCACGCTGGGGTCAGTGATGTAGGCTCTCCTGGGGCCTCAGGGTCCAGAGGCGGCATTTTGTGGGGCAGCCAAGTTACCTGATGAGCAGGGCCATGTGGACACTCCTGGGACAGGCTCTTTGGACCTGCCCACGTTGGATTCCTACTTGCAGTTTACCATCACTGATATGAAGTCTAGACTGGTCTCCTCTGAAATGTGTCTGAAATCTGCTGCCCCACTTCCATTTTTGAACCAATATCTGGTTGCTCAGCCCTGCTGGTTTATATGTCTGGCTTCCTAATGCATGCTTGTTAATAAAGTACTTTCCTGGAGGTTTTGTAAAGAGCCCAGGTTTCTTTTCTTCTGGAGAGAAAGAAAAAAAAAAGACAGTAAATCACTCATGATTCTGTTAATAGATGGCGACTTTTGGAGCTTTCCTCCACAAAGGGGCTTTCTGCAGGAACTACTTCAATCTGCTGGATATGCTGGTTGTCGGGGTATCCCTGGTATCATTCGGGATCCAGTAAGTATTCTGGGGTGGGGGTGAGTGTGTGAGCACAGGACTCTTGGGCAGGATGGTTTCTGTGAGGGATTTTAACATAATTCATAAAGGCTAGGCATCACTTTAACAAGTGCATTCAGTTACCCCGGAAAGCCCGATTTGTGTGCATGCCAGAGGGCATTGGCACTGTTCGTGTTTCTTGTGTTTCTCCTTCTCTCCATGCCCCCTGCCAGGTTGGGCATATTACTGTCTGTGATATTTGCTTTCAACAGAGAAGTCTGAACTGGGAGAGAGGGAAGCCCGGTTCTAGTTCAGCTTCCTCCCAGGCATCATGTAGTCCTCTCAAAGGACTACAGTTCTCATACAAGAGGGGGCCTCTGGGGGAACTTTCAGATTGGATATTGAAGGCTTCCTCCCTTGATCTCCAGGATATAGCAGCTGCCATGACCCCTTTCTTTTGTCTTCTACAAGTTTCAGCTAGAAGGGGGCCGAGGCTACAACTCAGGGTCCCAGGGCCTTCCCATGGCCTTTACCAATGTCTGGTGGGGAATAGCCCCAGCTGCAAGCTGCCTGCCTGCTGTACCTCAGGGGTCTGGGGCAGAAGTTCCCGTAGGAATGTCCCGCCGTGGTCTTGCTTTCCTGCTGACTTACAAGTACCTGTGCTCAGGTGCTGGCCATCAGTACCCCCTATGAGGAAACATGCTCACCTACTACCTCCGAGCTCAAGTTAAATGGGGAGGCTGCATCCCCCTCAGAAGACCGAGGACCCCTGCCTGAGATGGCCCTCTGTGCTGGTCCTCACCTCCCACCACTGCCCAGGGGGAAGGAGGCAGCAGTCGCAGCTAGAGAGAGGGTGTTCTCACAGCATCTTTGCAGGCCCCATAAATGCCAGGCTGTGTCTGCCCTCTGCCTCCCGAGCATGTGCTCCAGCCGCCTGTGGGGCTGCGTGAGCCGTGTTCTCCCGTCTGCCCTGGAGCACCCCCCGCCTTTGTCCAGCTGACCCCTGGACTCACATGGCTACCATGTCCCCAGCTCCCGGAGGATGTGCTCTCCTGGCAGCCTGTCCTACATCCCCTCCGTTGTCAGCCCCACCACACATGTGGTGATTGCGTCCCACCCAACAGCGAATTCCACAAAGGCCAGAGAAGCCCCACACAGGGCACCACAGCAGCTCTCCCACCTCCGAGAGCAAACCCAACCAAACAAACCTGCAGCCTGAAAGCCAAGGACTGCCTAGCATTTACATTGAGCAAAAAGGACAAAGGAAATTGCTAAATTGTGCCTCTGCTGCCTTAGCCCCGCGCCCCAGTCAGGGCCTCTGTGAGTCCCATGGGCCTGGCCCAGGAGGGGACGTGAGTGTGGGCTGGATGGAGAAAGACCTATGTGTGTGTGAGTGTGAGTGTGTGTGTGTGTGTGTGTGTGTGTGTGTGTGAGAGAGAGAGAGAGAGAGAGAGAGAGAGAGCGCTCTGGGGGGAGGGGCACTGGGGGGAGGTGAGCTCAGCCCCACACGGGCCATGGTCCTGCAGTGAAGGCCACGTGAAATAATTCCAAAGTATTTTATCTGACTGTAATACACTCTGCCTTCCTTCTTTGCTCTTTTCCTTAGATCCAGTGCCATCTCCGTTGTGAAGATTCTGAGGGTCTTAAGGGTCCTGAGGCCGCTTAGGGCGATCAACAGAGCGAAAGGACTCAAGGTTTGGATTTCTGCCCTCCGGCCCAGGCTGCTTTGGTTGGGGCCAGAGCTGGGCTGAGGCTTGATGGGTTTTACACGGCTGTACCTTTGGAAAGGACATTTTTTTTTTTTTTCTGAACATTTTATTATTATTTTTTAATGTTTTTATTTTTGGGAGAGAGAGCATACATGTGCACGCACACGGGGTGGGGGTGGGCAGAGAGAGAGAAGGAGACAGAGGATCTGATGCTGACCACAGACGGCCCGATGTGGAGCTTGAACACAAGAACCACAAGCTCATGACCTGAGCCGAAGTTGGTTGCTTAACCGACTGAGCCACCCAGGTGCCCCTGGAAAGGCCATTTCTAACCAGTGACACTACCTCTGACAAGTGCTGAAAGCATTTTACAAATATTTTCTTTCTCTTTGCTAATTTATTTTTCTTTATGAGATTACTGTTCCATTACTTTTTAAAAATTATTAGTATTTTCTTGGGTTAGGGTGCCTGGCTGGCTCAATCAGAGGAGCACGCAATGCTTGATCTCAGGGTCGTGCACTTGAGTGCCATGTTGGGGTACAGACTGCTAAAAGAAATAAACCGAAAAAATTAAATTAAACAAATAATATGTTCTTGGGTTTATTTTGGTCTTTAAATCTATTCTCATGCAGGTCATATAAAAGGCCAGAGGTTTTGCATTTTCCTGAGTCCTTTTACGGGGGGCAGGGGTCCCTGTGGACCTGTGTGCCAGGCAGTGCCACGCCTGGTAGTGTTTCTTCTGACTAAACCACTTTGGAGGAAACCAGGGAGGGGCTGGTCTGTAGGGTGCTCTTCCCAGGGGGCCCCACTGCAACGGGGTAACTCCCCACAGATAACTACCTGAAAAACAAGCGCAAGGGAGGCACAAAGTTGGAAAATCATATAAAAATGCACATAAACGTAGAAAATCCTGGCCGGTATTAGCTCGCCCTGTGGCTGAAACAACAAAAGCAGATGACGTCCCTCTGCCTTCCCCGGGTTCCTCTCTCCCCAGCACGTGGTCCAGTGCGTCTTTGTGGCCATCCGGACCATCGGCAACATCATGATCGTCACCACCCTTCTCCAGTTCATGTTCGCCTGCATCGGGGTCCAGTTGTTCAAGGTACGCGGATGTGCCTTCTGGCCTGAAGCCCAGCTAATCTCTTTGTGGGGAGCCTGCATTTGACTGCCTGTCTCTTCTGTACGCAGGGGAAGTTCTATCGCTGCACAGACGAAGCCAAAAGTAACCCCGAAGAGTGCAGGTGAGTGTCCTGAACGTGAGAGTGGGGAACGAGGAAGCACAAATAAGACACTTGGAGGGTCTGCTTGTGCTCACTTTTCAGAAGTTTTCATCATGGATTGTGAGAGGCTTGTATGCTCAGCTCACAGCTGGAGAGAGGGTGGGTGGGGGGTGGTGGTGGTAGTTTTGAGGTGACATTCACATATCATAAAAGTAATCATTTTAAACTGTGCAATTCAGTGACATTTAGTACAGTCACACTGTGGGACAAGCATGGCCTACTCGTTCTAGTTCCAAACCTTTATCACCCCGAAAAGAATGGATAGATGGCTTTTGATGTTTGGTATAGAATCTCTAAAATGAGGGGGAGGGCATGCACTGAAACCTAAAATAACAATTCCAAAATTCCCCAGAGAGCCCCCCCCCACCTTCCAGCCACATGGATAAATCCCCCCCCCCGCCAAACTGGAGCTCGAAGCTCAACTCCCTGGCATTCAGGAGCTGGCTAGCCTCTACCGACACATTTTCCAGGCTGCCTTTCTCCCCTTGCTCTTGGCACCCACATTCGGGGCATATTTTTATTCACAAGAACAGGCAGAGGAGAGACAAAGTGAGAAATACTCATGCCTCTTATCCCAACATATCCGGAAGAATACGAAGGCAGACATGAAACCATTGCCTCAGGTTGTAAGACCGCGTAAAGTTCTGTGTGTCCCCATCCCTTTGGGACGGCACCGACTGAGGACTTGCTTGCACTGCTTACATTCCATTTGGGGTTTCTTTTCAGCAGAAGGTGCGGTCAGAGTATGTCAGCCTCAGTGTGACTGATTGTGCACCTCCGGGGGCATCATCCATGCAGGCTGCGGGGGTGGGGGGGGCGCCCCCTGGAGTTTATGCGGGAAGGCAGCAGGGTGAAGACCCCTTCTCTTCTCTCACTAAGCCTCTGCTTCCCCATCTGTGGAATAAAGACATTGGCCCCTTTCCAGAAATGAAATTCGATGACAAATATTGTGTATCAGAAATTATAGAATTATTTTAGAAAGAAAACTGGGAATATTGTTAATACAAAGAGAAAGAGTGTGATTACAGCCAAAAGGCCGAGAGGAGGGTGTACCCAGGCTTGCTTCCCCAGAGCTTGCAGAATTCTCCAGGCCAAAGCCTCGTGAGTCTTCAGTGTATGCGTTGAGCCCATCGTATATGAGAGGCGTTTACTGTTTGGTAGATATCATTTGTTGTCAGGCATATGCTGGATATCTACCTAGTTGCTCTAGAGAATACTCATTAAACTAGTAGGTCCTCAGTGATTATTGGAACTGTAGACTAGAGTAAACACAGGACAAGAAGAGGAAAAACTCAGGCTGTGCTCGGCTCAGAGGTGGGGCCTGGCTGGCAGACAGCACAATGGTGCCTGGATGTGGCCTTGGAGCAGCTGTGACTGATCTCGGGTCAAGCCAGGATGACCCACACTTCTTTTCCTCCTTAGGGGGCTTTTCATCCTCTACAAGGATGGGGACGTTGATAACCCTGTGGTCCGTGAGAGGATCTGGCAAAATAGTGATTTCAACTTTGACAACGTCCTTTCTGCTATGATGGCGCTGTTCACGGTCTCCACGTTTGAGGGCTGGCCTGCGTAAGTATAGAGAACACCTTGATAATGTCCCAAGCCATCCATTCAGTCGTTCAGTCATTCGTTCCCAGTTCTAATGTGTGCCAGACACGGGTGGCTGCCAAAGTGCCATGTCTTTCACTGACCCGCTCACTCGCTCATTCATAAAATGTGCTTTTGGTACCAGCTCCGTGCAGCGTGCTGTGTTAAGCCCTGTGGGAGAAACAGTGGTCTCAACATGATACTCTCTTCAAGGCCCAGAGATAGTCAGAGTATCAGGCAGTCAAACCAGGCAGGAGCTTCTGCCGTGTCAGAGATGTGCAGAATAGGGTTCTGAAGAATGGCTAGGATTTTGATGAGTAAAGTTAAAAAAAAAAATCCAGAAGCAGGGAAGAAGGTAGAATACAAAAGGGAAGTCTCTTACACCTTTGTTCCCTGTGCTCTGATACCCACCCCAGCCCCAGCTCCTGTCACCTAAACGTACGTCCATATGCAGAGTCCCGAATGTCAAGTTCTCACGCCCAGAGGAACTGCAGAAGGTGGACAAGTTCACTCTGTCAGGCTGGCAGAACTCTCTGGATGCATGGGAGAGTCAGAAGTTTTATGGGAGAGCCTTTGGGAGGAAGAGGGCAGTTGGGTGGGGTTTGTTCATTAGGGGACTGGTCCTGGGGAGAAAAGAGGCAGGAGTGAGCCCCTTTACTCTGTGGAGGCACTGGCTGCACTCTTGGGTTTTCAGCAGTGTGGTTTAGCAAATCAGGATGGCAGGTGAGGGAATGTGAGCAGATTTGGGACCTGGGGCTCAGAGGAGCTGGACTCATCTCCTGGCTTTGCCCCCAAGGAGTATGACTTTGGTCACCTAGATCACTCTGTGAGCTTCCGTACGATGGGGATGACTGTAATGTCTGCCTCTGCAGATGGCTGTGAAAGTGTGTAGCACAGCCCAGCATGGGGTGGGCGCCCTGGCAGTGCTGAATCTGCATCAGAGTGGGGGTAATTTTAACTTGGGGATCTTACGGTAATTTCCTTCCTTCCTACTGAGAGTTCTGCTTAGCATATATTTGATTTCTGTGTATATTTCAGTTTGGGGAACTTCTCAGTTCTTTGGAAATCCCGGGTTGCTCGCTTGTTGTCCTTGTTGGCGTGTGTACAGTTTTCAGTTCTGCCAGTGTCTTCCACGTGGTGTCCTTCCTCTCTCCCATCTGTCAGTAAAAAGGAGCATTGTTGAATATCCATGAAATCTTTTCTCATGTCCTCAAAACATCAGTCAACAAATGTATCTCAGGTGTCCCCTCCTCTGGGCGCTGGGCCGGCTGGACCTAATGCCAAGGAGGGTGCCTCGGGGACCTGTGTGTCCAGGGGCTATGGGTGGGCTCCGAGGGAGGGGTCTGACAGGCAGGGGCGGGCCCACAGAGGCCGTCAGAAGAGGTGCACGTCTGGGCAGGCGGCGGGGCTCACCCAGTCCTTCTGTTCTCCAGGTTGCTGTATAAAGCCATCGACTCCAACGGAGAGAATGTTGGCCCCATCTACAACTACCGCGTGGAGATCTCCATCTTCTTCATCATCTACATCATCATTGTGGCTTTCTTCATGATGAACATCTTTGTGGGCTTCGTCATCGTCACATTTCAGGAGCAGGGAGAGAAAGAGTATAAGAACTGTGAGCTGGACAAAAATCAGGTTAAAGTCACACACTGTTTGGGCTTCTGTCCCTTGAGCAAGAGAGGAGTGGCTTGTGTGTTGCCAGCTTCTTCCGTGCACACAGAAGGCGCGCATCTGCTGGTTGTCCCGGGGACTCGGGCCCTGTTCATAGTACCCTCTCAGCCAATTTGAGTCCTTGCTGGGGAGAGCGCGCTTCTCAGATACAGATCAGACCTTGTAATTGTGAAATCAACCCCACCCTATGGAGAAGTCAAAGAATGCTTAGGCCACCTTCTGCAGGCATGACCCACGAGTGATGGCTCGCAATCTTGGTGGGGGATGTGGCCAGGGGCTGGAAAGCACCCACTGCTCCTCCCACAGTCCTTATGGGGGGGTGGGGCGTGGATTGTGTCTTATCTCCTCAACCTCGGCACTATTGATATTTTGGGCTAGATAATTTTCAGTTGAGCATTGTGTGCTTTGTAGGATGTTTAACAGAATCCCTGGACTATACCCACTCGATTCCAGTAGCAACCCGCTGCCCTGAGTTTTGACAACCAGAAGACCTCTCTAGACATTGCCAGATGTCCCCTGGTTGAGAACCAGGGTTGAGAACCAGAGTCAACCAGGTTGACTTAGGAGGAAGTAACCTATCACACTGCAGGAAAAGTCACTAACTTTAAACCTGGGTCTAATATTGTGCTGGTGTCATTCTCCCGTTATCCACTGCCTTGTTTGAACAAATCTGATAGCAGCAGAGGACTTTGGCTCTGATTGAGTGATGATGTGAGAGAGCCAGGAGACCTGCTCCTCTCTGGGCTTGCTGTAGATTGAGGGCACCCAGGAGTTGCTTTTAGAGGTCCCTTCCAGCGCTAGAAGATGGTGAGGTGGAGACTCTGCTCTGGGAGTTTCCCCTGGGCCCTGGTTTGCTAGCACCCCCATTTGATGATGACATAGGAGCAGGGATCATCTGCCAGCCTGGCTTCCTGAGGGAAGTGGCTGTGGTAAGGCTGGCTGTCTCTGGCCGCAGCTGTGTCCTCTGGGGCAAAGAGGACAGGGCCGGCTTGGTTTGTAGGAAGATGTTGCTTTGAGTTGTCAGGGCGTCCCTTCAGATCCCATAAGGGGTGATCAGAAGGAAGCCTGGTCCTGCTCCTCATCATCCCCCACTCCTCCCACCTCCCAGCCCCTGGAAGGAGAATGTCAGGGCGAGGCCCAGGCTGGCTGGGGTGGCAGAACCAGAGCTACAATAGTGTCAGCACTTGAGGTCCAGAAGAGGTTCGAATTGGGGGTCCCTGGAGTCAGTGTGAGGGGTCACAGCAGGGCCAGATTCTGGACAGAGGGAGCCTATCTGAAGTCAGAACCCAGGGTCAAAGCAGGAGAATGGAGTTGGTCTGGGTCTAAGAGCAAGTGGGGCCTTACACTGAGCCTACGGGGCTGGAGATCCCTCTGGGCTGCAAAGGGTGGACCAGTCTCAGCCCCAGAGTGAGAAGGACAGTGCTCTGGCCATCATTGCTGACCATGTCCTGGGGGCTCTGAGATGAACATGACAAGCTCCCGAGTGTCAGAAGGTCCCAGGCAGACACACACCATTAGACACGTGTGGTTAATATGGTCTGGCTCCCAAGAGATGTCTCATGTGGATCCTGTCTTGGGGAGTGAGTCCAGCCTCTCTGGCTCCACAGGATTTCTGTGCCTCTTGTTACCTGGCTTCCTTTCCTAGAGGTGCCAGAACCGCAGACATAATGCACCAGCAGAGAGGAAAGGTAGGGATGAGGCCTGGGTTAGGCCCTGCTCCTCTGCTTGTGCACCACAGAATCTCCAGCAAGGCATTTCACAGCTCTGGACTTCCATCTTAATAAGGAAAATGGAAGCAGACTCGGTGCTCTGCTAACCCACCCCCCAGGTTGCTGTGAGGGGTTGATAAGGCGATGGAGCTAGAGGCCCTTGGCCAGTGACCAAGGCATCCGTGGGAGTGGCTATCGTGTTTCCCCCTGGTCCACAGTCCCCCGCAGTGGGTGCGTGTCCGTCCTTTCAAAGCGGGCAGAAGTATGTCCGCCTCCCATGGGTGTGCTCAGGACCCCTCCTTGCTCTTTTTTTTGCCGTTGCAGCGTCAGTGTGTCGAATACGCCTTGAAAGCACGTCCCTTGCGGAGATACATCCCCAAAAACCCCTACCAGTACAAGTTCTGGTACGTGGTGAACTCCTCGCCTTTCGAATACATGATGTTTGTCCTCATCATGCTCAACACACTCTGCTTGGCCATGCAGGTAAAAATGGAGACAGCCGTGGGGGTCACGTCTGGGCCTTCTGCACAGCCCCCTGCCCCAAATTCTCAGGGGGGAATGCCACCCCGTCACAAGAGAATGGGTTTGATTTTCTGATGAATCTAGGCTGTAGTTTGGCCAGAGTCCCATTCTGGCTAACAGCTGTCACGGCAGGCATCTAGGATGGCCCTCTTGTTTAAGAGACCACCTCTACAACATGACCATAGGTAACATTTCCCTGGAGCCTGGACCTGGCATTCAATTCTGTAAACATTTACTATGGGCCTCCTGTGGCCAGGGAGCATCTGAGGACTAAAGCTTGGTCTGTGTGGAGTTGGACAGACAGGCATTCCAGTCCTGGCTTACTCCTTACCAGATGGGCAATCTTGGCAAGGTTATTTAAATCCTCCGAGCCTTGCTTTCTTCATTGGCAAAATAGGAAATCTATCATATCTATGCCAGAGGTAAGGTTTGCACTGGAAAATTCACATCAGGCACTGGCACTGGGCCTGTCACAAAGTAAACACCCAGTGTTGAAAAACAAAACATAAGTCACATTGCTGTCCTCAAGGAGCTCTCAGTATGAGAGTGGGGAATCTTCCAGTTCATGGGGAAGAGCTTGACCTGCATTATAGCCACTTCTTGCTATACTAGGGGCAAGGCATGTAATTCCCTTCAGTTGGCCAAGTTGGTATTAACAGTGAGCAGGTCTGGCAGTTATACTGTTGAGTAGATAATGCCCTAGCACAGAAGCCAAGGTCTAGATCCAGTTTCCACACAACTTGAGCAAATCAAACCAACTCCCAGTGCTGTTTAGAAAATGGGTCTAAAAGCCACCAGAGGGACATTTTCTGGCATGTTTTTGTAAATTTAAGAAGTTGTTATGAACAAGAAGGACCACATGCCAATGTAGGGAAGAAGTGTGAGGTCAAGATAATATGGCCTTTTATTGAACATGGACCTAATAATGGCATCAAAATGATCTCCAACCAAATCCTACCTTTAGTCGTAGACATTTGGGTGGGTTCTGCCTTGTGCCTGGGTCAAGGCCCTGAACATAAACCCAGCCAGGAGGAAGGGTGGGTTCCCTTCATCCTGAGCAGAGGAAATGGATGTATTTCCCCTTCATCTTCCAATCATCCTCATTCTGTCAAGGCGCCCCTGTGCTTTGCGGTGAGTTAATCACGTGCGCTAGAACCAGTGAAGGTTGCCTCCATGTCCAAGCAGAGGGTGGATGCCTACAGTGACCAGGGGGCTGGGGAGCCTCCTTTCGTGAGGCTGGCTGGGCTGGGTCTTCTGAGAACCGTGCCTCTGTCATCGTCCACAGCACCACGAGCAGTCCAAGATATTTAATGATGCCATGGACATTCTGAACATGGTCTTCACTGGGGTGTTCACCGTCGAGATGGTTTTGAAAGTCATTGCATTTAAACCTAAGGTGAGTAGCTGGACCACCTTTCGAAGACTGTTGTTGAATCACCCCAGAGAAGCACACGCTTCCTGTTCATTGTGTGTTACTGAGTTACGCTGAATTGCTCTGGCCGATAACTGGGTTATCACCTGAGAACGTTAGAATCTGATTAGGGCATCTGGGTACATATTGGAAAACAAAACTACAAAACAAAACCTCATAAAAACAATTCTAAGAAAAAGAAGAGAGGGGTACGGAATTGGGAATTTGCAGAATGGAAATTGTTTGAAACTAGGTTTTCAGTCTCTAGAATAACACGTCATGCTTTCTCAGGGAAACTTGCCTCATCGCTTGAGCACTGGAGACACCGTTTTAAACAGAACCCGTTAGAAAGAATTCAGCCTTGATTTTACTCTTAGGTTTCCAGGAGAAAGACTTTGGTTTTATTTGTTCTTAGTCTACAGCTTCTTTTTCACCTTTTATGGAAAGTTCTACCAGTTGGAGATCTCCTCCTGCCGTGCCACCTTTCGTTTATTTGACTTAGAAAAATGTCACTTGACTTTAAGACCAAATAAGACATGAAGTTTGTTAAACTCTGTTGGGCTAGTCAGCATATCCTCTCGCCTTCGGGGAGGGCACGAATCCAGTCCCCTAGTTGTCAGTGTCTGTGGTTGAAGAGACTGATGGAACAGTGTCAAAGTGCACACACGACTTTGGGTCCAAACCCATACTCCCCATTTGCTAACGCGAGTGAGTTCCTTCACTGCTCTGCGCTTCAGTTTCCTCACCTGAAAAATGAGGGCACTGCTGGTTCTGTGTCACAAGGCAGCTGTGAGGGATAAAGAATCACTATCTGTGCCATGCTTAGAGAAGTACCTGGCATGTGGTAACATGCTGTGGACGTGCCGGTACTGTTACTCTGACCACCACCACCATCATCATCAAGTAACGATGCCCCCTTGTTCTAAAACCGTAGACAGAGGAGCAGACCCCGGCGGGGCCGGGGGACATTTGACCCTCAGCTTCTTTGCTAGAAAAGCCCCAAACCATTAGAATGAAGTGGTGACAGAATTCAATGACCCGGTTATTTGTTCATCTGTGTGTAAGGTATCCGATGACACTGATTTTACTGAGACTTCGATTACAAAGTGATGGTTTTCACATACTCCATATTTACATGGAATTCTAATCCAAAACTGTTCCTTTCTTTAATTTGAATTAATTTCTATGCAATCTTTATCAGATCTTTGTGGACCAAAAAGAAAGGACACTTGTAAGTGATCACTTGGGGTGATTGCAGTGGGGTCAAATTTGGCACTTTATGCATGGCCAGATGTTATTTACTGTGACTTGTCCATATCTACATACATAAGCATTTCCTCCTTTTCCAAATTCATCTTAATTTCCTTTGAGATTTTTGGTTTGCTTCCCTGTCACCTTTACTTCTTTGAACAATATTTGTCTGGACTGTTGAAAAAGGTTGCCAAATAAGAACATCAAAAGGACTTGAGAAGATGCAACACGGAACATATCTCTGGAACATTCTAGATGCCCTTACCGTGTCTTCCCCTGCCTGGTGATTAAGCTCTGAAGTTTTTGAGAGCTTATTCTGGGCTGAAGAGAAGGCACACTCACCCATGGCATGTATGTGTGAGAGAGCGCACGTGTGCGTGCGTGTGTGTGTGTGTGCGCGCGTGCATGCGAACATGCGCCTGCTAGCCGGCCGGCACACCAAGGGGCTCCTACACCCCTCTGCGTAGTAACCTGCTGAGACCAGACCTGGGAGGAGGGTTTGGTGGCATGTGATAAGAGTGGTTGATATCAAGAGGGAAATGAGTAGCTAATTTTTAATCAGTGCTGATTAATCAGGGTTTTAAAATGAGTGATTTCCGCTAGAAATTGTGCTGCTTTGTTGTTTTGCCCAGCAAGATATTTCCATAGCATGAAATAGCAATAGGAGCATCTCTTTGCTTGCAGAGCACGGCGTCTTTATTCACTGAAGCCAGGAGAGACAGATTTTATGTTGAGGAGCAGGAAAGAATCAATTCACCAGGAAACAAAGCTCTTCTTAAAATGCTCCCAGACTTTTCCTTGTTTTTCTCTTCTGGGTTGACAAAGCAAACCCAGGTGAGGAGGCTTTCACCAAGAAGTCAGTGAGGCCCCTCCTCCCTCTCGGAGGAGCAGTAGGGCTGAGGAACCCAGTTGTAGAGGCTGCTGAGGAAGAATCTTCCAGGAGATGGACACGTGGGACAAAGGGTTGGGAACACTAGCCCCTGGGTCTCGTCTCAGGAAAGCCCTTGTCTCTGTTTGGAATTTGTTGCAGGGCCCCTCGGGGCAGTATTCTCCATAGTAAGGGGAACACCTTCTAGGAAAACTTGTCAGCATCTGTCAGGAGAGATGGGCTTGCAGCCCTTCTGGGATACAAATCCAGAGAGTGAAGTTGGACAAAATCCTCCCTGATGGATGGACGAGGAAGCACTGTCAGGAGGATCGGTTAAAAGGAGCTGTGAAACCTAACCATGGGGACTTCTATATTCAAGAGGCTAATGGAGAGGTGGGGCCTCCCAGGAGCACACATTTAGGGAGAAGTCCGGGATCCGCACATCAGGTCACCCCACCTCCACAAGCAGGGAGGGCCGAGGTAGGGAACCCAGAGCTGGGAGCTGCCCTGGCCGGCGAGGCAGGCTCACTGCGTGGGGAGAGGTATTCTGAGTGTTGGTTAGGCCAGAGTGGAGGGTGGTAAGGAGCTGAAGAGCCCAAGAATTAGGGAAAAGCAAGCAAGCTGTTGAGTGTATTGTCTGCTCCCCAAGGGAAAACCCACCATCGGTGTTGATCTTACACGCTCTAGACTGCGCTTTTGACTTGGAGGTGACTGTGCCATCCTCAGGTTGTAAATGGAAGAGAGGTCATGACTTAAGTAAGAGATAAGCCACTTCCCTGGCCTTTCCCTCCAGTACTCTGAGGGGAAGCCACTGGAATTCTCTGATGAATTCTCTTGCTCCAGGGAGGGAGATTGAAAAGAAGGGCCTTTTCCAAAGTACTGGTCCCTGCAGGAAGTAAGGAGCACTTCCATTTTCCTGAGGCCCCTCTTTGTGCTTCCTCATGTCACCTGTCTTTGTTCAGCATGTGCCCGAGGCCAGGTTAGCTGCCTTGGCTGTGGGCTTTTCTCCAAACAGCCACACTTTGTTCCCAGGTCTGCATTTTGATCTTGGTTCTACCTCGAAAATGTCTAATTTATACTCCTGGCCACTTGGGCTTGGGAAAAGTAAAGGGTAGTTGGGTTTGGGGGAAGAATAGAGTGTTTTGGTGCCATTCTCATACGTCCATGCAGAGCTGCAACACCATGGAGGCTGGTATCTTCTGCCACTAGCCCCCCGGGATGGCATTCCCTGACCCAGGGTCCCTGACAGGAATAAGGGCTCCTATCAAAGCCTTAGCAATCTTTTTCAAGGACGTCCTCCACCTCCTGGAAAGAAAAGTTGATACTGTTGTTATAGCTCTTCAGTGACCACATATACTCTAGGTGATTTATTCTAATGCCAAATAACACTTGAGTCCAAATATCCCTCTCCCTAGCCAGGACTTTGGGCCAGACTTCATGGGCTCAGACTGTGCCTGTTGCCTGGGTCAGGGGTGTGTACCATCTGCCCAGGAGTCCTCTAGGATGTGGGCACAATTTTATGAGTGTAAGGGATCTTCTGAAGAGGGTTGACAAGATTGCCAAAACGTTCCAGGACCCCCAATGTTAAGCCCCTATTGCATTGGTTTAAGATGATTTTCAGAATGGGCCACTTGGTGAATAGGGTGTAGGCCAATGGGAATGATCCAAAGGTAAGTACTGATAATTCTAGAAAAGCAAGGGAGGAGCTGTTTAGGAATAAAGTCCAAAGTAGGTACGCAGGTGGTGGCCTTGGCCTCAGGCAAACAGCCTGCTGTAACAGGGGTCGAGGGGGAGCAGTGTGCAGGGTGCAGAAGTGAGCAGGGGCTGGTTGTGTGCCCAGACAGGAGAGGAGGAGGAACTCGGGATTTTCAGCTGCTCTCTGAACCCTGGAGGGCTGAGTGTTACGGTGCCCTGCTGTCTCAGTGAGGCATCAGCCCCTCTCTAGAGGAGGTGGGAATGACCAGCATCCTCTCCTTAACTTTGGAGTTGCTGTTAAATCCAGGAAGGGAAGGACGGGCTCTGGCCCTCAGAGTAGAATCTGTGGCAAGGCTGCCAGTCAGATGCCTGTTGCCCGTGAATAAGGGAACCCAGCACTTGGACGATCAGGGCACCTGCACAGCAGCAACTCAGCACCCCAACCCAGCTGCCTTGTGTGTTAGGAGGCCTTCCCCCCTGAAGGAAGTCGTGTGCTCATTTGGGTCCAGGTGCAAGCGCTGTCTCCTGGCCAGCCAGCAGGACTGGCGTGCTCAGCGGGCCTAGTCTGGTCCTCACGGGGGCTGGCCTTGGCCCCATCTGGCAGCCAAGAATCATGGATCATTGGGAAGAAAAGCCAGAAGGCGCTAAATGTGGCGTTCGTGAAGACTTGTCCCATTTAGACATGTGCACACAGGTCATCAGAATTGGTGCAGGCAGAATCCCTTTGTTTACCTGTCAGAGGCCAGAGAAGGGGGTCTGGGAGGATGGCAGCCAACGAGGTAACATGTGACAGAGGACGGGAGGAGAGAGGGGAGCAGTGGGTGAGAAGTCATGGCAGTTGGGTGGGAAAATCTTACATTATTCAAGATGAAACTTTTAAAAGCCCAAACCATCAGTCAGTATCATAGCTTCCCCGTAAATGCACTTAGAGTGATCAACGGTAACCAGAATAAGCATCCCTACTCCAGTTATCAGGATGGCCAACATGTCCACATTTTCTATCATGTCACCAAAGGCTGGGCTCTGCAGTGGTTTCCTTGGGGCCTGTATTGATCATGAGTTCATGGAACCTGACACTTCAAAGTACCTTCTGTTCTGGTTTTCTTCATCTGCACTAAGTGTACCCAGTTGTAAGCATGCTTGACCGCTTTTTATGTAATTCAGACCTGAAATTTTTTATTTCCAAAACATGTTCTGATTTCTTGAAAAGACATCGTTGATTTGCAGACAGAATGTCAGGAGGCAGCAGGCATAAAATGTGTGAGCCCACAAGAGGGAATATGTAAAATGTATGCCGTAGATAGGGAGATAGATAGATGGATTGATAAGTCACAGTCCTAGGGACATTGTGCCATCATGATCGCTGTAGGATATGGAGATCCGAAGGATGATAGGATGCTAGGTCAGTGGAAGAAAGACCCTGCAGTATGTTGAGCATCAGGCTCAAAGTTCCAAGGTAGATAGTGGGGTCAGTAGAGGAGGGGATGGAAGAGTCAGCACAGAGGGTTTTCAGTGGGGTAAACCTGAAAAGACCCAGAATTCAGTGATGAGGACGTGAGAGAGAGAGGCAGAAGTGGACGTCAGGAGGATCTGAAAAGATCCCTTCGAGGGGCTGGCATTTGGTCCGACCTTGAAGGAGGAAGTGGGTTTGGGTAGACAGAGTTAGGGCTGGGATTGTAGAGCCATCAGGAGCAGGGGAAGAACCTGTTGGTGGTTCTGAGGGCTGGCAAGGAGTCCTCCTGGCCTGGAGGGTGGAGAGGGAAAGGAGGAGAGCTGGGGACCAAGGTGGATTCTCTCAAAGTCAATGGGACGCTTAGCACATCATAACCCTTGATGGTCCGTTTCCTTTGTGAGACCTCCAGTGGGCTCCCTAGACGGTCTCCTGCCCCCCAGCCCAGAGTGAGTTCCCCTGGCACAGCTCTGTGCCCTGGACTGTGTGCATTGCTGTGCCTTTGTCCTCGTGTGCCCAAGAGCCCTGGGAGGACAGAGCACACCTTCTGTAACTCTTGCATGCATGAGGAACAGAAACGGTTGCTGCTTTAAGGGCACAGAATGGAGAACGTGTGAAATGCCTGGTCACAGTGCTCTTTCACTGGGAAAGAGAAGGACGTGGTGTGGCTGGGGACCCCATGGAAGGAGCAGGGGGAGGGCCTGCTGACTCCCCTGTGTAAGGGCTGAAATCCTAGAAAGTGTGAAGTCGTGATCCCAGGCACAAGGGCAGGATTTCCGGGTGCTGCCCCTCTGCCCCTGCCCTGCAGATGCTCTGCTTGGCCTAGTGCTGCTCAGGGCCGTGGGTCTGCGCCGTGAGTGTGTGCACGTGTTTGAGTGTGTGTGTGTGCCCTCTCTCACACATGCAGGTGCCCCCTATCCTGTGTCCCTTTCTACCAGTGGATGGTATTGTTGCCTCCCTCTGGCTCTCCCACCCCACCTGGTTGCCATGGGTGCTGCGGGGCCTCGGATATATCCCCGTATGATCCGTGTGGCGTTTCGTTCCTACGTGCTCATAAACGTCTGCCCCCTGCCTGCTCTGTCCAGGGGTATTTTAGTGACGCCTGGAACACGTTTGACTCCCTCATCGTAATCGGCAGCATTATAGACGTGGCCCTCAGCGAAGCCGACGTGAGTATGCGCCCGCCGTGGCCGCCCGCCTCGTGTTCTCTCTCTGTGCACATTCCGCTCCCTGTCCCGCACTGGCATCACCTGGACAAGTCACAGGTCCCAACTTCACTTGATCTAAAACCAGGCATTTCTAATGAGAGCCGTGGACAAGAGGCTTGTGAGGGTAGAGCTTTATCCCAGGCCTTTCCAGACACAGATCACCTTTTGGAGGGCTGACTCCTGCAGCATTTCCCAAGTCACTGGTAGGCAGGGCGAGATGGGCGTCTCTAATTGTTTTTATTCGCTGTGTCAGCAGCAACACCCAAAGTGATGTACCTGTAACGTGTGTTTGTTTTAGGGTGATTTTTCAAGTAGCCGGGTGGCATAATGCTAGAATGTTCCCCTTTTATAACACTGTCCTTTTCTTCTTTTTTCCTGTTGTGCTTCCTCTCTGTGGCTTCTGAATGCTTGCCCTAACAGCACTATTTCACTGATGCATGGAACACTTTTGATGCCTTAATTGTTGTTGGTAGCGTCGTTGATATTGCTATAACTGAAGTGAATGTAAGTAGCAAATTTTGTGTCCTGTAACGTGATTGTTTTTGTTAAGTCTAACACTCGGGTGCCTAGAAACGCTATCTGTGGGCCTTCCTACACTTTAGAAATTCGGACGTATGCTTGTTCTAAAAGACGAACATTTTGTAGTCGCCCCCTTCCCTCACCCCACCCCTCTCCCCCAAAAGAGAGTGGAGAAGTAAATGTAGAATTGCCATTTTGGAACTAAAGCATTATTTTTTTTTTTTAAAAAGTTCTTGTTAAGTTCTTAAGGGCTTAGAGTTAATGTATGTGAGTATGTGAACATTATCACTCACTAGCTGTGTGACCTTGGCCGGTCACCTGACTGCTTTGAGCCTCAGTTTTTCTAGCTGCAAAATGGAGTTCGTAACGTGTGCCCTGGTACCCACAGCAGTTCTGTGAAGGCACAGGAGGGAAACTTCACAGCCACACCGTGAACCCGTGGCAGCTGCTGCTGTGTCCTCACCTGTACCTTGTGTACCTGCTGAGTCTGGCTGGTGGCACTGGGGAATACCCGCTGTCCTAGCTCCCCAAACGATGATGTAGGTCGAAGGCTGCCCTGGACCAAGGGAAGGGGGGCCTCGTGTGTATTGGGAGAGGGTGTCCATTCTCCATTGTTGCACTTGATCAAACCCTTTAGTAAGGAAACAAGTGCAGTAGCAGTGTGGTAGGTGGAGTGACCCCCACCCTTCAGGAAGCATCCTAAGAACCCTCCTTCATGGGGAGCACTGCCTCCTGCCAGCTCCTCTTGCATCTAGCCCGTGCCTAAACCAGAAAGATGTGAAGCAGAAACGGCCCTGCTCGCCTGGTCTGTCCCCAGTTCGTCAGCGAGTCTGAGTGGGTGTCCGACGTGTGTACCCCTGTTGTGTAGAGCCCGTTGTGGGGATGAGTGGAGCATGGGGCAGGACTGCTGTGTGGTGTTGGCTTTCTGCTCCGTGTGGCCAGCCCAGCCCTCCTCCCCAACCCCTGGCCGGGAAGAGGCCTCCTCGCTCTGCCTGGCTGACATTTGCAGGGTTGTACAGCCCATCCTGGTGTCCAGACAGCCTGTATCAAACAGGGACGGTGCAGTCCCTTTTAATGCCACTGCTTCGGGGCCAAGCTAATCCTGGAGCACAGAACAGTGGGACAGCTGCTGGCCTGGCACTCCTCAGGCCTGACAGTCAGTCCTGATCCTGGTTCAAAACTGACTCGTTGGACCCAGGGCCTCAGTTCCCCCCATGGATCGACTGGGGTGAGTGCTATGTGCCCTTCCAACGTCATAGGTATGTTGGGGTGAAATTTTGTGAAAATATCTGCTATAAAACCTAACATATTAGGGAGATACAAAGCTATTATTCCAAGTGTAGATTTTCCGTGGACAGATAGGTAAAATGGACTATAAGACAGGTCCACGAGGGTGTGATTTAAGCCTCATGACACCCAAATCCATGCCACGACAAGGCAGCAAAGTCGTATTTTACTAGACTTAGGAAGATACACCCTCCCTAACCTCCATAAGCCCAGACTTATGTAAATTCCACTTTATGTGAAATATTCCATAACTCAGCTATAAAGTTGTCGTTCATAACGTGTAAGTTATGCTCGGTTATAAAATAATCTAATGCTAATGGCTGAACGGCAGGACCCTAACTGGGCTGCCAGGGGCTCTCTCCTGAATTTATGACCAGACATATGCCTGCTTAACTGTCTCCCGATGTAAACCGCTTAGAGCCTTCATCAAAGTATGCTTACATGGAAGTTCTGGAACAGACCCTTACGTAAGTCAGAGATGGCCTATAATGGGGATGAAAATTGACTAAGCTACAGTTTCAGCAGGTCTCCCTGGAGTGCTCTGTGCTCAAAGTGATGTGCAGGCAGTGGGCATAACTACTTAGTTTCTGGGTACCAGGATGTGGCCAAGGTTTGTTGGCCGAGCCAACAAGCCAGCTCTCCAGTGCCTCAACCACCCGCTGGCTGGCAGGGTGTGGCGCTGGTGGCCTCGGTCGACAGCACGTGCCCAGCTTCCTGGCTGCCCTTCCGTATGCTGGGGGCAGGCGTGCACCACGCCCATCCCCTCTAGCCCAGCCTTGCTCATCGGTGTCTCACACGTGTCCTCCCTCGTGTTGTATCGGACAGTCAGGAAAGCTGCAGGGGTACAAGAACCCACACTGGATTTCCTAGTTAGCACTTGACTTTGGGGTGTCTGCACAAAGCAACCTTTCACTGGGCCCATTTCTGGCACTCAGTTGGACTTTCAAAATCACACTGGTGAACAGTCTCCTACTGTTTCCTAGTCGGTGACTTTCCCTGCGGTCAGATCTAGCCTGAGACAAAACCTCCCTCAGCTGGTGGCCAAGCCGGTTGTCCACTCTGGTAGAAGTAGAACCCCTAGGGGAGATTGGCAGCTCTGTGCTGGGCTGCATTGCACAGCGATTGCTCAAGGCCACCTTCTCATTCACTCAGTCTCTCCGCGCACATGTCCTGGGCATGTAGAATTCGCGGGCCATGGGCACAAAGATAAAAGAGACCAGATGTCCTCAACCCCTGATGGTATAACTGGGTGGAGCTGGGAATTCCTACATCGCCCTCTCCTGCGCATGCCTAGTTCCCTGGTAGAGCAACTCACATCGTACCCCTTGCTGGCCTCATCCCCCAAGACCCTGGGCCAGATCAGCTTGAATGCCCTTAGTCCACGTTGGCTGTTTTTAGCTGCAATAAGTCATCATTTTTTGCGATATTTAACCTGCTGTGCTCTCTCCCCCAATCTCTGTCGATCTTCCTTTTCTGTTACCTAATTGATTTTCATGTTGGTTTTATTTTTAGAAAATTGTAGCGGCAAGTATATATAAACATATATACGGTGATGTCGTTAAAGCAAAAGCACTCTAAAGACTGTATACTTGTTTTTGGCTTCCCCCACCTGTGGTTTTCACTGAGTTTCACGGGGTGTGCTATGTATGGCTCAGGGTCATCTAAATTGTTTCCTTTCCCCTGTGTCCAGTCTCCAGCTGGCGTCTGGGCCAGGGCCGTCTTGGTCAGTCACGCTTGGCTCTGTGACTTGCCAACGTAGTCCTCGAGAATGATTGATCTGGCCCGCAAATGAGAAACCTAGCTTGTGCTTACACTGTTTGCAAAAACATTTTGGATGGCCCTTTCTGTTGTCCTGCTTGATGCTTACCCAGCCCTCTCCTGCTGCCCCCGCCCCACATACCCTACCCTGCTCTGACCATGGCCTGATGGCTCTCGAAGACTTGTCTTTATCACATCTGGTCGTAACATCACCAAGCTGCTAAAATGTCAGATGGCGACTGGTAGGCTCGCTTTTGCTCCCCCTCAGATGCCTGTTGGTGCCTTGAATGGGGAAATGACAGAGCACCCCATTCTCCTTAACCCGGGCAGTGGCTGTTGCCAGCACGGAGTCTTTTCCCACTGTTGTTATTGCTGGAGAGGCAAAATATTTGTGCAGAAACCGTGACTGCCTTGTTCTCACTTACTGAAGAGCATGTGAAAAGTCAGTAGGGAGCGTACTCCCAGGGACCCAACAGTTGTCCCTGACCTGTCAGGTACCCCGTTTGGACCAGGTGACCAACAGCTGTGCTCAGCTTCTGGTTGTTCAGCTCTCCATTCCAGAAGCCAGCCCTTTTCCAGGGGCCAGGTCACTGATTTCACAGACTCAGCATTCCCATATACAGAAGCTGCCTCTCCCAGCAGTGTTATGTGCCCAGTCAGAAGTAGCCAGAGGGAAGTTCCCCATCCCATCCCCTGCAAAGAGTGGGATGCCTTGAGTTAACTGGTTCTGGGATGCCGGTTTGCTTCCTGTCTGAATTGGAAAACCACGTCATCTCAGCCTTACCAGGAAAAGATGGGAATTAATACAGCAAGTGCAGACTGATCTTTGGTTGCACTTGAGAAACTCAGGGCTTGTTTGGTTCCTATAGTTGCTGGGGGCTGGCCCTGGCCCTGCATCTCAAGAGCCTTTCACTGGTCTTCCTGTGTGAAGAGGCTGGAGGGAATGTCAGGAGAGCTCCTAGGGATCTACAGAGATTTCTGGGCCCCTGCATATGGTTTGGCCACCTGGGGCTGAGGGCAGTCTCTCTGTGGGGCTCCCAGATGAAGACACTGGCACCTCATGGTTAGAAGGAGCTGCCCAGGCCCACTAGCCCAAGGCCAGGGGTGGCACCGCAGTCCCCTCTGTGAGGACCGGCCATGCAGCCCTGGCGATCGGTTTTGGAAAACTCCCCAGGGAGTGAGCCCTTTTCCAGTTTCAGCCTCTGAGAGCATCCTGTCATTGATTCTGGAATCGCACAGAGAGTCAGCTCACCCACGTTCCCACCACACACTTCACAGCCTGCTGTTTCCGAGCCCCACCCCCCCACCCCCAGGGGAAAGATGGGGATGCATTCTAACCTGTTTACATTGTTAGAGTACTGAACCCTCATCAACTCCAGTAGAACCCACTGCTCAGCTGTAATGGCCTAAGTGGGCTTTTCTAGGGGCCCCACTCGGTATGGCCAATCCACACCTTAAAGGAATTTGCTGGTGTGAGTGACCATCTGAAGAGTGCCCAGCTTTACCCCGGCCTAGGACTGCCATTCCCCTCTAGCAGGGCCTTAGAATCACCTGGCAGCTTTTCTTTATTTTTTTTAGTGTATTTATTTATTTTTGAGACAGAGAGAGACAGAGCATGAGCAGGGGAGGGGCAGAGAGAGAGGGAGACACAGAATCCAAAGCAAACTCCAGGCCCTGAGCTGTCAGCACAAAGCCTGACATGGGGCTCGAACTCACGGAGTGTGAGATCATGACCTGAGCTGAAGTCGGATGCCCAACCGACTGAGCCACCCAGACGCCCACCTGGGAGCTTTTAAAACTCCTAAAGCCCCGGCACACCCCAGCCCAATTAGAGAAGAATCTTTGGAGTGGAACCCAGGCAGTAGATTCTGTCAAAGACCCCCAGGCAGTTGGAATGTGCAGCCCAGGGTGAGAGCTGGCCCGCCCTTTGCATCTGGCTGGCATTTGTAGTTTGGGCAAAGCCACCTTTAGGGTCCTTCCAATCCGTAAGATATTTTGGCAACTTGCACCGTCCCCCGGTGCGGCCAGCAGCATCCTCCCCTGCACCTGTGCCCCCTGGCCGGCGTGGCGCTGAGCGCAGGAGAAGGTGTCGCAGGCTGCGCTGGGGGTGCACGTGGATTGCTGTGCTGTTTGTTGTCTCTGCCCTTGCTGCATGTCGTGCTGACCTGTCCCTCCACAAATGCTGTCTTGTCCTCCTCTTTGTTTTCCTTTTTTTAAAAGGATATCCAGGGTTTCAAGTTCCTAGTCTAAGATTTGCCATACTTCAAAGATATCAGTTGGAAAAGAGATGTCCCCCTCAAAAGTCAGTTTGGCTGCTGACTTCCCACATTGTGAGGGGGAGGGGGCGGTGAGAGGTCCATCCGACTTGGAACGGGATGTGGAGGACAGGCAGAAGGGGCTGTGGCCAGGTCGTAGCCAGAGAGTGTCTTCCCCGACCAACAGACCTCTTATTCTTGCAGGTCGGACATCTCCAAAGTATAACTGTAGAGTGCTCTCTCTTGTGCACCCTCTGGCCCCCTTGAGCACATGCAGGCAGGGGTGTGCATGCTCACACACACCCTTATACTCATGCCCTTGCACTCTGGCTGCATGGATGCGACCCAAGCCTCGTGCTGACAACCCTGAGGGAGATGGGGTTGGGAGACAGAGGTTTGGAAAACTAATTCCTTCATTTGTTAAAGTCAGAAGTTAAAAACCATCATCTGTCCCTTTAAGGGGATGTTCTTTGTCTTGAGGTGAGAGAAAAGAGGAAAATAGAAACAGTGACAGGGGCTTGGACTGTGCCATTGGAGAGTTTGCATTCTGAGCATCCCGGGTGAACCAGGAACCCCCTTTCCACCCTTTCAGAACCTGTCAGTCCTGGGCTTGTTGTCACACTGCTGAATTTCAGTAGTGATGTGACATGCCCAACTCTTGTTTTCTGTGATTTTTGTATTTGGTCCCAGGAGGCAGCTGTTAATAAGAGTGAGATTCCAGAACGGAGCCCTTACTTTCCCTGTATCCCCAGGGAGGAGAACCCCTCCCTCAGATTTGTGTGCACATCTATGTGTGTGCATATGTACCTTAGCTGTGCAGACACACCATGCAGAAGGCTCCCTAGAAACCCTGGTAAATACTCAGCAGCCCAGGCCCCCAACCAGAAGAGGCTCATTCCTTTGCCAGTTACCAGGTAGACCAGCTGCTTCCGTGGAGCTGGCCCTCCTAAAGGGAACAGAGAGGCTGTTCCTATCTCTTGCTCAGTCTTCTGTTTAATTTCATGGTGCCTCCCGACGTCCGGAAGAGCTTGCTTATGACCTCTTTCCACTCTCCTAAACACTTACTGAACATCTAATGAGTAAGTGCCTCATGCAGGGCACCAAGTGGAGTGAAGCAAGGTCCAACCCTCAGGGGGCCCCCAACCTGAAGAAGAGGCAGGTGTCCGCTGGGTGGCGAGCCCTGTGGTTCAGCCCCCTGGGGCCCGAGTGAGAGGCACCCAGCCAGACCTTGGATGAGGTGGAAGTATGGAAGCTCAGGGCGGGCTGGTCCCATGCTGCTGCTTCCCAGGAGTCACACGGTGCTGAGCACCGTCCTCTCTGCCAGCAGTCTGGGCTGTAGGCTGGGCATTAAAGCCCCTCTCCCACCCACACTGACTTGGTTTGCTCACCTCCACCACAAGGGCTGTAGGACACCTTGCCCAGGCACGTGGCCCAGGAGGTGTGTGGGCCACAGGCAGGTGCCAGTCTCCCTGCCCCGTTCAGTAGCCTCATTCTGTTCCTCAGGGCTAGAGGTGGCCTGAAGAGCAGTTCGTTCCCTGGACCCACAACCCAGCCTCGGCCAAGAGAACTAGCCTGCCCGTGAGATGCAGGGTCCCACCGCGCATTTCTGTCTTTGGGAGCAACTGAGGTCCTGTAGTGTTCTCTTTCACTGGATGCCCACCACCTTGGCGCATTGTGTCCCAGGATGTGAATTAGAAAGTAGCGTGTCTGAGCCTGTGTCCGAGGCTGCCCACCCTCAAGTCCGGGTCCAGGCAGAGCCCCTGGCATCTTCTCAGGGAGGGAGCAGCTGCATTGTCCTGGGACATTAACCACACATTGTTATAAAGGGGGGAGGGGCCCATCCTTCTGAACCACTGCTTCCTTTCCATTCATTAATACATTTTCAATCTTTGATTTCTTAAAGCCAACTGAAAGTGACAATGTCCCTGTCCCCACCGCTACACCCGGGGTAAGATCAGTGATGAGTCCCCCCGGGGCTGGGCCTTTTCCTTGACCATGCTGAGTTTTCCACTAGTGTTTCTGTATTCTCCATGATTGTCCTTCCAGAACAGTGTCTGCAGTGGTTTGCATTCATCATCAGTGTCCAGTACTCTTGGCCAGCCCGGCGTTCTCCTCTTAACACACTAGACCACGTGGGCATGCATGTGCTGTGTGGACGCGGTTTTCCAAGCCCTGTGTTGTTAGCATGTAACTCTTCCTTTCATATCATGCTTTTTAAGGTGAAAAGGCCCTAGAAACACATCTTCAACTCTTACCTCTGTCACCTTTGTTTGCCTCTGTTGCTGTTTTTCTGAAAGTGTTGCATGTTCTACTTTGCATTGGGTTTGACCTCTCCATGATAACCCTTCAGAACTCTGAAGAGAGCAATAGAATCTCCATCACCTTTTTCCGTCTTTTCCGAGTGATGCGGTTGGTGAAGCTTCTCAGCAGGGGGGAAGGCATCCGGACACTGCTGTGGACTTTTATAAAGTCCTTTCAGGTAAGAGCCCCACAAGGGGCTTATCTGTTGCTCCTGAAGACCACATGTGAACCAGTGAGCATCCTCTGTCATGGAGGACCGGGACTGCCTTCGGCATGGCCACTGGGATCCCCTGAGTCGATAGAGGGAGTGGAATGCAGAAGGCACCTGACCCAGCCGGACTCAGTGAATCAAACAGGATCACTTGCTAAGAGGAAACCAAAGGCAGTAAGGACCCACAGCTGAGGACAGGTGTAACCTTTCTAAGACTAGTAGAGATGGGGAGCCTCGAAGCCCCTCAGTCCTCCCTGGGATACCCAGTGGTGAATGGTGACATCTGAGAGAGGGCAGGTCCCAGGTGACCCCTGCAAACCTAACAGCCTCCTGCCAGGACAGCTTCTTGGGCTGCCATGGTCCTATCTGTTGGCCGGTCTACACACAAATCAGAGACCCCTTCACCCGGGCCGGCACACCATCACGGAGCAATGTGTTACCCAGTGCCTGGAAGGATCAGAGCGTTGAGGACATTTGGGCATAAGCCAAGCCTCCCTTGTCATCTGTGACTCTCCAGGCTGGTGCAGGCTGGTTCTAGTCTATTCCTCAACCAGGACCCGTCTTCTCCGGTACTGTCTAGTACTCCATCCCAGACGTTCTAGTCTTCTAGATGGAATTAACTGAGGACAGGGTACAGATTCTCATCAAAAAGATTCACCTATGTAGGGGATTTGTAGCTATGTGCAAATCATGAATCTTTCTTTGTTTGACTATCTTTAATTTGAAAGTAATAAACATTCACATTGAGAAGTAACACCGGTTAACATCCCACATAGCATTTTTCTGCAGTGGGTGGGATTTTAACACATAAAGGGAAGGGATGGCATCTGGGGAAGGGGGTAGATCTAAAAACTCAAAGAAGGAAAGTTCCAAATCCTGGCAGGGGAAATGAGGTTGTAGGAAGAACCAGGCTCGAAGCTCTGAGAGAGAGCAAGTGGGGCCTCACGGGAGCCTTGGTCTCGGTAAGAGACAAAATCCCAGATGTTTGTTATTAATATAAAGTACCAAAGCCTGAGAACGAACTGCTGTAAAAACTGGAATAGTTTTACGTAATTGTGTCATCCTCGCTTTTCAAGAAATTATTAAAGTTTTCCTTTTTAAAGATTTGGTCGCTGTAGATAAATTCATTTCACAGGGTGGTAGTTCACAAAAACTGAGAAACGGTGCCAAAGGAACTCTGAAAGACTCCATCATCTAGGAAGAAAATGCGTGTAGGTGTGGTGAGGAAAGCCTGGAACTAACTCTGTGGGGCTCTGATCAACAGTTGGCAGTCACAGATCCAGAGCTGGCACAGGTCAGGGAGCTTACAGCCGCTGGCTTTCTGGTGGCCTTTTTTGAGTAAAAGGGAAAGCGGATGCTTTAAGCATGTGCGCTTGGCGTTGAGTTCAACAACCCGGCCTCTGCCTGCCACGTGCACAGACATCTCCTGTCACACAACATGATGTAGAAAAGCAGGTGAAGATTATGGATTGAAGGACCTGACACATATATGTGTATTTAATGTTCAGTCCTAAGGAGAACCCAGGTTTGGCCACCACCCGGCTAGCTCCTTTTCTTCCCTGACCCAACCCCCAACTCTGGTTCCTTCAGGAGGTGTTCATTTTAAGAAAGCTATCTTGCTTTCTATAGCAGCATCTGGAAAGGGGTTCTTCTCCTCTGCCCCAGCAGTGTCATTCCTAAGACCTCCCCTTAAAGAAATACTTCAGCAGACATGGGAGATTTTGCATAAAGATGTTTCTCTGCAACGTGATCTACAGTAGCCCCTCGCCCCCACCCCAAACATGCCCACAAAAGAAAGTGGAAGCAATCCAAACATCCAGTGTTCTGGAATGGTTTGATCACTTATGGTAATTTCACAAAGGAATCTAATGACGGATGTAAACGTTGTTGTGAGGGTGATGTGTCTGCATTGACACTGTTTCGGATCAGGGTACACTGTTAATGATGGTGGAAAGCCCTTCTGCCTGTAGCTTCATAACACTAGGCGTACAGATGGATGGTGCCCTCAGGACTGAAATCATCATGCTGGGCTGTGGTTTAAAAAGTCCTTGTTCACTGTTGGCGTCCTTTCAACACAACCTGGAAAAGAGAAGCATGTGACCCTGTGTTGGGTCTTCATTCTGCACCTGAGCAGTCACGGGGGGTGGAGGGGAACACAAGAAGCTGGTACTGAGCCAAAGGCTTCCTCTCTTCCAGGCACTGCCCTATGTCGCCCTCCTCATAGCCATGCTATTCTTCATCTACGCGGTTATTGGCATGCAGGTAAGCACCAGCCACTTTCCCCCAGCTTCCCCTTCTCTGGGTAGCCCCAGATCTGTGGCAAGATTGCCTTGGCCAGGCAGAACGGAAAGACAGGGTTGTGATTTTCCAGCCAAACGCCTTGGCTACCGAAGACATATGGAGATGAGAAGGACGTGGCTCTGTAGGAGAGCACTCCACAGGAAAGCACCTGTGCCAGGGAGAGCCAGGCTCAGGAGCCAGCAGAGGTAGGGATATGCCAAGGAAGGCTGGGTTTAGTGGTACTCCTCACCCCCCACTCTGAGTCCTGGGAGACTCAACTGATTGAGAAAACCCACAGTTGGTTTAGCAACAGGAAATGCGGCACTTAAAAAAAGCTGTAGTTGTTCTAGTTTCTGTACTGATGTAACTAAGGAGATATTAGTGATACAGAAGGCTGTTTATAGTCCGGAAAGTTAGATTTTATCGAAACGAAGTGAGATTTTTACTTGAGACTGGCGGCTCCCAGATGCTGGGGCTGGGGCTGAACTGGAACCATTAGTTGGCATCGGTAGCACCCCCTTTAAAAAAGAAGCATGAAACCAGGCCTTTCTGTGACCATGACTGAGGTGCCACAGGATTGTTCCCTGCTTCTCCTGGAGTGGAGGAAAGGGATTGGGGCTTCATTCCCTGCTGAGCCCCAGTGGAGTAGGTGCAGCCTCCAGGAGGAGAAGGGGTGGAGCACAGCCTGCTGGACCCCCTGGGGGGTTTCTCTGCCACATTCTCTGCTGGCTTGGATGCTGTCTTTCAGATAAGAGGGATGTGAGTGTCAAAGAGGTGGGGGACTCCAGAGCAGAGAGGTGGCTGTGCTTGCTTATCTGAAGGCATAGGAACATTGGCAGTTCGCTAGGGATCTTATTGGGAGTTATGAACATAGAGTCGACACAGTTGAGCACCTGCAGCTCAGCATGGGATGCTGTGTGCCCTGAAGGGGCTTCGATGACCTGGTGTCCTCCCACAGAACGAGAGCGGTCTCAGGAAACTGCACACTGCATATTGCACGTTCCGTCACCGGTTCACTTGGGAGGCTTTGCCGGGCATCACACTCTTCTAAACTGGCCTGCTCCTCCAAGTTCCACAGCTGACTTCCCCTGGCCCTTCAAGTAGAGGCCGCCCTCCTTTCCGCAGCTCACCGGCCCCACGCTTGTCTGCAGCCCGATCTTTTGTCTGTGTACACTCATGTTCTTTTCACTTCCTGGAGCTCCGGGGCCGTGTTGCCTCTGCTCCTTCACAGGCCATGCTTCCTCTGCCTGAACACTGAGTCCTCCTCGTCACCTGACCAGCCTCTACTTTTCCTTCAGTTCTGGGCCTAAATGTCACTGCTCCAGAGGCCTCAGATACATTATGTGCTTCCTTGTCCATCTGGATCATCCCAGCTGTCCTCGGGGTGGGGGCTGTCTGTCTGATTTCCTGGTAGTTACTCCCTGATGTGAGGGTGTGCCTGACTTCAGCACCTCGCCACCCGTGGTTAGCACCCTGCCTGGCATGTTTGTTGAGTGAATGAAGTGCCCAAGCACCGTGAGAAAGCCCTAGTGGGTGTTGATCAAACTCGTGTTAGTTCTAAATTCACATGTGGAATCTGCTTTTTGGGTAGTTTCTTGCGGGGGAGGGATAATTGTGGGGGTTTTTTGTTTGTTTGTTTGACAAAATCTTTATTTCCCTAAAAATTTTTCCACCTAGATGTTTGGGAAAGTTGCTATGAGAGATAACAACCAGATCAACAGGAACAACAATTTCCAGACCTTTCCCCAGGCAGTGCTGCTGCTCTTCAGGTGACTTCATCCCACGAGGCACATCTCTCTCCAGGCTCCAGGCTCCAGTGTGACACGGGACATGTGTTTGGCGGGGCCTTTCCTGGTTGATCATGGTGGCTTTTTGTATTTGTTTTGAATTCTTGAACAGAGTCGCTGGCATGTCAGTCACAGAGGAACTTTTCTGGATGGTGAAAATTGCTGTGGTCATTCAGACCATGGCTGGCTTAAGAGTTATCCCTTTGTAAGTTAGTAGGTCTTCTACTGCCACCGGGAAAATGGTAGGTTATATGCTGACACATGGGAGCATGTGTCTAAATACAGCCATGAAATTTAGCAGGAACAGAGAGACCTTTACACAGCCAGTGGGGAACATACACAATTTCAGATTTTATAGGATTGTTTTTAACCCCAGTGAACTTTGTGAACAAGGTGCTTTGAGGTGAGAGAACTTTCTAGAAGTTATACACGTACTTTCTAATGATTCTAGTGATTGAATAGCAAGTCATTTGCCAGTTGGGTGGTTTCCAGTTCTTTGTTTCCAACAAAATTGAATGGGTATCTACTCAAGTCAGGTGTTAAGTCATTAAAACATAATTAATAATTATTTAAAGATTGGAACATGAGCATTTAAAGAAGAGAAGACACAAACATCTGTTTATGCAAAAAGAATTGATGTGCATGTATCCAATGATTTTTTTTACTTTTTAATGTTTATTTTTGAGAAAGAGACAGACAGAGCACGAGCGGGAGAGGGGCAGACACAGAATCTGAAGCAGGCTCCAGGCTCTGAAATGTCAGCACAGAGCCTGACAGGTGGCTCGAACCCAGGAACCATGAGGTCATGACCTGAGCCAAAATCAGATGCTTAACCAACTGAGCCACCCAGGCACCCTTCAAATGATTGTTTTAAACCAAAGGGAGAGCTGTAGCAGGGCCTCTGTGGACTCAGAGACGTTGCATTTGAAAATAAGTAGGAATTTCAATTTAAGAATTTTCACTAATCTGAAGTGCCCTCTCCCCCAAATTACTTAGATTTTGCTCTACTTAAAACTTTTGTTTTTAAAAAAATTCTTAAAAATTTCGGAAAGGTCTAAGCTTCAAATCCCTTCTTCTTCTGCTAAAGCCCTTTCTCTTATTAATCTAAACAAGGTGTGCCACAGGGGAAGCCTGGCAGGAGATCATGCTGGCCTGCCTCCCGGGGAAGCTCTGTGACCCTGAGTCGGATTACAGCCCCGGGGAGGAGTACACGTGTGGAAGCAACTTCGCCATTGTTTATTTCATCAGTTTTTACATGCTCTGCGCATTTCTGGTGGGTGATCACGAGAGCTCCCTTTCTCAATTGACAGGTGCTTGTATAGCATTTGGGATTCAGATCATGAATATTGTCCCCATCGAATTGCTGTGGGGTATTTTTTTTTAAATTTTTTTTAATGTTATATTTATTTTTGAAAGAGTGAGAGTACGAGTGGGGGAGGGACAGAAGGGGGGCGGGCGGTGAGGGGAGACACAGACTCTGAAGCAGGCTGCAGGCTCCGAGCTGTCAGCTCAAAGCCCAATATGAGACATGAACCCATGGGCCTCGGAGATTACGACCTGAGCCGAAGTCGGCCGTTTAACCAACAGAGCCACCCAGGCACCCCTGCTATGGGCACTGTATGTTGATGAGCACTCTAGGCTTCATTTGGCAGTTGGAGGTTTTGCTTCGCCAGGTGCATAACCATCACCTTGGTTGTAAACAGGGGCTTGAGGCTCACTAACAGGCTTGGGACACTCACCAAGCTTCTTAGGGCTGCTGGTGTCTTTATAAAAAGTTTCAAAGCCACCGCAGGTAGCAGTGACCTAACAGTGCGAGTTATTTGGTGGCAATGAATGTGCTTCAAAAAGGCAGGATAATACAGCCCCCTGCCTCCCCCTGGGACTATATCAAAGTCATTTTGGAAAGCTGGAAGCCTGCCTTTTTCTTAAACATTTTCCAGAAAGAAAGTTTTTACTGCCTCTCGTAGAAAAATGGGTTCCAAACGTTTCATGACCCTTATAATTAGGAGGCCCTTACTAAGGTCTAACCCTAGCCATTCCACTATGACAGCTGCAGCTTCTTTGCCTCTGATTTGCTTTTTCAGATCATCAACCTGTTTGTAGCTGTCATCATGGACAACTTTGATTATCTGACCCGGGACTGGTCTATTCTGGGGCCTCACCATTTGGATGAATTCAAAAGAATATGGTCAGAATATGACCCTGAGGCAAAGTAAGTTGAAAAGGGTTCCGTGTGATTTGTGTGGGCTGTTTCTGGAACGTTGGCCATGATTTCTGTGGAAGGCAGGATGGGCTGAGAGCTCAGGCCAGCCAACGCTTCCCTGGACCTCCTGCTGTACTTTGTCTCCAGGGGAAGGATCAAGCACCTTGATGTGGTCACTCTGCTCCGCAGAATCCAGCCTCCCCTGGGGTTTGGGAAATTATGCCCACACAGAGTAGCCTGTAAGGTAAGTGTCCTGTCTGCGTGTCTGATGGCCTCTCTGCAGGGACTCCCTGCTTCATTCAACAAACGTTAAGTAACATTCAGCCAGCCTTACATCAGACGTGCTGGGGCTGCAGAGATAAATAATATGTGGTTCCTGTCCTGAGGAGCTATCACATTTGTAACTCTTAAGACACCCTGTCAGCGACAGGAAGAATAGGAAGGGAGTTAAGTAATTTGTCACTGGGTGGGTGGAGGGGAAGGTGACATTTGTGCCAGGTCCAGGAGAGAAGTGGGAGTTTGTGGGAGCAGGAAGGGCATTGCAGAAAGGGAACACAGAGAGCTCAGATGCAGAGGCAGGGGAACGGTCACCATGTTGGCAAACGGAGAGTCACTGGTGTGCCTAGAACATAAGAGGAAATGGCAGAGGACTGCAGGCACAAGCCGAGCACAGCTCCAAGGAGCCTCCCATGCCACGCCGAGTCCCGTGAAAGAAGCACGGGTGGACTTTCACGGTGGAAAGTGGCCTCTTGGCGACGGGAGAGTGAACCGAGGCAGGGGACCTCCCTGAGAGCTGCTGGGGTCTCCATGTAAAGTGACAGGAGCCAGAGCGAGGGCAGTGGAGGTGGGGTAGAGGAGGGTACGGCTGACCGAAGCTCTCCTTGGGAAGTAGAATGGAGAAGACTTGGTGCCCTGAACATTTACTCGCTTGAGTGACCATGAACGTGGTGGCGTGCCCCTCTGCTGCCAGAGCACCTGTCCCCATGGGCCGTGCATCAGCAGTGGCCTCTCGGGGATGGGTCCAGATCCCCACCCCATCCCTGTAGTTTTCACACCATACCAAGCTGTCTGTGAGCCCCAACTGAGATTTGTTCTCCTTCCTTAGAGCTCACAGGGAACCGCTTTGAGTCAGTGTAGCAGTAGCAACAGAAGAGAATTCTCCTTTCTGAAGGAGATGGAAACTGCGACTCTGCCCCTAGAAATCCAGCCAGTCCACACGACAGCTGGGCCCTCTCCCTGCAGGTCTGAGGTGCTTCTGGGATCAGGGGTTCTACTGCTCCAGGCTTGCGGGGCCAGCTCTAGACAGAACCCACTGTAACAGAGTGGGGTCTACACTGCATCTTAGGCTCTCAAAAAATCTTTGGAGAAAAACTCTTTGTTCCCTGCCCTGAAAGTCCAGAAACCCTTGTTGGCAAGTCCTTGGGATCTTTGCCACTGTCTTTGCTTCTCTGTAGCCTGGACTCCGGATGTAGGTACAGAGAATAAGCCACCGAAGTTGACTTTTTTTTTCTTAAATTTTCCAGTACCAGCCTCTTTTCTGCTTTCCAAGAACAAGATGGGTTCCAGCTCATGGCTGTCGTTCTGTGTTTACGTTTCCAGACCTTTTTACATAAAGGATCTAAGTATCCTTAAGGCACAAAGTGGTCCATTTTGCTGATTCAGGAACTTTCTGGGAAAAGCAAATGTACATGCTAGCCATCCTGGCTGCCAGTGCTAGTTTTGGAGACAGACATGGTTGGTCTCAGGGCTAGAAATTTAGGTGGGATGAGTCACGTGAACACAAGATTCCAGGCTGCTAATAGGGAAGAGAAAAAGTGTTACAAATCTCTTAGGATGGCTTGCCAGCCAAAAATAAGAAGTTTGGAACTATTAACAATTACAAGTAGCACTTAACTCAGCTCTGACCACGTGCCAGGCGTCCCCCGAAATCTTAGTGTCCATGATCTCCCTTAATCCCAGCTAGACGTGCCACCTGCATTTGCAGGGGAGGTAACTGGGGCCCAGAGAGGGTGTCACTCACTCAAGTCCCCTCCCCAGCTCTCAGGGCTGGTGTTCGAGGGACCAGGAGCGGGAAGAGGAACAGGAGGTGGGGGTCCTGCCCTGGAAGACCAGACAGAGCCACCGCGCAGACTCATAGGAAGCACTACATGACAGCCCCACGGGGCAGGGTTCCCTGAAGGACACTCCCTGTGCTAGGAACAGTGAGGACCTAAGTCCCAAGCCCTGTGCCTGGCTGGTTGTACCTGGTGTATTATTTCACCCCTCATGACAGCCTTAAGGACGTGCCCTGAAGGGAGGCCCGACCCCAGGACGCAGGGATGGCCGCTTAGCAGAAGGGGAGAGAAGAAGGCTTGAACAGTGAGGTGATTAAACAGTGGGGCTTAAAAACAAGCAAAGCACACCATTTAGTGCCAGCATTTGTGTTTCATGATAAAGCTTTGATCTGTGTCAGCTCCAGGGTCCCCACAGATGGTGGGTACTCCCCCAGCGAGTTGTTGAATTGAACTGCGTATCGACTGGAAAGAAGGTGAGGGATAAACTGAGAATAAACACCGTCAAGGGACGTGGTCATCCTCCATCATTTGCCTTCTGTTGAGAAACTTCTTTCTGTTTACAGAGACTAGTTGCCATGAACATGCCTCTCAACAGTGATGGGACAGTCATGTTTAATGCAACTCTGTTTGCTTTGGTTCGGACGGCTCTTAAAATCAAGACGGAAGGTGAGCATCTCCGGGACAGGACAGGTGGTACATGAGCGAGGGACGCCATACCCCACATTGGGTTCTCCCATCTAGGCCTTTCCTTGTCCTGTCTGGGCCTTCCCCTGGGGAAGGGGTGGTGAGTGCTGAGCCAGCTGGCTGTCCCTACCTTCCCCATCCCTTCCTGCCTGCCTTTATGCTTCACTTTGTCCCCGAGAGTTTTGAGGTGACCCCTGCCTCTGCCACTGCTTGCTACAGAGCAAAAGAAACGGGAGGTTAGGGCAGAGACAGGACCATCACAAATACATTCACTCCAGCTGTCCCTTCCTACTGTGTGATCTTCAGAGAGGGACTCCACCGTGCTGAGCTGTAGCTCCTTTCTCTATTGAAAAGAAATACACCTCCATCAGAAGTCCTGAGGATGAGATGAGAGGAGGCCTGCGGGAGCCCCTCTGCGGGGCGGGCACATAGCTGGCACCTGGGGACTGTTCAAAGGAGCCTCTCCCTAGCTGAGACCAAACCAGAGTGGTCTTCATGGCCACACCCAGCCCTGGAGCATGGCCATTGGGGTCGGCTCGGTGATGACTCCAGAGATGGGACAGAAAGCAGGTTGAGGAGTGACCAGGAGGTGGAAGGCTGGAGGCTGTGAAGGACCCAGTTGTTGACACCCTGGACCAGAAGGAAGAGTGGCCAGCAAGGCACGCCTACAGTCTGCAGACGGCTGTTTTCTGGCAGCCCCAGAGTGCTAGGCGAACCTCTCCACAAAGCCAGTCTCTCCAAGCTCCCAGGTACCTCTTGCAGGGTGCACACCCATAGCTGGCCCCAGCCAGTGTCTCCGAGCGATGCGGAAGGCAGGGTGGTCTTAGGTACTGACAGGTTAGTGGAGGAGACAGGCATCAGCCCATATAATGAAAGACCAGGATTCTGTGGTGCTGACGAGTACATGCAGTAGGGATTGCAAGAGTCTCATTTGGGGGAAATTTAGTCTGATCTTTAAGGATGGAGGCAGGGTTTAGAACAGGCAGCTGAGAAGGAGAAGACATTGTAGCTGGAGGCGGTGGGAAGGAAGGGGTGGGTCTTGGCTGTGGGAGGGTAGGACAGATCAGACTGCATAGACCTTGAATTCCGAAAGAAAACGTGGTTGTTCCCACTGTGGCGTGCCTGCCCGGTGCAAGGCTTGCCCACCATTTGCCTGTGACCCCCACTTGGAGAGCCCTGGGGAGAGGAGAGCCCCGCCCCATCCGAGGGCTGTGCCCCAGGCCAGGCTGGGAGGGAGGCAGCCTCGGTGGGATCAGACAGGAGAGCTGGCTAAGAGACACAAGGCTTGTTTTCCCCTCTTGCTTTCTGGATTCAGGGAACCTGGAACAAGCTAATGAAGAGCTCCGAGCTGTGATAAAGAAAATCTGGAAGAAAACCAGCATGAAACTGCTTGACCAAGTTGTCCCTCCAGCTGGTGGTCAGTGCAATCTCTTTCCTAAGTAGTTCTTGGCCAACGCATTGGTTTTAATGAAAGTATCTCCAGCAAGCCCACAGGGTGTTTGCAGAATGCTTTATGTATCCGCTAGAGCATTCAGGCCCACAGCTAAAGAAGGCTCTTTGGCCTTTGGGTGTCATGATTTGGGGTAACAGGAGGACCATTCCAGAAAAGGAGAGGCTTCAGTGGGAAGGAAACCCAAGACTCAGATGGCTGGAGCAGGGGTTTGTTTTCTCATTGGCGGGGGGATTACCGTTGGGGAATGAGATTACAGTTGCAAAACGGAAAGCTTATATTTTCTCAACCAAAATGAAATATTTAAAACTAGTTTCCACTTATCTTTCAACATACTGTTGAAAAGGTTTCAGAAGAAATAGATAGCTTTCAGAAAATGATATTTTTGAAATGTTCTTCTCCAGACTGAATTTACCATCGTAATTACCCAGAATGTCCCTTCAACTGGAGTTTAGAGACAGAACTAACAGGCATGCTTATTTCCTTTTGTTATTTGTCATAAAATAACTGACTAAACTTTTTCAGATGTATATATATATATGATACACATATATATAATATATATGCTGTTTTTCCATTTTTTGTTTAAGTACACCGGACTTAGACGTGGAGGTGGTTGTTTTGTGACTATTTCATTTTCAGTTTTAAAGGTGCAGCATCCGTGGGCTTAGTGCCACCACACCCACATTCTAGCCGTCCCCAGCCCTGGGCCCATTGTGAGCACCATTTTGCTTTACGACCAACTGAACTTTTCTAGCATCACCTCTCCTGCAGCTTTCCAGGTTGGTCCTGGCTCAGGCCTAGAAGCCGACCCAGGACCCTGGGCCAGGACATGGCCAAGGCCTCTCTCTCTGACGTGACAATTCTGGCTCTTGGGTGGCAGAGAGAGAGAGACAGCAGCATGGTGGCCCGCTCTGGCCCTCTGCATGAAGCGAGAGCAGTGTGAGCTTTGGCCACCGGACAGAGTCCCCCGTAGCTGGTGGAGCCACCTGCTCAGAGCAGGGGATGATGGCCCCAAAGAAATGAGAAAGGCAAAAAAACCAACAAGCAAAACCCCCCAAACACCAAAGAACAACAACAACAACAACCCCCCACACTCCCACGTAGAGAACGCTGGCTCCCCACAGGAGAACGGATACTGCACATTTAAAACGACTCTTTGGTTTTCATTCTTTTCCTCGCAGCTGCTGCACCCAGTGCTCGCATGGCTTAGATAAATTGCTTTCTTAAAATTGTTGTAACGATGTGCTTGAGCTTTTTCTGCAGCCTCCATTCCTTTCAAGTCTCAGTCTTTCAGAATATTCTGAAGCAATTCTGTTTTAGGGTGGTGGCATGGAATCAGGGTTATCTCTTGGCAGCCGTATTCCCCTACGATGTTTCTGAAACACAGATGCATGCTTCAGAATAGCGGCTGCGCCCCTCCGAGTAAACCCTCCTCCCAGGGCCGGCAGGCCCTCCCCGCCTCACCTCACCTCTGTTCACACGCCGCCTTCTTCACAAACCAGTCTCACCCCGACATCTTGGCGAGCGTGTTCACATCACTGTGAAGCTTTATTTCTCTTAATTATACTAGAAAGAGAAGGTCTAGAGTTTGGCTCACCCTGTAAGCACCCTTCCTCTGAAAAACAGGTCAACTTTTAGCCCTGCTAGACTGCCAACAGAGGCTAAATATCCCTCCGCTTTCTTGGCTCAATAACTGGGCCTGGCCTTTTCTCTCTATTTCTTAGAAAAGATCGGGGTTCAGGATGACAGGTGTTACCCTCTTCCAGAATGGCAGCAGGGGGCTTGGTGGAACCCAAGAAGAAGGCAGTGGGGCCTTGGCAGGAGGTAGAATGCCATGGGAGCTCCCATCATTGATATGCTCCTGGGGTGGTGCTCACCCAGGCCCAATCTCAGATAAGTGCTACTGCGCTGAAGAGGTTCACGAGGCGGTGCCTCTCAGGCATCGGGGGACAAACTCTGAATGAAGTCAGGGCAGGGTTTAGTGCCTGCGTTCGCCACTTGGCTCTTTGTTTTTTCTTTTCTCTTCCAGTAGACCAGGGGTTCCCAGACTCGCCCACATCATGGCACCCTTGGAAAATGGGAATGTCGGGCCAGCCCTCTGGGCCAGCAGATGGGTAGATCCCCAGGGCCACGGGGCTCAGGCTGTAACCCGGTCGGAGCAGCAGACCCCGCCAGGCTGGCTGCTCCCAGCGCCTGGGACCGGCCCATGTGGGGTGCTCAGGGAGCCCCTTACAGGACTGGTGACAGCAGGGCTTTGTAGCCCAGGGGGTGTGAGGTGGCCCCCAGGCCATCACAAGCTTGAGAAGGAGGTGACATCCAGGGGCCAGCCTCAGAGGAACAGTGCAGGGGCCTGTGGCTGCAGGCACAGCCCATCCGTTCTCTCTACCATCTGGGCTAAGTGGTCTCCTTGCCCATCTCTGCATCTTGCTCATGTTCTCTCTCTGCTCTGCTCTTTAGTCTTCTGCCATTTCGTGGCTCTTTGCCCTTTCTTTAGAAGTCCCCTCTCCTCCCAGAGGCTGTTCTTGCCTTTGGGCCTCTACTCCTTGACCTGGATCTCTGGCTCCTTTGCCCCAAAGAGTGCAAAAAGCTGACCCCATCTCTTTCTCTCCAGGCCTGAGCCCAGATGGCCTCACTGCATCCGTTCCTTCTGTCCCTTCCTTTTCTAACCTGCTGTAGCTTTGACTTTTTCTGTTCTTGAGAGCTCATCCTCAGCCCAGCCTCAATTAACTTAGCATCTCAGTGGAGAAGGCCAAGTGGTGGGCCTGCCTGTGCTCTGGAGCGGCCGCTCGGGCAGAACCATAGTCTGCGCTGAGCCCCCTGTTGCCCCCGGTTCTGGGCCAGGAGAGCCAAGACCTCCCCTCAGGAGCCCCCTGGGCCATTTCGGCTCGAGGGAGAAGAGGGTTAGGCCTGTATTTTCGGGAAACGTCCCAGTATGGAATGAGGTGGGCCTTCTGCAGACCCAGTGTATTTTTTCTGGGAGCCCATGGAGAAGATGTGACACCATGGGCTGCAGGGGACAGCTGTAGTATGGTAGGCAGAGTCTTCCTGGGCTTTCGGGGTTGTCTGCTGGCAGCCGTGAGCCGCCCGCGGAACGCAGCTCGGTACAGAGACATACTCTGGGGGAGGCACCCCAAAGAAGTCCCTCTGTGTGGCCAGAGCTGGGCCATCCCTGAGAGGTAACGAGGAGGGGAGCTCGGCCTTGGGAGGCCTGCTGCCCTGGGCTCACATCCCAGCTGCACTGGCCAAGACAAGTCCTTCAGCCCCACCCCGCCTGTCGGAGGGACCAACAGGTCCCCCATCTCAGAGCTGTCGTGAAGAGGCCATGAGACCCACATGGAGTTCCTCTGGGAGCGTGGGTGCCCCAGAGTAACAGCAGCTAGAACCAGTATTCCAGATGCATCCTGGGCAAAATGCGGAGTGGCTTAGAAGCAAAGCAGGGCTGAAGTCCTGAGACCTGGATGGTCTGTTCACCTCTTGGCCTCCTTGCCCATGGACAGTACATCATTAGGCCATTTGGACCAGCCTAAGACTGATGTAGGACATGTTTTTACAAGCTACCCAAAGCCTTGGTCACTTTGGTGACCCCTGCACCAGTCCAGGACTTCTTGGCTGAGGTTTGGGAGGAAGGCAGCACACTTCTCAAGGCCGGCCTCCCCAAGGCATCTTCTTACTCAGTAACGCTGAGTGGCTTCTGGCAGGACACTAGTGGTGTCCAGACGGGGACACGTCCCACATGGGCACAAATGAACCCCACCCAGATGCATTAGTGAATACAGAGGGTCCCAGTGACCCCTAACCCATCATGTTCCACCATCATTGCAGTGGATGCCATTGTCAGCAGGCTGCCAGCTCACTGTCCTCCAGCCCAGGCAGGAGGCCGAGTGCTTCGGGGCTTCATCTCCTGTGGCGTTCACAGCTCCACAAGCCCCTTGCCCCAGATCAACACGCGACTCTTGTGAGGGGAAGGTGGCCTGGGTGCAAGTTCAGCTGTCCTAAAGCCTGAGGGCCGGCAGCCCGTCCTCCTCTCGGCCTCTACAAGCCCTGGGGCCCTAAGCTTCTTGCCTAGGAGCCACTGCAGATCTGGGAGCGTGCACCCCAGGGAGAGCGAGGCTGGCCGACACCCCCAGGCACACCTGCACCACCGACGTGGTTTACCGTGAGACAGCCAGCGCCTCTATTCTGCCTCATGCATCACCTTTAAAATGCTCAGCAGAGTTCCAGCCCCCAGCGGTACGTGCTGGAGTTGTTTCCCATTAAAGCAGAAATAAGCTCAACTCCAAGGTTAGTTGGAGCTGTCGCTCGCTGTGCCGAAAACAAGCAGCTCTGGGTTACAAACGCAGAAATGGCATATGGAGGCTATTGGAACAGTCACGGGGGCACGTGAAAATCTGGGTTTGCAGCCACTTTCCTGAACCTTCCTCCTCTTCCAAGCTTGTCTGTCACTTTCTGAGGTCTCTGTCTTTATCTCCAGGCATCGGGATTTGGGTGCTTAATTGCCCTCGGTGTTCATGGTAATTACACATGCAAATCCCTATGCACAGGGGTGAAAATAGGACCCAGGAAGCCTCTTTTTGTTTTGTAATTTTTATTTTAAGTAAATAACCAAGACAGCACTTCATAGTGTTACTAATACGCTGCTCTAATAAACTCATGACAAACATATTGTTTTCTGCAACTTTTGAGTATCAGTTCGTGTGACTGACTCTAATTTTGAGCCTTAACTGCTTTGCAAAACCTTGCTTTTTGCTAGATTTAGTCTCCCATGTCTAAGCCCAGAGCTCAGTGCCTTGAGCACAGTCCCACCCCACCCCAGCCCCGGCCCCGAGCGAGAGAGTTTAGGCTCCTGGTGCAAATGTGCTGATTCGGGAGAGCTCTGTCTGGTCTCTCCGTTTAGATGATGAGGTAACCGTGGGGAAGTTCTATGCCACTTTCCTGATACAGGACTACTTTAGGAAATTCAAGAAACGGAAAGAACAAGGCCTGGTGGGAAAATACCCTGCGAAGAACACCACCATTGCCCTACAGGTGAATTGTCCTTTTGTTACCTTTTCTTTTCACTAACGATTTTACAAGCTTATTTGAAATACTAGAGAGCTGACTATTCATGGTTGAGCAGTGCCACAAGGATTTTGTTTAAACTGAGATACCGCACACCCCCCAAAATGTGGACTAGTCATTTCTGGGCTCCGAGGTAAGTGCCTCCCTCTCCTTGCTTCTTCTCTGTTGTGCCCGCACCTGCCGTGGCCCTTGTGGCAGGGCCCCCAGGACAGCGGCAGAGGCACAGCCCTGGCGGGCGGGGGGCCGGCGCTCGCCTTGCACCCTGTCTCCTCCAGGCTTCTCCAAAGGCATTAACCTTAGGTAGGCACCCACCTCCCCACCCCTGGCCCTGGGCTCAGGCCCTAGCTGCCCCGGAAACAGCTCTCCATCTGAACGCAAGTGCTTTGTTTTGTTTCTGTTTGTTTCTTACCCCACTGCTTGTTGGTTTTCGGTCCATTTCAGTAACATCCATCACCTCCTGATGTGTGTGTACGTGCATACGTGTGTGCGCGCACGTGTGTTGCGGTGTGTCTGTCTCTCTGCGCTGTGCAAACACTGCTCTGTGCCCAGGCCAGCCTCTGGTCCCTCCCCCTATGCCAGCCCCGGCCTGCCCCAGGCTCCCGGAGCGTAGAACCTCTGGTTCTGGCCAGGGTCCGTGCATTTGAGGATGTAGAATCCTGGGTAATCCCAGAGCTCTGGCATGGGAAGCAGGTATGTGGAGGAAGGGGGTCACCGTGAAGCCTGCAGGAAGAGGGGCGAGGCAGGAAAGCTTGTGAGTGAGTGCTGGTGATGGAGAAAGGCAGGGGGAAGAGGGAATGACAAGGCATGAAGAACCGGCACGAGGGAACTGTTGGCAAGCTGTCAGAAACACCTGTCCAAACTAATCAAAAGCCCCATCATCTCTGCTCCCCGAGTGCTTGAAGTCCATCATGAATAAGATCAAGGATGTTTTTCTCCTGCTAATTTGTTTACTCTAAAATTACCTTTATGTCCCTCTTATCACATGTCTCAGGTTGGGCCATGTAGTTATTAACAGGGTTCAGTGTGGAACAGTCCTTCTATCAGTCCCTTCCGAGGAGAAGGTCCCAGCGTTGTTTGGTGTCCAGAGTGCCGGTGAGGTGCGGTGAGGGCTGGTCTGTGGCCTCGCTGAGAGAGAGAATGGGAGCATGAATGGCCGTGAGTGAAGAAATGTGGTGCACATGCAGATGCTGGGTTAGCAGATGACCTTGTGTGACAGTGACCTGAGGATTCATGAGGAAGCCTCTGTTCTGCCCAGACAGCCGCAGAGCTAGGGGAAGCAACTAAAGACAGTTTCTGGTCTTTTGTTTCTCTCATCGCCTGTCCTAAAGGTGGCTCAGTGAATCAGAGGCCCGGTCCAATGGCCCACTGCCATCTCAGGCTGTGGAGTTTGCGAGTAAAACTCTCTCTTCTGGCCCTGCCAGTCCTCAAAAGTGATCACAGTTCACAAGTAGCCTTAGAGAGACGAAGCAAACAGAAAAGACGTGTTTACAGATTTGAACGGGCCTCTGGTCCATCCGTGGGCTCTTGAGAGCAGCGTGGCCAGGTTGGGTGCAAGGAGGAGGTGTGATGAACGAGTTTCTGAAGGAGCTTCCTTGAACAGCCTTGGGCCTGGAGACCTAGACTGGCTGGATTTCAGAGTGTCATGGTTCCCTCCGCCTGTAGGAAACTGCTTGCTATTCTCAGATTCTAGTTGGTGGGGTTGGTAGGACCTGATGACTTCTCTGGAGGGGGAAACATACTCTTTCATGGATGGTTATGCCATAATTTCCAGTAACCGTAATGTCCATGTTATGAGACGCTTCTGTTTTCTGGGGAAGGCATGTATGATGGTCACCTGGATACAGAGTTTTCCCTTTCCTGAATCCCCAAGACTTTGCAACCAGATGGCTTCAGTTCCTGCTCTAGTGGCTGGATATTGTGTCTTGATGTTTTAAAACCTGAAAAACAACACATGGCTGAGTAATTAATTATCACATTTCATGGATGGGCTTCCCTGAGTCTTTTAAGTTGCAGGTTCAAATGATGCTAAAACTACGTTTGTAAGTCGTGGGTAAAAGACAATTACGTTATGTGTTGTGATAATGTTTTTCTCCCAAACGTTTTTCATTTTGTTGTTTGTAGAAAGTGTTTCATTTCCCTGGCGAAATCCAAACGTTTCCTGTTAGATGATAATACCAGCACATCTACACCTGGTTGGAGTTGAGGCTATGACTGTAATTTACGTTGAGTACACAGCCTAGAAAATTAAATTGTGTTCGTGATCTTGACAGATAAATTCTCAAAGTGCTTTGGATTCTGAAGCAAACATGAAAAATAGAAAATTTGTGTCTCCTTGAAGGATAATTCTAATTACATCTTTGGCCTCCTCTGCCCTAGAAGTGGCTTTAAATGTGATTTGTCACTCTACATTTAGTAAGCGCAAGGAGGCTCTTCCTCTCTGTGTGATGAAATATTATGTGATGCCGTGGAGCTAGGGCCACAGGGTCGAATGACAGCGGCACCCACAGTGTCACTAGGTCCAGCACACGGACGTGGGCGTGGTCTGCTGAGAAGCGGGATGAGCTGCTTCTCGCCGCGCCCGGGCGTCACACGCTGACGGACGGATTGCTCATGGCAGGTGGAGTGTGAGCGCGGGAGGAGGACGTAGGCATGTGCGTGCTTGTGCTGCGTAGAGTGCAGTCTGTCTGAGCGGGATCACCACTGGTCCACACACTCTGCTCCCCGTGGAATGGTTCTCAAGGGCACACAGATGCACTGTGGTTCTCAACCCCATGGGCTCCGTCTGGTCTCCCTCTGTCCAGACCCGCTGCGGTGTCCCCTTCTACATGAGGGAGAATGGCTTGAGCTCCTGGATCCGTGTGTGGGGAGGAGCTCGGCACCCGGTGTCCTCTGGCCTCTGTGGTCTGAATGAGTGTGCAGTTTCCATCTGTCCATCCATCTTCATTAAAGCCAGCCTTCTCTCCCACCCTCTGTGGGAAGAGAGCGGGTGGGAGAGAAGCTGCATCAGGCTGCCTTTTTGTTTCCCCCCACACACCTCCACCCCCCATGTGCCATATTCACTTGAGTTTGACCCCACATCTGCTGTTCATCCATTATTGCTGCATCCGACTGACCCGCAAGTTTCCGCCAAGAGCAAGTAAACAAAGGAACGCAGCTCTGCAGCCTTGAAAGCGCTCAGTCTCCTCCCCTCAAATAGTAAAGCCCCACCAGACCTTCCAGATGAAGACTTCCATGCAAGATACAGACATGAATTAGTCCAGTGTCTCATGGATAAGAAAAAAAAAAAATCCCAAAGTGGGAAAAGTTTTGTTCATTTCTTTTTCTTTCAACATTCAAGGATTTCCTTTGTGCAAGACACTCTGGTGAGATCCAAGGAGACTTATCCCCCAGGCATCCCAGATGGGAGCCTGCCCTTCGTTAATGACAGGGAGACTTAAGCGGGATGGTCTCTTCCTCACCTGGTTGGAAGTTGGGTTGAGGGAGGACACCATTATTCCCAGCTTGTAAAGAACGAAGTCATTAGGGTTTATGTGAAAGCCCGCGGCCCAGCTGACAGATGGGGATGCAGGTGGTCGAGCGGACGCGGGGGTGGCACACGGGAACCCAGTGACTCTTAGTCCCTGGTGTGCCCTGACGTGGTCACCTTGGGGAGGCTCGGTGCAGAAAGAGAGGGGAACTCACGCCACAGACACTTAACCTGTGCAGTGTCAGACTCCTGTTACCTAGGCACCTTAGTTGAAAACATAGTGAGGTATTTTTCTTTTTTTAAAAGCATGAGTCCATTTAAAGCCATAAAAAAAGGCTCTTTTTTTTCTTTTTTAATCTAAGAAGAGAACAGATGCTAACAGATGAGATTTCACTGGCTGATTCGTTTGTTTCAGATGCTTGAACGGATGCTTTAGAATTTTCTGCCTGAGCTACAGCACCAAGCTCGTTAGTCGGAAGGCGTTTGTGGCTAAGGCCTTGAAAGGGAAAAGTCTCAAGTGGGCTTATTTCTACTGAAACAGCATTTCGGGAGAAATGCAGAAAAAAAGCAAACCCAAGGCCCCAGGGAGACCCCTTCCAAGCAAAGCACTCCTCCAGAAGGCGGAAGCGGGGCCGTGGCTCATCTGCAGAGCCATGGCCTCCTGTCGCGGACGCTGCTCACGGTGGCTCTTTTTCATGAAAGGGAACGTGCAAGGCTTAACAGTTTTCCCCTCCAAGCAGAGACTCAGAGAAAGGGAGAGAGAGAGAGAGAGAGAGAGAGAGCAAAGGAGGGGGGCAGCCGCCCCACAGAGAATGAAATGAACACAACTTCCTGATGCTGGCCAGTAAAAAATAACACGATAAAAAGATTAAGCAGACCTGCCTAAGGTGGGCAGCTGACTTTGTTCCAAAGTTCTGCGTCCCTAGTTTGTCCGAACTCCCAAAGACTGGCAGGCCCCTTGGCGCCGAGCTGACAGAGTTCCTTTTATATGCCAGTCTGCCATGACCTACTGACCCTCCGGCCCCCACTCTCTGCAGTGACCCCGTCCAGAATGCGTGAGAAGTGGGCAGGCCAGGAAGCTCAGACACACCATTTAAACTAACACATACACCCGCATGCCCAAACCAGTCCAGGTAACACCTCAGGTTCCATCTTAACGTGTCCACGGGAAACACCACCACACCCAAACCTCATCCAACATTGTCCGTCTTTAATTCGTGCTCAAAGCCAGTCTGGGGATGCCTCTTTGGAAGCAGTGTGGTCTAGTTTCAAGGACACTGGGAGTCAGGGAACCTGGGTTCTAGTCCCAGCTCCAGCGTTCACTTGCTGCGTGACCTTGGGCAAGACACTTAACCTCTCTGTGCCTCAGTTTCCCCATCTGTAAAATGGGGGTAATAATGTCGACCTACCTCACAGGGCTGTTGTGAGGAATAGCTAAGTGATTGTAAAGCACTTTGAACGTATAATTGCTTATTATTAAGACTACAACAATAATAATATCCTATGCCTGTTTACTACCAGAACTTTAAGAAATTCTTGTTTTTCTTTGATCTCTTTTCTGTTCTGTACTGTAGTTATCCACTGAGAAAGAGAGTTCTCCCCTTTCAAAGATCTCTGGGAAGTGTATACAGATGTACACAGAGGTACCTGTACAGGTCGTGTTTTCACATCTTACAAATGGTAGACTTTTGCTGAGAAGTTGCTTCATGAGGGAGTCCCGTGTGAAATTCTCAGCCGATCACAAGCAGTGCTTAAGGAGGTCTGTACATCCAGTGCTGAGCCCAAGACCCCCAGAGGAGCCAACCTGAGTTTTGAAATCAATATTCAAAAGTAACTGTAGTGTGAAAACTAGAAGTTTCTGAAGCACCTGGAGAAAAGAAGGCTTAGAAGCCCCTTTTGCCTGCCCTGGTCAGTGCAGACGAAGCTGTGTGCGTGTGTGTGCGTGCATGAGGGGGCATGGGGAAGGTGGTGGACAGGGCCGGCAGAACATGGGGAAACCCTGTTCCTGGCTGCACTTGTGCAGGAGCAGCTCAAGTGGGCAAGTGGTGTCACCGACAGGAAGAACTGTGTTAGTGGAAGGCCTACAGGCCCATCCTGGGCACAGCTGTCGGGTCCCTCCCAGCCCTGAGGGCTGTTCCAGTGTTGTCTTTTGTACTGTGACCTTTGCCCTTTGGTCCCAGTGGCTTATGTTACCAGTGGTCTGGCCTGCCTGCACTTAAGTGGATTCCCTGGCCTCACTCATAGAAACAGGTCCGGCCCCTGATTCTGCTCCCGTTGTGTAGACTGCTGTAAGTCTGGGAGCTCATGGTGGGCTTTATGGATTCTCACAGCAGAGTCTGCGGGGCCAAAGAGCAGGTCTGACTTCACGCAGCGCCCAGGGCAGTGATGTGGGGTGGGGTTGAAAGCCGGCCAGCACACCGCGGGATGGTTGCACCCCTTGCGAAGATGTTGAAGCCTGTCTGTACATGCCACTTCACAGCGGTGGCCCCCCTGCCAACATCTAGCCCCTCTCCACATCCCTCTGTGGTCTAGGCGGTAAAAGGCTAATGCCTGCTGTAGCAGGGATTTCTGGGATTGTGCTCTGGTCTGAAGGTCTCCTCTGCCCCGATCAGGGAGTGCTTGGGATGTGTCGTTTGTTAAGAATTTGGTGTATCGTCCCTGAAAAGGAGGCTAGTCAGCCCTGGGAGCACAGGTGTGGGGCTAATTCCCCATCAGATAAATGACCCCCTGTTTCTGATCCACCAGAACGTCAAGCTTATTAAACTATCAAGGGGCCCTGTCTCAGAGGTCCACTGTGACCAGCCAACTGCTAAATGGAGTCTCCGTAGGGTAAAGTCTCAGCAGGACAGCCCCCAAGCAGTGTGCATGGCAGGCATTTCCACACGCCTCTCTGCAGTCTTTCCAAATAAGGAAAAACTAGAAAGCAGTGAACTTTCTAGATGGGATTAGGGAATGGTTTAAATGAAACAAGAGTCTCTGGCCCCACATGGGCCTGGCTGTTTTGCTCAGTGACGGCACTGACTGTGGCTGCTGGCCAAGGGCAGTTCATGGAAACAGCCAGAAGTCAGGAGGTATACCTCCGACTTCAACTCAAAAGGGAAACAAGGCTTCCCTAAAACTTGGCGTCCAGTCAGACTGCAGACGCCTCTGTCCTTCCTCCTTAAACCTTGCCAGAAGAGTGTAGCTTTGAGTGTAGAAACGTTGCAGGAGACAACTCAAGTTATCTGAGAATCTTCCCCCACTCAGCAAACATGGTACCCAACACCAGAATCCATGGTGCTAAACTCTTAAGCTCCTGGATAGAAGACAGGATGCAGGCCAGTATCCATCACAACCTGTGAGACTGGGCACCAGGCTGGCTGTTCATAAATAGATTACACTATGGCGGGACCCAACTATAAATTCGTAGGATTATTGGGTACTGCCTTCTGTTCTCTTTCTGAAAGGCAGGAGTTCTTTTCCCTCTGACAATAATAGTAATTATTTTCGAAAGACTTTGAGAAGATAGAATTACTGAACAGAAGTTACAGCAGGTGATACTATGTAGTAGCAAAAGGTCTTAATTATCATGGTGTGCTATTGAATGATACCAATCTGACACCCTTCATTAGCCCTCGTATGTCATGATTCAATTTTTCATGGGAAGGAGCTTACTGTCAACTACTAACAGTTCCTAGGTTGGGAACTGTGCAAATTCGTTCTCTGTGGCATACCTCACATCTAAGAGAGGTGACTATTTGGGGTAACGGAAGGGTACGTCATTCTAAGGCCATGGTGAAGGCAATCCCCATTAAGAAGTGCCAAAGGCTAGCTCAAAAGAAGCCCTGATAAGGACATTTCTTCTAAAAGCAGAGAAAGGTCAGCAGAACCACAGGAATCGTAGGTAAGGTGAGGGGCCAGGGCCTGAAGAAAGGTTTGTGTGGCCTGTCTGGGGATGAGCTGTCAGCCGTTCTCAAACTTCCGGGTCTCTTTTATATTCTTAAAAATTATTGAGGGCCCTTGTATATCAGTACTTACATTAAAAAATAAAACAGAAAATTTCAAAATACAGAATATACATGCACAAAGGTACCAGGAAGGTGACATCCTCGCATGTCGTATAGCCTTTGAATAACCCCATTGTGCTCTGAGGGAATGCGTGTATAAGGCAAAGAATGTCCTGGTAGTGTGGACATTACAGTCCACTCGTCAGTCCCTGGAGATGTCCCCAGGCCACACTTTGAGAACTGCTGCTCTAGGGAAATGATCCCACATACTCCTCCCCTCAAAGGGAAAGGGTACTAGAGCCTTTTTAGGATGTCCCTAGTGAGAGAGCCTCCTGCATATTGCACTGCCCCTACCTTGAACTTTTTTGTCCCTCCCAGGTGCCACCCGAGGCCCAACCCACTGACTAGACATAAAGCTACCTGTGAGCCCTGTGTCCAGCTAAGTTCAGATGGAGCGTCGTAGGTCATACCCCCGTGCCTGTGCTGATCTGGAGGAATGGGGGTCTGTGTGATAGACAGTGTTTTCAAAGATCGGTACTCCTCAGAGTGGCACAGCTGAGACCAGGACGTGTGCTAAGTACAGGTTCAGTTTTCTTGACACCTTATGATCACTGGTCCACTTCCCTGTTGACCTTAGTGATGCAAGGTTAGATGGAAGAAGGTTAACCTTGACTGAGGTCATGTGTGGGGTCACAGGGCTAAGTGAGCACACAACTGAGACTCCATCCCAGCCCTTGCTCCTGGAGACTCAATGGCTTTGTCTTGGTGGTGGTCGGAGTGGGGCAGGCCTGGGGACCAGAGTCCCAGCTGAGCCCTCGTCAGTCAGGCAGGCCACTCAACCAAATGGGGATAATCCTGGCTTCCCGGGATATAGTGGGATAAAGTATGTGAGATCATTATGGCAGGTACAAAGATGCTAACAGAATAGAAATCATGATTTGAGGCTTCTGCTGAACTTTAAGTAATACTCCGTTATCAAGAAACTGGCAGGAATTGCTCTGAGTCTGGTGTCAGACTACAACCAAGAATCAAGGTTGCTCAGATAGGTCTGTCAGATCGCTTGCAGGGAGACGTCATAGATCTCTTTAGATAAATTTTTTTTAAAAAGATTCCTTTATCTTTCAAAGTGGTGGTAACAAACTTGATGTGTCCTGCTGAGTGCGATGCCAGGAGTCACTTAGGCAGTGACATTACAGTTGACCTTTCAGCCAGGATCAGAATCCCTGTGGGTGGCCCATGGAGTGCCGCGCTCTTGATTCTAACCCTTTACATATGACTCAAGGACGGTGCATAATGGGCGCAAAGGCCCCACTGTCACATTTTCCCTGGAGGAAAAGGATGACAAAAGAAAGGGTGTGCCCGTGTGTGCTATGTGTGCCTGTGTGTTTGCGGGGGCAGTGAAGGACAGCTTGTAGATGAGCTGGTTTGTTCTATAAGAATTCAGTCTCCAGTTCTTTCTTCTGATGGAGCTAGTCTGAAACAATGCCCTCTGATGCAACAGGGGCTGAATCCTGCTAAAGGGTTAATCAGAACTTGCCTTTAATGAGACGGGTGTGTAGGGCCGGCCCTGGCCAAGCGAAGCCTGTGATGGAGAACAGGCTATAGCAGACAGGGGGGGTCTTTGGCTGGAGTCTGAAAGCCTGGCACTGGCGTCCGAAGATGAATGGCCCGGCCCGGTCCCGACTGGAGACGCACATCTCTTATCTCCACTGTTACAGTGTATGTTCGGGGGAGTGTTCTGGCGTCTGTCTCTGCTTTCTCTGGTGCTGAGAGCCGGCGGCTCCTGGTGTGTCTGACAGAGCTAGCTTAGGAAGGCAGCCAGCACGGCATCTCATGCACCCAGGTAGGGAGAACTCACTCTAACAGTGGGTGAGAGAAAGGAAGGTAAATGAATATTCATATCTGATGTTAAAATACCATAGTTTTATGCTATTGCTTCAGAAATATTTAGAGAGATTTTATAGTTTGTTTTTGTTTGTTTGTTTGTTTGGGTGACCTAATCATTCTATAGAGTAAATATCTATAAAATTCCAATTAAATGGTGTCTAAAATTTAAAGCAGCAGTCTACGGGCAAAGCGCCAACGTTTCTTTTTTTAAAAGATATTTATGATACCATCTAGCATTTAAAAATCAACCAGAAACTAGGCTTGATTCTGTTTAATATTTTATATGATTGGACATCTTAAATCAAAAATGTTTCTATTTTATAGCAATTCTGTGTTTATTCAAAACCATAATTCTACTGTGATGTTAATGGAATGACTATACAGCTTTCATTGTGTTGGTTTAAGTGCTAAATGACCACGTTTCAAATTAAAGTAGTATTTTGCTGATTGAGGTAGACACCGATATGAAAAATGAAAGAACAGATCGTTTTACTGGTTGTAAAGTGTTTATTTAAAAAAAAAATGTTTTGTTTTTTTTTTAGTGGTATGAAAAAAAGTAATTTTTTCAAGAGTTTAAGATAGTTTTCTGGGATTGGAATTTGTGCCTATGGAAACTTTGGAGCAGCCTAAGCTACCTGTTAGCTTGATATGTGTGCTAGAAAAATTTCATTACCATGTTTTGTGATATGTAATAAATTCAGGGTGCTGTGCTTAAGCTTCATTTCAGTTCAAGTTTGGGAACATCTGTTTCCTTCATTCCCAGACACCCCACCTCCCATAGCCCCCCTCCCCATCCTTCCCCAGATCCCGTGTGAAAGAGTCAAGTCAGGCCCTGACTCGCAGAAGATGTGTTTCTTCCTGCGTGGAGCAAGCAAAACATAAGCATGATCTCTAAACCTCTGCTTTTGTGTCGAGGAAGGGTGATGCTTTCTATCCTCCTTTGATGTCTCTTTAATAAATATGTTGTCATTATTTGTCCTTGGAAGTGGCCTCTTGAGCCGCCTCTCAGTTTTCTCCATGATTTATGTTGCAAACAAATTCTCTGTCCTGTGTCTGTTCACCACTCTCCTGATCTTGTGTACCATTGAAGACATGCTGGAGACCGTTTTTGTTTTTATGATGCAATTATGTTATATGTGTATTTCAGTGAAATGTCAACCCGTCAACAGAGGATGATGTTAAAAATTATCCAAATAAATAGTTTTCTATTTCTTTTAATCAGACCCAGTCCAATCAGTTGAATGACAGTGAATAGGATTATCTGTTGTTTCTCAACCTCAGGAGTGTTCCTAGCCCGTGGTGCCTCGTGACATGCTTTCATATACATAATTTACCTGGGGCTACTGACTTAGTGCTTTGTTTATTTTGTGGACAAGGCAGTGGGTGTCTCAAACCTGGTCTTTGGCTTGGGAGCCTCAGATCTGTGATCGCCCTTTCCGCTCTGTGATCCAAAACCAGACGACGAAACCCTGACTTAGCTCACCTTCCCTTGATGACCGTGCTCTGGAAGACACTGAACGATTGAGCCGCAGGCTGTTCGATAGTGCTAGGCTTGACCTTCCTGCACATGCCTGCAGCTCCATGTGAAAGAGCTTTCCCCCACTTGACATTAGAGTTGCCTTCTTGATGTTTCCAAGAGAATGGCAAGTGGGTCTACCTCCAAGCCAGATGATTCCCCTGGCTCAGATGTGCTGGCCCTGGGGATCTGAGAGAGGGAAAGCGTGTGTGTGTGTGCATATATGTGAGTGTGTTCATGTCTGCGTATGTGCGTGCATCTCATGCCTGTGGTCGGAGGGACAGGAGAGTGAGAGGCAGCCTCACTGACCATGCCGCAGACTGTTCCAGGTTTGGCCCCACGACATGTGTGTCTTTCCCCTACAAGACCACAGCATTCCTAGCCAAGAACCTGAGAGCTCTGAATCTGGCAGCTCTTTCATGCCCACAATTCACGAAATGGAAAGACCCCCTCCTCCTCTATCCAAGGAATGGATCAAACCAGACCTAGCCTGGTATACCGTTTTAAACAGCATCAACTCACGTGAATGAGGCTGTTTTCACAGGAGCCTCTTAGGAAGTTCCTATAGGACTTTACATCCTAAATTACTGTCACCACTGGCATCTGGAGAAGACCAGTTCTGAGCGTTCCCACACCAGGGGGGTCAGCCCTGTGGGATCTGGCCAGACGTGACCACCACCCCCTCCACCCCCTCCCCTCCCCACTCACACTGCTGGGGCTCATGAAGGAAGGGCTGGGAGGTAGGCCCCTCCCCCCGATGACCTACCTCTAGGCCCAGGGCTCCCCTGCTGACCACCCTGATGTGGAGTTTTAACTACAGATGCGGCCCCATACGGCTGGGGTTCGTGCTCCAGTGTGGCTGCTGAGTTGCAGAAGGACTGCCAGCAAATGAGGTGGTCCTGCCCAGATATAGAACAGGTGGGCTTAGGCCTGCTGGCAGGCAGGAAGTAAGTCTTTCTTTGAAAAGGGATAAAGTAGCTGTACTGTCCCTATTAGTCTTTAAAGTCAGCATACAATTTTTCTTCAAATTGATGGTCAAAATATAATTTTCTCAGAGCCAGCAACTCCACTTTCTCCATGTATAGCGTAAGCACCTGTAATGTTCTCCTAACAAAGTGGAGAACAACAGAAGGGCTCCTCCCAGGGCCTGTCCCCATGGAACCCAGTGGAACCGGGGCCCAATATAAGGTAGGCCAACTGCAAGAGTCTCAGGAAAAGGAGTATGTCTGCGAGGGCCTAGGAGGGGTCACCTGGTGGGTCCTGCACAGCCTCCAGAGGCTGGTGAGCCCCTTTCAATGTGTTGTGGTCTTCAAGAGGATGATCCAACTGTTGGCAAGTTCTTGGCCTGACCCCAGGCTACAGGCCAGGGCACCACGGATGGCCATGGAGGCTGGCGCTGCACAGCGGCCCAGGTCTGTGTGCGTGTCGACCCATCTCGTCATGGTCCTGAGTGTGCTGGTGACTGTAGTGTGTGGTGTCACTCCCTTGTTCCCATGGCTTTCTAGCAGAACCGGTGGCCCTGATGGCTACTTGGTCGGCTTGCCCCCTTGTACTTGGACTTAGACCTCCTTATCCTGGACACAGCCAGTGAGTCCTTGTAGAATGGCCTGATTGTGTTCCTTGCCCCCTCTGGGGCTCTGGGAGAGGACTCTGCAGGCCATCCTTCTGTCATTTAGACGTGAACATGTGCTCTTGACCACGGCAGACATTGCTCCCTACAAGTGCAGGTAATTGAGAAGGAGGTTACTGGGTTGAAGACCTCAAGCATCCCAGCCTAGGACCGTCTCGAATTCCTGACCACATCCTTCGACCCTGGGGCTTCAGGGACCCTTCAGTCACATTCACACGAGCAGTCAGTTCCCCAGGTTGCCTTTGGAGAAACTTCCCTTCCCACCGCTGAATCAGGCAGGAGCAGAGCCAGGATCCAGGCCGGGCCCAGCGCATCCATGTTGTCTAATCCGTTTTGCCATTTGTGTTGATCTAGGCAGGATTAAGGACACTGCATGACATTGGGCCAGAAATCCGGCGTGCTATATCATGTGATTTGCAAGATGACGAGCCGGAGGAAACAAAACGAGAAGAAGAAGAAGATGTATTCAAAGTAATTATTCCACGCCTAGCTACACACTGGCCACTTGGAAATAGTGGGGCAGGACTCCAGTTTGGGCAGTCGGTGATCCACAAAAGAGCCTGGAGAATGCAAAGCAGCCCCTGGGCCTAGAGGGGCTTATGGACTGTGCTCTCCCCACAGCAGACCTTCGGCACCTCCTCTAGGGCCAGGCCTGCTCCATTCCTGAGCTCACCCCTCTGTCCCACACTAGCAGCTTCAGAGGAGCCTGGCCACGGCCGCTTGGCCAGTGTGGCTGAGCATCCTGAGTCCCACTAGCAGCTGCCTACCTGCACCACCCCCTTCTTCCCTGGGCCAGTTCTTTGACCTGCCAGCCGGCCCCCAGCCCCTCAGCCCGAGAGTATGCCTTCTGCCCAACCTCAGCCAGCCAGCCGTGCTGGGTATAAGTCACCTCAACTTGGAGCGACTGCAAGAGCGCACTCGTGTGATAGCCAAGAGCTTGCTCCCCAGCTCAGGAATCGGTAACCTTCCTCATTTCAGGGGGGACCAGCTGCCACGCAGACACATTCACCCTGATCTGTGAGAAACTCAGATTGTTTTACAGGGATCCTACGGAGCTTACCTAGAATTTGTTTTTCGTGTAGAAAAAGTTACCTAACATAGCTAGCCTGCATCAAATACTTGTTAAATTACCTGGTGTTGTCTCCCATTATTTTGCAGAGAAATGGTGCCCTGCTTGGAAACCATGTCAATCATGTTAATAGTGATAGGAGAGATTCCCTTCAGCAGACCAATACCACCCACCGTCCCCTGCATGTCCAAAGGCCTTCAATTCCACCTGCAAGTGATACTGAGAAACCGCTGTTTCCTCCAGCAGGAAATTCGGTGTGTCATAACCATCATAACCATAATTCCATAGGAAAGCAAGCTCCCAGCTCAACAAATGCCAATCTCAATAATGCCAATATGTCCAAAGCTGCCCCTGGAAAGCGGCCCAGCATTGGGAACCTTGAGCATATGTCTGAAAATGGGCATCACTCCTCCCACAAGCGTGACCGTGAGGCTCAAAGAAGGTCCAGTATTAAAAGGTAACCTTTAAAATGTGTTTGCACTTGGTAATGTAGTGTCTGCCCAAGGCAATTTTTTCTCCCCTGTGCTCTGGCACACACGGGAGATTCCTGGGAGGCATTTGCACTAGAACCTGGGAGTACTGTGAGCTCACAGCCTCGTCAGGCACTAGCCAGTGATGCACCCAGAAGATAAAGGGCCACCAGCCATCCAAGTGGGATGCCCCCTGAAACAGCAGCAGTTACAGGCTCTACCTTCCCCAGTGATGCCAACATACTTTGGGGCAGGGGTTGGCAAACTTTGTCTGTAAAGGGCTACATAGTAAGCATTTTAGGTTTGGGGCACCATACAATCTCCATTGCAGCCACTGAGCTCTGTTGTTGTAGACAGAAAGCAGTCATAGACCATGTGTAAATGCATGGGTGCAGCCATAGCCCGATAAAACTTTATTTACAGACACTGCAATGTGAACTTCATATAGTCACATGTGATGAAATATTTTTATTCCTTTGGGTTTTTTTTTGTTTGTTTGTTTTTTGCAATCCTCTGAAAGTAAGAACCGTTCATAGCTCATGGACAGTATATGGCCTATAAACCATAGTTTGCTGACCTCTGTGCTAAAAACTAGCCTGATATCTGCATTTTAAATTTTGTTGGAAGGATTTAACTTTTATCTTCTCCCTCCCTCCCTCCCATGTTATGCTTGTCCTGGATAGAACCCGCTATTATGAAACTTACATTAGGTATGTGCTCATTGCGTTTGTGTGTTAAATACTCTGTGTCGTAAGTGTGACCTACCGGCCTCTCAACACTGAGGGATGAAACTTCCCTAGAGGCAACTGCCTGGGCCTGTGGACTCCAGGGGCAGAGGTAGCTGCTGCTTTTCTAAGCAAATGAGCTTTGAGGTCCATATGTGTGTAGACTACACAGTCTGTTACAGCCAAGAATGTGCTGGTATTGATGCGCCAGTGTGCCCACTGGCCTCATGATAGCATAGGGAGAGCCCACTGTGCACTTCCGGCTGCCTGGCCCCGGGGAGGCCGGCCAGTGCCTGCTGCTCTCTGAGTTCAAGCCTGTTGTGGGGACTTGATAAGAAAGTGACCCCAACCTCCTGAAGACCAGGGACCAGATCTTCTCTGTCTGTCCTGGAGCCCCCAACGTCTGTGCTGTGTACCCTGCTACGCATTTGCTAAAGTGGGTTGAATTGTGAGTGGGATGATCATTTTCCTGGGAACGGGGGGCTTGGTCTCTTGCTTTCATTGTATCAAGAGAAACCAGCTGCTCAGGAGCAACTTGAGAGCATGAACTTGGAGGGAGCACAGTCCTCTCTTTGGAGGGAGTTGATATAACAGAGCCTGGCTGGTTTTCCTGAGGACCGAGGCCAGGACGGTGGCTTTCAGGGAGACAGCATGACAGTCTTGCCATGTGGGCAAGGCAGGCTTTGAAAACAAGCCAGGTGTCACACGTGTGAGTCCCCCTGGGACACTGAGTTGCAAACCCCTGTGACTTTTCCTGGGATGGATGCAATGGGAAATTGGTTAGGGGTCCTCTTTGTTCCAGACCCTGAAGTCACACAGGCCAGGGCAGGAAGGATCAGAGCCTTTTCCCTGGGACTGCGGATCCCTGCAGGCCTCTATGTCCATTTCCTTGTTCTCTTCCCCCAAATTACACCGACTCCTTTGGCGCTGTGGCCCCTGGGCATAGTGGTTTGGCGCCGGCATCGTGCAGGGTACCGAGAGAGAGATGTGCTCACACGTGGAGCCTGAGCAGTCCAGTCCCGGGTGCACCGGGGAGAAGTCAGGGGCATGTGGGGGGCGGGGGGAGCTGGCCTCCCGCCGCGGCCTGGCTACGGGAGGTGTCTGCCGCCTGCCTGGGCGCTCAGGCCCTGTCTCGCAACCGCAGGTCTGACTCAGGAGATGAGCAGTTCCCAACTATTTGCCGGGAAGATCCAGAGGTACACGGCTATTTCAGCGACCCCCGCTGCTTGGAGGAGCAGGAGTATTTCAGTGGTGAGGAGGGCTCTGAGGATGCCGGCTCACCGGCCGGGAGCAGGTGAGCGGCTCTGCGGCTCGGGCTGACGGTAGGAGGCCTGGCTGTCTCCCGCCCCTCGTGCCCTGAAGCCAGGGCCCACGTGCACTACACCTGGCCTGCCCTGGGAAGTGAGGCAGAGCACAGACTCTGGGCCAGAGGGAAAGCGGGAGCAGGAGAAATAGGGCCAGAAAGGCAGGGTGGAGGCTGCTCTTTCAGACCAGCTGCTACCAGGACCCCGAGTCTTCCGTGAGGCCGAGGACTGCCTTGCTCTCAGCCAGTCCAGGGTGTTCAAGAAAGGTGGGTCTGTCCGAGCTGACAGGCAGGACTTGTTAACTAGGATCTCGGGCGCCCCTTACCGTCTCTTTTGGCCTTTTTGACCACCAGGCAGAACTACAGCTACTACAACAGATACCCAGGCAGCAACTGGGACTTCGAGCGGCCTCGAGGCTACCATCACCCCCAAGGCTTCTTGGAAGATGACGACTCACCCATTTGCTATGACTCTCGGAGATCTCCAAGGAGACGCCTACTACCTCCCACCCCAACATGTGAGGCCAGATTTTTTGTTTTGGGTGAAGCCTTCCAAGGAACAGTGTGCCCCTCCCCCAACCCCAGCCCCCCTGGGGGAGTGTGACAAATGTGGTCCTGCTTTGTTAGGGACTGTCAGCCCTCCAACCTCCCTGGTTGGAGATCCTACCGGCTTTCCTTTCTGTCTCATCTGTATCTCACGTGATAGAGCTCGGACAACTTTAGTGCTGTTCTTGACTCTCTGAGAACAGAGGAAGGCAGTATGTGGCCTAAATGTCCATAGTATGTGGCATCTGATAAGGGGCTTTTTGTGCATGTTATCATTGCCTTTGAGCCCGAGGCCCATCCTGTGAGGTAGGTAAGATGTGTGCCATGTCGTTGTCAGGCCCTCTCCTGACAGAGGAGGGTGGAAGGGATCAGCCCTGTGCAGAGCTGGACCTGAGCCCAGGCCTATCCCACCCAGCCCCACGTCTCTGAAGGCCACCTGGGGACTCTTGATGTCCATCTCTTCTCAGTCCCCACCAGGGAGTGCCCCCTCACCTCCCCGTCCTCCCGTCTTTCATCTTTGCCACGGGTCAGCCAATGCCATTGTTCACGGGGCAGGTTTTGGCCTTGGTGGTGACTTCTAGGGTCAGCACCCCCATCCTGGGGCTGGAGGAATCCCATCCTGCTGAGAAGACGTGGGGGCTGGCTGCTCCCCACCTGTTTTGCCTATGCAGGTGGCCTAAGCAGTGCTGCAGGAGATCTGGGTCACCCCAAGTGAGGAACGTGGGCTGGGGTAAGAAATGTAGCAGTGGCCCCTGCTGCTCCCGGCCGGGGAGTTTGATTTTGCACATGTGGGCATTTTGGTGATTGGTTAAAAAATATCCATTCCTGGTGTTTCTGAGGAATGAAGCATATTTGTGAGTAGGACTCTAATCAGGAACCAAAAATAGCCAAGACACGTTGGCTCCGAGTCTGCTAACTCCGCGTGCAATAACAAGTGTGGCTGGGTGGTGCCTGGGGCCCTCTGCCTCTCTCCAGCTGTCACTGACCTGCTGGGGAGTGTAATCAGACCCATTTCCATGGTTAATATTTAATTCTGCAGCCCCAAACACATGCTGCTAAACAGAGCAATCCTGAGCTCCATAAATACCGGATGACACATGCAGGTGAGGCCAGGTAGAGCCCCTGGCCCACCAGAGGACCATTGCCCTCCCTGGACCTCCCTGTGTCCCCTGTGGTGGCCACATTAATGCCCACCATTCAGAGGCTCTGCCCTGATGAAGCTGAGTGGGCTAGAGCAGATGCCCTTTGTATTCGTAAGGGCAAATAAATAAAATGTATTTTATTTGCTTTACTGCCCATCAGTTCAGACGTTGGGCAGGGAGGAGAACATGGAAGTCTTCAACCTATGTTCTCAGCCGCAGTGGGATTGCTTCCTCTGTCAGAGGTGGTTGTGCACAGCAGATGAGATGACAGGTGTACGCGGACCGATTTTCAAAACTGAAAGGCACTTCCCAAATGAGAGGGATGGTGGCTTCCTCTCCTGGCTCCGAGCCTCTGGCCCTTGCCATCTGATCCTAGGACGGTTCTAGAGGGTGTGCAGCCAGGGGAGGCCCATCCCCCCGTGTGGTGCATGGAAGACAGCAGCTGTCATGCAACTCAGCGAGGAGGAGGGGGCCCGGCATGCCCACAGGGCAGAGCCAGCCAAGGGCTCAGCCCAGTCTTCATGCACTTTTAGATTAGAGCTCACAGAACCTGGTTCCTGCAGCTCCACGTGTGGTCCCAGGAGGCCTGGGAGGCTCGCCTCTGCAGTTTTCCAGTACAGGAATTAGGGGTGTGCAGCGTTTTTGCTGGGGCATGACAAATGCCCTGGGATCTTAGAAAGCAGAAGAGGTTAAACAGACCTCGCTCCTGCCTTGCAAACTATCAGGCCCCCAAGCAGTGAGCCAGCACCTTTGGAGGGTGGAGCTGTTTCCAGAGTCAGCCTCTGGCCTGTGCTTGGGGGCCCAGGATTCAGACTGACCTCCTGGATCCCTTGTCATCACTCAACCCCATGCAGGAGCCTTTCTTTAAAGTGGGCGTTAATAGGACAACCATGTTCTTTATCCTTAGAGGTGTTCTTTTCTGTTTTTATCTTCAGTGCTAGAGAAGCTGGGTCTTTCCCAACAAAAGAATTTGCTTCGTATCTGGCTGAGCTGGTAGCAGGTCACCCCCCACCCCTTAAAGCAGGTAGAAGCACGGGAGCACCAGCGAGAGGCCACGTCCCCCAGAGACACTTAGGATGTCTGCAGGGTGAGAAGGGGGTCAGTCAGCAAGCAGCCGTAGGATTCTAGAAGGACCTTGTTGTTCTTGGCCTGAAACGCCGTGCTCCCACAACGTATCCACAGGGCCGGGGCTTCGAATCAGAACAGCCGCACTCCAGAGCCTTTAGCTCTGCCCCGTGAGAACAGGCACTGCATTCACAAGAAACCAGCTTGAACTTGTTAAAAACGTCCCTCGGCTGGGCAGCTTCTTCATCCTCCCTCCCAAAGTTCTGAGGCCTCCCTACCTGATGCTTTTCCTCGGACCTGTCGCTTGCTTCCTGTTGGGCTCTCTGCTGAATGTCCAGCGGGCCACCCTCAACCCCAGGGCCCCGGGGTCCTGACAGAGCGCTCGGTTCACAAGTGCTGCTGTGCTTCACTTCTCAGCCCGCCGGAGATCCTCCTTCAACTTCGAGTGTCTGCGCCGGCAGAACAGCCAGGAAGAGGCCCCGCCACCCCCCGCCTTCCCCCACCGCACAGCCCTGCCCCTGCACCTGATGCAGCAGCAGGTGAGCTGGTCCACCTGGCCTGGACATCACGGGCCCGATGGGCACCCTGCATGGGACCCACCCTCAGGACACCCCCTTCTCTCTGACTGCCGGCAGCAGGAGGGTCAGAGAGAACCTTCATGTGCACTCGGGTTCAATCCTGTAGCAACCCTATCAAATAGATACGATCGTGAACCCATTTCACAGATGAGCAAATGTCAGGGACAGGGTAGGTGGCTTGCCTGAGCTCACACAGGGGGTGTGTAACCAAGTTGGCCTTTGAATCCAAGGCTGCCAGCTTCCGAAGCTGGGCACTCAGCCTTGGTGCACGCTGCCTTCTGTCCTGGGTGCAGGATATGGGATCTGGTACAACCCCTGACCCAGGGAGTGGCGACCGTTTGCCTGATCCTGAACAATTAGTGCGGCCCTTTATTTGTTCTGAGACGTTGTTCTTTCATTAAAACACGTCTCTAGAGCCCTCTGCGGGCAGGGTCCTGTGGCCCCAAGGGGGCGGGGTAAGCCCCCAGCCCAGACTGCGAGGGGCATGTGGTTCAGGGAGGAGGACCGTCCACAGTTAGGTGATTGGACAGGAGGGGGCCCAAGGTCTGAAGGGAGGGTGGGGGTGCAGCCCACTCACCAGGGCTTTGCCTCAAGGACAAGAATATGGTACTTTTTCTTCCTGAAAAGAGCGCATCAGAGATGCCGTCCACTATGTATGTGTGTCGGGGGTGGGGAGGCGTGCAGGGAGCACCCAGTCCATACATGTGCAGAGAGCCAGCTCGCCCTACATGAGCACACGAACACTAGCTTCCACTACGGGTCTCTGCCAACTTTTTACTCTTCTGCCTTCGGTTTTTATATTAATTTTTAATCATGTCCTACTTTATTGTGAAAGGACAAAGTTTGGGCAGGCCCAGCCGTCAAATGCCATGAACCAAGTAGGCACAGAGGTCTACACGAGCACATGTGTGAAAATGCCCTTCCCTCTGCCGTCCCGTCCCAATGAGGGCCTGGTTCGTGTCTGCCCTGCCTCCCTCGGGTGGCCACGGCTTCCAGTGGGCCACAGGACTGTGCTGTTCACAAGACCGGGCGTCCGGGGCCCTCTGTGCAGAGGGAGCATCAGGATGCATCTGCTGTGGTGCAGCTGTAGGTGGGAGGAGCAGACCCTGTGCCAGCTGCTGTGAGGACTTGCATTAGAGAAAGGGATCTGTGCTCCTTCCCAGCTGGGCTGGGAACTGCTCGTTTGCCCCGAATGGACTTCATATTTAAACGTAGAGTGATCTGGCTGGTATGTTCACATGCCACAGGGCCAGTGTCTTCCCTAATTCTCCACTGCTCAGCAGCAATTTCGTGAATTAGTGGCTGATTCCTACTTGGGAACAGTCATAGCGCATTTGGGGAAACACAAAACGGTCCGCTAGAAAGCCGGCTTTTACTGCCCATGTCCTTTTAAAGTCATTGTCCGAGGCTGCCTTTGTCCAGCTTTTGTGCCTCCTGCTTGGTCTGCGTGAGGCCTGCGGCCTGCACCTGAGGACCTCTGGCCTTCCCACCTCCCCTCTCCCCTCAGATCATGGCAGTTGCGGGCCTGGATTCCAGTAAAGCCCAGAAGTACTCGCCGAGCCACTCAACCCGGTCATGGGCCACCCCTCCGGCGACCCCTCCGTACCGGGACTGGACACCGTGCTATGCACCCCTGATCCAGGTGGAGCGGCCAGAGGCCCTGGACCAGGTCAACGGCAGCCTGCCGTCCCTGCACCGAAGCTCCTGGTACACGGACGAGCCGGGCATCTCGTACCGAACTTTCACACCAGCCAGCCTGACCGTCCCCAGCAGCTTCCGCAACAAAAACAGTGACAAGCAGAGGAGCGCAGACAGCTTGGTGGAAGCAGTGAGTATGGCCCCCCCAGAGCGTGCCACAGATGGGCAGCTCCGCCCGGCGGAGGGGGACCCGCTGGAGCAGCGGTGGTTGTGAGGGTGGGAGGCCCCAGAGCCCAGCTGTGTCGCTTTTTGTCCGATATTGCCCACTGCTCCAAAGCAAAGATGGGACGGACAGCACCAATATACAAATACCACCACTGCCAGTTCTCATGAAGGAGCCGTACCTAGGATTGCACGTGCTGTACCTGCAAATATTGCCAGCTTCTCCTGAAATCTTTTTCCCCAGTGGGGCTTGTTCTTGTTGGGCCATATGTAGTGTTTGAAGTCTGTGATGTTTTCAAAGCCATTGACATTGAGCTATCACGTGTGAGGTCTAATGAACATAAAATCATGTCCTGCAGTTAGGGCTCGAGGTGGCTCCTTTGTCATTCCCCGCCCCACCCCCACCCCCAAAGCCTTGTAACACATTCACGCGATGCATTTGTCCCATACAGGTCCTGATATCCGAAGGTTTAGGACGGTATGCAAGGGACCCAAAATTTGTATCGGCCACAAAACACGAAATCGCCGATGCCTGTGACCTAACCATCGACGAGATGGAGAGTGCAGCCAGCAACCTGCTCAACGGGACTGTACATCCCCGGGCCAACGGGGGTGTGGGCCCCGTGTCACACCGGCAGGACTATGAGCTCCAGGACTTCGGGCCAGGCTACAGCGATGAAGAGCCCGACCCTGGAAGGGATGAGGAGGACCTGGCAGATGAAATGATATGCATCACCACCCTGTAGCCCCCAGGGAGCGGCAGACTGGCTCTGGCCTCAGGTGGGGCGCCAGAGGGCCAGGGAAAAAGTGCCTCGTAGTTAGGAAAGTTTAGGCACTAGTGTGGAGTCCATATTCAATTAGACTTTTGTACAAGTGATGTCATGCCTCGAGGAAGCCATAAACCTGGTAGGGAACAGCCGCGCACGTGTGCCCGGCTCCAGCTGTCGGAAGCAGCAGGTCCAGCCCTCTTGGGGAGGACCGGCGAGGAGGTCGGACAAGCCCAGCCCACTTGTCCAGAGTGCCCCCCCCAGGCGCTCACCCGCGCCCACCCACCTGCTGGCATGGTGGGGAAGGTTAAAGGTGATGACGATCACCACACCTGTGTCATTACCTCAGCCATCGGTCTAGCATATCAGACATTCACTGGGCCCAGCATATCCATTTTTAAACCCTCTTCCCCCAGATACACTGCTTCCTGGTTTCTGTTTAGCTGTTCTGAAATACAGTGTGTAAATCAGGACCTACCTACCAGCCGTCATCCTGAGAGGGGAGCAGGACCTTATCCACGAGGTTTTCTGTTATGTGACCCCAGTTTACAAGAGAGAGCGTCACTCAGTTGGTTTCTGACTGTCAGGTTAAGGGCAACTGTAAACTGGAATAATCATGCACTCGCAACCAGGTAAACTTAGATACGCTAGTTTGTTTAAAAATTATAGATTTACTGTACATGACTTGTAATATACTATAATTTGTATTTGTAAAGAGATGGTCTATATTTTGTAATTATTGTACCGTATTTGAACTGCAGCAATATCTATGGGTCCTAATAATGGTAGTTCCCCACCGAAATCTAGAAATTACTAGCATTTTTACTTGGGCTGTACAGAAGTAGAAGAAATAGAGCCAATTCTCCTTTATTCAGTGAAAAATCTTTTGGGGATGACATTTTAAGTTCGAAAGAACTTGACACTACAGAGATTTTTCTAAAATATTTTGAGTTACTATAAATCTACCTTAACCCAAGACACACCAGATGACGATTTACAGTCTTGGCTTTGGGCAAGAGTGCTAGGATTTGATAGTGGACCTCTGGTCCACTGAGGGTTGCAACTTTTCTACTGACCCTTCGACAAGTTCATTACAGTAGGTCGAGCTGGTTATTCTGACCCTGTGGCGTTCACAGTGGTGGTTTCCTCAGCAGCCCCCACAAGGCATTTTTGAAGTTCCTCTGCCCTTCCTTGCTCCCTGGGGATGGCTACTGTGCTTGTCTTAAGGAGTTGGGGCGGGGAGGGGTGGGGAACGGGGAGGGGGGAGGCAAAGTGATGATCGGTGGGATGAGAACGTCAGAGGTGTCCACAAATCGTATTGTTGCCTTTTTACAAAACATTGCTGTACTGTGTGTTCTCTCCGAGGGCTTTTATATGCAACTGAATGAGGGCTGAAGTTTTCATTAGAACGTACTCACACCCCGATTGTACTTCCTGATGAAAACCCACTTTTGGACCATTAGACCCACCCAGGCTTCCTTTTCTTTTCAAAGAATTACGCCGCCGTTTGTCAACTTTCCTTGGCAGGGATTCCCTGCAGTCAAAAATACAGGTAGCAGTTTTTGGTTCAAAATTTTTAAATATCACCTACATGACCTGTAAATGTTTTGGGTTTTTGTTTTGTTTTGTTTTATAAATAACAACACTTTGTTATGAAGACCTTACAAACCTCTTCTTAAGACATTCTTACTCCAGATCCAGGCAAAAACACTTCCAGGTTTGTAAATGACTATTTCCTGACATAATTTTTTTTTATTAAAACGCAAAATGTTCTTCAGAACAAAACTGTGTAAGAATTTTGTGTTAGGGAGCTCTCCTTGCAAAGACCTGGAGCAGGGCAGGGAGAGCTTCAGAAGGGGCACTCTGCCGAGGGCGGTTCTCTAACTGCATAACTTTGTGTTACCCTCACGGCTCCCTCCTTAATGCAGAAGGTAACACCAGCTGCCGAGAGCAGTTTCTCCTAAAGGGCTAACCCACTGTCCCCATCGTCTCCGCTGGGCATTACTACGACTTAGCAGCAGCCCAAACTGCCCTCCCAGGATGGGGTTTTTTTGGTGCAGGCCACAATCTTTTCCAGTCAGTACTTAAAAACTAGCATTTTTATAAGCTGTACTGCTCTTAACAGGTCTGCTTTAAGCCTGGTTCAATCTCCTATCAACCATTAAGTTGTTCTTTGTAAAAAACAAACAAAAAAAAAAAAACAAAAAACTGAAGTTGTAGAGGATGTGTTATTTTTTCCTTTGCTTTAGAAAGTTTTAAGATTAAATGTCTCTCCTTTTTGGGCCCCCTCCCACCCCCTAAAAAATAGTACATTTGGTTTCTCATGTTTTTCTTAATATCACAAATAGATATGTCAGCTTGGATTTAACTACCAATGAGCAGGATCCTCATTAAGCATTCTCTCTGGTTTCTATCCTGGCAGCCTGGCCAGACAGGGCTTTCTAGCTCTGTCTGGGAGTCTGCCCAAGCTTGGGAAGCTTCTTGGTACACAGGGCACACAGCATGGGCTTTACCTACCTTACTGCTGACCCCACGCTTATGAAAGGAACCAGGGAAGTTTATTTCACATTATTTTTTATGGTCTTTAGTGTCTTTGCCAACTGCCTGTTCTCCTACAAAGGTTTCCGCTGCTATGATGGGCGTTGGTTTGTTCTGAACACTGGTCAGCCACAGAGCTATCGTCTGGCACAGAGCTCCAGCTCCTACCAGACTCAAAAACAGACACCAGCTGGGCTCTCGTTGACAAAGTTTTTATTTCTCCAAAATAATATTCTTTCCTTCCTGGGGGCTTCAGAGGGCAGGTGAGAATAGGAGAATGGGGAGCAGGCCTGGGGCCCTTGCCTCCAACATGGGAGCACCAGCGAGAGTGGCCTTGCAGACACCCTGTGGGGATGGTGGCAGGAGAGAGGGAATGGGAGACGGCCTGGGTCTCAGAACAGGGCTGGTGGAGAAGGCATGTGTTTCCCTCTAGGTTTTAAGGGAAAAGGATGTAGATATTAGATCTGATGTTAAGTTGGCAGAAACAGGAAACGGCCTTTGTGGGGAGGAAAAGGGTTTGGCTGGAGAGAAGCTATCTGATTTTATGGAAATGAGGATTCCTACAGTTGGCCCGGAAGCAGAGAGGCTGCACGTCTGGAAGCCAGGATCCGGCTTCCAGGACCTGCCATTCCTGGTCATGCTGCTGGCGAGCTGCTCCGGTTTCCGTGCCGTCTATCCTCCGTTCTACCAGGAAGAACCTTCTGTTGATGCAGCAGCTTGAACGCAGTCTTCTTCAAAGGGGTCCGTGCCCGGAGCCCATTCAGGTATATACACAGCTTCCTGTTACACTTTTTCAACCGTTTTTTGAAAAGTACATTCTTCTGTTTAGGTATCATGGGTGCTTTGCCAAGGGGCTTCAAGAAGATTCTCTCAGGGCTGAGTGCTGGCCTGGTCTCTGGGGGCCCCCAAGGGACGCCTGACTGTGGCTCAGCCTCCCTAACCCGATAGGCACTTTTCTCCCCTCTCTGGCTTCCCCAGCCAACAGCCCTCTTTCTGAGGCTGAAGGTTCCCTCATGGCAATGGAACCTTGAGATGGCCTATTATGACACGGGCCACTATTCCACTCCGCCAGACGGCTGCACGCTCCCCTGTCCTGGCTGGAGCGAGGAGCTACTTCAAAGCACACTATTCCATCTTGTGGCTGAACCCCGACAACACAGTGTTTCGCCTTGACTTCTGTGGGGCCTGGATACAGAACACTCGCGGTCCACTCTATTTATGCATCTGGCTACACTGTATGATCATATGGGATGAGGCTCGGTGACCGAGAGTGGAAGAGGGGCCTAGATGTAATCCAGCCGTGCAAGATCACGTACCTCCTCTCACCTCTGCTTATCTTACAATACAGACACAGGAGGCAAAGCAGCCACTGCCCCAGAGACTGAGACCACCACAGCATAGAATGGCTGTGTCACCTGGCTTACCCGCACTAGACAAGGTTAGCACAGTCACAGGCAGGCCTGGACCCCTCCACCTACCCAACTTGTCACTCATTGGCCCTCAGAGCAGTGAGATTGGCAGCTGCCCTCCTCTGATCTTCCTTCACCCCTGCAGGCGGCTCCCAGGTCCTGAGGCTGACAGTTGTAGACCATGGCTGCAGGGGCACACGGGGACTTCCCTAGAAGAAATCAATCTCTTGGCAGATTTAGAACCTCCCGTGGGACAGAAAATGCAGCAAGATACAGGTAAGAGTAAACCAGAGCCACTTAAAATTTTTAAAGGAAGGAGAGGTGTCATGGTTTTCTTCTCTCCATCTTTCTGGAAGGTCTGTCTCACAAACACAAGTTGTCGCTGTCTGGCCTCCATGACACCTCGATCCACTCTGACCCCGGGGGGAAGCCTGGAACGCCCCCATTTTCTTCCCCTCCCTGTTCTGTGTCTAGCACAGCAGCTTTCCATGGAACAATCCTTTTCTCCCCTACTGTGGGAAGTGGCCTTGGAGATCTTTAGAAAGATCCATCCAAAACACATTTAATTTCCATTACCCTGTGAGAGCAGTCTGGCTAAGGCATCTCCATTCAAAAAGAAGTTACTGGATTACATTATTGGATTATAGGAAGTTTAAAGATCAAAGAACTATTTTAAATGCTTCTTGTATCTGCTCTCCGCCCCCCTCCCCCCCCCCAATTCAAATCTTTGCCAACTTATTTTTTCTTTCACTCAGTTGTACTTTTACAGGATCGGGTACCTAGTTTGACTTGACAACTTTTTCCATCAGCCTCAGCTCCATCCCAGTCGGGTCCTGTGGATGTCCGCAGAATACGAATTAGCCGGCTTTGTCCGCTGTGAGTCGCTTCCCCAGGGTGATGGGAAAGGGTCCTCTTGGGCTAGCTGCTTTGGCATGGAGCAGTGGTCTGGTCTGTGGGTCTGCTCTGGATTTCTAGGTTTCCCTGGTAACAGGAAAATCTTTTAAAATGTTAAATCATGAAACCTATGGGAGTGAAGAGACTCTCCAGAAGCTTCTTTAGATCAAGGTCCAGAAATCTTCCCATTGGGCTGTGTTTAGTAAGAACCAGAGCACTGGCGAGGTGGGCCCTCAGAGTGGCCTGAGTGGGATCGGGAAGCACGGGGGAAGTCTGTGTTTCTCCCAGCAGGCAGCTTGCCCTCCAAACAGGGACACCGGAGGCTTACGCACAGGCCTCAGCTACAGCATGCAGCCTGAGGTGGGGGATGCCCCCACCCTGAGAACCCAGTGTGGTCTAGCCACCACCTAGCCTCTGGGCACAGCACCCTGCTCTTAGAGCAGCTCGCCTTAAGAGGGAGGCCTGAGAGGGAACCACTTCCCTCAAGTCTGACCAGAACCTGGACTATTAAGACAAGGCCATGGCAGAAGTTAACCATCATCCTCCTTTGGCCTGTCCCTTGGTCCCCTCTGCTGCCCCTTCAGGAGGCAGGGGGAGGGGCCCGCAGGAAAATGCTGGGGAAAAGAAACCTGCTTTGCTGCCCTGATACTGGTCTCCCATCCTAAGAGATTAACCCATTCTCAGCCACTGAATTCTAACATTCTAGACAGTTTCAGGAAAGGGCACTGAGGGCAGGGACTCTGCTGACCCCCTTGGCTTGTCAGGAGGCTTCTCAGGCAGTGACTGCCTCAGCGCTGGGTGGCCAGACTTCCGGGCTTATAGACAGGGACGTCCTTGTCCTGGAGTGCAGGCTGCCCCTTGATGATGTCAGCTGCTTTCTCTGCGATCATGATGGTGGGGGCGTTAAGGTTGCCGCTGACCACACTGGGCATGATGGAGGCATCAACCACGCTGAGGTTTTCCACTCCAAGCACCCTGGTCTGTGGGTCCACCACGGCAGTGGGGTCAGAGGGCTGGCCCATCTTACAGGTGCACGAGGGGTGGTAGGCGCTGTCCGCTTTTGCCCGCACAAAGGCATCTATCTCTTTATCTGACTGCACGTGGCTTCCTGGCTGGAGCTCTTTCCCCCGGAACGGTTCTAGGGCTTTCTGAGCAAAAATTTCTCTGGTCAGCTTCACACACTGTCGGAAGTCCTTAATGTCGGCTTCTATTGACAAGAAGAAATAGGTGAGGTGATTCCTTTTACCATGCTGGCTCTGCCAACGGATTCTGAGCACAGAGAGGCTCAGTAAGCTGCCCCAGGGGACACAGTTCAGGGACATGGAGCCACCAGATTGCCTGTCACCTACTCAGAGCCAGTTAGACTGCAACCAAGCAGCATCCCATGAAGGCAAACAGCACCCTAGGTGGACACAGCCTCCCCCGGGGGCCCTAGGTTTAACTTGGAGGTGAGACCGTACACCCTGCCTCCGCCAGTGTGGCTGTGAGCATGCTACGGGTCATTATCGAGCAAGACCTGCCCAGTGGGGAGTGCTCGGTTTTGCTGCATGCAAAGAGGCAGGCCCAGGAATGTAATCTGCTTCTGGACGAAACTCAGAGTTAACGAGCAACAGTCTCTGTGAGCCCCAGTGTACACAGCCAGATCTCCTTGCACCTTCTGGCAGATTGTTCTGAAAGCAACAAATCTCTCCTGCTGTGTAAAAGGACATCCCAGGGTTACTTTAAGGGCCCCAGGGCACTACCTAGCAGCATGTGCCCAGTTTATAGCCTAGAATTGGGGCGGGGGTGATGTGTCTCGGAAAATGTGGTCCAGGAGTAGGATTCAGAGATAAATGTAAACCCCATGAAGGCATTCATTCATTCATTCATTCATTGAACAAATGACTCGGCAAGCCCAGGTCCGGGGGAGACAGAGGGGTTGGAGAATTACCTGTTGACAAGTAGTTGGGTTGAATCACCGGGTGGTCCCGGGGGTTGGCACTTCTCAGTTTGAGCCAGCCCACACTCGTGCCCCGCATGGTCCCCACATGCACCTAGAAGAACCAGAGGAAGCTGTGACCTCCTTCAACTTTCTGAGTCAGTAGCTTAGGCCCTGGGGTTTCCTGTGGGCTGAGACTCCACATCCAAAGGCAATTAAGAGCAGACACATTTTAGTATTTGTTTGCATCTTACCCCCTCCCCCGCTTCCACAAGTGATCACCTTGCTGAATCACTGCTGCTTCCTGGTTTTATACATGATGTCTTAAACTTCCAGGGGCTGGAAATCCCAGGGCCGTTGGCCTCATTTGTCTATTTCTGGCAGTCTAGATCCATAGAGCATCTGCCCTCAGCTGGGTGCAGGTCTCCGCTTTCCACGTACCACACACACTGCCTCATGATGACTCCAGACTCCTCCTCTCCCCTCCGACCCACTGAGCAGCTGGGGGACAGGGCACAGGCTCCTGGGCCTCACCCCACCCCCACCGGAGGGCCCTGCTGCATTGAGCAGGGCGCTGCTTGATGACAAAGATGAAGGTGTCTGCTCACCTGGTAAGCTTCCTGCTGGGTGGGGACCCGTCCGTGGTCGATCACTTGGGATGGCAGGAAATGGAACTGGATGTCCGGGTGAGGGACCCCAGGCTGGCTCCGGATGAATCCGCCTGTTTCCAGATGGGCTGTGGCTCCATCCCCTGAGGATCAGAAGAGTGGATCAGGGCATGGCAGGCTACGCCCCCACCCTCATCCCTCCTGGCCTCTGTTCTGGTGCCTGGACCCATGTGCTCAACTCTGGAGTCTCTCCCTCAGGTGGGCTCACCCAACACCACAGGTTTTAACATCAGCTACATGCCAAGGGCCTTTCGGCTTTGCCACGCCTCCCCCCCCCCCCCCCCCCACCGGCGTCCTCCACCACAGACCCAACTGTGAGGCCTGATGTGGCCCGGTATCCTGAACTTTCCCACCCCAGGCTCTACCCCTGACAGGCTGTTCTTTCATACAAGGCCTAAGTCAGACATTCGAGCTGTCCCTGCCTCCTCCTCTTCTTCGTCACCCACCATCTGACCCTCAGAAAGCCTCACTGACTTCAGCTCCAAAATCTACTGGGATCCATCTACTTGGCAATACCCCTCCCCACCCCCTCCCTCAGCCCAGGCTGAGACCCCCTCCTCACTGGCAGCTCCAGTGGACTCCTTGCTGGTGTCCCGGCCTACCCTCATGATGGAGTCTCTTCCATCGCACCCCTGCTTTCTCCTCAACATGCTGCAGTCTCCCTGGCCCAACAGACTTGTTCTTCGAACACCAGATGCCTAGACCTGGGGCCTTTGTACATACTCTCCCTAGCTCTCAGATATACTCTGTCACCATTCCCTACTTTATTAACACCCTGATCTTAAAACTTAAGCATGTTTACGTGGTTTCTTTCCACTGACCCCACCAAAGTGTAAGCTCCCCAAGGGAACCTGCCTTATTGGCACAGCACACAGTACGTGGCAGGTGTGGGAGAAACACATGCTGAATACGATTTCAAAGCACCACTTCCTACCCGGGGGACTGCTCTGGGACTCCGAAACAAACAAACTGCTGAGAAATGGATGCTGAGTGTGCTTTTTCTCCAGGCTCCTTGGAGCCCAGAGGGTGTCCAGCATGAGGCCATCCCTGGCTATCTGTAAGGAAGAGTGGCACCCAGGTTCGGGAGTCTCACCCTGGACAGGCCCTGGGCCACCTCATCTGGTCCTCACAACAGCCTTCCAGGCAGGACTATGTATCCCCATCATGCAGATAGGGAAGCTGAGGCAGATGGTATAGCTAAGTTCTGAACAAGTGACTTGAAGCCAGAGCCCTTGCTCAGCACCTTAGGAAGGAGGCTGTGCTGCCCACAGACCAGTTCTACTATGGTCCCAGACCAGCACACCCACCTGTGAACTTCCAGAGCCACTCTAGACCAATCCGGACTTTCCTCAAGGGCTTCTGTGCTGAATGGAGAGTGATGGGGAGGGTACATGCCTGCTGGATGTATATCTCCAGGTGGTCTTGCAGGTTCTGGCCAACTCCTGAAATGGGAGGGAATGGTTAGGAAAGATGGCTTCCAAGAGGGGCTTATTAGCTGTACCTGGCCTCTTGACTTCCTCTGGTTTTGAAAACTTCCCCTAAACCTATCCACATACCTGCTGAGCCAGCTCCTGCTTATTCCTCAGGTTTCTGCTTAAAGGTTGCCTCCTGGGACGCCATCCCTACGCTCATTGCCAAGTCTAGTCCTCTCATGCTGCCCAAGCCACCTGCCCTTATCACTCACTCCCGGGGCAGTCCCTGTAACCATCCCGATGCCTTCCTGCCATGCAGCACCCTCCCTGAGGGTAGGGCCCAGGCATTCAGCAGGCACCTCTCAGTAAGCTGTTGTCAGATGGACCGACGGCCCCACCTGCACCTCCAGGGAAGAAGGGAATCAGGGCTTGTCATGCTGGGCAGACACTGTCACAGGCCAGCACTTTCACAAACCTCTTCTGATAAAGCCTCAATACACAAAGGGTCATTTTGGGGGCAGTTTGGGTTATAAGAGAGATAAGAAGCCCTAATGGGCATTAAAGACAGTTTGTAAGATAAATTTTAGGCTTGGAATAATTGTCTTAACATGAAAAGCATGCTCTGAAACACCGAGTTGGCTTCTTTAATGTCAGGGCTGCTGCTGAGTCCTGAGGACAGAAAACACATAGGCCTGGACCCCTCTCACCCTTGGGCTGCCCTGGTGACATATCCGAGCCTGGCCCAGTGGGCTTTTCAGGTGGAAGCTCGCTGCTGGAGGGGCATCACTTCTCAGTGGGACAGTAGGGCCAGGAAAGGGGAAAAACAACACAAAGATTGGGGTCCCTGGGATAGGGCTGTCCAGTGAGGCTCATGGGAAGAATGTGGCCGTTCTGAGGAAAGCTGACTGCTGCCCCCTCCCCAGCTCCACGCTAATGCACTTCAATAAGCTGTTTTATTAGCAGAGGCCCCCTCTGAGGATCAGCAGCAAAGGGAGCTCACCGGGAAGGTGGCACACCACCGGGATACCCAGTTTCCTGAGGTCGTCTGCGTTGCCGACACCCGAGAGCATGAGCAGCTGTGGAGAGTTGATGGCGCCCCCGCTCAGAATTACCTCCTTGCTGGCGTAAGCCTGGAAGAGGCAGAGACACGCAGGTCATGCTTCCTGAAAAGCGAGACAGAACACCGAGAGCGTGGCCTTGGTGTGATGTCCCCAAGTGGTGGGGGGGGATCCCGTTCCCAGGCCCCAGAGTAAGGAAGGGGATGCTCAGCGGGCCGCTCTATGAAGGGCGCTCCACACATGCAGCTCCCGGGTGCGGGTGCAACACTGAAGCGCGCTTCACATGCTGATACGTTCTGCAACAGTCACACTGTAACGATGGTCCTGTAGAGCCCCAGACACTCCAACAAGCATCTTCAATAAAGCAAGCAGTGAGTCAGATCTTCACATAGAGGCAGATGGATCCTGACACACTGCTAAGTGGAGAACAGCATAGTGCTGGGGGCACTGGGTGGCTCAGCCAGTTAGGCATCTGGCTCTTGATTTTGGCTCAGTTCATGGGATCAAGCCCTGCATTAGGTTCTGTGCTGACATAATGGAGCCTTCTTGGGATTCTCTCTCTCTCTGCCCCTTCCCCTGCTTGCACATTTTCTCTCAAAAATAAATGAATACATATTTTTAAAAAGTGTAGTGTTGAAATATGGATTATGATCACATTTGTGGTTTTTAAAGCCTTAGTACAAACCTATCAATTTCTCAAAAGGTATGGAAGGTTCTAGGAGCCTGCTCTGAGGTGGGGAGGGGCAGACAGAGGCTCACAGGAGCCACCATGGGCTCTCTGCAGGTGGCTGGACTGAGGGCTTCCTCACCTCTGAGACCCTGGGGACAAGAGCCCAACTACTACCCACACTAAGCATGACCACAGGGTGACTGCTCATTCCCTTCCATCTCGACTGCGCCAGCCTGGAAGTAACTCACTCACCCGGTGGCTCTGGCCATTCTTGACGTACTCCACACCCACTGCACGCGTGCCTTCAAACAGTACCCTGTTCACAAACGTCTGGGCCTCGGCGGTGAGGTTGGGGCGGCTCAGTGCTGGGTGCAGGTACGCACAGGCTGTGCTCCAGCGCTTGCCTGGCAGACAGAGCAAGGCGATCAGGCACAGTCCCTGCCCCTTTGCCTGATGTGGGGGTGGGAGGGTGGGGCTGAAGAAAGATGGAATGTGCCCTTCCCCTGGCAGGACAAGCTCTGCCTGCAAAGTAGGGCTAAAACCAAGTCTCTGCAGGACTGAAATCCACATCCATCTGGGGTGGAAAAACACCCTCCACTCCCAACAGGATGACCAGGAGCACCTAATACAAGGGGGTAAGAACTCTATAGAGGCAGGCAAGGGCCCTGGGTCAACCCAGGCCCTGCCTCTGTCCTGCTGTGTGCAAGGCACTTCAGTGCTCTTTGCCTCAGTTTCCTCATCTGTTAGTCTCTTTGGTCAAAGAGCTGACTCTCCACAACAGACGCCAGAGGCCTAAAGGATGCCCAAGAGTCTGTCTCCAAGTCATTTCTCACTGGCTACGAATTGTATTCTGTGGCCTTTAGGGGGCATGAGACCTCTGTCATCTCGGCCTCATACTAGCCCGTTTATCCTCACTTACTGACCATGATGGGGGCAGGGGGATGGGGCTGTGATGGGCAAAAGGAGGAACCAGGGAGATGGGGGACGGGAGCCTTGTGCTACCTTGGTGGATGGTCATGTCCATCCATCCGAAGCCTTCTTGCTGGAAGCCGTTCATGTCCTCAGTGAGGGGGTAGCCAGCCTGCTGCGCCGCCTCCAGGAAGGCGCGGTGCAGCGCGTGGTTGGTCTTGCCCCGGGACACGTGTAGTGGCCCGTCGCCGCCGCGGTACCTGTTGGCACCCAGTTCGTGGCTCTGCGCCTTGCGGAAGTAGGGCAGGCAGTGTTCGTAGTCCCAGCCAGCCGCGCCTTCCCGCTGCCAGCGGTTGTAGTCCTCTGCGTGCCCGCGGATGTAGACCATGGCGTTGAGCGACGACGAGCCTCCCCAGACCCGGCCGCGCGGCCAGTACAGCACGCGGCCGTCGAGGCCTGGCTGCGGTTCCGTGTGGTAGCACCAGTTGTACCTGTCATCGCACAGGTTGGCCACGAGGGCCGCGGGCATGTGGATCTTCCACGAGAGCCGCTTGCTCCTGGCGAGCATGTCCTTGGGCCCGGCCTCCAGCAGCAGCACACGCCTGTCTGCGTCCTCGGTGAGCCGCCCGGCCAGCACGCAGCCCGCCGAGCCCGCACCCACCACCACGTGACTGTACTCGTCCCCAGTCCCGGGGCCCGTGCTGGCCAGAGCACGGACGCTGGGGGGCCGCTGCCGCCCCAGGGCTCCCCATGCGCTCAGATGCCTTCTCCTCCAGCCTCGCAGGACACTCCACATGCTTCCAGCCCAAGTCCTCGTGCATCCACCAAAAGGAGTGTGATGACTCACTGTTCCTAAAACAGGAAAAGAAGCTTTAAAATTTTTAACTTGACATGCACTTGCAGAATCAGCCCAAAGCTGGGGCAGCTGCATCAGTGCCGCAAAGGTCCCCCACAGGCTCACCAAGTGCCCACCTCAGGCTGGGTGAGGCAGGCCTGGCAGGCAAGTCCCTGTGCTGGGGAACTAGAAGGAGGGAGCAGAGGTAGACACAGGAGATCAGTACTGTGAGATCCCTGCCAGGGCTGACAAACACAGGGCTGGGGGCACAGGAGAGAGGCTCCTCTCTAAACTTGCCAAGTAGGGTGGTCCCCAGAAAGGCCTCTCTGTGACATGTGTGCCTGAACCTGGACCTGGCAGGTGTCTATCTGCTGGAATGCAGGGGAGGTAAGGGCTTTCTAGGCTTGCACTCATTGTTCGCCCACCTAAGGCAGTTGCTGAGACCCTACCAGGCACCATTTCATCTCTAGCAGTACACAGAGAACAAGAATCTGCCCTCAAGACTGATGGGCTGGCCTAGGGAGACAGACAAGACTTCAGTAACTGAAGGAAGGGCAGAGTGAGGGGCTGGAGGCTGCAAAGCTCAAAGCCTCTGACCTGAGGGCCATGGGTGTCCTAGACGGCTTTTCAGCAGATGATGGGGTCAGAGCTACAATCTTCAAAGTTCACTCTGTGGAGTGCTGGAGTTCAAATAACCAAATGCCAATAGCTTCTGAAGGGGCCTTTCCCAACAATGTGCAAATTAATCCCAACACACTTAGTGCACAGAGGTGAAAAAGAACCAGGATATCCCACTCTACTGACACAAGAATATCTGAGAGAGCCCCACCCGAGACCTGCCCAAGACTGACGCCACAAGAGAGCTAAAGAGCCTCAAAAAACCCTCTTCCCCCCCCCCCCCCCCCCCGCCCATGAGTCTGCCCCAAGTAACAACAGCAGCCTACCACTGGAGGCAGGCTAAGAGGTAAGAGTGTAGAGAAAGAGCCAGACCCCCGTTTACTCAGGCACAGGAGAAAGAAGCCCCAGGCCTCCTGAAAGCCAGAACACCGAAGAGACTTCTAGCACTCCAGGCCCCATGCTAGTAGGGGGTAGCAGGGCCCACCATTCAATTCCCAGCCGTGGCTCAACACTCCACACTGATGACCTGGTAGAATGAAGGCATGTTCTTTTCTAGGCATTAATACTATTTACCTAGGTCACTACTGTCCTGTTACACATAAGGTCCAGCATTTAACACAAATTTGAGAAACACAGATTAGGAGCAGGGGAAGACGGTGAAGGAGGAGGACCCTGAGCTCACCTCCTCCCACAGACACAGGAGGGCAACAACACAGAATGCAGCTCACTCTGAAAACCACCTGAAGACTGGCAGACCAGCTATTCCCACAGCTAATGACGTAAAGAGAAGGTCCTATCAAGAAGGGTGGGAGGGTCAGAGACATGATCGGGAACCAAACCCCAGGCACACAGGCCACAAGTGGGGAGAATACCATCCCAGAGGAGGTCTGCTCCCTCCCTGAGGAGGTCCTCCCTGAGGAGCAAGGGGATCAAACCCCACACTGGGCATCCCCACCCTGGGGATGTGCCCCGGAAAGATGAGCCCCTATAATGTCTGGCTTTAAAAATCAGTAGGCTTAACTGTGGGAGAGCTGGAGGGCTATAGGAGAAACCAAGAGTCTGCTCTTAAAGGGCCAGTGTGCTACATCACTCAGTCTGAGACCCAACAGGAGAGCAGCAGTTTGAAAAGCACCTGGCTTAAATGTGAAGAAGATTTATTGACTAATTTTACCACGTTTGCTGAAAGGGCAGGGATCTGTAGGAGATTTCTCCAGAGATGGAAGTGCTGGTGACACCATTTTTCTTGCCCTCCTTCAGCCTAGGTGGCTGGCTGCTTACAGGAGCCAGTTCTGATACTTCATCCACCTTGCTGGCATCGCTCGTCCTCCACCAGCATTCCCCTGTGGACCCACACCACCCAACCCACGTGCCCCAGCAGGTGTCCCTCCAAAGTGGCTCCTGCCCCAGCACACCTGGAAGGCAGCCTCGGCCAGGACTGGCACCATTCCAAAGTGACACCTGCCCTGGGGAAGCAGAGAGCTGGCACCACACACCAGCATGCCTGCAGCGGCTACAGCCGAGCCATTCAGCCAGCCACACCAGGGGCCAGTCCTGCCCATCATTACACCACACAAGTTGTGGCCCAGTCACAACAGGAGGGTGCAAGCAGCCCACACAGGGACACTCCTTGAGTGCCTGGTTCTGGTGACCAGGGGAGACTGCACTTCCGCACAAGGCCGTTACTTTTAAGACCGGGAGACATACCTACCCTACCTAATGCACAGAAACAAACACAAAGTCAAACAGAATGAGGACACAGAGGAATATGTTCCAAACAGAAGATGATGACAGGGCCTCAGAAAAAGAACTAAGCAAAGTGGAGATTGGCAATCTACCTGCTGAAGAATCCAAAGTAATGGTGATAAGGATGCTCATTTGACTTGTGAGAAGAGTAGAGGAGCTCAGAGAGAACATCAACAAGGAGACAGAAAATATAAAAAGGAACAAATCAGAGTGGACTAAAAGTAACTGGACAATAGAGGAAATCAACAGCAGATTAGAGGATGCAGAGGAACAGCTTGGCAATCTGGAACACAGGGTAGGGGAAAGCACCCAAGGTGAACAGCAAAAAGAAAAAGAATTTTTAATGAGGACAGATGAAGGGACCTCTGAGACAACATCAAGTGTACTAACACTAATCTCTTCACATTAAAGAGATCCCAGAAAGAGAAGAGAAAAGAGAGAGAGAGACAGAGAGACAGAGAGCGAGAGAGAGAATGGGGCAGAAAACTTATTTTAAGAAATAATAGCTGAAAATTTTCTTAACTTGGGGATGAAAACAGACATCCAGGTTCAGGAAGCACAAAAAGCCCCTAACACAATGGACCCAGGAGGTCTACACCAAGGCACATGATAATTAAAATGGCAGAAATTACAGAGAATCTTAAAAACAGGAAGAGAAAAGCAAATAGCTACATAGAAGGAAAACCCCAATAGGGCTATCACCAGATTTTCAGCAGAAACTTTGCAAGAAGAAGAGAGGGATATGATATATCCAAAGTGCTGAAAGGAAAAAGCCTATAACCAAGAATACTTTATCTGGCAAAGTTATTGCTTAGAATTAAAGGGGAGATAGTTTTTCAGACAAACAAAAGTTGAAAATGTTCATCACCACTAAACCAACCTTACAAGAAATGTTAAAGGGATCTCTTTAAGAGGAAAATAAAAGATCATAATTAGAAGAAAATTATGAAAGGAAACATAAAAAGTAAAGTAAATTTCACTGGTAAATTCACCAGTAAATTTCACTGGCAAAAGCAAACATAGTAATAACATAATCACTTAAAAAGCTAGTATGAAGGTAAAAGACAAAAGTAGTAAAATCAATTATACCTACAAAAATTAGTTAAGGGATACACAAAATAAAAAGATATAAAAATATTATGTCATATACATTAAAACATGTCATATACATTAAAAATGTAGTACTTTCAGAATATGTTCAAACTTAAATGACTGACTTAATATAGAGTGTTACATACAGAGGATGTATGAGTCTTATAGTAACCACAAACCAAAAATGTGTAATAAGTACACAAAAATAAAGACAAAGGAACCAAAGCACAACACTAAAAAAAGTCACCAAATCAGAATGGAAGAGAGCAAGAAGAAAGGAGTATAGAACAACTACAAAAAACAACCAGAAAACAATTTACAAAATGGTAATAAGTATATACCTATCAATAATTACTTTAAATGTAAATGGATAAATGCTTCAATCAAAAGACACAGGATGACTGAATGAATACAAAAATAAGACCCATCTATATGCTGTCTATAAAAGACTCGCTTCAGACCTAAAGACACATAGACACAAGCAGATTCAAAGTGAAGAAGTAGAAAAAGATATTGGAAGCAAAACAAACAAACAAACAAACAAAATAAAACTCAGGTCATGATCTCACAGTCTGTGGGTTCAAGCCCTGCATCAGGCTCTTTGCCAAAAGTACAGAGCCTGCTTGGGATTCTGTCTCCCTCTCTCTCTTTGCCCCTTGCCCCCTCACACCCTCTCTCTAAAATAAATAAACATTAAAATAAAGACTGTACCAAGAGATACATAATGATAAAGTGATCAATACAAGAGAATATAACAATTGTAAATATCTGCGCACCCAACATAGGAGGACCTAAACATATGAAACAAATATGAGCAGACTTACAGGGAGAAATTGATAGTAATACAATATTAGTAGAGGATTTTCAAATCCCACTTCAAGACTAGATAGATCATCCATGCAAAAAAAATCAATAAGGAAATGGTAGTTTAGAATGGAAATTAAGACCAGATAGACTTAACAGATATATACAGAACATTCCATCCCAAAACAACAGAATATACATTCTTTTAAAGTGCACATGTAATGTTCTCCAAAATAGCTCTCATGTTAGGCCAAAATACAAGTTTCAATAAATTTTAAAAGCATGAAATCGTATCAAGCATCTTTTCCAACCACGATGGTATGAAACTAGAAATCAATTACTAGAAAAAAAACGCAAACACACAGAAACTAAACAACATGCTACTAAACAACTAATAGGTCAATGAAGAAATAAAGGAGGAAATTTAAAAATACCTAGAGACAAATGAAAATGGAAACACAATGGTTCAAAATCTTTGGGACTTAGCAAAAGTAGTTCTAAGAGAGAAATTTATAATGATACAGTCCTACCTCAAGAAACAAACAAACAAAAATCTCAATCTAACTAGAAAAAGAAGAAAGCCCAAAGTCAGCAGAAGGAAGGAATTAATATCAGAGCAGAAATACATAGATTAAAAAAACACTATAGAAAAGATCAATGAAGCTAAGAGCTGGTTCTTTGAAAAGATAAGCAAAATTGATAAACCTCTAGCCAGATTCATCAAGGAAAAAAAAAGAAAACTCACGAAAAAGAGAAATTACAACCAACACCACAGAAATACAAAGGATTATGAAACAACTATGAAAAATTATACATCAACAAACTGAAAAAACTAGAAGTGGATAAATTTCTAGAAACATACAATTTTCCAAGACTGAATCAGGAATAAATAAAAAAATTGGAACAGACCAGGGGCACCTGGGTGGCTCAGTTGGTTAAGCATCCTACTTCGGCTCAGGTTGTGATCTCTCAGTTTCTGAGTTCAAGCCCCGTGTTGGGCTCTGTGCTGACAGCTCAGAGCCTGGAGCTTGCTTCAGATTCTGTGTCTCCCAGTCTCTTGGCCCCTCCCATGCTCATGCTCTGTCTCTCTCTGTCTCTCATTAATAAATGTTAAAAATTTTTTTAATAAAAAAAATTGGAACAGACCTACTAGTAGTAATGAAATTGAATCAGTAATGACAAAGATCTCAACAAACAAAAGTCCAGGACCACATAGCTTCACAGGTGAACTGTATCAAACATTTGAATTAGCATTAATACCTATCCTTCTCAAACTATTCCAAAAAATAGAAGAGACAGGAATGCTTCCAAATTCATTCTATGAGGCCAGCATTACCCTGATACCAAAACCACACAAAGATACTACAAGAAAATTATAGACCAATATCCCTGATAAACAATGATGCAAAATTTCTCAACAAAATATTAGCAAACCCAATTATAAAACAATATATTAAAAGGATCATTCACCGCAATCAAGTGGGATTTATTTCAGGGATGCAAGGGTGATTCAATATTTGCAAATCAATCAACCTGATATACCATATTAACAAAATGAAGAATAAAAATCATGCGATCCTCTCAATAAATACAGAAAAAAACCCACAAAATTCAACATCTATTCATGATAAAAACTATCAACAAAACGGGCAGAGAAGAAACATGTCTCAAAATAATAATGGCCATATATGACACACCCACAGCTAATTTCATAGTTAATGGTGAAAAGCTAAAAGCTTTCCCTCTAACATCAGGAATAAGACAAGGATGTCCACTCTCACCATGTTCATTCAACATAGTACCAGAAGCCCTAGCCACAGCAATCAGACAAGAAAAAGAAATAAAAGGCATCCAAATTAGTAAAGAAAAAGTAAAACTGTCACTCTTGGCAGATGGCATGATACTATAGATTAAAAAACAAAAACAAAAACACCTAAAGATTAAAAAAAAAAACCACTGGAACTAATAAATGAATTCAGTAAAGTTGCAGGATACAAAATTAATATACAGAACTCTGTTGAGTTTCTATACACTAATAATCAACTGGCAGAAAGAGAAATAAAGAAAATAATCCCATTTACAATTGTATCAAAAAGAATAAAATACCTAAGAATAAATTTAACCAAGAAGATCAAAGACCTGTATTCTGAACTATAAGATATCAATGAATGAAATTGGAAATGACACAAATAAATGGAAAGATAGGTCTGAAGAATTAATATCATTAAAATGTCCATACTTGGGGCACCTGGGTGGCTCAGTCGGTTAAGCATCCGACTTCAGCTCAGGTCACGATCTCATGGTCCGTGGGTTCGAGCCCCGCGTCGGGCTCTGGGCTGATGGCTCAGAGCCTGGAGCCTGTTTCCGATTCTGCGTCTCCCTCTCTCTCTGCCCCTCCCCCGTTCATGCTCTGTCTCTCTCTGTCTCAAAAATAAATAAACGTTAAAAAAAAAAAGTTAAAAAAAATGTCCATACTTCACCAAGCAATCTACAGATTCAATGCAATCCCTATCAAAGTAACAATTGATTTTTCACAGAACTAGAACAAGTAGTCCTCAGATTTGTATGGAACCACAAAAGACCCTGAATAGCCAAAACATTCTTCAGAAAGAAGAACAAGGCTGGAGATATAATGCTCCCAGATTTTAAACTACACTACAAAGCCATAGTAATCAAAACAGTATGATACTGGCACAAAAACAGACACATAGATCAATGGAACAGAACAGAGAGCCCAGAAATAAACTTGTACTTACATGGTCAAATAATCTATCACAAAGGAGGCAAGAATACACAATAGGAAAAAGTCTCTTTTTGTTGGGCAAATGGGACAGCTATGTGCAAAAGAATGAAATTGGGCCACTTTCTTACACCATACACAAAAATAAACTCAAAATGGATTAAGGACCTAAATGTAACATCTAAAACCATAAGAATCAGAGAAGTAAACATAGATAGTAAATTCTGACATCTGCTTTAGCATTATTTTTCTGGATTGGTCTCTCCAGGCAAAACAAACAAAAGAGAAAAAAGAAAAAACTGGGATTACATCAAGTTAAAAAACTTTTGCACAGCAAAGGAAACCATCAACAAAATGAAAACACAAGATGTTTGAGAGAAGAATGAATGGATGGGAGAAAATATCTGCAAAATGATTTATCTGATAAGGGGTAAATATCCAAAAAAGATAAAGAACTTGCACAACTCAACACCAGAAAAACAAATAATCTAATTTAAAAATGGGCAGAGGACCTGAATAGACCTATTTTTCCAAAGAAGACATACAGATGGTCAACAGACACATGAAAAGATGTTCAGCATTACAAATCATTACAGAAATATAAATCAAAACCACAATGAGAAATCGCCTCACACCAGCCAGAATGGCTAGTATCAAAAGGACAAGAAAAAACAAGTGTTGGCAACGATGTGGAGAAAAGGGAACTCTCCTGTATTATTGGTAGGAATGTAAATTGGTGCAGCCACTATGGAAAATGTAGTTTCCTCAGATTATTAAAAACAGAAATACTATATGATCCAGTAATTCCACTTCTGGGTATTTACCCAGAGAAAACAAAAACACTAATTTAAAAAGATATATGCATCTCTGTTTATTGAGCATTATTCACAATAGTCAAGATATGAAAGCAACGTATGTGTCCTTGGATAGATGAATGAATAAAGAAAATGTGGTGTATTACACAATGGAATATTACTCAGCTATAAAAATAATGAAATATTGCCATTGGCAACAACATGAAGGGATCTAGACGGTATAATGCTAAGTGAAATAAGTCACAGAAAGATAGATACCATATAATTTCATTAATATGTGTAATTTAAGAAACAAATGAACAAAGAAAAAATGAGACAAAAAACCAAACTCCCCTTATTTTTTTATCTTTTCAGAATATAATTGACTGTCAAAAGCAAAGGTAGTAAAATATATAATAGGGTTTATAATATATGTAGCATTAAAATATATATAACAATAAAAGCACAAAGTATGGCATGGGGGAAATAGAAGTATACTTTTGTAAGGTTTTTATACCCTACATGAAGTGGTACAATATTATTTGAAGGTATACTGTGATAAGTGAAAGGTATGTATCGTAAACCCTATCGTAATCACTAAAAAGTAAGAATTGCAGCTAATAAATCAATAGTGGAGATAAGATAATATAAAATAATCAAGAGGTAAAAGAAACTTAAAAGAGATAGGACAAGTAAAGAGCAAATAGTAAAATGTTAGATTTAAATCAAACCATATCAATAATTACATTAACTGTAAATAGTATAAACACTCTAATAAAAATGCAGAAATTGTCAGGTGGAATTTTTAAAAAGACTCAAGTATGTGCTGCCTACAGAAAAAAAAAACACACCACTTTAAATACAAGGACACAGGTAATAAAAAAATGGAAAAATAGATGCACCACATAAACTGTATATAAAAACAGTCTACAAAAAAACAATTAGACTGAATATATTAATTTTAGACAATGTAGACTTCAGTACAAAGAATATTACCAAGGTTAGGAAGACATTTCAAGATGATAAAAGGGCTAATTTATCAAAGACAAAACAATTCTAAATGTGTATGTGCCTAGTAGAGCTTCAAAATCGTGAAGCAAAAATGACAGAACTGAAAGGAGAAATGAATAAATAAATACACAGTTACACCTGGAGACTTCAACATTTCCCCTCTCAGTAACAGATAAAACAACTAGGCAAAAAATCAGAATATAGAAAACTTGAACAACATTATGAACTACATTGACCTAATTAACACTTAATATTAAACACCCAAACAACAGCAGAATACATGTTCTTTGCAAATATACCTCACTAAGAAAGACCTTGTTCTGGGCTATAATAAGAATCTCAACAAATGCAAAAGGACTGAAATGACACAAAGTATGTTGTCTGTCCACAAAATGATTTAGAAATTATATATAAAGAGATAGATATCTATATGTATATCACCAAGAAATTAAGCAATACTCTTCTATAAAACCCATGAATCAAAAAAGAGATCACAAGAGAAATTAGCACATGTTTGAACTGAATGAAAATGAAAACACAAGAGACCAAAATGTGTGGAATTCAGGTAAAGCAGTGCTTTGAGGAAATATATGGCATTATAATGCTTATATTAGAAAAGCCAGATCTCAAATTGATGGTCTATACTTTTTTACCTCTAAAAAAAGAAAAAAATCAGAAAAAAAAATCCCAGAGTCATCATAAATAATAAACATTAACAGTAAAAATAAATAAAATTGAAAACAAATTTTAAAAAAGTTTTCAGTTTACTTATTTAGAGAGAAAGAGAGAGAGACAAGAGACAGAGAAAGAGCAAGCAGAGGATGGGAGAGAGAGAATCCAAAGCAGGCTCCACGCTGTCAGCACAGAGCCTAATGCAGGGCTCAAACTCAGAGACTGTGAGATCATGACCTGAGATGAAACCAAGAGTCAGATGCTTAACTGATTGACCCACCCAGGTGCCCCGTTTTTAAAAAAATTTTTTAAGTTCATTTATTTAGAAAACAAATTTAGAAGTAGAAAAAATAAAACCAAAATTTGGTTCTTTAAAACAATTAAATTAATAAACCTCTACCCAAAAAAAGAGAGGTAACACAAATTACCAACACCAGCAAATGACAGAGGGGGTATTGCTACATATTATACAGACAATAAAAAACAGTATTCTGAAATTTTTATGCCAACAAATGTGATCATTAAGACAGTATAGATAAATTTCTTGAAAGATTATCCAAGCTCACTCAAGAACTATATAACCTAAATAGCTCTACATACCTATTAAAGAGATCGAATTCATTATTTAAATTTTTCCCACAAAGAAAACTGTAGACTTCATTGGTAAAATCTAACAAACATCAAAGATATAATAATACTGATTCTACAGAAAACAGAAGAGTAGAGAACACTCTCTGATCCATTTTATAAAGCCAGCAGAATCCTGTTACTGAAGACATCACAAGAAGACTACACACCAATATCCTTCATGAACAAAGATGCAAAAATCTTTAACAAATTTTTAGCAAATCAAATCCAGCAACATACATTATAACCAATTACAGTTTATCCCAGGAATGCAAAGTTGGTTCAACAGCAGAAAAATCAACATGTTTCATCATATTAAGAAACTAAAAAAGAAAAACCATATGATTGTCTTAATGCAGAAAGCATTTAGCAATATTCCACATTCCATCCATAAAATCTGTGTACCCAAGGAATTAAAGAGAACTTCCCAGTAAAGAGCATCTATGAAATACCTACACCTAACTATATATTCAATAGTGAAAGGCTAAAAACTTTCCCCCTGAGGTCGGGAACAAGGCAAGGATATTCACCCTCACCACATTTATTCAATACTGTGCAAAGGTTCTAACCAGAATTTTAAGCCTAATTAATTCATTAATATAAAAGTGGAAGACAGGGGTACCTGGGTGGCTCAGTCAGGGTTAAGCGTTTGACTTCGGCTCAGGTCATGATCTCACGGTCGTGGTTTCAGGCCCCGCATCAGGCTCTGTGCTGACAGCTCAGGGCCTGGAGCCTGCTTTGGATTCTGTGTCCCCTTCTCTCTCTGACCCTCCCCTGCCTACACTCTGTCTCTGTTTCTCAAAAAAATAAAATATTTAAAAACAGTTTTTTAAAAGTGTTTTTTAAAAGTGGAAGGCACACAGATTAGAGAGAAAGAATTATAAATGTCTTTATTTGCAGATAACATGAGCATCTACATAGAAATTCCCAAGGAATTTATGAAGGGTACTGAGAATTAATAAGCGAATTTAACAAGGATATAGGATACAAGGTCAACATACAAAAGTCAATTGTATTTTTATATACTATAAACAATTGGAAATTTAAATGTAAATGTAAGTAAAAAAAATGAATTTATTTTTGATGTTTGACTGCTGGCAGGTTTAAGCTCCATTCCCTCCTTCTTGCCGTGTATCTGGGCAAGTCAATAAGATAGCCCTGGCATTTCTGCCCTGTCAGTTGGGGCAGGGGGACAGGGGAGTTCAAATCATAAAAATCCAACCTATACACAGGTATCTTCACCTTGCTCCTGTTCCCCAACCATAATAAAAACCGGAGCCACTCACCCTTCCCTTCACTCAAGCTACCCCAGAACAACTCATGTGCCTGCACTGCTCTCCCCAGAAAACCCCATTCTGTGAAAAACAAGCCCTGTCGTAGCCTCTTGGTATATGTGTGGTGTCATCAGTCTCAACATTCAAACAAATTTTGGGTGGTGGTAGGGCTGATCCCATCTTCTGTGGGGCAACCACAAAACAAAACAGTATCATTTACAAGAGCATCAGGAAATGTGAAATGCTTAGGAGTACATTTAACAAAATATGTGCAAGACTTATACAATGAAAACTACAAAAACCCACTGATAGAAATTAAAGAAAACCTAAATAAATAGAAAGAGATACCATGAACAGGAAGACATAACACTGTTATGGTGTCAATACTCTCTAAATTGATTTATAGATATAATGCAATGGCAATCAGATCTCAGCAGGATGTTTTTTTGTAGAAATTGACATGCTGACTTCAAAATGTATATGGAAATACAAAGAACATAGAAAGTTGTAGTAGAGTCGTACAAAGAAACTCTTCACAATAGTGAAAATGAAGGAACACAGAACTTCACATCAACACAAATGAATCCTAGAAATATATTCAAATATAAAAGCAAACTTATGGATGGTATGACCTAAATAAGACCTTTATGTAAATAGTTTCAAAACATGTAATCCATGTATGTACCTAACATCAGAGCCCCAAAATATATGAAGCAAGCATTAACAGATTTGAAGGGATTATCATATAATTCAACAGTAATTAGTGGAGACTTCTATACTCAAATTTCAATAATGGATAGAATAACCATTATAGATCAATAGGAAATAGATGATTTAACACTACAAACCAACTGGACCCAGTAGACATATACAGAATACTCCATCCAACAGCAGAATATACATTTTTCTCAAGTGCACATGGAACATTCTTCTAGGACAGACATATGTTAGCCTATAAATCTTAATAAATTTTAAAAGATTGAAATCATACAAAGTATCTTTTCTAATCATAATGAAATGAAAGTAGAGATCAATATCAAAAGGAAAACTAGAAAATTCACAAAAATGTGGAAATTAAACAACACACTCTTAAACAGCCAACTTGTCAAAGAAGAAATCACACGGAAAATTAGAGACAAATGAAAATTAAAACAACATAACAAAACTTAGGAGATGGAGCAAAAGCAGTGCTAAGTGGGAAATTTTTAGTTGCAAATGCATACATTTAAAAAGAAGAAACATCTCAAAAAAAAAAAATAACCTAGCTTTAAATCTTAAGATACTACAAAAGAAGAGCAAACTAAGCCCAAAGCTAGCAGAAGGAAGGAAATAATAGATTAGATCAGAGATTAATGAAATAAAGAACAGAAAAATAGAGAAAATCAAGCCAAAAGTTATTCTTCAAAAAAAAAAAAAAAGATGAACCTTTGAGTAGAATGGCTAAGAAAAAAGAGAGAAGACTCAAATTAGTAAAATCAGAAATGAAAGTGGGGACATCACTACTGATTTTACAGAAATAAAAAGGATTATAAGCACTATGAATAACTGTATATCAACAAATTAGATATCCTAGATGAAATTCCCAAAAAATTCCCAGAAATAGACCATCCATCAAAACTGAATTATGAAGAAATAGAAAATATGAATAAACCTGTAACTAGTAAGGAGATAGAATCAGTAATCAAAACCCTCCAAACAAAGAAAAGCCCTGGACAAGATGGCTTCACTCATGAATTCTACCAAATGTTTAAAAAAGTTAACATCAATACTTCTCAAATTATTCCAAAAATTGAAGGGGAGAGAAAATTTCCTAATTCCTTGTATGAGGCTGGCATTACCTAGAAACCAAAGTCAGACAGACACTAACAATAAAACTACCTACCAATATATCTTATGAATATCAATGCAAAAATTATTAACAAAATATAAACAAACTCAATTCATTATATTAAAGAAGATTATGCACCAAGTGGAATTTGTTCCAGGAATTCAAGGATGGTTCAACGTACAAAAATCAATCAATATAATACACCACACTAACAGAATGAAGGAATAAAAACTATGTAATCATCTCAACTGATGCAGAAAAAAACATTTTAGAAAATTAAACATTTTCATGATAGAAACCATTCCATTTATAATAGCATCAAAAAGAATAAAACACTTAGAAATAAATTTATCCACAGAGTTTAAACACACTACAAAACATGGCTGAACAAAATTAAAGAAGACATAAACAAAAGGAAAAAACCCCACGTTCATGGACTTAATATTGTTAGTGATAATACTACTCAAAGCAATGTAATAGATACAATATATAGATTCAATGTAATCTCTATCAAAAGCCCAACAGTGTTTTTTTTTTTTTGCAAAAACAGAGAAACTTAACCTGAAATTCATATGGCATCTCAAGAGACCCCAAATATCCAAAACAGTCTTAGAAAAGAAGAAAGTTAGAGGAATCACAGTTCCTGATTTCAATACTTACTACAAAGCTACAGTAATCAAAACAGTGTGGTGGTGGCATAAGAATAGACATGTACACCAACAGAATAGAGAGCCTAGAAATAAACCCTTGCATAAGTGGTTAACTGGGGGTGTCTGGGTCTGTTAAGCGTCTGACTTTGGCTCAGGTCATGATCTCATGATTCGTGAGTGTGAGTCCCATGTTGGGTTCTGTGATGACAGCTCAGAGCCTAGAGCCTGCTTCAGATTCTGTGTCTCCCTCTCTCTGTCCCTCGTCCGCTCACACTGTCTCTCTCTCAAAAGTAAACAAACGTTAAAAAAAAAAATGGTTGGGAATGCAAGCTGGTGCAGCCACTCTGGAAAACAGTATGGAGGTTCCTCAAAAAACTAAAAATAGAACTACCCTACGACCCAGCAATTGCACTACTAGGCATTTATCCAAGGGATACAGGTGTGCTGTTTCGAAGGGACATATCCACCCCCATCTTTATAGCAGTACTATCAACAATAGCCAAAGTATGGAAAGAGCCCAAACGTCCATCGATGGGTGAATGGATAAGGAAGATGTGGTATATATATACAATGGAGTATTACTCGGCAATCAAAAATAATGAAATCTTGCCATGTGCAACTACGTGGATGGAACTGGACAGCATTATGCTAAGTGAAGTTAGTCAGAGAAAGACAAAAATCATATGATTTCACTCATATGAGGACTTTAAGAGACAAAACAGACGAACATAAGGGAAGGGAAACAAAAATAATATAAAAACAGGGAGGGGGACAAAACAGAAGAGACTCATAAATATGAGAACAAACTGAGGGTTACTGGAGGGGTTGTGGGAGGGGCGATGGGCTAAATGGGTAAGGGGCACTAAGGAATCTACTCCTGAAATCATTGTTGCACTATATGCTAACTAATTTGGATGTAAATTTAAAAAAATAAATGATAAAATTTTAAAAATAAATAAATACATTTTCCACATTCATACCTAGTTAATAAAATAAATTAGATAATTACAGCTAATTCAGTTTCTCTCGCACTATTTTACTCAAATGAAATTAGATACCAAATTTAAAATAAATCAGACAATTTTTGACTGTTTCATATTCAAACATATCACTTAAATAAGTAACATGGTTTTTAGAGCTAACTTAGAATTTTTAAAATCTGTCTATAGTTTAATCATTTTCTATTTTTTTCATTGATTTATGTCATTCTGGTTGTGTCATAATAAGAAACAATAAAAGGAAATAATAGAAAATTACTATTTTAAAATATTACAATTCTACATAAAATATGAGCCTAGAGATTATTGAAAGTAATATATGTAGTTTTGTCATTTATCTTCGGAAATGTAATATGTGCTATTTAATATCCGGATAATAATATCTTCCTTCATAGAGTAAAAAAAAAATGTGGTTGGGGCGCCTGGGTGGTGTAGTCGGTTAAGCGTCCGACTTCAGCCAGGTCACGATCTCACGGTCCGTGAGTTTGAGCCCCGCGTCGGGCTCTGGGCTGATGGCTCAGAGCCTGGAGCCTGTTTCCGATTCTGTGTCTCCCTCTCTCTCTGCCCCTCCCCCGTTCATGCTCTGTCTCTCTCTGTCCCCAAAATAAATAAACGTTGAAAAAAAAATTTTTAAAAAAATGTGGTTAACTGATTTTTGACAGTGTGCCAAGACTACTCCATGCAGAAAGTTTGGTCTTGCATTAATTTGGACCCTTACCTTATGCCACGTATTAAAATTAAAATAGGTAAAAAACCTAAATATAAGAACTAAAATTACAAAACCCTTAGATTAAAACATAGGGGAGCATCTTCATGACACTGGATTTGGTAATGATTTCTTGTATAAACACCAAAAGCACAGGCAACAACAACACAATAGATAAATTGGACTTCATCAACATTAAAAACTCTGTGCACCAAAGGACTCCATCAAGAGAGTAGAATAATAACCCACAGAATGGGAGAAAATATTTGCCAATGATATATCTGAAAAGGGATTAACATCTAGAATATATTTTTTAAAAACTCCTACTATTCCATTACAGGAAAAAACAAACAACCCAATAAAAAAAGATTGAGCAAACGACTGAAATAGAAACTTCTCCAAAAATATACAAAGGCCAATAACCATATGAAAGATGCTCAACATCACTAAAACAACTTAAAGCCACAATAGGATACCACCTCACACACATTAGGATGTCTAAAACAAAATTTTTTTAAAAAAAGGAAAGCAACAAGTGTTGACAAGGATGTGGAGAAATTGGAGCCCTCGTGCACCATCAGCTGGAATGTAAAATGGCACGGTTACTGCAAAAAAACAAAACAAAAAAACACACAAAAAGATAGTTTGGTGGTTCCTCAAAAAGTTAAACATAGAATTACCTTATGATCTGGCAATTCCACTCCTAGGTATATACCCAAAACAACTGAAAGCAAGGTCTCAGATATTTGTACCCCAATGCTTTTAGCAGAATTATTCAAAATAGCAAAAAGGTAAAAACAACATAAATGTCTATCGATAGATGACTGAATGAGCAAGATGTGGTATATACATACAATGGAATATTATTCAGCCACAAAAAGGAACATTCTAATACATGCTACAACAAGGATGAATCTTAAAAACTATGTGAAGTAATTCTGCCACAAAAGGACAACTGTTGCATGGTTCCACTTATATGAGATCAATTCATAGAGACAGAAAGTAGATTAGAGGTGACCAGGGGCTAGGGAGAGAGGAAATGGGAAGTTACAGGCACACCTCCAGGACACTGCAGGTGTGGTTCCAGATCATTGGAAGATCATCCAGATCATAAAGCAAGTATCACAATAAAGTGAGTCAAATGAAGTTTTTAGGTTCCCAGTGCATATAAAAGTTATGTTTACACTATAGTGCAGTCTATTAAGTATGCAATAGTATTATGCCAAAAAAAATGTATATACCTTAATTTAAGAATATCTTACTACTGAAAAATGCTAACCATGGGGTGCGTGGGCGGCTCAGCCGATGATGCGTCCAACCCTTGATTTCAGCTCAGGTCATGATTTCACAGTTCGGTTCGTGAACTGTGGATTGAGCCCCATGATATGGGGATTGAGCCCCATATCAGGCTCTGTGCTGACAGCATGAAGCCTGTTTGGGATTCTTCTCTCCCTCTCTCTCTGCCCGTCTCCTACTTGAGCTCTCTCAAAATAAATAAATATTTTTTAAAAAATAGAATAAAAAATGCTAACCATCATCTGAGCTTTCAGCAAGTCAATCTTTTTGCTGATGGAGGATCCTGCTGTGTTGACAGCAGCTGACTGATCAGGGCAGTGGCTGCAGATGGCTGGGGCTGCTGTGGCAATTTCTTTAAGACAACGGTGAAGTTTGCTGCATTGAGTGATTCTTGCTTTCACAAACGATTTCTCTGTAGGATGTGATGCATAGAACTTCTTTCAAAATTGGAGTCAATCTTCTCAAATCCTGCTGCTACTTTTATCACCTAAATTCATGTGATATTATAATGTGTTTTCATTTCAAAAATCTTCACAGCATCTTCACCTGGAATGATTCCAACCCAAGAAACTATGCTCTTGGTTTATCCCTGAGAAGCAATCCCTCATCCGTTCAAGTGTTTTCATGGGATAGCAGCAATCCGGTCCTATCTTCAGGCTCCACTTCTGATTCCAGTTCTCTTGCTGTTTTCACTACATCTGCAGTAACTTCCTCCACTGAAGTCTTAAACCTCTCAAAGACCTTCATGAGGGCTGGAATCAACTTCTTCCAAATTCCTGTTCATGTTGATATTTTGACCCTTCCATTAAGTCATGAATGTTCTTAATGGCATCTAGATAGTGAATCCTTTCCAGAAGGTTTTCAATTGACTTTGCCCAGATCCATCAGAGGAATCACTGTCTATAGCAGCTATAGCCTTATGAAATGTGTTTCTTAAATAATAAAACTTGACATTTGAAATTACTCCTTGACCCATGGATTGAAGAATGGATGTTATGTTAGCAGACAGGAAAATAACACTGATCTTGTTGTACATCTCCATTAGAACTCTCGGGTGACCAGGTGCTTTGTCAATGAGCAGTATTATTTTGAATCTTTTTTCCTGAGCAACAGGTCTCAATAGTGGGCTTAAAATATTTAGTAAACCATGTTATAAACTGATGTGCTGTCATCCAGGCTTTGTTGTTCATTTATAGAGTACAGACAGAATAGGTTTAGCATAATTCTTTTTTTCTTTTTTATTTACTTTGAGAGAGACAGTGCGAGTAGGGGAGGGGCACAGAGAGAGGAGAGAGAGAATCCCAAGTAGGCTGTAGGCTGGCTGCCAGTGCAGAGCCCAATGTGGGGCTTGAACACACAAAACTGTGAGCTCATGACCTGAGCCAAAACTAAGAGTTGGACGCTTAACCACGGGAGCCGCTCAGATGGCCCAGATTTAGCGTAATTCTTCAGGGCCCTAGTACTTTTGGAATGGTAAATGAACATTAGCTTCGCCTTAAAGTCACCAGCTACATTCACCCTAAAAAGAGGCAACTTGTCCTTTGAAGCTTAGAAGCCAGGCATTGACTTCTCCTCTCCAGCTATGAAAGTCCCAGACGGCGTCTTCTTTCAGTGTAAGACTATTATATCTACACTGAAAATCTGGTTAGCATAGCCACCTTCATCAATTAGCTTAGCTAGACCTTCCAAAGAATTTGCTGCAGCTTCTACATCAGCACTTGCTGCTTCACCTTGTATTTTTATGTTAGGGAGACGGCTTCCTTCCTTAAACCTCGTGACCAAATCTCTGCTAGCTTCCAACTGTTCTGCAGCTTCCTCACCTCTCTCAGCCTTCACAGAATTGAAGACAGTTACAGCCTTACTCGGATTAGGCTTCAGCTTAAGGGAATGTTGTGGCTGGTTCGATCTTCTTTTAAAAAAAAAAAAAAATTTTTTTTTTACATTTATTTTTGAAAGAGAAAAAGAGAGAGAGACAGAGCACAAGTGGCGGAGGGCAGAGACAAAGGAGACACAGAATTCAAAGCAGGCTCCAGGCTCTGAGCTGTCAGCACAGAGCCCAATGCAGGCTCAAACTCACAAACCGCGAGATCATGACCTGAGCCGAAGTCGGACACTTAACCAACTGAGCCACCCAGGCGCCCCATGGTTCAGTCTTCTATCCAGACCACTCAAACTTTCTCCATATCAGCAATAAGGCTGTTCTGCTTTCTTATCTTTGGTGTGTTCACTGAAGTACCACATTAAAAAAAAAAAAAAGTCTTTTAATTTATTTTAGAGAGAGAGGGCACACATGAGATGGGGAGAGGGGCAGAGGGAGGAAGAGAGAGAAAGAGAGAGAATCCCAAGCAGTCTCTGTGCTGTGAGTGTGGAGCCCAAAGAAGGGCTCGATGCCACGACCCTGGGATCATGACCTGAGTCAAAATCAAGAGTCAGATGCTCAACGAACCGAGTCACCCACGTGCCCCTAAAGTAGCACTTTTAATTTCCTTCAAGGACTTTCTTTGCATTTACAGCTTGGCTAACTGTTTAACTCAAGAGGCCTACCTTTGGGCCTGTCTCAGCTTTCAACATGCCTCTTTCACTAAGCTTAATCATTTCTAGCTTCTGATTTAAATTGAGAGATGGGACTCTTCCTTTCATTTGAATACTTGGAGGCCATTGTAGGCTTGTTAATTGGCCTTGGTTCAATATTGTTTCGTCTCAGGGAATAGGAAGAAGCAAGGAGAGGGAGAGAGACAGGGAAGGGCAGATCGGTGGAGCAGACAGGACACATAAGATTTACAAATCAAGTTCACCATCTTCTGAAGGGATGGTTCGTGGCACTCCAGAACAATTACAACAGCAACATCAAAGATCACTGATCACACATCACCATAGCATGATAATAAAGTTTGAAATACTGCAAGAATTACCAAAATGTGACACAGACATGAGGTAGGCAAATTCTGTTGAAAAAATGGTGCCAACAGACTTGCTTGATGCAGGGTTGTCACAAACTTGCATTTGTGAAAAACCCAGATCTACACAGCACCTTAAAGCAAAGTGCAATAAATCAAGGCATGCCTGTACTCTTTAGCAGGTACAGAACTTCTGTGTGGGGTAAGGAATGTTTTGGAAATGGATAGCAGTGATAGTTGTACAACATTGTGAACGTACTTAATGCCACTGAATTGTACACTTAAAAATGGTTAAAGTGGTGATTTTTATGTTATGTATATTTTGCCATAATAAAAAAAAAAAACTGCAAAAAACTCTCCCCTATCCCATGCAATACAATTCTGGAGGTTGAGTGACTCAAACCTAGGACTGAAGAAAGTATAAAGAAATCCAGGATACTGTCTCTGACTAGGGTGTACCCAGGTGTTTCCACTTGCACCCGCCATGTTTTGATCTTTAATCTCGGTGACAGACACAGTATGTTGGTGTAGCTCCACTGAACGTCTGAAATAATTAATAGTCAAAGTCGACGGGATTAGGAAGCAACGTGGCAGCTTTACCAGGAGGCACCAAGCTTATTGTGGAGAAGTGAAGACAGGTCCCTTATTCTTGGGGTGATGCCCGGTCACTTACTCTCCTTGACCCCAGTCACTCCAAACCCCACCTCCTACCACAGCTCTGGCTCCAACACCCCCCTCCACATGCTCCACCATGGAGGGACCTTTAATTGCTCTCAAAGTTCTGGGCCTGGCCTTCAACTAGGCACACATCTCTCCAGCCTCTGGGCAGGGTAGACTAAACTGGGGCTTATCTGTCTGGTCCCCACCTCTGCTGAAGTTGGGAAAGTCCCTCCGGCGCCTCTGCCTCCCTCCCCCACCGCAACCCAGGATCTGCTGAATAATGGAGACAGGAGAGCTCAGGGCACTTGTCCCTCTCACTTCCCCTTCTCAGGATGCATGCGGTTCAGCTCTCCACCCCATACCATGGCCAGGGGTGGGGCTGGGCTTTCCTCTTCTCTCCAGGCAGGCTTAGTGCCCGTTGCCCCAGGCAGGCTCCTACCTCAGGGCAACATTTCCCTGCTCCTGAGATGCATCCAACAGGGGCTGGCTCCCCCCTCCCCTCAGGAGGCAGGCCTTGGGCTGGGGGAAGCAGAGGAGTCAATCAGGCTCCTGGCTCACAGTGTTGGAAGGTGACTGGCCCTACAACATGCTGACCGTGTGCAAGGGAGTAAGGGGGTGGAGGGAGTGGGGTTGAAGAGGGAGGGCCCACTACCCAAAGGGAACTCCTTGAGGTCGGGGACCCCCTAACCCTTAGTGCAGTGTCCTCTCAGGCTTCCAGACTGGGTGGGTGGACAGACCAACAGGAGCTCCCTGGCATGGACGGTGTGGGAAGTGAGGGCTGGAGTGGGGGTGGAGGTAAGGAGCCAGAGAAAGCCAGGATAGCGTGTGTTCATTTGAGGGTGTGTGTGTGTTTGGGGGGTGGGTGGGGAGTCCTATCATGGGTGGGGTAGCATCCAAGGCTTCCTTCTGAGTCTGGATGCCTCTACCCCTGACCTGCTCTGTTTCATGGGACCGACCTTGGCTCTGTCTAGGGCCCTGTCTGGCCACTCCTGTGGCTCTGAGCAGCAGAGGAAGGGGCAAGCAGAGACTTCTACCCTTCTTGGCTCCCGGTCCAGGGGAGAAGACCCTCATGCCACACTCGTCTTCCTGGGGCAGTCGCACCAAGCCAACCCTTCCATCCATCTTGGAGCTGGGCACCTGGTCCCTGTGGCACTTCTGCCTGGGAAGCAAGGCTTTGGTCAGTTCAGGCCCCAACCCCCAATGCCAGCAATGGACACAGCGGATGGGTCAGGCACAGAGATGACATTCAATGAGGGGCAACAAATGTAGGGGCCACCTCACCCTATTAAGTATCACTATCCAATGAGGTTCTCAACCTTCTAGGCTGGGCTTTGTGTGGGTAAAATGAATAGTACTCTGAATCTGCCTTTGTCTGACCATGAAGCTCCATTAAGCCATGGAACCAGAGTTATAATTATACTAGTAATAATAGGGGTGCTTCACATGGGTCACCATGCACATTGAATCCCCCAGAGACATAGATGGGGATGGAGCATGGGGAGGGGGTCTTCTCCTTCTCCATCATCATCATCATCATCATCATCATCATCATCATCAACTCACGTTACAGAAATGGACAGAAGCCTGAGGGATGGAGCCCCTGGCCTGTTTCAAGCTGGAGGCCAGGACCCATCCCACCACAGGCGTGAGCAACAAAACCACATCACAGGAGCCAAAAAGTCATGGTCAGCACATGGAAAGGGTGCAAGGCACCATGTGTCCACACCAGGGCTCTGGAGGCCAAGAAGTGGTGAAGGATCAGCTTTCCTGCAGCTTGGCAAAGCCTTCCCAATGGCACAACCATCTAACTGCCCAGCCCTGTGGCAGGCTGAGGTAAGTGCAGGGTCATGGCCTAGGGTAGGAATCTTGGTCAGAGATGAGACCTGGCTGAGAGGTGAAGGTCTAGTAAATAACCCTGGGGCGCTGTCTCCTCCCACGGGACCCTCACTACCACCTCTAACCCAGGCCATCCATGCTCCCCAACATGGTGGAATTAGCTTCCTCTGGGCCTCCTGACTCCTCTTGTCCCAACAGCCCTGCCTAGTCTGCCCCCTGCCCACTCTATCACCTTCCACCCCACCATGAGCCTTGCTGTCTGGGTTCCAGGTGCATGACCACCCTCCCTTCCTCACACCCAGGGCCTCTGCATGTGCTACGCCTCTTTCCAAATATGTGGCCCCACATTCTTTCACCTGGGCCACTCTTTGCCTTCCCTCAGACCCCACTCAGCCATTAATTCCTCTGGGAAGCCTTCCTGGGCCACTGGCCACATCCACGTGGGACTTCTTGTACCACACTTACTGGGATCTCAACAAACTAAGAGTGAGATGAGCTGTCCAAGGCCCATCCCTTGAGACAAGGGCTCTGCAGCCTCACCCCCTGCAACACTGGCCTGGGGCTGGCATTCTGGAATGCTGGCTGGCCGGACACCTAAGGAGGATGGGCCTACCTGCAGCCTACAACGCCCTGAGCCTGGGCAGTATGAAACACGGCCACTGAACTCATGCATCTGTGCCAGAGTGGACAGAGGGCTCACGGAATGTTCTGTGTCCTGACGTGGTGGTGCTCCCCCAGGGGATATACAGATCAAAATTCACCACCGGTACACTTTACTCTATGTATGCTGTAGCTTAATTTTGTAAAAATTATGACAAGAAGACACTTCCTCCAAAAGTCAAGTTCTTCTTCCTAGAAATCTCATCTGTCACATATTGGTGCACAATCAACAAATAAATCAGAAATCCCTCTTCTCACTTCTTCAAATGGCTCATCATTTGCTGCTTTAGACAGGACCCCAGGCTGCCTGGACAGAACCCACCTGCCCCGGGGAACCCCCTGGTACAGCAGCTGTGGCAGGACATAGGGCAGGGCAGAGGCTGGTTGGGATGTGCCTAGAGCTGTCAGGAAAGCCCCCTGATGGGAGCCTCCGTGCCTGAGGCCACACCAAAGGCCGGGCTTTTGTCCCCAGCTCTGCCAGGACCTGCTACATGACCTAGGCCCAGGGTTTCCTGCTGTTCCTTAGTAAACACTTGCTGTGTGACTAGTATATAAAAATATATTCACGGGGCACCTGGGTGGCTCAGTCGGTTGGGTGTCTGAATTCTGCTCAGGTCATGATCTCACGGTTCATGAGTTCAAGCCCTGCATCGGGCTCTGTGCTGACAGCTCTGTGCTTCGGATTCTGTGTCTCCCTCTCTCTCTGCTCCTCCCCTGCTCACTCTCTGTCTCTCTCTCTCTCAAAAATAAATTTAGAAAAAAAAATATAATTCACTTCACGGGGCGCCTGGGTGACTCAGTCAGTTGAACGTCCAACTTTGGCTCAGGTCATAATCTCACAGTTCGTGGGTGCGAGCCCAACACCCGGCTCTGTACTGGCAGCTCGGAGCCTGGAGCCTGCTTCGGATTCTGTGTCTCCTTTTCTCTCTCTGCCCCTCCCCAGCTCGTGCTCTCTCTTTCTCTCTCTCAAAAATAAATAAACTCGGGGCGCCTGGGTGGCGCAGTCGGTTGGGCATCCAACTTCAGCCAGGTCACGATCTCGCGGTCCGTGAGTTCGAGCCCCGCGTCGGGCTCTGGGCTGATGGCTCGGAGCCTGGAGCCTGTTTCCGATTCTGTGTCTCCCTCTCTCTCTGCCCCTCCCCCATTCATGCTCTGTCTCTCTCTGTCCCAAAAATAAATAAACATTGAAAAAAAAAATTAAAAAAATAAAATAAAATAAATAAACTCAAAAACAATTTTTTTTCTTAATAAATAAAAATACGTTCACTTCAGGAGAGGAGACAGACGTGGAAACAGGCACAGAGGGACAGTGACTTCTCTTACAAGAGCTGGGGCCAGTATTGCTGAATCTGTCCACCCCACAGACACCTGCCTGGATCAGGCTGCATCATCTCCCCCTGGGACCCTCCTAATGGTTCCTAGCGGCGTCTGTGCTACCAGGACCCCCACTCCACACCACCTTACAATCTGCTCCCCACACGGTGGCTGAAGGTCAGCTTGGGCCTCACCAAACTAACTCCACACAAAGAAAACAAGATGACGAACAACTCCTTTGGGTCCAGAGAGGGGTCTGAAGGGAAGAACACAATACTGCTTACCGTAGAGGCCGCTTTGAGGCAATTGAGGCGTGGAATGTGGAAAGGGCCACAGTAACCCCCTGGCTGAATACTGACAGACTCATAAGGTGACCCACCTCAAGATATCTATAGGCCCTAATTAACCAATGGGCTATTTACAACCAGGAAGTTACCAAAAAAAAGGGAGACTTCCATATGTCGCCATACCTCCTCTCTTCCCCCTTTAAAAAGAGCCCCCACCCACCGCCTCCTGGCAGACAGTCTCTCCTCTGCTGTCCTGCCCTGCCGCTCCCTTGTGGTGTATTCAATAAACTTCTATCTCCTTTGTTCTGCCTCAGGTGAAGGCCAAGCCACCGGCTTCTGATCATCACCCCAGATTTGGGGGGCCCTCAACCAATCAGGAGAGACACCGCACCCACAAAATACCCTTGCCAAAAAATTCAAACCCGAATCTGCTCAGATCCACCAATTCAGAGGAAAGTCACAGGAGCATAGGAAAGGACACCCAGAGGGCCCATCAACAGAATCCAGGTTAAGGGAAGCTCCATAGATTTCTTTGACAAGAGATTCAAGTGAAAAATAAGACAGAAAGTGATGGAAGGAAATCTATGGAATAACGTGTGGATCTTCCTTAGACCCTGGAAATGTGAACACTGGCTGGATTTTTGAGGAGGTTAAGAAGGGCGTCACTGCTTGTCAGATGTGACAATGGCCCTGTGGTTATGTTGTTTAAAATGACTCTCTCAGAAATACATACTAAGAAATAGAAGAAATAGGATTTGGGATTTGCTTTAAAACAACCCAGGGTGTCATGAGGGGGTGGACAAAATAGGATCACAGCTGCTTTGTGATGGACACATGGGGCTCAGCAAAGGCTCCTGGCTAATTTTGCTGCACATTTTCCATAAAGAAAAGGGTGTTGTTGTTGTTGTTGTCTGTTTTAAATCTCAAATATCGCCACCAAAGGAGTGAGGGAAAGAAAGGAGGGTAGGCCGGAGAACCCCTCCAGGCAGGGGGCCAGGTCTAGGCTGGAGGGTCCCCAACCATTCCACTGCAAATGCGTACACATTCTGTGCTCTGTGCAGTTTTCAAGTCTCAGTTAAAAAACACCCACCTCGGGCACCTGGGACTTCAGCACAAGTCATGATCTCACTGTGAGTTCAAGCCTCGGGTGGGCGGGCTCTGCGATGACAGCCAGAACCCATTTGGATCCTGTGTCCCCCTGTCTCTCCGCCCCTCCCCCTGCTCACTTGCACGCATGCTCTCTCTCTCTCTCAAAAATAAATAAACATTGGGGCGCCTGGGTGGCGCAGTCGGTTAAACGTCCGACTTCAGCCAGGTCACGATCTCGTGGTCCGTGAGTTCGAGCCCCGCGTTGGGCTCTGGGCTGATGGCTCAGAGCCTGGAGCCTGTTTCCGATTCTGTATCTCCCTCTCTCTCTGCCCCTCCCCCGTTCATGCTCTGTCTCTCTCTGTCCCAAAAATAAATAAACGTTGAAAAAAAAAATTTTTTTTAAAAAATAATAATAAATAAATAAATAAATAAACATTAAAAAAAACAACCCACCTCACACCCAGATATGGCAGGATTCAGGCCACCAGTGCCAGCATACACACTGTTGTGGATTGTCTGTGAAAGAGAAGAAAGTCAGAGCTGAGAAACTTCTACAGCAATGTCACACAGTTACTATGTCTGTTGGGTGTCGTCCTTAAGATAATGGCTTTAAAAAGTGAAGGGGGCGTGGCTCAGTCCGCTCAGGTCATGATCCCACCCTTCGTGAGTTTGAGCCCCCACGTCCAGCTCTGTGCTGACAGCTCGGAGCCTGGAACCTGCTTCGGATTCTGTGTCCCCCTCTCTCTCTGCCCCTCCCCTGCTGGCACTCTGTCCCTCTGTCTCTCAAAACTGAATAAAAGTTAAAAAAAAATTTTTTTAAGAAAATAAAATAAAAAGTAAAGGGAGCTGGTGGTCAAGATCCTTGGGTTGCAGCCCCAATGCCGTCGCCTCTCATGGTTTATTTAGCACCTCTGGGCCTCAGTTTCCTCATCCATAAAATGGGAACAGAGCCACCTCTTCTGTAGGTTTGATAGGAGAACAAAAGGAACTCAGAGCCAAAAACACCCTTCAAAGAATGAAAAGTGTTAAGCCAAACCACGTGGAGATTTTGTCACACTCCCAGTGTGGCCTGGGCCCTGTGCCTGCCCTACTCCCTGCATAGCCTCACTCACCCTGTTTCCACCTCCATCAAGTGCAACCACGGCCAAACATAGTATTACTGATAATAGATTAACTAAAGTATCATTGATCAAAAAAATAGATCACCAACCCTCCTGTGTGTGCCTGACACCTCCAGGAACCCTCCCTCCAGTCCTTTGGGGCCCACTTCATCACCCCATGTACAGCTGGGGCTCTGGGAGAACAGCAGTCCCTGCCCCCTTTGCGTTCAGACTTGCTTTCAGGTCCCAGCATGGCAACACACGCAAACACTAATGCAAGTGCACGTGGGCTGCGACTTCACAGGGTTTTGTCCCAGAACAAGCAGAAGTCATATTAACATGGAGTTCACCACCTGGCCCCATCTGTGTTCCTTCATGGGCTGGCCCCTCCACGCCACGGCAGCAGAGCAGACAACAGTGTCCTGTGGCCCTGCAGGGAACAGTGGGCGCGGGGCCTCAGTGAGGCTTCACGTCCCTGGCTCAAAGCAGGCATTACCCTTGACCCTGCGAAGTCCAACGAGCTGGAGGAGAACACGGGTGGGAAGAGTCCCGAGGACACAGGTGCTCCCACTAGACCCAAGCCCCAGCTGGGGTGGGCCACTGAGGCCCTGGGAAGCAGCCAGAACCGGCTTGCTCTTCATGAGACAATGAGTCCACTGTTACTGGCCGGGACCTTGATTAATATTTGCAAAAGGAGCAAAGTGGAAAATTCCACCTGGGCAGAGGCAGGGCCCAGGGGAAGTATCAACAACCTCAATGGCCTTGTTCTCCCAGGGATGGACCAGACAGAGAAACAAAGGCCTGATAAAGGATACAGAACCTGAGAGTGTCAATGCACTTGGATCCAAAGGAATTTCCTTATTTGGGTCAGGGAGGCATTAATTTTTTTGTCATCCTGACTTTCCTGCCCCTAAACTGACACAACACCTTGAAATCCTTCAACTCTCTTTCTCTCTCTGTAGTCTCCCAATAGCCCTGCCAGACCAGCAGAGCTGATGCTGGCCCCATGTTACAGATAGGGAAACTGAGACTCCAACACAATGAGAGCTTCGCCCAAGGCCAGCAACTGGTGAGTAGCACATCCAGGCAAACCCTGGTGTCTCAACTGCCAGCGGTGGCACAGAGCCTGTTCCAGGGAGTCTGGGGTCAGGTGTCACAGGGACTAGACAGGGTGGACTTCTGGGCTCCAGCAGAGGCCCCGACCTTTACTCCACCAGAGGAGGAAGAGGAGAAAGAGGAAGAAGCCCAAAGCAGCTCTCCCGGGTAGGCAGGTGTAAGCACCACCATGGGGGGAAGGTGCACATAATTGATTCATTCAAGCATTTAACAGTGCCTCCTAAATACCGGGAGGCCAAGGCCACTGTGGATGCGAAGGTGCACTGCGTGGTGGCCCTTTGAGAAACCCAGACCTGGCAGAATTCAGGACTGAAGGGGGAAGGTCCAAGTATCTCCAAAGGCTGCTTCCCTCGCAGGCTCAAGTCACCTCACTGAGCCACTTCACGGTCTCATCTGCCCCATTTTACAGAAAAGGAAACAGGCCTTGAGAAGGGCAGCGACACGCCACAGGTCACAGAGAGAGAGGAAGCTAAGACACCTGGATACTTAGTGGCCCTGCCTCCAGTTTATAAAGCCACAATGTTATTGGGCTTAGGTATTCAAACCAATGGTGTCCCTTCCAACGGGCCCCTTGAAGGCTGTATGCTTACCAACAAGGACCTCTCATGAAGAACACTTTTTGGAATGACCTTCCGAGCCAGCATGGACCCCCCCCCCCCCCGTCCACCCCCCAAGCAGGCACAGCTTGCTTGCCTACAGAGAACACCAGCGGTGGCTACAAGTCCTTCCCCTCCACGCCCATCCCGCAGTCCTGTCTACAGAGCTGGTCATGGGCATCATCACCATCCCAGAGCCCCAGACGGCCAGGGCGCTGTCAGCGCTGTGCCCACACTCCACGCTGCTCAGCGTCCCTCCTTCCACCCCTGCTACCACATGCTCAGTGACGTCCACACCACACTCACCTCCCCCTTCACTCATCAGCTCCTGCCCCTGGAGAAAGAACCTTCGACCCTCCTTTTCTTAAAACCACCCCCACCCCACTCCCATCTCTGAATGCATTTCCTCCCATGTCCATTTCATCCCCTCTTGTCAAAGCCACCCCTGACTGCGAGTGACGCACCCTGACCTCTCTGCCCCATTTGATCCCCCGGGGCTGCTCCCTCATCCCGGGTTTTTTTCACCCCCTATAAATGTCCTACTCATAAATCCTATCTCCAGGCCTCAGCTCTACATCCCTGCTCATTCCCACACCTCTCGCACTCATGGTCCCAACACACAGCTGTAAAGCCAGCATAACTCGGAGCCTGGACCACAACGGGGACTCACCTGTTCATTGAGGGAATGCATATTGGTTAGCAGCCACCTTCTCGCTGGTCTCAGAGGGGCTGGCCCCCCATTGCCCTGCACAGTCACCCAAGTGGCCTTTCTAAAGCTTAAACTGACCACTGCCTAAACCTCGGCTGTTGTTGTTCCTTGGCACCCGGGGACAAAGTTCACGATCTCCACTGGGCCTAGGGGCCTGTCTCCAACTGCAATTTCACAGCAGGGCAGGCACACATGCCCTTGAACATGCACTCACCACATTCATCCCCAGAGAGCGCCCGTCAGCCAGTACCTGTGTGTCATTCACCTTTGCACCCCAGGACTGGCACCCTGCAGGTATTTGCTGAGAAGACAGACAACTATCAGAGCTGTAAAAGGTCTCAAGGACCACATAGGTCAAAGCAACTCAGAGAGGTTGAGTAAGGGGCCCAGAGTGACCCAGCCCCAGGCAGTGATGAGGCAACAATCTCCCGTCAGTCAATTCTCCAGGGTCAGGAACCAGACCAATCCTCTGGAAACATCACATGGAGCCCCACATGTACGCATGCCAGAGCTCTAGCTGACCTTGAGACTGAGCTCCAGTCCATGTAGCCCGAAATCTGTACCCAGCAAGTGAGCCAGGCCTGGCACATAGTAGGACCTCAGCAAAACCAGCTGCTTGATAAAGTCAACCTCTCACCAGCTGACAATTCCCTCCATAAGTTTCAGGGCCGTCTCTAGGCCTTCATCTCTTCATCTGTAGGAAGGCCGCTAACATGGCCTGCAAGTTTCAGTGGCCTGGAGTTGGTCAACCTAACTTGGTCCTTTGCAAACAGGGGACTGCAGCAGCCCAGATCTAAGCTCTGAGATCCACTGTTAGCCCAACTAATTTTTTGTTAACCTGTTCCCAAATCACTGTGTCTCAAAGGATGGTTCCAGCCAGCCGCAGGCGGCAGAATTACCAAAAGAGGGCTTGTAAAAGCAGAGCCCAGTGGGTGCCCAGAGGTCAGAACAAGTGTCTGAGGGCCGGCCGGGGATTTGCATTTAAGGCGGCGCGTGATTCTTGCGAACAGCGAAATCCAGACAGCGTCCGACGCTTCCGCCTTCGGACACCCAAGTGTTACTTTCAGACCTCGTTTTGTTTGGCAGTAAACACACCAGGTTTCCATTACTCTAACAACACACAACTTAGTTCCTCAGAAGTACTAGCTGCCGCGAAGAACTCAGCGAGGTTCGGCTGCCCGCGTCCCACCCTTTTGTCTCGGGGAGGGGGGGGGAAGGGGCGCCGGTGCGGAAGGTGGGGCTCCTGCCTCGGCGTCCAGCCCGGGTCCTCCCGACTCACCCACTCCCGGCCCGAGGCCGCCCGGGGCTCCGGTCTGCGGCCAGGGTCGTGCGGGTCGGGGCGCGCCCCATGCTACTCACCCTCGGCAGCTGGGGCCCGGGGCGGGGCGGGGGGGGGGGGCTGCGGCGGAGCGGCGGCGTCAGGGCCCTCGCCCCGCTACCCTGTAACTGGCGGCGCCGGCGCACCGCGCGCTCTCCGCGGCCTGGAGGGGAACGACGGGCGGGCGGTTCGGACCGGGTCTGCGGGCTGGCCCGCGCGCGCGTGTGCAATCCTGCACTTGGCTCACTGCTCCCACGTGTGCACGGGGTCCGGAGCGCGCCGGGACCGCCGGTGCTCTGCCCACCAGGCGCCCCGAGGCTCTGGGACGCGGCCCATTCCCGCGAGCCCCGGCAGGCGGGCCCCGGCGCTCCTACGTTGCCACCCAGAGAGGGGTCCGCCCTCGGCGCGGGCGGCGGGGCCGGGGCGGTGCTGCGGGAGGCGGGGCCCCGAGGGATGGCCCCGGGTGCGTGATAAGAGTGCGGCCGGCCGGGGGCTGAAGTGGGTTCCGCGATGTCGCTAGCGCTGCTGAGTCTGGCCGCGCTGTGCTGGGGATTGGTGTCCACGGAGCCGGTAAGCCTCCGCCCGCGCCCCTTTCCCACGTTCCCTCCCTGGAGCCCCGACCCTGACGGCGTCCGACGCCCCATCTCATGCTTGTTCTCCGAGGGCCCCCTGGAAGGGGCACACATGCGCCCTCTGGGTCAGCCCGACACGCCGTCCTGGGCTTCAGGCTCGAGTCAGGGGCGTCGGAATCAGAGGGCCCCGGGCTCAAATGCCAGCCGGTGTTCTGGATTCGGTCATTTATGCTCACTGAGGCTCGGTGTCTTCATCTGTAGAAGGAAGACTCACTTGGGTCTAGTGAGGAACAGCGACAGGGCTTGCAAGGCAGCAGCAAAGAGCCTGGCACATGGTAGGCACTCAATATTGTTAATTGTTACGCTTGCAATCGAGGTCTGCCCACTTTTGGGTACAAGAACTGCTTCTCGGGGCGCCTGGGTGGCTCAGTCGGTGAAGCATCCGGCTTCGGCTCAGGTCATGGTCTCGGGATTCGTGGGTTCGAGCCCCGCGTCCTGCTCTGTGATGCTAGCTCAGAGCCTGGAGCCTGCTTTAGATTCTGTCAGTCTGTCTGTCTGTCTGTCTCTCTCTCTCTCTCTCTCTCTGCCCCTCCCATACTTATAGGGAATATTCTCTCTCTCTTTCTCTCTCTCTCTCTCTCTCTCTCTCTCTCTCTCAAAAATAAATAAATAAACGTTAAAAAACAAAACAAAAAAAACCCTGCTTCTCCATTACTGCTTGCCCTCTTTTGCCATGTTGATTGATGCTGTGCTAGGGTACCATGACCCGGAGCTAGTAATCTGTTGAACTCTGGCTGGTTTCCTTTTCTCCCCAGTGCCTCGAAGGATTGAGGGAATCTCTTGGGTCAGTAGTGAAGAAAAATCTTATGAAACAGCATTTGAAACTATATCCCTGCTCTCTTAGCATAGAGCGTAAAACATGGTGGTTACTTGTTCATGATTATGGAAAGATGAACCCCGATCATGTGCCCTGGTGCCTCCAGCTACTCTCCTTGTTGCTTTGCTTCTTCCTAAAATTTGTCTCACCAGCCCTTTGACAAGAACTCAGCTCCCACTATGGTGTCTTACTTGTTTAAAAAAATGTCTGATATTACTTGGAGTTCAGCTTTAAAAAGACAAAGATGAGGGACTAACGATTTCACCCGAACCCATATTACTCAAACCATCAAAAGTTTTACCTTCTGTCTTACGAGATGTTTGGAAATGTACAGGCTGAGAGGGATCAGACTCCAGAGCTGGTTGACTTTTTTTTTTTCAACGTTTTTTATTTATTTTTGGGACAGAGAGAGACAGAGCATGAACGGGGGAGGGGCAGAGAGAGAGGGAGACACAGAATCTGAAACAGGCTCCAGGCTCCGAGCCATCAGCCCAGAGCCCGACGCGGGGCTCGAACTCACGGACCGCGAGATCGTACACCTGGCTGAAGTCGGACGCTTAACTGACTGCACCACCCAGGTGCCCCAGAGCTGGTTGAATTTTACTGTATAGGGTCTTGTCACTGGAACTTGCTGCTGCCTGAAAGTTAAATATTTTAGATCCAGTATTTTCTTCCAAAACAAAAGTACTGATTATTTGTTTCTTAAAATGACATGAGCCATTAACCCTAAAGGATTTAGTACTGGCCTTTTTGGGCACTAATGATCAAGAGTTTTTAAAAACTCTTTTCAAAAGATAACATGATGAAATCACAACTGCTTTTTGATTTTCTGAATAGCTAGCTCAGGTGAGTCCTTTTGTATCAGAGAAGGAATATTTTAAAGACACTGGGACAGCACCTTGGATTGCATTCATAACTTTCTTCCATTTATCTTCTTGGCACAGCTAGTCCTTAACCTGGAGAGAATCAGTAGGTTCTCTGGATGGTCCTCAAAATCTACACTTGAACATTAGAGTGGGAAGGGGTCTTTATGATGGTCCAGATCACCCCTGCTTATAGCAGGGAAAGGGGGTGAGGCACAGACAGGAGTGGAGACCCAACTCTAGTTTTTAAGTGTGGCGATGAGCAGGCTTGAGGATCTAAGTATATTGATAGCTAATCTAAGGTCTATCGTAGCCTACGATGGGCCAGCTTAGTCTCCCCTAAACTGAAGTGGAACCAGCCCAACTTTTCTCTGAAAGTTTGCCACTTGTATATTCATTTTAAGAAAAATATGGTGTTTTGTCTAATTTGGCAAATGAAGGCTTATGGTTTGCTGACATTCAACACAATACTTTGTTTCTTTCTCTCTTGCAGACCATTCAGTGTGGCTCTGAACCTGGTAGGTGTGCTAGGGAATGGGTATTTGGGGCTTTATACTGACAGAACAGTGGACTTTTAGAGGGCCCAAATCCAGGCAGTGGGTCATTGGAGACCAGGGAGAGGGTGAAACATTGCTTTGTTAGCCAACGTGGATGAAGCCTCTACCCAGCAAGGCAGAGCTCCCAGTGTTTCAGATGGGCTGGCTTCCTGGCCAGTAAGAGGGGCACAGGCAGGGCCGGAATCCCCGTTCATGGTGGAAAGTGAAGCCTGCCGCTCTGGGAGATCAAGTGCTGTGATAAGGAGGTCACTTACAGTGGAGAACAGGAAGCAGCTGTCTTAGAGAAGGAGGAGTGTTTGAGATGGTAGCCTTTGAAGAATGAGTGGGCTCCTGCCCAAGAATTGTGGATGGAAAAAGGTGAGCTGGAGGAGGGTTGGGGCCACCAGTGATTAGGAAGTGGGAGTTGTGTGGGCCAGCTGGCTGGAGTCCAGGCTGATACATGAGGGACAAGCATGTCAAATTTGCTAAATACATCCTTAAGTGCACAGGCGCATGGGGTGGTCCCAAGTGCCCTGTGGGGTGGGGCCGGAAGGTTACCAATCTCCTTGGCCATAAATCAGCCAGCACTAAGAGACGTGTGCTGCCTTAGCAGGAAGAAGAGATGAATAGGGAGCGAAGGATGGATCGGGGTGGGCCACTCAGAGGAGATGGCGTTGGGTAGGGCCAGGGAGGAGAGCGTCTTAGGCAGTTTTGCCTCTTCCCAGGACTGTCTCCAGAGTGGATGATCCAACACACTCTGACCCCAGGAGACTTGAGGGACCTCCGAGTGGAACCTGTTAGAAGCAGAGTTGCAATGGAGGACTATTCAATTTTGATGAATGTGAGCTGGGTACTCCGGGCAGATGGTAAGTCTGCATCAAGCAATAAAGTATCTACTAAAGCAGAAAAGTGCAGATTGTGTGACCCATTAATTCCACCGCTGGCAGGAACCAAACAGAATACTGTAAATACACAAGTGCACCAAAAGCCACATACTGTGGTCCCCCCTTATCTGTGGTTTTACTTTCCATGGTTTCAGTTACTCATGGTCAACCAGAGGCTGGAAGCAGACGGTCCTCCTTCTGACGTATCTTCAGAAGGTCCATAGTAGCTTAATGCTATGTCAGCACCAACCACATTCACCTTGCTTCACCTCATCACATAGAAGATGGACGAGCACAGCACAATATTTTCAGATAGAGATCACATTCACATAACTTTTATTACAGTCTGTTGTTATAATTGTTCTATTTTATTATCAACTATTGTTAATCTCTTGTTGTGCCTGATTTATAAATTAAACTTTATCATAGGTATGTGTGTATCGGAAAAAAATGTAGATAGGGTTCAGTACTCTCCACAGTTTTAGGCATCCACTGGGGGTCTTGGAACATATCCCCTGTGACTAAGGGGGTGGGGTGCTGCTGTACTAGATTATTCTTGGTAGCATTATTCATAACAGCCAAAAAATGGAATGCATCAAATGCCTGACAGTAGAATTGGAATCACAGAACCAACCCGATGCAGCAATGAGTATGATGATCTGTCACTAAACACAGTATGGATGAATGAATCTCACAAATATAAGACACCAGATTCCAGAGTCCACATCCACATCTGAATGCAAAACTAAGTGGTTGGAAGCCACAGTAGTGGTTCTTCTTGGGTAGGGAGCAACTGACAGCACGAAGGGCATTCCTGGTGTGTTTCTCAGCCTGGGTACTGGCTACGTGAGTGTGACAACCCATCATGTGGTCTACTTATGATCTGTGTACTCTTTGGTTTTGTTATATCTTGTGGAAGAAAACAGAGTAAGTGCAGAGTGATGATTTCCCTCTCCCCCGCCCCAGCCCCCAACCACCACCAAGTTTAGGAAAAGTGCTGGCTCAGGTACATTTCTGTTTCCCAAATGGCACCATGAAAGTCCTGGCATTTCCCCCAAGGCAGCTTGCAAGTTCTTTCAATGAACCAATCCTGGGGGCCTAAAGCCCATGTCTCTGCTTTCCACCCGCTCAATTCAGTTCAATTCCATCAAGTCAGGAATTCAGGAATGCCAGGCACAGAGAGGTGAGGCGGCCACCGTTCCCACCCAGTAGGGCTCTCAGAGGACTGGGGGAGGCAAACAGAGGGGCACAGGCTCAGTGTCAGGGGGTCCCAGAAGGAGCTGTGCTCCATCTGAATGGGGTGGAGGCAGCGGGGAGCTGGCGAGGGTCCTCAGGGAGCACTGTAACTAGGTGGTGCAGTGAGGCAGTGGCCCTACACCGAGTACAGAGTGAGCATTTGCATTTGTTAGCTGTTATTACAGGAGAGCTTGGCCTTGAAGGAGTGGTCAGCCTTCCAGGCAGGGAATAGGGGGAGGGAGGGGCAGTCAGAACAGCATGGTTTGGTGATGACACTCTGAGGGGCCTGTTCCTTTTAAAAGACACCCACGGTAGTGCAGAGCCAGAGTCCCCTTTGCAGGATCCTGTGAAATTGAGGGTTACCAGTGAGGAGGAAAGAGCTTGGGTTTTGGAGTTAAATCCATATCTGCCACTGATGAGCTTTGTAAGCTTAGGCAGTGCTCCCTGAAATCCCCCAAGCCTCACTCACCCTATCTGTAAACAGAGGACAGCAAAGGTGCCTACCTTACAGGACTGTTGTGAATATGAACTGGGATAAGGCATGTAAACCCTCCAGCATCAAGCTGGCTGCATAGTAGGTGCTAAATAAACAGCTGCCTTCTTGCCTGTCTCTGCAGCCAGCATCCGCTTGTTGAAGGCCACCAAGATCTGCGTGACAGGCAAGAGTAACCTCCAGTCCTACAGCTGCGTGAGGTGCAATTACACAGAAGCCTTCCAGACTCAGACCAGACCCTCTGGCGGCAGAGTGAGCGCGCTGAGGCACTTCGGCTAATTGTCATTAAAGCTCGCCCCTTTGCTTGGGGGGCAGACGTGACGTGCAGTACACACAGGCTGCTCAGCAGCCACAGCTTGGAGCCTGGAGTAGGATGCCTGGGTTCAAATCCTATTTTTGGCCACTTCTGGGCTGTGTGCCGTGGGCAAGTCAGCATCTCTGGGCCTCAGTTTCCCCATCCACAAAGTGAGGGGAGCTGAACTTAAATTATATCCTGGCTCTCAAAGTTTATACTTCTCTGATTCTGTGACTTACACTGGCAAATGGTGTGAGCTCTGTTCCCGTAGTAAACATCAGCTGGAGACAGAAGTTTCAGCAGTAGGTAAAGGAATGCAATTATAAATGGAAAGGGCAGCACACAAAGGCACTACATTTCTGCGTTGCAGTGCTTTGGGAATTCAGGGGTTCTTTGCTTTGCCTTGCAGTGGACGTTTTCCTACGTAGGTTTTCCTGTGGAGCTGAACACAGTCTACTTCATTGGGGCCCACAATATCCCCAATGCAAATATGAATGAAGACAGCCCCTCCATGTCTGTGAATTTCACCTCACCAGGTAACTCCCTCACTCCTCCCTCTGTCATCCTCTGTCTTGCGGGGATGCTTGCTGTCTGGTGTGTGGTTTTGGCACAGAGAGGCTGGGGTGCCTCGACAAGGCATTTGACTTCGCCGAGTCTGGTTTCCTCGTGAGACACAGTAGTGACTATGCCTCACTCACAGAGTGGGGGAGAGGAGGAAGTCAGATAAAAAGTAGGGAAAAGCCTGTTCCTGTGTGTCAGGCACCAGCTGAGCACCTGATGTGGATCCTGTCACCAAAGCTTCCAACAGCCCTGAGGTTGTTGGATAGATGAAGACATTGAGAGCTTAAGTGACTTGCCCTGGGTTACACACACAGGAAGAGTGAAGCTGACGTCCCAACCCTGGGCCTTCTTGATCAGTGACTTTAACCATCTGCCACTAATGCAGAATGTTGTGGGTACAATGTGGGCTCCAGTGTCGGCTGGCTTCCTCACTGGCTGTGGTGTTGAGGAGTGGCTGGGTCTCTGAGGACCCATGGACCCCAGTCGGCCCCCGGGGCTGTCAGTGAAATGCAGGTGGCACTGGGTTGAACGCTGGGTTATTTCCCCTATGCTACAGCACACAACCAGCCCTCCAGTATCACACCTTCAGGGTCACACACGGGGCTGCCACGCGGATGAGACAGGATCGTGTGTCATGTGTAGAGGGGCCAGCATGGTGCCGGCTACAGTGGTTCCCATGCCACCCTCACCTGGGTCACCTGTTCTGTACTCCACTCCTGTCCTCTGCCTCTGGCAAGGTGTCCAAGCCAAATGGGGTAAATTTCTGATTCCTTGCTGTTCTTTGAGAGTGTGGTCCAGGGTGTTCTTTTTGCCCAACAACTTACTACATAGTAGTTTCCAGCTTTCTTGATGCGACCAAACCCCATTTTAAAAAACATAAATGTCTTATTTTGGAGTAATTTTAGCTTTACAGAAAAGTTGCAAAGATAATAAAAAGAACTGTGTGGATGTCCAAAGGATCCCCATATAGCTCTCAGGCAGTTTCCCCCATCATTCATTCACCTTTGATGTCACCGTGGTACGTTTATCAAAGCTAAGAAACCAACATGGGTACATCCCTATTAACTAAACTCCAGACTTTATTTGGATGTCACCTGCTTTTCCATGAATGCCCTCTTTCTGTGCCAGTCCCATTTAGTCCTCGTGTCCCTCGGTCTCCTCTGGTAACAGGTTTGAGTCTTCCTTTGTTCTTCAGGACCTTGACAATCTAGGGTGCCGGCCAGGCATCCTGCAGAACGTCCCCTAGTCTGGGTTTGTCTGATATTTGTCTCCTGATTAGATTGGGGGTGTGAGTTTTTGGAGAGACAGTGCAGAGGTCGAGTGTCCTTGTCCTCGCTTCCTATCAGGGGCGGGTGACATACACACCACGTCACTGGTCATGTTCACCATCGTCACTTGGTTAAGTGGTACCTGCCAGGCATCTCCCTTGTAAATCTACTGATTTTCCATTTCTCTACTATGACTTTTTTAAAAAAGCAAATGACTAAATGTCCCCCTATTCTGGGGTAGGGGTGTGGGGTGGATTGAGTTCCACTTCCTGGAAGAGGCGGTATTTACATATATTATCAAACCTTTTCAAAGGTTCAAGTCTTCTCCCGGGGATCATAGATACTATTCTGATAAAGGTTGTATTTAAATTAGACTCTGGTTATCACTTCGTGGGTAGTCTTCTGTTTAACCACCAAATGCCAAATGTTAGCGTCCCATTTAAATTTGCTATCTTACCTCACATCTTGAGTATTCTGGCAGTTTGTTACAAGTGTGGTAAGCATGTGTGCATGTGTGCTTGCTGGTGAGGGAGTGAAGCAGAGATCCCTTTTTCTAACGTAAAAACTTCCATTCAAATCTCCAGGCTGCCTAGACCACATAATGAAATACCAAAAAAAGTGCATCAAGGCAGGTAAGTAAATACATGCTTGCTTTTGTCATTAGAGGAAACTGGAGCCAGCACAACCCAATCCATCTTCCATGAAGAAACTGAGGCCCAGAGCAGGGGAGTTCTGTGTCCAAGTTGCACGGAGAGGGCTGATCCCTGGCCAGCACTCCTGGCCAGCACTGTGCCGACTCAGTCAAGCAGCCTGTCCAGAGAAGGACCTATTCTGAGTAGGTTTAGGTAGTGAGCCAACAGTCAGAGAAAAACACCCGCTGTACAAACTGCACTTACAGTGGTGCTGATTGGAGGCCCTTCCTGACTGGAGGGGAATCTGTAAGTCCTTCCACTGACCTCTGGCCCTGGGGGCCCAATGAACCTTCCATTTGGATTAGCAAGCATTCGAGGTGGGAGTGTTAGCTAAAGTAATGACCTCAAAGCATATTCTCAACTTGTGTCTTCACTGGAGTTCACCTCTCACAGGCTAAACTATTAGAATCTGCCTCTACCCTTGGAGTTTTGAAATAAGTATCTTGAAGATAATCAGTCCTAAGTGTCCGATTTCCAAGGATTTTACAAGGGTGCTTGTAAATTTCTGGGTAATACAGTCTTATGATGCTAATGAGGCTAGTGGCACATGAGGGAACCAATCCCCATCTTTTACGCACCCCCAACCCAGCGGACATCCCTGTGCACCCCATCAGACTGAACTGCACACAGACTCCTTCGTGGAAGGCAGACTTGGAGCTTTATGCTTCCTTTCTTGCCTCCCACCAAAAGAGATCTGGATTGTGGAGGGCACAGTGGGTGTGGGGAGCTCTGAGGGCCTTCCATCAGTCCTAGACCCCCCCCTCCAAAGACGGTTCTGAGCTAGGGCCTGACATGCTCTCCCCCATGGGGAAAACACCACACACTCCCATCTCTTCTGTTCCTGGAAATTAACCTGGTACTGATTTGCAAGTCCCAAAAATCAAACAACTGACTTTGTCTCACTGAGTAGGCCTGTCAGGGTATCCACTTGCTCTATAACCTTAAACATGTCTTCTGGCCTGGGGCTCCTCCTCCCCATCCTGGAAAGGAAAAAATGCTGACCTCAACCCTTAACTCAAAATGGATGTTGAGAATTGAAGGGAGTAGTAGAACCCCATCTGTGCCTCCAACACCACCCCCCGCCCCCAGCCCAGGGAAGCTATCTCAGCAAAGTGGTGATATGGGGCCCCTAAACTTTCTTGGGCAGCAGGTACTTTGCGATGCTGGGAGCAAGGACTAGTAAAAGGTACACTGTGCAGAGAGCCCTTGGATGCACGCATGCCAGAGAACTTAGATATGTTTTGGCCAAGCCCTTTGGGAGACTTAAATGAGGGGCAGTTTGCAACACCGTCCATGTGATTCTCTCTGGACTCAGGAAGTCTGTGGGATCCCAACGTCACTGCCTGTAAGAAGAACAAGACGGTGGTGGAAGTGAATTTTACAACCAGCCCCCTTGGAAACAAATACATGGCTCTCATCCAAAATCGCATTGTAATCGGGTTTTCTAACGTGCTGGAGGTACCTCTTCCCTTCGTTTCCTAACACCACCCCCAGCCTTGCTCACCTTGCTGATGAGGAAAATGCAGGTCCCCTAGGATTCCCTGGACAGGCTCTCCATTGTAACGGCACAGGCGGGTGGGTCCCTGATCTAGGTGTGCGGGGCTGTTTTGACTCCTTTAACAAATGAACACAAGTCCCTGGGAACATCCCTGCAACTGTCCCTGGGAATCTAAAACCAACCAGAGGTAGACGTATCTAAAGTAGGAAATGAATGCTTATTCACGCAGAGTCTGAGGAGTTGAGTCAGTTTGGGAAGAGCAGTCTTTTCACTGGCAATCTTGGTTCTCACTCCCCTGGCTCATGATTCTCCATGCTGTCTCATTCAATCTACCCCAGAACAAACCCCCAACGCGAACTTCTGTGGTGATCCCGGTGACTGGGGAGAGTGAAGGTGCTATGGTCCAGGTAAGGCTCACCGAGACGTCCGCGAGGGCAGGGGCGCTGGGGGACTGGCTGCTGCTACACAGGCCACCGGTCATGGGCGCTGATGAGCTCCCACCCCCGGTTCGCTTCTGCCGGCTGCCCGCACTAAGCAACAAGTGGGGAACCCTTGCCTCATTCGTTATGGAGGCAAAGGTGGAAGCAAACCTTCGGGCCATGATCCCTTTTGCTTTTATTAGTGGCTATTGACTTTCTGTTTTAGTCACAGAGCCTCAGAGAACTTCCGAGACAGGAGTACCATTTAATTTTCCCAAGTTTCGGTTTTAACTGCAAAATGAAGCAACAAAGGATTTAAAATCAGAAGGTTTGGGTTTCGAGCAGCGTATGAACTTTGAAGGGCAGCTGCCTGTCCTCTCGGCATGAGTCTAGTCAGCTGGAAAACAGGAAGCTGGCCCGGACAGATGCTCTCAGGTCTCTTTCAGCTCCGAGTTTATGATGTGGGGACATGGAGGGTCATAGAGGGACACAGCCACACCCAAGGCATAAGGAGCTTTTGTTTTTCATTCCCTGGAACATAAAGGTAGCACTCAGGCACGCCAGAGGGAGCAGATACCTGTCTGCATATTGTGACTGCACCCCTTTTCCAGGGAACCAGACTTTCCTAGTCCCGGAGGATATATCTGTCAATAGGAGCTCCACTGCTCCAGGTTGTGTTTTTTTTTTTTTAGAGGAAATATTTGTATATGTATTAGGCTGTGACCTAACCCTTTTAGATAAGGAAGCCAACATGTTAGCAACATGTACAAAGTTTACATTCACAATTCAGGAGTCAGGTGTTTGGTCTCAGGTTGCTGGTTTGGATTTTAGGGCTTTGTTATGGAAGTGTGACCAAGGCAAAAAATGTGTTTTGTTTTTTTTTTTTTCACCCTATTACAATGCTGGGGTGGGGGTGCGGTTCAAACCAGGAGAGAAAGGGGGGAGACATTTTGGTGGGAGTAGGCATTATGCTGAGCTTCTGCTCTGAAGCATGATGCGAGCTTCCCAAGCCTCTTGTTTTTCCCTCAGCTGACTCCGTATTTCCATACTTGTGGCAATGACTGCATCCGACGCAAAGGAACAGTTGTGCTTTGCCCACAGACTGGCATCTCCTTCCCGCTGGATGGTCGTAAGTGCCCAGCCATTTGTGCAGGGTGATCAGAGAGGTTCAGGGCCTGAGAGGCCCAGCAGCACTACCCCATTCAATACGGGCCAGGGTGGGCATGCACCTGCAGGAGGGTGCAGGAGCCCCTGCTGTGTACACGGTGAGGGGCTGGGGTGCAGGGGAAGATGTCCACACCGCCGTGCCAGAGGCCCTGACAGCTGATCGGGAATGGGGGCTTCATTTGCGAATCCACCACAAGATCCTTTATGAAACAGGATGCACACAAGAAGGGGGAAAAATAAACAGCGCAGAATGGATGTTCATTGTGCTACAAGGACCTACTGAAAAGTCAGTGACGCTAAAGGACTGAGTCCATGAGGGAATGTGCATTTCACCGCACTGTGATTTTCTTACCAGCCTCAGTGGCCCGGCCTGTTCCTGTAATTTGATATGGTCACTCAGCCACAAATTAGCAATATTGGCCCCCAAAGACACACCTCATTGATGCCTGACAGCAGCATATTTGGGGAAAATGTCCTTCTGGATTTAGAGATGGTAGTTCTCTTATTACAGACAGACAAATGTTCCCAGAACTAGCCCGGGCTGGAGTCAAAAGTTGCAAAGTGTTACTCTCAGAAACTCAGCCCAACAAACTGACAACCTAGGTACCTAACAGTCCTGACTTCTGTGTGGGCACAGTGCCTATGGATTCCTGAGCTTACCTGACAGATATTCCTGTGGGAGGTGGCATTACCCACCGTGTTTGTCAGTCTAACAAAACAGCCTTGAAAAATGGCATCTGTGTGTCCCATGTATTAAGTAATCACACTGAGAATAACATCAATTCATCAAAGAACAAAAAACCTGAATGCAAACTCTGGTTACCAGGGTGAAAATGCCTGTATGTAAGTGCAGTAAGAAGCCAAAATGATTTTGGCAGAACTTTAACCTCCTGGGTCCTATATCCCTTTTGAGAATCTAACAAATGGCCTGGACACTCTACGGAAAAATGCACCAATCTGCAGACCCCCTAGAGATCTACTGACCCTTGGTGTTAATAGGAATCTAAACTTCGGGGCACCTGGGTGGCTCAGTCGGTTAAGTGTCCGACTTCGGCTCAGGTCATGATCTCGCGGTTCACGAGTTCGAGCCCCGCGTTGGGCTCTGTGCTGACAGCTCGGAGCCTGGAGCCTGCTTCCGATTCTGTGCCTCCCTCTCTCTGACCCTGCCCCCATTCATGCTCTGTCTCTCTCTGTCTCAAAAATAAACGTTAAAAAAAAAAAAAAAGAAATCTAAACTGCTACAGAGTATAGAGTAAAAATCTTGTTTCCAAATAGGAGATAAATTTGGCTTTGTTTTGCTGAAAGTAAATCAACTTTGTTTTCTCCAGGCAGAAGCATGATGGGTGGCTGGCAGCCTTTCCTCCTCCCAGCCCTGCTGGGGGCCACAGCATTGCTGGCGGCTGGGATCTACGTAATATGGAGGCACAGTAAGTGTTATGATTAGTTCTTTAAAGAAACCTGAATGAGGAAATAACAGTGAATTTTTTAAAAGACTCCTCCAGAAGCAGTTACATTTTGGCATCAAGGCAAGAGCACTGATGTAATGCCCTAGAACTCTCCAAAAATACTGATAATGATGACTTAGTCACAACCACCAAGGCAAAGGAGGGATGGGGACCTCTCGATCCGGTGACTACCACCGGTTTCATTTTTACCATTGGGGCACCTACAAGCACTACAGTGGGCACAAGACAGCGAATAGCGAATTACATTTTTGCCTGTAACAGGTATTCCAAGCTAGTTCCTACTTTTTAAAAATAATTGTCCCATAGCATAAGAACAACACTCACTTGAATTCGTGTACCTCAGGGTCCTTGCCAACTCTTTAAACATCAAGAACTTAAATACAGAAGTCAGAGTATTTATACAGATACATGCGAGAAGGAAGCCCACTGCTTCTCCTTTTACCGTATGAGTCCTTTGTGATGTTGTGGACAGAACAAGATTAATCTCATAACCTAAGTAAGAAAGCCATGTGGAACCCTGACCTTGGGAATACTTCTATTCAGGGGATATGATCTGGCCTGTATTAGTTATAGTACTTTCATATGTAGTTTCTGTTCTGTAGCACGTACAGAATTCCAGTCAAGTTCCAGCTGAAATGGGGTACCAGTTAACCTAACACAACTACACAAAGACTACCATTTGCAGGCATCAGATGGATCAATTACTGAGTTGACTTAATTCAAAATGTGATGTGAAGGGCACAGGTCAGGTAGCCCTGTTTATATAGGACACTATGTAATACTGGTTAGAACCACCCACCTAAAACAAAGTACCTCCAACCTAAACAGTTTCTGTGACTTCATTTGAAAAGATATGGGTTAAGAAGACTGATGTAGTGATGGGGACTTGAAAATACATCATTTAGAGCATCTTGAAGGTTGTGTTGAGCATCAGTGTGTTTCAGGTGGTATGTTCAAAAGGAACATTGGGGGGGTATTTTCCTTGCTGGCAGTAACAACGTCCCTGGTGCTCAGCCAATATTCCCTCGCTGGGGTTCATTTACTAGTGGTGGTTCAGATTAGAGTGACGGCCTGCTGTGTGCCGTTCCTAGCTAACAAATGCTCTCTTCCCCCCACAGAAAGGATCAAGAAGGCCTCCTTCCCTACTGCCACCCTCCTGGCCCCCATTAAGGTTCTTGTGGTTTACCCATCTGAAATATGCTTCCATCACACAGTGTGTCACTTCACTGAATTTCTTCAAAACCACTGCAGAAGCGAGGTTATTCTTGAAGAGTGGCAGAAAAAGAAAATAGCGGAGATGGGTCCAGTGCAGTGGCTTACCACTCAGAAGAAAGCAGTGGATAAAATCATTTTCCTACTTTCCAATGACGTCAACACCATGTGTGATAGTACCTGTGACAAGAGTGAGGGCAGCCCCCATGAGAACTCCCAAGACCTGTTCCCCCTTGCCTTTAACCTCTTCTGCAGCGATCTGAGAAACCAGACTCCCCTTCACAAATACATGGTGGTCTATTTTAGAGAGGCAGATACCAAAGATGAGTACAGTGCACTCAGTGTCTGCCCCAAGTACCGCCTCATGAAGGATGCTCCTGCTTTCTGTACAGAACTTCTCCGTGTCGAGCAGCACATGTGAGCGGGAAAGAGGCTGACAGCCTGTTCCATGTAGGCCACCCAGAAGTGAGGGGCCCTGAAGCCTTCCTACTCCTCCACATTATAGGGGGAAAGCATCTCAGGATTCTAAAGTTTCTGTATGGACTACGTGCAGGGAGGATTTTACATACACCTGCTTTATTTAGCAATAGGAATATAGGGAGGATTCATAACTAAATACATATGCCTTAGCTTAATCAAAACTTTCATGCCAATAAAACTGTTATAAATACTAACTACTGTAGCGTTAACTAAAGGACAGAAACTAAATTTATAATTATAAAGCTAAATCAAAATCAAGGAGAGTAATAATGCAAAATTATAACCATTTTGATAATGCAGTGATAAAGCATCTTCCAGCCAAACATCCAATCTTGAACAGTCCATGCACTGCACTGTAGGTAAAACTTTACTTCTGTAACCTTCTAAACTTAATGAGTATCAAATTTAAGAAGGCTTCACTAATTCACTCAAGTAACTTCATAGGTGAAAAACCCTCTATTACATACAAAAACTATTTTAAAAAAACAGAATAGGGAATAACGAGCTGAACTCATCTCTGTTGGCCAGATAACATAGCATACAGGTAACTGCTCATACTATTTGGCACTTGTATAGGACCTCTCTGAACTAATTCGTGACCTGTCTGATTCTTGTACAGGTGACTTTTAACATGGACACCAATATACATTACTTGCAGACCTCCTATCAACTTTTGCTCAAAGTTACCTATTAGAGGTCACGTCAAGAGTTCAGTTTCTTGGTTATTATGTTAACTTTTCATGTTCAAAACACAAATCGTTCCTGCTCTTTAGAAAGTTAGCCCTCTTGAAGTAGTCTTTTATAAATCAGTTATAATGGTTTAAATTACCATAGAGTTCCATGACATAGAAATGTATGATATTTTAAGTCTTCCAACTTCTTTCTCTAAAAGCATCTTTTTAATGCAGAGGTTACCAAGGGGCTATATATATTATTTATATTTATGTTATGCCCATTTTTCTAAGATTGCTGGTCTTTCACACATACAATCCTGTATCTGCTCTAGAACGTGGCTCAGTTTCAGGTGGATGAATGTTAAAATATATTTGTGAAGTGTCAAAACTATCCTTAAAGGGCCATGCCACCCCTTCTAATACATGTCTTATGGATAAAATAAAAACCAAAATAAGGAAGCACAGAGTGAAAACTCACCATGTTCAGCTTCCCAAGCAGATACTTAGTAATGGCTGAGACAATATGTTTAATGTGGTTAAGCTCACTTGTCATGATCTGTTTTCATGGTGCTTAATAAAGTGCTGGTAAAAGAAGACGGACATGGCTTATGTCTAAACTTGGATCAGAAACCAACTTCCTCTGAATCAACATCTACCAGTTATAACAACAATATGTTATTATGTAAAAAAAAGATTATGAACAAAACTAACATTTTGCTTTTGGAATTAGGTAGCCACTAATAAATTGTGTTGAAACAGCCCAGATACATAAATAAGATCAATATTGTATATTTTGTCAAAAAAAAAACAAAAACACATAATTTTCAAATTGAAGGCACACATCTTCAATAGTACCAACATGTTAAAGTTGTTTTCTTATACTGGTGGGCTCTTCCCTGTTCCTGACCTACTGAGCAGGTATGTAAGATGCTTCCATTTATGCAAATGATCTGGTACCAGCATTTCTCCACATCCTAAGACTTCTAACCACCCTTATTCTCTTTTTCTATATTCTACTCTTCCTTCTGTCTCTTATCCATCCCTACTTCTGTCTCTCTGTCCCCCTCCATCTCCAGTTCTGGATGAGCAGATGGTGGGAGCAGGTACCCAGCAGGGGGTGGCAGGGATCCGGGACTCTCCCAGGCCCCCAGGTCTCTGAGCCTCTAGTGCTGTGCTTGCTGACTGACTCCCATCTCCAGACAATGCCTTCTCTTCCTGGGTGGGGCCAGGAAGGCTTCACCAAGGCCTGGACCACTGGTGCTACTAGCTGTCTGTACTGAGATTTTGCTTCAGATTGCTCACAGATTAAGGTCAAATAATCGTACTGGGCACAAAGAGCTCCAAGACCTTTCTCTTCGTTCCTCAGGTATAGGAAAACTGGGGGGCTCAATGACTAAGTTAGTAGTAATTACAACAGAAGTTAACTCGAAATTATACCTGAATTATTTCTATTTGGCTTTAGGAAGGAAATGAATTTTCCTTCTCAGTTTTTGTTGTTTTGGTCAGATAATGACGGTTTTCTTTCCCCAAGCCCACCTGGAAGCATGTCAGGTAACAAAAGCCGGCCCACCCAGCTTTAAATCTTTGCCTCTGGAAATCCAAACCTCTGTGGTCACTATCTTTTTTGTAATCCAACAGAAAAAAAGAAAAAAACTTTTTTTCTTCTTATTTGGAATTCCAAGAGCACAGAGGAGTCACAACATGTGTGCCTGCTGTAACACATGAGGGAAATGGCATGACTGGACAGTTCTCAGGATTCAGGTACATGAGTCATATACCCACCCCTATGGCTGCATGTGATTGTCTGAGGACACCGAGGTCAACTTAAACCAAGGCATACATATGAGAGCCATACAACAGCAACATTTCCTGTCATCAGGGAGCTCCTGCCACCCTGAGAAAGGGGCAGGAGAGTTCGCCACTGAAGACTAAGTTCGCATTTATCCTTAAATGTCCTGACTACAAAAACTGCTTATAATTTCACACCAAAGTCCTGCTGTCAACATAAAAGTTAAAATTCATTTATTTTCCATGAAACTTAAGCATCTGAGTCAATAAATTAAAATACATATATTCTTTAAGAGTCTTTATACCAGGATGCTTATTTTTGGTCTTCAACACTGACTTCCTGCCCACTTTCACCACACAAAAGCAGCTCGCTCTCGTAACATGCGGACACCAAAGCGCTGCCATTCTCTCTGATAGATCCACAGCTCCTGTGTCGTGTCCAAACAAGCCAGCACGGCCCCTCCTTTCCATGCAATCAGCCGGGGATCCATGTCCTAGAGCAGTGACACAGCAAAAGCAGACAAGACGTATACTGAATAATTTCCTTGTATTTGGGAGTAGAAAAAAAACCTGCTGAATCAATACTTAAAACAGCCAGATTTTCAACCTGCATTAAAGACTCATTCATGCAGGACCCATGAACTACAGACATCTCTCTGTTCCAACTGACAGGAAAACTTTTTAGTGTTTATTATTGAAGATGCTACTACTGTTATTCCACCAATAGGCCCCATACGCAGAAACAGACATAAGGAAATTACTTATTCTGAAGTTAGAGGGGAGTAAATGTATCCCGTAATCCCTCCCTCAGGATTAAAATTAAATAAGAACATTTCCAGGAACTGTTTGTGAGATATAATGAAATACAGATACAATCTCTTTCTAAATTCCTGGGCTTATGTTTCTTTCCAAGATAGTTCAGGCCAAAAGGATCCTTAATGATGCCCTGGTCTGGGGACCAGCAGCAGATCTTTAACATGAAAGCTAAAACTGAAGTTTTTCTGGCCAAGACCCACCAGTCTTCTCCTTGCCCACCCAGTCCTTTTCCAAAGGCATGGCTTCTGGAAGCCAGCCGTGCTGGTCTGGAGAGCACAGCGAGGTCTAACACCCAGGAATCCAGGTGCCCACCCAGAGCTCCTTGCACCAAATCTGTGACCTACTGAAAGAAATCTTTCCACTTGCCCACACCCTCAAGAGCTGCCCAGATGCAAGCTCATGCCTTCCAGGATTTTATTACAATTAGAATCAGTGCTGGTTTCATTCACATACAATCCAACTGCACCATGGACAACAGACCTTGGGCCTTGTGATCACGTCCACATTCTCAATAATTCGCCTGAATGAAGGTGGCATTTTGTTGAGAATTCTGTGCTGCAGAAATTCTTGAGCTTTATGAAACATCAAACCACCTCCTACCACCAGGATGGAACTGTACATCTTCTTTTTGGTATCATCAGATGCTGAAAAGACAATGATATTCCTTCCACTCTTTCTTCCATATCCACCACTGGGCCAAGCCACCACCATCTCGTTTGGACAATTGAGGCTCCTCAAAGCTCTCTCTCCAACCCACCCTCAACAATGCAGCCAGAAGAACCTTGTAAAACACCAAAGTGAACATGCTGCTGCACCCCCCACCCTGCAACTTGCAGGATTAGGACCAAAATTTCTACGGGGGCCTACAAAGTCTACTGTGGCGTGACTCACTGCTTCTCCAGCCCTATCCTGGCATCTCACCTCCCAGCCACGCTGGCCTCCACACAGGCCTCTTCCTTTGCCTGGAATGCCACCTGGTGACCTTCTCACCTCCTAGACCGTTCTCAAATGGCTCTTCCCTAAGAAAAGATTCCCTGCCTCCCACCATCTATTCCTCCTCCTACCAGTAAAAATCCCTTATTAAGTCCCTCAATCAGAAGCTCTCAGAGTCAGCTCAATTTTCCCTTTTGTTCAACTTTGCAGCACCAGTCAGAGTTGTAATTTCACACTTGTGTGACAATTTAACTTCTTTGGTTTCCTCCACTAGGCTATATGCTCAACAAGGCTGGGAACCACTTCCTAACACCGGACAACGCAGGCACAAAGCATGTGCCCAACAGTTTTTCAATGCATATGCTACGCAGCACAACCACACCCTAGCCTGAACCAATTCACCTAACTGCTATCTTACAACGTGCTTACAACAGCAGTCTATGCTGTGAAGAATGGCTTTATCCAGGCCCAGGGCCTTCCCTTCAAACAGCGAGATGGCAGTCTTCCTGGACATCAGTGCTGTGAGAGCCTCTTCAGATTCATTGCCAGCCATCAAACAGTCTCCCTGGGAGGATCCCAAATCCACCTCCTGGGCATGGAGTCTTTCTGGAAGATCAGAGGACTGGCCACGAAGATCCCCTTCAAATCCAATGGGTTTGGATGCAGACTTTCGGTCAGCAGTAGCTTTTGCAGACTTCAAATCAAACAAAAGGACAAATGGATGGTATGAATGTAACAGAATAGTGCTGATGTTCTCCAGCTAGACCCCACCCCTCCCTACTACACTATTTTATACTACTATAAAACAAAGGTCCACCACTGTGGTGCAGAGGGAATACACACTAGCAGGTGGCCAAGCACCTGCACCCACTCCCAGATCACCTGGGAGTGAGACGTGGTGTACAAAAGATGAGGGTGTGCTGACAATTCCAAAGCAGCCATTAGCAAGAAGGGCAAGTCTCACAACTATTACTGGTTGGATTTGCAAATTGAAATGACAGTGTACACGGACATTTCCCCCTTGAACTGAGTTTTTAAGTGGCGAATTTCAGTAGAATTCTTGTGCCTGTGCCTCCTACCTAATCCTCATTTTCAGACCTTATCCAACCACCTCATGCTCACCATTGGGACAAGGACAAATACTAGAAAAGGTTTATAAGCCCTCCTTTTTCCATCCTGAGCTGCTGTTTCACTGGGAGAGAAGAGCTTTCATTTGTGCCCCTGTATCAGACATCCTATTACTTGGATCATCAGCTCTGGACAAAAGAATTCAGCTTTTTGCCTAGGCCACATACCTTTTACATTATAATTTTAAAATAGGTGAGATTTTACTAAAAATACTCACTACTGGATAAACATTCAAAAGTAGATAGCTTTCACACCAAAAATAAATATCTTTATTAAATTAACTTTTAAATTTGTGGACTGGTATTCTGAAAATTGGCTTCATGTCTGAATGAAGAAATCTGTCATCTGACTTGAAATTTAGACTTCATCACATCTCCAGTTCTAAAAACAGTACTGGCTTCAGCATGTAGTAGACTGCAGTGACTGCGCCGACCCACTAATCACGGACAAACTTCCGCAGGGACCAAGCTGTCTCCTCTCACACCAGAATTTCTGCAGACCTGTTCTTGCTTGCTTTGCGTGGCCAGCAGATAATGCTCATCATGAGGATCCTCAGGGTCACCCTGGGATCTGTGCTGCAAGGTTGTCATCTTCTGTCCAACAATTCCAAAAGTTGCTGGGTAAAACAAAGCCATTGGAGCCTGTGCAAGGAAAAGAAAGATCAACCAAGGACACGTGGCTTTCTGAAAGAAACTGATCTATTAAATTCTGTTCTTCCCAAAACAAAATTGGCAGATCAGATCCTAGAAGGCAGACTCAATAAGCATTCTCTTTTGGGAGTAGCATTATTTCTTTATTGCACAAGAGGCCAGAAAACTTAACAGAAATCATCCAAGTGAACGAGTGATGTGACACCACAAAGAGAAATGTCAAAACGTGTAATGCAAGTGGCAAATAAGCTACTTTATAATTTCCTAATAAGAACAGTCCTTCTCTCTCTAAATAATAACAAATCACATAGCAGCTAATTAAAAAGATGGCCCCCATCATCTATTCTAATCTGTACTCTATCAGTGGCTTAAAAGCTGGTTTAGCAGGGGCACCTGGGTGGCTCAGTCGGTTGAGTGTCTGACTTTGGCCCAGGTCATGATCTCACCGTTCGTGGGTTCAAGCCCCACACCAGGCTTTGCATTGACAGCGTGTAGCCTGCTTTGGATTCTCTGTCTCCCTCTCTCTCTCTCTGCCCCTCTCCCTCTCTCTCTCTCTCTGCCCCTCCCTCCCTCACCCTCTCTCTCTCAAAAATAAACACTAAACAGGGGCGCCTGGGTGGCTCAGTCAGTTGGGCATCAGACTTCGGCTCAGGTCATGATCTCACGGTTTGTGAGTTCGAGCCCCGTGTCAGGCTCTGTGCTGACAGCTCAGAGCCTGGAGCCTGCTTGGAATTCTGTGTCTCCTTCTCTCTCTGCTCCTCCCCTGCTCATGTTCTCTCTCCCTCTCAAAAATAAAGACTAAAAAAAAAAAATTTTTTTTTTTAAATAAACACTAAACATAATGTTTAAAAAAAAAAAAAAGCTGGCTTAGCAGCTAATCTATGCCAGTTGACATTCTAGCCTCACGAGGTTTCACACAAGTGCATATTCTCTCAGTGTGAGTGAACCAGGTCAGCTTTCTTTCTACCCACAGAAATATACACCCATATGTTACCTGGAGTTTTTCATCTCCTAATCGAAACTGGTAAAGTAGGGCAGGGGAATCCGGATGTCGAATCTGAAACTCATGATCCTGAAGCCCAGAGATGTCCTGATTCCAGGAAAAGATGCTGTCAGTGAGCCAGTAAAAGTGCATGTAAACTCCTCAAATTATAGTTAAGCCTCTCCACAATCCAAATCTCACTTATAACAAGACTGCCCTGCAACTTTGTACCATTCCACCTGGAACTTAGTAAAATAAGAATCAAAATGTACCTTGCTTCCCTTTTAACAATTCCAAAATTTCTACCATCTGCATTTTTTTTCATTATTGAGACATACAAATACAATTACCCAAATCAATAAGCAAATTTTCTCAATAACTGCGAAATGCTACCAGTCTTAGGTTCCTCAAAATTCCGTTATTCAGAATTAGATAGTCTGAAAAATGTTAGGGAAAAAAAAGTCTGATACAGAATGCATAAAAAGGTAGGAATCCACATACAACAATGTTTGCAACATTAAGTGCTTCAAATGATGCCATTTTATTAAATGTCTGCACCTATATATTTATTACATGTAAAGGTGTATCTTCAACCTTTATCGGAATGATCAAAGATCCTAAAAAGAAAGGAATTTCTTACACACTCTTTCTTAAAAAAGCCAGCTGTATTTTCTAGAGCCTGAGACACATCCTGATGGCTCTGACCTTACCAAAACACCCTCACTCCTTAAGAGCTTCCACTTCAAGGCTCTGTCAACTTGGGTTGAAAGGGTGGCATAACATTGTTACATTTTTTTTTAATGTTATTTTTGAGAGAGAGAGAGAGAGAGAAAGAGAGAGAGAGAGAGAGAGAAAGAGAGAGAGAGAGACAGAGCACAAGCAGGGGAGTGGCAGAGACAGAGAGGGAGACACAGAATCCGAAACAGGCTCCAGGCTCTGAGATGTCAGCACAGAGCCCAACGCAGGGCTCGAACTCGGGAACGGTGAGATCATGACCTAGGCTGAAGTCAGATGCTCAACTGACTGAGCCACCCAGGTGCCCCAACATTGTTACATTTTTAACTGTCTTTTAAATATCTTAAATTTTTCCTGGAAATAAAAATAATTAGCAATTTTGATTTTGCGCCCACCTGATCTAAATGACAAAAAGTTTCTTTAAGGTGCTGTAGAAGAAGACAATCCATTTTATTTGTTAGCTGGCATTCTCGGTAAGGGAACCCAGCTCGCTGCATCAGCCAGTAGAAACACCTTGACACGTCAGAGCCCCCATACGCCAGACAGAGCCTAGAGTTAAAAGAAAAGGCAGGTGGGTAATCTGTCAGTCAAGAAGGTGCAAAGGGCGTTTCAAAAAATCCATCATGCAGAGAAACATGACAAGTCCCAAAAGATGTCTAATGCATGAATAGACTGAAAGGACAGGATGGACGGATGGGATGGAGAAATGGACTCCAGCACACAACCAGGGGCGGGCACCTAGGAGCAGTCATGCTATTTGCAAAAAGTCCAAGAAACAGAATACACATGACTAAATGCAGCTCATTCCTAAGTCACTATGTTTATCATACACTAGCTGTTTGCCTGTCTTGTATTCACCAGCATATCAAGTTCACAGGCAGTGACATCATAGGACAAACTCATGGGAAGAAAGTTTAGAGTGTACTACCCACTAACTGAATGGTTCTACAATTCGGAAAGAACACTGCTATGTTATTTTAGCAGTAGGAGACCTAGGTCCAGTATTTTCTCCACACTTTAAGAACCAACGGCATCAGCCAATACAAACAGTGGATGAGCCACAATAACTCACACTGGGTTTTCGAATGCACCATAACTTGGGGTGGGAAGCAATAGAGATTAACCTTCCTCATGGACTGGTTAGGCCCACCTTCCAATGTTTCTCTACCCTGTGACTCAAACTACCTATGTGAGGGATAAGAACTATAGCATCCTGAAGAAGCCATCCTGGGAGCACAAGATGTTGCAGAGAACCTGTATGTGCACTGCCTGTGTTGGGCTTGTCTAGGGAAGGACAAGCAGCAAACTTGTGCCTGATATCTCTCATATCAGTGATGACATCACAAAGGGAACAGACAAGAAAGCTACTCATCACTCACTGAACAATTACGACAAAAGCAAATACTCAAATGCTAGCTGGTTAGAGAATTCAGACCTGAAAACCTATTTTCCCCTACACGTCTTGTCTAAATAAAACTTTGCTATGAGCATAATTGGTATTTTCACTCCAGACCACAGCAAGACACAGAGCTAACACTACGCCAAGCAGGGATCTTCAGGAGCTGCTGATGTGAACTCACAGCAGAGGATTCTAACAGGAAAGGTAAAATCAGTGCTCTGTAGCCTTGCTAGAATTTGTATTTCCACAACTGTGAATATAATTCCTTATAAAAATTTCATTTCTAAGGGGCCCCTGGGTGGCTCAGTCTGTTAAGCGTCCGACTTGCGCTCAGATCGTGATCTCGAGGTTTGTGAGTTCGAGCCCCGCATCGGGCTCTGTGCTGACAGCTCAGAGCCTGGAGCCTGCTTCCCATTCTGTGTCTCCCTCTCTGTCTGCCCCTCCCCCACTTGTGCTCTGTCTCTCTCTATCAAAAATGAATAAATGTAAAAAAAAAAAATTTAAAAAAAAATTTTCATTTCTAACTTGTGACGCTTTATAGCTGAACAGGCTGTGAGGGGAGAAGGAGCAGAGAAAGCCACCTTCCAAGGTCCTTACCGAGTATTCCGATGAGAGACCCCATCCTCCACACAACACACACTTGTCTTCTGATCTCCAACATCTACGATACAAGTGCTGCTTAAACCACTTCCAAAGGTGGCACACACAGACTCCTGATGGACCACAATCCCTAAGACACAAAGGCAGAGGAGCCATCAGCTAGGCAGCAGTAAAGATCGTAAGACAGACATTCAGTTAAAGTCTGGAAACCCCTGAGCAATCGTCCAAGCACAGCAGATCCTCTCAGAATAAACATTTCAAGAAAGCAGTGAATTAGATTAATTTTGTCAATAAAAACAGAAAACCAATCTCATTTCAGGTAGATTTCTCTGGAATATAGGACATACCTGAAAAACCCATCTTCATTAAGATCATATTCACTAGTTCTTTCACATGCTGTTTATTGTAGATATCAGGAATCAGCAAGATACATCGATAATACTAAAAAGAAAAACAAAGGGGGAAAAAAAAAGATAAAACAGTTAATGCTAAAGTCCAGTCAAAATAAATGTCACTACATTTGTCTTCAGAGAGGATTCTCTCTAAAGGATGGCAACAATGATTAGGGGCACGAAACAAAACCTCAACCCCCCTGCTATCTTTGGGGTTTAATGAAAACACTAATGTTGAAGTTGTGTGAGGATTTTTTTTTTCCCTTTAAATTATTAAAAACTTGTCAAATGGTATCACAACCCCAGATTTCAAAATATACTACAAAGCTATAATAATCAAGACCATAGGACACCGGCACAAAAATACACATATAGATCAATGAACAGAATAGAACCCAGAAATAAACCCACACATATATGGTCAATTTGACACAGGAGGCAAGGATATACAATGGGAAAATATCTCTTCAACAAATGGTGCTGGAAAAACTGGACAGTTACATGCAAAAGAACAAAACTGGACCACTTTCTTAAACCATTCACAAAAATACATTAGAAATGAATTAAAAATGGAGATGTGAGACCTGAAATGATAAAACTCCTAGAAGAAAACACAGGCAGCAAATTCTTTGACATCAGCCTTAGCAAAATTTTTCTGGTTTCCTGAGGCAAGGGAAGCAGAAGTAAAACTAAACTATTGGAGCTATAGTAAAATAAGTTTGCACAATGAAGAAAGCCATCAACAAAATGAAAAGGCAACCTTACCTGATTGGAGAAGGTATTTGCAAATGATATATCTGGTAAGTGATTAACAGCCAAAATATATAAAGAACTTCTACAACCCAATACCAGAAGAACAAATAATCCAATTAGAAAATGGGCCTTGGACCTCAATAGACACATTTTTCCAAAGACATAGAGATGGCCAACAGACACATGAAAGGATGCTCAACATCGCTAATCATTAGGCAAATGCAAATCAAAACCACAATGAGATATCACCTCACAACTGTCAGAATGGCTAGTATCAAACAGACAAGAAATAACGGGTGTTGGCAAGGATGTGAAGAAAAAGGAAACTGTTGGTAGGAATGTAAATTGGTACAGCTGCTACGGACAACAGAATGGAGATTCAAAAAAAATTAGAAATAGAAATAACGCACAATCCACAGTAGTAGTAACTCCACTACTATTACCCAAAGAAAATGAAAACAGTAATTTTAAAAAATATATGCATTCCTAATTTCAGTGAAGCATTATTTACTACAGCCAAGATAGGGAAGCAACCTACGTGTCCGCTAATAGATAAATGGATAAAGAAGATTGGTATATACATATAATAGAATATTACTCAGCTACATAAAAGAATGAGATCTTGCTATCTGCAATAACATGGATGGACCTAGAGGGTATTATGCTAAGTACAGTAAGTCAAAGAAAGATAAATACCATACGATTTCACTTACATGTGGAATCTAAAATACAAAACAAATGAAAAACCAAAAAAAGCAGAAACAGACCCATACAGAGAACAAATTAGTAGTTGCCAGATGCAAGGAAGGTGGGGGATGGGAAAAATGCGTGAAAGAAAGTGGGAGATAGAGGTTTCCAGTTATAGAATGAATAAATCATGGGGATGAAAAATACAGCATAGGGAATACAGTCCTCGGTATTGTAACAGCACAGTATGGGGACAGACAGTAGCTACACTTGGGGTAAGGGCAGCATTATGTATAGTGTTGCCAAATCACTGTGCTGTACCTGAAACTAATGTGTCATTGTATGTCAACTATACTTCGATTAAAAAAGAAAACCAAGGGGCGCCTGGGTGGCGCAGTCGGTTAAGCGTCCGACTTCAGCCGGGTCACGATCTCGCGGTCCCAGAGTTCGAGCCCCGCGTCGGGCTCTGGGCTGATGGCTCAGAGCCTGGAGCCTGTTTCTGATTCTGTGTCTCCCTCTCTCTCTGCCCCTCCCCCGTTCATGCTGTCTCTCTCTGTCCCAAAAATAAATAAACGTTGAAAAAAAAAAAAAAAAAAAAAATTAAAAAAAAAAAGAAAACCAAAACCAAAAACAAATTTTGTGAAATTAAAAATAAGACAAACATATGTCCCAAAAAAGGCCCAGAGAGAAGGCATAAACACGAGCAAGTTTGCTGGTTGCAGAGCAGTAGAGACAGACACCAAAGAAACAGTAAGAAAAAGAGAAGGCACCGGAACTGAAGTCAGCCAAGAAGGACACCTTAAGGCTGAGAATGCTTCAAGCACACTAGATTACAAACAACTCAGGAATACGTACTTAAACACAAGTAAGACAAGACTCTTTTTTTTTTAATTTTTTTTTTTTCAACGTTTATTTATTTTTGGGACAGAGAGAGACAGAGCATGAACGGGGGAGGGGCAGAGAGAGAGGGAGACACAGAATCGGAAACAGGCTCCAGGCTCTGAGCCATCAGCCCAGAGCCTGACACGGGGCTCAAACTCACGGACCGCGAGATCGTGACCCGGCTGAAGTCGGACGCTTAACCGACTGCGCCACCCAGGCGCCCCAAGACAAGACTCTTAAAGGCAATCCAAGTAACTGGGAATTTTAGCTCACCTTTAAATCTTTGAGTGGAATTTCCAAGTATTTTTGTATTGCGTGAGACCATATTACTTCAATATCTGCCAGAACAGCCGTAAGGGAGCCCCCAGGTCCTGGGTGAATATTTAACTGACCTCTTCTGATAGGCCAGTGAATATTGTAACAGTCCAATGGATTAACATACAAAGCCTAGAAAAGACAGGGAGATGAATACATTGTTAAACTTTTCTTGGGCATTTTCTGAATTCACATTTAAACATCTAAGATCATGGGCATTGAAGAGAGCATCTTTTGGGATGAGCACTGGGTGTTGTATGGAAACCAATTTGACAATAAATTTCATAAAAAAAAAAAAAATCTAAGACCAGAGTTACGATTAACATTGGCTCACTATTCTAATTAATTTTTTTTCATGTTTATTTTTGTTGTTGAGAGAGAGACAAGAATGAGCGGGGGAGGGAAAGAGAGAGAAGGAGACACGGAATCCGAAGCAGGCTCTGGGCTCCAAGCTGTCAGCACAGAGGCCAACACGGGGTTTGAACTCACGAACCTGAGCTGAAGTCAGATGCTTAACCGACTACCCAGGCGCCCCCATTTGCTCACTATTCTAAATGTTGAGAGTGGAGTACCTAACATCACAGGAGCCTGTGTGAGTATCTGGGCCTGCAAGGAAGATGGAAGATGGTGAATTCTAGGAAACAACTAGAACTGGATGGTGCTGCAAAGTTCCCTACCTCTTCTCCCACCAAAAACTCAGGGTGATGAGACGTGTTTGTCCACTTATTTCCAGAACAGTGATCTAAAATTGCAGGTCGCATCTGCTTGTTGTAGGAGCGTGCCTGAAATAAAAGAACATCAGAAAACTGTCTAAATGTTTGCAAGAAAAAAGGAGAGGGGGAAGGAGAAATGTAGTATGAGTCCTCTTTTCTCCTCTCTCACATACCAGATATAGATTACAAAATGTAATCACAAGCCCTAAATATCTGGCAAAATACTGACTGGTCACAGGAAGATTCTCTTGGCCTTTTCTACAATTGTGATTTTTTACCCATGGTTTTAAAACCTAGACTGTGATTCATAACCAGTCCAAAATCACTACTATACTCTGCTTAAAACTGAATACACATTTGTGTATCATACCAACTCACGTCCACTCCTAACAGTATTTTTTATCATATTAAAATGACAAATGTAGGAAGAACATAGCTTCCCATGTTCTTACAGATCCTGGAATTATACACTTAAGACCATCAGATAAACTATAAATGTTTATGAACTTGCCATAAGAAACACCATCTTTTCAATTATTCAAATGCCCAAGCATTTGTGACACTGATTTGGATATTCTGTAGGTGGTTATGAATGTTTTTTTCTTCCTCTTTTAAGGAAATCCTATCTTTAATTTGCATAATGAAACTGAGAGAGCACACGATTGGCATTATGACACAATAGCAGTTAAAGAATAAATCTGAAGAAAGAGTTAAGGGTGAACCTGTTCAGGGGACACGGGAATCCGTCTTGTACCATTTGACATCTTTTTAGACCATATTGCTTGATCCACCATTTTAAGGCCATTTTGTCTTTGTTCATTACTTTCTGGTTTCTGGAGGGGAAAGTGAGAGATGAGCAGTACAAAGGATTCAGTGAAAAGAGAAAGCAATTTGGCAAACTACTAAATTAATCCACCAAGAAGAAATGCTCCCTCATCAACAAGTAGCAGTATTTCCTTAATCTTTGTCATACGTATCAATCTTAAGAACTCAAATTAATCATTTCACTATTTATAAATTAAAAAGTCAGAAAGGAACCCTCACCCATAAACCCAACTATTTGCAAAAATCTATAACCTCAAGGAAGTATGAATGACAAAATTTTTCACAGCACTGATCAGGATAGCTACTTTGTATTTATAAAGTATTTCAGAGACTTTTCCGTACATGTACATAATTCTCATTATTCTCGATTTTGTAACAATGCTACATTCACTCATGTGTTATTTTGTTTAATCAGCAGGTATTCAAGTTGCTGTGACATTATAAGGAATAGATCTGTAAACATCTCTGTGAAAAAGTTATTGTTTCCTATCAACTTTTACTCCTGACATTTATGCCCTACAAAAGAATTGTAAGATCCAAAAATATAAATGAATTTAGACTCTTATACTCTCAAGTTACATTTAGGCTTAGAAATGGGACTTACACAGTCTTCCAGTCATGCTAAAAAAAAAAAAAAAAATCCTAAAGTTTACTATTTGAAGTATAGAAACTGCAAATTCCTAAAACTACCTTCGATCTAAAACTTAAACGTGGATTACGATGCAAAATATATATTTTAACATCTACCATGAAATACTTTCTCATAATTACTATCTGCAAGATAAAGTAAATGCTACCTACAAGGATATATGTAGTTTTGCCTTCAGATTACAATTTGACCTAAGATTGTAGTAACTGATTATAACAATTCAATTTACTTATAGATTGAAAATACAAGCTCAATATACACTGTAAGTATCTGGAAGAGAAAAATTTGGCAGTCAGTTAATAGAGACCTTAAGGCATTATTTTGAGTGAGTGACATCACCTTCATCAATACCCAATTCATATTGATGGGTGAAAAAATTTTTAATTTACTTTTGTTGTAATTATTTCTGTACAATCTAACACCGCTAGCTCAGATGAAAAATACTACTTGTAACCCTGAATGATATTATTATTTTAAAACGCATTAAAGCTATGAAGATGGAGATGTTTATTCAAGTATACTGTGTATACCTGAATGTGTAAGCTCTCCCAAAGAAACCACCTTGGGCTTTCTCTCCAGATCCTCCATTTCTGACTTACATTTAGTCCTTCCCTTAGGAGCCAGTTGTCCTTGTATAGTGGCTGCCCTTGTTGTTTGTGTCTTCGTGCAATTACATGAGGAATGCTAGCAGGAAGTGTGTCTGTAGCTCGCCCAATCCTTAGGGTTGTTGAACCTGGGTGTATGACAACAATGAAGTTGCTCTGGATTTGCTGCAAATACAAAACACAGGAGCGTGACCTTGGTAAATAATATACAGGTAACAAGTTAAATAACATGTAGGTAACAGGCAAGACTAAGAAGTTAAGTTTCCTATGACTATCAGACTCAAAGGTATCAAAATAATTCACTGAAGGTAGCTCTTTGAGAGGCATCCAATTATTGCTCTCTGCCTGAATGCAAACTCTTTTAGTATTTCTGTGCTCCCAGGATCTGACCACAGTACACAGGTCAGTATTTGTTTAAATGAACAAAACCATAATTATCTAATGCAAGTTAACCTATAATTACTGGGCATTTCTGTGCTAGGTACTGGGGGTACAATGGTGACCAAGACAAAATCCTGACCACCAGAGAACTTTCAGATTACTAGGGGTCACAGGCAAGGAATACACGTGGGAAATGCCATGACTAGTGAAGTACTACTAGCTAAAGCTGAATCACTTAAAGATGCTTAGATTCTAAGCCTCCACTACACATTTTCTGATTCAGAATTTCCAGGGAGAGCCACCATTCCTGCACGACTCCTTAGCTAGTAAGGAGCTGCCCTTGAGCTACAGATGTGTTTTCTTGTATGTATCCATTTAAAACATTTCCATAGTTTGCCCGTAAGATACAGTCAGGAACCTCTGAGATCAAGACCCTGTCTACTTCTCTAACCTTACTTGAGGACCACTTCCTTTCTCTTTAATCTTCCTCATCTAGATCTCTCTTGATTTCTTGGGGCACCTGGGTGGTTCATCTGGTTAAGCATCGGACTTCGGCTCAGGTCATGATCTCACAGCCCATGAGTTCAAGTCCCTCGTCGGCTTTGTGCTGACAGCATACAGCCTGGAGCCTGCTTCAGATTCTGTGTCTCCCTCTCTCTCTACCCCTCCCTCCACTCATACCATCTCTCTCTGTCAAAAGTAAATAAACATTAAAAATTTTTTTTTTTTTAATTTTAGCTATCTCTTGATTTAACTCACCACTCTGACTTCCAGATCTTCACACAGGCAGCTCCCTTTGCCTGCCACGTCCTTTCTCCCTGGTAAATCCTACTTTCCCCTTCAGTTCTGAAGTTAAATGTCATCAGATTAGGTTTGCTTGTCCCCTTACAATATAACCTTATGGTACCCTTTTTCTTGACACTTGTCATTCTTGTAATTTTTTACTGTCTGCCCTCCCAACAGACAAAAACCTTCATGTAAAAAGGGATCACTTCTGTCTTGTTCACTATCTATGCCCAGTGCACAGCGCACAGGATCCTAGGAGATATTGAAAGCAGCACTTTCACATGGTTGGCGTGATGTTAAACAGTACTTCCCAAGCTTTTTTGTGCTATGGCAGACATTTGTCCAGCAGACTGGAGTGAAAAGATGAAACTGCTTGCCATTGGAGATACCTGTACCTCATTAATGGCACACAGGCTGCAGCACATTGATCAGAAAGCTCTGGGGTAGTAATGGCAGTTTTCCAAAGCATGGACAAATATTTTTTAACAACTACGTATTTATTTTAACATTTCAGGAAAAAACTAGACAGTACATCCCATACATCACTTCCTGAATATTATTACTTAAATAAGACCAAGTAAAAGAACTTATTAAGCAAATAATGGATATGAAAAAACCATAGAGAACATGGAAAAACTAAAGGGTGTTCTACAACTGACTGGATTAAGGAAATGTTGCTATAGTGGTTAAGGGCCCAGGATCTGGATTCACAGATTTGTCTTCAAATTCATACTGCACCACTTCCTTGCTCTGGATGAGGTTCCTACCTCACAGAGCTATTGTGAGGCTTAAGCGAATTAATCCTGCAGCCCAGGGTCTGTCTAACCTTCCAAAGTTCTGCACTGCCTTCAGAAGAGACCAGACTCTTTCTTTATGCCTCTCATGATAGGCCCCGCTACAATCTCCTGTCCCACCTCTCGCTCCCTCTTCTTCCTCACTTCCAGACACCCTGATCACCAACACTTGATCTCCTCTCCTGACCCAGGTCTCTTCCACACTGTTCTCCTTCCGAGATTTCCCCTAACTCCTAATCACTCTTTGGGTCTTAGTCCAAACGTCATTTCCTTTAAAACCTTCTCAGACCATCAGGGCCAGAGGAGACACCTGCTGTGTGTGCCCAACACTTCCCTATGGCCTTCTGTACTAGCCCATCTGACACCATATGCCCTGATACCTGCTGCCCAACTGTGAGCTCTACCTCCTGCCTCCCAGTCACAGAATGCTAAAGAATCATACATGGTGGGAATGTGCAAGGACCATACAGACCATCCAGCCTGCCCCCTCAACTAGCAGGGCGGAAAACAGGCCAGGGCAACAGTAACTATCACCCTGGGGGATTCCCATGAGCCAGCACGGTGCTAAACATCCTACAGCTGCCTGAACAGTTGGGTGTTATCCTTAACCCAGCCACCAGTTAGGAAGCTGCCTCACAGATGTCCAACATGAAATTCTGACCACGTAAATGCCTTATTTTTGCTGTGAATTTACCCATTTTCCTATGGGAATGTTGGTATTTTTTCATTCATCAGTAGAATACACACACACAGGTCCTTTGCCGGCCATGCTACGACAAATAATTTTTTTCTGGTTGGTATGACTTCATCTTGTTCTGATTTTGACACACAAACTCTTCTTGTCCATTCAGACGATCGTCTGCCTCTTCCTTGCTTTATGCTGGAATCGGCCTCCACTCCCAAAGATAGCCTTCACACAGGAAAACGCCTGCACCGCCAAGTGTCCCTGCCCGGCGCTAAACTCCACCTGCGCTCACTGACACTCCACAGCTGCTTGGAAGGCAGGCAAGGGCCCGGGGCCCATACCGCGGCCGACCGGAGAGACAACCACCACCTGCGCCAGCCACGAGGGTGGGGGCCGGAAATCTTGCCTCGCCGCCTGCCTTTTCACCCCCGCCCAACCGGAAGGCCTTCTTCGAGACCCGCCCCCTGCGCCGCGCCGCACCTCCTGCAGCGACTCCGGCACCAGCGCTGGCACGATGGGTCGTTTCACGCCGCGCTGCTCCTTCTCCTTCTCTCCGCCCTTCTCTTTCCCGTTCTCAGCGTCCCCCTTCTCCGCCTGGGTCATCGCGGCCGCTGACAACCCCGACCTCCAGCCTCAGGGACACACCGCGCCCGCCGGAGCCGGCTGGGCCCCCGCGCACGCGCAGCCTCCCAACCTGGTGCCCGGCAACCAAGATGGCCGACGGACAGCCGCCCCAGAGGCTTCCGGGAAAGCGGAGGGGCGGTGCTGTCCAGAGGAGGACGGGGCGGGAGTGGGGCGTGGATGGGTGGGTGTTGCTGTGATTTGTCCTGGCGGTGGGATGCCCGAAGCCTCCTTGTTTTTCCTTTCGAGCGCTACACCCGGCATCGCGTTTTGCTCTCACAATAGGAAGCCTCTATTCTTGGTTTCCTAGACCCTAACTGCTCCTAGTTTTCCTCATACTGCGCTGATTAGGTTCAGAACAGCTTCTGATGTTAAGGTTTTGAGTTAGGGCGCCTCTCTCCGCACCCCTTGGATGACTTTATCCGGTTTCATGGCTTTGCATATGAATATAATTCCCAGGTTCATGATTCCAGTCTGGAAGTGACCCTGAGATCCAGACTGATAACCAACAGCCTATTTGGTATCTCCACGTGTATGTCCACAAGGCATAGCAAACTTACACGCGCCCAAACTGGAACTCTTGATACCCGCGCCATCCCCTCCGCCCCCAGCCTACTCCCATTTTCACCATCTCAGTAAACATCACTTTGATTCTGCAGTTGTCCAATCTATCAGTAAATCCTGCAGTCTCTAAAATATATCTTGAATGAATCCACTTCTCCATCTCTACGGTTACCTAGTCTAAACTACTATCCTCTCATCTGGACTGCAACAGCTTCTTAACCCAACTCCCTGCTTCCATCTTGTCCTCCTGCAATGTGTTCTTAATGCACTTGCCCAAATGTCAACTTCCAAATTATGAAGTAATCAATACCATGTATGCAGCATTCCACTTAATACCACCTGTGAGTTATCTTGGACAAAAATTAAACCCACGCTTTACTCTCATGGTTTTCCCTTGTTCATGGAACAGAATCTAAACAAACTCACCATAGCCTAGAAGGCCATTCTTAACCCAGTTTCTGCTACCTCTAAGTTCACCTCATCTCTTTCCTTCTGTTGGCATTTCGGTTACCCTTGCTTTCTTTCAGCTTCTCACATGTGCCAACCCCTTCCCTTCATTGGACCATTGCTCTTGTTCCCTTTGCCTTGGGTGCTCTTCCTCAGCTGGCTCATTCTCATCCTGTCTCAACTCAAATGTCACCTCAGAGAAGACTCCCCCAGTTACCTTGTCATCTTATTTCCTTCGAAGCAGAATTAAATCTGTACTTAGCTTGCTTGAGATCTGATGAAGTCAGGACTATAGGATAACCCTAAAGAAGAGTACTGCAGAGCAGTGCTGGGCAGGGGCAAGGCGGCAGGGATCACCAATCACATGCACAGAGAAGCCTGTCACTTCCTGAGACTCTGCCCTGGTCTCCTCCCCACTACAGCCTTAGGTGGAGATTTGACAGAATGACCCTGCCGTTCACCAGCCATACAATCTGGACATCATAAAACTTTGCTGACCCTTTACATGTTATCTGCATAATGCAATGTCATCTACCTAACCCAGTGCATCAGAATTAACAATATGTAAAAGATAAAATGTCTCACGGGCTTGAGTGGTCAATAAACTGTCTTTATTATTCTTCTCCTTAAAATTGTGTTTATAATTGTCCCTTTCCTTATGTTTGAAGACCAGTGTCTCATGCCACTACATCCTCATTTCCTGACAAACAGGGTTAAATAAATGCTTCTAAATAAATATAAAAATGCTTTTACCTGAAACTTTGTTTCAAAGACTGCTGGGGGCACCTGGGTGGGTCAGTCGGTTAAGCGGCCGACTTCAGCTCAGGTCATGCATGATCTTGCGGTCTGTGAGTTCTAGCCCCACGTCGGGCTCTGTGCTGACAGTTCAGAGCCTGGAGCCTGCTTCAGATTCTGTGTCTCCCTCTCTCTGACCCTCCCCTGTTCATGCTCTGTCCCTCCCGTCTCAAAAATAAACAAACATTAAAAAAAAAAATTCAAAGTCTGCTGAACACAAAGCAGAATTATCTGTATTATTCATTTTTCCAACAAATATTGCAGTGCCTATCACACTTAATCACTATTCAAAGCACTGGGGTAAAAAAGACAAAAATCCCTAACCTCATAGAGCTTCCATTCTAGTGAAAGAATATGAGAGTTACTAGCATTCATGGGGGTGAAAGCCAACAGGCAGTATCTTAAGCAATGGTTTAGAATTCAAGTTTGTGAAGACAACACAGAAGCCTATGATATTAAACCCACCTAGCCAATCTTCATTTTGTATGTAGCTCAGGTTTGTTGGTTATGGCTTTATAAATACCCTAATTATATTCGGTAGCAAATCCGATATTTTGTATTAAAGATTCACAGGACAAATATGTTTTGAGATAAAATTGTATGCATACTATTGAAATAAATACAATGTGATTTATTTATAAATGAGAACAAATTAACAGTGAATAGTATTTCAGAAGTTAAAAAGGTGACACTAGTTGTACTGAATACACAACCTTTTATTTTTCTTCAAATTTGGAGTTTTTTAATTATACAAAGATGACAAGTCAAGTTTTGTAACCTAAAAATATTTACTTATTAAAACTATATTAATACTTTCATAAACTATACAAAAAAGAATGAGACAAACATGTGCATTTATAGAACTGCATGTCAGTCATGCCAGATCCCTGGGGAGGGAATTCCCAGCACAACCTCATCTGTCTGTGAGGACACAGAGCAATTCTCGTTTAGACATACACATTCATTTGCTTGTCCAGCACAGTCAGTCCTCTACCTCTTGATGGTTTCCTTCTGCTATGAACGTGCATGTCCAGTTGTCTGCTTCTTACAGCAGACATTTACCTAAAAGAAAGCATTATAATAAGTTAATAGTTATTAATTTGGATCTGCACAAAAAAGTCCAACTATCTTTTTTTTTTTTTTTTTTTACCTGTTTTCAAAAGACACTTTGATAATAAAATTCAACAAATTTTTCAAGGGTTGAGATATTTTTCCATACAAGATGTCTGAATAATTACAAAATGTTGGGCAACTTCTGTTTTCCTAAAGAAAACTTCCCTAGGAAGGTATTTTCAAAACGAAATCTCTGCACAGTAATTTCAGATTTCACGTTACCTTCCTCATCCACCAGCCATTGGAGGAGGACTAGGGCCACGCAGATGATTAATTCGACCCATTCTTCTGGGAGGGTTTCCTGGTGGCCTAAAAGAAAAATTTCTACTGTTTAGTAGACATCAAGTGGTTCCTTTCAAACACTCAAACAGACCCTCTTCTCTATTTAAAATAGGAATTACCAACTAGGTCAGGAGTTAAGAAAATTCAAACCCCTACAGGGACCAGACACTTAATGCACATGAGGAAGTGGGTCAAGCAAGGACTGCGATGGCCTGAACAGTGTCTCCTGTAAATAAATGCCCAACTGAAACTCCGCTCCATGGAAGTGCTGCTTGATCTTCTCTGGTGTTTCTTAGCAGTGGAAATCCAGATTCTACAGTGAAAATCTCTAGATTTAATGTTGGTCATCAGTTTCAGCCTCTAATTTAGACTTTGCCCAGAGGATATTTGATATACATTTTAGCTTTATCAAATTGACTCTGGTTATGAAATCAGAAGCAACTTGATTTAATTTACGGTAATGCATTAATCTTGTGAAATAGAATTTAAACCTTTTATTTCCATGAGCCAAACTATATCTATCTATCCATAATATCTAATTTAATTAAAATTACAGACTGGTAAAATTATCTATTATCAACTTAGAAAGCTCTACCCTCTTCCATCATCATATCTGGAATCAGAGGAGTTTCCGTAGCCTCTTCTCTTTTTCACATCTTGCTGAAGCAGAGTCTTGAAACTGAAACAAGGGGCAGAAAACAACAGAAATACCGCTTTCAACATAAAATGTATTTCCATGGTTTCAATTATATCTGTGAGAAGATAACTAAAACCAACTTAGTTCCAACCCCACATTTTTCAAAGCCAGCTGGACAGCACCATCTAGCACGAGCACATGTCTGCATTTGTGCCATGTTCCAGGCAAAAGCTACCATTCCTGTCCTTCATATGTGCTAATAACTCTCCTTGACGGAGTCTAGGAGTGACTCTGAAACGAGAGCCATGCCCAACTTCCTCCCTCCACTCTACGTCAGCTGTCAAGTCCCAGAGTCTGTTTTCACAGCATTGCACATTCATTTCCCCTGCACTTCTCCAGCCAACAGCCTACTTGATGGTACCTTGCTGAGGGAGGAGCCCAAGGTAGTATGCTAGAGACACAGGACTTCTGGGAATCCATTTGGATGGAATTTTATTGGTAGAGGGAGACGAATTTAAGGTAAAACAATGTTTTTTTTTTTAAGTTGGTTTATTTATTTGCTTCCTTATTGATTGATTGATTGATTCATTCATTCATTCATTCATTCAGAGAGACCATGAGCAGGGGAAGGGCAGAGAGGAAGGCGAGAGAATCTCAAGCAACCTCTGTGCTGTTAGCATAGAGCCCAGTGCAGGGCTCGAAATCACGAACCATGAGGTCATGACCTGAGCCGAAACCAAGAGACAGCCACTTAAGGGGCGGAGCCACCCAGGAGCCCCTAAACCAATACTTTAAATAAACAACAGAGAGTAGGCGAAGCTTGTAAGAGACTTTAGTGAAGTTTTGCGGTAGGCAAATTAAGGACCCTCTGTCCCATTGTATTTTTCTATGGAACCATCTCTTCCATTTTTTCTTTAACCCCTTTAAACTTATGCTACATGCAGCCATCAGATTATTTTTCTACACCACAGCTACAATCCAATTAAGTGTAAAGATCGCAGTCTGCCATTCAAACTTTGCCGTCTTTCCTGTGTTTTTTCCACCTTCCACAATCACATCCAACCCAATACCCATTGTAATATGAATTAGAGTCAATAAAGGAAGGGGCGATCTCTCATATCTCTGCATCCCTGCAGTTCTCTGCTATGTGACATTCAAACGTATATTCAAACTTAGCATGAGTAAGACTTGTTGGTAATTGATGAATAATTTTTACAAAACAGCATGGGAAAGACCAGAAAAATGCATTTAACTAAGAATTGCTTGGACTTATAGTAAAGTTTAAGTTTTTGTCTCCTGTATTGATTTTAACAATTGAAAAAGCAACTTTACTCCTTGGGATATTTTTTTATCAAGATCTAATTCCCCTTGTTTGTTTATTGTACAATATGGAATAAAAGCTGCACATATCCATTACAGCTGGAATAGTAGAGAGAAAGTGAGGCACTGTCATTTGGCATTAGAATACAGAGGCCTGGCTCCAGAGCTGCAGACTGAAATCGTTACCACTAAGGCTAAGACACAGTCAAGCTTTACTAACTCCACTATCAGATTCATACTCGTAAGATGTTTGGGGGCAGCTTCATCACCAAAGAAGTCTTCATTTCCCTTAGAAGAGCTAATGATAAATAATAAAAAACTTACAATTAAAAACTGCTTCAGTAAAGCTCAGCTTGTGTAAGATACTCCACATAATGTATCCAATGTATTTCCGTTAACTGAAATATCAGGGCTATTAAGAACATTATTAATTATTACACTTACAACAAAACCACGAACTCAGCTATTCCCCAAAAGAAATCTGTTATCAAAGATAATCTCCATGGGGACTGACTCCGGCTGTCCAACACTTGTCCTACAGACAAGAAAAAAGAAACTTCAGTTAGTGCTACAAATCCCTGACACAAGATATATTACAATTAATCACTTAGGAAACATGAGACTCAGTTTTCGACTTGTTCACTGTTCAGATGCTCAGCACAAGGAAAGGTCTGTTCTATGTGCATCCTTCTAAGGAAGGGTTCAGGGAAGTAAAGCTCAATGACCTAGGGGTCATACTTTTAATACGTCAAATGCCTTCCTATGTTCTTAATTTTGGTGAGTTACACTTCAAGTATTTTTTCTCTTTTTCAATTGCGGTAAAATAGGCTTTAAAATTTTCCATTTTAACCATTTTTTTTTTCCATTTTAACCATTTTTAAGTGTACAGCTCTATGGCATTAAGTACATTCACACTGTTGTACAACGTTCACCATCATCCATCTCCAGAACTTTTTTACCTTCCCCAACTGAAACTCTGTACCCATTCAACACCAACTCCCCTTTTCTCCCTTCTCCTAGTCCCTGGCAACCACCATTCTACTTTGTCTCTATGAATTTGACTGCTCTAGGAACCTCATTATGAGGAATCATATGGTATTCTGACTTTGGTGGTAGGCTTTGGTCTTCAAGTTTCATCCATGTTGTAAATGTGTCAAAATCTCCTTCTTTTTTAAGGCTGATTCATATCGCATCATATGTATGTACCACATTTCGCTCATGCATGTGTACATCATTGGGTTGCTTCCACCTACTGGCTGTTGTGACAATGCTAGCATGAATGAATACTGGTGCATGAATCTCTTTATTCAAGTATTTTGAAGAAACAAATGGAATGAGTGAATATAAAAAATGTTTACACTACTTCCATCTTCCTAAATGTGTTCAAAATATTTCTTTTCACCTGCAAAGTCTCTTTCCTGGATTAAAAAAAAAATTATACACACTCTTACAATTGTTTAGAATCAGTTATGTTAAAATTTTCAGACATCAAAGAATTTGTGTGCTCTAAGTATGAAAGAGAATTTGCCTTGTTCATTAAAATAACCACATTTTTCTGTAACGGGATGCTGTTGATTCCAATTATAGACTCCAGTTTTATCTTAAGCACAAACAAACCTATTTTTCAAACCACTTTAAATAATGGAAGCTACAACATGAAAGTTAGTTCTCTAAGGTTTTTAGCCTTGCAAATCAAGAGGTCAGAATATTTTGGGAGAAGAACTACCTGCCAACCTCTCCTCTCCATTTGCTCAAGGGCTTCCCCATACTCACTTTCACCCCCTCAATCAGGGTCTACAATTCCTCTTTCTTTGACCGTCTTTCAGGGATTCACTTGGACCTGAGCTCTCAAGGGAGCTATTGAGAAAAAAGGGATACACTTCAAGACAGAGCGTGGCTGCCTCTTACTAGCTCTGCTTCGTTGGCTGGTGGGACATTTTCCTTCTCTGAAAAGAAGTATTCCCAGGCTAGTAATATAGGATTATTGAAAAAGAAGTCATTTGACAGTAAGAAAAATGTTTTGCTGACTGCAAAGTGCTGATAAATTCAGTCCTTCTAAAAGAGATTTAACTAGAACATACCAATTCTCTTTGTGATTCTAAGGAACGCTTTGCAATGTTCTACCTCACGTTTGGTACTTTCTCTCCTAGTTTCTGAAGGCAGAAACCTCCCCTCCCAACATATGCAGAAGGAAATAACTTGCTCGGATGCAGCTGGCATTTCTCAACTATAAAAGTGAGATAAAAGAACTTAAGGGGAACCTTGTGTTATTTATGTGGATCCAATAGGACAATGCATACACAGAAAGACCCACTACAAAGAATTACTCAATAATGCATAAATAGAAGCTGCCAGCCTTACCCACAAAGGATATAACACAAAGTCTGCAAGTGCCCAAAATAAGGTGAAACTTTAATGCTTTTGTTTAGTGTCCATAAACCTACTTGTTTCAAAGATTAAAAAAGAAAAAAAATTAAGTTTATTTATTTTAGAGGGGTGCCTGGGTGGCTCAGTCGGTTAAATGTCCGGCATCTGACTTGGGCTCAGGTCATGGTCTCCCGATTTGTGAGTTCGAGCCCCGCATCGGGCACTGTCTGACAGCTGGGAGCCTGGAGCCTGCTTCAGATTCTGTGTCTCCCTCTCTCTCTGCTCCTCTCCTGCTCTCACTCTGTCTCTCTCTCCTTCAAAAGTAAATAAACACTAAAGCTTATTTATTTTGAGAGAGAGAGAGAGAGAGAGAGAGAGGATCCCAAGCAGGTGCTGCGCTTGGGGGGGGGGGAGGGGGGAGAGCTAGGGGGTGGGGGGTTTTAACTCAGGAACTGTGAGATCATGCCCAGAGCCCAAATCAAGAGTGGGATGCTCAACAGACTGAGCCATCCAGGTGCCCCTCAAAGATTTTTAATTGGGAGAAGAGGAGGCAGAGATTTTGAAGAGCAAAGAAATGCAAAGTGCACCCAGCCAGACTTCTCCCCATCACACCTTAATCATCTCTGAAGTCGGATGATTCAAATAGAACAAGGACCTCCCTAGCTCCAGTGATCCTACTGGTTAAGATTGCACTAAGGCATTGATTCCACCTGAGTCAAACAGGTGGGCGGGCGCTTTGGGCAGCGGTCTGACCCAGTGATCTTGTGTCCTTCCTTTCCAGACACTTTCTTCGTGGAGTCTCTGAATTAAGCCTCTTCTCTGATTCTCTACTCCAGGAACAGTTACCTTTGTTCCTACAGGGGGCGGGGCTTCTCCCTGTGCCCCTTGGAATTAGGGCAAAATAACTGCGTGTGTGACTAGCCACCTACTCCTGGCGGGTGGAGGCGGGGGGGGGGGGGGGGGGGGGAAGCCTATCCAATTTTTAAGTTTACTTATTTATTTTGAGAAAGAGAGAGCAAGCAGGGGAGGTGCAGACAGAGAGAGAGAATCCTAAGCTGGCTCTGCGCTGTCAGCCTAGAGCTCGAGATGGGGCTCGATCTCTCAGTTCGTGAGCAGTGAGATGGAAATCAAGAATCGGACCTTAAACGACTGTGCCACCCAGGTGCCCCCTTATCCTATATATCTAGTTCTCTTTACAGGTTTTAGAGAAAGACCGGCTAGTAGATACCAGCAAGGACCCTGACGACAGTCGCCTCCCTTCGTCTGTGATGCTGAGCAACCTAGTGGACCTTGCTGCGCGTCAGTCCTCACCCCTAAACGGGACAATAAACTACTACGTGAATAGGGCTGCCACAGAGGCTGAATGGGTTGATCGGGAAGAGCGCTATCACTGCGCCCCAAACACAGGCACTGCGCAGACGGTGTCGACCCTGTTGTCATGCCTCGTCAAACACGCGGAAGCCCACGTTCGCGAAACCCACAGTCAGAAGCTGGGCGAGGGCGCCGGGCAGCCGGCACCGTCGTCACCACCGGGACCTCGGCCCCCGCCCGCGGGCTCAGGGACGCTCGGCTGACGCGGCGCAGGCCCGGGCGACTCCGGGAAAGTCGGGCCGGCGGGCGAGGATGGAAGAAACCCGGGTCGGCCCTCGCAGGCCAGCGGTCGCCCTCGCGGACCCTGCGACTCACCATTCGAGATGTAAACCATCTTTGCCCCTTGTTCCCCGCCTCCGTAGCGACTGAGGGGCTTGGCCCCTCTCGGCCCCGGTATCTCCCTCCGCGACCCGCCCTCGGACGTCACAGCCCACGGGTGCACACAACGGCGACGGAGGAAGGAGGTGGACGGAGCCCATTGGCTGCTGGAAGGGGGACGCGCGTGACTGGCGGCTTTTTTTTTTTTTTTTTTTTTTTGCTTCGTCACGCCGGCAACTTCCGGTGGAGCGAGGGCTGCCGGTCAGGTAAGCGGAAATGATGTTTGGGATTTTAACCCGTAAACGCGCGCTTTCCTGTCTCCTTTTGGGTTTGAGCTCGAGGAGCTCGTTTGCCTCGCACGGTGAAGAAAGGCTATATTCTAGTTGCTTGATGGGCCCGTGGGTCCAGGTTCGGGAATGCGAAGCTGCTCTATGTGCGAAGGCTTGAAGAAACTGCTGGCAGGAGGGGGCTCCTCAGAATATTCCAGAAGTGTTGGTATTTGAAGGTGTGGAGGGAAGTGCCTTCGGGCTGAGGCGGTGATCAAACCGTAGGGAGCTCTATTGTCGTGTTTTCGGAATGCACAGACAGGCACCCTCTAGATGTGTTCATTCTTTTTAAAACCAGTGTTTCTGCTCTTGGTTCGCCAGAAGTGAGTGGAATTGTTAGCTCTTTTTAAGGCAACCGTGAAAAAAGAAATAGTGTAGCGCGAGACCTTTCTGTTCTTGTTACTTATTGATGGCGACTGCACGCAAGCATTGTGAACGCGACAGATGTGTAAGAAGTTATTAGGTGGTCACTGATTAAATATGGACCATGTACTACTATGTGCCTTGATGGTGGTTTTACTCTGCGCCAGCCAGTGGGCGACTTTCTGTTCCTTGAACGTGGCAATCGCATTCCTGTCTCAAGGACTTTGGTACTTCGCTGGCTTTCTAGATGGAGTCCTGATGGCTGTGCCGACCTCCTCCCCCTCCCCCCCCCCCCCCCCCCCCCAGCCCGCAGTGCTGAAGCCATGTGTCATCTGGAAAAAGGTTATCATCTCATTTAAAATGAAGCAGAAAATTACATTTTGGAGAAAATTGTATCTTGCATTTAGTAGTTTGGGTTAAGATTTTAAGTATGTTCTAATATTTAGAACAAATATTTAATGTTGAATTTTTTGGGAGCACCCCCCCCCCCCAAAGTGCATAACAGAACAAGACAACATCCTTTACTTCTTTTGTGATTTTTGCAGCACAATCATGGATTGTTTTTGCAAAAAATACTGGAAAGGGTCATTAATTGTACCAAGGACTTTTTTAACCCGCTATTATCATCTCACGCGCTCTACTCTCCTTGTGCCTTACCTGAAATCCCAGCTTCCACCTTTGTCAGTCTTAAGCAGTTTTTCCACACTGCAGCAAGAATGATTTTAAAATGAAAATCCTCATTCCTAGTGATTTCCTGTTGCTCTTAAAATGAAATCCAGTTCCTTTTCATGGTCCTCAGGCCCATCAGGACCTGTTCACTTGATTCTGTCTTTCAAACTGTTATCTTCTACAATCCCCACCCATGTTATCGCTACCAACATTGTACTTTTAGTTTCTTGAGCACCCCAAGTTCTCTTATGCCTCCAAGGCTCTGCACATGCTTTCCCTTCTACCTGGAGCGGTCTTCTGGTGCCTTGCACATCAGCTGCCTTTATCCCTTAGATCTCAGTTTGTATCACCACTTCTGAGTGCCTTTCCCTGGCCCCTCATCTCCATGATTGTTCATAGTGCTTAACACAGTGCAAAATTATTTTATTACCTGAAAATTGATCTTTGTCTCTCTCAAGAAAACATAAGCTCTAAGAGGTCATGAGCCCTACCTGCCTTGTTCCCTTTTATCTCTTCAAGGTCTGTCCTAGTCCTTGGTGGATAGTAGGTACACAGATATTTGTTAGTTGGCTGGGGGCGGGGGGGGGGGGGTGGATATCTTTCTGAAAACTTCCCCAGTCACCAAAGGAGGAAGGGAACTAACATGGGGATCCCCTGGGTACCAGACTCTGCTGAGTTATCTCTTCCTTTCTCTTTCTCTGTCTTCATCATTTCTAAATGAGCTATAATGCAGTGATTTTCTAATGAACTATCTCTAGCCTGTCACTCCATTTCATGGTATACATAGCTGCCAGTTTAATCCAACCTAGCTTCTTTCCTGCTCACTACTTTCGCTTTCTCCCCTCCCTACCACGTAACAAATAATACCCAGCCTCCCTGGTCTGGCACTGAGGGATTCCCTGATGTATCTCACATTTATCTCCCTGACTTCTAATTCCCTGACAGACCCCTTGTTTTCCTGTCCTGTTGCTTCTACTCATCTGTTTCCTCTGAATGGAAATGTTTCCCACCTCTTAAAATCTAATCTATCCTTCAAAGCCAGGTATGTTGCTATCAAGTGAAATAATGAATGTGAAAGGACTTTGCAAATTGGAAAAAAGAGTGTAATTAGTAGCATGGTGGTTGGGGGACAAAGAAAACATTCCCTTTGTTTCCCTAACCTTCAGTGTCTAGAACTGCATGTTAACTACTAGCCACATGTGACTGTTGAGCAGTTGAAATGTGGTTAGTTTGAATTGATACGTGCTCTGCGTACAAAATACACACTAGGTTACAAGGACTTAAAATAAAAAAACAAAAGGATGTGAAGTATCTCAATTTTTTATATTGATTACACATTGAAATTATAATATTTTGAATATTGGACTACATAAAATATTTTATTAAAAATACGTTTAACAATTTCTTTTTACTTTTTTAATGTGACTGCCAGAAATTTTAAATTATATACTTGGCTTATATTTATAGTTCATGTTACATTTCTGTTGGATACTGCTGGTCCAGAATGAAGACATTGGCCTGGCACAGAAAAGGCACTGAGTAAATATTTGTTGAATGGATGAATGAATGAATGGTTTTAATAATGACTAATATTTTAGTATATGTGCTGCCAACATCAGCACAATAGTGAATAGTGACATATAGTAAACTACACAGAGTTTACTATGTGTCAGGCACTGTTCTAAACACTTTCTATTTCTTAGTTTATTTAATCCTTACAACAAAAAGAATAATAGCTAACATTTATATAGCACTCACCCTGTGCCACGCAATATCCTAAGTGCTTTTCATGTATTAGTTCATTTAAACTTCAACTGTACTAAGTGGGTTCTACTATTATTCCCATTTATAGATGGGGAAACTGAGTCATAAATAGCTCAAATGACACAGCTAGTTATGAAACAGAGCAGAGATTAAGACCAAGTCTGGCTCTATAGTTTGTGCTTTTGACTCCTGTACTATACTGCCTCTCCACACAATAACAGTTATTAAAACAGTAGTCCTCAGCATAGAATGGGAAGTGGTTTCTGAAGATTGTATCTCAGTTTTCTCAGTTGCAAAATAGCTTCCCCCAGTTTTTTCTTTTCTAGACATCCTGTGCATTAAATATCCCCTAAGCAGCAAAGTTAATTACCTTCCCGTCTCTACATCAATCCCTTGGCCAGAGGGATGGGCTATTCTGAAAGACAGCTACCTCGAGCTGGAGTCAATCTCACCTAAACCTCATGGTTTGAGAGCTGAAGAGGGGTAGTGTTTACCACAAGATAGTGAAGGGATATGGGTTACATCAAAACAATAATGTGCCCTCAATTCTGCCTTTAGGGAATGTGGAAAACACTTGGCATTTATATTCTTTATTAACCTTTTCTGTGTTTGTTCTCACAGTTACTGCCTTGTATTCTTTATTGCATTCGGGCTCAGAAATCTTAGCCCTTTAATTATCTCATTTTTTTGACTCATCATTAAAAGCAGATTTTTAATATTTTTAGACTTGTATTCTCTGGTACAAAAAGATTATTGCTTTCCAAGCCTTATCTCTAGATCCCTGAAAATGGAGTGAAGAAATAGAAATGTACATTCTATTACTATGTTTATAAGTCTTAACACCGATTTTTATATTTGGAAAAATTAGAAGTATAGATATGTACCCACTGATTTTAAGGAACATATGATTTATTATTTTTTTAAAGTTTATTTTGAGAGAGAGAAAAAGAAAGCATGCATGCGTGCAAGTGAAGAGGAAGGGACAGAGAGAAAGGAAGAGAGAGAATCCCAAGCAGGCTCTGCACTGTCAGTGTAGAGCCCAACGTGGGGCTCAAACTCACAAATTGTGAGATTGTGACCTGAGCCGAAATCAAGAGTCTGACGCTCAACTGACTGAGCCACCCGTCACCCCATGATTTATTATTCTTATTCACTAAATGGTTCAGAGCAGAGGATTTAATAGTCTTTAGATATATTTTTGTTTTAATGTGATACCTGAGCATAATATAAGAAATCAAAAGATACATATGGATATGCCATGAAGAATAAGTCTCCTTTCTTCCCCCATAACTCAAGATGCTAAATTTTGATCCTCTAACTTCGTGAGGGTGTCGTAAGCACTGCTTGGCAAATTCCTCTTGGGCAATAGTAACCTTCATGACAGACTCACCTCTCTTTAAGTTCTATCTTCTCTTGGATCTTTATCAAACAATTTCTCACTCGTTAGCTCTCTGATATTTTGAAAAAAGATATTTCTCATTTTTTTGGTCAAATTCTTTTTAGTTGTCCTCTGAAGGAAAGTTAGTACAAACTACTTAATCCTCCATAGCAGAAGTGGAAGTTGATGCATTTATTTAACAAAATCAGAGTGAGGAGTTAGGTTAAGTCTCTGACTTTAAAAATTCTGTTATGTATGTATAAATAAATTTTCTACAGCTGCTTTCCTAATAAAGTCAAAACACATTATTACTTGTGAGCAGAAAGAATCATTTTACACAGCAAGTTAAAATGTGTGGGTGATTGAAAAATTATTTTGCCAATAAAATTCTGCTTTTAATCTTTCTACTACCAAAGAGATGAATAAAACCTTACTTGGGCTTGACATTCTTGGTTCCTTCAATGATTGGTTCATTGAAAATGGGTTTATAGTCTCTTAGGGGCAAGTTCTTTATGACCCAGTGATGGGTGTTCCTTTGAAAGACTGCTGACCAGGTTCAAAAGGATACCATGAAGGAGATCACTGTCACCTCAACTCGCTGGCTAAACAGGCTATTGCTGATGCCTCCCCAATCACTTCATTTTTCCTTACTAATTGTATAACACGGCAGCTTGGTTAACATCACCCAAAGTCAAATATGGTTCTTAACTTCACGAAATCATCTTTCACAATTATCAGTCATTCCTCTCTTTTGCTTTGAAACCCTAACTTGTTTTTGATGGGAAGTATGAAACAGAGACTCTGAAAATGGAATCTGGCAACTGAAGAAGTGTTGCTTGATATTATTTTCTCGTTTCATCTTGAACGCATTTAGCTACTCCTTAGTGGCACCCAGTCTTTCACGTTCAGACTGAGACATTTCACAAGTGCGTTGGAGACCATATGCCCAGAAAAGTGGAGAAGCAAGTGGAAATGGATGGAGTCACCTTGGGTTGCTGACCTGTTTGATCTCTCCGGTTCCTGTGCTGGCTGGCATGAGGACGGAGCAGATGTAGAGGCTGCCAACGGGGCTGGCACACGAGACAGAAGGGCTGGTGCTCAGGCTTACCGCTGCAGCAGAGAGGGCAGCATCAACACATCACACGGGGACTTAGTAGGCTGAGCAGGTACAGGTGAGTTCAACCTTGGGACTGTTGCTGCTGAAGAAAACCACCCAGAGGACTCTAGTCATTTCATTGGAGTCACTATTTTTAGAAATGTAAAATTCCAAAGGAAGCATGCTAAATTACCCTTCCCATCGTAAGCTTTGAAAATGTTCATATCCGTGACCCAGTGTTTCCATTTCTAGAATTCCTAAAGAAACAATGAGAGTTCGAACGAATTTATGTGCGAGGATATTTACCCCATGTTATTTGGAATGAAGAAAATGGTCAGCATGTAACTGGCTAAATTTTAGAATATAATAGCATAGTATACTTGAATGGGAAACCGTAAGTGGAAAAAAACAAAGCAGTATGTATAGTATATCAGTGCAAAAAAAAAAGATGCATGTATATGGAAATACACTAAACGTGGATTATGAGAGCTATAATTTTTCCTTTTTGCTTTTCTATAGTTCTTGAATTTTCTATGATAAATTTGTGTTCCTTTTGTTATTAGAAATATAAATAATATCAAATAGCAATAAAAATCAGTCAAGATATCTATAATTTTTAATTTTTTTTTTCAACGTTTATTTATTTTTGGGACAGAGAGAGACAGAGCATGAACGGGCCAGGGGCAGAGAGAGAGGGAGACACAGAATCGGAAACAGGCTCCAGGCTCTGAGCCATCAGCCCAGAGCCCGACGCGGGGCTCGAACTCACGGACCGCGAGATCGTGACCTGGCCGAAGTCGGACGCTTAACCGACTGTGCCACCCAGGTGCCCCTATCTATAATTTTTAAAAGTTACATTTGTTAGAAACTGAGGGTTCATCTTTAGTTTCATGTAATGGTTTGAGCAATTGTTAAAAAATTGCCCCAAAATATTTCTTTCTAGCAGAAGTGATAGAAAATTAAAAACTAAAGGATTTGCACAGGTAGTTGTTAACATTTGGATACAACTTAAAGGCCATTGTATCCAATAAAGTTATGTTTGCTGTGCCCACTTGCTCTAATACACAAAGTTATTGTATAATAACACATGATACATATGAAAGTATACACATGCAATAGATCCCCAGCAATTAATTTCCAAAGGACCACAAAGGACCAAAGAATTTTCAAAGGGCCCATAAGAGCTGGGTTCAGAGAGCACCAACTGCGATTACAGGGGACCATAGATAAGAAGTTTCCTGGTCCTCTTTGCATCCCCTCCCATCCCTGGAGGAGTCTGAAACCACAGTAAGCCAGCTCCAGAAGGTGAAGGAGAAAGTTGGGCTGGAGGCAAGAAGAGGGAACCACCTAGTCATAGACACTTCCTGCCTTCAGCAGGCCTCACGAGTTAGTCAATGTTTTTTGGTTTTCCCTAAGTAGGAATAGAGTCTGGTAAGAATCAAGTAAACATAGTTTAAAATTCCTTGCTAGTCAGCTCAGAATAATCCCAAAAGCTGATCAAAATGCAGACTCACATGTTCATATTTTGTGAATGATCCATTGGCAACGTTACCGAACAAAAACATTCATTTTAAACTTGACTTTTCAGAGTCCTGTCATACAATTCAATTAAAAAAAAATTGTTTGAAGCATTAAAATAAGGCTATGGACCTTAATAGATCTTTAGCCCTTCTTTGGGGTAGCTGATTGTTGACAGTAAAATCATCTTACCAGTGTTTGGACCATGATGAAAAGAAATAAACCGTGAATCAAGAAAATTTATGGAATTTGATATGAAGGCAAGTAACTTTGAAGCAAGAAAATAAATCCTCAAAAACAAAAGAACAAAAACTCAAAAGGTTGTATGGGTGTTCGATCTAACATCCTTTCCTTTAATAGAATTTAGATGCTACAAAAAATACACTGCAGCAAGTTTCTTACTTTTGGGGGAATAAATTAGAATCCAACTCAATGATTTTTGCCTCCTAACTTGAAGGCACTCTCTGGAAATAGCATGCAGGAGTTGACCGTGAAAATAAGTTCTTTTCAATATGTATACAGTAAAATGCAAGATTTAAGCCGCCTTCTAAAACAGAGTGGAGATGAACTGCAGAGACCCGGGGTTATGCCTGTGTTCCACAAAGGCCGGAGAAATCCTGGAATATTGTCCGCATAGTGCCCACCAAATGTGCCCTGGCACATCCTCTATGGGCAATTTGTTTTCTTTAGTTCTCTCTCAAGCAGTATTTCAGCTTTCGGGATAAAGAAATTGCTTTTGAAATTTAAGACTCGTCATGATGGAAATGGTTTTCTTCGATCCTCCGCGCAATGTGAGGCCTATTTCAGAGCTTGTCTGGTTTTATGCTCTAAGGCAGGAAGAAAAAAAAAGACCTTTGGATGCTCTATGGTATTCTCTTTTCTATCCTTTTTAATGAGCTATAGATTTCCAGAGAGATGCTCTCCCAAAATTCTGGACACTACTTTTTGCTGTAGATCTTAAAGATTTACTAAATTGTTCAATCACCTGTAGTATGAATTCAGTTTAACTTGATAAAACATTTATTAAGCTCTTATAAGTCGTCATGCTAAGCAATGATGATAATAGCAAGGTAATAATAATAGATAGTAATAATAGCTAATAGCTAATTATTTACTTAGTGCTTATTACATGCCAGGTACTGTTCTAAGCACTTTGCATACGTAAATATCATATTGAGTAAGCTAGAACTATGGGTTCTGATAATGATTTTATTTTTGTCTCCACTACTCCTTTACATTTTGTTCGGGGGGGGGGGGTTGCTAAATGAAAATTTGCGCAAGTCCCATGACTTCTCTGGTCTTTCATAGGTCAGACTATCTAATAAGAAAAATGTCCATTCTTAAGTAATGGTAAAACTCCTGATCTTGATTGAAAATTAAGGCTTTTCCCTTCCCCAGGTGAGGCTTGCTATGGGCAGGAGGTATCTATGACTAGATGGTTCCCGCTTCTTGGCCACTAGCCCAGGTATTCCCTCCACCTCCTAGAGCTGGCTTACTGTGGTTTCAGACTCCTCCAGACATGGGAGGGGAGGGAAAGAGAACCAGAAAACTTCTTACCTTTCGCCCTTCATAATCTTGACTTGGTGCTCTCTGAACCCAACTTTTTTTTTTTTTTAATATATGAAATTTATTGTCAAATTGGTTTCCATACAACACCCAGTGCTCATCCCAACAGGTGCCCTCCTCAATACCCATCACCCACCCTCCCCTCCCTCCCACCCCCCATCAACCCTCAGTTCGTTCTCAGTTTTTAACAGTCTCTTATGCTTTGGCTCTCTCCCACTCTAACCTCTTTTTTTTTTTTTTTCCTTCCCCTCCCCCATGGGTTTCTGTTAAGTTTCTCAGGATCCACATAAGAGTGAAACCATATGGTATCTGTCTTTCTCTGTATGGCTTATTTCACTTAGCATCACACTCTCCAGTTCCATCCACGTTGCTACAAAAGGCCATATTTCATTTTTTCTCATTGCCATGTAGTATTCCATTGTGTATATAAACCACAATTTCTTTATCCATTCTTCAGTTGATGGACAATTAGGCTCTTTCTACAATTTGGCTATTGTTGAAAGCACTGCTATAAACATTGGGGTACAAGTGCCCCTATGCATCAGTACTCCTGTATCCCTTGGGTAAATTCCTAGCAGTGCTATTGCTGGGTCATAGGGTAGGTCTATTTTTAATTTTCTGAGGAACCTCCACACTGCTTTCCAGAGCGGCTGCACCAATTTGCATTCCCACCAACAGTGCAAGAGGTGAACCCAACTTTTGTGGGTCCTTTGGAAGTTCTCTTCAATTTATATGGAATGTATCATGAACAGCTCCCTTGATAGACCAGAAGCATCTCTACTGTTCTTGGGTTGCTCACAGATCATTCTTCTGTTTCTGGTCATCCACATTTTACCTTCAGCCTTTTCTGCTGATGTCCCTGTACCTGCCAGGCTGCCGGGTCAACACAATCCCAGGTCCCTCCCACATCCTTTGCCTGACAAATTTTGGGAGAGCCCACCAAGTCCAACATAATAGCAGCAGTGTCTTCAGTCTTGCCTTTAAGTCAGTGATCCAGACCATTCCTCACCTTTTAGGTTTTCTAGGCAGGAAGCAGACACCAGCCTTGTGTGTCTTTGTCATATGGGATATTACTTTGATGCAGCAGTAACTTCTAGTACATTACCTGGCAAGCTATCCCAGAGGTTACAGAACAGAATCACTCATAGACAAAAATAGGATGCTCAAATGGCATGATTCATTCAATCAATTTAAAACACACAATGAAGAACAAAGAGAAACAGATGGGTAGGTTTACCACACCTTAGGGTAGTATACAAGCAGAGTTGAAGGGCTACACTATCTGAATCCTTTGTTTCTCATTGTTTGTATGTCCCCTCTCATCCCTGACCCCTTGCCACATCAGTTTCCCCATTGACGGTGTGGTTAAAAGAACCAGATCTGAAAATGAGCAAAGGAGCCCAGCATATAGAAGATGTTTAGAGCCAACATGATTACTCTGTCAGAGACCCAGTTAGCCTGTTGAGCAGCAATGGTTTGTTTTGTTTTGCTTTGCTTTGCTCTGTTTTGTGTCAGGAATGGGTTTTATGTGCATATCTTGGGAAGAGCACAGTGGGACCATAAAGGGTATCACAGGTGGATGAGTGATTTAGAGATAAAGTAGTTGTCAGTCTGGAGGTGGCACGGTCCATTACCTACCTTATGACTTTGTCTTTCCATCCTTTTCTATCCATAAGACACACTCTCATTTATTCCATTTGAAAAATGGTATGATCTATTATTCTTGTTATCTTTAACACATCTTAGATGTTACTAACAGACTATCTTTTAACATCCACACTATTTGTTCTTCTTGTCTTCTACCACAGAGTTGCATAGTTTAAATGTAATAAGCACACATAAAATTCCTTCTAAAACTTAGGAGTACATATTCCTCTTTATAGTGGTTTCCTTAAAGCCTCCCTCTCATGACTAAGATGAAAGTAGTGAAGCTCTCTACCCATTCTCCTTGGGGTGGGAATCACACAATAATTATCTCCAGAGAAATTTACTTAAAAATTTTTTTCTTCAATCTCTGCCCTTGAACCCTTTCATATTCCATGTGGAGAGGGCTTAGGAGTTCAGAAACTAGTTTTCAGACACATTCAGGGTGGTATGGCTGGCGGCTGCCTGTAGACAAGGAGCTGGTTTTCAAATGACTACCTTGAAAAGATTCATCTCAGGGTGCCTGGTGGCTCAGTTGGTTAAGAGACTGGATCTTGATTTTGGCTCAGTCATGACCTCATTGTTCATGAGATTAAGCCCCATATTGGGCTCTGCACTGACAGAGGAGCCTTCTTGGGATTCTCTCTCTCTGCCCCTCCCCTGCTCATGCTCGCTCTCTCTCTCGCTCTCTCTCAAAAAAAAAAAAAAAAGCACCTTTAATAAAAAAGAAAAGATATGAGGTGCCTGGGTGGTGCAGTCAGTTAAGCGTCTGGCTATTGCTTTCAGCTCAGGTTATGATGCCATTATTTGCAAGATAGATCCCCACATCAGGCTCCGTGCTGACAGTGCAAAGCGTGCTTGGGATTCTGTCTCTCCCTTTCTCTGACCCTCCCCTGCTCACTAGCTCTCTCTCTCAAAAATAAATAAACATTAAAAAAAATTTTTTTTAAAAAGATACATCTTGCTCTAGTTCTTTTTTCAAAATGTTGTATCTATTTTATCCAGACCCTGCAGTCAAGATTTCCATTTTAACATCCTGTTACACGTGTATGACTTCAGTGAATCCTCCCAGTGACTCTTTAAAGTTGGAATGATTGTCATCCCCATTTCATAGAAGAGGAAACTGAGGCCTAGAGAGATTTAGTAACCTGTGCACAGCTAGTAAGTGATAGAGCTGAGATTGGAACTCAGGCAGTCTGGCTGCAGAGTCTGTGACTAAGGAACTTCCCTTCTCCTCAAGGAAAAGGGGGATTGATGAAAGCACAACTCACTAATGTAAGACTGAGGAAGGTCGAGCGCCATAAGAGAATCACACACTAAGTGCCCCTGGGATGTGGAAGAGGGAGAGTACGTGTTACCTGGTGGGAAGCAGAAAAGGATTCCTGAGGGTCACCTGGGGGACTCAGTCGGTTGAGTGTGGAACTCTTGATTTCAGCTCAGATCATGAGCCCAGGGTTGTGGGATCAAACCCTGAGTTGGGTTCCACGCTGGGTGTGGAGTTTGCTTAGGATTCTTTCTCTTTCTCTGTCTGCCCCTCTCCCTTGCTCTCTCTCCCTCTCTAAAGTAAAACAAAGTAAAAAAGAAAAGGATTCCTGAGAAGTGACGGTTGAAGTGTAACATAGAGAGTATCCTGGGGCGCCTGGGTGGTCAGTCGGTTGAGCCTCAGACTTCAGCTCAGGTCATGATCTCGCAGTCTGTGAGTTTGAGCCCCGTGTCGGGTTCTGTGCTGACAGCTCAGAGCCTGAAGCCTGCTTCGGATTCTGTGTCTCCCTCTCTCTCTGCCACTCCCCTGCTCGTGCTCTGTCTCTTTCTGTCTCTCAAAAATAAATAAAAATGTTTTTAAAAATTGAAAAAAAAAAAGAGGATCCTGAGAGGAGCAGTAGGAGCTAGAAATGAAATGAAGGATGCATGAAATTGCATCTACCACTCAGAAGTCCTTCCACTTTAACCAGATCTCCAAGTGATCACATGTCTTAAACCTAGTAAGACTTATATGATGAGATGAATTTGAATTGGCTGTTTTTTCAAAGTTTTTATTTAAACTCCAGTTAGTTAACCTACAATGTAATATTAGTTTCAGGCGTACAATACAGCGATCTAGAACTTCCATACAACATCCAGTGCTCATCACAAGTGCCCTCCTTAATTGAATTGACTTTTTTTAAGCATCTGATTTCCAAGTTTTCTCTTATGAAAGACAAGTACTTTGTCATTGACGTAGCTTTGCCGGCTACCTGCTGAAGCCTGGCTGGTAGACTGTCATATTACAAATGTTCTAATTGGCATCAAATCTTACAGAAGGTATTCTCCTGTCTCTTTTGAATGCTTTGTAGATGGGAGAAATGTTATATGTTAAACCATTTTTCTTCTTCAGAACCAACTGTCTAGCTGCACTGTACATTGATTAAACTCAAGTTTATTGATTATTGTTCATTGTAATCTCCCATTGTCAACAAGGTTTTGAAGCAGACTAAGGCAGGAATGACACATGTGGGTGACTGTGAAAGCCAGGAAAATGGGCACTGCGGCAAATGGAGAGTCACTTTCCTCTCTTAAGGGTACAGAAGCTTTTCCACTCCAGTCAGCTGACACCATGGGGGTGCAGGTCCAGTGTAGCCAGGGCTCCTGATGGTTTCAAGAAAAGCTTGAAATATGGATAGTTGCCTGAAATTTCCCTGTTGTAAAGTGTTAAAATGTTGGTAACTAATTCATATTAAAAAAGAAAAAAATCAGTGCTGGCTAAACAAAACATGCCTATGGGCCAAATACAACCCAAGGATCATCTGTTTACAATATTTGCTTTAAGATATACCCACTAGAAATTGCTAAAATTCCTCACAGGCCCAGGCTTGAAGAAATATAACATTACAAACAACAACTATGCACCAAGCCTTTTATTGTGGAAAATTTCAGACTCTGAAAAGCAGAATAATATAATGACCCCTTTGTACCCATTATCCAGTTTGGACAATTATCAGCTCATAGTTAGTCTTGCTTCATCCATACTTCCATCTACTTTCCCTATTTTCCTCAGATTATTTTGAAGCAATTCCTAGACATCATTCATATAGCTTTATTTGTAAATATTTTGGCATGCATCTGTAAAAGACAAGGACTCTTAAAAATATATATGACTGCAATGTCATTTTCCCACCAACCAAATATTAACAATAATTTCTCAACATCATGAAATATCCAATGTTCCAAAATCCCCTAATTGTCACTTTTTTTTTTTTTTAGTTTTCATTTTTCAAATCAGGATTGAAATATACTGGGGGGGGGGTTGGTTGATATCTCTTGATAAATCTCTTTTAATGTATACATGAACACAACATTTTAATTAAAAAAACTTAATAAAGAAGAGAAAACAACAAAACTTATACCCATGGGAGAAAAATCTGTTCTGGTGATTTGATGAATGATGATGTGGTAAGTTTTCTGGGAACTAGTAAAGTACCAAATACAATGGAGACCCCCACCATCACTTTATTACCACAGTACTTTTTAAGAAGTATTTTTAACTTAAAAAAAAATCATAAAAATAGTACACGAGAAAGACATCAGCAAAAATAGTGGAGTAAGAATCTCCAAAGATTATCTTCTCCATAAAAGCAGTGAGAAAACTGGTAAAAATGGACAGAATCACCTTTTCAGAACTGTGTAAATGAACCAAAAGCTTGCAACAATTGGGAGAACATTTTTTCATTTTTTGTTTGGAGAGCATTTGATCAAGAAAAATGGCTGAATCTTGGTAATAGCAATCTTTCTGGCATGTTAACTTGTCCAATCCCCATTCCCCTCTCCAGGGCTGCAGTAGTCTTGAGAGCCCTCAGCCTGACCACCACCAGAGGGGCAGAATGGGCTTGGTGCATCACTAAAACCTCATTAATAGGAAATTGTCATTATTTGACCTGTCTGGAGATTGCCTTTCAGACACCAATTGCAAGGCTGCCAGAACTCACAAAGTGTACAAAAGACTTTTCCCAGGGACATTTGTTTGAAAACAATTAAAAGCAATGGATTAACTTTGTGACCACCTGAGGCAGCAAGTAACAGTTGGGACAAACAATAGGCTACCCAAAAACTTAAAAGGAAAAACTGGGTAATGAGATGACCATAGGGACTTTGAAAAGCTCTAACATGTTCTTGGGAATCTAAAAGGTCACCTGTATGAATAGGATCGTGCTCATGCCTAGGGATAACTGCATGCTCAAGAAAGACCCCAGAAGGCCCTAAGTGCTCAACCCTGGCTGGCCTTGAGACTCCGCACAAGCAGGAAGTAAAGGGCAAGGTAGAATCGCCAATTGCCGGACTGAACATTGAAGGCGTGCTCGAACAAACAGAGTCCTTCAGCACGGTGGGAAACCTATTGGTTCCAGACATTGAAAGAAATCTCTAACTGCTAAGCCAACTGAGCAGGGACTTCAATGACTACACATGACAAAGAATACAGCCTTTATAGAATTTCTTCTGAAAAGTTACTAAACAAACTACAAACAACAACAACATATGAGAGGAGGGAGAAGAGCCTTATTTGTGGGGTTGGCACTTTATGTTATTTGAAATGTCTAGTTTTCAACAAAAAAATTGGTGACTTATGGCCATGTTTAACCTGCAAGCTCTATAGAATAAAAATTCACAGGCCAACACATCCAGACAATTTATTTTATATCTGAACAATTAGAGATACAAAGTGTTTTGTGGGCAGTTGGAATCTGCTTAATGCCATGGGATCCGATGACTATTTGGCAGATTCATTATTAGGGTTATGATAAAATCAAATTCAAATCAGCACATTTATTGTACATCTATTATGTGTGAGACAGTATGTTCTAGTTCAAAACTGATTTTGCTGAGGCTAAAAAGGAAAGAGAGTAAAAGGAAAATTAGGAATGTCGTATCTTGAAATGTATCACAAATGATAGGTTTAGAAGTTTTATTTTTATTTATTTATTTATTTATTTATTTATTTATTTATTTATTTATTTATTTAAAATAGGTTTCATGCCCAGCCCAGAGCCCAACATGGGCCTTAAACTCATGACACTGAGATCAAGAGTCAGATGCTTAAAGGACTGAGCCACCCAGGTGCCCCAAAATTCATGTTTAAGTCCTAACCCCCAGTACCTCAGAATGTGACCCTATTTGGAGATACGATCTTTACAGAGTGAATCAAGTTACAGAGTGAATCAATGATAGGTCATTAGAGTAGGGTCTAATTTAATATGACTGGTGCTCATACATAAAGGGGGGATCTGGGCACAGAGATATACATAGAAGGAAGATGATATGGAGATATATATGAAGAACATGGCCATCACAAGCTAATGAGGAAGGCATAGAACAGATCCTTCTCTCAAAAGAAACCAGCCCCGCTGATGCTCTAATTTTGGACTTTTGCTTCCAGAACTGTGAGACAGTAAATTTCTGTTGTTTAAGACACCCTTCCCCCTGTCCCCCCCCCCCCCCGTCCTCCCCCCCCCCCCCCCGCCATTCGTGATACTTTGTTGTGGCACCACTGGCAGACTAACTCATTACTTACCAGATATTTTTTGAAGCCACCCAACTCTTCAACAAAAGCTCTAGAAGACTATAGAAATGGGAGTATTTTGGGTTCCTGGGTGGCTCAGTAAGTTAAGCATCTGACTGGCTCAGGTCATGATCTCATGGTTTGTGAGTTTGAGCCCCACATCATGTGAGTTCAAGCCCCATTTTGGGTGAAAACGAGCCCTGCTTTGGGTAATCCCTGCTTCTCTGTCTCTGTCTCTCTGTCTCTGTCTCTCCCTCTCCCTCTCCCTCCCTCGCTCATTTGCGCCCCCTCTCTCTCAAAAACAAAATAGGAATATTTTGTGACAATTTTTGTTTTGCTGCTTTTAAAGTTGACAAGAGAGGCGCCTGGGTGGCTCAGTCGGTTGAGCATCCGACTTCGGCTCAGGTCATGATCTCATGATTTGTGAGTTTGAGCCCCATGTCGATGTCAAAGGAGCCTCCTTTGAATTGTGTCTCCCTCTCTCTTGGCCCCTCCCTCACTCACACTCTGCCTCTCAAAAATGAATAAACGTAAAAAAAAATAAAGTTCACAAGAATTTGCAGATTATTTCTATGTCATGCATCTTTTCTTAACGGAGATCTACTTTGATTCAAAGAGAAAATAAATACTGCACTTGCCTCATTTCTTTCCGTTATTTAAAAACAGTCCTATGACGTAATGCTGTCAGCTAAGTTTTCACTTGCATGTGTCTTGCTCAAAGGGAAACTCACTTTTGATGTTGTTCTACTTACAGCTCATCAAAGGTTTCAGGGCATCTGTATATCATGGTTCTCGGCAGAATTCACCTGCAATGTAGCTGAGGTCTGAAAGCCATCTTCCTCATAGTGCCTTGCAGACTGATTTGTAGGTTGCTGAATGTAGCTAAATTGAAAACTGCTCTATTTGAAAGGAAATGGATGTCGTCAATCCTTCCAGAATACCAAAAGCTACAGAACAGATTGTCACAAAATATAATGACTGCCTAGACAACCACCTGTAAGAATGACAGCAAGTATAGCCTGCTGAATTTTAATCATCCACTTGGCGTATTTGCTATGGAATCATTTAATTTTGATAGCCACTTTTTTCATTTCACAGCCTAATAACTTGCATAGAGAAAGAGAGGCCTTCCAGCCTTGTGGAATCTCTCCATGATACTTTTATTAAATTGTGGCCCATTTTGTACTGTATTCCTCAGAGAACAGACAGACAGACAGGAAGAAATTAGCCAGTTCCAGATGGTTATATGACTCACTTGGTTGGCTATAGCAGTGAGCTTTTGAGTCTCCCATTTCCAGGTTCTGAATTGGGTCTCCAAAACTTTTTTGGTGTACCTGTCTCCTGAATTCCTAAATTAGCCTAGCGGCACATGCATTTGGGGAGAATGGGGGGGGGTGGGTTTGTCACATCCTTTCAAATGTTATCAAGATTATTATCAAAGCTACAGAGGTAACTTCACTTGTAGGATGACATGACATTTTTATGCAGTGACTAAGAGTATCCAATCTTAGGTTGAAATGCCCAGGCTGAGGCCATGGAATGTGAATGCTGTTTGCTGTGCGGATGAGTGACATGGGGGTACAGATACACGTTGACATCTCTTGGGAAGACTGGGGACAGGACTAGGAGGCAGATAGGGGAGTTTTCCCATATTATCCTATATGTTTCAATTTGTTTTGATTTTTTTTTTTGAAAATGAGAGTATTTGTGTTATTTGAAAATGAATATTTGAAAATGAGAGTTTTATCAATGGAGATAAAAATATAAATCATGAACTAAAATGAAAACAAAACCAAACTACTGGGGTAATTAACACCAGACATTTTAGAGATGCTTTTGGGAAAATTAGTGGGTGTGGACTAATGAACAGAAACAAAATTTTCTCATTTTCTCTTTCATGATTCTCATGTTATGCTTAAAAAGGTTTTTTTTTAATACTTATGTATATTTGAGAGAGAGAGAGAGAGAGAGAGAGAGAGAGAGAAAATAAGAAAGGAGGGGCAGAGAGAGCCGGAGACAGAATCTGAAGCAGGCTCCAGGCTCTGGGCTGTCAGCACAGAGCCCAAAATGGGGCTCGAACTCACGAACGGTGAGATCATGACCTGAGCCAAAGTTGGATGCTTAACCAACTGAGCCACCCAGGCGCCCCTCATGTTACACTTTTTGAAATGCTGTCCCCACAATCCATAAAAAAAATAACAGTAGTCTGCACTAACTGAACACTGAATATGTTGGACATGGTGATGTCTTCACCTTCAGTCCTCACCAGAATCCTAAGGAGGAGAAAGGGTGAATGTCAGAGAGTTAACCACACAGGTATTATCCAGCTACAGCATCAAATGAATTATTGTTAGGAATATGCCATAAATACCAAACTCCACAAACCATCATTTGGACATAGTGTCCTTTCATTGGATTCACTATCCATTAGATGGACTGTTTAAACAGAAGTAGACATAATTTTTTACCCCCTTTTAGTCATTCTGTTGCTGCTAGAACATAAATCTCTGATGGTCACATTGTGATATCTTTCAATACACCTGTAGAAATAGCTGATGTTTTGGAGTCTTGGCTTGAAGATCATGCCAGGCTAGAAGAAAAAAAATGTCAAGATGTATTCAGAAGTGAATTTAGTAATATATGATATTCTGAAATAGCTATCCCACATAGTAAATTCTTCAGATAACTGATAGTCAAACATCAGAGCCTTTAAAGATTTATTCTTTTTATTATAAGTCTTTTGAAATTATTTATAATGCCTTGTGGCAAATAGTATACTACTTGTAATTTAATCTTGATAACACAAGCTTATCATTATGAACACCCATTATTGTTCTGTGCCAGAATGTGAAATAATGTAATTATTTTAGAAAGCTCTTTTAATGAATACCTATAATTGGATTTGGTCCTTTTCAAAATAGTTATCTTGTGAGCTTTTATACTATTCTGATAATGCTGTTACTGTGTGCAACATGTTTGAAACTCTTCCTTCCGAATGTCCTACTTAGCTTTAGTCATATTGCTTCTGATTTCCTTAGTGGGGGAATGATCTCATCTGTTGAAGATAAATTTGATTTGGGAAGTACATTGTAGTCACTTGGAATCAAGTCTAAGTTACCATCTGAGGTCAGAAACACTGTGATTATAAGGAATGCAGTTGGTTACTTGCCTTAGGTATTTGTATTTTTACTTGCTTCTACCTTTGATATCTTCGTTTGAGATCTCTCTTTTTATTAAAAAAAAGTAGATGCATTTCTTCACATTCTGGAACAGAAGAATGATGCGTGACTATAATGATAAACTAGGGGTGAGCCTTTAGGAAATAAATGAATAGAGGGTTTTTAGGAGGTTTTTCTGTGTGTTGGGACTTAAACTGTCCCTCCCAAAAGACCTCCAATAAAGACTCATACAAGTTTTCCCCAACATTTTATGATGAACATTTTTAAATGTATAGAAAAGCCTAAAGACCATTTGGTGAACACTCATATATCTACTCCCTAGTTTCAACTGTTCACATTTTATTATACTTACTTTATCTCTCCATCAATCCATGCCTGTACCCATCCATCAGTATTTCATTTTTTTTTTATTCATTTCAAACTTCCAACTTTGTTCTTCCTTTTCAAGGTTTTTTTGGATATTCTAGGCCCTTTCCATTTCTATGTACATTTTAGATTCAGTTTTTCAATTTCTACAAAAAAAAAATTGCTGGAAGTATAATTGAAATCATGTTTAATCTATAGATCAATGTGGGGAGAATTCACATGCTAATAATACTGAATCATCTAATCTGTTGAACATGATATCATTTTCATTAAATTCTCTCAGAATATGTCATGGTTTTCAGTATGGAGATCTTACACATCTTTTGTTAAATTGATCACTATGCATCTATTTCTTTAAAAATAGCATTGGTAATGGAATTGTTTTTAAGTTTTATTTTTCAGTTACATATAAAAATGCGATTAATTTTTGTACATTAATTTTGGATGCTGCAATCTTGCTAAATTCACTTATTCATTGTAGTTGTTTTGTAGATTCCTTAGAATTTCCTAATTTACATATAGGGGAAGAAACCTTCCTTCTACTCTCTTAGGTTCCATGCTGGACCTAAGAACTGAACTACATAAGACAGATTAATAGGAAAAAAATGCACATTTTGTTTGATACGTTGACATGTTTACAAGTGTCTTTGGAAGGAAAATGAAGACCTGAGGAAGCCATTAGGACCCAAAGCTTATATACCTTTTTAAACAAAAAGAATAAATTGTGGGCATGTGAAAAAACAGAGGGACTCGGTCAAGGGACAGTAAGTTGTGGGACAGTGACTAAGGAATATTTAGGGGAAGCTATTGGGAGATAAGGTTTATTTTAGTAGGTTTTTAGTACTGATCCATCCCAGTGTCTGGTGATAGGAATGTTTTCTTTCTGGTGCAGTGAGGTCTCACCGGAAATTTTATAACCTGCTTTTAGGTAGAAAGGGGGAGGTCAAAGAACCCTTCTTGCATCTGTTGTTTCTCAAATGCCTTCGGCTCAAAATAGCCAAGATGCCAAAGTGACACATTCTGGGGTGGCACATTCTGAACTCCTTCATAAACAAGCCTGTTCTGTAGCGATAATTTTCCTTTTCAATCTGTGCCTTTTCATTTCTTTTTCCCTGCCTTATTGCACTGGCTATGACCGCTGGTACATTGGTGAATAGTTGTGGTGAGAGGCGGCATCCTTACTTTGTTCACAATCTTAGCATTCAATATTTCACCATTGAGAATGATCTTTGCTGTAGTTTTTTCTTACATATACCTTATTAGATTGAGAAAGTGAACTTCTGTTCCCAATTTTCTGAGCTGTTAAAAAAATCATGAATTTTGTCGAGTGCTTTTTCTACATACGTTGAAATGATTATATGGATTTTCTCTCTTATTATCTTAATATTCTGAATTACATTGATTAATTTTTGTATGTTAAGACAACCTTGCATCTTGAACCAAACTCCGTATTCAAATATTTCATACAATTCACAAGTCTATTATGAAAAGAGATTTCAAAATAGAGCAAGCAAACCTAGCTAATTGTCTCTTAAGATAGGGTCAGGAGGCCATAGGGGAGGAGGGGATTTTGCCCATCCTCCGCAGAGGAACCGTGAACTTCTTGCCAGCTGCAAGCCCTCAGCCTGGACTTACCTCCCTCCTCACCATGACCCCTGAATCTTAGGCATTCTGTTGGGCTGGCTTCTTTCACACTTAACTTGGAAAAGAGCTAATGTGATTCCACAACTTTCAGTCCTTCATTTGCATATTAACCCAACCAATCCCAGTTAACTGAGTTTCAATCCCTATTTCCCATAGGCGACTTCTTACCTCTATAACTCTACTTCTTCTTTGTCTTCCTTGGAGCAGGAGTCAGGTTTCTACCTGAATCCCTGTCTCCTGAATTGCAATTCTAATTGCCCAAATAAATGCCTGTTTGCTTAAATTTTCAGTGAATTCTTTCTCGGTTGACACAGTCTTCAACTTCCGAGCACAGATTTGTCTGTTTTTATAAATAATTAAAAGTTCAGTTGAGTAGCCTGTACTTGACAAAATTTACTGAGGAAGGTTTTTATTTTTAATTTTTAAAATTTTTCTTTTTTAATGTTTATTTATGTTTGAAAGAGAGAGACAGACCGAGCACAAGTGGGGGAGGGGCAGAGAGAGAGGGAGACACAGAATCTGAAGGAGGCTCCAGGCTCTGAGCTGTCAGCACAAAGCCTGACATGGGGGCTCAAATCCAGGAACCTGAGATAGTGACCTGAGCCAAAGTCGATTGTTTAACTGGCTGAGCCTCCCAGGCACCCTACTGAGGAAGGTTTTTAAAAAAACTATCCCGGAGTACTTAAAGGTGGAACCTGAGGAGGACCGTGAGGGAGTGTGATATAATAACAAATAAATACTTGATCAAAATGCTCAGTTGCTGGCACACAGCTCCTAAAACTTATAGAATCTCAGGAATGACAAGAGTGTCTTTTGTATGCTAATGAAATGATTGGTGACTGGGGGCTCTTAGATCCTACTGGGATGAGGGCTGGTCATCACCCCCAGAAATACTAGGCATGATGTGAAGATTGGAGCTTTTAGTCCCATTCCCTGATCTCTGGGGAGATGACAGGGGCTAAATAATTGAGCACAATTACTGATGGCCAATGATAGCCAACAATTGATTAATTAGTTGTGCCTATGTATTAGAACCTCCATAAACACCCTAAAAGATGGGGTTCAGTGAATCTGCCTGCGTGCTGGGAGGGTGGCATGCCCCAACTCCATGGGACAGGAGCTCCTGTGCTCCAGACCCTTCTAGACCTGGTCATATGTACCCCTTTATCTGGCTGTTCATTTATAATATATTAAAAAGGCTGTATCCTTTATAATATCCTTTATAATGAACTGGTAATAGTAAGAAAAGTGTTTCCTGAGTTCTATGAGACGTTCTGGTGAGTTACTGAAACAGAAGAGGTTGTGGGAACCCCTGAATGTGTTGCCAGTTGGTTGGAAGTGAAAACACAGCACTTGTGACTGGCATCTGAAGTGGGGGCAGTCTTGCAGGACTGAGCCCTTTACTTGTGGGGTCTGATGCTGTCTCCAGGTAGATAGTGTTAGAATTGAATTGGATGCAGAGAGCTGGAGAAGTGTTGAAAAGACACCATGCATTTGGTGTTAGAACTGCTGTGAATAACCACAGTCTGGAGGTGACAAAGGGTCTTGGGTTCCAACTACCTTTCCCCTCACTTTATAAATAAGTAAATAAACAAACAAATAGAGTGTGTGCCCTTGAGCAGGGGAGGGTGAAAGGGAGAGAGACAGAGAGAGAGAGAATATCTTTTGTTTTTTTTTTAATGAGAGCGAGAATCTTAAGCAGGCATGGAGCCTGATGTGGGGCTCGATCTCATGACCATGAGGTAATGACCTGAGCTGGGATGCTTAACTGAGCCACGCAGGGGTTCCCCTTTCTTCTCATTTTAATTCTCATCCCCCAAGGCTTTATTCTTTTCCCCACAACTGTGTTTGTGTTTCATCAGGATCTAGACCTCAGCTAGTTGCTGTAACCATACAAAGAACTCTTGAAGTCATCCAATTTGACTCAATGTATAAATTCCCCTTCTAGCTTCTTTATAAGTCATTTGGTCTCAGCTTTAATTTCCCTTCCTTCCTCCTAATGTTAGCAAACTATTACCCATGTCAGGGTCATTTGCACTTAGCATGTTATGAAGCACTGCAGAAAGTTTTCCAGTGTCAATGGAATGAGCTACAAGAGATGGAAATCCGGGTAGTGATATGGGTGAAGAAGTAAACATTTGGGAGACAGAGAAGCCTTTCCAGCTTCCCTAGTATGAGACTAAATAGGCTGTTTCCTAGCCCGCCTATTCTTAAAACACCCTGGCCAGCTGTGAGGCTGCTTGATTTAACTGCTTTAGGCATTCCAGTCCTTGAATGGTTGTATTTGGGCTTTTCCTGGGCCTAAAACAAATGTCATTTCTGTGGGAGAAGTGTTTTGGACAGAACAGGGCTTACTAATGCCTTCCCTCTCTGCCTTATTTAGCTCACAAAGATTTTAAAACTTTTTTTTTTAATGTTTATTTCTGAGACAGAGCATTAGTGTGGGAGGGACAGAGAGAGAAGAGACACAGAATCAGAAGCAGGCTCTAGACTCTGAGCTGTCAGCACAGAGCCCGACGTGGGACTTGAACTCACAAACCGTGAAATCATGACCTGAGCCGCAGTCAGACTCTTAACCAACTGAGCCACCCAGGCGCCCCAGGTCACAAAGATTTTAAAAGGAGATAAGGCTACATTTGTTATAGGCAGTGGAGGGAACAAACAAGAACTTTTAAATTGGACCTGGTGGCCCCGCCCACCCCAAGGTGCCGTGTCTATAACCTTCATGGAAATAGTTACCCAAAATACAAATTTTGTCAGGTTCCTGCTTGGGTGCTGTCCCTCTTTCTCCCACTAGGTGTCACCACACTACACAACAAATGAGAGGAAATGACTGGTAGACTGTGACTGGCTTCCAGACTTTATAGAGAAATGTCTGCATTTACGTTAGCAGCACAGTGAGCGTAATTCGTTTATTTAATAAACTGTATCTTTAAGATATGAAAATCACATAAAATCAGGCCAGAGAGTAAGTTACCTCATTCATTCACTCTCTTAAAATGCCATCAGTCCTGGAAACCCAAGCAGAGGGGAGTTTACAGTCACTTACTCTATCTGTAAAAAACCTGGCTGGCTTAAATCAGCCGATGACTCTGCGAGGCTAGGTGGATCTCACCCCTCAGGATATTAAGCCTCTTTGTTGAGAGGTTGGATTACTGCTAGATCTTTTTATCACCAGAGCTGAGCTCTTGCGGCTGCTGGGGATTAGACACGATCCTTCTCCATCCACAGTGCTTTAACATCCTTCCTCCTCCTGGCACCTCCTTTGTGGTCACTCTTCTGTGAAAGCAAAGATAAGATGCCAGAGATAAGGGAGGAGTGAACATGGCAGCCTCCGCAGCATTTCATTTCTAACACCCCAGTTGCCAAGCCATCCTGCTGGTGGTATAAAAGATCCTTCCTATTCCCTGAACATCCAGCCTCCACAGGCCAGGCCCGTGAATATCAGTTTGATCTCAAATCTAATTTAGGATATTGGGATGCTCAATGGAAAGCAAAACACAGCTAATTCTGTGTATCTCACAGGATGAGTGATAAACACTTGTAAATGTATCTAAATCGAATGAAGCTTAGCTCCACTAGGCTGACCCCTTCCATCTCCAAGACAGGGCTCCCTGGGTACCATTATCCAACTTCCCATGGGTGATAATTTGACATCCAGGGGTCAAAAGCTGGTAGGCTGGTGATTACTCTGTGTTCTGCTCTTGGACAAGGACAAGATGCCGCTGACATATCTGGCCTTCCTTTCGGTGCAAAGTTTAAAGTGTCATTTCAGCTGGGTCATCCGAGATTGCTGTAAAAATGTCCTGAAAGTATGCAAGCTCTTAGAAGGAGTACTGGGATTCAGCCACCATTATTAGCACCCAGCAGCATTCATAAGGTAACTCTCTGTATCTAACGTGGGACGGGAGGGGGTCTCAAACACGTTTTACACTAAGTGGAACACCTCCTCCTCTGTACTTCTAAATAAAATCTCAGGCAGAGCCCGGGTTGCATGTAGAGTTGTGCACAACTCCAGGGGGTGCCGTGTGCATTGTTGTCTGCATAACCGTAGCTGGTGCCTGAGCAGTACCCCAACACGTGAAGCAGATAAAAGCAGTATATTGTTGATATAAAAATTGTACGTTTCACTTTTGAACCTTCATTTTGTAGCCCATCAGTGGGAAATGGCCTTTTGATGAACATAAAAATTTGAAATCATGAGCTATGGTTGAAAATTTTATCAGCATCAGCATCTCAGGTCATGCAGATGAGCAGGTGAATTTTTAAAGATGCTTGAGTCAAACAGATTCACATGCTCATAAATAAGAATGACAGGGATCACATATTTTGAAATTTGGGTGATCTTTGGCAAGGGGAAGACGAGAATATCTATCCAAAACACGTAGTGTTTAACCCAGCAATTCCACTTCTAGGATGTTATCAGATGTACTCGCAAACATGAAAAATGATCTATAGACAGAATTATTCATGGCTGCATTATAGGTAACAGCAAAAGATTGGAAGCAACCTAAATATCCAATAAAGGATGTATCACACAATGGAAAATTTGGCAGCCCTCACAGGCAACGAGAAAGCTGTATGTATGGGGTGGTCTCCCAGGGTCCCAGGAGAGGAGCAAGGTGCAGAAATGTGTGGGTAATATGTTACCTCGAATATCTGTGTGTGTGTGTGTGTGTGTGTGTGTGTATTTATCTGCTTGTATATGCATGAGAAATTTCTGGAAAGATATCCAAGAAACTAATAGCATTGTTTTTTTCCAGGGCAAAATGCTCACTGCATGGACAGAGATAGAAGACACTTATTGCATGCCTTTTGTGCCTTCTGAATTTTGAACTACATGAATGTATTCCCTAACTCAATAATAGTAATATTTAAATGGCGAGATCTCCCTTGCACCACCCCCCCTTCCCAAAAGAGAAAACCTCACCCAAGATGTATGATAATCACTGTAGCAGTCTAACATACAGTATTCTCACAGTGGTCAACTCATTGCTGATTCACTTGGGTGGCACAGCTTCATGATTAACATGACAGTATAATTTAGTGCTGGGGTTAAATTTTGCCTCTGTTACTTATTAGTTGTGTGACCTAGGGCAGATCTATGTAACTTCTCTGTGCCTCAGTTCTTTGTTTAATAGATGATGATAAATCCTACTTTGAAGGGTTATTGAGAGGAATTGATGAGTTAGGCTCTGTTAAGTGTTGAAAGAAATGTTTAAAAAGAACAAAAGAGAACAAAGAACCCCACTGTGCCCGGCATTAGTTGTGATGTGGCTGGATGTGGCAATATGATTGATAAGGCAGAGGATAGAAGTGTAGCCCTTGACACCTAGCAGCTACTTAACAAACATTCATTCCCTCCTCACCACACTTAATTGGGCTGCCAGGGGCTTTATAGACTCTCTGAGCAGACTGAGTAGTAATTTTCTACTGGACATATTTGTGATCTCTTCATTTTAGTCTGCAGATGGACCCTTTGAGCTGTCTTAGACTGGGTCAGGTGCTTTTAAAGTGGAGAAACTATTTTGCTCTATTATTTTCATGTCAGTTTCTCAGGTCTATCTAAGTAAACATTTCCATATTTTTTTTTTGTCCAAGTTGTATATGGATTAAATTGTTGCAGTGGAAATGTGCCATGCTGTGAAATGGAAAATCTGTGGCTATGAATTTAGGCATACGTTGAAAGAAAGGTACAAGGCAATTATATGAATAATTCTTAGGGAGATGAAAACAAACCCAAAAATAAATAGCCAACATTTTTAGAATGTTAGGGGTCATGCCAAATCTTTACAAGCTTTATCCTCAACCCCTTTGAGTTACTATGATGGGTCCCAGTGTATGCTTGAGGAAACCGAGGCAACTTGTCCAAGGTTACAAGGAAGTGAATGGCAGAAACAGGATTTAAATCCTGTCTGGATAGTTTCAGCTTCAAGTTTTGCATATATTCCTTTCCCTCAGAGCCAAATCCTCATGAAATAAAATTCATAAGCCTTAAACAAATTGCTGATAGATTTTAGGATGTAGTTTTCTAAGTAAGGAAGGGACTCTCATATATATATTATTTTTTATAATTTTTTTAAATGTTTATTTATTTTTGAGAGGGAGAGAGACAGAGCATGAGCAGGGGGAAGGCAGAGAGGGAGACACAGAATCCGAAGCAGGCTCCAGGCTCTGAGCTGTCAGCACAGAGCCCGACATGGGGCTCAAACTCACAAACCGTGAGGTCATGACCTGAGCTGAAGTCAGACTCTCAACCGACTGAGCCACCCAGGTGCCCCATTTTTTATAATTCTTACATTCACTCTGTGAGTTAGGGATTGTTCTCATCGTTCAGATAAGGAAACCAAGACTCAGAGAGGTTGTTACTTGCCCTTGGTTACACAGCAAGTAGAGAAGAAGGTGTTTAAACCAAAGTCTGTCTACTTCCATAGCCCTCAGACTTCTGTTCTTAAGAACTTCAAGTCATCTTCAGTCTTGTCCTGTTTTCTCTCAACCCCTCTGCTGGGGCGCACGTTCAAAGAATGTTTTATACAAGATCCCTGAAATTGGTCTCACAGAGTTCTGTTTCTCCTTGTCTAACAGCCATGTGACTCAAAGTAAAAAAACTTCACATTGAGATAAGTTTCTGTCTTGCTGTATCTAGATTCCATTTATTCTCTATCTGATACAATATTTCTGTTTAGAATATACATTTGTGGCATGATTCTTAAAACAATGCAATAGTTTCTGTAGTTCTTCATAGTCTATGTTGTCAACGCTCTGAATTAGGTGGAACACAGAATTCCTTTAAGATTAGGAGTATCTGACAGGGTTTGTTTGGATTTCCTTGACATAGCTGTTTACAGCCAGATTCTTCTTGTCTGAACACACAGAACCTGAGAGGACTGACAAGCGACAAGGGAGACACTCTGAGGCACAGAAGATGCTCCGGGGAGAGAAGTCCCTGAAGGGCTGGAGGGAGGCTGGAATGGTGGCTGGCGCCCTGGGCTCTGGTCTGAGCTTCGCCACCTCAGCCCTGGGACTCCAGACCCGTAGGAGGTTAGGTCAGGTGGTCTGTAAGGTAGATATGAAACCAGGAAGCTGGGTGATCACCTCTGGCAGAAGGGGGAGGAATTCTTCCCATATGATAACACGTTTGCCATGTGCCAAACAATTCGCTGAGCACAGTTCAGGGACAACTGATAGAATCCTCATAACAGCCCCATGAGGGGAGTGCCGCTAGTCCCCTTATTTCACAGATGAACAACCTGAGACTCTGAGAGTTTCGGTCACTTCACCCAATGTCCCACGGCCAGTAAGAGGCAGAGTGAGGATTCAGACCCAGTCCAGCTGGCACAGGGACTTGTACCTTAACCACCTAGCACTAGGGCCCTGAAGCTAATGGAATGACCTACCATTCTACTGCCCAGAGAGAACCCATTCTCCACACAAATGCATTCACACACATACAGTAGACAAAACTGGATCCTACTATATGTGCTATTTGTAATTGTTCTTTCTCTTAGCAATGTACTCAAAAATAACCATCTTTAAAGTAAATCCCTCCCTCCCCTCCTGCAGGGTTCTTCCTGTACAAATAGGCAGATTGTGGGGTGGGATGCTGAGAAGGGCACCAGGCCAGCATGGGGCTCACTGCTAACGATACATCCCAGAGCCTTCCAATGACCCCCAAACAGCCAGATCCTATTCAGCAAATGGAGAAAAAAAGAATTTTCTTGGCTTTGTTTTGTAGCTTCCATTAGCTTAACTGTCATCAAGAACAATGCTGAGTCAGGGCCTGAATTATCTTTTTCTCTGCTGAGGTTCTTGCCTTTGGCTTGCTGCCATTCTCTGCGTGCTACAAGGGATGAAGACAGGTCTCCACCTCATCCATCTCTCAAGAAAGCTGATAGGTATTATATATAATTTAATGGAGAGCAACATAACATGTGAGTTAGAAGGATGCATTCCAGTCCTCGTTCCAACACTGCCTGCCGAGCTGTGTGTCCTTGAGCATGTCATTTAATTCAGAGCCTTGGTTTCTTCAAGCATCCAGTACAGATCCCAAGACTGCCTCCCTCCTAGGGCCATCCGTCATCAGGGTGGGATGAGATAGGGTGGAGGATGCTCGGCACAGTGCCAGTACTCCAGCCTCGCGCTTGCCTGGGGAGGTTCCACTTCTGTGCCCTTCAGGGTCACCTGGGATCATGTTGCCGCTCCCAAGCCACTTGGTAAGGATCGTGCTGTCCAGACAAATCTCACCACACAAGCCCTGGGGACATCTGGGTCTTGCGACCTATTGGGCTCCCTGAGGACAAGGGCATTGCTCTCCCTTTCTCAAATGTTCGAAGTTATCTGGGAGAAACCTGTCCTCTTCTTCACAGGAATTTGGCCAGAGAAACAGGGTGTAGGGACCCTTCTCAAGGGATGTATCAGTATCTTTTTTTTTTCTTCCCCTCTTTCCCACTTGCTCTGTCCCTCCAAGTCTGGGGAATTTTGATCTAACCTGGAGCAGGGGAGGGGGAGCGCTGTTGGACAGGATAAGCCATTCCCTACCATATATTCTTGCAAGTCTTTTGACTAACTTAAGGAGATGCTCTTGAAACTCAAAAGCCAAACATTGATCCCTGTATTTGTTGTGTTCTACTGTATCAAAAGGGTACCCTGCTGTAGCAGCAGGGCTTTATTTTATGGAGAATGCTAAGCAACTCACTACTTTGGGTTGCCTGGCTAATACCTGTACAGGTTGGCTTTACAATCTTTGTGTGAGCACTGCCCTGAAGAGTCTGTGAGCTCCTCAGTCTCTGGCACCCAGCATAGTGTCTGGTACACAGTAGGCACTTCATACATGCCTGTTGAATGACAGCATATCTAAAACAAGAGATATATTGCTTCTGTTTGTGAAATGTGATTTTTAAGGTCCTCAATGGTAGTTTTTGTGCGCAAAAGAGATTATTCGTAAGTAACGTTGATTTTTAAATTAATCTTTCGTATATTGAAGTTAGAATTAAAAAAAAATTCGTATTTCATAGGCTTTTAAGTTTATATTGTAAATCTTATTATTTTGCTTGTAAACCCAGAAAGTCACTTTTAAGGGGTCTTTGATGAATGCTTGGTCCTATTTACAACTTGGTTAATTTCCTTTTAAACTGCTTTTATAAATTTAATATATTAAATTTCCTTTTTTTTTAAATTTTTTTTTCAATGTTTATTTATTTTTGGGACAGAGAGAGACAGAGCATGAACAGGGGAGGGGCAGAGAGAGAGGGAGACACAGAATCAGAAACAGGCTCCAGGCTCTGAGCCATCAGCCCAGAGCCCGACACGGGGCTCAAACTCACAGACCGCGAGATCGTGACCTGGCTGAAGTCGGACGCCTAACCGACTGCGCCACCCAGGCTCCCCTAAATTTCCTTTTAAGTACTGTAACTGTCTGACTTAACAAAACCTTCCTGAATACTCACATAACTCTCATAAATCTAATACATCAAACTTATAAATATGGTAAGCCTTCAGTTCTATTAAATTATTCAGTTCCATAATAAACTTACTATGATTTGAACTTAAAACCACAAGTCTAAATCAAGTCCACATTTAAAATTAGAATCACAAGGATGACCTCTTGCCTCATTAGACCAAATTCTTTTAAACATTATAAACACATAAAAGGCCAAAAATGCACAGGTTTCTTAATCTGAAAATGTTAATACTATACATTTGAAATTTTTAAATATTTCTATAGTTATTTTTAAGTCATCACAGAGTTGAAAGATATTGTTGATGCACCAAGAAAATGACCATGCCATCCTGAACAACTTTCGTTGTCTTTTATTTTTCTCCTCTATACATCTGTTCTTCAACCAACCTGACCACATCTCAATGAAGACCTTGTCATCCAGTGCCTCGGTGACCCTGGCCAAAGCTACTGAGAGTTCCTGTTCTCTTTACCTAGGAAGAGTGGAGTTAGCTTAGATTACCACTAAGGTCTTAACCTTAAAATTCTGGAATTCATATTTTTCTATTTATTCACAAGTATGGTTTTCCATTTAGGCTAATAGGAATGCACAAAACTACTAAAAATTGGATCATGGGGCGCCTGGGTGGCACAGTCAGTTGAATGTCCACTTTAGCTCAGGTCATGATCTCAAGGTTCGTGAGTTTGAGCCCCACGTCAGGCTCTGTGCTGACAGCTCAGAGCCTAGAGCCTGCTTCAGATTCTGTGTCTCCCTCTCTCTCTGCCCCTCCCCCACTCACACTCTGTCTGTATCTCTCTCAAAAATAAATAAACATTAGAAAAATTTTTTAATTGGATTGTAGACTGCCCATGAAAAGCCCCCATCGCAGAGAATGCTCTCTATTGTACATATTATGTTTGTAGTCTGCTCCTGTTCAATGTCACTCATTGGTTGTATGGACCCAAAGGAATTTGGGGGCCTTTTGACCCCAGAGCACAAATCGTCAAGAAGTCACATCTGGGAACACCCAGGAAGAGTTTTAAAATCAGGAGGACGCATTTGTAAAATATATGTTCCAATTTATTTTGAAAATCATGTCCCTGGTAGATGAGTCATGTCATTGCTACAACTTCTGGGGACTGGACTGAATTAGCATCATTGTGCCTGCCATTTGATGCCTGGTTTCTGCAACAGCATACTGAATAATAAATGAATGGGAGGCAGTATGCATAACAGTAAAAGTTGGGGTGTGAATTACAAGACCAGTGCTCTAACCCCTGAGCTATAGGGCCTTGCATGGGGGGTGTGAATTAGACCTCCTTCTGTTTAAATCCGAGATCCAGTCCTTAAAATCATGTGAGTTTGAGGGTCAATTTTATACAAATAAATTTGACAACTTGCATGAAATGGACAAGTTCTTATATAGACACAAACTAATGAAACTGACTGAAGAAGACATTTTAAAAATTAAATAGACCTTTAATAAGTAAGAAATTGAATTAGTAATTAAAAATCTTTACACACACAAAAAGTCCTGGGCCAGATGGTTTCACTGGTGAATTTTATTAAATGTTATTGTTTACAGAAGAAATAATCCCAATATCGCACAAATTCTTCCAAAAGATTCTCCCAACTCACTCTGTGAGACCAGTATCATACAGATGCGGTGGCTAGAAAAAGACATCGTAAGAAAGGAAAACTAAAGATCAATACCCCACATAAATACAGACATGAAAGTCCTTAATAAAATATTAGCAGAATCCAACAATATACCAAAAAGATTATACAGCATGATCAAGTAGGATTTATCCAGAAATGCGAGGTTGGTTTAACAACTAAAAATCAACCAAGATATGGGAATGCAGGTTGGCGCAGCCACTCTGGAAAACAGTATGGAGGTTCTTCAAAAAACTAGAACTACCCTACAACCCAGCAATTGCACTACTAGGCATTTATCCATGGGATACAAGTGTGCTGTTTTGAAGGGACACATGCACCCCCATGTTTATAGCAGCACTATCAATAATAGCCAAAGTATGGAAAGAGCCCAAATATCCATCGATGGATGAATGGAGAAAGAAGATGTGGTGTATACACACACACACACACACACACACACACACACACACACACACACACAATGGAGTATTACTCGGCAATCAAAAAGAATGAAATCTTGCCATTTGCAACTACGTGGATGGAACTGGAGGGTATTATGCTAAGTGAAATTAGTCAGAGAAAGACAAAAATAAAATGACTCCACTTATATGAGGACTTTAAGAGACAAAACAGATGAGCATAAGGGAAGGGAAACAAAAATAACATAAAAACAGGGAGGGGGACAAAACAGAAGAGACTCATAAATTCGGAGAACAAACTGAGGGTTACTGGAGGGGTTGTGGGAGGGGGGATGGGGTAAATGGGTAGGGGCACTAAGGAATCTACTCCTGAAATCATTGTTGCACTATATGCTAACTAATTTGGATGTAAATTTTAAAAAATAAAATTAAAAATAAAATAAAAATCAACCAAGATAATACACCAAAAACCACACGATCATCTCAGTAGACACAGAAAAAGCATTTGCCAATATTCAGTACACATTTGTGATTTAAAAACAAAAACTTGGAATATAAGGGAACTTCTTCAAGCTGGTAAAGGGCATCTGTGAAAAATCTCACTTAATGGTGAAAGACTGAATACTTTCCTCCTAACATGAGGACCAAAGCACTGTTATCTATTGTCACCTTTTTTTATTCAACAGTATATTGGAGATTCTAGCCAGTGAAATCAGGCAAGAAAAATAAAAGGCATACAGATTAGAAAGGAAGAAGTAAACCTGTTTTGATTTACAGATGTTATGACCCTGTGTATAGAATATTCTGAAGCACCTACTCATATACCACACACACACACACACACACACACACACACACACACACACTCACACACACAGAACTAATAAACAAGTTCAGCAAGATTGTAGGATACAGGATCAATATACAGAAATCATTTGTATTTGTGTATATAAGCAATGTGCAATCCAAAAATGAAATTAAGAATATAATTCCAGGGGTGCATGTGTGGATCATTCAGTTGAATGGCCTACTCTTAATTTGGGCTCAGGTCATGATCCCAGGATCGTGGGATCAAGTGTCATGTTGGGCTCTGGGCTGAGCGTGGAGACTGCTTAAGATTCTCTCTGCCCCTCTCTCCCACTGTCTCACGTGCTCTGTGTTTTTCTAAAAAAATTATATATATACATACACACACACACACACACACATATATGTAATCCATTCACAATAGCATCAAAAATAGTAAAATACATAGGAACAAATTTTTAAAAAGAAATCCAAGAGTTGTATGCTGAAAATAATAAAATTTTGCTGAGGAAAAATTAAAGAAGATTTAAGTAAATAGAGAGATATTTCATGTCCATGGATTGGAAGACACAATACTGTTAAGATGTTGGTTATCTCCAAATTGATTTGTAGATTCAGTGCAATTCTTGTCAAAATTCCAGCATACTTTTTTGGGGTAAAATTGACAAAGGGATCCTAAACTTTATATGGAAATACTTAGACTAGCCAAAGCAATTTTGGAAAAGAAGAATAAAATTGAAGGATTTTCATCTCCCAGTTTCAAAACTTACTACTAAGCTGCACTTATATACACTCTGATATTGTCACAAGGATAGATCTATAAATCAAAGGAATAGAATTAAGAGCCCAGAAATATATTTCTATATCTATAGTCAATTGATTTTGTTTTTAACAAATGCCAAGGTAATTTATTGGGGAATGGATAGTCTGTTCAACAAAAGGTGCTGGGATAAGTAGATAAGCTTAGACTTTCACCTCATACCATACACAAAAATTAATTTAAAATGGGTTACAGACTTAAATGGAAGAGTTAAAATAATAAAATTCTTAGGAAAAAAAAAACCGACAAGAGGATCTTCAAGACCATGAATTAGGCAAAGATTTCTTAGGTACAATACAAGGAAAGCATAGTCAGTAAAATGAAAAGTTGGTAACTTAGATCTCATCAAAATTTAAAACTTTTGCCCTTCAGAAGACACCATTAAGAAAATGAAAAGACAGGACTCAGACTGGGAGAAAATATTGGCAAAACACATATCCAATTAAGGACTTGTGTTAAGAATTTACAAACATATAAACACAATTGAATTATAAGATAAATAACCAAATCAAAAAAGAAAGGGCAAAAGATGTAAGCATGGAAATTACACTCCCCCCTCCCCCAAATGAATGGTCAAGAGGTACATGAAAAGATGCTCAGGGTGCCTGGGTGGCTCCGTCAGTGAAGCATCTGACTCTTGATTTCAGCTCAGGGCATGATCTTACAGTTAGTTCAAGCCCAGTGCACCTCTCTCTCTCTCTCTCTCTCTCTCTCTCAGGATAGATAAATAAACTTAAAAAACAAACAAACAGATGCCCAACATGATTAGTCAATAGGGAAATGCAAATCAAAACCACAATGGGATCCCATTTCACACTCACTAGAATGGCTGTAAGAAGTAAGACAGATGGTAACAAATGTTAGTGAAGATGTGGAGAAACAGGAACTCTCACACACTGCGGATGGGAGTGTAAAATGGTACAGCTACTTTGGAAGCAATTCGGAAGTGTTTTTTTGTTTTTGTTTTTGTTTTTTTAGTTTATTTCTTTATTTTGAGAGAGAGAGAGCACGAGCAGGGTAGGGGCAGAGAGAGAGGGAGAGAGAATCCCAAGCAGGCTCCATGCTGTCAGCTCAAAGCCTAGATCTCACCAACCTTGAGATCATGACCTGAGCCAAAATCCAGAATTGGACACTTAAGTGACTGAGCCACCTGGAGCCCTGTAGCAGTTTCGAAAAGGTAAACATAAAACCATTATGCAATTCCACTCGTAGGTAGAGAGAAATAAGAGAAAAAATGAAAACATAAGTCCACATAAAGACTTACACACAATTGTTCGTAACTGTTATTCATAATAGCCCCAAACTGGGGAAACCAAAATGTCCATTAGCTGGAGAGTGGATAGACAAAATATGGTATATATTCAATGTATTGCGCGCGCACACACACACACACACACACACACACAATGGAATATCATGAACTACTTACACATGCTAATTGTGAGTGAACCTCAAAAAACATTATGCTAAGTGAAAGAAGCCAGAAACACATATGGTATGATTTCATTTATATGGAATGCTCAGAAATACAGAAACAGAAAGTAGATTAGCAGATGCCTGTGGCTTAGGATATGAACAAGGATTAACTACCAATGGGCAGGAAGGGATCTTACTGGGGAGATGAAAATGACCTGGAGCATTATGGTCATGGTTGTGCTATTTAGTAAAGTTAACTAAAAAGTATAGAATTGTACACTTGAATGGAGAGAATTTTATGACATGTGAAATATACCTCAATAAAGCTGTTTAAGAAAAAGCATGTGACTGGGCAGGTGACTAACTTCTCTATGCTTTAGCTTGTCATCTGTAAAATGAAGATAATGAGAGTATTTACCTCATACGTCATTGGACAGACCCAGTGAGAAAATATATATGTAATGTTTAAAGTCAGAGTGCCTGGCATATAGTAAACATTCATTTAAATACCAGTTTCTATGATTTTTTTAAAGATTAGAACAAAGGTATGAAAGATAAGAAGTTTGTTTCTTTTATAGATGATACTGGTATGTTAATAACCACTTGAGGGCTGCCTGGATGGCTCAGTTGGTTAAGTGTCTGACTTTGGTTCAGGTCATGATCTCACCGTTTGAGTTTGAGCCCCGTGTTGGGCTCTGTGCTGACAGAGCCCAGATCTGTGGATATCTCTCTCTCTTTCTCTCTCTCTCTCTCCGCCCCCCCCTTTCTCTCTGCCCCTCCCCGCCACACACACACTCTTTCTCTTTGTCTCAAAATAAATAAACTTAAAAAAATAAACTGCTAAAAACCACTTAAAAAGACATGTAGGACCTTAAATGCCTAAGTGAAAGAAGCCGATCTGGAAAGACTACATATTGTATAATTCCAACCAAATGACTCTCTGGAAAAGGCAGAACTATGGAGACAGTAGAAAGATCAGTGGTTGCCGGGGGTGGAGGGTGGAGAAAAGGGGATAAATCAGTGGACCACAGAGGATTGTTTAGGGCACTGAAAATACTCTGTATGAGATCATAATGATGGATACATGTCATACATTTATCCAAATCTATGGAATATATAACACCAAGAGTGAACCATATGTGAACTATGGATTTGGGGTGAGAATGATGTCAGTGTAGGTTCATCACTTGTAACAAATGTACCACCCTGCTGGGGGATGCTGATAGTAGGGAGGCTGAGCATGTGTAGGGCAAGGGTATGTGGGAACTCTATACCTGACCCTCAGTTCACCCTGCTGTGAACCTAAAACTATTCTTAAAGAGTGAAGTCTTATTATTAATAAAAAAAACAACCCCCCAAAACCTACTTACCTTTTTTTCAACACTAACTATCTGTAGCACAGAAAAACTGATAGGTGAGGAAAAAACACTTGTGGGAAGCAAAATTTGGTTTAACAGATCAAATAGGCAAAAAATTCACTTTAAGGAATAATGAAACTAGAAGGCTTCATCATTTCCATTGATGAAATTCCAACTTAGGTAAAGTGAAAGATTTTGGTACCTAGAGTAAACTTCAGTCAAGACACAGTAAGTGTTTTTGTTTTTGTCTAAAACATTTAGGTATGCAAAATATTCATACAGTTCCTGAGTCAGAAACCACACAGTAAAGTCATTCTAGAAGTCTAGCTTCTATCCCCCTTTCCTGTTCCTTGTCCCCTTCTTCCCTCTCTAGGTAATCACTTTTTAGTTTTTTTTTTTTTTTTTGGATTATCCTTCAATTGTTTCATTTTTTGAAAATATAAGCACACATGTATGTTTTATTTTTTTCTTCCTCCTTTCTCACCAAAACATACCATACTGTAAACCTTGTCCCCTGCTCCTTCTCCCCCTTAACAATATATATCCTAGTGATTATGCCATGGGGGGGACATGGCACCCATTCCTTTGCCATGGTAATCCATGCTGTAGATGTCCCATGGTTTATTCAGCCAGTTTCTTGGTTGTGACCATTGGGATTGTTTCCAGTCTTTGCTGTAATACATAATGCTGCAATGCATAGCCTTGAAGTTGCAGTAAATTTAAGGTGTAAACTATGAACATCCCTTGGCATCTGAATAAGTTTGTCCTTTGGCAGACCAAACCAGCTATGGCTTATGTAACGGATCCAGTACTGTTTGTGAAGAAGTTCCACTTAGGGTACATGTTGGTTTGAATCACTTTGATATTATTCATTTTTCTAAGCTCCTAAACTATTTTGGGAAAGAGTCCTTGATAGCAAATATCATTTCTTATTAACTGTCATAAGCAAATATTGACTTGTTTAATACCTACAACCAAATTGCTTGACCATCTTTAATTAATATTTCCAGGAATTTCCATTTTATTGTACTAGTTATCAACTCTGTGAACCATCTTTCACTTATTAAAGTGTGGAAATCTGGAATCTAACAAAATTGATAAGTCAAATATCAGGTATTTGGAGTTGGACAGAGCCTTAGATATATTTTGCAAAGACTTTTAAATATCTTGAGTCTTTTACAAACATTTATATATTTTCAAAAATTGTTTTTAAAGTTTATTTACTTATTTTGAGAGAGAGAGAGAGAGAGAGAGAGAGAGAGGGAGAGAGAGATTCCCAAGCAGGCTCTGCGTTGTCAGCACAGAACCTGATGCGGGGCTCGATCTCATGAACCATGAGATTGTGACTTGGGCCGAAATCAAGAGTGGATGCTTAACTGACTGGGCCATCCAGGTGCCCCACGAACATTTATATTTTTAACTTTTATTGATTATTTAAAAAATAAGTTATCTGTAATCATCAGAGAAACATTACGAAGTTCAGACAAACAAAATGAAAAAAAAAAAAAAAACCCTACCTATAATCCCAACCTCTGAGATACCAATATTAGCATTTGGATATCCTCATAGACTTTTTCAGTGAGATAAACAGCCTTCCCCCCCCCCCTAATATACATGCATATGTATTTTCTTCATTTCTTATTCTATATGTAGTCCAAGGAAATTTCAGCTTTTCTACTTAATGGGTTTATTCCATGAACTTTGCTGTTTGCTTTGCATAACATATAGATGTTTTTTTCTGTTTGTCCATCAGAGTTAGCCATTTACATCTCTCTGCAGAGTTTACCTTAGAAACAGAAAGTCAAGTTTTTTTTTTAATTGATAAATAAGTTAAAAGTCTGCAAGATTTGTTTCCGTGGTGTTCCAAGTCCTTGAACTACCCTCTGTGTGTTTGCCCAGGGCAGTTTACCGAGTCCTAGAGGGACGTAGTATATGAGACTAGGTGGAGACTTGTCCTTGGAGAAATTGGTTATGCAAAAATGAAAGTCAGGCAGATTCTCCCTGATTATTATTCTGCTATTCAAAATATTTGTTGGAAAAAAATAATTCTCGCAAGTGCTTTCTGTGATCATGATAACTTATATCTTATTCTATCTACTGACATTGCATATCTAAAACCTTAACTATCTTGATGTTTCAGAACCATGTACCCAAAATAATTTCTGATAATGAACTGAATTTAAAATTTTCTATGTGGATGTATTTTGACATTTTGTTGTGTATCTGGGGTAAAGGTGGAGCATTTTTCCCTGCCAGGGTCATTGAAATCAAAGGTCACGTGGAAATAACTTAATATTGTGTTTGTGGGTTCAAGTCCCATGTCAGGCTCTGCTCTGACAGTGCAGAGATCAGCCTGCTTGGGATTCTCTCTGTTTTCCTCTCTGCCCCCTCATCCCTTCACAATCTCTCTCTCTCTCTCTCTCTCTCTCTCTCTCTCTCTCTCTCTCAAAAATAAAAAAATAAACATTAAAAAAGAAGAAGAAGTGGAGAGTAGACAAGGAAAGAGGGAAGAAGAAGAATCAAACAGAGGAAGGAAACATCAAAAGACAGATAGGAGGGGCAGAGGGTAGGGACACACAACCTAAACACCATGCCCAAAGCAAAAGAGAAACACACCTGCAGAGCAGAAGAAATTGTGAAAGTTGGTTAGAGAACTGTTTGACAGTACTTACCAAATATTTGCGTTTCTAACTTTTCGACCCAGCAGTAGTACTTCTGGGTATCCATACTCCAGAAATACTCACGCATACAAGGATGTTTATTAGAGCGTATTTACAATAGCAAAAAACTGTAACAACAAAAAACGATAGACAACATGTGGCACAGTGGGAAGATGTTTAATAGACAAAAGAACATTTATTCAGTGAAATTCTAGGCAGTCTTTGAAAAGAATAAGGGAGAGTTATGTATAATGATGTGAAAAGATAGGCACGTCAATCAAGCAAAAATCATGTGTTGCAAAACATCATGTGCTGTGGGATTCCAATTTTGTAAAAACAAAAAAATGTGTGTGTGAGAGTATACATTGAAACACGGTCTAGATGCATACGTGCTAAACTGTTGATAGTTTGAGATTGGAAAGTTTGGATGATGCAATGGTATTTATTAGTCTCCGGAGGATGAAAATGAGAGAGTAAGTCAGGTGTCTGTGTGTATTGCGAAGAAATTTTGAAGCTGGGATAGAGTTGTTCTCTGACTTCCAGCAGGAGTCCAGACAGACTCAGCTGACGGCTGAGCCAAACCTGTAGCTCTCTGTTTCCCATTTCAGATAGCCCAGACCTATGTAATTCTGATTTGGGGTATTAACAGACGATTTTCATTATAGTTGTGGGGTTTGGGGGTGAGGCTCTCTGAAGGAAAGGAGATTTCCTCATCTATCACTTGAGGATAATAATAATCCTTACCTTAAAGGATTATGTTGAGTGTTAAATGTAGTGATATATTTTAAAAAATGCCTAGCTCAGTGCCCAAGACATGGTCAGGAGTCATTCATAAATGGAAGCCACTACTGCTGTTAATATTTTAGAAAGATTCAGGATCAAACCCCCATTTTTCTAGGCCTTCATTTTCTTTATTTATGCTTCCCACTCTTGTAGCACTGAAAGAAATTTGATAAATGGAATTGGAAGTAGACAAAATAAACTAAGATTTCATGCTAAGCCATCACAGCTTATGTTCTATGTCTGTATGAAGAAGAATCTTTTGTTCATTTTGACTTCTCTCTCATCAGGGCTCAATCACTTATCTGACAATTTGTATTAGTCATTAAGGCAGCCCCCCAAAAGTATTTGTTCTTTTCCTGAGTATAGACTTTTAATTTTAAAATGTCTTTTATAATTCTTGGACATTTTTTATTATTTTTAAATGAAGCAACTTTCGACACATTAAATGTGTTCCAAGAGATGACATCAGACCATGTTCTTGTGTCTGCTCTCTTGGGTAGAATTAATGCACTTCCACCTTCTTAAAATGTTTCTTTAATGGCTTCGTAATTACAAGTGATGTGTTTGCAATGTGTTGCCGTACCAAAGCAGAGTTACTCTGACTTGCAGTTGTTATGAATTTTGCTCGTTCCTTAATACTGCCTTCCCCAGCACGTAGGAAGAAAAAGGTCAGGTCACACCAACAGCCAATTCAGCTGTAGAAGTTATGAAGGCCAGGCAGTATCTATACATGGTTATTGTGCATCTCAGGAAAGAGGATGTTGTGTTCTCGGCCATATTTATTTAATAATTTAATGTGATAATTGAGAAAACTATGTACTTAGAAAAAAAATTTTAAAATGTAAATAGTATATTTGTACTTTTGATTTGTTTTCAACAAAGGACCAAGGAGTCCCGTTAAGTATGACAATTATTCAGTACCATTTCTCCAATATTATGAACATCAGATGCATTATCATTGGGTCAATACCTTTAACAGGTACTGGTTCTCCCCCCGTTAAATCCTACTCCCACCCCCTACTTACCCCACACCCCCCCCATCCTCTCCCATCACCCCCAGCCCCTGCCACACATCCGTGGTGGGCATCACTAATCATTTAGTAATTGTTTTCCCACTGAGCTGAGCATGACCTCAGAATCCCTGTAAATACAGAGCTCCTAGGAACCACTTCTGGTCAACTGCTACAAAGGAGGAAACCCGTCAAACTTCCAAGATTTATCATCTAGTCACAACATATTTAGCTAGTTTAGTCCATTCAGCCCCCAAAGCAGTTAGTTCATTTTTAAAAATATAGCCAAATTATTTTGGACATAATGTAAGTAAAAATAGCTAATTTGGGGCAAAGACATTAACTTTTCAAACCAGTGTTTCATGAAATACAACACTGGTAAAGTTTGAACAACTAACTCTATAATTAAATACAATGTATGGGTGGCATTACATGAAGTAAAGTTATTTGTGAAATAGCTGATGTTTAGGCAGGATCTTATCAGCAAGTGCAAATGTGTCCAGAACTTCTCCTGCTTTGAAACAGATTTCTCCCTGACCTTCGTTTTTTGCTGTCCTCTTGGTATATAGTATAGTTGTTCTTTTCCACCCCATGAAAATTCATCACCATGTCTCAGCCTGGTGGCAGATGGGAGATCTGTGGCCCAGCATCTTTTTTGGAGATCTTCCCTGTCTATTCACTACTGCTGAGTAGTTTTACAATGTGGGTTCATTTAGTATGGAAGGGGGAATAAATCCGACCCACATGCCATGCACCAATCACAGGCATAAAAATACCTTACATCCATCTCTAGAGTGTGGTGGATGGTACACGCTGGATAGCTAGTTTGTGCAAGCACACCCTGAATGCTCCTGTTAATGACTGTCTTGAGAATGTAGAGATCATGTCCTCCTTCTATACTCCCATCAAGTGGAATGTGCAGAAGAATGTGCTGTTCGGTGTTCAATGTCAGGGGCTCTGGGGTGGCAGAGCGTCTCCTTTGTAACAGAGTGTCCTGATGGCAGGCAGTGATCTCCTTGGAACACTGGCTGTATCCTGGGAAGGGCTACAGATAGTTGCTAGGCTAGTTGCTATGATATAAGAACTTGCTGCACGTAGATTCCAGCAATGGATGCTTTGTCCAGTTGGCTGCTCCTGGACTCCCTGTACAGTAGTAAGTTCCCCCAACAAACCTATGTCTCAATCACTGTCTCTGGGTCTCTTATTTGGCCTCGCCGTCATCCACCTAAGCTTCAGAGTCTGCTGGGGTGCAACTGCACATGTGGTCAAGGTAAATGGCACTTGGGAGCTATGGAATGTGTTTCTTTCAGCACCCTGTTGACTTTGTACTAGAATTTACAGTCTCCTAGACTGGACACCCAGGGATTAAGAATCCCTTCTGTCCCCTTTTTGCTATGCCCTCTCAGTTTCCTTTGATAGGGACAGAAACAGAATTGGGGAGGGCGGGGGTGCAGCTGTTCACACCCCCAAGCACAGTCTCGAAGATTTTAGACTATGGGGAAAAGACACACAAAAGAATAGTATGAAATAAACACAATGCAGAGAGATGTTCAAAAGAGGGGTTCCATTTTTAGGTACTTGCTTCTTTACCAACAACCAGGGCTTGCCCCAGTCCCTGTGGGACCCCACAGGGGTGTAGTCACCTTAGTCTGATCCCCCAGCTATGCATGCCTCTGATTGACCTCTGTGTGTGACGGTGCATGACCTGCCTATTCATGAACTTGAGACCTGCTGCGGGTATCCATGTGGCCCAGCACATCAGGGTCCAAGTGTACCCAGCATGCTGTCTCTGCCTTCTGCAAGATCTGCCAATTCCTCTCTCCTTTCCTGCCCCCTAAGGTGCCTTGGCAGCCTGAGGCTTAAAGCAGGCACCCCCACTTGCAGGTTCCAGGACAGCTCAATTCCTCAGGAAATGAAGGTCATGTGTGACTAATTCATTCTCTTTTATTTGGAAAATTAGAGAAGTTTTTAGTAAATTCCACACAACAGGACTAAACTGGTAAATAAGTAATGGTTCATGATTCACACTAGTCAATGATTACTAATGCCTCATTTGCATGTGGAACTAATATTCCATATGATTGGTCCAATCATTTAAGCCTGAGCCAACAGGAGGAAGCATGTTGATTTAATCAGAAGTTTGGGTTGCAGTGGGAAAAACTACTGGGTTGGTATTCGTATTTTGATGCTCTCATGACCAGTGCTAGAGGCATGGAACAAGGGAAAAGTTTTCCTTTTTGGGAGTAAAAAAATGCAGTAACAGACTTGTTCTGAATATCAGGTGCCATGAGGATTATACTACCATTCAACAAGTATTTATTAGAATCCTGCCGTGTATATACCACTGTGCCCAAAACATCTGTGCCCAAAGCACCGGCTATTCTAGTGATTGTTAGGAATGCAGGAAAGAAAACAAAAGTTTAACTCCACTTTAATATGGAGTTGGTTTCTAAATCCCAACCACAGACTCTGATCAGTGCTCTGAAATCCCCTGGTTGCTGAGCATTTGTCAGCATTTGTCAGTGACCCCCTTTATCCAAAAGGTTTTCCCTCTGAGCCTTCAGTGCATCATCAATAAGGATTAACAATTATTATTAAGTTCATCGTCAATATTATGTTAACAAGCAAAACATTTTGTTACATAATATATCAGGATTCTAAAGCTCATTTTTTTGTCAATATAAGAATATCTAGATTAATATTCTTTCCTTACTGTATTGTGGTGGACTTTCATAAATATCATGAAAGTAGAATCTGACAGCTTAGGAAGTGCGTCAGATAAACTCCAGCTTGAGTGGGATGCCAGTAATGTCCTTAATGATAATGTTATCATTTCCCTTCTTTTGGTGGTAGTATTGAAGAAGGTACTTTTAGTTCATAGATAGACCATATACCCATCAAGGTAGGCAACATTATGTTATAGTAACTGTAGGAATAATTTCCTACTTGCCCTTCTGAGTTCTTGGCTGAGACCCCTGTAATAAAAGACAAATTCAAAAGAGAAAAATGGACAAGTTTATTGACATATATATGTCATGCATGCATGGGAGATACCCAGGGGAAATGAGTAACTCTCTGAGGTGGCTTAGAATTTGAGATTAAATACCATCTTAATAGGGAAAGGGGAAAGGGGTATGTGGGCCTCTTAGGGGAGAGTAAATGATTTTTAGGAAAGATGAATGGGGCCTTAAAAGAGTAAATGAGAGATATGATAGTTTGTGACTAAGTTTGTCAGGTTGTGGCATTGACCCCTAGTCTCCTCTCCTCTGGTAAGTCAATCTTTCCTGGTTGATGAAACTCCCAGGGAGGGGATTTGTGATAATTGGGTTCCTTTTGGAAGATCTGCCTTTAAGCAGGTAAGGGGAGATCACAGAAAGCCTCTCCTTGCACATACTGTTTTCAAATGCCTACAGTTTAAAATAATCAATATGCAAAACAGGAATATTCTGTGGTGGGATGTCCTCAGTTCTACGGTCATGTATTGGGGTGACATGTTCTGCCACTCTTCATAGCAAGTAACCCCGAATATCCCTGGCTTAGCATAATGAAAGAGTATTCCTCACTCATGCAAGTCTACTGTAAATCAGAGCAGCTCTCCAAAGCAGCTGCCCTCAGTGTGTTGATTCATCAATCATCATTCCAGGAAGTGTCAGTCTTCTGCCACATCTATGCTAACATGCTCTGTGGCAATCATTGTGGTAGGGGAAGAAAGGCCTGGAGAACGGGGCAATGCCAATTAAATACTCTCACACTGAAATGAATGTGCCACTTCCAGGTTTATGGAAGGATTGAGGGTCACTTTGCCACGTTCAACTTCAGAGGAGTAACAACCTGAAAGCAGCAGATATCCAGACATTGATGGAAAGGATGCTTGTCAGTTAGAAAATCCAGGAGAGGGGGCGCTGGGTGGCTCGGTCGGTTAAGCGTCCAACTTTGGCTCAGGATATGATTTCATGGCTCGTGAGTTCGAGCCCCGCGTTGGGCTCTGTGCTCACAGCTGGGAGCCTGGAGCCTGCTTCAGATTCTGTCTCCGTCTCTCTGCCCCTCCCCTGCTCATGCACAGTCTCTCTCTCTCAAATATAAAGAAACATTAAATTTGTTAAAAAGAAAAACAAAATCCAGGAGAACTTTTGTCTCTCCTTTGATTAGTGAACTGGAAAAGCAAATAAATGTTCCTGAATGAAATTTTCTTCAGTGTGATTTTGATGGAATAAATGTGGGAGATGCTTCTCGATTATTGAAATGACTGTGCCACAGAAATCAAAAGTAACTACTGAGAATCTGCATATGTTGGTGTCTTCAGAAATATGAACTTATTAAATGCCTTAAGGGAGACTATGTGTGGACTTCCTCTTAGAGGACTCATGGGCTGTGGTTGGCAGAGTGATGCCCCCTCAAAAATGTCCAGGCCCTAATCTCTGGAACCTGTGAATCTGTTGTGTGTATAACAGGGCAAGGAGGGCTTCAGACTGCGGATAGAAGTCATCAGCTGACTTTCAGATAAAGAGATTATCCTGGGGGACCCTGGGTGGCTCAGTTGGTTAAGCCGTTAAGCATCTGACTCTTGATTTCAGCTCAAGTCATGAATCTCATGGTTTGTGGGATCGAGCCCCATATTGGGCTCTGCACTGACAGTGTGGAGCCTACTTGGGATTCTCTCTTTCTCCCTCTGCCTCTGTCCTTGCCTTGCTCATGCATGTGCTTTCTCTGTCTCTCAAATATAAATATAAACTTAAAGAAAAGAGATTATCCTGGATTACTTGAATGGACCCAATATAATCACAAGGGTCATTTAAAGTGGAAGAGGGAGATCAGCACCAGAGAGATGGCAGCATGAAAAGACTTAGGCTGATGTGGCTGGTTTTGAAGATGGAGGAAGGGGGCCACAAGCCAAGGAATGTGGGTAGGCTCTAGAAGCCGGCAAAAGGCAAGGAAGTGGATTTTCCCCTACAGCCTCCAGAAGGAATGCAGCCCTTCTGACATCTTGATTTAGCCCAATGAGACCCCACCTTCAGACTTCTGACCTCTAGAACTATCAGATAATACACCTGTGTTGTTTTAAGCCACTGAATCTGTGGTAGTTTGTGGTAGCAGCAGTAGGAAACTAATATGTGTCCCAACTTCTCCAGAAGAAGGATTGAGGCAGAGAGCTGGCATTTCCTGGAAAGCAATGCATGAAAATGAAGGAATTTTATTCTCTTCTTGTCAATATCCCTCCAAGCGGCCTCAAACATTCCTGGAGGAAGGAGAGAAAGCCGGAAAAGCACATTTTCTGGGAAAATCGTAAAGATAAATCTTTTCTTTTTTTTTTTTTAAGTTTTTTAAAATGTTTATTTATTTTTGAGAGAGAGAGAGAGCGTGAGCAGGGGAGGGGCAGAGAGAGAGGGGGACACAGAATCCAAAGCAGGCTCCAGGCTCTGAGCTGTCAGCACAGAGCCCAACACAGGGCTCAAACTCAGGAACAGCGAGATCATGACCTGAGCTGAAGTTGGACACCCAACCGACTGAGCCACCCAGGCACCTCAAAATGAATCTTTTCTGTTCTACTCTAAGCAGGTTCATTGATCTGTTGAGAAATGAATGCAGAGTGACAGGAGAAGGGGAAAATGAAAGCACCAATTTTGTAAGAATTCCACGTGGCATTGGAAGAACTAAGCTTGGGGCTAAAATTCAACAGGTGTTCAAGAGAGTGACTGATAAGCAGCTTTGAGGGCTGGGGTCGACGTGCTAGGAAATGACTTTGTGTGTGGTGCCTTATGTGGTGAGGCAAATAAATGATTAGGGTTTAGGATAATGTGCACAACCCATGTATCTTGAATCTAAGGTGCAGCCAAGGGGGAAAGGAGAGTTCGTAGTTTCCAAAGAAGACTGTGTGCCCAAAATATCCCACGAACCATCTTTGCATTAATGCATTAATGCATGTATATATGTGAATATATATACATGACTGCCCATAACTATATATAATAATATACACAATAATTAATATATTACCCTCCCTTGAAAGGATTTCCCTCTCTTGAAAGGATCCCCAAAAATAGAATGTAAAAGTCCAGCAAAGTTGTTACTTAGAATATGCATATATAGTGAGACAAGAATCTGGCTCTGAATAAAAAACTGTTGAAGTCTATTTGTTGAGTGGCCCCAAAGATCACCGATGCTAGACACCCAGCTAGTTGGTTGTAACATTTATCTTTTACCAAGTCCTGATATACAAGCATCCTTTTCTATTCTGTTTGCTAAAACAGAACAGAATTCTGCACTGAAGAGAATTACGAAGTACTTCTAGTTTGTATCCTAATTAACAGGAGCCATATAACTCAGGAAAGTTATATTTTGGTCATAAGTAACTGCTTTCCAATAATGATGGCAAAAGATAGCTAATAGTTCTATTATTTATTTATTTTCACTCCTACTTTGTTCCAAAAAGGATTTAAGGTGGGTTGCAAATATACATGCACTACACAAGATGAAACAAAGATTAGCAAAGTGAGGAAGTTAGGGCAAAGGTGGGAAAAATAAGAAAATGGGAATACAAAATGTGCTCCATGAGACTCTGAGTCTTTGCCAGGGAAATTTGGGCCCCAAATTTGGCTTCCTAGCAACCAGCTCAAAAAGCGGGAAACAATCAGTCCCATGAGTCACACGTCAGTTGGTCAGAAGCAGCTCAATAATTCCTGGAACTTAGACCAGAGAGAAATTTCTCCCACCAGGCTGCACAGACAGGACCCCTGTGGAATTCAGTGAGCAGAATCCTCAGCAACATCCTCCCAGAAGAAATGACAAATTCTTCCGCCTGTGTCTTATCACTTGTATCTGCCTGCGACATCATACCCTAGAATTCAGCAAAAACTCCCTACAGGGATCAAAGGGAGGTATTTCACGTTCTCTATGCATTGCTGGTTTAACCAAGGCATAGATTAAGAGTATCTAGAGGAGTATATGGGCAAGCAGTCCTCCATAAACACTGTCTCTTCTCAGCTGAGCCCCTTCAGAAGTTTAATGTGTGTGTGTGCACGTTCTTTCCTGTGCTTTAGTGCAAGGGTAAGCAGTCATAGGCATTTGGAGAGAGCGTCAAGGTTTGGGAAAGGGCTTCAATCTCCCTTTTTGTGTTTGGGAGCTTTAAAAGGAGAAGCACCCAGGAGGAAGGGTGCATGGCATGTGTGATGGGCAAAGGGTTGGAGGTGGAATGGTGGTAGTTGGGTCTCATGCTTCCCCAGGTGGGGACAGTCATCTTCCAACAGCAAGAACATCTGGCTCTTCGCAGTGGCCTCGAAGGGTGCCTGGGTCCATGAGTCTGCAGGCAGAGCAAGTTCCCAAGGTGTGCCACAGATCGTGATGGGTGCCTCACGAGCCCAGCTGGCTGGTGCCCCTCAGCCATCAGTGAGGGGCTGGAGGTCCTCATCTCAGCCTCTCTCCTACATGCAGGCCTCCTTCAGGGCCCTGGGTGTTCACCTGGCGCCCTGGCATGTGCTCCACAAGGACCACTAAAGCTGTCCTCCAGTGGCCCAGCACCGGCTTCTTAAAACCTCCTGAGGCCTTTATGGGGTTTGGGATCTCCTCCAGGCTCCAGCAGTAGGCCACTCACATCCTTCCAGCGGCATTGTCCTTGTGCATGTTTGGCAGGAAGAGGAAATAACTGACATGTGTTCTTCAAAGAACTCTCCAATTCCCTCTCCATGCCTCAGGCACCGCCGTCCTTCTAAAACATAAATCTCACCATGTCGCCTCCCTGATGAAAAGCCATGCCCCTCAGGAGCAAGCTGCAGGCCTGAGTGTGCTGATCCGACCCTTGGCTGCTCTCCAGCCTCAACCCTCCTCAAGCTTCACCACTGCTGCTCTGCAGCTGCCCACGCTTTTCAGCTCCTTGAGCTTCTCATGTTCTCCTTCTTCCTCCAGGCCCAGGTGTGTGCTATTCCTTCCTCCTGGAAAACTGTTTTTTAGCCTTGCATCCATTAGAATGCCTCTACCTGCTTCTATTGCAGGTTACAGCTCAGAAATTCATCTCTCTGGGGAGTGGTCCTGGAGGTGCTAGATGTTACATAACATCCTTTGCTTTGTCCGACTATAGTGTTGTATTAACTAGGAAAATGCCAGCTGCAGAGACAAACCTCCAAATCTCAGTGGCTTCATGCAATAGAATTTTCTCTCTCCCGCATCTAGCCATCCAGGGCAGGTGTTCCTGGCTGTTAGGCAGTTCTCTCCTGGGTGATTCAAGGTCCCAAGCTCTTTCCATCTTATGGCTCTGCCATCTTCCGGAGGCTCTGAGTCCTCAGCGTCCAGCCGGGGCAGAAGGAGAAAGGGGGGCTCGAGAGCACATCTTCCCCTTAATGCCTTGATGCGAAGGCTCCCCGAGTCCTGTCCGCCCCATTCCGTTGGCATGAACATGGTGCTGCCTGGTTCCTGGGGGCAGCTGCTGTTCAGTGACGGTTGTAATACAGAGGGAGGGGCATGGCTTTTGGTGGGCACACAAGCTCCTGAGGCACTTGTACTATGGCCCACGGCTCCACTAGACTCTGAGCTCAATGAAGGGGAAGAAGGTGATAGGCTTGCCCGCTGTTACGCCCTTGGCCGGCACCGTGCCTGCCACTTGGGTGCGGGGAGTGTCTGAGGGGTAGGAACAGTGAGTCAGTGCTCGGCTGGAGGAGGGACTGGGTCACGTCGACCAGCGTCCTCGTCCTCTCGACGCTTCTCCCCCACACTGTGCGAGGGCCGGGGGCTCAAGGAGAGCCAGCAAGCAGTCAGGCCTCCCTTGCTGCCGCTGCCAGGCCAGCCTCTCCGAAGGCACCGCTTCCTTTCACAGAAAGGCGCTCATTGTGAGCAGAGAGGTTCCTAATCACAGGTGCCGGTAAAGGCACGAGCCTCCACTCTGATGATGAAGCTTTCTGATTAAAGACTTGTTATTGCTACTTTATGGGGCAGAGAGAAAATGTGCTGCCGTTCGTACTGGCGCTGCAGCTCCGCGGCACATCTGGCACCTGCCTCCGAGTCCAAGGAGAGGGGTGGTGAATGCATTTCTGTCCTCTTTATAAGCCATCCATGTCTTTAGAGTGTCTCTTCAGTAGTCATTTTTTGTGTGTATGTTGGTGTGAGTGCATGATGGTAAGACGGCAATCACCTATCAGCTTGTTTGGATAGAAAGGAAGGAATGAATAGACATGATGTCTAATTGATTTGTGAAATTGGGGAAATAGAATTCACTATCTCAAGCAGTGTGGTTCTACTTCTGAAAATCCTCAGGTGGGAGACTAATGCCTTGGCTCGTGAAGCTGGGGCCTTCTGCTTTATGATTCGTGGCCCCAAAAAGTGACCTGAGGTAACAACCAGTGGAAACTCTGGATGCCCCATCCCCACAGTCCCATATGGGGAGGAAGTCTGGTCCTGCTCTCCCTGAGGCTCCCTTCTTCTAGTAAGTCTGGGAATCCTAGGGCTGACTCAGTTCAGGGGGATCAGTGTTCATTGCTTTGGTGTCACTGCATTCAACTGAACGTCCAGGGGTCCTGATGATAGAGTCCAGGACCTGTTACCCAATTGGCATATTGAATACTTCAAGCAGGAGAGCCACTCTGAGCTCTTCCCCTTTGCCCTTCATCCTGGAACTTTCATGTGAGAGGGGTACCCGGGGAAAAGGAGTGTCCTTGTCTCCGAAGGCCAAGGGATGCCAAGACGAATCCGAACAAACCCCCGGTTTACTGCACTTTATACTCCTTAAGCTATCATATTCCTTCACAACTGTCCACTTTTCATAAACCTGACATAAAAGTACAGTCTCACTGATGCTTAGGGGTTTCATTTCCTTGTGAAGGCGTTTGTGTCATGTAAAACTTACACCAGATACATTTGTGTGCTTTTCTCCTGCTGACCTGCCTTTGCCAGTTTACTTTTCAGACCCAGCAGGGGGCCCTCAGAGGGTCAAGGGAAACCTCTTCCCCCTGCACCGGGCACCTCCTATCCATTGCAGGGGGTCTGGGGGGAGCGGGAGGGGGGTGGGCGAGCTGCAAGGTGCTGTGTCTGGTCTTGCCAGTTTTCTCAGGGTTTGGGAAAGGAGGAAGCCTCTCCTCTCCTGGCCGGTGGTCCACTCAGCAGTGGGCGCTGCAGGCCAAGGAGCCAGGAGTGAGGTTCCAACTCTCCAGGGAGACTCATGAGGGAGCGTAAGGCAAGCCCACAGCTGCAAACACCGCCTCCCTCCAGGGGGATATGGATGACATTCCTCAGGCACTCCTGGCTGCCCAAGAACAAAGGAAAACACAGAAAACAAATGGTTAACCTGCTAGAGTCCCCATCAGTTTACAAGATACCTGGGTAATATTATAAGAAAAAGGCAGTCTTATCAATAGCCTCATCTCCGGGAACTCCCTACTATCTTCATGATCATGCTTTGCTAGAGGGAAAAAAGACCCTAGGTGGACAATAACTAAGCCTCCAGTAATCTGTAAATCGTCTTTAGCATATGGAAATCCTTTTAAGAAACTTCCTCTTGACTCTACCTCCCCCAACTCCACAGTATATAACCAGACACCCTTCACAGCCTCAGTGTAGCTCTTTCTGCCCACCGCCCGAAACCCCATCAAGGCCATCCTGTTCGGTACAGTGAGGTCTCTGTCTCCAGGAGGGTCAGGGCAGTGCAGAACAGCCTTGCTTGAGGCCCACTCTGCTCAAGCCCCCTGGACCTGGTTCTGTGGACCCTGAGGTCAAGTTGATGGTAATCTCCCTGTCCCTGCCTGGCCCTCAGGCCAGTGCTTACTATGTGCTAACTGCTAAATGCAGGCATTGTTTTAAGTCTTTTATATGGATTAGTTCACTTAATCACACATATGCTATAAAGCAGGCCTAATGTCATCTTCATTTTATGTAGGAGGAAATCAAGGCACAGAGAAAGTAATCGCCCCAAATTATGCAGTGTCTGGTTCGAACCTGTAGCACACACCCTGGTATCTTAGATGCTCTGTGGTGCTTCATTTACAACAAAAGTTGATTCTTAGAACACGAATGGACTCCAAAGCCACTGGACCTGCTGCTGTTGATGAGGGAACATGGGGCATGTTGATGACAACATACAGGCTAACAGCAACCCCCATCCCTCACCCCCCCCCCCCCGCCACCCAGGTGGGACTTGTATGATATTCCTTGGACACTCCCAGCTACCTGAAAACAGGAAGGGACAAAAAACATATGAGGGTCTTCACCAGTCTACCAGAAAAAGGGAATCCCATCAGGTCCAGGAACTCCCTACAGTCTTAATGTTAATGCTTTGGTAGAGGGAAAAACACCCTTAGTTTGACAATAGCTAGGCCTCCAGTAAGTCTTTAGCATGGGAAAGTCTCTTTGGAAACTCCCTCTTGACTTTATCTCCCCGGAGTCCATGAAAGTCACCACCATCCCACCTTGCATCCTTACGGTGCAGCTCTTCCTGCCCATGGGCCCTGTCCCAGTGCTTTAATAAAATCACCTTTTTGCACCAAAGACGTCTTCAAGAATACTTTCTTGGCCGTTGGCTCTGGACCCCAAGAACCCCCCATCACCCCAAAACTTCATCACTATCATTATGAAAAATGTAAACGATGAAGAAGTTGAAAAAATAAGGAGTAAAGACCCCCAACCCCTACTTAATCATCCCTCACCAGACGTGACCACTGACAACAGCTTGCTGTGTATCTTTCCAAACCTTTTCCCCAGCCTTTGACAAACACTCCCATAGGTTTCTACAAAACTGGAATCATTTCTCAAAACAAAGAGTGGAAACTGGTGGTGTGTTTTGCAGACAAGTTTTTTGCAAGTAAATTCAATCTACCGCACCTCTCTGTGTTTGTAATTTCACTTTAGTGAAAGTAGCAATCCTGCTGTGGACTGGATGTTTGTGTACTGCCCCCAAGTCTATATATTGAAACCCTAATCCCCAAGGTGATGTATTAGGAGGTGGGGCCTTTGGGAGGTGATTAGGTCACGAAGGCGGGTCCTCATGAATGAGATTAGTGCCTTTATGAAAGAGACCCCAGAGAGATTCCTCACCCCTTCCACTATGCGAAGACACAGTGAGATGAACCAGGAAGCAGACTCTCGCCAGACACTAGTTGGCTGGCATCTTGATCTTGGGACTTCCAAACTTTCCTGAACTATGGGAGTAAAAGTGTACTGTTTAACCCACCCAGGCGGTGGTATTTTTGTTACAGAAGCCTGAAGGACCTGAAACAATCTCCCTCCATCTCTACAGCCTCTCAAGGCCCTGTGTGTTTCCTTTGTTATATTGGATTGGCTGGTGTTTGGCTTTGAAATGAATGTACCAACAAATTGATTCCATCCGACACCCTGGGGATGGCTCATTAGCATATGAAAAGCCCTAATCTGAATCAACCCCTTAGGCCTGGTTAATAAGTGTAGGAAGATTAGAATTAATGTTTGGTGAAATTAATGGTGGTTGGGGTCTGCCGCATGGGCTACACAATTGGGGGGTTCAGTGCAAAACAAAAATACAGGGCCCCTTGTTCAAAAAACAGGAAAAAGTGCCATTAAAGATACTGAGACATAATGCTTTTTCTTTCTTCCAGGGTTTCTTTCTTGACCTGTAATGTAGTTTTAAAAATTTCTTATTTAGCTCCATATTCCCTCAACAGCAGGGCAACAGGGATACATGTGGAGGAGTGCAGACCCACACAGGCACCCAGGTGGGGGTGAGGGGTCTTCCTCTGGGATCCTGTTTGCTCACAGGGCCCACTGATTTCCAGTTTCCTGCCAATCTCTGTCTCAGGACACTGCCCAGCTGGGAGCCAGGCACGTGCTCTTTCCGTGGGCCCACTGCCTAGCTCACCCTGGGTAGGTGGCACCCAAGAGTATTGCAACTTCTGGCCAGCCAGGACATGCTAATTATCTGATTGAGCTGGACGCGGAGCTTGTGTCTGTGGTGCTGCCAACTTGGGGTTTGGACAGTCATGCCATGTTTCAACCAGAAACACTGCAGGCCACCTAAGCCGACCCCAACAATCTCCACACTCATGTCCTGGTCCCCAGTGGGGGCAAAGTGTGGCAACAGTCATGGAGTGGGACAAGGCCTAGAGGAGGAGGCCGATCAGGAGGAAGACAGAACCTGTCCTTGGGAGGCAGCAGGAGGCCAGACAGTGGTTCAGAGCCTCGGCATCTGCTGCATTGTCCCTGTACACTTCGCTTACAAAACACAAATTCAAAGATAAAAGTATTGGGAATTCAATAGGTGACTGTAGACCCTTAAGCCCAAGTGTGAGCTCTCCTCTGTGCCTGCCCTGTTGGCTTGCCTGTGAAGCTGGCCCTGAGGGCACACAATGGCTCAGGAGTGAAGGCCAGATTCCTGGCCTCGGCAGGGTAAGATGTGGGAAGTGGGAGGCCCAACCCCGGCAGCAGCACAGGGCTTCTGGGGTCCTGTTGCAAAGCCTGTAGATCTTTTCCTAAGTGTACTGGGTGTCTGTCTCTTCCAGCAAGGTGCTAGCCCCCATACCAGAGCAGAGAGGGGGCCCTCCTTGCCTGCCAATAGGCTGAGGACTTTTCCTGCTCCGTAATAAAATGTCTGCTCATGCGCAGAATTTGGTCTAGATTTGCTCTCACAGCAAGTTGGTAGCAGTGGGGTATACGGCACACCGACCTGCTTTAAGCACCCAGAGCTGCTGATATTCCCAAAAGGAACAGAGGCCAGTTTGCTGCATCGTTCTAGTCCTTCTCCCAATTGATGGTTACTTTGTGTACTTTCTCGCTTACTTGGGTGTTGTCAGTCTGTCCTTTGTATTGTGACTGTCCTGAAGGCAGTGGCTTTGGTTCTTCCTCATTGTCTGCTTGGGGTTCAGCAAAATGTCTGGCCCTATGTCTCTATACAGTGTTGAGGATCCTCTAGTGTGAAGCCAGGTAGTCAGATGCTCCATTTGTCATGGAAAGAAAGGAGGGGAAGCAGGTTTCACAGATGTCCTTAAGGACCATCCAACCTGCCAGTTGTCTGTTTGGTTATGTCTGTGAGCTCACAGCTAGTGTTGTCTTTAAGTTGTACTAAACTTTTAATATTCCAGGCAGAGATCAAAAGAACTGCTGCTTCAATGTATAGAATTCTACTCCTTTCATTCTTTTTTCGGACTTGAATTTGTCTGAGATGGAACAACAAGGCTGACAAAGTTCTCTGTGCAATGATGGGGTACAGTGGCAGAATCCGAGATACAATGTCAAATAGACATCATATTGTGTCCTTTCCATTAAAAACAGCAACAACAACGTATTGGGTACATGGTTAGCTTTTTTGAATTCAGAACCCTTCCATAAAGTAGGAATAATGACATTCTTTTTGTGGGGAGATTAAATAAGGTCATGTACATTAAGCTATCGGTCCAGGTCCTGGCACAGAATAGGCAATCTGTATGCAGAGCAGCTAATACCATCTTTGGCCCAAGAAAAACTGTAATGTGGCATTTGACTTGTATTTTCCATTAGTTACTCTCTTGCTCGCATTACTGATATTAACACCACAGACGTAGAGCGGGAAAATAAGCTATAATGTTAGCAGCCTAAGACGAGATGTTTTTCTCCCTTATCCTACAAGTCTGGATTAGGTGGACTGAGTACTCTGCTCCACATCACCATCATCCTTACTCTGAGACCCAGGCTGGTAGAACTTGGCTGGTTGCTATGGCAGAGGGAGCTCTGGAGGGTCTCAAATCAGCACCCAGTGCCGATGACATGCCTCATTTCTGCTCACAGCTCATTGGCCAAAACTGGTCGTGTGTTTCTACTCAATTGCAGGAGACCAAGAAGTATAATCTCACCATGTGCTCAGAAGGGGGAGAACCAGAATATTCAGTGAGCAGTGTTAATGACAAGTGTGTAATAAAAACCACTGTTTATCAAGTGCTTCTGCCGAGGATTGAATGTTTGTGCCCCACCCTCAACACCCGATTCATGTGTAGAAACCTAATCTAATAATGGTATTAAGAGATGGGGACTTTGGGGAGGCAATTAAGTCCTTAGGTATTAAGGTAGAGCCCTCATGAATGGGATTAGTGCGCTTATCAAAAAGACTCTAGAGAGCTCTCTTGGCCCTTCTGCCATGTGAGGTCACAGTGAGAAGATGGCCATCTAAGGAGCATGAAGCAGGTTCTCATTAGACATTGGATCTGCTGGTACCTTTATCTTGAACTTACCAGGCTCCAGGACTGTGAGGAATAAAAATGTTTGTCCCTTAAGCCAACCAGTTGGTATTCTGTTACAGCAGCCAGAACTAAGACAGCCTCCTCTGTGCCAGGCACTGTACTATGTACTTTACACATACAGAACCACAGATTCCCCAAGAATTTTTTTCCCTAATATATATTTATTTTTGAGAGAGAGACAGAGCACAAGCAGGGGAGAGACACAGAGAGAGGGAGACACAGAATCTGAAGCAGGCTCCAGGCTCTGCGCTGTCAGGACAGAGCCTGATGTGGGGCTCGAACTCACACCGTGGGGTCATGACTTGAGCTGAAGCCAGACACACAACCAACTGAGCCCCCCAGGTACCCCGCTTCATTTCTCGTGCTCTGTTCAATCCAGGGTACCTGAGGGAGCAAAGCTCCCTTTGCCCAGCGGTCTCCGCTGACATAGGGTGGAGCTTCCTTGCTGTGTCTGGCTCAGGGAGCTTACATCTCAAGGGTGACTTGTCTCCAGTAATGTCCTTTCCCTGTGAGATGTTCCACCGAGAACTAAAATACTAGAAGGCTGGAAACTGAGACCATTTGCTTCCTGCTCACTGGAACTTAAGACCCTAGAAGGGTTACCCTCTGCCCTTGAGAGCAGCTTTTCGGATTTTAATTCTCACTTGTGCTTTTGGAACACTTCATGGTTGACAGAGCTTTCTCGCTAGCATCCAGGAGTTGAGAGAAGGAGGCAATATCAGGAGTGGCACAAGCTTTGTTCAGGCGACTGAATAAGTCAGCCAGGCCCTAAGAGGCAGGCACTAGTGACCGGATGGTGTTCCGCCCCTCCCTCCTTGCACACGTAACACCCGAAGGCCTCTTCTGGTGGGGTATTTTAAATGCAGCTAAGGAAGCTTCCAAGGGAAAATTCCTCCTCTTAAGGTTTACTGTGTTCCCTCATCTATGGTCATTCTGGCTCCTTAGGATGTAATACAATTGTGATCTGCTTTGCAGAAAAAAGATTATTCTATTTAAGTGTCAAATTTACAAAAGAATTAAATTAGGAATTGATTTTAAGAAGACTCACCACAAGCTTTCTTTAAACAGAAAGGTACCTTGGAGGCATTTCAAATGATTTAATTTGCACACAACCCTTCAGGAAGATCTAAGGTGTAGAGAGGAAGGTAGACAAGTGTGATTTGTGTGGGCATAAATGCGTGTGCTGCTTCTAAACCCTGTACATATTTCTGTGATCCCATCTATCGTACTCTGTACATCGTGAGCATTTGTTTTCGTGTCTGTTATTACCATTATAATGTGAGTCTGTTGCTGGCAGGGAGCACACCTTAATCATCTGTATATCTCCAATACCCCGTAGGGTGGTTGACAGTGGGATTCATGTCTTATTTTCTTTCTATCCTTGGCACCTGGCTTAGGGAATAGCATTTGGGGGCATTGAGAAAATATTTGTTGAATTGAAATAGCTAACTATATGTATCCTTCTTTGGAAATAGTGCAGATTGTTTGCACTTATCAAAATCCTCTTGTTAGTATGGCCCATTACAACCATTACTGTATTTAATGTTCCCAGCCATTGGCCACCTGTAGGAACTCTGGCTTCCCACTGATGAGTTCATTTTTTGAATGCCTCTCATATGCCAGGCACCGAGCTAGTAGCTGGAGATACAGTGAGCAAGTCAGATGGGGGTTTCTGAACTTGTGGTGCTCATGGTCAAGGCCAGGCGGAGGAAAAAGAAGTGACAACAGTGTGATGAGTACCTCTAGGGTGGAACACAGGACAAAAGAGCAGAAGTGGTGTCTAAGCTAAGATTTGAAGGGCAAGGAGGCATGAGTCAGATGATACGGATGGGAAAGAGGTTCCAGGCACAAGGAACCAAAATGAGGTAGAGCCAGAGCCTAGAGAGAAAGGCACAGAGAGGGGAGAGGCAGCAACGGAGGTTGGCCAGGGCAGGTTGGGAGAAGCCATGTTCCCTGGGTGGTAGAGTTTGGAATGGATACTGAGGAGGGGAGGGGAAGGATGAAAGGTGGCTCTGACCACAGCATGGAGGATGATTTGGGGAGACCAACACCTAGGTCAGTTTGGACTTGTAATGTCCAAGGGAGTATTTTCTTGTGGAAAGAAATGAAGACCAACCAAATGAGAAGGAGCAAAGGCTATTTATTCAGAGCTTGCTATACAAGGGAGTCAGACACTGTCCCTTGCTTTTGGGCAGAGACTCAATGGCAGGCAGAGTGGGAAAAAGGGGAAGGCTTTAGATGTGTCCTGAGCAGCCATAATTGGCATGGGGAGCTGTAGGCAGACCAACCAGAAGTGGGGCATTCTATGTGTTTAGTTAGGGGTACATATTTGGTTTATTCCAATTGGTCCCATGTTGGAAGCAGGGACAACAATTAGGAAAGCTGTCAGTGATTCATCAAGTCCTGACCTTTTTGGGTTGACTGTTATAAAAGTTATTGTTTGGCTTCTTGGATTATTACTAGAGATAGCAGTCGGACCTCCTAAAAGTCTCGCAGGCTGGTCTCCTGGACTGGTTATTTCAGAGAAGGGGTTCATTTTGTGGGCAGCTTGCTGCAGGTTGTGGGTCACCGTTCTATTTTTATGAAAACATACGTATTTTTATAGAGTCTGAACATCATCCGTATGTAGAGTGTCTTGTTATCTTCAGGGAGAACTATTTACAGTTGCAGGTATTTAAATTAGAGCTGCAAACAAGAGCAATCACTGTCTTTAATGTGTATTAAATTCCCCTAAACATTTATCCCTAATTATACCATTAGCCAATTAAATGGTCTTAAACACATTATAGCACATGTATAGATTTGTTTAATATATCTGACTTCTTTCAAGCTCTGCAAATGCCTGGTTGGGAAGATTGATAACCCTCACAGGCAACAGGCTTCTTAAGCATTGAAGCATTTCTTGCAAATATGATAAATCAAAATTCTTAAGTATCACAAACCATATTATTTTAAATATTCTAAAAACTTATACCAACCTGGTCAAATTTGAGTACATCTTTTGAAAGTTTTTTTAAAAGTCCCACATCTGCAATAAATCACATAGGTTCACCAATATGCTCTATCAACCGTTGCTTGTTTTAAAAAAAACAAAGGTACACAGATTGTCCTGAGAATTACAGATCTTAGTCCTCTTAGTTAACAGTATTAAATTATAAGTTTAAGGTACTTCTTTTGAAACCACCTCAGTTTGTAAAGTCACTTACCCAAGTTAGTTAAGAGGAGCAACTTTACCACCCACCGTAGGCAGGCTGGGGGTGCTAGATCAAAAAAATTAGGATCAAAACGTTGTTGCTTCTCAATCACCGGGACCTGGTGCTACCTACCGTCTACCATGGCACTGGGGAACACACTGGGCCCTTTCTTACAGTCAGTTTCTGACTTCCCTTGGTGGAGGCCTTCCATGACCGTACCTTCCACTGGGATTTATTGCAACCCACTGCATTCCATTTCCTTTGGGAGGCTTTCACCATTGTTCGTTATTCCCCTTCACTTCCTTTAACTCATTACCTGTATAGTGGCTACTTGGTCACCACGTGACTGGATTAAATTATACTCTCAACCGTCCCATTGGATTCTGAATTCCTTGTATGTTTTCCTCGGCAGCCTCTCCGGGGAGTCAGGTTAGGAGGCTGTCCTGGTCAGAGGTAGGTGGGTGACCTGGATGTGAGGATGGAAGCAATCTCAGAAGTACTTAGGCTGAGAAAAAGTAAGATTTAATGACAGATTAGATATTGGGGAAGAGGGTATTGAGGGGAAGGGAAGGAACCAGAGATGCTACACAGATTTCTGGTTTGAGCAACTTGGTAGAAATATGTTTTACATAAAAATCTCTGACCACTTCTTAAAAATTAACTCCTTATGTTAAGACTGATATATTACCTAAACATGTGGTGATTTGTAAACAGGCAGAAGCTAGAGGCAGTGAGATGGGCAGAGACACCCACACTGGAAGTCAGGAAACCAGATTCTTTTCCCAGCGTGGCCACTGGCTTTCTGGTTGCCTGCTGGACAGATCCTGTCTCCTCCCCAGGCCTCCCTTCTCTTGAATAAACACATACATTACAAGTCTGAGTCCTATTAGCTTCAAAACACATACATTTGCCAAATGAAAGAGTTGGATTAGGCAAAGTTTCATAAGCTTCTTTGATAATTTGATGAACACTGAGGACCCTCTCCCTAGGAAAATGCATGAAGCGTTCACGCACCCTTTCATGGAGTTTACCCCTTCTTCTTATGCTCAACACTCATGGATTAAATGGTCTCCAAAGCTCTTTTTCACGCTCTTAAATTCTCTGATTTTATGATTCTGCGAACAAAGGCATGCCTCTTCAGCATTTTAAATCACCTTATCTCTTCCAAAGAAACAAGGATAAAAATGGTGCTGCCTTTCTTAGCTGCTGTGTTCTTTCTTTCCCCCTTTGAATTACCCGATCATCTATTTAGAGTGGAGTCCCTGGGGCAAAGGCTGTCTCTGTCTTTGTATTTGTTCCAGCAGATAGAATGCAGTTGGATGTTCAACAATGCCTAATTATAATAATATGGTTTGTGGTATAATGTCATCTTTAAGCCTTGATAAATTTAGCACAGATTCTTAATATCTTAAAAACCTGTACAAAATAGATTAACAACATGTAAGGGAATTTATAAGCCAACTTGTGTTTCCATGTTACAATGTAGGGTTAATGAAATATCCCCAGGAGTTTATCTCTAAGAACCCATGTCTCACAGAGTATCAGAATATATGAGAATATATATACACACACAGAGAGAGAATATATATTCATGAATTATATATTGAATATATTTTCATGAATTATTTGAAGTTATCAAGATTGATCATTAGACTTACTATTCTTTAAGACTCTTTGATAGTCAAGGTTAGCTTTCTATATACTACCTGGAACCCTAATGGAAAGATTTGGCTTCGATAGTGATATTTTCTTTCTTTTCTTTTTTTTTTTTTATTTTTAAAAATGTTTATTTATTTTTGAGAGAGAGAGAGAGAGAGAGAGAGAGAGAGAGAGACAGCATGAGGGGGGGAGGGGCAGAGAGAGAGAGGGAGACACAGAATCTGAAGCAGGCTCCAGGCTCTGAGCTGTCAGCACAGAGCTCAATGTGGGGCTTGAACTCAGAAGCGGTGAGATCATGTCCTGAGCTGAAGTTGGATGCTTAACTGAATGAGCCACCTAGGTGCCCCAGATAATGATATTTTCTAATTGGCTGAGGATTTACCCCTTGAAATACTAAATCTTTTCTTTTCCTCTAGCCATTTTACAGAGATATCTTTGTGAAATGTGCTATGTACTTAAGTGCCTTCTTAAACATATTATCTGGAACATAGCCCCCCAGTAGCATTGATTATTATATCATGTGACAGTCTTTAATAATCTGTTGGTTTAGGTAATCTTATTACCTGTTGAAATATATGCAGAATTGTTTGCCCTGGACTACATATTTTTAGTTATTTTTTTTTAATGTATATTTGTTTATTTTTGAGAGAGAGTGTGTGAGCAGGGAAGGGGCAGAGAGAGGAGGAGAGAAAATCCCAAGCAGGCTCTGCACTGTTAGCACAGAGCCTGAGGCTGGATCTCAGGAACTGTGAGATCACGACCTGAGCCAAAACCGAGGGTCAGACGCTTAACCTACTGACCACCTGGGCACTGCCAGATTTTTAGTTTTGTTAATTACACGGGCACTACTTCAGAGAGACAAGTTCTGTAAGGTTTGTTAAGAAAAGTGCTGGTCCCCAGCCTGCCTTGCCCCCATCAGCCCTCTGCCACAGGGAAGCACTTTTAAATGTTTTAGCCGACTTAAAAATTTCCTTCCATATCTGTAAATAACATGGTTGTGTGCTACTTGTTTATTTTTCTCTTTTCAGCTCTATTGATTTTCCACTATGGAAGATGAGGACTTAACTCTTGCTTTTTCTCCCATCCCTACCACACATGCTCACTTTCCATCCTCCAAAGATAATTCATCATAATTTCAGCTAAATCAACATTCAGTGTTTACATTATTTTGACTCTATATGCTATTCACAGCTCAACCATGGAGAAAACAATAATTACTTTTCCTTTCCTGCACAATTTTGTTTTCTTTCAAGTCAATAATTGTCTTTTTTAAAAATTTGCTTCAGTTTTCTGTGTATTTATTTCTGATTCAACCCATTGTCTAAATTAGTGCTTCTCAAACTATCTGCGTTGAAGGACTAGCTTTTTTTTCCCCCCCACTTTCTAATCTGTTACAGATAGATACTTTTAAGATATTAAAAAAAGTACATTTCTGGGACAGTTTGTGTATAGCACCAGTCCATCAACAGTACTTTAACACTGAAAGATCTCCTATTATTATATATAAACACATTGAGCATTCTGTCAGTTTTGTCTCTTTTTTAGTGTTTGTTTTTTTATTTTGAGAGCAAGAGAGAGCACAAGCATTCTGTCAGTTTTGTCTTTTTTTTTTAAGTTTGTTTTTTTTATTTTGAGAAAGAGAGCACAAGCAGGGGAGGGGCAGAGAGAGGGGGAGAGAGAAAAATCCCAAGCAGGCTCCACGCTGTTAGTGCAGAGCCTGACACAGGGCTCAACCCCACGAAACATGAGATCATGACCTGAGTAGAAATCAAGAGTTGGATGCTTAACTGACTGAGCCACCCAGGTGCCCCAGTTCTGTCTTCTTGAAGAAGCCTCTTCAGAGCCTTCCTACTTGCCCGTCTGGACTGATTGACTGCCTTCTGTTTACCAGGTATTCAGCTGTTCCAAGGGTCTGAGTTCTCCTCCTTAAGCTTCAGGCTTCCCTTTGCCTCTCTTTTATTCTGGTTCCCATGCCTTCCTCATACTTGATTTACTCCTTCGTTTTTATGGGGCATATCCTCCAATAGCTTCCTGGAAAAGGGTGTGTGAAAAATAAAATTTTCTGAGAGTTCAAATGTCAAAAACTGGGGAAGTTTTCATTTTACTCTCCAGACCCCTTATTTGGCTGAGTATGGAATTCTCGGTTGGATCTCATTTTTCCTCAGCTTTCTTGTCTTCCAGCTCCCAGTGTTGTTGTAGAGAGGCCTAAAACCATGCTGCTTGCAGAACCCTTTTAGACGCCCTGTTTTGATTTGTGGAAGCTTGGAAGATGCTTCACATGACCTGGATTTGCTTGTGTTCGTTATGGCGGGCACTTGGTGAAGTGTTTTAGTTCTAGGAAATGTTCTTGCATGATTCCTTCATTTTCTCTTCCTGGAAATTCTATTATTTGGATGGTGGACCTGCTAGAAAGCTCTGTCATGTGGGGATTCTGCATGTAAACAGACTTCGTTCTCTCCTTTCCCCACTGCTGACTTAGGAATCAGCATTCTCCTGGCTGCTGATGACCTGGCCTCCTCTGGCTTCCCAAATGACGTGTGATTGCCTCCTCTTCCGTTCTCCAAATCCTGTAGTAATTTTTTTTTTTAATGATAATTTTAGTAGGGTCTCAGACGGAAGCAAAATTAGACAGGTGTGTTCACTTGGCCATCTTTAACCCAGTACCCGGTGTCTGCTTTCTAAATACCGGTATCTGTTCTGCATTGTGCTCCGGCTGCCCACTGTGCTTTCCCTTCAGCCCAGGAATGTATTTGTTGAGGATGTAGCTGTTGGCTTTCAAAGGCCTCGGAACCAGCCCCACTCACATCACTTACCAGCTGTGTGACTTTGGCCAAATCACTTCACTACCCCATGTGATTGTAGTGAGAACTGGAGATCTGGACACAGCACCCAGAACAAGGTCGCCACTCCATAAATGGCAGCCGGTATTGCGACTGCCGCTAAGGCTTGACCCTTCTCCCTTCCTCCTCTCTATTACAAATAGTCCATGAACTAGAAAATTGAACTGCCATTCATGTTAGACTGAAATAAGACTCCCAAGGGGGGCTCTCCTAAGGTATAAGGGAAAATGTGATTTCATGGACTTGGTGGCATCTAGTTTGGCTGCCTAGAGACTCAGATATTGGCTTGAACTATTCTCCCCAGATCAGCCAGCATCCTCTCTCCCAAATGCAAATCTCCTGAGCCTTCATGATGTATGGCAACTCTGTGCAAGGTGGCCGGATGTCTTCCCCCTCCCCAACTTGTGATTCACAGGTGCTACATCCTTATCCCCCAAGTTCCACTTGTCAGCCCTGTAGCCCCCACAGCCAATCCTGCCCTTCCTGCAAGAATTAGATCAGCTTTCACCCTTTTCTTGGAGCTTTTCCTGGCCACCCCCCTGTTTGCTGTTTCTCCGACCCCACTTGGGGTTAGTGAGTTTTCTGTGCCTCATCATATCCGTCACACCTCCATCACTTTTGTGACTCTCACTTACAAAATTGTAAGTGCCATGTGGATAGACAATGTGACTTTCTTATTATCTCATTCTTGACATCCAACATGATGCTGGTGCATCTTAAGTGTGTACAATTTTTGAAGTAAAATAATATTTGTTGAGCGAATGAAGGAGTGAAAAGATCTCATATAATAGTTGGGCTTGCATCTACTTAAAAGAATGAAATCCTCGAATCAAGGAACTTAAAAATGTAATTCTCTTTGCAAGGCTTCAGAGTTTAAAACCTCCCCCCAAATAACAGTCTTCACTTGGCATTGCCCTTAAAAGCCCTGAGTTGTGAAATCTTTTGGGTAGTGAACTTGTGATTCAGGTGCTCTGAATGCTCTGATCCTCCTCTTCATGCTCAGTAGCTGCCCGATGCAGCCAGCACGAGAGCAATCACCCTGTTACAATTGTCCAAAGCAGACACAGGCAGCTTTGTAACCTCCCTAATCGGCCCAGCAGTAATATTTCAGTCACATTTCTGGGTGCTCATTGCCCTTCCTAAAATACAAATGATCTGCATGCTGCTTCTAGCCAAATTAAGACGGGGCAAGCTTTACATGTCTAATGAAGGAACAGCTCAAAAGATTAGGAACAAAGCATTTCGGTCACACCAACATGCACCACAGACATGTGAGGGCAGGGAGTTCTCTGTTCATCCACCAATAGGTTCTGTCAGCCCCGGCTTTTATCCTGGTCGCTCCTGAAGGAATCTGGATTAACATAATGAGGGTGCTTATGAACTGGCTCATTATCATTTTAGAAAACTTCGGGGCCGAATAAAATACCAGACTTTATGTTCAAGCTGTACTACCGACAGACATTTATTTAATGAACTATTTTCCGCTTACAGATGGAGGTTGAAGAAGTACTCACATGTTCTAAATGTCAGCCTACATCTTTAGACTTGGAGGGCGGAAGAAAAGATAAAACATGGCGCTCTGAACTTCGTTATGTTATCCCAAACACGGGCATCCAGCTTCTGGTAGCATATCATTATTTCTTTCTTGGCCTCTCTGATGGAGAAGTAGCCAAGACAGGGATTCTGCATATGGAGGCAGCTCCTGAAGCAATTCACCAATCAGAGTGTCTGGTTAGGACTGTAATTTCAGATGTAAATAATAACAAGTCTCTGGATTTCAGGTGAGAACTGCACTCTTCGAAGATGGCTTCTGTCTGTGGCTGTAGTTAGGAAGTTGGACACTTTTGAATTGCATCAATTTTATATCCTTGGTAAAATTTTCATCTCTCAACATGCGTTCCTGTTTTAGCAGAAGAAAGCGAAGACCCATCCATAGCAGTCTTTTACGAAGGTCAGAGGAAATCGGCACAGCAAGATGAAAATTGCAAAATTGACATTGAGGAACAAGTGATCGTGTTAAACAGCCTTATCATTATTAAATGGAATAAAAAGTCATTAAATGCATATGAACCCAAAGCAAAATTGATCAGAAGAGTTAATCACCCTCATCAAGTTACATTTCTGGAAGTGCCCTCTGGGTGTAAGTTATCACTGCTTTTGGACACTAGCTGTTCATCTCTTCAAGGGCAGCGCACTCAGAGCTTGGGAGCAGCCCTGGTCTTCGGTTGGGGCTCAGGAGGAGGACAGGGAGAAGGATCCTTGGCCATATGGATTCCATTTTTGCTGCGCAAGACGTCAGTGGTTCCACTGACTCCAACCAATTTGGACCCATAGATATATTAAAAAATAATCTGTATTTAAAGGGCATTTATTCTCATCTGTGGAGATGTGACATGTCTTTGTATTCCAGGTAAATTAGATTTAGTTGTTTAGTGCTTTGAGCCACGTGCAGTCAGGGAGCTTTATTGAATAACGACGTTGATTGATTCACAATCCCTTGGCCGCAGGAAAGGCACAAGAGAGAGCTAATGATGGCCAGCCAAGTGTGTCCATCCCACTCACTGCCGCCCCGGGCAAGAACCAGCGGACTGTGGATCCTACTGTCGTCGAGCCATCCAAAGTCCCCAGACTTGTCCTGATGTTGCTTTGCTTTTGCTCGTCACATAAACTGGACCTACAGAGAAGCATTATGTCTTATACGTTTAAAATACAGTCCTCTACTGTTGCAGAAAACTGAGGAAATAGTTACTGTTTATCCATTGCCCATTCTCTCCAGGCACGTCCTAGTCATTTTGTCCAATTGAAACCAAATTTTCACATCCTCAAGATAGATTTTATTATTCCCATTTTACAGATGAGGAAGCTTGTGCTCAAAGAGGTGAAGTGACTTGCCCACAATCTAGTAAGTGGTGCAGCAAGGGTTTAAGCCCAGATCTGTGCGATTTCAAGGACATTCTCTTTCTACACTGAATCAACAAAAGATTGTGTGGGTGTGAGTGTGCAGTGTGTCTATATTTATGTCTACATAAAATTGGGGCCATACTTTATGTATGGAGAAAGTCTAGATTTCTCAAAAAGTCAAGCATAGAATTAGGATATGACCCAGCAATTCCACTCCTGGGTATAGACCTCAAAGAACTGAAAATAGGAACTCAGATACTTGTATACCAATGTTCATTGTAACATTATTCACAGAGGCCAAAAGGTAGAAACAACCCAAATGGTCACTGATGGATGAATGGATAAACAAAATATGGTTATACATGCAATGTAATACTATCCAGCTTTAAAAAGGGGGTGAAGTTCTGGCATATACTACTACCGGATGAAGCTTAAAGACATTATGGTAAGTGCAAGAAGCCAGTCACAAAAGGAAAATACTGTATGATTCCACTTTTATGAGTTATCCAGAACAGACAAATTCATAGAGACAGAAAGTAGAATGAGGTTACCAGGAGAGGGAGACTAGGGATTGGGTTCCAATCCCTAGGGATTGGACTACTGGATTGGGTTCCAGTATTTACATTCTGAGTCTTGAAAAAGTTTTAGAAATAGCGGTGGTAGTTATTGTACTTAACATTGTAAATGTACTTAATGACACTGAATTGTTTACTTAAAAATGGTTACAATGGTAAACTTCACGTTGTGTATATGTTTATTACGATTAAAAAAGGGGGGGGCGCTTGGGTGGCTCAGTCGGCTGAGCGGCCGACTTTGGCTCAGGTCATGATCTTTCAGTCAGTGAGTTCAAGCCCTGCCTCAGGCTCTGTGCTTACAGCTCAGAGCCTGGAGCCTGCTTCAGATTCTGTGCCTCCCTCTGTCTCTGCTCCTCCCCCACTCATGCTCTCTATCTCTCAAAAATGAATAAACGTTAAAAAAATAATAAAAAATAAAAAAGCCTGGCATAATGGAAGAGTCAAGCAGGTGTTGGTGTGAATCTCAGAATGGCCTCTTACCTGTGTGAATTGGGCAAGTGACTTGGTGCCTCTGCATCTGTTTTCTCATTTTTTTTAAGTTTATTTATTTATTTTTAGAGAGGGGTGAGAGAAAGAGAGAGAGAGAGCACACAAGCTGGGGAGGGGCAGAGAGAGAGGGAGAAAGAGAGTCTCAAGCAAGCTCCACACCCAGCTAGGAGCTTGAGCCCATGTGGGGCTCAATCTCACCACTGTGAGACCGTGACCTGAGCAGAAATCAAGAATCAGCCGCTTGGGGCGCCTGGGTGGCGCAGTCGGTTAAGCGTCCGACTTCAGCCAGGTCACGATCTCGCGGTCCGGGAGTTCGAGCCCCGCGTCGGGCTCTGGGCGGATGGCTCGGAGCCTGGAGCCTGTTTCCGATTCTGTGTCTCCCTCTCTCTCTGCCCCTCCCCTGTTCATGCTCTGTCTCTCTCTGTCCCAAAAATAAATAAAAAAACATTGAAAAAAAATTAAAAAAAAAAAAAAAAGAATCAGCCGCTTAACCAACTCAGCCACCCAGGCGCCTGTTTTCTTATTTTAACAGTAGAGATAATAATGCCTAGTTTAGCAGGCAGGTAGAATTATCTAGCCCGCGCTTAGCACAAAGAGTGAGATTCGAATGGTGTGGAGGTGCCAGTTGAGGTAGTGAATTACCATCACTGTTAACTCTGGAGTTCCACACCTGAAGCCAAAGCACACGGATGGTGAACATTTCCCAGCACCCACACCGAGGAATGGGTAAATGAGAACTGAGGTTTTGTTCTTGTTTTAGAAGGACTTTTAAAGACAGAATGCCAATAAAGAACCAGGTGTTTGAGAAATGTGGCTGTGTTAAGTTAAATGAGCCTTTTTTGGGACGCCAGATGGGAACATAAAGCTGTTTGAAACCCCAACGGTCTTTCCTGGTTGATTTTCACATGCCTGAGAAATGGCTGACCACAGCACAGAGGGGCTGCCCGAGAGTTCTTGCTGCCAACTCCACTGCCGCTGTTCAGGAAAGGAAGAGATGTTAGAGCAAAAACTCATCACCCTTGAAAAGAGGAGGCTTGTGGCAAAAGCCTCTGAGGAGGCCCTTAATTACGGCATTGCTGAGGTGCCATGCTAATCACAGGGCTCTGGGACAATGCCCTTCTGTGGAGTAGAGTCCCCCGTGGCCTCTTGCGTCAGGAAATTGAGCTCCGTAGTGACAGAAGAGAAGATACCTACAAAGACCCACAGAGAGCTTTTAAATACATCTAGTAGACTGTTTAATTTCTGTGTTCCATGAAGTGGATGATCAATCCCCCCCCCCTTTCTATACATATGAAATGTGCTTTCAATGCACGTTAACATTTTCTCGAATAAGTTCACGCCAAATTCTTACGGATATTGACTGTAGCTCCTTAATAAAGCACAGCTGTAGACCTGGAAGGTTGTCCTTTGAACATTTGGAAACCACTCTGCAGGCTCCTTCCTTTGCTTGAGATACATATGGCCCCTGGAAAATAATACGCCTTTGTATTTAACCCTTCAAGTCTTAAAGGAACTGTTTTGTGGAGTTGAGCTTTGATTTATTTAGCGGCTCCCTAATCATCTGCAAGAGTGAATACACCCTCCTAAAGGTCCCCTTAGCTCCCTCCATGTTCCCATGTGCCATGTGGTAGCACTGCCTTCAGGGAGGCTACATATCCGTCTCTGTTTCTTTCTGTTCAACTAGAAGTGAATAGGTGTTTAGATGGTACTAAGCATCTCACACAGGTCAGATACATAATACCTACTTGTGATATGAAATTAACTAGATATTCTGCATAAAAACACAGGCTAATCAGTGTAGTACAACTTCCCTTTGATAACTATTGTCACATTTTGGTGTATAACCGTCTAGACTTTTTTCAATACATGAAGATCAATTCTCATCTTTTACAGAAATGAGATTATACTGTACGCACAGTGCTTTAAAAACATTTTTTTTAATGTTTATTTATTTTTGAAGGAGAGAAAGAGTATGAGCAGGGGAAGGGCAGAGAGAAAAGGAGACACAGAATCTGAAGCAGACTCCAGGCTCTGAGTTGTCAGCCCAGAGCCAGACTCGGGGCTCAAGCTCCTGAGCCATGAGATCATGACCTGAGCCGAAATTGGACGCTTAACTGACTGAGCCACCCAGGTGCCCCCACAGTGCTTTTAAACCTGCCTTTATCAAATACCAATATATTATGAACATCCATCCATATAGTACCATCCTAAATGGCTACTTAGGTATAGCACAAATTGTATTTAACTAGTTTTCAATTGTTGAATGTGTAGGTTGTTAATCCCCTGTACAAGCTAGAATTCAACTCAGCTTCATTTACAGAAAACTCCAAATGGTAGAGGCTTAACCAAGATGGATGTTTATTTCTTCTTAATGTAAAATAGTACAGAGATGGGCTGGCATGGCAGACATCCAGAGACTCACACTTCTTTCACGTTTTCACCTCTTATCATTTTTCTGGATAGCTTCCATCCTCATGGTCACTCCTTGGCCCAAAATGATTACAGGAGCTCTGGACATCACCCCCAAGTCCTAGGTAGTGCAGCGGAGAAAGGAAGGAAGGCTCCAAAGGGCTCCTTCCCAGCCTTTAAATAGCCTCCCCAGAAGTCCCACCTAACACTTCCACTTTCTTGTCATTGGGCAGATTCAGCTGCTGGAGAGACTGTGAAGGGGAGTCAAAAGAGTTTCGTGAAAAAACAAAAAAAAGGAAGAAAAGAAAGGGAAGAATGGCTATCGTGTATCTAGTGGCTTCTGCAATACCAGTTTTTGCCCTTACTATCAATGGTGTTACGTATGCACTCTAGCTAATGTTTTTACACATCCATGAGTAGTTCCTTAGAATTTATGCTGAGGAAATAATTGTGTCAGGGTAAGGGGCACATTAAAAATATTTTCTGGGGCGCCTGGGTGGCGCAGTCGGTTAAGCGTCCGACTTCAGCCAGGTCACGATCTCGCGGTCCGTGAGTTTGAGCCCCGTGTCAGGCTCTGGGCTGATGGCTCAGAGCCTGGAGCCTGTTTCCGATTCTGTGTGTGTCTCTCTCTCTGCCCCTCCCCTGTTCATGCTCTGTGTCTCTCTGTCCCAAAAATAAATAAACGTTGAAAAAAAAAATTAAAAAAAATATTTTCTAATTTTTTGTTGTTGCAAAAGCGGTGGATGCTTGTTGAAGAAAAAGAACACCGAAATGGTAGAAACATCACCTGTTTTGTTTTTTTTTTAATTTTTTTTCAATGTTTTTATTTATTTTTTTGGGACAGAGAGAGACAGAGCATGAACGGGGGAGGGGCAGAGAGAGAGAGGGAGACACAGAATTGGAAACAGGCTCCAGGCTCTGAGCCATCAGCCCAGAGCCTGACGCGGGGCTCGAACTCCCGGACCGCGAGATCGTGACCTGGCTGAAGTCGGACGCCTAACCGACTGCGCCACCCAGGCGCCCCAACATCACCTGTTTTAATACACGTCGCCATTCTGAAATGTTGTGCCAATCCAATTTAATTAGCTTACAAAGGGATCGATTTCCCTATATTCTTACCGCTTTCCTCTTGCCCTGTTGTCTTATCAACCAATCTAATAAGTAAAAAAAAAGTATTAATCTGTACTTTTTGATTACTCACCAATTGCCTGTTGAGATCCTTTGCCCATTTTCACTTGTGATACTCATTTAAAAAATAACATAAAGGGGTCCCTCAGATATTTAATATTTACTTGATGGTTATCCTGTGTTCTAATATTTTTTCCAAATTGTCGCTTTTCTTTAACTTCATTTACGGTGTTCTTGCCGTGTAAAAAAATGTAAACTTTATACTCAAATCTGTTTATCTTTTCTTATAAAGTTTTTCCTTTGATGTAGGTGCTAACACTCAAATAAAATGTTTTTTACTTTCTTGGGGAAAATTAAAAAGTTCTGTGTTGGATTTGGAATTAAAGTCTAAGTGCTGAGAGCCAGGCATGGTAAGATAGGCAGTTGGTGAAGAGGTCATCTTCCTCAGTTTCCTAGCACAGAGCCTTGTATCGATTACTCAGGGGACAAAAACCGAGGGTGTCTCAACAATAAATATAGATGAGCCTCACATTCTACAGCGGTTAGATTTCTGAGGCCTGAAATGGAAGGGACATACTTGTTTTACTAGAATGCTATTTTTCCTTTAACCTACATTATGCCTCCTTTTAGGGAACTCTTCCACAAACTAGACACCTAATTATTTATTATTTTAAGTTGAGCCTCCTTGTGCCTGGGAAGGGTATGGGATGGTGGGAAAGACATGAGTCTTGAAGTCAAACAACCTGAGTTGAAATCTCACCAGCATTTATTACTTGTGGACCCTCAGGCAGGTCACCTGACCTGCATGGGCCTCAGGTTAGCAGGAGGATGAGAGGGAATAATTAACGTGAAAGCACCACCATCATTAGCTCATAGTGATGGAGACCATCAGCCGAGGTTTCCCCATTCTGCCCAGAAACAAGAACTTAGATGTATTGGTGCTTGATATTCTCTTTGGTACTAAGAATTCCTTTACAATGCAGATAATAACCTCTTACTTTTTCTGCTTAGTGGTTCACATTTTTAAATATTAGGGTAGCCGAAATATAATAGGGCCTCCCTGGCCTTCCTTGCTCTGTGAGTCCCCTCCTGTATGTCCTAGAATACCCTCTCTCCTCTCTCTGCCCCCCCAATCAACACCAGTTAATGGCAGATGATGGTGGGGTGGGAGAGATCCTTAATAGGTGTCACCTGAGGCCACAAAGCTAGCAAGTCTTTTGAGCCAGAGATCAGCCCCACATCTGATCCCTCCTTTGGCTTTTAAGAATTCAAGTGGTTTGCATCTCTTAGACCCAGTAGGATCTTGATATCCTGAGGGAGGGGACAGCTAGGAGTTCTTGTTTATGCTCTGGACCTGGGGAAACTGAGTCACAGGGACAGAAAGGACTAGCATAAAATGCGCAGTGCTTGGCGGATCTGGAGGCAGGGCTGCAGCTTCGTGCCCTCTCCCCGCTCCTTGCCCCTTGCTGCTTGCTGATGACCTGACTGCGTGTGGCTCCCGGATTTGCAAGTCAGAGGTCAAGACGTCCATTAGATGCAACCTTGAGAAGAGCCATTTCACATCCAAGGGGAATAATGTGCCTGATGAATAGGAACATTAGTGATTTTCACTTGCTATGCGCTAATTTCTCTTGAGAAAGGTGAGCGGATTTTTTAAAGCCACAAGCTGGCAGATTTCACTCTGTGCTATTTCTGAGGTCTTGGCAGCAGAACTGACTCCTCATCCCGGATCTCTGAGAACTCCAGAGAATCTGGTGCAGGGTGTTCCCGTGAAGTAAGATGTTGATGAGCATCAACAGAATCTGGGTGAGTGGAGTGGCACGGGGACACGTGGTCAGCTGCTCAGGCCCCAGAGTCCACACAGGCTTCCAGCAAATGTGCGACAGCCAAAGGAGTCAGGAAAACCATCTGTGGGGCTCTTACTGCCGAGATGGGCATGGGGGGATGGGGGGTGGAAGTGAGGCCTGCTGGGAGTGGGTGACCCGCCACGAGCCAGCCAGGTTCCCCCAGCTGTGGAGAGTATTGTTCATAAATATCAATTACCAATTTCCCATCTGGGCCTGGCAGGTTCCATGAATTTACAAGCAAAATAGCTTTAATAATTTCGTGTCTGGAATTCACTCCTCTGGAGCTTTTGTTTACTCCCTAGGAAGTTCATATAATGCACATTTGTGTGATAAGTGGGTGGGTTGACCCAAAAATTTATTGGTAAATTTAGAATCGCAAAAAATGACTCTGGCACTAACACAGTTTGCTCTGGCTCTTGCATCTTTTTGGAATGCCCAGGCAGTGTAGTTGTTTCAAGCTGTCCTGACCCTAAGCCCCTCATCTCTAGCCTCTGCTGCCTGGGGGCATAGAGGGTAAAAAGCTCTTGGAAACAGTCCAGAGGTTGTATTCGCTCTCTGTGTTTCAGAGAGGGGCCTTCTGAACCCCTCTCCCCTTGCACCCCTGTGCCTCATATCTTACCGAAAGTGCCAGCCTCCCAGCGATGGTGGCTAACTGAGGAGCAGCAGTCCTGACCGGGCCCGTGCTTGCAGTTCTGACAGTTCGAGGGTGTGTCTGATGAATTAGTGCGGCCAGGTTGGCCTGCTCAGAGAGGAAGCGGTACAGCCGCGAAGAGATGGGGGCGGGGGGAGGACAGGAGAATGGCATGTTGTATGTTTCAAGCATGGGTCCTCCTACTGGGCCCCTGGGCCTCATCCGAGTCCTTTGGAGAGGGCTACAGGCACATGCTCAGCAGCGGTTTTCATTAGGGTAGTGGCTTGTGGCAGTATGAGCCCCTTTAGGGCCCAGGAGACTCAGGAAAGCACAGAGTGGGACAGAGGCTGCCAGAGAGAGCTGCTTTGCTGTGGTGAAAACTCCAGTGAACCTGGCTCTGCCTTGGCACCTGCAGGAATATCACTCTGGGACGGTCTCAATGAGCACTCAGGGCCTGGACACTTTCCCACGGACGGTGGGCAGCGGCAACAACAGGGATGAATCTTTGCCGAGAGTTGACGTCACCTGGGGGCTCAAGTAGAACCCCAAAGGGCTGTTTGTGATTCAGACAAGACACCTTAGGATGTCTCGGAAGTCACTGGGTAAGACTTTGTGTGGGACAAGAGCCAGTGAATTTGGGGCCCTTTTAATATGACTTGCATGGTGCCTGGGGAAGCCCAGGCTATTTTGAAGTCTCTTCCTTCCTCAAGAAGGAGAGCAACCAGTGAGTGTGGGGTGTGATGTCAATCAATGGTAACAGTCTCTGGCTCTGAATCCCCATCCACAGTCCTCTTTGGAACTCAGTACCCTCAAGCCCTGTCCTTCCCTTCCTTTCCCAGGTTTCTGGAGCTTTCTTCAAGTTGTCATTAAAGTTTTCTGCCTGCCCGATCTGCCGCTCCCTCTTTCTCACTGCTATTCCCCTGTCCTTCTACACTGGCTTCTTTTATTTTTTAAATTAAAAAAAATTTTTTTTAAATTTTTGTTTATTTTTGAGAGAGAGAGAGAGAGAGCGCGCGCGAGTGGGCAGTGGGAGGAGCAGAGAGGGAGGGAGACTCAGAATCCGAAGCAGGCTCCAGGCTCCAAGCTGTCAGCACAGAGTCCCACACGTGGTTCAAACCCACGAACCGCGAGATCATGACCTGAGCTGAAGTCAGACGCTTAAGCGACTGAGCCATGCAGGCACCCCTACACTGGCTTCTTGATGTTGCCATTGAGGCTTTACCTAATTGCTTTTTCCTGTTGCACTGACTCCGGTTTCTCGCATCCATGTTGGTGCTTCTTCCACCACCGTAGACCTTGACGCTAAACCCATCCCTGCCAAAGTAGGGAGCCCTCTAGTGCCATCAGAGTTAAACTTATCCTCGGTTCTTCAAAGTAGCATCTTTCGCTCCCCAATCTTCTGACAGCCTCCCCATGCAACGGACTTAAGAGAAAGTGACTGCCAAGGGTGGTTGAGTGGCACGTGCACGGCTTTGCAGGGTGCCTCATGGGAAAGTTCTCTGCCTGCTCATAGTAAGAGAGGGTCATCTCGCATTCCCTCTGCTGCTGGAGAATTCTCTACTCAGGCCCCTCTGCTTATTGTTCATTTTTCACATGCATTTTTAACTTTCGCAATCCTAAGCCTTTGGCATTTCTCCTTCCAGACTGGAATTACATGAAACAATCTAGTACTCCGCTTCAAAAGATTTTCCTTATGAAATCTCTGGCAGTTGCTTCTGTTTGTTTAAACTTAGAAAAAATCAATGATTTCAAATTGCAAATTCGGTTAAAATCTACTTTGCGATAATGTTGTAGGATAATATTGCCAGAGTTTGGAAGCAGAAAGCAAATGAGGCAGGAAAACAAGCTAATCGAGAGGATGATAGAACAGGATCTCTGATTAGTGAAGCACAATTACACGGAATAAATACGATATCGATTTTTGTGTAAAAATCACCCACAGAAGGCAAGAAAAAGGAGGCTGTTTGTCATCTTTCCTTTTTTTATTTCCACTTTTTGAGACATTTTCAAATTCTGTATTAGTTGGGTTTTTCTTTTTTAAATACAATTCTGATTTCGATGATTGATATTGCTTTAAGTGCCTCTAGTATTCCCTCTTTGGAAATATGTTTCATCTGAACCCCCATCGCTCTGTGTCAGTTCTATTCTTTAGCCATTCCTCACCACATGGTGTTATTGGTATTTGTGTCCATGACTTCACTCCCTTGCTAGATTGTGAATTTATTGAGAGTAGACATATACTTGCATGTGCTTTAGCAACAGTGAATTCTCTAGTGGCATGAGTAGGTGGGGTTCTTATTTTAAGAATATGATTTTTAAAATTGAGTTATAAAATAATTTTATAATGAGAATTTTTCTCATGGAATGCATGTTTTGGTGACTCTGAGATGGAGAATTCATACTCCATTTATATCTTTAATAATTTGTAGGAGGAAAAGATGTTTCATCTGCAAACCAATTTTTTTTAGTTATATGTGTTTATGATTCCCAGGGATTATATAAAATTTAAAGAGATACAGAAACACACACACACACACACACACACACACACACACACACAGACCTTTGAAAGGAGTGGGGATCCTACCCTGCCCCTGTGGGAGGAGAACAGATGTGTCTCCAATTACAACACTGAGTAGAAGGTCTGCTATTCCCAGAGGGCTGGGGAATCTCAGCTCTCAGGGGATGAGTTTGGTTACAGGGGCCTGCTGGTGCTTACAGGCAGGAACCGCCTGGGAAAAGGGAGGGCTGTCTGTGGCCTGGGTTGACCAGCCAAGCCTTCCCAGCTGACCTCCACAGAAGAGCCCAAGGGGATGCAAAGCTGGTTCCTACTTCCTTTTTCTACTTATTTTTTGGTATGTGATGAATTTGAATTTGTCCGAGGACTCTTCACCTGGGTTTTAGCTTAGCCCTTTTGAACTCAAGGCTTCCTTGGAAATTGTATTCTGTATGTGACCTTACAGAAAGCATCTTGGATATTCTTTTTTTTTTTTTTTAATGTTTCTTTTTTTTTTTTTTGAGACAGAGACAGAGCATGAGCAGGGGAGGGACAGAGAGAGGGGGAGACACAGAATCCGAAGCGGGCTCCAGACTCTGAGCTTTCAGCACAGAGCCTGACACAGGGCTCGAACTCACAGAGTGTGAGATCATGACATGAGCTGAAGTCAGACACTCAACCGACTGAGCCACCAAGGCGCCCCGCATCTTGGATATTCTTTTAGCAACTTCATGGAAGACTATTGCTAGAGGAGAATGCCTAACGTAGTTGCACTCCCTTGTGTTAATTTCTTACATAGGCAAATGTGTAGAGGTCAGGTGCTCAGGGCCTGGAGCCAATCAGTTTTGGATTAGCTCTTCACCACACAATAGCTATGCAAAGGCCAGTTTACCATGAAGCTAAAAATTCAAGTCTGGGATGCTTCCCTTTCCAGAGGAGCCCTAGCTATGTGGCCAACATAGTCAGTTCAGACTACTGTCTCTTTCCACTCTGACTGCCCCTGGTCTCCCTTTAGCTCTGTAGGATGGTGCTAGAATGGCCAAGGGCATTTTGGGGATCTGGTTAAGGGGAAGTTGAGTGGGGAATACACCATCTTAACTGCAGTTTGGAGAGTCCTTTTGGAATGTGTCAATAAAACAAGTGAGAAATCACAGACTTTTGACTTGAGCATACGTGAATGGTACTTTTTTGGTGGCCATCTTAAAACTTACGGAGGAACTGAAAGAAAATTCATACAGATATAAAAATGTGAAAAAGGAGTGACAAACATGACCAATAAAATCAACAGACACTGAGAAGAAAATTATGACAAAAAATTTCAGATCCTGTCAAATGAACTCATTCACAGAAAGGTAAATCCTATTCCATTCATTTAGGAAAAAAGAAATATGGACTAGAAATAATGAAGAAGGACTTGGAATTTTGATAATTCAGTTAATGAAGAGGAGTGAATCATAGAAGCATATTGGGAAAATATGTAAATCATTTGCTGATTTAACACAGAACAAAGAGAACATAAAATTCATTCATGCATTATTATAGTGAGGACATCTGTCAACAGCAAACAGGTTAGTGAGTGTTGTTAACTCAGTGGTGTTGATTCAAGATTGGTCATTGAAAAGGAAACTTGAAGTGCCCTGAAATCTTTATGGCTCAGATATGAAAGAGACTTGAAAGAGCTTTTACCTAAATTTGACGACAACCCCAAGGAATTACCTGCTATCATCTATAATGAGTCATGAAGCTGAAAGGTATTTCCTCAACTATCAATAATAAAAGCAAACTTTGATCAACCACAATACAGGAAAGATATATTATCTTTGTTTTCTTTTTATAGAAAAAATATACGGTCAAGAAATTTAGGAAAAAATATAGAGGTATGGCGGGCAGATGATAAAAATTACTGCTATTTTTCCAGATTTCATGATATTTGTAATACTTTTGCACTTGTAATTTGTTGCAATTTCTTTCCTCATCCTAAATAAATATCCTCTTACATGCCTAAATTTATTTTGGAGTTTTGTGTTCCTTTCCTTAAAGCAGGAATGCTCACACTGTATAAGTTTCAGGTTCTATAAAATCTGTGTATTTAGCACAGAATCTGAGATGTGGCAAACATCAGTCCTTATTAGTATCATCCATCCATCCATTCAGTGGACTTGGTTAGGCACCTGAGTATTCAGGCACCATGGATTCAACAGGGAATAAGATAGACAGTCTCTGCTCTTAAAAAACCAAGGTTCTCGTTTATTCTAATTCTTACTATTTACTCCACTCATTATTGGGTCTCTTTGTTCTCCTCCTAAAAGGATTGTTGGCTCCTTACCTTTTTCACATGAGATGGATTAAACGTAATTTGTTTTGAAAATTATGTGCCACCCTTTAAATATGTGGTCCTTCCAGCGATGTTGCAAAACCAGAGTTGGAGACTGGCAGTTCAATGTCCTGTCTAATCCTATGGTAGGGTGGGGTGGGCATTCACAGTTTGTGACTTGGTGTTCTGAGTGGCTCGTGATAGAGACGGAGCAGCTCAGTAGGGAGCTCATCAGAGCATCTTGAAAGAGGCCTATCCAGTGGCTCTCACTCCCAGCTTCCCTCAGAACCTCAGGGTAGAAGAGACTTCTTGGAACTAGGACATAGCGCTCACTCGCTTCTCTATGGGGCTACCTATTTTTTGCAGGGTTTTCTGGGGTAACTCATCATTTTGGAACTACTGTTTTCTGCACTAATAGCTTTCTAAAGCTGGAGAGAGGTCAGGAAAGGAGGCAGCATGCAAATTCTGAGGACCAGAGGGTTGGTTTTCCACTTGGACTCTTTGAGTCCAAGCATCTGCTGAAATTTATTTATAGGTTTACAGAAAGGGTCTTAGTTATTCTATAGCAGAAGCCCAGTGTACTGGCTTTGGTCCAGTTTTGGAAAGCTGAAATGTTTGACTCTTTTTGTTTTATTTTAGGCGTGTACTATACTGGTGGAATCAAATGAGGAAGCAGCGAGTTGTGAGCATAATGTGGGGATTCTTTTTTTTTTTTTTTGCCTTTTTTTTTTTTAAATATGGATGACGGTCAGAGGTCTGATAATCATTTGGTCATTTAGTGTCAGTTGCAGTGAATTCTTAAGATCCGAGATCAAGAGAATCTATTTATTCTCTTCTTGTGCTGAGATTCTGTTTTTCACACCTAAACTCCCACTAATAGACTGAATTTTGGAGATCTCATCTTGAACAACTCTGATACAGACTGAGTCCCTTCAGGGTAGGAACTTCATCTGCTAAGTCCTAGGAACCGGCAGGGTGCCTGGTACTTAATAGGTCCTCAATAAATATTTCTAAGTGGAGGAATGAAGGATGAATGAACAAAGGGCCATACATATAAGTTAACAGCATTTCTATGATGGGGGAAGGAGGCCTCCTCTACCCAAATAAGCTCATGTGGTATTCATTTAAAGCATGCTAAGAAAGACTCTGTTAAATACAAAGTTTACTTCACAAATAAATGTTGTGTTTTGAGAATAAACCACTTCCTGTATTGATAGGGAATAAACTGCTTTGCAGCTCTTGCTACATTTCTCCAAATGGGAAACATTCAAATATGTGTCAAGATAACGGAGCTGTTTGCTTTTTTTTTTTTTTTTTTTAATTTTTTTTTAACGTTTATTTATTTTTGGGACAGAGAGAGACAGAGCATGAACCGGGGAGGGGCAGAGAGAGAGGGAGACACAGAATCGGAAGCAGGCTCCAGGCTCCGAGCCATCAGCCCAGAGCCTGACGCGGGGCTCGAACTCGCGGACCGCGAGATCGTGACCTGGCTGAAGTCGGACGCTTAACCGACTGCGCCACCCAGGCGCCCAGGAGCTGTTTGCTTTGAGTCGGTTATAGGTCCATGACTTGGCTCATGGAATTTAAGTCAGAGAACTTGGGCTCTAAACCCAGCTCTGTTGCACACCAGCTCCCTGGTCTTGGCTAAGCTACCTAAGCTCTCTGAGAGTTTTCTCATCTATATAATGGGAATAATAAGAATGACTTCATAGGGTTGTCAGAAAGATTGAATAAGATAATGCTTGGCACAAAATAAGCATCCAGTAAAAATTTCTCCCCTTCCACCTCCTTCCTCTCCTGCTAACTAAGCTGGGCATTGGCAATTTGTCCCGCTCACTTTCTCGGCTGGTCTCCCCTGGAAGCAAGTTACAGCATGGGGAAGCTTTCCAGGGGCCACTGTGCAGACCCATCTGGCAGTAACATTTTTGTGTAGCTTTTGAATGTTCAGAGAGGAAGCACATAGAGATTTTGTATCCCTAGATTTTACAAAAGAGTTCAGCACTTACATTTTTGCTCATTTACTTAGTGACCATCCCCCTCCTACACCCACCCTACCCGCCAAGTTGGATCTCATCAGCTTTCCAAATCCTCTGGGATTGCTCTCAGCTCCTTTTTCTTCTCAGAAGGCAAGCCTGCTTTTATTTTCCTTTTCAGGGATTTTACTGGGTGAGAAATTTACATTGAAGGCCGTTTCCTTAGGGCTTGGGCCTTGAAGGTGACTGACTTTTTAAAAAAAGCTATCAGTGACATAGAGAAGCCAAGCCAAACCTGCCCTTCTGGAGAGAGCCCACAACTCTCTAAGGCTGCCCTTTCTCCTGGGTCCACCCACCATGACAAGCCAAGGTCAAGCTCAGCCATGGCGGCGGCTGGATTTTGCTCATTTGGTACATTATTTATGTAACATGCGGGTTGCGAGGGAGTGTGGATGTAGATGATTCATAGGCCCAAGCAGTTGGAAACAGATTGCAGATGCCCAGCTCCTTCACTTGGGTGTCCCCCACCCCCTGCCCCCCAAGCTGCTTCGTGTGCTACTTCCTGCTTGCCCTGCGGTGGCTCCTCAGGCTAAATGCAGTCCCTGCTCGCCCCCTCCGCACCCCGCCCCCCCCCCCCCCAGCCCTAAGGAGCAGGGGGCACAGTGGCCCTGGAGGCCCTAAACCTGCAACAGATTCCGGGGACACACCTACTTCCTTAGAATGTAATTCTCATTAAAAAAAAACCCTAGACCATAAAATAGCATACGGAATTCTGAAAAAGTTATGATGACTACTTCAATGCCTATTTTTTGAAATACCAAGTTCTTTAAAAAAAAAGTTTCATTTTCATGGTCCTGCCCCTCCTTTTCTAGCACGCCTGGCAGCACGCTTTGCTTGAGTCTTGGGCAGCATGGTGACGGTAGGCATGCTGCTCTCTGGCTAACTTGCAAGGGAACCTCTTCTTCACTTTGTAAGAGTTCTGTCCCACCTGGGAGATCTGCCCTCAGGTGACATCCCAGCACTGTCTCATGCACTGGGAGGCTCAGACTGTGGAGCTGGACAGGCTTAGTAAGACCAGTCATTCATTCTGTGTATCAGCCATCAATTGTGAAGATAATGCCTCTGAACAAAAAAGAAAACCTCCATGGCGCACAAAGCTTTTATCAGTCCCACTTCTGGGGTCATCAGCTAGGCAGCTCTGTTGATCTTAACAATCTTCCTCATATATCTAGGGGGTCATGGACAGCTGACTGAGGATGGCCTAGGCCAGGGTAATGGGATGTCTTGACTGTGTGCCACTTACCTCCCAGCCTCCAGAAGGTTAGCCTGGGCTCGCTCTCATGGCAGTGGTAGACCAAGAGTGAGAAGAGGCTCATGGCAGTGGTAGAGCAAGAGTGAGAAGAGGCTCAGTCAGACAGACACTGTTTAAGCATCACATTTGCTAACATCTCATTTGGCCAAAGCAAGACACATGGGTGAACCCGGAGTTGGAGTAGATGGAACACTACAGTTACATGGCTAAGAGCTTAGAGACAGAAAGAGGTGAAGAATTTGGGTCATTTTTGCAAACTATTATGCTGTGTGGCCTTGGGAAAGTGAATTGGCCTCTCTGAGCCTGACTTTCCCCTTCTTTTGAAATAGAACATTCATGATCCCTAGCCATCAAAACTGTGTGAGGATCAAAGGAGAGCATTGGGTTGAATGGGTGTGATTCATGGCTATTTAAGCTTACAGAAGTGCTATGTAAGCTTCCAGGCTAAAGAGTGTACATACATACTCCTGTGGCTAGTTTCTCCATTAGCAGGTTAGGTACTACATTAGTTAAAGGGTTCTCCAGACAAATAGAACCAAGAGAGGGTATATATACAGAGAGAGTGAAATTTATTTTAAAGGAACTATTTCATGTGATTGTACAGGCTTGGCAGGTCCAAAATCTGCAGGGGAGGTAGACAGGAGACTCAGGGGAGAGTTGCAGTCTAGTCCAAAGGCAATTGGCTGCCAGAATTCCTTCTTGCTCAGTGGATGTCAGTCTTAGTTCTGTTAAGGCCTTCAACTGATTGGATGAGGCCTCACCCACATCATGAAAGTCAAGTTGCTTTACTCAAAGCCCACAGATTTAAATGTTAATCTTACCCAAAAACCACCCTCACAGAAACATCTAGAATAATGTTAGAAAATACCAGGGCATTGGGTCACCTGGGTGGCTCAATTGGTTAAGCATCCAACGCTTGGTTTCAGCTCAGGTTATGATCTCAAAGTTTGTGGGATCGAGACCTATGTTGGGCTCTGTGCTGACAGCACAGAGCCTACTTGGGATTCGCTCTCTCCCTCTCTCTCTCTCTGCCCCTCCCCTACTTGTGCTTGCTCTCTCTCTCTCTCTCTTTCTCTCAAAAATAAATGAAAGAAAAGAAGGAAGAAGAAAACAGAAAGGAAAGAGAAAGAAAGAAGGAAAGAAAAAGAACAAACAAATGAACGAGCAACCTGGGTGCCATGGTCTGGTCAAGTTGACACCTAAAAATAACTATCACAGGTATACTCTGGGCCGGGGTCTAAATTAATTGTGAATTCAATGAATATTTACTGAGTGCCTATTGTGTGCCTGGAACACATTCCAGTTGTGTTACCCATTGGAATATAGCAGTTAATAAGCTGCTAATCCTGCTTTCAAAGAAGCGACAGTCTCACAAGCGGTAACTAAGCAGGCGAGACGACGAACCTGCCAAATGCTGTGGAGAGCTACCATTGGTGGGGTGTGCTTGCACACCGGAGGAAGCTTTGGGCATGCATTATCTCATCCAACCCCCTCAGCAGCCTGGTAGACAGGCCTTGTCATCCCTATTGCGCCGATGAGGCAGATGAGGCTTGGAGGGATTGGGGAAGCTATGTGGAGGTCACTTAGCTAGTAAGTGCGGAGCCCAGACCGAGTTCCTCCCTTCCTGATGCCCACACCCAGGCCTGTCGCTGGCTTCAACTTCTCACTCCTGCCCTCGTGCTGTGACTTCTCCCAGAGCACGGAGGCCGAGCAGGAAGGTGTGAGCCCGAGGTCTGCCTAGAAGGCGGGCACCAGGAGAAGCTGGGGCAGGGACTGGGGGGCAGGGCTCAGCTGGTCTCCCGGAGCCACGGGAGCCCTCCTGCCCCTGGCCCCTGCCGGCTGGTTTGTGTTGCCTCTTCCTGAGCCTCTGGGATGTGGGCGGCAAACAGGCCACCAGTACTACCCTTCAAGTCCATCTTGGGAAACAACCCTCTCAGTATCCTCATCTTTAAAGGGACACATGAGCATGTGTCTGTGTGTAGGTAGAGAGAGGGAAGATTTGAGCTCTTTCCAGGAAAGCCACCTCTTCATCCATTCTGCTCAGGGACATGCTCTGGGTGAGTGTGTGTACAGACATACATATGTAATATTTTCAGACTTTCTCTACATCCAAACTGCTCGCAGCAGGGTGCAGATGGAACTATATGCTAATGGTCGTGGGAGAAGCCTGTGCCCCACGTGAGGACTGCTCCTATGGATGTTGAAAGCTCTCCTCTAAGGGGCTTTTCTCCCTAGCAGTGAGCGGGCCGTACGTGACTGTGCACACATTAGCCATCGGCTTGGTGTGTGCGGGCCAAAAGCCTGACCTGGCCCACAGATGAAGAACCTGTGGAGGCGAGGGAGGAGGGGGTGCTTTATGTAAGTGGTTTTTAGATGGATGGAAGACTCGTTTTAATTGCATAAGAAGTAATCTTTCTTAAGTAGAGCTGTGGGTCCTTTTGCAAACCTGGGCTAGACAAGACTTTGCTGCTGCTGCTGCTCTTTTCAATGCACCTTTATTTCCATGAGAATTGCCCATCGGTGTGTTGAGCTGTATCTGGGCCATTTGCTGCTTCTACAGAGGCTCGGCGATTCTCCACATACCCCCTACTCGGTGCAAGTTCGCCCCAGTGCTGATGATGTCATCTAAAGGGTCTTGAGCTAGGTCGTAACTGAAATGGTGGTTTTGAGAATGGAGCGGTGGGTGCTCACAACACAAGCCGGTGGGCTGTTTGAACAACAGTGATTTGAGCAGTGATTTTCAAGTCACGGTCCCACGGATGACCCAGCTTCAGAGAACCTACTGAGCTCGATATCTTTGCAGCAGAGTAGAGCCCACCATTGGCAGAATTTCCACATTCCCTCAGAGGAAGCACTCAGAGACCCAGAGGACCCTGGGTTCCAGCACCTCCATCTTTAGAGCTCATGTTGGGGAACCAACCTTGGTGTCCTCGGTGTAGGGACCTGAAAGGAGAGGCTGGCTTCCTGGACACTCCTTGGGCTGAACGAGTCTGAGTATGGCAAGAAACACGCCAGCTTGGATCATGGGGTTCCTACGCAGCTGTACTCAAGGTCAAAGCATGTATCCTGGCCGCTTGTATTATCAGCAGCAAGTAAGTAAAACCTGATGTTCTTCAGCAGGAAGCGGCTTACGCAAGCTCACTGCTCTGTGGGATGAGCTTTTCCCAAGAAAGGACACGAAGGCTTGAGGTAGCTTATAAGGAGACCCTTTGCCTGAGGTAGTTGCATGCGGGGTGGAAGGAAGTTCACCTCAGGCGTGGATTTTTGTAGGCACCGTGTCATTTCGTTAATCTCTGCATAGCCAGTGCACTGAAATCCATTGAGAGGCACACAATAAAAGTTTGGTGGATGGATGAATGACTCTATTGAGACTAGTCAGAAAGGAGGCAGCCTCAGCCAAAATAATCCTTACCAACTGTAAACGAGCGTGTGAAACCAAGTTCTTGTGCAGGTGAATGGGGTCAGCTATCTCAGGGAAAAAGGAGCGGGGAGCAGGGCTTCCTGACCTCTGTCGCTGGCCCCTCTGCACTGCCAGTCCCAGAGATTTGAAGAAGTAGGGATGTCCTTCTCTGGCCTGTCCGTCTGCACCGGGAGATTTCTTCCTTGGAACTTTTTTTCTTTTTAACGTTTATTTATTTTTGAGACAGAGACAGAGCATGAACGGGGGAAGGTCACAGAGAGAGGGAGACACAGAATCTGAAACAGGCTCCAGGCTCTGAGCTGTCAGCACAGAGTCCAACGCGGGGCTCGAACCCACGGACCGTGAGATCATGACCTGAGCCGAAGTCGGATGCTTAACCGACTGAGCCACCCAGGCGCCCCTCTTCCTTGGAACTTTTGCCTTCCCCGTAAGTCTCGCACTGGTTTTCATCTCTGTGTCTCTGCATGTCTCGTCACCACTGCCCACACCTGGTGGCCCCTCACCTGTGTACGCATCTGTACGGGCAGGCTGGAGTGGAGGGGGCCCTCAGGCTCTGGAGCCAGCCTACTTGGACTTCCGTGCTGGGGGAGCTACTGCCACTTATATCTTGTGGCCCGTGCAAGTTGTCCAAGTCACCCAATAATTCAGGACCCCCATTTTGCATCTGGAAAACAGAAATGACGGTAATGGTACCCAAGCCAGAGGATTGTTTTAAGATTGAATTGGCAAATACACAGAACAGAACCTAGAACAGGGCAACCTAGTTCCTATCAGCCAGCCACTGTCTCTCTTGTGATTCCCTGTCTCCTATACCTCTGTTAGAGTTGCTTTCTCCTCTCTCTACCGCCACCACTTTGTTCTCCCCTCTTTTCAACTGGCCACCGTGGCTGGTCCACTTCCTTATCCAACAACTCCCAGGGCCCCTCCAACACCCACCCAATTACACTCAAAATCTCCTTAGCAGAATTCAAGGCTTTCCATTTTCCAGGCCACCAGTGTGGCCAATATACTTCCCTGACATTTCCTGACCCATGCCTGATGTTTCTGCCTAAACGCACCCTATCTTTGTTCCTAGGCAGCCTCTGTGCTCTCTCTCACCTCCTTGCTCTGGCTGGAACTTCCTGTCCCGCCTGTCCTGTCTTCCACCTGCTCAGACCTCTGCACAGCAGGAGGGAGAAGCAGCATTCCAGAGCTGGCCCTCCTTGATCTGCAGGTTTCAAATACTCTAGTTTGGTTTTGGAGGTCAGACCCTGCACTCACATCAGAAAGGCAGTACATCCTCCGAGATCACCATCCTATTCAGAGGAACCTCTTGTACATTGTAGCAAACTGAAGCCCGTCATCTTTCAAGATTATCAAAGGTTAATGCTCCCCCCATCACCCAAAGTACCCTGATTTCCTTGCCTCCTTGTGACATTAGTTTTATTATACTGAATTTGGTTACTTCCAGGACCAGCATCGGTCATCTCGAGGGATTTTAATTTAGAAAATATAAAGGAGACTACTTATGCTTAGAGAGGGTCGCTGCATCTTATTGTCCCTGAATACGTATAGCTTTTAAAATCACCACTTGATGATTCATTTGTAGCAGCAAATGCTTATCATATAATGTTGGCTGAAAAAAAACCAGAATGCAAAAGTGCATTTACAATATGTGTATGAATCACATGGGTCAGGACTGGAAGAGGCTGTGGGCAAGTGACAATAGTTTGATTTGTTGGGGAAATGGGATTGAAGACAACTTTTTCTTCTTTCTACCATCGCTGTGTTAATGTTTCTGCTATTATGTAAAATAAAAATAGCAACTAATGTTAATAGCTACCATTTGTTATTGTATTAATAATGCAGTAATACGTGTAGGCTCGATCTGGGCCACTGAGTTCTGCATTATCTCATTTAATCCTCCCGGAATGTCTGTGAGGTGGGGATGTTTATCTCTGGCACATGGGCAAGAGGTGAAGGGGCCTCCCAGTGACACAACTGCTGAGGACGCAGACAAGCGGCCTTCCACACCATGACGTCTCTCACTTTCAACCTTCTGATTAAAACAAAACCAAATAACTTTTCACGAGTCAATTTTAGAACGGCTAGAGAAGGAGGAATATTACAAAGAGAAAAAGTCACCTTGAAATAACAAGTCGTCTGTAATGTCAACCCTGGTATAGCTACCATATACCTCTTGGTCATACCTTCGAGGACACTTCTCTTGCAGCTGCCACTGTGATTCTCCTGCAGATCTCTCACAGGGAACTTTTAGTATGTTTTCCTCATTTGGGAAGTGCGGAAGGAGGAGAAATACTTGTTCTTGAGGCTAGAGTCTAGAAAAACCATAAAACCATGGTTGGGTGGCAGAATTTCCTTTCCTAAAATCTAAGAGAAGAATGACTGAGGAATTGGAGCTTTGAATGGAATGAGTCGACTCCACAGGATGGAATGAGGCAGGGTAAAGGGTGACTGTGTTCTCTCATACTTGCAAGGTCTGGGGAGCAGATACATTCCAGGCCCTGGTGAAAATCTTTTTTAACTAAAAATTGAGCTTATGTACAGCTTATGTATATCAGGAATGAAGACTGGAGACAATTTCATTCTAAAACTCGTAAGGGGAGCCTGCATAGCTCAGTCAGTTAAGCGTCTGACTCTTCATTTTGGATCAGGTTTTGATCTCATGGTTCACGGGTTCGAGCTGCACATCAGGCTCTGCACTGCCAGTGTGGAGGCTGTTTGGTATTCTTTATCTCCCTCTCTCTCTCTGCCCCTCTCCCGCTTTCTCTCTCTCTCTCTCTCAAAATAAATAAACTTAAAAAAAAAAACCCTCCATATTATAAGCAATTAAGTAGCTCCCAAGGACTCATGGTTTTTCTATATCGTTAGTACTATCAGGAGATAATCCAGGCTTTCCTAATATTTTCATTGGGTTAAAACAGTTAATATCTTCCATACTGTTGTAGTTTATGCAAAAAGAATTTCTTTATTGGCCTAGCAATGAATGATTGCCATCTTCATTTAGTTCTGTCATACTGACAAATTTGTAAAGGGTTTGTATGATGATATCACAACTGAGCTATTAGAGATTTTTCTTTTATTCATTCATTTATTCATTTACTTATTAATTAATGTAGTAAATATTTGTTGGAAAACAACTATATGAAAATCCTTCCTTGTGCATTTGTTATAAAATTATAGTCAAGGGCATTGCCTATTGTGTATATTGATGTTGTATGCAGGAAATCCACATGAAAACCTTTAAGAATTAAGTTCCAGGGGCGCCTGGGTGGTTCAGTCAGTTAAACATCGGACTTGGGCTCAGGTCATGATCTCAATAGTTTGTGAGTTCGAGCCCCACATTGGGCTCTGTGCTGACAGCTCACAGCCTGGAGGCTGCTTCGGATTCTGTGTCTTCCTCTCTATGTCCTTCCCCCATTTGTGCGCGCTCTCTCTCTCTCTCTCAAAAATAAACATTAAAAAAGGATTCTAAGAATTAAGTTCTAGGGGGTGCCTGGGTGGCTCAGTTGGTTGAGTGTCCGACTTTTTTTTTTTTGTAAATAATTTTAGGGGCGCCTGGGTGGCGCAGTCGGTTAAGCATCCGACTTCAGCCAGGTCACGATC